>NW_020824809.1:0-1402013 GCF_003285875.2 Drosophila novamexicana | reverse complement strand
ACAACAAACGCTCAACTATTACCAGTCGGGAAATCCAAACCGCAGTACGCTTTTGCTGCCCGGCGAATTGGCCAAGCACGCTGTCATGAGGGAACAAAAGCAGTTACAAAGTACCAGCTCCAAGTAAAATTCAGCTAGATGTACATTGTACGGGAAGCAAACAAAAGCAAAAAGGCCCTTTTCAGGGCCACACGCCTTTCAAGGAAAAATATTTTTAAATATCAGAATAGATATATTTCAGAAAATTAACATTGTAATCGACGAAAGTTTGGACTCGTTATTAGAATACAAGCACTCTGTTTTCGAAAAAAATAACTTAGATCGTTGGCTACAGCAAAGGATCAGTATTCCAAACTACCCGAATAAAAATCTTCCGACTAGTAATATCTTTTGCAAATAATCCATCAGCTCTCTTCTGGGAATTCTAGCTGAAAAATGTTTCAATAGGCAAACGCGTAGTTTTCGAGCATGATATTGCAAAAAATTCGGTGACAGAAAATCGTTTTTTTTTTTTTAGATTATTTCTGTCACAATGTGTTGTTGTCTTTTGGTATGATGTACATATTTCAAGTTGTATATTGGAAAATATCAATCTCCTTGTTTAGAATATTTTGTGGTCCTGAAAAGGACCGATTGTGTTGATATTTAATTTTAAGGATGAGGTATAACTTAAGCGCGCTCCCCCACGAATACGTCTGGCCAGTTGAATGTCCTTGGGCATGATGGTGACACGCTTAGCGTGGATAGCACACAAATTTGTATCTTCGAATAGGCCAACTAGATAGGCTTCGCTAGCTTCCTGCAAAGCCATCACAGCCGAGCTCTGGAAACGTAAGTCGGTCTTGAAGTCCTGAGCAATTTCGCGTACTAAACGCTGGAACGGCAACTTGCGAATAAGCAGTTCCGTGCTCTTCTGGTAGCGACGAATTTCACGCAGGGCAACAGTGCCTGGCCTATAGCGATGAGGTTTCTTCACACCACCAGTTGCTGGAGCACTTTTACGTGCTGCCTTAGTAGCTAACTGTTTCCGAGGAGCCTTTCCTCCAGTTTGATTTACGAGCAGTTTGCTTAGTACGAGCCATCTTCTTTCACAATTCTAACTTTACACAGTCACTGTTAAAAACACAATAACCGTTCGTCTCGTTTGTGTATCGCTTATATAGAAAATAAGTGATAAGTTAGAAGAGAACGAAAGATGTTTGCTGTTCGTCGCTTTGCCGAATATGTTACGAAGGTAGTGTGTTGAGCGAGATGGAATATTTTTTTACTCGCTCGAGTTTTGGAGGATTTTTGGTATAAATATAAGCGCTGGCTGAAGAGCTAGCATTAGTATCTTTGTGACATTCGTGGTGTAAAGTAGAATAAAAATATAAAGTGAAAAATGACTGGTCGTGGTAAAGGTGGCAAAGGCTTGGGTAAAGGCGGCGCCAAACGTCATCGCAAAGTGTTGCGTGATAATATTCAGGGCATCACGAAACCAGCTATCCGCCGTTTAGCTCGTCGTGGTGGCGTAAACGTATTTCTGGTCTTATTTATGAGGAAACTCGTGGTGTTCTAAAAGTTTTCTTGGAAAAATGTTATCCGTGATGCGGTCACTACACCGAGCCGCCAAGAGGAAGACAGTCACAGCCATGGATGTTGTTTACGCTGCTGAAAAGAACAAGGCCGTACCCTGTACGGTTTTGGCGGTTAAAAAGAAAATGTAGAATTTATGTTGACACCAATCGGTCCTTTTCAGGACCACTAATCCGTTTTATTAAGAGATCAAAAACGTTTAATTCTTAACCTTAACCTTAATGAAACACGCTAGCACAGATCATATGAATATCTAAAATGTGATGTTGTCAACTTTTATCCGCTGTCTTTTTTTTGTTTAGTTAACTAGCAAATTATGCCCTTTTTTCAATATTATGCCTTCTTGGGCAACAGAACTGCTTGGATATTGGGTAAAACAACGCCCAGGGCAATGGTCAAGCTGTCAAACGCTTCTCCATCTAAGAATCAACCGCTCCCGGCACTGCTCCAGCAATCGACAAGATTCACCGATGTTCGTTTGTTTTACAAATTTTGTGCTTGTTTTTAATCTATCACAAAAGTAAGACATATTTTGTGCTTGTTTTTAATCCATCACAAACGTATGACAACCGCATTCGATAGGACAATTTGCACATTCTTAGCGACTAGCACGACTGTACTTTTGAGCTGAGATGTACTTTGTATTATTGAATCGATTTCGGATACCCTATTGAATGAAAAGATAATCTCTTTTTAAATATTTTGGTCGTCCTGAAAAGGACGGTTGTTTCAACTATTTACGAAGAATACGCTTTTTTTTTTTTAGTTTCGTTAACTAGCAAATTATGCCTTTTTTTAACATAATGCCTTGGGCAACAGAACTGCTTGGATGTTGGGTAAAACAACGCACCCGGCAATGGTCAAGCTGACAAACGTTTCTCCATCAATCGCTCCCGACACTGCTCCAGCAATCGCAAGGACTCACCGATGTTCGTTTGTTTTACATATTTTGTGCTTGTTTTTTATCTATCACAAAAGTAAGACAACCGCATTCCATAAGACAATATTACACATTTTTATCGACTAGCACGACTGTACTTTGTATTATTGAATCGATTTCGGATACCCTATCGAATGAAAAGATAATCTCTTTTTTAATATTTTTGGTCGTCCTGAAAAGGACGGTTGGTTTCGACTATTTACAAATGTATACGCCGTCTTTTTTTTTTTTTGTTTAGTTACTAGCAAATTATGCCTTCTTTTCCGTCTTCTTGGGCAACAGAACTGCTTGGATGTTGGGTAAAACACCGCCCTGGGCAATGGTGACGCCCGAAAGCAGTTTGTTTAACTCCTCATCGTTACGAATGGCCAATTGCAAGTGGCGAGGGATAATTCTAGTTTTCTTGTTGTCGCGTGCAGCATTGCCAGCCAACTCCAAAACTTCAGCGGCCAAATATTCCATAACGGCAGCCAAGTAGACAGGAGCACCGGCACCAACACGTTCAGCATAGTTGCCCTTACGAAGGAGGCGGTGAATACGACCAACGGGAAACTGAAGACCAGCGCGGTTAGAACGCGACTTTGCCTTTCCCTTCACTTTTCCACCTTTACCGCGACCAGACATTTTCGTATTTTCCTTATTTCACTGTTTCACTGCTTACACACAACTATCGAATGTTTCTGACATCCAACCACATATCCATTATATTTATACTTTTTCCAACTACCTACTTCTTCAGTTTTAGAGATGCGAGTTGAACGTGATATAAACATGAAAGCGTCGCTCGAAAAAAAGTATAAATGCTAAGCAACACACCCCAAGTGTCAAACATTTGTGAAGTGAATTAAAGTGAACGTTTGTGAATAATAATGCCGCCGAAAACAAGTGGGAAGGCAGCCAAAAAGGCTGGTAAGGCTCAAAAAAACATTACCAAGAATGACAAGAAGAAGAAGCGCAAGAGGAAGGAAAGCTATGCTATCTACATTTACAAAGTGCTCAAGCAGGTCCACCCTGACACCGGCATTTCGTCAAAGGCGATGAGCATAATGAACAGCTTTGTTAACGACATTTTCGAGCGTATTGCTGCCGAGGCCTCCCGTTTGGCTCACTACAACAAACGCTCAACTATTACCAGTCGGGAAATCCAAACCGCAGTACGTCTTTTGCTGCCCGGCGAATTGGCCAAGCACGCTGTCAGTGAGGGAACAAAAGCAGTTACAAAGTACACCAGCTCCAAGTAAAATTCAGCTAGATGTACATTGTACGGGAAGCAAACAAAAGCAAAAGGCCCTTTTCAGGGCCACAAATCGCCTTTTCAAGGAATTTAAAATATTTTTAAATATCAGAATATAGATATATCTTTCAGAAAATTAACAATTGTAATCGACGAAAGTTTGGACTCGTTATTTTAGAATACAAGCACTCTGTTTTCGAAATAAAAAAGATAACTTATTATGCGTTGGCTACAGCAAAGGATCAGTATTCCAAACTACCCGAATAAAAATCTTCCGACTAGTAGACTTTTGCAAATAATCCATCAGCTCTCTTCTGGAATTCTAGCTGAAAAATGTTTCAATAGGCAAACGCGTAGATTTTTCGAGCATGATATTGCAAATAAAATTCGGTGACAGAAAATCGTTTTTTTTTAGATTATTTGTCACAATGTGTTGTTGTCTTTTTTGGTATGATGTACATATTTCAAGTTGTATATTGGAAAATATCAATCTCCTTGTTTAGAATATTTTGTGGTCCTGAAAAGGACCGATTTGTTTGATATTTATGTTTTAAGGGTGAGGTATAACTTAAGCGCGCTCCCCACGAATACGTCTGGCCAGTTGAATGTCCTTGGGCATGATGGTGACACGCTTAGCGTGGATAGCACACAAATTTGTATCTTCGAATAGGCCAACTAGATAGGCTTCGCTAGCTTCCTGCAAAGCCATCACAGCCGAGCTCTGGAAACGTAAGTCGGTCTTGAAATCCTGAGCAATTTCGCGTACTAAACGCTGGAACGGCAACTTGCGAATAAGCAGTTCCGTGCTCTTCTGGTAGCGACGAATTTCACGCAGGGCAACAGTGCCTGGCCTATAGCGATGAGGTTTCTTCACACCACCAGTTGCTGGAGCACTTTTACGTGCTGCCTTAGTAGCTAACTGTTTCCGAGGAGCCTTTCCTCCAGTTGATTTACGAGCAGTTTGCTTAGTACGAGCCATCTTTCTTTCACAATTCTAACTTTACACAGTCACTGTTAAAAACACACTGAGCATGTGTCTCGTTTGTGTATCGCTTATATAGAACATGAGTGATAAGTTAGAAAGAGAACGAAAGATATTTGCTGTTCGTCGCTTTGCCGAATATGTTACGAGGGTAGTGTGTGAGCGAGATGGAAATATTTTCTTACTCGCTCGAGTTTTGGATATTTTTTGTATAAATATAAGCGCTGGCTGAAGAGCTAGCATTAGTATCTTTGTGACATTCGTGGTGTAAAGTAGAATAAAAATATAAAGTGAAAAATGACTGGTCGTGGTAAAGGTGGCAAAGGCTTGGGTAAAGGCGGCGCCAAACGTCATCGCAAAGTGTTGCGTGATAATATCCAGGGCATCACGAAACCAGCTATCCGCCGTTTAGCTCGTCGTGGTGGCGTAAAACGTATTTCTGGTCTTATTTATGAGGAAACTCGTGGTGTTCTAAAAGTTTTCTTGGAAAATGTTATCCGTGATGCGGTCACATACACCGAGCACGCCAAGAGGAAGACAGTCACAGCCATGGATGTTGTTTACGCGCTGAAAAGACAAGGCCGTACCCTGTACGGTTTTGGCGGTTAAAAAGAAAATGTACAATTTATGTTGACACCAATCGGTCCTTTTCAGGACCACCAATCCGTTTTATTAAGAGATCAAAAACGTTTAATTCAACCTTAATGAAAGAAGCAAGCACAGATCATATGAATGTCTAAAATGTGATGTATTCAAGCGTCAAACGTTTCTCCATCTCAGAATCAACCGCTCCCGACACTGCTCCATTAATCGACCAGAATCACCGATGTTCGTTTGTTTTACATATTTTGTGCTTGTTTTTAATCCATCACAAACGTATGACAACCGCATTCGATAGGACAATTTGCACATTTTTAGCGACTAGCACGACTGTACTTTTGAGCTGAGATGTACTTTGTATTATTGAATCGATTTCGGATACCCTATTGAATGAAAAGATAATCTCTTTTTAAATATTTTGGTCGTCCTGAAAAGGACGGTTGGTTTCAACTATTTACGAAGAATACGCTTTTTTTTTTTAGTTTCGTTAACTAGCAAATTATGCCTTTTTTTAACATAATGCCTTCTTGGGCAACAGAACTGCTTGGATGTTGGGTAAAACAACGCCCAGGGCAATGGTCAAGCTGTCAAACGCTTCTCCATCTAAGAATCAACCGCTCCCGACACTGCTCCAGCAATCGACAAGATTCACCGATGTTCGTTTGTTTTACATATTTTGTGCTTGTTTTTTATCTATCACAAAAGTAAGACAACCGCATTCCATAAGACAATATTACACATTTTTATCGACTAGCACGACTGTACTTTGTATTATTGAATCGATTTCGGATACCCTATCGAATGAAAAGATAATCTCTTTTTTAATATTTTTGGTCGTCCTGAAAAGGACGGTTGGTTTCGACTATTTACAAATGTATACGCTGTCTTTTTTTTTTTTTTTGTTTAGTTAACTAGCAAATTATGCCTTCTTTTCCGTCTTCTTGGGCAACAGAACTGCTTGGATGTTGGGTAAAACACCGCCCTGGGCAATGGTGACGCCCGAAAGCAGTTTGTTTAACTCCTCATCGTTACGAATGGCCAATTGCAAGTGGCGAGGGATAATTCTAGTTTTCTTGTTGTCGCGTGCAGCATTGCCAGCCAACTCCAAAACTTCAGCGGCCAAATATTCCATAACGGCAGCCAAGTAGACAGGAGCACCGGCACCAACACGTTCAGCATAGTTGCCCTTACGAAGGAGGCGGTGAATACGACCAACGGGAAACTGAAGACCAGCGCGGTTAGAACGCGACTTTGCCTTTCCCTTCACTTTTCCACCTTTACCGCGACCAGACATTTTCGTATTTTCCTTATTTCACTGTTTCACTGCTTACACACAACTATCGAATGTTTCTGACATCCAACCACATATCCATTATGTTTATACTTTTTCCAACTACCTACTTCTTCAGTTTTAGAGATGCGAGTTGAACGTGATATAAACATGAAAGCGTCGCTCGAAAAAAAGTATAAATGCGAAGCAACACACCCCAAGTGTCAAACATTTGTGAAGTGAATTAAAGTGAACGTTTGTGAATAATAATGCCGCCGAAAACAAGTGGGAAGGCAGCCAAAAAGGCTGGTAAGGCTCAAAAAAACATTACCAAGAATGACAAGAAGAAGAAGCGCAAGAGGAAGGAAAGCTATGCTATCTACATTTACAAAGTGCTCAAGCAGGTCCACCCTGACACCGGCATTTCGTCAAAGGCGATGAGCATAATGAACAGCTTTGTTAACGACATTTTCGAGCGTATTGCTGCCGAGGCCTCCCGTTTGGCTCACTACAACAAACGCTCAACTATTACCAGTCGGGAAATCCAAACCGCAGTACGTCTTTTGCTGCCCGGCGAATTGGCCAAGCACGCTGTCAGTGAGGGAACAAAAGCAGTTACAAAGTACACCAGCTCCAAGTAAAATTTAGCTAGATGTACATTGTACGGGAAGCAAACAAAAGCAAAAGGCCCTTTTCAGGGCCACAAATCGCCTTTTCAAGGAATTTAAAATATTTTTAAATATCAGAATATAGATATATCTTTCAGAAAATTAACAATTGTAATCGACGAAAGTTTGGACTCGTTATTTTAGAATACAAGCACTCTGTTTTCGAAATAAAAAAGATAACTTATTATCCGTTGGCTACAGCAAAGGATCAGTATTCCAAACTACCCGAATAAAAATCTTCCGACTAGTAATATCTTTTGCAAATAATCCATCAGCTCTCTTCTGGAATTCTAGCTGAAAAATGTTTCAATAGGCAAACGCGTAGTTTTTTCGAGCATGATATTGCAAATAAATTATTTCTGTCACAATGTCTTTTTTGGTATGATGTACATATTTCAAGTTGTATATTGGAAAATATCAACCTCCTTGTTTAGAATATTTTGTGGTCCTGAAAAGGACCGATTTGTTTGATATTAAGGATGAGGTATAACTTAAGCGCGCTCCCCACGAATACGTCTGGCCAGTTGAATGTCCTTGGGCATGATGGTGACACGCTTAGCGTGGATAGCACACAAATTTGTATCTTCGAATAGGCCAACTAGATAGGCTTCGCTAGCTTCCTGCAAAGCCATCACAGCCGAGCTCTGGAAACGTAAGTCGGTCTTGAAGTCCTGAGCAATTTCGCGTACTAAACGCTGGAACGGCAACTTGCGAATAAGCAGTTCCGTGCTCTTCTGGTAGCGACGAATTTCACGCAGGGCAACAGTGCCTGGCCTATAGCGATGAGGTTTCTTCACACCACCAGTTGCTGGAGCACTTTTACGTGCTGCCTTAGTAGCTAACTGTTTCCGAGGAGCCTTTCCTCCAGTTGATTTACGAGCAGTTTGCTTAGTACGAGCCATCTTTCTTTCACAATTCTAACTTTACACAGTCACTGTTAAAAACACACTGAGCATGTGTCTCGTTTGTGTATCGCTTATATAGAACATGAGTGATAAGTTAGAAAGAGAACGAAAGATATTTGCTGTTCGTCGCTTTGCCGAATATGTTACGAGGGTAGTGTGTGAGCGAGATGGAAATATTTTCTTACTCGCTCGAGTTTTGGATATTTTTTGTATAAATATAAGCGCTGGCTGAAGAGCTAGCATTAGTATCTTTGTGACATTCGTGGTGTAAAGTAGAATAAAAATATAAAGTGAAAAATGACTGGTCGTGGTAAAGGTGGCAAAGGCTTGGGTAAAGGCGGCGCCAAACGTCATCGCAAAGTGTTGCGTGATAATATCCAGGGCATCACGAAACCAGCTATCCGCCGTTTAGCTCGTCGTGGTGGCGTAAAACGTATTTCTGGTCTTATTTATGAGGAAACTCGTGGTGTTCTAAAAGTTTTCTTGGAAAATGTTATCCGTGATGCGGTCACATACACCGAGCACGCCAAGAGGAAGACAGTCACAGCCATGGATGTTGTTTACGCGCTGAAAAGACAAGGCCGTACCCTGTACGGTTTTGGCGGTTAAAAAGAAAATGTAGAATTTATGTTGACACCAATCGGTCCTTTTCAGGACCACCAATCCGTTTTATTAAGAGATCAAAAACGTTTAATTCAACCTTAATGAAAGAAGCAAGCACAGATCATATGAATGTCTAAAATGTGATGTATTCAAGCGTCAAACGTTTCTCCATCTCAGAATCAACCGCTCCCGACACTGCTCCATTAATCGACCAGAATCACCGATGTTCGTTTGTTTTACATATTTTGTGCTTGTTTTTAATCCATCACAAACGTATGACAACCGCATTCGATAGGACAATTTGCACATTTTTAGCGACTAGCACGACTGTACTTTTGAGCTGAGATGTACTTTGTATTATTGAATCGATTTCGGATACCCTATTGAATGAAAAGATAATCTCTTTTTAAATATTTTTGGTCGTCCTGAAAAGGACGGTTGGTTTCAACTATTTACGAAGAATACGCTTTTTTTTTTTTAGTTTCGTTAACTAGCAAATTATGCCTTTTTTTAACATAATGCCTTCTTGGGCAACAGAACTGCTTGGATGTTGGGTAAAACACCGCCCTGGGCAATGGTGACGCCCGAAAGCAGTTTGTTTAACTCCTCATCGTTACGAATGGCCAATTGCAAGTGGCGAGGGATAATTCTAGTTTTCTTGTTGTCGCGTGCAGCATTGCCAGCCAACTCCAAAACTTCAGCGGCCAAATATTCCATAACGGCAGCCAAGTAGACAGGAGCACCGGCACCAACACGTTCAGCATAGTTGCCCTTACGAAGGAGGCGGTGAATACGACCAACGGGAAACTGAAGACCAGCGCGGTTAGAACGCGACTTTGCCTTTCCCTTCACTTTTCCACCTTTACCGCGACCAGACATTTTCGTATTTTCGTATTTTCCTTATTTCACTGTTTCACTGCTTACACACAACTATCGAATGTTTCTGATATCCAACCACATATCCATTATATTTATACTTTTTCCAACTACCTACTTCTTCAGTTTTAGAGATGCGAGTTGAACGTGATATAAACATGAAAGCGTCGCTCGAAAAAAAGTATAAATGCTAAGCAACACACCCCAAGTGTCAAACATTTGTGAAGTGAATTAAAGTGAACGTTTGTGAATAATAATGCCGCCGAAAACAAGTGGGAAGGCAGCCAAAAAGGCTGGTAAGGCTCAAAAAAACATTACCAAGAATGACAAGAAGAAGAAGCGCAAGAGGAAGGAAAGCTATGCTATCTACATTTACAAAGTGCTCAAGCAAGTCCACCCTGACACCGGCATTTCGTCAAAGGCGATGAGCATAATGAACAGCTTTGTTAACGACATTTTCGAGCGTATTGCTGCCGAGGCCTCCCGTTTGGCTCACTACAACAAACGCTCAACTATTACCAGTCGGGAAATCCAAACCGCAGTACGTCTTTTGCTGCCCGGCGAATTGGCCAAGCACGCTGTCAGTGAGGGAACAAAAGCAGTTACAAAGTACACCAGCTCCAAGTAAAATTTAGCTAGATGTACATTGTACGGGAAGCAAACAAAAGCAAAAGGCCCTTTTCAGGGCCACAAATCGCCTTTTCAAGGAATTTAAAATATTTTTAAATATCAGAATATAGATATATCTTTCAGAAAATTAACAATTGTAATCGACGAAAGTTTGGACTCGTAATTTAGAAAACAAGCACTCTGTTTTCGAAATAAAAAAGATAACTTATTATCCGTTGGCTACAGCAAAGGATCAGTATTCCAAACTACCCGAATAAAAATCTTCCGACTAGTAATATCTTTTGCAAATAATCCATCAGCTCTCCTGGAATTCTAGCTGAAAAATGTTTCAATAGGCGTAGTTTTTTCGAGCATGATATTGCAAATAAAATTCGGTGACAGAAAATCGTTTTTTTTTTTTTAGATTATTTCTGTCACAATGTGTTGTTGTCTTTTTTGGTATGATGTACATTTTTCAAGTTGTATATTGGAAAATATCAATCTCCTTGTTTAGAATATTTTGTGGTCCTGAAAAGGACCGATTTGTTTGATATTTATGTTTTAAGGATGAGGTATAACTTAAGCGCGCTCCCCACGAATACGTCTGGCCAGTTGAATGTCCTTGGGCATGATGGTGACACGCTTAGCGTGGATAGCACACAAATTTGTATCTTCGAATAGGCCAACTAGATAGGCTTCGCTAGCTTCCTGCAAAGCCATCACAGCCGAGCTCTGGAAACGTAAGTCGGTCTTGAAGTCCTGAGCAATTTCGCGTACTAAACGCTGGAACGGCAACTTGCGAATAAGCAGTTCCGTGCTCTTCTGGTAGCGACGAATTTCACGCAGGGCAACAGTGCCTGGCCTATAGCGATGAGGTTTCTTCACACCACCAGTTGCTGGAGCACTTTTACGTGCTGCCTTAGTAGCTAACTGTTTCCGAGGAGCCTTTCCTCCAGTTGATTTACGAGCAGTTTGCTTAGTACGAGCCATCTTTCTTTCACAATTCTAACTTTACACAGTCACTGTTAAAAACACACTGAGCATGTGTCTCGTTTGTGTATCGCTTATATAGAAAATACGTGATAAGTTAGAAAGAGAACGAAAGATGTTTGCTGTTCGTCGCTTTGCCGAATATGTTACGAGGGTAGTGTGTGAGCGAGATGGAAATATTTTTTTACTCGCTCGAGTTTTGGATATTTTTGGTATAAATATAAGCGCTGGCTGAAGAGCTAGCATTAGTATCTTTGTGACATTCGTGGTGTAAAGTAGAATAAAAATATAAAGTGAAAAATGACTGGTCGTGGTAAAGGTGGCAAAGGCTTGGGTAAAGGCGGCGCCAAACGTCATCGCAAAGTGTTGCGTGATAATATCCAGGGCATCACGAAACCAGCTATCCGCCGTTTAGCTCGTCGTGGTGGCGTAAAACGTATTTCTGGTCTTATTTATGAGGAAACTCGTGGTGTTCTAAAAGTTTTCTTGGAAAATGTTATCCGTGATGCGGTCACATACACCGAGCACGCCAAGAGGAAGACAGTCACAGCCATGGATGTTGTTTACGCGCTGAAAAGACAAGGCCGTACCCTGTACGGTTTTGGCGGTTAAAAAGAAAATGTAGAATTTATGTTGACACCAATCGGTCCTTTTCAGGACCACCAATCCGTTTTATTAAGAGATCAAAAACGTTTAATTCAACCTTAATGAAAGAAGCAAGCACAGATCATATGAATGTCTAAAATGTGATGTATTCAAGCGTCAAACGTTTCTCCATCTCAGAATCAACCGCTCCCGACACTGCTCCATTAATCGACCAGAATCACCGATGTTCGTTTGTTTTACATATTTTGTGCTTGTTTTTAATCCATCACAAACGTATGACAACCGCATTCGATAGGACAATTTGCACATTTTTAGCGACTAGCACGACTGTACTTTTGAGCTGAGATGTACTTTGTATTATTGAATCGATTTCGGATACCCTATTGAATGAAAAGATAATCTCTTTTTAAATATTTTTGGTCGTCCTGAAAAGGACGGTTGGTTTCGACTATTTACAAATGCATACGCTGTCTTTTTTTTTTGCTAGCAAATTATGCCTTCTTTTCCGTCTTCTTGGGCAGCAGAATTGCTTGGATGTTGGGTAAAAGAACGCACCCGGCAATGGTCAAGCTGACAAACGTTTTTCCATCAATCGCTCCCGACACTGCTCCAGCAATCGACAAGATTCACCGATGTTCGTTTGTTTTACATATTTTGTGCTTGTTTTTTATCTATCACAAAAGTAAGACAACCGCATTCCATAAGACAATATTACACATTTTTATCGACTAGCACGACTGTACTTTGTATTATTGAATCGATTTCGGATACCCTATCGAATGAAAAGATAATCTCTTTTTAAATATTTTTGGTCGTCCTGAAAAGGACGGTTGGTTTCAACTATTTACGAAGAATACGCTTTTTTTTTTTTAGTTTCGTTAACTAGCAAATTATGCCTTTTTTTAACATAATGCCTTCTTGGGCAACAGAACTGCTTGGATGTTGGGTAAAACAACGCCCAGGGCAATGGTCAAGCTGTCAAACGCTTCTCCATCTAAGAATCAACCGCTCCCGACACTGCTCCAGCAATCGACAAGATTCACCGATGTTCGTTTGTTTTACATATTTTGTGCTTGTTTTTTATCTATCACAAAAGTAAGACAACCGCATTCCATAAGACAATATTACACATTTTTATCGACTAGCACGACTGTACTTTGTATTATTGAATCGATTTCGGATACCCTATCGAATGAAAAGATAATCTCTTTTTTAATATTTTTGGTCGTCCTGAAAAGGACGGTTGGTTTCGACTATTTACAAATGTATACGCTGTCTTTTTTTTTTTTTGTTTAGTTAACTAGCAAATTATGCCTTCTTTTCCGTCTTCTTGGGCAACAGAACTGCTTGGATGTTGGGTAAAACACCGCCCTGGGCAATGGTGACGCCCGAAAGCAGTTTGTTTAACTCCTCATCGTTACGAATGGCCAATTGCAAGTGGCGAGGAATAATTCTAGTTTTCTTGTTGTCGCGTGCAGCATTGCCAGCCAACTCCAAAACTTCAGCGGCCAAATATTCCATAACGGCAGCCAAGTAGACAGGAGCACCGGCACCAACACGTTCAGCATAGTTGCCCTTACGAAGGAGGCGGTGAATACGACCAACGGGAAACTGAAGACCAGCGCGGTTAGAACGCGACTTTGCCTTTCCCTTCACTTTTCCACCTTTACCGCGACCAGACATTTTCGTATTTTCCTTATTTCACTGTTTCACTGCTTACACACAACTATCGAATGTTTCTGATATCCAACCACATATCCATTATATTTATACTTTTTCCAACTACCTACTTCTTCAGTTTTAGAGATGCGAATTGAACGTGATATAAACATGAAAGCGTCGCTCGAAAAAAAGTATAAATGCTAAGCAACACACCCTTAAGTGTCAAACATTTGTGAAGTGAATTAAAGTGAACGTTTGTGAATAATAATGCCGCCGAAAACAAGTGGGAAGGCAGCCAAAAAGGCTGGTAAGGCTCAAAAAAACATTACCAAGAATGACAAGAAGAAGAAGCGCAAGAGGAAGGAAAGCTATGCTATCTACATTTACAAAGTGCTCAAGCAGGTCCACCCTGACACCGGCATTTCGTCAAAGGCGATGAGCATAATGAACAGCTTTGTTAACGACATTTTCGAGCGTATTGCTGCCGAGGCCTCCCGTTTGGCTCACTACAACAAACGCTCAACTATTACCAGTCGGGAAATCCAAACCGCAGTACGTCTTTTGCTGCCCGGCGAATTGGCCAAGCACGCTGTCAGTGAGGGAACAAAAGCAGTTACAAAGTACACCAGCTCCAAGTAAAATTCAGCTAGATGTACATTGTACGGGAAGCAAACAAAAGCAAAAGGCCCTTTTCAGGGCCACAAATCGACTTTTCAAGGAATTAAAAATATTTAAAAATCAAAATATCTTATATGCATTCTGGTTGCGTTATAAGAACTTTTCTATTATCTTAAATATTAGAGTACACTTTCCGTCTATGCGGTCTTTAGAGAATCTTTAGTATTTATGGAACTTTTTCTATCTATTGTGCGGTGGAATGAATGAGGAAAGAACTTATATGATATTTACAATGATGAATGATGATAAGTTGACAAGTCCAATCTAACTTAACATATATGCCGATGTAGACAAAAAGAAAAATTCTTTCTCTTAGAAAATCGTATTAGTAGCCCTTAAAAGGGCTTTGTTGAAAAACAAATTTCAATATTAGAAATTTGCACATGCTGACGAGCAATTTCAAATTATTTCTTCGTTGCAGATGCAGTCTTCGCTTTTGGCTTCTTGACAGCAGTTTTCTTCGGGGTCGTAGCCGACACGACTTTCTTCGGTTTAGCAGTTGTGGTCTTAGGTTTTGGGGTCTTTGGCTTTGTTGCGCTTGATTTAGCCTTTGCTGTTGTAGGCTTGGCCTTAATGGTTCCCGTTTTCTTCGCATCCTTAGCCTTTGCTTTGTCCGCCTTCTTTTTCTCAACACTCTTTTTGGTTGCTGCCGATTTTGATGGCTTTTTATCAGCGGCACCCGCTGCTTTCTTCGTGGTAGATGTACTACTCTTCTTTTTAGTTGCTGCTGCCGCCGAAGCATTTACCTTCTTAGTTTTCTTCTCGACAGCGGAGGCCTTTGGCTTGGGATCCTTTTTAGCGGATGCAGATAGTTTGAACGAACCAGAGGCACCCTTGCCCTTTGTTTGGATCAGCTTTCCATTCGCAACCGCATTCTTTAGGTACTTCTTAATGAACGGGGCTAGCTTCTGGGCATCGCACTTGTATGTAGCACCGATATATTTTTTAATTGCCAGAAGGGATGAGCCACCACGTTCCTTTAAGTTTTTAATCGATGCATCTACCATTTGCTGAGTTGGTGGGTGCGATGGAGGAGCTGCTGACTTCTTTGACTTTGGTGTGGCGGCTGCTGCCTTTTTAGTAGCCACCTTTTTCTCGCCTGAGGCTGCTTGGGCAATCACAGGAGATGCGGACGTTGCAACTGCGGAATCAGACATCTTAACTTCACTTTATTCACTGTTCACTTGTTAATTTTCGAAAAAATTCATATTTTTTTGGTCACCCGTTTGCGTGAGAATCGAGGAGGACGGTGGTACGAGAATGTTTTTGGTATTGAACGTTTGTTACTCAATGCGTCGTCATTACATACTTGTTAAATGGTCATTTACAAAAGTTTATACTTGGAAATCGTTGTGAATATGAATTGGAATGTTTTGTTTAATATTCAAACAATACAATATAAATTATTTAGTGTATTTAACATGATTTTATGATTTTTAATTGCCAGTCAAAGTTTAACTTTGTGTCTTGGCGAAAAACGTTTTCGAGCAAAAAACACGATTATTAATAATAATATAACGAATCTTGAAATATTATGCATTTATATACAATATTTCAACAATTCTTTAATTAAATTCAACTATTAATTTAAATATATCTTAAGTCTACTATTTTAAATATCTATTTAACATAACCCTTAGCTGTTAAAAACAGGCAAGTTTACAATGAAATCAATATAAAACGCTTCAGACAAATCTAATTTTGTCTTTAACAGTTAATATAAATTAAAAAAAAAAAGGAAATGAAAGATTATTCCATTTAGTAAAACAAATTGTTAATATAGTTGAAACTAAATTAATAAAATATCATGCGAAATCCATATGACATTTCTGTGTAGCGAAAAATCCATTAGACCCTTAGTTAATTTATTTTCGAAATTCAGAAATTATCTCTTAGAGCACAATTGATTGATGAAAAATTAAAAATTATGTTTATTTGCGGTGATGAGGACCAAACCAAATGCTTTATATAGCTATTCAGAAAATCATCTATACATCGACATATATTTTGTCGGTGGAATATAATGGAGTTGAGTTTTCGGTTAAATATTAAATAATATGCATATGGATTTATCGTTAAGATACAATGAGGTGAAGCAAATACTGTAATGCCCTATTTGCTTATTGTCACATTTTATAAAGCTATTTAATATAATGTTGTATTTGGCGACCTTTCCATTTCAAAATTGTTTGTTTGGCAGGCTCGAGGTCCGAGCTTTTTTTATTCAAGACAAAATGAAAATGCAGTTTTGTTTGACTTTTAACCAATATTTTTCGGTATTTAATATATTGATACGAAAATATCAATCTCCTTGTTTAGAATATTTTGTGGTCCTGAAAAGGACCGATTTGTTTGATATTAAGGATGAGGTATAACTTAAGCGCGCTCCCCACGAATACGTCTGGCCAGTTGAATGTCCTTGGGCATGATGGTGACACGCTTAGCGTGGATAGCACACAAATTTGTATCTTCGAATAGGCCAACTAGATAGGCTTCGCTAGCTTCCTGCAAAGCCATCACAGCCGAGCTCTGGAAACGTAAGTCGGTCTTGAAGTCCTGAGCAATTTCGCGTACTAAACGCTGGAACGGCAACTTGCGAATAAGCAGTTCCGTGCTCTTCTGGTAGCGACGAATTTCACGCAGGGCAACAGTGCCTGGCCTATAGCGATGAGGTTTCTTCACACCACCAGTTGCTGGAGCACTTTTACGTGCTGCCTTAGTAGCTAACTGTTTCCGAGGAGCCTTTCCTCCAGTTGATTTACGAGCAGTTTGCTTAGTACGAGCCATCTTTCTTTCACAATTCTAACTTTACACAGTCACTGTTAAAAACACACTGAGCATGTGTCTCGTTTGTGTATCGCTTATATAGAAAATACGTGATAAGTTAGAAAGAGAACGAAAGATATTTGCTGTTCGTCGCTTTGCCGAATATGTTACGAGGGTAGTGTGTGAGCGAGATGGAAATATTTTTTTACTCGCTCGAGTTTTGGATATTTTTGGTATAAATATAAGCGCTGGCTGAAGAGCTAGCATTAGTATCTTTGTGACATTCGTGGTGTAAAGTAGAATAAAAATATAAAGTGAAAAATGACTGGTCGTGGTAAAGGTGGCAAGGGCTTGGGTAAAGGCGGCGCCAAACGTCATCGCAAAGTGTTGCGTGATAATATTCAGGGCATCACGAAACCAGCTATCCGCCGTTTAGCTCGTCGTGGTGGCGTAAAACGTATTTCTGGTCTTATTTATGAGGAAACTCGTGGTGTTCTAAAAGTTTTCTTGGAAAATGTTATCCGTGATGCGGTCACATACACCGAGCACGCCAAGAGGAAGACAGTCACAGCCATGGATGTTGTTTACGCGCTGAAAAGACAAGGCCGTACCCTGTACGGTTTTGGCGGTTAAAAAGAAAATGTACAATTTATGTTGACACCAATCGGTCCTTTTCAGGACCACTAATCCGTTTTATTAAGAGATCAAAAACGTTTAATTCAACCTTAATGAAAGAAGCAAGCACAGATCATATGAATGTCTAAAATGTGATGTATTCAAGCGTCAAACGTTTCTCCATCTCAGAATCAACCGCTCCCGACACTGCTCCATTAATCGACCAGAATCACCGATGTTCGTTTGTTTTACATATTTTGTGCTTGTTTTTAATCCATCACAAACGTATGACAACCGCATTCGATAGGACAATTTGCACATTTTTAGCGACTAGCACGACTGTACTTTTGAGCTGAGATGTACTTTGTATTATTGAATCGATTTCGGATACCCTATTGAATGAAAAGATAATCTCTTTTTAAATATTTTTGGTCGTCCTGAAAAGGACGGTTGGTTTCAACTATTTACGAAGAATACGCTTTTTTTTTTTTAGTTTCGTTAACTAGCAAATTATGCCTTTTTTTAACATAATGCCTTCTTGGGCAACAGAACTGCTTGGATGTTGGGTAAAACAACGCCCAGGGCAATGGTCAAGCTGTCAAACGCTTCTCCATCTAAGAATCAACCGCTCCCGACACTGCTCCAGCAATCGACAAGATTCACCGATGTTCGTTTGTTTTACATATTTTGTGCTTGTTTTTTATCTATCACAAAAGTAAGACAACCGCATTCCATAAGACAATATTACACATTTTTATCGACTAGCACGACTGTACTTTGTATTATTGAATCGATTTCGGATACCCTATCGAATGAAAAGATAATCTCTTTTTTAATATTTTTGGTCGTCCTGAAAAGGACGGTTGGTTTCGACTATTTACAAATGTATACGCTGTCTTTTTTTTTTTTGTTTAGTTAACTAGCAAATTATGCCTTCTTTTCCGTCTTCTTGGGCAACAGAACTGCTTGGATGTTGGGTAAAACACCGCCCTGGGCAATGGTGACGCCCGAAAGCAGTTTGTTTAACTCCTCATCGTTACGAATGGCCAATTGCAAGTGGCGAGGGATAATTCTAGTTTTCTTGTTGTCGCGTGCAGCATTGCCAGCCAACTCCAAAACTTCAGCGGCCAAATATTCCATAACGGCAGCCAAGTAGACAGGAGCACCGGCACCAACACGTTCAGCATAGTTGCCCTTACGAAGGAGGCGGTGAATACGACCAACGGGAAACTGAAGACCAGCGCGGTTAGAACGCGACTTTGCCTTTCCCTTCACTTTTCCACCTTTACCGCGACCAGACATTTTCGTATTTTCCTTATTTCACTGTTTCACTGCTTACAAACAACTATCGAATGTTTCTGACATCCAACCACATATCCATTATATTTATACTTTTTCCAACTACCTACTTCTTCAGTTTTAGAGATGCGAATTGAACGTGATATAAACATGAAAGCGTCGCTCGAAAAAAAGTATAAATGCTAAGCAACACACCCCAAGTGTCAAACATTTGTGAAGTGAATTAAAGTGAACGTTTGTGAATAATAATGCCGCCGAAAACAAGTGGGAAGGCAGCCAAAAAGGCTGGTAAGGCTCAAAAAAACATTACCAAGAATGACAAGAAGAAGAAGCGCAAGAGGAAGGAAAGCTATGCTATCTACATTTACAAAGTGCTCAAGCAGGTCCACCCTGACACCGGCATTTCGTCAAAGGCGATGAGCATAATGAACAGCTTTGTTAACGACATTTTCGAGCGTATTGCTGCCGAGGCCTCCCGTTTGGCTCACTACAACAAACGCTCAACTATTACCAGTCGGGAAATCCAAACCGCAGTACGTCTTTTGCTGCCCGGCGAATTGGCCAAGCACGCTGTCAGTGAGGGAACAAAAGCAGTTACAAAGTACACCAGCTCCAAGTAAAATTCAGCTAGATGTACATTGTACGGGAAGCAAACAAAAGCAAAAGGCCCTTTTCAGGGCCACAAATCGCCTTTTCAAGGAATTTAAAATATTTTTAAATATCAGAATATAGATATATCTTTCAGAAAATTAACAATTGTAATCGACGAAAGTTTGGACTCGTTATTTTAGAATACAAGCACTCTGTTTTCGAAATAAAAAAGATAACTTATTATCCGTTGGCTACAGCAAAGGATCAGTATTCCAAACTACCCGAATAAAAATCTTCCGACTAGTAATATCTTTTGCAAATAATCCATCAGCTCTCTTCTGGAATTCTAGCTGAAAAATGTTTCAATAGGCAAACGCGTAGTTTTTCGAGCATGATATTGCAAATAAAATTCGGTGACAGAAAATCGTTTTTTTTTTTTAGATTATTTCTGTCACAATGTGTTGTTGTCTTTTTTGGTATGATGTACATATTTCAAGTTGTATATTGGAAAATATCAATCTCCTTGTTTAGAATATTTTGTGGTCCTGAAAAGGACCGATTTGTTTGATATTTATGTTTTAAGGATGAGGTATAACTTAAGCGCGCTCCCCACGAATACGTCTGGCCAGTTGAATGTCCTTGGGCATGATGGTGACACGCTTAGCGTGGATAGCACACAAATTTGTATCTTCGAATAGGCCAACTAGATAGGCTTCGCTAGCTTCCTGCAAAGCCATCACAGCCGAGCTCTGGAAACGTAAGTCGGTCTTGAAGTCCTGAGCAATTTCGCGTACTAAACGCTGGAACGGCAACTTGCGAATAAGCAGTTCCGTGCTCTTCTGGTAGCGACGAATTTCACGCAGGGCAACAGTGCCTGGCCTATAGCGATGAGGTTTCTTCACACCACCAGTTGCTGGAGCACTTTTACGTGCTGCCTTAGTAGCTAACTGTTTCCGAGGAGCCTTTCCTCCAGTTGATTTACGAGCAGTTTGCTTAGTACGAGCCATCTTTCTTTCACAATTCTAACTTTACACAGTCACTGTTAAAAACACAATAACCGTTCGTCTCGTTTGTGTATCGCTTATATAGAACATGAGTGATAAGTTAGAAAGAGAACGAAAGATATTTGCTGTTCGCCGCTTTGCCGAATATGTTACGAGGGTAGTGTGTGAGCGAGATGGAAATATTTTTTTACTCGCTCGAGTTTTGGATATTTTTAGTATAAATATAAGCGCTGGCTGAAGAGCTAGCATTAGTATCTTTGTGACATTCGTGGTGTAAAGTAGAATAAAAATATAAAGTGAAAAATGACTGGTCGTGGTAAAGGTGGCAAAGGCTTGGGTAAAGGCGGCGCCAAACGTCATCGCAAAGTGTTGCGTGATAATATCCAGGGCATCACGAAACCAGCTATCCGCCGTTTAGCTCGTCGTGGTGGCGTAAAACGTATTTCTGGTCTTATTTATGAGGAAACTCGTGGTGTTCTAAAAGTTTTCTTGGAAAATGTTATCCGTGATGCGGTCACATACACCGAGCACGCCAAGAGGAAGACAGTCACAGCCATGGATGTTGTTTACGCGCTGAAAAGACAAGGCCGTACCCTGTACGGTTTTGGCGGTTAAAAAGAAAATGTAGAATTTATGTTGACACCAATCGGTCCTTTTCAGGACCACTAATCCGTTTTATTAAGAGATCAAAAACGTTTAATTCTTAACCTTAACCTTAATGAAACACGCTAGCACAGATCATATGAATATCTAAAATGTGATGTTGTCAACTTTTATCCGCTGTCTTTTTTTTGTTTAGTTAACTAGCAAATTATGCCCTTTTTTCAATATTATGCCTTCTTGGGCAACAGAACTGCTTGGATATTGGGTAAAACAACGCCCAGGGCAATGGTCAAGCTGTCAAACGCTTCTCCATCTAAGAATCAACCGCTCCCGGCACTGCTCCAGCAATCGACAAGATTCACCGATGTTCGTTTGTTTTACAAATTTTGTGCTTGTTTTTAATCTATCACAAAAGTAAGACATATTTTGTGCTTGTTTTTAATCCATCACAAACGTATGACAACCGCATTCGATAGGACAATTTGCACATTCTTAGCGACTAGCACGACTGTACTTTTGAGCTGAGATGTACTTTGTATTATTGAATCGATTTCGGATACCCTATTGAATGAAAAGATAATCTCTTTTTAAATATTTTTGGTCGTCCTGAAAAGGACGGTTGTTTCAACTATTTACGAAGAATACGCTTTTTTTTTTTTAGTTTCGTTAACTAGCAAATTATGCCTTTTTTTAACATAATGCCTTGGGCAACAGAACTGCTTGGATGTTGGGTAAAACAACGCACCCGGCAATGGTCAAGCTGACAAACGTTTCTCCATCAATCGCTCCCGACACTGCTCCAGCAATCGCAAGGACTCACCGATGTTCGTTTGTTTTACATATTTTGTGCTTGTTTTTTATCTATCACAAAAGTAAGACAACCGCATTCCATAAGACAATATTACACATTTTTATCGACTAGCACGACTGTACTTTGTATTATTGAATCGATTTCGGATACCCTATCGAATGAAAAGATAATCTCTTTTTTAATATTTTTGGTCGTCCTGAAAAGGACGGTTGGTTTCGACTATTTACAAATGTATACGCCGTCTTTTTTTTTTTTTGTTTAGTTAACTAGCAAATTATGCCTTCTTTTCCGTCTTCTTGGGCAACAGAACTGCTTGGATGTTGGGTAAAACACCGCCCTGGGCAATGGTGACGCCCGAAAGCAGTTTGTTTAACTCCTCATCGTTACGAATGGCCAATTGCAAGTGGCGAGGGATAATTCTAGTTTTCTTGTTGTCGCGTGCAGCATTGCCAGCCAACTCCAAAACTTCAGCGGCCAAATATTCCATAACGGCAGCCAAGTAGACAGGAGCACCGGCACCAACACGTTCAGCATAGTTGCCCTTACGAAGGAGGCGGTGAATACGACCAACGGGAAACTGAAGACCAGCGCGGTTAGAACGCGACTTTGCCTTTCCCTTCACTTTTCCACCTTTACCGCGACCAGACATTTTCGTATTTTCCTTATTTCACTGTTTCACTGCTTACACACAACTATCGAATGTTTCTGACATCCAACCACATATCCATTATATTTATACTTTTTCCAACTACCTACTTCTTCAGTTTTAGAGATGCGAGTTGAACGTGATATAAACATGAAAGCGTCGCTCGAAAAAAAGTATAAATGCTAAGCAACACACCCCAAGTGTCAAACATTTGTGAAGTGAATTAAAGTGAACGTTTGTGAATAATAATGCCGCCGAAAACAAGTGGGAAGGCAGCCAAAAAGGCTGGTAAGGCTCAAAAAAACATTACCAAGAATGACAAGAAGAAGAAGCGCAAGAGGAAGGAAAGCTATGCTATCTACATTTACAAAGTGCTCAAGCAGGTCCACCCTGACACCGGCATTTCGTCAAAGGCGATGAGCATAATGAACAGCTTTGTTAACGACATTTTCGAGCGTATTGCTGCCGAGGCCTCCCGTTTGGCTCACTACAACAAACGCTCAACTATTACCAGTCGGGAAATCCAAACCGCAGTACGTCTTTTGCTGCCCGGCGAATTGGCCAAGCACGCTGTCAGTGAGGGAACAAAAGCAGTTACAAAGTACACCAGCTCCAAGTAAAATTCAGCTAGATGTACATTGTACGGGAAGCAAACAAAAGCAAAAGGCCCTTTTCAGGGCCACAAATCGCCTTTTCAAGGAATTTAAAATATTTTTAAATATCAGAATATAGATATATCTTTCAGAAAATTAACAATTGTAATCGACGAAAGTTTGGACTCGTTATTTTAGAATACAAGCACTCTGTTTTCGAAATAAAAAAGATAACTTATTATGCGTTGGCTACAGCAAAGGATCAGTATTCCAAACTACCCGAATAAAAATCTTCCGACTAGTAGACTTTTGCAAATAATCCATCAGCTCTCTTCTGGAATTCTAGCTGAAAAATGTTTCAATAGGCAAACGCGTAGATTTTTCGAGCATGATATTGCAAATAAAATTCGGTGACAGAAAATCGTTTTTTTTTAGATTATTTGTCACAATGTGTTGTTGTCTTTTTTGGTATGATGTACATATTTCAAGTTGTATATTGGAAAATATCAATCTCCTTGTTTAGAATATTTTGTGGTCCTGAAAAGGACCGATTTGTTTGATATTTATGTTTTAAGGGTGAGGTATAACTTAAGCGCGCTCCCCACGAATACGTCTGGCCAGTTGAATGTCCTTGGGCATGATGGTGACACGCTTAGCGTGGATAGCACACAAATTTGTATCTTCGAATAGGCCAACTAGATAGGCTTCGCTAGCTTCCTGCAAAGCCATCACAGCCGAGCTCTGGAAACGTAAGTCGGTCTTGAAATCCTGAGCAATTTCGCGTACTAAACGCTGGAACGGCAACTTGCGAATAAGCAGTTCCGTGCTCTTCTGGTAGCGACGAATTTCACGCAGGGCAACAGTGCCTGGCCTATAGCGATGAGGTTTCTTCACACCACCAGTTGCTGGAGCACTTTTACGTGCTGCCTTAGTAGCTAACTGTTTCCGAGGAGCCTTTCCTCCAGTTGATTTACGAGCAGTTTGCTTAGTACGAGCCATCTTTCTCTCACAATTCTAACTTTACACAGTCACTGTTAAAAACACACTGAGCATGTGTCTCGTTTGTGTATCGCTTATATAGAAAATACGTGATAAGTTAGAAAGAGAACGAAAGATGTTTGCTGTTCGTCGCTTTGCCGAATATGTTACGAGGGTAGTGTGTGAGCGAGATGGAAATATTTTTTTACTCGCTCGAGTTTTGGATATTTTTGGTATAAATATAAGCGCTGGCTGAAGAGCTAGCATTAGTATCTTTGTGACATTCGTGGTGTAAAGTAGAATAAAAATATAAAGTGAAAAATGACTGGTCGTGGTAAAGGTGGCAAAGGCTTGGGTAAAGGCGGCGCCAAACGTCATCGCAAAGTGTTGCGTGATAATATCCAGGGCATCACGAAACCAGCTATCCGCCGTTTAGCTCGTCGTGGTGGCGTAAAACGTATTTCTGGTCTTATTTATGAGGAAACTCGTGGTGTTCTAAAAGTTTTCTTGGAAAATGTTATCCGTGATGCGGTCACATACACCGAGCACGCCAAGAGGAAGACAGTCACAGCCATGGATGTTGTTTACGCGCTGAAAAGACAAGGCCGTACCCTGTACGGTTTTGGCGGTTAAAAAGAAAATGTAGAATTTATGTTGACACCAATCGGTCCTTTTCAGGACCACCAATCCGTTTTATTAAGAGATCAAAAACGTTTAATTCAACCTTAATGAAAGAAGCAAGCACAGATCATATGAATGTCTAAAATGTGATGTATTCAAGCGTCAAACGTTTCTCCATCTCAGAATCAACCGCTCCCGACACTGCTCCATTAATCGACCAGAATCACCGATGTTCGTTTGTTTTACATATTTTGTGCTTGTTTTTAATCCATCACAAACGTATGACAACCGCATTCGATAGGACAATTTGCACATTTTTAGCGACTAGCACGACTGTACTTTTGAGCTGAGATGTACTTTGTATTATTGAATCGATTTCGGATACCCTATTGAATGAAAAGATAATCTCTTTTTAAATATTTTTGGTCGTCCTGAAAAGGACGGTTGGTTTCGACTATTTACAAATGCATACGCTGTCTTTTTTTTTTTGCTAGCAAATTATGCCTTCTTTTCCGTCTTCTTGGGCAGCAGAATTGCTTGGATGTTGGGTAAAAGAACGCACCCGGCAATGGTCAAGCTGACAAACGTTTTTCCATCAATCGCTCCCGACACTGCTCCAGCAATCGCAAGGACTCACCGATGTTCGTTTGTTTTACATATTTTGTGCTTGTTTTTTATCTATCACAAAAGTAAGACAACCGCATTCCATAAGACAATATTACACATTTTTATCGACTAGCACGACTGTACTTTGTATTATTGAATCGATTTCGGATACCCTATCGAATGAAAAGATAATCTCTTTTTTAATATTTTTGGTCGTCCTGAAAAGGACGGTTGGTTTCGACTATTTACAAATGTATACGCTGTCTTTTTTTTTTTGTTTAGTTAACTAGCAAATTATGCCTTCTTTTCCGTCTTCTTGGGCAACAGAACTGCTTGGATGTTGGGTAAAACACCGCCCTGGGCAATGGTGACGCCCGAAAGCAGTTTGTTTAACTCCTCATCGTTACGAATGGCCAATTGCAAGTGGCGAGGGATAATTCTAGTTTTCTTGTTGTCGCGTGCAGCATTGCCAGCCAACTCCAAAACTTCAGCGGCCAAATATTCCATAACGGCAGCCAAGTAGACAGGAGCACCGGCACCAACACGTTCAGCATAGTTGCCCTTACGAAGGAGGCGGTGAATACGACCAACGGGAAACTGAAGACCAGCGCGGTTAGAACGCGACTTTGCCTTTCCCTTCACTTTTCCACCTTTACCGCGACCAGACATTTTCGTATTTTCCTTATTTCACTGTTTCACTGCTCACACACAACTATCGAATGTTTCTGACATCCAACCACATATCCATTATATTTATACTTTTTCCAACTACCTACTTCTTCAGTTTTAGAGATGCGAGTTGAACGTGATATAAACATGAAAGCGTCGCTCGAA
The DNA here is from genome assembly GCF_003285875.2 of Drosophila novamexicana. Classification (NCBI taxonomy): domain Eukaryota; kingdom Metazoa; phylum Arthropoda; class Insecta; order Diptera; family Drosophilidae; genus Drosophila; species Drosophila novamexicana. Next base: position 1,375,848 of record NW_020824809.1, on the reverse strand, counting down.
AAAAAGTATAAATGCTAAGCAACACACCCCAAGTGTCAAACATTTGTGAAGTGAATTAAAGTGAACGTTTGTGAATAATAATGCCGCCGAAAACAAGTGGGAAGGCAGCCAAAAAGGCTGGTAAGGCTCAAAAAAACATTACCAAGAATGACAAGAAGAAGAAGCGCAAGAGGAAGGAAAGCTATGCTATCTACATTTACAAAGTGCTCAAGCAGGTCCACCCTGACACCGGCATTTCGTCAAAGGCGATGAGCATAATGAACAGCTTTGTTAACGACATTTTCGAGCGTATTGCTGCCGAGGCCTCCCGTTTGGCTCACTACAACAAACGCTCAACTATTACCAGTCGGGAAATCCAAACCGCAGTACGTCTTTTGCTGCCCGGCGAATTGGCCAAGCACGCTGTCAGTGAGGGAACAAAAGCAGTTACAAAGTACACCAGCTCCAAGTAAAATTCAGCTAGATGTACATTGTACATTGTACGGGAAGCAAAAGGCCCTTTTCAGGGCCACAAATCTCTTTTTCAAGGAATTAAAAATATTTAAAAATCCAAATATGCATTCTGGTTGCGTTATAAGAACTTTTCTATTATCTTAAATATTAGAGTACACTTTCCGCCTATTCGGTCTTTAGAGAATCTTTAGTATTTATGGAACTTTTTCTATCTATTGTGCGGTGGAATGAATGAGGAAAGAACATATATGATATTTACAATGATGAATGATGATAAGTTGACGTCCAATCTAATTGAAGTCCAATCTAACTTAACATGCCGATGTAGACAAAAAGAAAAATTCTTTCTCTTAGAAAATCGTATTTGTAGCCCTTAAAAGGGCTTTGTTGGAAAACCAATTTCAATATTAGAAATTTGCACATGCTGACGAGCAGTTAGCAATTTCAAATTATTTCTTCGTTGCAGATGCAGTCTTCGCTTTTGGCTTCTTGACAGCAGTTTTCTTCGGGGTCGTAGCCGACACGACTTTCTTCGGTTTAGCAGTTGTGGTCTTAGGTTTTGGGGTCTTTGGCTTTATTGCGCTTGATTTAGCCTTTGCTGTTGTAGGCTTGGCCTTTATGGTTCCCGTTTTCTTCGCATCCTTAGCCTTTGCTTTGTCCGCCTTCTTTTTCTCAACACTCTTTTTGGATGGTGTGGCCTTTGATAGCTTTTTATCAGCGGCACCCGCTGCTTTCTTCGTGATTGACGTACTACTCTTCTTTTTAGTTGCTGCTGCCGGCGAAGCATTCACCTTCTTAGCTTTCTTGTCGACAGCGGAGGCCTTTGGCTTGGGATCCTTCTTAGCGGATGCAGATAGTTTAAACGAACCAGAGGCACCCTTGCCCTTTGTTTGGATCAGCTTTCCATTCGCAACCGCATTCTTTAGGTACTTCTTAATGAACGGGGCTAGCTTCTGGGCATCGCACTTGTATGTAGCACCGATATATTTTTTAATTGCCAGAAGGGATGAGCCACCACGTTCCTTTAAATTTTTAATCGATGCATCTACCATTTGCTGAGTTGGTGGGTGCGATGGGGGAGCTGTTGACTTCTTTGACTTTGGTGTGGCTGCTGCCTTTTTAGTAGACACCTTTTTCTCGCCTGAGGCTGCTTGGGCAATCACAGGAGATGCGGACGTTGCAACTGCGGAATCAGACATTTCTTGATCTTTACCTTACTTTAGTGTACTGAAAATACTTTTGGTGTGAAAACGGAAATATGCCATGCTCACCCGTTTGAGTGAGAATCGAGGAGGACGGTGGTACGAGAATGTTTTTGGTATTGAACGTTTGTTACTCAATGCGTCGTCATTACATACTTGTTAAATGGTCATTTACAAAAGTTTATACTTGGAAATCGTTGTGAATATGAATTGAAATATTTTGTTTAATATTCAAACAATACAATATAAATTATTTAGTGTATTTAACATGATTTTATGATTTTTAATTGCCAGTCAAAGTTTAACTTTGAGTCTTGGCGAAAAACGCTTTCGAGCAAAAAACAAGATTATTAATAAAAATATAATGAATCTTGAAATATTATGCATTTATATACAATATTTCAACAATTCTTTAATTAAATTCAACTATTAATTTAAATATATCTTAAGTCTACTATTTTAAATATCTATTTAACATAACCCTTAGCTGTTAAAAACAGGCAAGTTTACAATGCAATCAATATAAAACGCTTCAGACAAATCTAATTTTGTCTTTAACAGTTAATATAAATTAAAAAAAAAAAGGAAATGAAAGATTATTCCATTTAGTAAAACAAATTGTTAATATAGTTGAAACTAAATTAATAAAATATCATGCGAAATCCATATGACATTTCTGTGTAGCGAAAAATCCATTAGACCCTTAGTTAATTTATTTTCGAAATTCAGAAATTATCTCTTAGAGCACAATTGATTGATGAAAAATTAAAAATTATGTTTATTTGCGGTGATGAGGACCAAACCAAATGCTTTATATAGCTATTCAGAAAATCATCTATACATCGACATATATTTTGTCGGTGGAATATAATGGAGTTGAGTTTTCGGTTAAATATCAAATAATATGCATATGGATTTATCGTTAAGATACAATGAGGTGAAGCAAATACTGTAATGCCCTATTTGCTTATTGTCACATTTTATAAAGCTATTTAATATAATGTTGTATTTGGCGACCTTTCCATTTCAAAATTGTTTGTTTGGCAGGCTCGAGGTCCGAGCTTTTTTTATTCAAGACAAAATGAAAATGCAGTTTTGTTTGACTTTTAACCAATATTTTTCGGTATTTAATATATTGATACGAAAATATCAATCTCCTTGTTTAGAATATTTTGTGGTCCTGAAAAGGACCGATTTGTTTGATATTAAGGATGAGGTATAACTTAAGCGCGCTCCCCACGAATACGTCTGGCCAGTTGAATGTCCTTGGGCATGATGGTGACACGCTTAGCGTGGATAGCACACAAATTTGTATCTTCGAATAGGCCAACTAGATAGGCTTCGCTAGCTTCCTGCAAAGCCATCACAGCCGAGCTCTGGAAACGTAAGTCGGTCTTGAAATCCTGAGCAATTTCGCGTACTAAACGCTGGAACGGCAACTTGCGAATAAGCAGTTCCGTGCTCTTCTGGTAGCGACGAATTTCACGCAGGGCAACAGTGCCTGGCCTATAGCGATGAGGTTTCTTCACACCACCAGTTGCTGGAGCACTTTTACGTGCTGCCTTAGTAGCTAACTGTTTCCGAGGAGCCTTTCCTCCAGTTGATTTACGAGCAGTTTGCTTAGTACGAGCCATCTTTCTTTCACAATTCTAACTTTACACAGTCACTGTTAAAAACACAATAACCGTTCGTCTCGTTTCGAGAACGAAAGATATTTGCTGTTCGCCGCTTTGCCGAATATGTTACGAGGGTAGTGTGTGAGCGAGATGGAAATATTTTTTTACTCGCTCGAGTTTTGGATATTTTTGGTATAAATATAAGCGCTGGCTGAAGAGCTAGCATTAGTATCTTTGTGACATTCGTGGTGTAAAGTAGAATAAAAATATAAAGTGAAAAATGACTGGTCGTGGTAAAGGTGGCAAAGGCTTGGGTAAAGGCGGCGCCAAACGTCATCGCAAAGTGTTGCGTGATAATATCCAGGGCATCACGAAACCAGCTATCCGCCGTTTAGCTCGTCGTGGTGGCGTAAAACGTATTTCTGGTCTTATTTATGAGGAAACTCGTGGTGTTCTAAAAGTTTTCTTGGAAAATGTTATCCGTGATGCGGTCACATACACCGAGCACGCCAAGAGGAAGACAGTCACAGCCATGGATGTTGTTTACGCGCTGAAAAGACAAGGCCGTACCCTGTACGGTTTTGGCGGTTAAAAAGAAAATGTAGAATTTATGTTGACACCAATCGGTCCTTTTCAGGACCACCAATCCGTTTTATTAAGAGATCAAAAACGTTTAATTCTTAACCTTAACCTTAATGAAACACGCTAGCACAGATCATATGAATGTCTAAAATGTGATGTCAACTTTTATCCGCTGTCTTTTTTTTTTGTTTAGTTAACTAGCAAATTATGCCTTTTTTTCAATATTATGCCTTCTTGGGCAACAGAACTGCTTGGATATTGGGTAAAACAACGCCCAGGGCAATGGTCAAGCTGTCAAACGCTTCTCCATCTAAGAATCAACCGCTCCCGGCACTGCTCCAGCAATCGACAAGATTCACCGATGTTCGTTTGTTTTACAAATTTTGTGCTTGTTTTTAATCTATCACAAAAGACATATTTTGTGCTTGTTTTTAATCTATCACAAAAGTAAGACAACCGCATTCGATACACACATTTTTCTCGACTAGCACGACTGTACTTTTGAGCTGAGATGTACTTTGTATTATTAAATCGATTTCAGATACCCTATCGAATGAAAAGATAATCTCTTTTTTAATATTTTTGGTCGTCCTGAAAAGGACGGTTGGTTTCGACTTTTTTTTTTGTTTAGTTACTAGTAAATTATGCCTTCTTTTCCGTCTTCTTGGGCAACAGAACTGCTTGGATGTTGGGTAAAACACCGCCCTGGGCAATGGTGACGCCCGAAAGCAGTTTGTTTAACTCCTCATCGTTACGAATGGCCAATTGCAAGTGGCGAGGGATAATTCTAGTTTTCTTGTTGTCGCGTGCAGCATTGCCAGCCAACTCCAAAACTTCAGCGGCCAAATATTCCATAACGGCAGCCAAGTAGACAGGAGCACCGGCACCAACACGTTCAGCATAGTTGCCCTTACGAAGGAGGCGGTGAATACGACCAACGGGAAACTGAAGACCAGCGCGGTTAGAACGCGACTTTGCCTTTCCCTTCACTTTTCCACCTTTACCGCGACCAGACATTTTCGTATTTTCCTTATTTCACTGTTTCACTGCTCACACACAACTATCGAATGTTTCTGACATCCAACCACATATCCATTATATTTATACTTTTTCCAACTACCTACTTCTTCAGTTTTAGAGATGCGAGTTGAACGTGATATAAACATGAAAGCGTCGCTCGAAAAAAAGTATAAATGCTAAGCAACACACCCCAAGTGTCAAGCATTTGTGAAGTGAATTAAAGTGAACGTTTGTGAATAATAATGCCGCCGAAAACAAGTGGGAAGGCAGCCAAAAAGGCTGGTAAGGCTCAAAAAAACATTACCAAGAATGACAAGAAGAAGAAGCGCAAGAGGAAGGAAAGCTATGCTATCTACATTTACAAAGTGCTCAAGCAGGTCCACCCTGACACCGGCATTTCGTCAAAGGCGATGAGCATAATGAACAGCTTTGTTAACGACATTTTCGAGCGTATTGCTGCCGAGGCCTCCCGTTTGGCTCACTACAACAAACGCTCAACTATTACCAGTCGGGAAATCCAAACCGCAGTACGTCTTTTGCTGCCCGGCGAATTGGCCAAGCACGCTGTCAGTGAGGGAACAAAAGCAGTTACAAAGTACACCAGCTCCAAGTAAAATTCAGCTAGATGTACATTGTACATTGTACGGGAAGCAAAAGGCCCTTTTCAGGGCCACAAATCTCTTTTTCAAGGAATTAAAAATATTTAAAAATCCAAATATGCATTCTGGTTGCGTTATAAGAACTTTTCTATTATCTTAAATATTAGAGTACACTTTCCGCCTATTCGGTCTTTAGAGAATCTTTAGTATTTATGGAACTTTTTCTATCTATTGTGCGGTGGAATGAATGAGGAAAGAACATATATGATATTTACAATGATGAATGATGATAAGTTGACGTCCAATCTAATTGAAGTCCAATCTAACTTAACATGCCGATGTAGACAAAAAGAAAAATTCTTTCTCTTAGAAAATCGTATTTGTAGCCCTTAAAAGGGCTTTGTTGGAAAACCAATTTCAATATTAGAAATTTGCACATGCTGACGAGCAGTTAGCAATTTCAAATTATTTCTTCGTTGCAGATGCAGTCTTCGCTTTTGGCTTCTTGACAGCAGTTTTCTTCGGGGTCGTAGCCGACACGACTTTCTTCGGTTTAGCAGTTGTGGTCTTAGGTTTTGGGGTCTTTGGCTTTATTGCGCTTGATTTAGCCTTTGCTGTTGTAGGCTTGGCCTTTATGGTTCCCGTTTTCTTCGCATCCTTAGCCTTTGCTTTGTCCGCCTTCTTTTTCTCAACACTCTTTTTGGATGGTGTGGCCTTTGATAGCTTTTTATCAGCGGCACCCGCTGCTTTCTTCGTGATTGACGTACTACTCTTCTTTTTAGTTGCTGCTGCCGGCGAAGCATTCACCTTCTTAGCTTTCTTGTCGACAGCGGAGGCCTTTGGCTTGGGATCCTTCTTAGCGGATGCAGATAGTTTAAACGAACCAGAGGCACCCTTGCCCTTTGTTTGGATCAGCTTTCCATTCGCAACCGCATTCTTTAGGTACTTCTTAATGAACGGGGCTAGCTTCTGGGCATCGCACTTGTATGTAGCACCGATATATTTTTTAATTGCCAGAAGGGATGAGCCACCACGTTCCTTTAAATTTTTAATCGATGCATCTACCATTTGCTGAGTTGGTGGGTGCGATGGGGGAGCTGTTGACTTCTTTGACTTTGGTGTGGCTGCTGCCTTTTTAGTAGACACCTTTTTCTCGCCTGAGGCTGCTTGGGCAATCACAGGAGATGCGGACGTTGCAACTGCGGAATCAGACATTTCTTGATCTTTACCTTACTTTAGTGTACTGAAAATACTTTTGGTGTGAAAACGGAAATATGCCATGCTCACCCGTTTGAGTGAGAATCGAGGAGGACGGTGGTACGAGAATGTTTTTGGTATTGAACGTTTGTTACTCAATGCGTCGTCATTACATACTTGTTAAATGGTCATTTACAAAAGTTTATACTTGGAAATCGTTGTGAATATGAATTGAAATATTTTGTTTAATATTCAAACAATACAATATAAATTATTTAGTGTATTTAACATGATTTTATGATTTTTAATTGCCAGTCAAAGTTTAACTTTGAGTCTTGGCGAAAAACGCTTTCGAGCAAAAAACAAGATTATTAATAAAAATATAATGAATCTTGAAATATTATGCATTTATATACAATATTTCAACAATTCTTTAATTAAATTCAACTATTAATTTAAATATATCTTAAGTCTACTATTTTAAATATCTATTTAACATAACCCTTAGCTGTTAAAAACAGGCAAGTTTACAATGCAATCAATATAAAACGCTTCAGACAAATCTAATTTTGTCTTTAACAGTTAATATAAATTAAAAAAAAAAAGGAAATGAAAGATTATTCCATTTAGTAAAACAAATTGTTAATATAGTTGAAACTAAATTAATAAAATATCATGCGAAATCCATATGACATTTCTGTGTAGCGAAAAATCCATTAGACCCTTAGTTAATTTATTTTCGAAATTCAGAAATTATCTCTTAGAGCACAATTGATTGATGAAAAATTAAAAATTATGTTTATTTGCGGTGATGAGGACCAAACCAAATGCTTTATATAGCTATTCAGAAAATCATCTATACATCGACATATATTTTGTCGGTGGAATATAATGGAGTTGAGTTTTCGGTTAAATATCAAATAATATGCATATGGATTTATCGTTAAGATACAATGAGGTGAAGCAAATACTGTAATGCCCTATTTGCTTATTGTCACATTTTATAAAGCTATTTAATATAATGTTGTATTTGGCGACCTTTCCATTTCAAAATTGTTTGTTTGGCAGGCTCGAGGTCCGAGCTTTTTTTATTCAAGACAAAATGAAAATGCAGTTTTGTTTGACTTTTAACCAATGTTTTTCGACTGCACTTCGGTATTTAATATATTGATACGAAAATATCAATCTCCTTGTTTAGAATATTTTGTGGTCCTGAAAAGGACCGATTTGTTTGATATTTATGTTTTAAGGATGAGGTATAACTTAAGCGCGCTCCCCACGAATACGTCTGGCCAGTTGAATGTCCTTGGGCATGATGGTGACACGCTTAGCGTGGATAGCACACAAATTTGTATCTTCGAATAGGCCAACTAGATAGGCTTCGCTAGCTTCCTGCAAAGCCATCACAGCCGAGCTCTGGAAACGTAAGTCGGTCTTGAAATCCTGAGCAATTTCGCGTACTAAACGCTGGAACGGCAACTTGCGAATAAGCAGTTCCGTGCTCTTCTGGTAGCGACGAATTTCACGCAGGGCAACAGTGCCTGGCCTATAGCGATGAGGTTTCTTCACACCACCAGTTGCTGGAGCACTTTTACGTGCTGCCTTAGTAGCTAACTGTTTCCGAGGAGCCTTTCCTCCAGTTGATTTACGAGCAGTTTGCTTAGTACGAGCCATCTTTCTTTCACAATTCTAACTTTACACAGTCACTGTTAAAAACACAATAACCGTTCGTCTCGTTTGTGTATCGCTTATATAGAACATGAGTGATAAGTTAGAAAGAGAACGAAAGATATTTGCTGTTCGCCGCTTTGCCGAATATGTTACGAGGGTAGTGTGTGAGCGAGATGGAAATATTTTTTTACTCGCTCGAGTTTTGGATATTTTTGGTATAAATATAAGCGCTGGCTGAAGAGCTAGCATTAGTATCTTTGTGACATTCGTGGTGTAAAGTAGAATAAAAATATAAAGTGAAAAATGACTGGTCGTGGTAAAGGTGGCAAAGGCTTGGGTAAAGGCGGCGCCAAACGTCATCGCAAAGTGTTGCGTGATAATATCCAGGGCATCACGAAACCAGCTATCCGCCGTTTAGCTCGTCGTGGTGGCGTAAAACGTATTTCTGGTCTTATTTATGAGGAAACTCGTGGTGTTCTAAAAGTTTTCTTGGAAAATGTTATCCGTGATGCGGTCACATACACCGAGCACGCCAAGAGGAAGACAGTCACAGCCATGGATGTTGTTTACGCGCTGAAAAGACAAGGCCGTACCCTGTACGGTTTTGGCGGTTAAAAAGAAAATGTAGAATTTATGTTGACACCAATCGGTCCTTTTCAGGACCACCAATCCGTTTTATTAAGAGATCAAAAACGTTTAATTCTTAACCTTAACCTTAATGAAACACGCTAGCACAGATCATATGAATGTCTAAAATGTGATGTTGTCAACTTTTATCCGCTGTCTTTTTTTTTTGTTTAGTTAACTAGCAAATTATGCCTTTTTTTCAATATTATGCCTTCTTGGGCAACAGAACTGCTTGGATATTGGGTAAAACAACGCCCAGGGCAATGGTCAAGCTGTCAAACGCTTCTCCATCTAAGAATCAACCGCTCCCGGCACTGCTCCAGCAATCGACAAGATTCACCGATGTTCGTTTGTTTTACAAATTTTGTGCTTGTTTTTAATCTATCACAAAAGACATATTTTGTGCTTGTTTTTAATCTATCACAAAAGTAAGACAACCGCATTCGATACACACATTTTTATCGACTAGCACGACTGTACTTTTGAGCTGAGATGTACTTTGTATTATTAAATCGATTTCAGATACCCTATCGAATGAAAAGATAATCTCTTTTTTAATATTTTTGGTCGTCCTGAAAAGGACGGTTGGTTTCGACTTTTTTTTTTGTTTAGTTACTAGTAAATTATGCCTTCTTTTCCGTCTTCTTGGGCAACAGCACTGCTTGGATGTTGGGTAAAACACCGCCCTGGGCAATGGTGACGCCCGAAAGCAGTTTGTTTAACTCCTCATCGTTACGAATGGCCAATTGCAAGTGGCGAGGGATAATTCTAGTTTTCTTGTTGTCGCGTGCAGCATTGCCAGCCAACTCCAAAACTTCAGCGGCCAAATATTCCATAACGGCAGCCAAGTAGACAGGAGCACCGGCACCTACACGTTCAGCATAGTTGCCCTTACGAAGGAGGCGGTGAATACGACCAACGGGAAACTGAAGACCAGCGCGGTTAGAACGCGACTTTGCCTTTCCCTTCACTTTTCCACCTTTACCGCGACCAGACATTTTCGTATTTTCCTTATTTCACTGTTTCACTGCTCACACACAACTATCGAATGTTTCTGACATCCAACCACATATCCATTATATTTATACTTTTTCCAACTACCTACTTCTTCAGTTTTAGAGATGCGAGTTGAACGTGATATAAACATGAAAGCGTCGCTCGAAAAAAAGTATAAATGCTAAGCAACACACCCCAAGTGTCAAGCATTTGTGAAGTGAATTAAAGTGAACGTTTGTGAATAATAATGCCGCCGAAAACAAGTGGGAAGGCAGCCAAAAAGGCTGGTAAGGCTCAAAAAAACATTACCAAGAATGACAAGAAGAAGAAGCGCAAGAGGAAGGAAAGCTATGCTATCTACATTTACAAAGTGCTCAAGCAGGTCCACCCTGACACCGGCATTTCGTCAAAGGCGATGAGCATAATGAACAGCTTTGTTAACGACATTTTCGAGCGTATTGCTGCCGAGGCCTCCCGTTTGGCTCACTACAACAAACGCTCAACTATTACCAGTCGGGAAATCCAAACCGCAGTACGTCTTTTGCTGCCCGGCGAATTGGCCAAGCACGCTGTCAGTGAGGGAACAAAAGCAGTTACAAAGTACACCAGCTCCAAGTAAAATTCAGCTAGATGTACATTGTACATTGTACGGGAAGCAAAAGGCCCTTTTCAGGGCCACAAATCTCTTTTTCAAGGAATTAAAAATATTTAAAAATCCAAATATGCATTCTGGTTGCGTTATAAGAACTTTTCTATTATCTTAAATATTAGAGTACACTTTCCGCCTATTCGGTCTTTAGAGAATCTTTAGTATTTATGGAACTTTTTCTATCTATTGTGCGGTGGAATGAATGAGGAAAGAACATATATGATATTTACAATGATGAATGATGATAAGTTGACGTCCAATCTAATTGAAGTCCAATCTAACTTAACATGCCGATGTAGACAAAAAGAAAAATTCTTTCTCTTAGAAAATCGTATTTGTAGCCCTTAAAAGGGCTTTGTTGGAAAACCAATTTCAATATTAGAAATTTGCACATGCTGACGAGCAGTTAGCAATTTCAAATTATTTCTTCGTTGCAGATGCAGTCTTCGCTTTTGGCTTCTTGACAGCAGTTTTCTTCGGGGTCGTAGCCGACACGACTTTCTTCGGTTTAGCAGTTGTGGTCTTAGGTTTTGGGGTCTTTGGCTTTATTGCGCTTGATTTAGCCTTTGCTGTTGTAGGCTTGGCCTTTATGGTTCCCGTTTTCTTCGCATCCTTAGCCTTTGCTTTGTCCGCCTTCTTTTTCTCAACACTCTTTTTGGATGGTGTGGCCTTTGATAGCTTTTTATCAGCGGCACCCGCTGCTTTCTTCGTGATTGACGTACTACTCTTCTTTTTAGTTGCTGCTGCCGGCGAAGCATTCACCTTCTTAGCTTTCTTGTCGACAGCGGAGGCCTTTGGCTTGGGATCCTTCTTAGCGGATGCAGATAGTTTAAACGAACCAGAGGCACCCTTGCCCTTTGTTTGGATCAGCTTTCCATTCGCAACCGCATTCTTTAGGTACTTCTTAATGAACGGGGCTAGCTTCTGGGCATCGCACTTGTATGTAGCACCGATATATTTTTTAATTGCCAGAAGGGATGAGCCACCACGTTCCTTTAAATTTTTAATCGATGCATCTACCATTTGCTGAGTTGGTGGGTGCGATGGGGGAGCTGTTGACTTCTTTGACTTTGGTGTGGCTGCTGCCTTTTTAGTAGACACCTTTTTCTCGCCTGAGGCTGCTTGGGCAATCACAGGAGATGCGGACGTTGCAACTGCGGAATCAGACATTTCTTGATCTTTACCTTACTTTAGTGTACTGAAAATACTTTTGGTGTGAAAACGGAAATATGCCATGCTCACCCGTTTGAGTGAGAATCGAGGAGGACGGTGGTACGAGAATGTTTTTGGTATTGAACGTTTGTTACTCAATGCGTCGTCATTACATACTTGTTAAATGGTCATTTACAAAAGTTTATACTTGGAAATCGTTGTGAATATGAATTGAAATATTTTGTTTAATATTCAAACAATACAATATAAATTATTTAGTGTATTTAACATGATTTTATGATTTTTAATTGCCAGTCAAAGTTTAACTTTGAGACTTGGCGAAAAACGTTTTCGAGCAAAAAACACGATTATTAATAAAAATATAATGAATCTTGAAATATTATGCATTTATATACAATATTTCAACAATTCTTTAATCAAATTCAACTATTAATTTAAATATATCTTAAGTCTACTATTTTAAATATCTATTTAACATAAGCCTTAGCTGTTAAAAACAGGCAAGTTTACAATGAAATCAATATAAAACGCTTCAGACAAATCTAATTTTGTCTTTAACAGTTAATATAAATTAAAAAAAAAAAAGGAAATGAAAGATTATTCCATTTAGTAAAACAAATTGTTAATATAGTTGAAACTAAATTAATAAAATATCATGCGAAATCCATATGACATTTCTGTGTAGCGAAAAATCCATTAGACCCTTAGTTAATTTATTTTCGAAATTCAGAAATTATCTCTTAGAGCACAATTGATTGATGAAAAATTAAAAATTATGTTTATTTGCGGTGATGAGGACCAAACCAAATGCTTTATATAGCTATTCAGAAAATCATCTATACATCGACATATATTTTGTCGGTGGAATATAATGGAGTTGAGTTTTCGGTTAAATATCAAATAATATGCATATGGATTTATCGTTAAGATACAATGAGGTGAAGCAAATACTGTAATGCCCTATTTGCTTATTGTCACATTTTATAAAGCTATTTAATATAATGTTGTATTTGGCGACCTTTCCATTTCAAAATTGTTTGTTTGGCAGGCTCGAGGTCCGAGCTTTTTTTATTCAAGACAAAATGAAAATGCAGTTTTGTTTGACTTTTAACCAATATTTTTCGGTATTTAATATATTGATACGAAAATATCAATCTCCTTGTTTAGAATATTTTGTGGTCCTGAAAAGGACCGATTTGTTTGATATTAAGGATGAGGTATAACTTAAGCGCGCTCCCCACGAATACGTCTGGCCAGTTGAATGTCCTTGGGCATGATGGTGACACGCTTAGCGTGGATAGCACACAAATTTGTATCTTCGAATAGGCCAACTAGATAGGCTTCGCTAGCTTCCTGCAAAGCCATCACAGCCGAGCTCTGGAAACGTAAGTCGGTCTTGAAATCCTGAGCAATTTCGCGTACTAAACGCTGGAACGGCAACTTGCGAATTAGCAGTTCCGTGCTCTTCTGGTAGCGACGAATTTCACGCAGGGCAACAGTGCCTGGCCTATAGCGATGAGGTTTCTTCACACCACCAGTTGCTGGAGCACTTTTACGTGCTGCCTTAGTAGCTAACTGTTTCCGAGGAGCCTTTCCTCCAGTTGATTTACGAGCAGTTTGCTTAGTACGAGCCATCTTTCTTTCACAATTCTAACTTTACACAGTCACTGTTAAAAACACAATAACCGTTCGTCTCGTTTGTGTATCGCTTATATAGAACATGAGTGATAAGTTAGAAAGAGAACGAAAGATATTTGCTGTTCGCCGCTTTGCCGAATATGTTACGAGGGTAGTGTGTGAGCGAGATGGAAATATTTTTTTACTCGCTCGAGTTTTGGATATTTTTGGTATAAATATAAGCGCTGGCTGAAGAGCTAGCATTAGTATCTTTGTGACATTCGTGGTGTAAAGTAGAATAAAAATATAAAGTGAAAAATGACTGGTCGTGGTAAAGGTGGCAAAGGCTTGGGTAAAGGCGGCGCCAAACGTCATCGCAAAGTGTTGCGTGATAATATCCAGGGCATCACGAAACCAGCTATCCGCCGTTTAGCTCGTCGTGGTGGCGTAAAACGTATTTCTGGTCTTATTTATGAGGAAACTCGTGGTGTTCTAAAAGTTTTCTTGGAAAATGTTATCCGTGATGCGGTCACATACACCGAGCACGCCAAGAGGAAGACAGTCACAGCCATGGATGTTGTTTACGCGCTGAAAAGACAAGGCCGTACCCTGTACGGTTTTGGCGGTTAAAAAGAAAATGTAGAATTTATGTTGACACCAATCGGTCCTTTTCAGGACCACCAATCCGTTTTATTAAGAGATCAAAAACGTTTAATTCAACCTTAATGAAAGAAGCAAGCACAGATCATATGAATGTCTAAAATGTGATGTATTCAAGCGTCAAACGTTTCTCCATCTCAGAATCAACCGCTCCCGACACTGCTCCATTAATCGACCAGAATCACCGATGTTCGTTTGTTTTACATATTTTGTGCTTGTTTTTAATCCATCACAAATGTATGACAACCGCATTCGATAGGACAATTTGCACATTTTTAGCGACTAGCACGACTGTACTTTTGAGCTGAGATGTACTTTGTATTATTGAATCGATTTCGGATACCCTATTGAATGAAAAGATAATCTCTTTTTAAATATTTTTGGTCGTCCTGAAAAGGACGGTTGGTTTCAACTATTTACGAAGAATACGCTTTTTTTTTTTTAGTTTCGTTAACTAGCAAATTATGCCTTTTTTTAACATAATGCCTTCTTGGGCAACAGAACTGCTTGGATGTTGGGTAAAACAACGCCCAGGGCAATGGTCAAGCTGTCAAACGCTTCTCCATCTAAGAATCAACCGCTCCCGACACTGCTCCAGCAATCGACAAGATTCACCGATGTTCGTTTGTTTTACATATTTTGTGCTTGTTTTTTATCTATCACAAAAGTAAGACAACCGCATTCCATAAGACAATATTACACATTTTTATCGACTAGCACGACTGTACTTTGTATTATTGAATCGATTTCGGATACCCTATCGAATGAAAAGATAATCTCTTTTTTAATATTTTTGGTCGTCCTGAAAAGGACGGTTGGTTTCGACTATTTACAAATGTATACGCTGTCTTTTTTTTTTTTTGTTTAGTTAACTAGCAAATTATGCCTTCTTTTCCGTCTTCTTGGGCAACAGAACTGCTTGGATGTTGGGTAAAACACCGCCCTGGGCAATGGTGACGCCCGAAAGCAGTTTGTTTAACTCCTCATCGTTACGAATGGCCAATTGCAAGTGGCGAGGAATAATTCTAGTTTTCTTGTTGTCGCGTGCAGCATTGCCAGCCAACTCCAAAACTTCAGCGGCCAAATATTCCATAACGGCAGCCAAGTAGACAGGAGCACCGGCACCAACACGTTCAGCATAGTTGCCCTTACGAAGGAGGCGGTGAATACGACCAACGGGAAACTGAAGACCAGCGCGGTTAGAACGCGACTTTGCCTTTCCCTTCACTTTTCCACCTTTACCGCGACCAGACATTTTCGTATTTTCCTTATTTCACTGTTTCACTGCTTACACACAACTATCGAATGTTTCTGATATCCAACCACATATCCATTATATTTATACTTTTTCCAACTACCTACTTCTTCAGTTTTAGAGATGCGAATTGAACGTGATATAAACATGAAAGCGTCGCTCGAAAAAAAGTATAAATGCGAAGCAACACACCCCAAGTGTCAAACATTTGTGAAGTGAATTAAAGTGAACGTTTGTGAATAATAATGCCGCCGAAAACAAGTGGGAAGGCAGCCAAAAAGGCTGGTAAGGCTCAAAAAAACATTACCAAGAATGACAAGAAGAAGAAGCGCAAGAGGAAGGAAAGCTATGCTATCTACATTTACAAAGTGCTCAAGCAGGTCCACCCTGACACCGGCATTTCGTCAAAGGCGATGAGCATAATGAACAGCTTTGTTAACGACATTTTCGAGCGTATTGCTGCCGAGGCCTCCCGTTTGGCTCACTACAACAAACGCTCAACTATTACCAGTCGGGAAATCCAAACCGCAGTACGTCTTTTGCTGCCCGGCGAATTGGCCAAGCACGCTGTCAGTGAGGGAACAAAAGCAGTTACAAAGTACACCAGCTCCAAGTAAAATTCAGCTAGATGTACATTGTACGGGAAGCAAAAGGCCCTTTTCAGGGCCACAAATCTCTTTTTCAAGGAATTAAAAATATTTAAAAATCCAAATATGCATTCTGGTTGCGTTATAAGAACTTTTCTATTATCTTAAATATTAGAGTACACTTTCCGCCTATTCGGTCTTTAGAGAATCTTTAGTATTTATGGAACTTTTTCTATCTATTGTGCGGTGGAATGAATGAGGAAAGAACATATATGATATTTACAATGATGAATGATGATAAGTTGACGTCCAATCTAATTGAAGTCCAATCTAACTTAACATATATGCCGATGTAGACAAAAAGAAAAATTCTTTCTCTTAGAAAATCGTATTTGTAGCCCTTAAAAGGGCTTTGTTGGAAAACCAATTTCAATATTAGAAATTTGCACATGCTGACGAGCAGTTAGCAATTTCAAATTATTTCTTCGTTGCAGATGCAGTCTTCGCTTTTGGCTTCTTGACAGCAGTTTTCTTCGGGGTCGTAGCCGACACGACTTTCTTCGGTTTAGCAGTTGTGGTCTTAGGTTTTGGGGTCTTTGGCTTTGTTGCGCTTGATTTAGCCTTTGCTGTTGTAGGCTTGGCCTTTATGGTTCCCGTTTTCTTCGCATCCTTAGCCTTTGCTTTGTCCGCCTTCTTTTTCTCACCACTCTTTTTGGTTGCTGCCGATTTTGATGGCTTTTTATCAGCGGCACCAGGGGCTTTCTTCGTGGTAGATGTACTACTCTTCTTTTTAGTTGCTGCTGCCGCCGAAGCATTTACCTTCTTAGTTTTCTTGTCGACAGCGGAGGCCTTTGGCTTGGGATCCTTCTTAGCGGATGCAGATAGTTTGAACGAACCAGAGGCACCCTTGCCCTTTGTTTGGATCAGCTTTCCATTCGCAACCGCATTCTTTAGGTACTTCTTAATGAACGGGGCTAGCTTCTGGGCATCGCACTTGTATGTAGCACCGATATATTTTTTAATTGCCAGAAGGGATGAGCCACCACGTTCCTTTAAATTTTTAATCGATGCATCTACCATTTGCTGAGTTGGTGGGTGCGATGGGGGAGCTGTTGACTTCTTTGACTTTGGTGTGGCTGCTGCCTTTTTAGTAGACACCTTTTTCTCGCCTGAGGCTGCTTGGGCAATCACAGGAGATGCGGACGTTGCAACTGCGGAATCAGACATTTCTTGATCTTTACCTTACTTTAGTGTACTGAAAATACTTTTGGTGTGAAAACAGTTTCAGTTTTTATTGGTCACAGTAGGTTTCATGGTAATACATTTTGGTACCTTATTCATAAGTACAGTCTTGATTGACAAAGTCAAGTTAACTTAATTTTAGGTTTTACATTTCATTTTGCCTTGCGCTTCTAGCTTATCCAGGCGTTAATTCTATTACTTATTATTATTTAGATTATAGTTCTTAAGGTTTATGTTTTGGTATAGTTGAGTAACTTTATTGTGTATATATATATATTCCTAGGAAAGACTCGTTTTGAGTAAAAACCTGGATTTCGTAATGTTAATTTGGATTTGTTTGTTTTTGTCTTATAACTAGCTTAATTTGTAATAACAAGGGTCTTAGGAACTAGATAACTGGATTGAGGAAGAGATAGGAGGTTAGAAATATTTATACAATAGAAGATAGGGAGAAAAAAGGGGGGGATATGTTGCGACAAATAATAATAAGATGAGCATTTCATTTTTTGTTTTTTTTTTTTTTTTTTTTTTGTTTTTTATTGTTTAATGTTGTAAGCAAGTCCATCGTTAGGGTCGATGGACTGCCTTTTTCTGTGGTAGAATATTAGGTTGTTCTGAGAGTCGCGTATTATGCCCTTCTCTTTGAGACTGTTTATATGGTTTATGGTTAGGTGGTCTGTTGAGAATCCGACCGGTATCCGGATCTGCTCTATGCTATCTAATACTTGTTGGTTTGTACTGTTGCGGTTTCGTTCTAGGAACTTTTCGATTATTTTAAATATGAGGGTGTCTACTCGCATGGTATTTGCGATTTTGTATAGCTTTGAGTTTGATATGTAGTTGTGTGAGTTGGGTATGAGGGAGCGTTTCCCTAAGGCACGGCGTAGGATGCGTCTTTCAAAAAGACGTATTTTTTCCATTTGTCTGGATTTAATATTGAACCAACCGATGTGGCCATGGGTTAGGATTGGTTGGATTAGTTTCTTATAGGTAAGTGAACCTATTTTGATCAATTGGGCATTCGGATGGGATGGGTTCTCATTTAAAGGCTTGTAGATATGATGAATTTGGTGCAGTTGGATTTTTGCTCGCTTAAGGGTATGTTCGATGTGCTCTTGGAATTTGAGTTTTTCATCATATATGACTCCTAGGTATTTTATTTTTGATCTGATTTGTATTTCTGTATTGCCCTTGAAAATACATCCCTCGCACTTATTAGCGTTAAGCTTAAGTCGCCATTTGGCAAAGTATTTGCATAGTTGGTCTAGATATTTATTGAGGTCCATTTCTGCGCTTGCTATCCATGCACCTGAGGATAGTAGAAGGATATCGTCCGCGTAGATGAGCGGCTGAATACGCGCTGTCGAGGTTGAGGTGGGGATCTGTATGAAGGCTGGTAGATCAGCGAGGTAAATGTTATATAATATTGGTGCTAGGAGGGAACCCTGCGGCACTCCTGCAGTTATTTCGCGGATTAGCGATTGCTCTATGCCGTCTGGGCTGGCGACATAGAAAGAACGGGTTGTAAGGTAGTTTTGGATAATACGTGTGGTATTTGGGTTAAATCGGAAGATGTTGTTCATTTTGTATATGAGGCCGTTCGTCCAAACCGTATCGAAAGCTTTTTCGAAGTCAAGGGCACATGCGATTGTAGCACGCTGTCTAGCGATGTTGCTAAATATGAAGGAATTTGCGACAGCTAATGAGTTGCTAATAGATAGGTTGTCCCTGAAACCGAACTGATAGGGTTTAAGTATTTGATGGGAGTCTAAGTGTTTTTTGATTTGTGCCATTAACATTTTTTCGAATAGGAGGCTAATTGCGGAGAGGATTGAGATTGGCCTGTACCCTTGTAGGCTTTGTGGGTTTGATTTAGGTTTTAGTATGGGAGTTATTCTGCTGCATTTCCAGGCATTTGGAAAGTAGCCTGAATTAAAGCAATGATTGAAAATGACTGCTAGGTGTTTGAGGACTAGCATATTGCAATGTTTTAGGAGGTAATTATTAATACCATCTGGGCCCATGGTTTTTTTGCTATTTTTTTGTTTGACCCACTCGAGAAGTTGCTTGGCGTTTGTAAAGCCGAGCTCTTCCGAGTTTTCCCAATTGCCGTCTGCTCTTCGGCTGGGATCAAAATTGATTATGTAGTTTGGTATGTGCGAGGGATTTTGTGCTATAGTGCCGACTCGCCTATTTATGCGGGCAGTGTGTTGCCTAAGCTCGGGGCTGCCATTAGACATGTAGTCATTCTGCTTGTGGATTTGCTCGAATGACCACGCTAGGGCATTGACTTTTTCGAATTTCGACTTAATAACGATAGGAACGTTAATGTCGATTTCATTATGCTCAGTGGCTGTTAAGTGGATGTCGTGTTTAAGCGGCTCGTCTGTTTGGTGGTTTGGGTTACTATGTCTTAGGGTTTTTAAGCTAATCTTACTTGGCCTTATGTATTTCAGGCAGGTTTCTACATGTCGTAGGTTGCTAGTGTGGATATGGCTATTGATTTGGATTGTGAGGTCGGAGATTAGGGATTTAAGCTGTGACTTTTCGTCAAATGATAGTGAGTGTTGGCGCCTAACGAGGTATCTTCTAATGATGCGTTTCTGCTTGATAAGAGCAAGACACTGTGCGCTTAGTTTGACTGTGTTATAGGGCTTGGATGGATGTATAGTTCTTTTGGGGATGGCATCTGGCGAGTCCAGTGCAGTGTTAAGTGCTGTATTAAGTTCTTCAATGTGTGCATCTATTTCTTGAGGGTTTAGGTTGGAAGATATCGTAATTGGTCTGAGATTTCTTAAGAGAATAGAGTTCCATATATCTGTGTTTATGCAGTCGAATCTATGTACTTTTTTTGGGTCTGTGCTTATAAGTGTGTATTGGCCCAGTTGTATTTTTAGGGTAACCCCGAGATGGTCTGATGGGAATTCATCTGTTGTGTTGCAGAGGGAACCATTTTCTGTCTGGAGGTCTATAGAGGATATGAAGAAATCTATTGAGGATGGGTTGTTAGAGTTATTGGGACGACTAGGTTCTTTGGGGGGGTAAAGAACGAAGTTGGGTTGTCCTAGAAGCCAGGTTTGAAGGTTTTTACCGGCGTTATTTATGTGGGCTGGGCTATAGTCAGGTACATGCCAACTAGGGTGTTTGGCATTTAGGTCGCAACCTATAATTATTTGGGCACCATTTCCAGTATGATGCAATGAGTTGAATAGCGTATTCATGTCGTTAGTGAGAAGTGGGTCTTTGGGCCGTTTGTATAATGAGACTGCTATAAAGCTTTGGGTGTTGCTGAGCGAGTCTTTGTATGAAAGTTTAATTGCCACGGCTTCGATATAGCATAGTGGCGGGATATCTAATCGTTCAAACTGTATGCCGTTTTTAACGCATATGGCGACGGACGTACCACCATTTTCTGGGTGACGTTGCGCATGTCTTGTATGGGTAGCTTTCACATTTTGCCTTATGAATTGGTATTGGGAAAGTTTTGCGGTATTTCTGTTCCCTAGACGGTGCTCTGCTATGAGCATTATGTCTGGCCTATGTCTGTTTAGGAATTGGTCGAACTCATGCCTCTTCTGTAGTGAGATGAGTGAATTAACGTTTTGGAAGATACATTTAAGGGAGGTCATTTTTATTGTGCAATTTGAATAAGGAAGTCTAGTAGTAGGGCTTGTTTTATTTTGCGAGCTTCTGACTCATCTTGGGCTTGGTTTGTGGGGTATTTTTTTGTGAGTTTCTGCATGATGTTTATGCAGGTGAAAATATCTTTGCCGAAGGCTTGGACACTATCACTGTTGATGGTCTCAAGCGAGAGATTTGTTGCTTGTGGCTTTGGGGCCAGATTGTTAGCGAGATGTTTTTTTAGTGCCGGGTTGGTGACAATAATGTTTTTTGGGAGTTGTGGCTGACGAGAGTCGGGCCTTACCTCATTTGTTTTTTTGAAAAGTGAGGCGAATGGGACATTATTTTTAATCTTGCTTGCAGTGAGTGCTGTAGTGGCCTTGGTAATTTTTTTTACATTTCTTTGTTCAGCGCTACTTCGCTTATTTTCGAGTTTGGTGGTGATTGCTATTCTGACCGGGCAGATATTAGCATTTGCTGTGTGTTGACCCTTGCAGTTGACACATTGTGTTTTATTGTTGTCTGCTGGGTTATCAGTTTTTTTGATACTGCATTGCCCGGGGGCATGGTCAGCAGTGCATTTGATGCATCTATACTGCATTTTGCAATTGCTTGCGACATGGCAATACCGTTGGCAGTTGTGGCATTGTTTTATTTTCTTTTCGGCTTTGAGCGCCTCGATTTTTATTTTGCAGTTAAGTAGGCTTTTAATGGAGTATATTGTTTTGGCCTTTTCTGTTTTTTCTATTTGTACCAGCCAGAAGTTCTTTTTAAATGGTTTGACGCTAATGATTTTCAGGTCTGGGCAGGTTTCTTGTACTGCTATCTTAACTTCATCTTCTGTGAAGATTTGCTGAGGTAATTTTTTTATAACTATGGAGTAAGGCTTAAGTTCTTTGGGGGTGTAAGTATAGTAGCTTTTTTGATTAAGGTCTAACAGTTTCTTAGTCTCTTGGAAATCTTCAAGGGTAAAGACATTGACATGGGTTCTATTTTTGTTGATTATATTAAGTCTAAAACGCTCATTTTTCATTATTTGTCGCAACATACCCGTCAGTTCCTTTGGGTTCACATTATATGTCGCTATAATGGGTAGTTTTGACGTCTTGGTTTTCGTCTCTTTTGTTTTGGATGGTCCAGGTAATTCTACCCTTGGTGCGGTTGGGGCTATCACGGTGGTTTCCTCTGGGTCATCATCAATGTCCATATCGTCAGCTACTTTTGGAGTGGCTGGTTTCTGGCCCTTTGATTTCTTGTTTTTCTTGGGCTTGGACGGGCCCAGTTCTGGGAACTCGTCGTCCTGCGTGGCTTCGTTTTCGTCTAGCTGGGCGAGAGCTGCAAATTTGTTGCCATCGAATGCTTTTGCCGTTGCTTGTATTTTTAGGTGTTTCAGCTGGTTTTGAATTCCTTGGTGTTTCTTCGAGATTGCTTCTGGCCCGTTAGCAGAACCGGCTGCTTGTGCTCGGAGACGCATTAGTTCTTCCATTATTGAGTGGTATTCTGTGGATTTCATCCACACACCCTCAGTTGTTTCGAGATCGTCATAATTTTCCTGTATGTCATTGATTTCGGCTTCCTCATCGGTGTATTCATCATAGCTAAGCGATGATATCGATGAGGTGCGGCTGCGTTTACCACATGCGTTCTCCTGCTCGTTGAGATCAGCTTGTTGGTTATTGTATTTTGCACTTGCCATTTTGTTTTTTGTATACGGTGATTGATGCACTTTTCTTTGGTTTTTTAGGTGCAATGCCGACTTGCTTTTTTGCACTTTACCACTTCCGTTTATTTTAATTTTTCCGAAATTTGTGATCGGGTCGCATTGTTCGTCACTTGTGGCCGTAATATTTATTTCTGTGTCCATATCACTTATATTTCAGATTTAAATTTCAGATTTAAATTTATTTATTTTTTCAGATTTAAATTTATTTATTTATTAATGGTCGACAAAACGAGTGTCTTCCTCATTATTCAATAGAATATACAATAGAATTTTATGCTAAAAGCCTAGTTAAAGGATACAATTTTCTAAATAGCATCACCGACCGATGGAGGTGTTTTATTTGCCAGTCCGGCCAGCTGTGCCCCTTTTCACAGCTAATTTTGTCAGTGACGCTATTAGAGCCTACATCTAAGCAGAAGGTTGTAAGTAGGAAAAAAGTGTTTTCAAGTAGCATTAAAATAATCTTAATATATATATATATTATATATTACTTTTGCCACTTTAGGGTTATCATGCACTAGCACTCGCGTTTGACGCGTATCCACAATCGCGTTTGACGCGTATCCACAATCGCGTTTGACGCGTTTCCACACTCGCGTTTAACGCGGCTTCACACAGACACGTGTTCGACACGTTCCCACACTCGCGTTTAACGCGGCTTCACACAGACACGTGTTCGACACGTTCCCAAACTCGCGTTCAATGCGGTTTCACACTGTCACGTGTTCAACACGTTTCCAAACTCGCGTTCGCTTTGATTTTAAGCAATCACAGGAGATGCGGACGTTGCAACATTTTCGTATTTTCCTTATTTCACTGTTTCACTGCTTACACACAACTATCGAATGTTTCTGACATCCAACCACATATCCATTATGTTTATACTTTTTCCAACTACCTACTTCTTCAGTTTTAGAGATGCGAGTTGAACGTGATATAAACATGAAAGCGTCGCTCGAAAAAAAGTATAAATGCTAAGCAACACACCCCAAGTGTCAAGCATTTGTGAAGTGAATTAAAGTGAACGTTTGTGAATAATAATGCCGCCGAAAACAAGTGGGAAGGCAGCCAAAAAGGCTGGTAAGGCTCAAAAAAACATTACCAAGAATGACAAGAAGAAGAAGCGCAAGAGGAAGGAAAGCTATGCTATCTACATTTACAAAGTGCTCAAGCAGGTCCACCCTGACACCGGCATTTCGTCAAAGGCGATGAGCATAATGAACAGCTTTGTTAACGACATTTTCGAGCGTATTGCTGCCGAGGCCTCCCGTTTGGCTCACTACAACAAACGCTCAACTATTACCAGTCGGGAAATCCAAACCGCAGTACGTCTTTTGCTGCCCGGCGAATTGGCCAAGCACGCTGTCAGTGAGGGAACAAAAGCAGTTACAAAGTACACCAGCTCCAAGTAAAATTCAGCTAGATGTACATTGTACATTGTACGGGAAGCAAAAGGCCCTTTTCAGGGCCACAAATCTCTTTTTCAAGGAATTAAAAATATTTAAAAATCCAAATATGCATTCTGGCTGCGTTATAAGAACTTTTCTATTATCTTAAATATTAGAGTACACTTTCCGCCTATTCGGTCTTTAGAGAATCTTTAGTATTTATGGAACTTTTTCTATCTATTGTGCGGTGGAATGAATGAGGAAAGAACATATATGATATTTACAATGATGAATGATGATAAGTTGACGTCCAATCTAATTGAAGTATAACTTAACATATATGCCGATGTAGACAAAAAGAAAAATTCTTTCTCTTAGAAAATCGTATTTGTAGCCCTTAAAAGGGCTTTGTTGGAAAACCAATTTCAATATTAGAAATTTGCACATGCTGACGAGCAGTTAGCAATTTCAAATTATTTCTTCGTTGCAGATGCAGTCTTCGCTTTTGGCTTCTTGACAGCAGTTTTCTTCGGGGTCGTAGCCGACACGACTTTCTTCGGTTTAGCAGTTGTGGTCTTAGGTTTTGGGGTCTTTGGCTTTATTGCGCTTGATTTAGCCTTTGCTGTTGTAGGCTTGGCCTTTATGGTTCCCGTTTTCTTCGCATCCTTAGCCTTTGCTTTGTCCGCCTTCTTTTTCTCAACACTCTTTTTGGATGGTGTGGCCTTTGATAGCTTTTTATCAGCGGCACCCGCTGCTTTCTTCGTGATTGACGTACTACTCTTCTTTTTAGTTGCTGCTGCCGGCGAAGCATTCACCTTCTTAGCTTTCTTGTCGACAGCGGAGGCCTTTGGCTTGGGATCCATCTTAGCGGATGCAGATAGTTTAAACGAACCAGAGGCACCCTTGCCCTTTGTTTGGATCAGCTTTCCATTCGCAACCGCATTCTTTAGGTACTTCTTAATGAACGGGGCTAGCTTCTGGGCATCGCACTTGTATGTAGCACCGATATATTTTTTAATTGCCAGAAGGGATGAGCCACCACGTTCCTTTAAATTTTTAATCGATGCATCTACCATTTGCTGAGTTGGTGGGTGCGATGGGGGAGCTGTTGACTTCTTTGACTTTGGTGTGGCTGCTGCCTTTTTAGTAGACACCTTTTTCTCGCCTGAGGCTGCTTGGGCAATCACAGGAGATGCGGACGTTGCAACTGCGGAATCAGACATTTCTTGATCTTTACCTTACTTTAGTGTACTGAAAATACTTTTGGTGTGAAAACGGAAATATGCCATGCTCACCCGTTTGAGTGAGAATCGAGGAGGACGGTGGTACGAGAATGTTTTTGGTATTGAACGTTTGTTACTCAATGCGTCGTCATTACATACTTGTTAAATGGTCATTTACAAAAGTTTATACTTGGAAATCGTTGTGAATATGAATTGAAATGTTTTGTTTAATATTCAAACAATACAATATAAATTATTTAGTGTATTTAACATGATTTTATGATTTTTAATTGCCAGTCAAAGTTTAACTTTGAGACTTGGCGAAAAACGTTTTCGAGCAAAAAACACGATTATTAATAAAAATATAATGAATCTTGAAATATTATGCATTTATATACAATATTTCAACAATTCTTTAATCAAATTCAACTATTAATTTAAATATATCTTAAGTCTACTATTTTAAATATCTATTTAACATAAGCCTTAGCTGTTAAAAACAGGCAAGTTTACAATGAAATCAATATAAAACGCTTCAGACAAATCTAATTTTGTCTTTAACAGTTAATATAAATTAAAAAAAAAAAAGGAAATGAAAGATTATTCCATTTATTAAAACAAATTGTTAATATAGTTGAAACTAAATTAATAAAATATCATGCGAAATCCATATGACATTTCTGTGTAGCGAAAAATCCATTAGACCCTTAGTTAATTTATTTTCGAAATTCAGAAATTATCTCTTAGAGCACAATTGATTGATGAAAAATTAAAAATTATGTTTATTTGCGGTGATGAGGACCAAACCAAATGCTTTATATAGCTATTCAGAAAATCATCTATACATCGACATATATTTTGTCGGTGGAATATAATGGAGTTGAGTTTTCGGTTAAATATCAAATAATATGCATATGGATTTATCGTTAAGATACAATGAGGTGAAGCAAATACTGTAATGCCCTATTTGCTTATTGTCACATTTTATAAAGCTATTTAATATAATGTTGTATTTGGCGACCTTTCCATTTCAAAATTGTTTGTTTGGCAGGCTCGAGGTCCGAGCTTTTTTTATTCAAGACAAAATGAAAATGCAGTTTTGTTTGACTTTTAACCAATATTTTTCGGTATTTAATATATTGATACGAAAATATCAATCTCCTTGTTTAGAATATTTTGTGGTCCTGAAAAGGACCGATTTGTTTGATATTTATGTTTTAAGGATGAGGTATAACTTAAGCGCGCTCCCCACGAATACGTCTGGCCAGTTGAATGTCCTTGGGCATGATGGTGACACGCTTAGCGTGGATAGCACACAAATTTGTATCTTCGAATAGGCCAACTAGATAGGCTTCGCTAGCTTCCTGCAAAGCCATCACAGCCGAGCTCTGGAAACGTAAGTCGGTCTTGAAATCCTGAGCAATTTCGCGTACTAAACGCTGGAACGGCAACTTGCGAATTAGCAGTTCCGTGCTCTTCTGGTAGCGACGAATTTCACGCAGGGCAACAGTGCCTGGCCTATAGCGATGAGGTTTCTTCACACCACCAGTTGCTGGAGCACTTTTACGTGCTGCCTTAGTAGCTAACTGTTTCCGAGGAGCCTTTCCTCCAGTTGATTTACGAGCAGTTTGCTTAGTACGAGCCATCTTTCTTTCACAATTCTAACTTTACACAGTCACTGTTAAAAACACAATAACCGTTCGTCTCGTTTGTGTATCGCTTATATAGAACATGAGTGATAAGTTAGAAAGAGAACGAAAGATATTTGCTGTTCGCCGCTTTGCCGAATATGTTACGAGGGTAGTGTGTGAGCGAGATGGAAATATTTTTTTACTCGCTCGAGTTTTGGATATTTTTGGTATAAATATAAGCGCTGGCTGAAGAGCTAGCATTAGTATCTTTGTGACATTCGTGGTGTAAAGTAGAATAAAAATATAAAGTGAAAAATGACTGGTCGTGGTAAAGGTGGCAAAGGCTTGGGTAAAGGCGGCGCCAAACGTCATCGCAAAGTGTTGCGTGATAATATCCAGGGCATCACGAAACCAGCTATCCGCCGTTTAGCTCGTCGTGGTGGCGTAAAACGTATTTCTGGTCTTATTTATGAGGAAACTCGTGGTGTTCTAAAAGTTTTCTTGGAAAATGTTATCCGTGATGCGGTCACATACACCGAGCACGCCAAGAGGAAGACAGTCACAGCCATGGATGTTGTTTACGCGCTGAAAAGACAAGGCCGTACCCTGTACGGTTTTGGCGGTTAAAAAGAAAATGTAGAATTTATGTTGACACCAATCGGTCCTTTTCAGGACCACCAATCCGTTTTATTAAGAGATCAAAAACGTTTAATTCTTAACCTTAACCTTAATGAAACACGCTAGCACAGATCATATGAATGTCTAAAATGTGATGTTGTCAACTTTTATCCGCTGTCTTTTTTTTTTGTTTAGTTAACTAGCAAATTATGCCTTTTTTTCAATATTATGCCTTCTTGGGCAACAGAACTGCTTGGATATTGGGTAAAACAACGCCCAGAGCAATGGTCAAGCTGTCAAACGCTTCTCCATCTAAGAATCAACCGCTCCCGGCACTGCTCCAGCAATCGACAAGATTCACCGATGTTCGTTTGTTTTACAAATTTTGTGCTTGTTTTTAATCTATCACAAAAGACATATTTTGTGCTTGTTTTTAATCTATCACAAAAGACAACCGCATTCGATACACACATTTTTATCGACTAGCACGACTGTACTTTTGAGCTGGGATGTACTTTGTATTATTAAATCGATTTCAGATACCCTATCGAATGAAAAGATAATCTCTTTTTTAATATTTTTGGTCGTCCTGAAAAGGACGGTTGGTTTCGACTTTTTTTTTTGTTTAGTTACTAGTAAATTATGCCTTCTTTTCCGTCTTCTTGGGCAACAGAACTGCTTGGATGTTGGGTAAAACACCGCCCTGGGCAATGGTGACGCCCGAAAGCAGTTTGTTTAACTCCTCATCGTTACGAATGGCCAATTGCAAGTGGCGAGGGATAATTCTAGTTTTCTTGTTGTCGCGTGCAGCATTGCCAGCCAACTCCAAAACTTCAGCGGCCAAATATTCCATAACGGCAGCCAAGTAGACAGGAGCACCGGCACCAACACGTTCAGCATAGTTGCCCTTACGAAGGAGGCGGTGAATACGACCAACGGGAAACTGAAGACCAGCGCGGTTAGAACGCGACTTTGCCTTTCCCTTCACTTTTCCACCTTTACCGCGACCAGACATTTTCGTATTTTCCTTATTTCACTGTTTCACTGCTTACACACAACTATCGAATGTTTCTGACATCCAACCACATATCCATTATGTTTATACTTTTTCCAACTACCTACTTCTTCAGTTTTAGAGATGCGAGTTGAACGTGATATAAACATGAAAGCGTCGCTCGAAAAAAAGTATAAATGCGAAGCAACACACCCCAAGTGTCAAACATTTGTGAAGTGAATTAAAGTGAACGTTTGTGAATAATAATGCCGCCGAAAACAAGTGGGAAGGCAGCCAAAAAGGCTGGTAAGGCTCAAAAAAACATTACCAAGAATGACAAGAAGAAGAAGCGCAAGAGGAAGGAAAGCTATGCTATCTACATTTACAAAGTGCTCAAGCAGGTCCACCCTGACACCGGCATTTCGTCAAAGGCGATGAGCATAATGAACAGCTTTGTTAACGACATTTTCGAGCGTATTGCTGCCGAGGCCTCCCGTTTGGCTCACTACAACAAACGCTCAACTATTACCAGTCGGGAAATCCAAACCGCAGTACGTCTTTTGCTGCCCGGCGAATTGGCCAAGCACGCTGTCAGTGAGGGAACAAAAGCAGTTACAAAGTACACCAGCTCCAAGTAAAATTCAGCTAGATGTACATTGTACATTGTACGGGAAGCAAAAGGCCCTTTTCAGGGCCACAAATCTCTTTTTCAAGGAATTAAAAATATTTAAAAATCCAAATATGCATTCTGGCTGCGTTATAAGAACTTTTCTATTATCTTAAATATTAGAGTACACTTTCCGCCTATTCGGTCTTTAGAGAATCTTTAGTATTTATGGAACTTTTTCTATCTATTGTGCGGTGGAATGAATGAGGAAAGAACATATATGATATTTACAATGATGAATGATAATAAGTTGACGTCCAATCTAATTGAAGTCCAATCTAACTTAACATATATGCCGATGTAGACAAAAAGAAAAATTCTTTCTCTTAGAAAATCGTATTTGTAGCCCTTAAAAGGGCTTTGTTGGAAAACCAATTTCAATATTAGAAATTTGCACATGCTGACGAGCAGTTAGCAATTTCAAATTATTTCTTCGTTGCAGATGCAGTCTTCGCTTTTGGCTTCTTGACAGCAGTTTTCTTCGGGGTCGTAGCCGACACGACTTTCTTCGGTTTAGCAGTTGTGGTCTTAGGTTTTGGGGTCTTTGGCTTTATTGCGCTTGATTTAGCCTTTGCTGTTGTAGGCTTGGCCTTTATGGTTCCCGTTTTCTTCGCATCCTTAGCCTTTGCTTTGTCCGCCTTCTTTTTCTCAACACTCTTTTTGGATGGTGTGGCCTTTGATAGCTTTTTATCAGCGGCACCCGCTGCTTTCTTCGTGATTGACGTACTACTCTTCTTTTTAGTTGCTGCTGCCGGCGAAGCATTCACCTTCTTAGCTTTCTTGTCGACAGCGGAGGCCTTTGGCTTGGGATCCATCTTAGCGGATGCAGATAGTTTAAACGAACCAGAGGCACCCTTGCCCTTTGTTTGGATCAGCTTTCCATTCGCAACCGCATTCTTTAGGTACTTCTTAATGAACGGGGCTAGCTTCTGGGCATCGCACTTGTATGTAGCACCGATATATTTTTTAATTGCCAGAAGGGATGAGCCACCACGTTCCTTTAAATTTTTAATCGATGCATCTACCATTTGCTGAGTTGGTGGGTGCGATGGGGGAGCTGTTGACTTCTTTGACTTTGGTGTGGCTGCTGCCTTTTTAGTAGACACCTTTTTCTCGCCTGAGGCTGCTTGGGCAATCACAGGAGATGCGGACGTTGCAACTGCGGAATCAGACATTTCTTGATCTTTACCTTACTTTAGTGTACTGAAAATACTTTTGGTGTGAAAACGGAAATATGCCATGCTCACCCGTTTGAGTGAGAATCGAGGAGGACGGTGGTACGAGAATGTTTTTGGTATTGAACGTTTGTTACTCAATGCGTCGTCATTACATACTTGTTAAATGGTCATTTACAAAAGTTTATACTTGGAAATCGTTGTGAATATGAATTGAAATATTTTGTTTAATATTCAAACAATACAATATAAATTATTTAGTGTATTTAACATGATTTTATGATTTTTAATTGCCAGTCAAAGTTTAACTTTGAGACTTGGCGAAAAACGTTTTCGAGCAAAAAACACGATTATTAATAAAAATATAATGAATCTTGAAATATTATGCATTTATATACAATATTTCAACAATTCTTTAATCAAATTCAACTATTAATTTAAATATATCTTAAGTCTACTATTTTAAATATCTATTTAACATAAGCCTTAGCTGTTAAAAACAGGCAAGTTTACAATGAAATCAATATAAAACGCTTCAGACAAATCTAATTTTGTCTTTAACAGTTAATATCAATTAAAAAAAAAAAAGGAAATGAAAGATTATTCCATTTAGTAAAACAAATTGTTAATATAGTTGAAACTAAATTAATAAAATATCATGCGAAATCCATATGACATTTCTGTGTAGCGAAAAATCCATTAGATCCTTAGTTAATTTATTTTCGAGCACAATTGATTGAAGAAAAATTAAAAATTATGTTTATTTACGGTGATGAGGACCAAACCAAATGCTTTATACACCTATTCAGAAAATTATCTATACATCAACATATATTTTGTCGGTGGAATATAATGGAGTTGAGTTTTCGGTTAAATATTAAATAATATGCATATGGATTTATCGTTAAGATACAATGAGGTGAAGCAAATACTGTAATGCCCTATTTGCTTATTGTCACATTTTATAAAGCTATTTAATATAATGTTGTATTTGGCGACCTTTCCATTTCAAAATTGTTTGTTTGGCAGGCTCGAGGTCCGAGCTTTTTTTATTCAAGACAAAATGAAAATGCAGTTTTGTTTGACTTTTAACCAATGTTTTTCGACTGCACTTCGGTATTTAATATATTGATACGAAAATATCAATCTCCTTGTTTAGAATATTTTGTGGTCCTGAAAAGGACCGATTTGTTTGATATTTATGTTTTAAGGATGAGGTATAACTTAAGCGCGCTCCCCACGAATACGTCTGGCCAGTTGAATGTCCTTGGGCATGATGGTGACACGCTTAGCGTGGATAGCACACAAATTTGTATCTTCGAATAGGCCAACTAGATAGGCTTCGCTAGCTTCCTGCAAAGCCATCACAGCCGAGCTCTGGAAACGTAAGTCGGTCTTGAAATCCTGAGCAATTTCGCGTACTAAACGCTGGAACGGCAACTTGCGAATAAGCAGTTCCGTGCTCTTCTGGTAGCGACGAATTTCACGCAGGGCAACAGTGCCTGGCCTATAGCGATGAGGTTTCTTCACACCACCAGTTGCTGGAGCACTTTTACGTGCTGCCTTAGTAGCTAACTGTTTCCGAGGAGCCTTTCCTCCAGTTGATTTACGAGCAGTTTGCTTAGTACGAGCCATCTTTCTTTCACAATTCTAACTTTACACAGTCACTGTTAAAAACACACTGAGCATGTGTCTCGTTTGTGTATCGCTTATATAGAACATGAGTGATAAGTTAGAAAGAGAACGAAAGATATTTGCTGTTCGTCGCTTTGCCGAATATGTTACGAGGGTAGTGTGTGAGCGAGATGGAAATATTTTCTTACTCGCTCGAGTTTTGGATATTTTTTGTATAAATATAAGCGCTGGCTGAAGAGCTAGCATTAGTATCTTTGTGACATTCGTGGTGTAAAGTAGAATAAAAATATAAAGTGAAAAATGACTGGTCGTGGTAAAGGTGGCAAAGGCTTGGGTAAAGGCGGCGCCAAACGTCATCGCAAAGTGTTGCGTGATAATATCCAGGGCATCACGAAACCGGCTATCCGCCGTTTAGCTCGTCGTGGTGGCGTAAAACGTATTTCTGGTCTTATTTATGAGGAAACTCGTGGTGTTCTAAAAGTTTTCTTGGAAAATGTTATCCGTGATGCGGTCACATACACCGAGCACGCCAAGAGGAAGACAGTCACAGCCATGGATGTTGTTTACGCGCTGAAAAGACAAGGCCGTACCCTGTACGGTTTTGGCGGTTAAAAAGAAAATGTAGAATTTATGTTGACACTAATCGGTCCTTTTCAGGACCACCAATCCGTTATATTAAAAGAGATCGAAAATATTTTATTCAAGCTAATAGAAATAAGTCTAGATAGACTTTGATAGAATCCAACAACGCAATAAAAGCGAGCGACTTTCTACTAAGTGCTAATTGCATTTAAATTTCAATATTCCGACTAGACCCACCAATGTCCGTTGACCATATGCTTAAAAATTGTTTTTATGCACTTATATTCTGAGGAGAAGCCTACTTAACTGGTACAAGCTATTATACAGAGGCTATTATAATTTTGTCGTGAAATGTGTAACGCATAGAAGGAGACATCTCCTACCCCATAAAGTATATATATTCTTGATCAGCATCAACAGCCGAGTCGATAGAGCTATGTCCGTCTGACCATCTGACCGACTGTCTGTTTCGATGCAAAATAGTCTCTCAGTTTTAAAGCTATCTTAATGAAACTTTGCAGAAGTCCCTCTTTCTGTTGCACGCAGCACATATGGATCGGACCACTATATCATATAGATGCCATAGGAACGATCGGTCGAAAATTAAGTTTTTGTATGAAAAATTTTTTTTTTGTTTTAAGATATCATGACCAAACTCGGCATTTATTAGTTTTACTTTACTTCTCATATATGTGCAAAATCATATTAAGATCGGACCACTATATCACATAGCTGCCATAGGAACGATCGGTCGAAAATTAAGTTGTATGAAAAAACATTTTGTTTATCAAGATATCTTGACCAAACTCGGCATTAACTATTTTCCCTGTGCTTCTTAGATACGGGCAAAGCACTATAAGCATTATGAAAAAGTTGGGTCTGCAAGGGTATTAGATCTTTGACGTGTCGAAGATAGCCTTCTTTCTTGTTTTGTATTCAATTGATGCGTTTAAAATTATTATTAAAAAACATTTGAAACATTTTTGGTGGTCGTGAAAAGGACTGTTGGATTCGTCATAATGAACATAATGAACCGAAATTTTTGAGAATTTTGCCATCTGGCCCTCTCACTTGGCCGAACACCTGAAGATAGTAGTAGGATATCGTCCGCGTAGACGAGCGGCTGAATGCGCGCTGTCGAAGTTGAGGTGGGGATCTATATGAAGGCTGGTAGATCAGCGAGGTAATTGATATATATATTGGTGCTAGGAGGGAACCCTGCGGCGAACCTGCAGTTATTTCGCGGATTAGCGATTGCTCAATGCCGTCTGGGCTGGCGACTTGGAAAGAACGGGTTGTAAGGTAGCTTTGAATAATACGTGTGGTATTTGGGTTAAACCGGAAGATGTTGCTCATTATAGCCTGAGCCCATTAAAAATGAGTATAAGGGTATATCCGACCCGATAAAGTATATATATTCTTGATCAGCATCAATAGCCGAGTCGATCTAGCCATGTCCGTCTCTCTGTCTGTCCGTCTGTCCGTATGTATGAACGCAAGGATCTCAGAACCTATAAGAGCTAGAGACTTGAAATTTTAGATGTAGATGCTCCTAGTTCCCGCGCAGATAGTGTGGGTAGATTTATTTACCGCTGGCTTAGAATAATAGTAATATATTTCGATGTTTAGGAAGTAAACTAATACTTATAGTGTCAAATTGACACAGCTTGAAGATCTAATTGCTGTATTGAGCCGACAAGAGATTTTGATTAAAAATACATATTCACTGCCTATCGGTATTGTATTTTGTTTAACATATACGATTGTAATATATACAATTAAATATTTTTGTATTGTTGTATTATTAGAAATATAATCAATATGTATTTTTAAAGCGCTACCTGGTAAAAAAATAAAACTTGAACTGATACTGAATCAGATGACATACACACATACTAATACTATAGACATGTGTTGTGTCTGGGTGATGATATATAAATCTGATTACATTTTCGCATAGTTTTATATCCCCGCAATACGAAATATATGAAATCCATATAGCTATCCATTAGATTGTCAAATATTGTTTTGGAATATATATATAAGATAGCCTTTATTAAATTTTTCTTAAAAATAATCGAAGTGGCTGATTTGTTTACTATTTAAAGTCCCTAATGGTTGACAAGGTGGATCCCCAGCTGTAGGATTGTTTGAAAACACTGCAAAGGATAAAATTGGAAATTAGCATTGCACATTTCCTAAAAATGAATATACTAACTTTTCGCGTAGATATTGTAGCACTTCCTGCTCGGTGGAGCTCAAGCCGTTGAAGACCGCATCGAGGTTAATCTGCAGCAGGCGACGATTGGGTATACCGATCAAAAAGGTTGCAGCGCCCTCCAGTTGCATGGTGTAATACATGGCTAGTTTACCTAGCTCCACGCCACGTTTCTTGCAGATCTCGGCGGCTTGTCGACCTATCGACTGAAGCTCTTCGCTGCCGGGATGCCAAGTTTGTGGACCGGCATTGGAGAGCAAACCCAGTGCATGGGCGGCGGCACATATAACGCCCACATTTAGCTCCCGGAAAGCTTTCATATGACGCAACAGTGTATTGTCCAGGAGAGTATATCGAGAATAGGATAGTACAATATTAACGCGACCTTTTGCACGTTCCGCGCAATCCTTTAGAACGTCGACATCATAGCCGGTGATTCCAATAAATCGCGCCTTGCCGGCTTTCACATACTCTTCAAGCACTGGAATCGTCTCCTTAAGCACCATGTCCAGGCTGGGCGCCGCATCCACGTCATGCACCTGTAACACGTCCACATAATCTAAGCCCAGCAAACCCAAGCTCTTCTTGACGCTTTCTCTAGTTTTTGCTGCCGTAAAATCGAACATGCGATTGGGGTCTAGTTCGTAGCGTCCCACCTTAGTGGCTATGTAATACGCCTCCCTGGGCACATCCATGAGCGCCTTTCCGAGCACCTGCTCCGACTGCCCCTGACCGTAAAATGGTGCGGTATCGATATAGTTGAGGCCTGACTTAATGGCCTCCTGCACTGTTCTGATGCCCTCCTCTTCGTCAAAGTTTTTGTCGAAGAGCGCGCTTAAGGTGGCGCCCCCTAATGCAATGGTGGATACTCTTAAATTGGTGCCACCAAATTTGCGATATTCCATGCGACGGACCAACTCCTCATTGTGAAAGCCCTTCACGAAGGTGGCTGGAAGTGTTCCCGACATCACTAAAGACTTGGTTTGATTGCGCGATCAACTAAAATGTCTGGAATATTTATACACACGTTCAACTGAAATTCTCTCTCTCACACACATATACACATGACACACAAACAAGTGCATATATGTGCATATATATATATATATATAAATATATATATATATAAATATATATATATATAAATATATACATGCACACACAAACAAGTGCATATATGTGTGTGAGAGAGAGAATTTCATATATATATATATATATATATATATATATATATGCAAGCGATCAGCGAGTGACCTTTAGCTAAACTGAACTTTAAATATTATTAATGCGAGTAAGTAAAGTTATGCGCTTATCGCATCTCAAAGCTTTGTTTCATTGAGTTCCCTTTTTATACATATATGTATTTATATACATACATATATATACGTATTTGTGCTTAATTATTTTGTTCTTGGTTAAGGTTAACATGTATGTATAATGAAAAGCATTTTAATCTATTTTTTTGAAATATATACAAACATATTTTATGATTGAAGATAGAAATTCTCTCCTATCATCAGTAAGTAAGTATGCTGTATTGTTTACTATCGGCTTCTAATCTTCCAACGGAAAGGTGTATCGAGGAATGAAAAGTGAGAGAAAATGGTGTATGATGCATTCCTTTACGATATAGAACAAATATTTCTTGCATTCATTGCTTGCCACTTTTTTTTTACGCCAACATAAATGCTATTGTACCCATAAGTTATCACTTACAGGTTTAATCAGTGACACCGTTTATTGGTTCAATTATTATCTGTTCCAGGGATGTAAAGAATTATCGATGCATCGACCATCGGTGATTTTTTAACTCAATGCTTGTTGGCTCTAGAGATAAGCGATATGTACTCAGCCTGTTACAAGTAACAAGTATTTAAAAGTAACTAGTTACTGCTGTTACACCTTTCAAGAGTAACAGCGACAAAAATCATCCTATGACATGCACGGTTAGTCGTTGTTTACTTAAAAGATTGACAGAAAATTTCACTAAGAGTTTACTACGACGATATAACAAATGACTGGATAATATTGATAGCTAAATTTATATTCACTTTACACAAAGATATACCTTTCAGCACATATCAAAAACTTGAATAGTTTTTCATTTTATGGTTGCTGTCTGATCTGTGCTCACGTTGTTCCTTTCGTACTCGACGAAGAGCTGAGTACTCTGTCACAGGATTGTACTCAGGTTGTTGCGTTCGTACTCGACGAAGAGCTGAGTACTGTGCAACAGATCTGTACTCAGGATGTTCCTTTCGTTCCGGATGCAAGCAAGATCTGTGTAACTGGCGTGTACTTGGCTGTTATTTTGAACTTGCACTAACTAACTGTTAATCTGTTAATAAGATTGCTTTGTTATTTTTTTTTAATTTATGAATATATTCTTTGCTTAATGTAAGTTTCAATCATTGACGAATCTTTATAAAATAATATAAATATATATGCATATGTAGTAGACAAAGAAGGAGATACAAACATAGAGACATTTTATAATATCGCCGCCAAAATACCTCTGATCTTTAAAAGAATACCTCGAAATCACCATTGGGCTGATAGCTTGGCGGCAACTGTGGTCGACGGTGCTGCTGCTGTGGCTTGGGCACAATGATGTCATTAATCTCATGCAGGATTCCATTGGTAGCTACCACATCACATTTTGTAACTCCGGCGTTTTCGATTTTGGGTCGGCGATCACGTGTTATGCGCAGGTGTTGACCCGAAATGGATTCGATGGAGCGTACAAATGGCCAGTTGGTCGGTATAATACCAGCGCAGCAGACGACGTCGTTAACAATATGCGTCTTGACCTGCGCCTCGAGATCGGGCTGGCTCTGTGTAGACTTGGACTCGATGGATTCGCTGAACTCCTCAAATACATCATTCTTGGGCACCAGAAGTGTAAAGCTATCTGATTCATTTGATAACAAATGGGTCAAGTTGGCCTTGATCACCAGTTCTAGGAATTTGCTGTAGTTGGGATTGGTCTCCAGTGATTTGAGCAGATTCTAAACGGGAGAGCAAAACAAAAAGAGAGTTAATGCAAAGTTCGGAGCAGCGTTTAATCTTAATCTCACATTCTTGGGCGCTGCCAGAGGGCGATCCAGTTGATGCAGCACAGAGCCGCAACTCTCGTCATCGAAGTGCACCAGGCGGGCACAGTTTACCGTAGCTCTGTTCATTACGTCCGAGAAGAGCGCATGCGTGGAGTAGAGATTCAGGCGAACATTTTTGCCCGCTACTGTAGGCAACGAGCTCTCCGATAGATCACAGGTCTTAATCATTGGTTTGACCACATGGTAGTTGAGGAACTCCAACAAATCTTTGTTGTTTTTCAACGCATCTGGTTTTTCTGCTAACAGACGTGCCCATTCCGAATTTTGCAATGCCTTGTCTGTGGGTGCAAAGATTGTAACATTGTCCAAATCGTCGAATTGGTCATCGAAGCCTGAGGCCTCCAGCAGGCGCTTGAAGATAGTTAGGTTCTTCTGCGACATCAGAGTGGTCATTGGCAGGGCAGATTCGGTTGGTAGAATGGTGTCAATGACATGGAGTACTCCATTGGTGCCCATGATATCAGCGTCCAGAATTTTAGCGGCGTTATTAATATAGATGGCAGAGTCCTCTGTTTGATTCTGGGCACTTCGGGTGCGATTAAGCAGAAGTGGCTCACCCAGTAGATTGTAGGCTGTCGTCTTAGCACCTGGCAGAGTGGCCAATGAGCAGAAGGTTAGGTCCAGCATGTGGTTCTTCAGTATGTCTGCGGAGATGTATTTTAAGAACATGATAGAGTTTGAAAGGAAAGATACATATACTATAGGTACCCTCTACCCCTCTACCCGGCCATGCCTGGGAATATTATTCTTTATCTTTAAGCTTTATACAAACACTTTTTTACCCATTTCTTCGTTCTACCTTGAAACTCCATATTTACGCAGCGGAGCGGACTTTCCGCCATTCAATATGTATTTGATAATGAGCTGCAGTCAACAGTTATCTGTAGAATTAGCTTAAAGTCGATCGGACGTTAGACAAAAAGTATGATACAACCATATTTTAAAAATTTTCCTTAACCTCTGAAACTTACACACATAAATTAACTACAATAATATATCAATCGGATCTTTGCCATAATGGATAAGAGATTTTCAGGTCACTTACTAGAGGCGCAGCCTCGGCCCTCCTTTAGGGCACGTCGCAAATGTGGCTCCAGCTTATCAAAGGCTGCATCCGTGGGAACAAAGATGGTGACGGGCTTGTCAGCCTCCAGCAGAGCGCTTATGTTGGTTTTTTCCAGAACGGTACGCATGATAGACATGTCGGCACGCTCACGTATGAGATCCATTACAGTTTTGGTCAAAGGCTTCAGCACACCATTCAGCGTGTGCACTAGAGCTTGTTCGGAGAGCTTGTCGTGTTTCTCAATGGGCACACAGTTGGCGGCATATCGATAGGGCTCCAGGCCCAAAGCTGGCGGCAACTGGTAACTGTTGATACGTATACTCTGACCAGGAAGCTCAGTCTGCAGCAGCTTCTCATTGGGCAGATCCTCTAGTTGCGCATCGCCCAGTACCGAGTGGAGCTTGTAAATAGACGACTTTTGTGTGTGTCCCGCCTTGGCGTCATCCACGTTCTGAATTATATTAAAATAATGCATTTAAGAAGGCAATTTGTAGGTGCATTTTGTCGCTTACGTTCTCCTGCTGATGTCGACCGCGGTACTCCTGGAAGGCGGCATCGTTGGGCACAAAGAGTGTCACTTTTTTGCCAGTGCCGCTGCCCAGCATATCACCCAGCTCGCCGGCACTCTTAGCGCTCTCAATGAACTGTTTGGCTCCCATATCTGCAGCAGTTGCTTCGATATCTTTGATCTCAATCTTCTCACAGGGTGTGGTAAAGTCTGCGTTGCGTGGACGTCCATAGCCGTGGCAGCATTGGCGTGTCAGCGTCACCGTTTTCTTCTTTCCATTTTGATTGACGCTGCGTACGAAGACAACAATTATTTATAATTCAAATGCAATACTAGCTTTCGTATTGAGTATTGCCCTACTTACATCTTTGTGCAGACGTGCTTGTTGGGTTTTTCAGCACAGGAGTTTACGCTGAAATGGAATTGGCCAAAGAGTGGTGAACGGACCACGTTGCCAGCACCATCACGTTCCTCACCGAAGCTGTCCACAGTTTCACCATCAGCTTCCGCGATTGCGCCTTCGTTTTCTTCTTTTTCGGTGCACACATTGGGTCTACGAGTAGACAAGTTGGGAATGAACAAAAATGATTTTTTTTGGTAATACAAATTGTGTTAAAAAGGATAGACAGAAATTACATAATCAAGACATATGAATATATCTACAAATCTACATATTTTTATTATCATTATTAACAGTTATAATTATTAGCTTTCAATCGAAATGTTGATATAGCTTTGGGCTAAAATACGAATATTTCAATATTATTACATATATGAATATGTATATGTACATACATGTAATATCACTGTTTTTTTGCATAAAATGTTATCCACAAAATTTATCTTGAATAAATGTTTAATAGATGTCATTTATTATTATTGGCTCAGAGGTATGTTCTATCACTTGCTAATATCTTCGACAAATCGCCAACTTGCAAATCCAAAGTCAATGTACTCGTATATATATAGGTATATGTATACATATGTATATTACCAATACTGTAAGAATCCAATAAACGCACCCTAAAGAGCACTTATTTATCTGTCCCTCAATGTGAGTGCTGATGAATTGTTTACTTTATGGATTCGCATATATATGTTTATTCATGTCTAAATGTATGGTACTATATGCTCTACAGAATTAACAGCTTAACAGTTTTGCCTGCCGTCAATTTAATTATTTGAATGTGTGCGTAACAAAGCGGACAATTGTATGGGGCATAGTTTTCGAAATTTCTCGATATATATATATAAGCCGGTATATATATATATATATATATATATATATATATATATATATAAATAAATAAATACATATACATATATGGGCTTTTATATGTGGGCAATTTTTCAATTGCCGCGTCTGACTTTCGTTCTCGGTTCAACAAAAACAAATGCAACGAGTACCCGCACAGTTTATTTCGCAATTTTGCTTGAATAACAATTTAGGAAAATGCAAACGACATCCATATCTATATATAATGCATTACATGTTTACAAATACATTTATTCATTTACGTTGCATTTAATACATATATGATATTTAGCTGACTATTTATCTGGAAAAGTGATTGAAAAAGAAATCGACGGTAAACTTGAAGACCAGTCAAGCAATTTGCAAGATCAATTGCTCAAGTCTTTATTTGCTGGAATAAATTAAAATTATGAAAATAGAAAATTATGCACGATGACCGTTTGCCACGTCAGTGTACAAAGAAGTTCCATCGGTTGGCCATAAGGCAGGCTACATTAGCAATTACATTATATTTAATAGCTCTAATGAACTTGACATTGCG
Organism: Drosophila novamexicana; assembly: GCF_003285875.2. Taxonomy (NCBI): domain Eukaryota; kingdom Metazoa; phylum Arthropoda; class Insecta; order Diptera; family Drosophilidae; genus Drosophila; species Drosophila novamexicana. The sequence continues at coordinate 1,334,741 of NW_020824809.1, read as the reverse complement.
CTCGGTTAATTGCCAGACGTCAAGATCGTTGAAATCAACCATGTGCGGTGGTTAGGAAAAAACTGAATCAAGTGACCATAGCAAATGGGAAGCGTCTACATAAGAATAGCGCGCTTTTAGAATAAGAGATTCGGAAATAGTTTGAATGAGAACTTGACTCGACTCAAAAATAAAATTCTGAATTGTAAAAAAACGGAACTCTAATTCTAATTAGATAAGAAAACTTTTCAATTTCTACCTGCAACAGTGGGAGATTGACAGACTTGCAAATACCTTTATGAAAATGAGCTTGAGATTGTTTTACATAATCTAAGTTTTGGATCTAAGTCTTGGGTTCGATAAACTTCACATTCATTTTCCAATATGTACAGGATAGTACGTTTAGATTTACATTTTTCATGGGCGAAAAATTTGGTGTCCTTATCTCTAAAAACTTATATAATGATGTACTCACCCCTTCCACCAAGGCTCCTGAGCATTACCAAATCCGAATCCTCCGAAAGAATTAAAGAACTCATTGCCAAAGAAGGGGAATGATTGCTGGAAGAACACAGCTGGGTTGGGCGAATTCACGTCCGTGGTGATGGCATCGACATCTATGGAAAAGATTGCAATTTTATAGAGGCTTGCCGTGTAATTACAGATTCTGTGGCTTACTGAAAGGCTTCTGTTCCAAGACCGTGGTATGGGCCTGACTTGAGACAGCTGCGGCTGCAGCTGCAGCATCCTGTCGCCCCTGCTGCTGCTGCTGCTCTAGTGGCACAAACTCAGTGTCACTGATGCCGTCGTTGTCGAAGCTGCTACTGTAGAGTGGCAACGGTGGTGCATTAGCTAGAGAGTGGTGGCTGGCCAGCGGGGCTGGCGGGGGAGCTGCCCAAACACTGGCCACACGCTGTGACGACTGAGCATGCAGTGGTTCTAGCGGTGCTAGTGGTGCAAATGGTATGGACGCAAACATGGTACGATGCAGCGGTAATGGGCGTGTTAAATGTTGCATAAAGCTGTTGAGGAGGGGCGGAGTGGGAATGAGGTGTTTTAATGTTTAGTGTATGTTCTGTTTTGTTGACTTGTGTTATGGTTGTGTTTATATAGTGTGTTGTGTTTTGTGCCGTTTCATGCCAATTCCACACCAGAGCTTAACTATCCCTAAGCGGAGCCCCACCATAATTCACATGCCTTCCATTGTTCCGCACATAAAAGAAACTCCGGCCTGCCTCGGCATTCCCTCTATATAGATTATATAGTATACGACCCGATCGTGCCTATTGTTTAGCAATTGTTTTGCGCAGCATTTCTGTGTGCCGCATACTAATTGTCTGCCTCCATTAACTCAGCAGCTAATATCATACAAATCAAATGAAAATTACTTTTTTTTGCTTAACGACCAAACAAACCTGCAAAAATACCCAAAACATAATGCGCTGCAGTCTGGAGTCATTAATTAAATAGGATTTATGTCTTTCGATTTTAGGTAAACGAAAATAAATTCAACACCAATAGACGAAATGTATTTACATATGTGTACAGTTTTTACTCATCTCAAACTCATTCACATGAGTCATTTGCACGTTTTGTGCAAACAAATGCTCACCCGCTTTCTATTGACAAAACAATAACAAATAAATTGTTAGCTGACTTTTCCTATTTAGTGTCTGTAACATTTTCGGAACCTTGTTGATTGAGCTCATTATAAATGCGCGCCACGGAAGCATTTTTAAAAAATAAAACATTATAAGATCTGACAAAAATAAAATTAAAATAAACAAATGTATATATGTATAAATGTACAATATGCTCGAAATGGCGAACGTATCAAATTTTTATAATGGCCACGCTCGGTTAACTGCGAGTTACTTCGGACTTCTGAAAATTATATTATTTTTGTTTTTTACGGCATCTTTATCTGGTATGAGTCATGACTCGTTTCTTGAACAAGGGCTAAAAAAACGACAAACTGATTTTTGTACGCTCCACAGGGTTTAAGTAGAAGTTTATTTTGAATGTACATTTTATATGTATGTATGGACATTTGTCGAGTACATTTAAATCGACCATATATCATGAACCTTGATTTCAGGGACTGGCTTGAACTTAACTTGCATCAGCTAGCATTTGGGAGCTCAGATAGAATCTCACACATAGCCATTAACATAACGTCAGAAGAAACTCGCAGCAGCTGTCCTTAAGATAATTGATAATTTTGGTGCAAACTCATTCCCATTAGAAAAAAGAGAAATTTGTAAATATAGTTTAGTGTAAAAAATTGTCAAAGGAAGTTCTGTGTGAGTAAATTATTGATGTTCAATAAAATAAGAATTGATATTTGATTTAGTTTAGATTTTTTTAAAAACGTGACACACTAATTTGCAATTAAATTGGGAAATAAAAATATATTTTGGTTACTATTCAATCCGCTTTCGCTTGGCTCGCTTGTTTCGTTTGTTCACTGTAGTTTTTGTTGCGAAATGATGGGTTCTCAGCAAGATTCGATTTGTTACGTTAAAAGACTTTAAACGATTTGGAAAGTTTGTTAATTTAGTCATGAAACTTCTGGAAGATTCGTTTGTTCAAAGAAGTGTATAACGAATGCATAACAAAAAAAATTGTAAATTATGAGCTATGAACAAAATCAGAAACGCGTAAATTAAATAAAACTGCCGCCTCGACTAGCAAGGCGAATGTTATTGGCCATAGTCGTTGATCAACGGAGTGGTCCCATTTGTTCCACTGTTATTTGATTAAAACGCCACCATGGAACAAAGCCACAACGTAGAACTAAACTAGTTACACAGAGGTGAGCAGGGGCAGGTTTCTGGTTGACCCAGTTTTTGGTTTAGAAAAGTGGCGACAGGGCAATAAATTGGGTCGTTGCATGGTCCAAAATTGCATCTAATGAGGTGTCAAATGTTAATTCACTTCATCTCATACCATTTTCGCGGGCACCCTAAAAAATTTCATCAAAATTGTGTCGAAAAGAGTGGCGGCTGCTCAAGTTGGTAAACAACTAAATAGTTTGGGGGCCCATAGCTGGTTTTAAAGGTTGTTCATTGTAGTCAGCCATGTGTGCAAGGCCCAGACGTGTAAACAACGAAACACAGATATAACAATCATCTGTCAAATACCGTCAGTGCTTTTGCATCTGCATCTCTCGCGGATGCCCTAAAGTCGATGACCCACTTTGCATAGACATTGTTCTCAACACAGTTAGTGTTGTTTTTGTTATTTTTGAGCAATGCCTTTCGCAAAAACTTGAACTGCAGGGTTAAGTGATCTTTGCGGCGTTTTTGTGTTGCGAATTTCGATCGCACTTCTGCCTGATGCAATTTACGTATAATTCAACAATCTCTTGTCAGCCAGTCCGATTGGGAAAGCAGAGAAATTTGAGATATACTATCTACCGATTAAAATACGTTTTTAAGGCGTACAGGGTATGGGTACGTCTGGTGGAGAAGTATTACTAAGGTGAGCTTAATTGTTTCCAGTTTTACCGATAAATTGAGGCCAAAACTTGACTTTCTTTCTGTGCTTTGGGCAATATTTTGTATTCTTTTGAAGTAGATTCATATTTTCGTTTCAGTTTATTTGCAATATTGTTGAACGAGTCAAGTCAACGTTGTAAATGGTGAAATTTCACCAAATAAACAAATAAAGTGCTTGCAAAAATGTCATAAATAACTAAACTCGCAATTAGGTGGGCTTTTATGATTTGTCAATAGAAACAAAACCATAAAAAATTAAAGTCGTCGGGTCAATATTTAAACTGAACGGCATCTGGTTGGGGCGATAAGTGAGATTGTCGTTATTTATTTAGGAAGAGGTTTTAGGAAGAGGTTGCTAAATGCTGGGAATGTTCACTGAGAATTTGAATAGTTCACCTGAAAGAGCTTGATGAAGAGTCTACGTCTTCAACACTGGAAGATAAACGGGAATATTCACTGTAAAGAAGGCATGCATTAGCATGGATCGGGCAAGTTACTTAGCAACAGACTAAGAACTTAAATTAGAAGCATAGAATTGTTATTGCCTAGATTGAGAGTGTGAGTTACATTTTATGTGATCAATAAGTAAATACATTTTATATAATATTGTTTTGAAATAATACAGTGTTAGAAAACAGTTAATAAAGTAACACAAATATTGTGACCAAAAAATGGTAAATGTAAAGCTTTCAGATATGAATTTACCTAAAACACCGGACTGCTAGGTTTGAACACAATTTCTCATATTTATTTGTGTGCTTACGATTATGCTGTTGGACCACATAGCTACCATATGAAGTTAATTTTTAACAAGAAACTAATTACTGGTTAAACAATGTTCATGAGCTACGGAATGCAAAACACAAAAACCTCACAATCATAAATAAAATGTACAATGTTGTTAACTTACTCGCTGTAGAATGGTACCGCTTGCACGGAGCAGAGTAGAAGCAGGCATGCCCACTCTCTTAGCATCTTGGGGTTGTCAATATCACAATAATTGTCTTAAATGAAGTAGACACTAAAAGCTAAAAAACAAGCAAAAAGACTGTGAAATGAATTAACGAACAAAATTTCACTGATTCAAATGAAACAGCTGTGACTGGAATCGGAACGGGGACGAAATCCAAACTGAAAATACTGGTTTTCCACGCCAAAGTGCACTCGAATAGTTTGAAGAAAATGTAGGTGAATGTGGACAATTATATGGAAAGAAAAGAAGAAAATTTTCCACTGTCTTTAATCACTAATTACAACGTCAATAGTTTCATTAAATTACACTTTATTAGTAATGTATTTATTTAGAGTATTACAAAATTGACACACATAACATTTTCATCCAAGCAAGTCGCATTTTGTGTGTACTTGTGTACATCAGAAACTGTCTTTGAATCCTCTTCACTCGCATGCACAGGCAACCACACACATACACTCACGAATACTAACAATTTACTGTAGCCGACGATGTTGACGTTTTGAGCGGCAGTCGAAAAGTAACTGGCTTAGAACGCACTACGTCTGCTATTTATAAACTGTGATCGCTGTCACAGCGCTGAGAGCGACGTTTCGATGGTTGCCGGCTAGAGCTTTGGCTCTCACCAGCTTTTTTTTAGTGGAACAGAAAGAGAGAGAGATAGATAGAGACAGAGATAGAGAGAGAGAGAGAGAAAGAGAGAGAGAGAGAGAGAGAGAGAGAGAGAGAGAGAGAGAGAGGGAGAGACACCATCAAATGCAAAATTCGTAAAATATTGTGAAAGTGCGCGGCAGATCAGTGATAATTGTTTACACTGTACAAAAGTGTCTTTATCTTCTTAAGGTTTAGATTGAAGAACAAAATAATTCTGCTTTGCTCGAAATTAGTCTTGGTTGCAATCCCAATTACAAGGTCAAGTGTTATGGTGCACTACCTGACTATCATGGGTATTCTATTCAAATGACTAGTGGTGTTCGGTTATTCCAGAAACAATACCGCTTACACTCATCTACGCTGAGTTGCCTTATTAAAAGTCTGCTCATATAGTATTTTTGTATTTAGAATGTATACATATGTACACATGTACATATTTAGGTACTTGTCTTACAAGAACATATGCCTGAAGGCTGTTATTATTTTTCGATTACCAATTCTAAGAAAAATTAAATGGTTGTTTGATGTTTTAGTTTTATTTGAATTCATTGTACCAATAAATGAGTAAAAACGATACGAAAAGTTTGTGTTTCGGGCGGAATCTCAGCTCTTGTCAAAAATAAATAGACGAGTTTATTTGTTAGTCGACGTTTAATAGGTAAGCCGATTAAAAAATATTTTTCGCCGTGTATGGGTTTTCTTTAAAAGTTCTTTTAGTAGATCTTTGTATTTGGTATCACCTATTCGAACATCAGAGAGCACTTACTTGTTTGTTACTTATGGACATGTCCCATCATTGTGTTTTGTTTGTTAGTCATTGCTGATAACTCAGTGTTTCACATTTTTAGATTTGACCTTGTTCAGATTTCGATGGGACTTGTCGGCAGCTGATCCAAAATATTTTTAAATTTGCCTTGAATTGCAAAGATTATGATGTACGAAAGTTCTTTCTAAAAATTAAATTATTTCATTTCATTTTCATTCAAACAAAATTCCAACAATTGGAAATTACCAATTATGATTAGAATTGTTAATAATAAGTAGTTTTTATTTATGTACCAATATTTACAATAATCAATTGAACATTTGCGCTATTTATGTAGGTATATATATATATATATATAAACTTTAAGTTTATTTTGTAATCGTTTAAATTACCGTTGTAATAATTAATTGCAAATAAATTAACATGTCGCTTTCACTTACATACATAGCTTTGTCTGTGTGTGTGTGTGTGTGTGTGTGCACAAAATGGAATTCTGAAAAATCTATATTAGGTACATGAAGTACTTATTCAAGTTTAATATGGATTAATTTGTTTACAAGTAGATATGCGAATGATTTATTTTATGTACCACATGGGGCTAAAATGCGATTTTAATTAGATTTACATCGCCTTACGTTTCGTTAATTTTACATTAAAACGAAACAGACAAAATCTTTTCTGTGTGTGTGGGTTTGTGTATGTGTGCTTATGTTTTAAATAATCTCCAGCCCAGTGATTATTTATAACATTTGCTTTGCCTAGTTAAAAAGGAACTTCCGTGTGTCATTCGTCAAAACTAAATGAGGAAAGCGCTCGCCAATCTGTGCCACCAGTTCCGCTTACTCTGCAAGCGCTGCAACTGACAGAGGCTTATGAATAGTACGATTGCCTAGTTCTACAGGTTACTTTTCTGCTTACCTGGACGTTTACCCCTCATGCCAAGAAAGCCGCTTGGTGCCCTTTTGCCGCCAATTAGATAGACCCAGGGCCGCATGGCATTCGGTTCTAATCCTGGTCCATCCTCTACATTGCTTTTCTTGCCACGCACAGCTACAAATTTACTGTTAAAGTCCGCGTAACGTTGCTTCTTTCCACGCACATCGTATGCCTTTTTAAAGATTTTGCGCCACAACTGGGCATGGTTAGTTCCATAAATGTTTTCATTTACAATTAATAAAGAGTTTCAGATAAGTGCGTGACAAAATATATTCATTATAAGTTAAAGAATATAGAAGTGACAAAAATATTCAGAATATGATAAATAAAAAAATATCGATTTTTTTCAATATTTTGCTTATATAAAATATAGTATAATAAAATGTTAAATAATTAATATTCATATTTTTTAATTAAACTGTATTGTACGCAGGAGATTTCGGGTTTGTCGCCCGGTATTTTTTGTCTCGCGCTTATCTGTAGTTGTACGTAATTGGCTTACCTCTGACAGAGCAGCCCGCTTGTAATGTTGATGTGAGACATCCTTTTTACCTCGCACGCCTACAAACGAGTTGACAGGAGCTCTTTTTGCAAGCAGCTCCATTGCATCTTCCCCATTCTCAGCAGCATCGTACTCAGCCAACGACGGACGCTTTCCCCGCATACCAGTAAATCCGGTAGGCGCTCGCTTCGCCACATCAGTCCCATCAATTGCAAGATGCTCAAGGAAATCCTGCAGCAGATTCTCCCGCAGTCGGTCCTCCTCCATCTGCTGCAGTAAATCATGCAGGCGGTTGCTATTCGGGGTAAATTTCTTACCGCGCAAGCCAACAAAGGCTAGCGGAGCTTTCTTTAGTCTACGCATGTTTTCATTGTAAAAGTTGCCCGCATCATCTTCGGTGTAGTCCAAGGGATCGGGGCCTAACCAATTGTCATCTGCCGATGGCTCCTGTTCATTTTTACCTCTCATGCCAATAAAGCTTACATCAGGGGCTCGTTTTACCATATTTCGTGATTGTGGCTCTACTCCAGGCGCAGAAGTGCCAATGGTGCTAGCGTCAACATCCTCTGCCTCGGCTTCAACATCGCTGCTTGCAACTACGGCAGCTGTTAGCAACAGCACCACTAACAGTTGCTGATTACGCATTGTTTACTATTTCTGTTGCGTGCTTTTAGGCAGGTGCTAAAAAATTAACGACCGCCAGATGGCGCAAAAGTTTTGAAAAATATTAGAGAATGCCCATAAAACTCCAGGGTGCTCTAGTCGGGACTACCCGACTAGCAGATATTCCGCACCCGCGCCAAGTCGCTATAACGGAAATTCGAACTTCCTTCTGTAGATAAGTACATTCACAAAAAGACTGCACACACGCAATCTCGCAGGCTGAAAAATGCGTCTTTTATGCTGCGGCTGTGTGTCTTTTCCGCTATTGAAAAACCGCTTCATATTAGTTTCGGTCGTTACCGACCGATATTTATAAAATTTTAAAGGGATAAATATGGCATCTGAATTATTTTAAATACCAAAGCCCAAGGCTAAAACAAGGATGAAATCGAAAGACTAAAGCATACCGGCTGTTATAATATTTAAGATGTAACTGTAAAACATAATATTGACTTCAATTCTGGTCGATTTCTTGAAAACGAGGCAAGTTATTGATAATATTAAACTAATTCTGCATACTATATGAGGAACAACTTTTAAAATTTTAAGTCTTCAAAGCTAACACTCAAAAGAAGGGAACTGATCAATGGTTTTTTAAATTATGTATAAAAACTGGATATTAATTGTGCCCAAATTATAGTTGGCCGTACACACCACATACTTACTATTAATAATATAAAATGATAATAATTAATTAATAGCGGAGGTGTAAAAAAGAATGACACAATATACTTTGCTTATGAAACATGTTGAGCTGCGCCTTCTTGACCTTATTTTGTTGGTTGTTCGCTCGCATCAGGAATTCCATCTGTTAGACTGGAATACATCTTTGTTGTCACAGCTACAGCTCAATTGCAATTGGTACAAAAAGTCAACTGCTGTTGTTACAATTTATAGTCGCATAAGCAAATATTTGCAGACCGCACAAGCGGAGCCACCTTGGGGCTGAAATGGGTTGCCTCTGCTCCAGTGCATCTATTGCTTGTCATTGATTATGCTCAAAAGTTGTCATCGCTCTCCCTCTCGTTAAGTAAAATTGCCATGCAAATGCGCTGGCAATGTCTGAGGCACACTCTCGATAAGAAGGCTATGCTTATCCAGCAGCCAGCAAGGCAACTGGTGCTAGACCAGCAAGAACAAATAGGGGATCGACTACAAGATGCCTTTTTATACATAACTGAAGATGATTTAATAGTGTAAATACCGAGTATATTCATTATTCAATATATACAAAATCAAATCGTTATCACCTCTATTTGCAATAAAATTATTCTTAAATTATTTCCCGATCCTGATGTTTTACTACAATATCATGAAATAAAAATAAATTTATTCTTACTCATGGATTCAACAATTGACATTCTTTTTTCTGACGGAATATGCCCTTTTAGAGCTATCTACAATAAGGGTATGATAGCACTAACGATGCGCGCACAGGAAGCGGTAGACATGTAATTCAATTGATTGCCACTGGCGGCGAAAAGAAGTTCCAAGCCATGGACCAGGCGACAAGTGGCAATTGAATTGAACGCAAAAATGCATTTGAATTGAATTGATGTTAAATTTGCGGCAAACAACAACGGGCCTAGCTTAGCGCGTTTGACTTCTGTGGATGGCTGATGGCTTTGATTTTGTTTGGTCTAAGTTTAAGTGCCAAGTGTTGAAAGTTTTTAAACACTAAACATAATAGAGGTGGCGATAGAAAATGTCAAAGTATCAGGCGGGTCGCACAGGCGGAGAGCGAATCCAACTACTATTTCTAAGCCTAAAGTTTCTGGCGCAAAATTAGCAGGCAGCAAAGTGTAGCTTCCTGTTTTTGAGGCGCCGCCCCTCAAGGCTCTTCATCATGACATGAAAGTGACAACAGGCAGAAGTCGAACAATGGCTTAGAAACAGGGCCAGTAGACAGTCCTCACATGTGCCGCCCCCGAAGCGTATGCATAATGTGGGTGGCCTTAAGCTAATCTGTTAACATGTAAGTGGGAGTGTAACGTGTGTGGCTGCCTGCCTAATTGTCTATGTATATGTAGATTTATGTTTGCTTTGTGCAGCCCCGGCGGACACTTTAAACTGCCAAAAGGCCAACGGTCTAACGTTCGTGTTAGTATTAAAGAAGCGAAAGGCGTCGCAGTGCGAGATTTACATTTTTGCCAAAAGAGCGCCCAGAACGTGCCACGGATATCTTTGTGTACATGTGTTTGTTTGTGTATCTATACGGGCAATAAAGGCCCATTAACTCAGATGTCGACCCACTACAACAACAATAAAAGGAACAAGCGTACGAAATAAATAATAGAATAACACGGAATAGAAAATTCATTTTTGCAGCAATTGGTCGCTCCATTTTCAGTTTGCCTGCGGCTGCATCTCGTCATCGCCCTTTTTGCATATCTCGCGCAGCTCCAGCAAAAACAACAAACCAGGGGATGGGGTCAAAAAGCGTGTTTTTGGGCAACAGTTAATGCATAGAATATGAAGTCTGCCCATACCTCTTTTTATAGCCCCTGCAGCTGTAGCCCAATTCAAATCATGCTTCACATTCATAAGTATAAGCCAAAGTTGTACATTTTAGCCATTGGTCGCATTCACCAACAGGAGGAACCAGAAACGTTGTACAAAAGGAGCCTATTAACAAACATATGGGCCTTTGACAAACAAAGGTTGGTTTTCGTAGCCTATTTTCCATATACAGACAGCTATGTAGCTATGTAGATTGCTTATGTTATTGTAATTTGATTACCGCTTCACATTTTTTGAAGCATGTCTGGAGTAAAGATTTTGATTAAGATTGTGGATGATATATGCTGGAAGCTTTAAATACAAAACATTTATTTAATTAAAATTATAATGAATTATTACAAAGTGCAACCAAATGATTTCTATTCTTATATTTATTATTACTAATTGTTTTACCCTTTGCTACAAACTGTTCTTAAGCCAGAAGACTTCGAGTCCGCTTAGATTTTTTTTTACCATAAAGAAAATCTTTAACCAAACCCGTAGCTAAAAAACAAATGTGCTTTAATAAATACATTTCTTTAAAATTTAAGTACACTCTTTTAGGCTCTCGCTCTCTCTTTTAACAATGATTGGTAGATCAGATTTAGCGTATAAAAGCCAGCGCTTGAGAGGGAAGCTAAGAACTAAACCACCGATTATAATTTTTTCTTTGTTTTCAGCCCCCTGGACATTTCAATATACACAGTAATATGTACAAATACGTGAATATATGATTAGTTTAGAATAAGGAATAATTAAAAATGACAAGCTTAATTTATATCAGAAAATTAAGTTTTTTATTTGCTCAAGATGTGTTTTAATCGAGCAAGTTATAAAAGTTCTTTCCCACATGTGAAAAGTGCTGAGTATGCACATATGCTTACATTAAGCATACATAAATGATTCAAGAATCGTTCTCGCCGAGTGCTTAGATGCACTTATCAACAGTTCGTAGCTGGCGATCGTTCAGTTTCAGTTTAGCTTTGAAGCGAGACGCACGGCTTGCTCCAGCAGTGAATTAACTAAATGAAACGTGCACAGTGTTCATAAGAGAAAATTACATATTTACAAATGTACATACGGATCTAGAGCCTTTAGTTGTGTATATAAATTTATCCTAGGCGGTAAATCGTGACTGATAAGCAGATAAAGGCGTTCCACGCTGAGAACCAGGTGAGCCTCGATAATGTGACAAAGAAGCAAGTACTGCTATCTCCATGGAACTCACAGTCGAAGCCTGCTGACCTGCTGAATGAGATTACCGCGTACTGCTCAGCTAATGGATTTCATAGAATTCGATGTGATATTTAGCTCAGCCCAGCAAAAATAAAAACAATGGGCTAGTCTAAAACAAAACAACTTTCCCATCAGGTAGCTCTCCGGGAACATGGGCATGGGCTTGGGCTTGTACTTGGGCTCAGGCATGCAAAATAATTGAATTGGGTCAAATGTTTAAAATGCCTGTCTCATGTTGTGCGATTGGCTGGCGCTGAATAAAATTAAAGATATGCCACAGATTTCGTTGTTCTTGCCTATATAAATTACATTTTACGCATTCCGTTTTGACTACGGATATATGATGTACAAATGTACATACATATGGGTATGTGAGTATGTAAGCATATATGGAAAAATCGTTTTAGTGGTTGCCTCAATTTTGGCAGCTCTGCAGCACTCATTCAAGTTCAGGGCCGGGAATTCACACATCATTTAATTCACTTTCAATTAAGAACACGCACTACATTAGCTTTGATACATTATAGCAGGTTGTTTTTTATTTATACCCTAAATTTATTAAAAATAAGTAAAAGGGTATAATGTATTTGGGCATGTGCATGTAATAGGCAGAAGAAGGCATCTCCGATCCCATTAGGTATATCTTTTCTTGATCAGCATCAATAGGCGAACCGATCTAGTCATGTCCGTCCGCACTCCGTATGTATGAATTCAAGGATCTCAGAAACTATGAGAGCTAGAGAAACTATGATATTTCAGCTGTAGGTCCTGCTCGTGCCCGTGCAGTACGAGATTTTTTACGATAATCGATAGCTTGCCCCGATTTCTTTAGAAAATCTTTTAGATGAGTGACCAAATTTGATATGAATACCATAGTAGTAGTAGTAGTAGTAGTAGTAGTAGTATTAAAACGCAACTACCCACCAAAATAAAAATATATATATAAAAATATTATATGACACAATAGCAACTACTGTTTCATCAAGCTCGGTTAAGAAACACAGAAGTTATTAAAGAAAACGTTTGCTTATATTGACACGTGTTTGCGGGAGCAAGCAGAACTTGGAAGAATTTGTTTAAGCATGCAACATATGCATTTATTCATGCGCGTCTTTATAAATTTCTAACAATTGTATTGTATTTTGTTCTGTGTGTATGTGCTGCTATTTTATTTTGTGTTTAGTAGAGGCTGTGGAAAGTGGTGTTGTCTGTTACGGGTACGAATCCTAATAGAGGAGCTTTTTTTAACATCTTTTTATTAATGCTGGAGCAATCAAGTTAGTAGCTGGGGCTGCATTGGGTGTTGGTAGAACAGGGTTCAGGGTATCCGCTAGTCGGGAACTCTTGACTGGAGCCTTTTGTTTTTGTACAAATCATCATCATAGATCGCAACTTGGGATTCACAAATGTTAATTGAAATAACATTAAAATGACTGGGATCAATAGGTTTCTGGGTGGGCACAAAGCTGTTTTGCTGAAGCGAAAAAGTCTATTATTTGATTTACGAATGAGATTAGTCCGTTTAGTCAAAAAACGTGTGTTACATCCACATAGAAAATTTTTCTTTCCCTAGTTCTGTTTGTGCTTAGCCAATGAAGCTCGATGTTCGTGAATTATATTGAAATACAATCAAACAACCCTTCATAGACACCGGTTTCGAATAGAAGCCTCGAGAGAATTTTTATGAATTATCTTAAGTTATGTTAATTTCTTCCCAAATGTTCAATAACTTCTTTATGATTATATTGAATCAATATCCGAGACGACGTGCTTCTTAGTTTCAATGCTACCTTAAAGGTACAATGTATATATCCTATTTATACCCTGTAATACAAAATTATATGGAGAACTTTAAAAAATAAAATCAATAGAAATAATCTCATCGATTGTAAGATTTATTATACTTTTAACATTTTTGGCGAGCTATATATAATACTACATAATTTAACTCCAATCCGCATAATGCACACGCCTGTGTGCCGTTGGCCAACAATCTTATATTATCTTCAGCTTGCCGAACAATCTCTTTTCATTTTTACTTTGTACTTTATTCACCAGTTTGATGAAGCAAAACAGAACTGAAATAATGGTCACATATCAAAATGGTGCATGAAGCATAAGCAAATGTAAATCGTGAGGTAGATCACACACGTACATACATAATCTTGCTTTAAGTGGGGAATATGTCAAAAACTAATTTGGCAACTAGCAGAACTGCGACCAAAAAACATTTCATTATAATTTTCGAGCAAATGCGTTTCGAACAGCAAATAGATAAATAAAATCAAGTAAGAGAGCTCTATTCGAGAGTGCCCGAATAGCAAATACCCTGCACCGTCTATACATTTATACTTTACGAGAAGTTCCATGGCATAAAACGTGCGAGAAATACTCAAAAGTGAAAGAAAATGTTTTCATGCTATAAATAAACTTATACACAAGAAGTATCTTCCCTAAAAATGCAAGTCTCTAGATTAGGTATAGGGTTTGTTTTGAGATGGACGCGCTCAAACATACGGACGGGCGAACGCATAGACATACAGACAGAAGGGTATGAGTAGATCGAATCGGCCATTAATGCTGACCAACAATATATATACTTTATAAGGTCGGACAAGTTAACTTCTGCACAAAACCAATATACCCTTTTTACACATTTTCAATGAGTTTAGGGTATAAAAATATGAAATATGAGTGCGCATAAAATGATTGCTGAAAATGCTAAAGTTTTGGCAAAAGTTATTGGCCAAACAAAACCGCATTAATTTATAATTGATTTATTCACTGAGGCTCCGCATTAAATTAGTTGATTTTATAAGCAGAACAAACAGAGATTTGTTCAGTTAGCTGTCAGTCAATTAGTCGGTCAGTCAGTCGGTGAGGGAAGAGGCATTGCTGACACACGCCAACAATGCCAACTAAATAATTGAACCATGAACTTGAATTGAGGCATCTCCACTCATCCCAGCTGAACTGTTTGCGATGGCTGAAGATTTTACTGGGTTGCTAGTGAATATGTTATAGGAAGCTGGCCGATTTTGTTTCCGGCAGCAGCAAGATGAGTGTCGGGGCCTCGGATGTTATGATAAGGAAAATTCGCACAGGGGGAAGTGGCATTCGTTTCCTGTGAAGAAATCTAAGCCAATCGTTTGAATTGCAGTAGTGGAATATGGAACAACCGCCAGGTATATTTATGCTTTGTAATTTAATCGGACTGAGCAAATAGGTTAAAAGCACCAAACTATTCCAAGTGATTAAATATTAAAGAAAGCTGTCTGGCTATACACATAAAAGTGAAATTTAAGTCATAATATATTAATAACCTTCAGTATTCAAATAAAATTGGCTCATAAAAGGCTATTTATATTAATTAGCCTGTTGATTCTTGCTAGAGAGTAATGATATATTAATGTTCAATAATGTTTGCTGTCTATTTTTTTTCCATTTTTTGCTCTGCTCTTTAGTAATTCAGCTGCCTCTAATTGATATAGATAGAACACAGATTTTAGCTGATATTTCCCCGAATTTCGTCTTATTTGAAATTTTCTCAAAAGTATAACTTTGTGGTTTATCTAAGGCATAATCAGGCTTTGCTTCGTTTAGCCATTGTATTCTACTGGTTCAACTAATGACCAATATGGCTTACAAATTGTAGCGCACACAACTAATTGATAGTAAATCGGGGTATTTTTCTAGATAATTTAATACTTCTGTTATATGTTTTTTCATGGCAGCATTCGCCTGGTCAGAATGAATTTGTACTATGGTTTGACAATCATATTGGCATTGGTTTCAATTGCTAAAATCGGCAGCAGCAGTCGCTCCTTCGTTGTGGACTATGAGAATGATCGGTTTCTAAAGGATGGACTGCCATTTCGCTTCATATCCGGCTCCTTTCACTATTTTCGGGCTCATCCTGATACCTGGTCAAGGCATTTGAGAACAATGCGTGCCGCTGGTCTCAATGCAGTTACTACGTAGGTTCAAACATGGCAACTGTCCTGCAGTTTGAATTTTAAATAAAATATATTTTTGTACATCCAAAAAGATACGTTGAATGGTCACTACACAATCCCCGCGACGGCGTCTACGTTTGGAATGGCATTGCAGACTTGGAACGCTTTATACGTCTGGCTGTAGACGAGGACTTGTTGGTGATACTGCGTCCAGGTCCCTATATTTGTGCCGAGCGCGATATGGGCGGCTTTCCATACTGGCTTTTAAACAAGTTTCCTGGCATACAATTGCGCACAGCTGACATTAGTAGGTTTCCCCGGCAAAGTACCCAACCAAAAAAGTTTACCCAATTCTCTTTCTGCAGACTACCTTAGCGAGGTGCGCATATGGTATGCTCAACTAATGACACGCATTGTGCCTTATCTTTATGGCAACGGTGGACCCATTATCATGGTTCAGGTCGAGAACGAGTATGGTTCGTACTTTGCTTGCGACCTAAATTATCGGAACTGGTTGCGCGACGAGACCCAGAACCATGTTAAGGATAATGCCGTGCTGTTCACCAACGATGGACCCACCGTGCTGCGTTGCGGCAAGATTCAGAATGTTTTGGCTACGATGGATTTTGGAGCCACGACAAATCTCAAAGACATCTGGAGCAAACTGCGACGATACGAGCCTAAAGGTCCGCTAGTAAATGCCGAGTACTATCCCGGCTGGCTGACACACTGGACAGAACCTATGGCCAATGTGAGCACTGAGGCAATAACGGGAACGTTCATGTAAGTGGTATTAAGACTTTTGTTAGGAGCAATAATTGCGAATGCAGATATTCTAATGATTGTAAATATATCATTAAGAAGTTACCAACTATATATCAATAGTTCTTTTAATTACACAGTTTTGCTTGAAATATTCAAAAAATATTAATTGAAAATTATTTACGCTATACTTTCAGTGATATGCTAGAGAGTGGAGCCAGTGTCAATTTCTACATGTTTTATGGTGGTACTAATTTTGGTTTTACGGCGGGCGCCAATGATAATGGACCTGGTAACTATATAGCAGACATAACCAGCTATGATTACGACGCACCCATGACAGAAGCGGGTGATCCCACGCCCAAGTACATGGCACTACGCCACATTATTGGCAGGTATTTACCACTGCCGGATGTGCCAGTGCCGCAGCCGGTGCCCAAACGTGCCTACGGCATAGTCAGGCTGCTCAGCTGCTGTACGTTGTTTTCCAAAGAGGGTCGAGAAAAACTCAGTACGGGCGTTGTGCGCTCTACGAAACCGAAAACTTTTGAGGCCCTGAACCAATATTCTGGTCTGGTACTGTATGAATCTTGGTTGCCCGCGCAGTTTAAACGGGATCCGAGTATGTTGCATGTGCGTGGCCTGGCGGACCGTGGCTACGTCTATGTAGACAATGAATTTGTGGGCATACTGGCGCGAGAGACGCCCATCTTTGATTTACCACTAAGTGCTAGCTCGGGTAGGCACTTACAGATTCTGGTAGAAAATCAGGGACGCCTTAACTATGGAAGGCAGCTAAATGACTTTAAGGGCCTCACGAAGGATGTGCGCTTGGACAAGCAGATATTAACAAACTGGAATATGACCAAGTATCCGCTGGAATCGTACGAAAACCTGGAGACTCTCATAACCCAGTCGACTGAAGCGGCAAAAGTTGGCTTTCAAGAGATCAGAAAGCTGAAGACGATACTACGCAATGGACCAGCCATCTACTACGGGACGTTAACCATCGACAGCGCCGATCAGCTTGCGGACACATACTTGGATATGTCCGGCTGGGGAAAAGGTATTGTCTTTCTGAACGGCGAGAATCTGGGCCGCTACTGGCCTCTGGTTGGCCCGCAAATAACACTATATGTGCCCGCCGCAGTTCTACAAGTGGGCAGAAACCGTTTGATCCTGGTGGAATACCAACAGACGCCGACTACTATGGAGCTGCAGTTTCGCGATACGCCCATTTTAAATAGCAGAGTAAATTAGCTTAAACAACAATAGTAGATCATGATATATGACATATGTATATTTTTCAAAATTAATTCTTTTTGTAAGGCATTAAAATCTGGTGATGGCTTCTTTTTTCCTTTGTAAGCCTGCTGCTTAAAGACTCATTACAGCAGCAGGAGCGACAAAAACAGTTACCGGGAGACACGCATGTGACCTTTGTGCGCGTGCCGCCTTCCCAAATTAATCCCAAATGATTGAAGTCTACAGCAGCGCAGAGGCTGGTGAACCACAGTCCGCAGAAGTTCAAATTCGCCGTCTTGGCTCGTTAGTTATAGCGCCCCGGTTAAAATGTGGGTATATAGAAATATATGTGTGCGTCGACGCCAGATCCATAGACTTGATATATTATAATAGACCCTTTAAATTGAAAACGCATTGAAGCGATATTTAAACTTCGCACCGTTGGGCTTGTAAGGATAACTGAACGTCTAGGTAATAATGTTAAATAATAAAAAACGTACAGATTAAACGGCAAAAAAAAAAATAAAATTAAAAAAACGCTGCGAAAATGAGTTAATTTTCAATTTGACTAAGAAAAAAAATAAAAAAACCATGCTGTCATGCTGAGTTAATTTGAACTACTTAACGTTTAATTCATGATCCTAAATGACCTATTAACTAAACTGTAAAATGTTTAATGCATAATGAGCTGCACACCCAAACGAAATTGTAGGCTGTTCGAAACGACGTCGCGCCTCAGGGTTAAGTTCGCGGATCTTATTTTTTAATTTAAATTAATATAGATTGTGAAATTTCTTTCACAGTTTAATAAAAGCTTAAAACATGCTTTCCGCAAAATTTATTATGAAAATCGATCGATTGCTTCCGTAATATCAATACCTTTTATTATTGATTTCAAAAATATTTGAAAAGAAAATAATACGATTTTAAAGTGATTTGTTTTTTTGGGATCTTATTTTGAATTTATGTTTGATTTTATGTTTTCCAAAGCTTATAAATAGTTTGTAATTTTATTCAATAGATATAACCAGAAACATAACCTTTAATATATCTATTTTGAGTTTCTAATAGGAACACCCTCTTGACCATCACGCTGCTGTAATGAGACCTGTTCCTACAATTCTTTTTGTACGTGCTGTTCAGGTTCATTAGACCGCGCCATGGGCGTCACACTCGCAGCTTACCATCGGATATTTATTTTTTAAAGCATCTCTTAGGCGCAGCTGCAACTCGAGTACTTTGAAATGTGTACAAAGCCTGTGTAGGTGTGTAAGAGTGCTGTGCACAAACATTTTGTTCTACTTGCTACTCATGTACGTATTTATGTACTAATTGTGACTGTCCAAGTTGACATAAAACAAGTAATGGCCCAGAGGCTGTTTTAAAGCGTCGCCCCATGTTGCCCATTTGTAGTTTTTACAGAATTTTAATCTTGTGTCCCCGAATGGTGATGCGTGTGTCATATCACAACACCGGATGCGAGTGGCTTTAGTTGGCTCCGAGCCGCCGATGCGTGGCACAAGTAAATCTCCGCATTGATGTAGGTTTTTATTAGCTTTAGCCGCCGGCTGGCGTTCAAATGTCAAGTTGCTAACTATATGAAAGGTCACAAAACATTTTGATAAGATACAAGTGAACAATTACTAAGAAACATATTAATTATTGTAAGTTCGGTGGACATCATTGAATTTAATTCATTGTCTTTATGAAGTGTTTAAATAGCATTTTCGCAGTCTACTGCGCATTACGGATAACATTCCCGAATTGAACAAATTATTATTAGAATTATTCGTGCATTTAGAACATATTGATCCATTTGAAAACAAACCTAAAAAAAAATTCTATTTAAATGGTGTTTATTTATCCACATTTGAATCAACTTAAATTTTCTTTGAACAGTTAAATATTTTCTGTTCTTAAATATTTTTGTATATATATAAATAAAATGATTAATATTTTGTCATTTAAAGTCGATTCTTAAAACAACAACATCCTGGGTTATTTTATTTAATTTTTAAGGATAAAATGAGGTCTTCCAGCAGAAGCAATATTAAGTGCTGGGCTTGACCTCATGGAAAGCAATCTTGCACAGAAAACTAGTTTCTTTAACATCTTTTTTTCCCAAGCAAGCTTCAACAACTGAGAATGTTTGGCTGAAAAACAGTTTCGAGTTTCTTCACTTTGTTAACACTTAACAGTACATTTTTATTTTTACTTAATTCGACACGCAAACTGAGCAAAACATTCAGTCTGTAACTTATATCTTTTTTGTGTAATTTTCTAAATGATTTCGAATTCGTTACAAGGCAAGATAAGGTTAACTGCCTGTAACAAAACAATTCAAACAGGGAGCTTAAATAGATAGAAGTCAAAAACTATTGTAAATATCTTAATTTTTTTACAGTCTTAGCAACATTGTAATTCAGATAAATTTGTGTTTCCACAAACTATGAAATATGCTTGGTATTAAAAATTAAATATAACAATGCACTTACAATTTTGAATTGTTAAAATTTTAAATTTCAACTGTGTGCCTTGTGGTTTTCCAACAGCTCTTTGTGAGCTACTTAATTTTTTACAATTGTCTTTTTATGGTACGCACCGAACGAACACGCCGAGAAGTATGCAACAACTGAGCGACAGATCAAAGCGGCAATGGACTTTATAAATGCTCGACGCAGGCCGCCAACGAAGAATACAAGTACAACCAGAACACACATACAGCTGGATACGTTTCGTTAGACACACTCACACAGCGAACAGGAAACGACAAGTACGAAGCAGCTCGGGAGTCGCTCGGCTGTCGCTTTCCGCGTTCTTGTTCGTGCATATCAACAATTGGTCGAATAGAAACTCATATGTGAGTGTGTATGCGTATGTGTGTGTGTTATTCACTGAGTGGCATGGGACTCGTACATATGTATGCGAGCATACATGTAGCAGAGTTTGGTATTGGTGTTGGTCTGCTTTTATGTGGGCGCCACTTTGTTGCAGAAAACAAAAAAAGGAATAACGGATGCATACTTTCAGGTCGCGGCGCGCAATTGAATTGGACGGAAATTTTGTTTGCATATGTGAATAAAACATTAAACAAGAAAAAATTGGGTCTGCCCTTGATATATATATATAGGAAAATCATATGCAATGGAGCACCATTTGTTTTTTAAAATTCATTTTCCCAAAAAATTCATTTGGCCTGTTCTTATAATAATCGATTAACAAGTAACAAATATAAACTTTTCAAAAAAATCCAAAGCTACATATTTGCATTTAGCCCGATAAATACAAATAATAATTCGAGAGTCCCTAAATAATGACTGTCCGTTTAAATTAAACGCACAAAAACATATTTTTTTTTTAGAATTCTCTGTAATTTTATGCCTGCGTCATGCAGTCATGGGCGATGGCACGGGAGAAACAATAACAGGCAAAAATCTGCATCTTTTAGGCGCGTACTGCATTCAAACGTCGGGCGGCACTTGAGGCGAGGCCAGCTTGGAGAGCATCAACACCAAGACCTAGACCGAACAACCAGAAGGCAAGATATAAAAATACCACGTGCCACTCGTAAGAGCCAAGTGCATGCAAACATGACCGCCCACATCCGTTATCCTTTGCTTATAGCCGAAAGGCAAACGTTTATTACTGTACCCTGTGCGAAAAACAACAAAATAGTTAAACAACAGTTTTTAATACAAATGCAAATTCAAATGTATACAACCAAATAAAGTAACAGTATGCCGTTGATCTAAGTAATTTAAGTATGACATCTGCCCTACTTTTAATTTCTAAAGTTTCTTAGAGTATTCTTTAGGCAGAAGTCCAAACGCACTCATATTTTGTTTTTTTTTGAATTACGAAATAAAATAAATTCAATGCTTAGTTTTCGTATTCTTTGAGTATCCGACAGTCTAGCATACATAAAAGTTGTCTTATCGTTTTTTACCTATGGCCAGTGCGTGTTTTTGGTTTAACTAAAATTGAACATGAAAATAGCGATGTTGCTGTAGTGTAGCTGGCCGTTTATCGCGCATCCTCACCCTGGCATTCTTCGAAGTCAACGATTTTCGCGGCCATAAAACTCGATTGTGCAATGCTGCAATTTGCATTTAGATTGCCAAGCACTTCTTGTAACGCTTACAACGAATATCGTATTATATAGTCACTGTTTCAATTAACAACATTCAGCCGTTCATCCCAACTCCCACGTGCTTTGGTCTTTTTAGCAGACGTTCAAATATTTACGCTGGCAATGACAAACATAATTAGCATTTAATTAAACTAAAATTGCGCAATGCTTTTGTTGATAGACAAGCAATTGGTGATTTGATTATTGAAATCAAATAAAGCTGCCGCAAAAGCCTGCACGCCTTTGACAATGTAAATATACGTATATATATAATGCAGATAGCATGATCAAAGCCCTATTTACAGACCGTTGTATTCTGGGAATGGTACACCACCACCCCTTGACCCGACCATCGTATAAAATTGATAAAGCGCGGCGACAGTTTTGTGTTATTTTGTGGTGTGTCATTTGTCTATAAATGGAATTTATACTGTTAATTACATTATGGTCTCGGAAATGGCATTTATTGCCTGAGATAAGCCGCCTGACCACAGAATGTAGAGGTGGCGCCACCTGTTGTTCGTTGGAGTCGGCAGATCTGCTGCTGGAACAGCAGGTCGCACAAATTCAATTTGAAATTGCATTTAAAAAATGATACAACACAAAAGACGTCCAAAAGGACAATTGAACTGCATAATAGAGGGTTGCCAATAGAGTTTATTAGCTGAATGGAGTGATTTTTATTATAACAAGTCAATACTTGATGATACAATTATTTCTACCCATGCCATCAAGCCTAAACACCAAGCAATGTTAAAAAGTACTTGGCGTTAACTCAAACTGTTGAGTAATATGGGTTGAAACATATGGAGCTACCCTCTTAGAACGTAAATTTCAAGCTTGTGCGCGATTCTCGTTTTTGCTGTCTGTATATTGTTGAGCAAACAAAGCGAATTTTTTGCACATATGGAACACAGCAATTGATTGCCGTGATATGCGAGAAATGAGATATATATGTATTTGAAATTGGCACAACAATAATTTGATTACAACGAAACGCGTCAACGCCGATAACACAAAATAGTCCAAATACGTATATATTGAATTGCATTGCTGAGTTACGATTTTAAATTTCTAAGGTTTAATGAGTATTTTAGGCTAGAGTCAAATTACAAACTAACAAAAATATACAACTGGAATGTAATATAATAATCAATCCTGAATTACGCATAAACAATTTTAGAAATAGAACCGTGGTCGTAGCACCACTAAAGCTTAGTTGCACACTAACACTTGCAATATGCATAAGATTACAATATATAATTGTATAAATTAACTAATCAAATAACTACGTGAGAATTTTTTGGCTAGGCAAGCTAATCAATGCGTATGACGCCAGCACCAACACCACCGCTGTGCGCGCACATTGGAGGCATGAAGGTCCACTTTTCAGTCTCCGGATCGTAGACTTCAACGGTAGACAGATTCGTTTCTCCATCATAGCCGCCTATGGCCCACAGCTTACCCATATTGGCAGCCAACGCGACACGCGATCTTTTACAGTTCATGGGCGTCACCAGCTTCCACGTGTCTGTTAACGGATCGTAGCACTCCACGGACCGCAGAAACGAGTTGCCACAGTAGCCGCCACACACATAGATTTTTCCATTGAGTGTGGCTACGCCCAATCGACAGCGACGATTCAGCATAGGTGACATCTTGATCCATATATCCTCGTTCTGATCATAGCGCTCCACAGAGTCAAAAATTGACAAGCCATCATGGCCCCCTAACGCATAGACGTAGCCATTAAGCTGTGTAACTCCGCCTGCTGAACGATATTTCATCATTTGGGCCACCTGAAATGATAGTGTTGGGTATAATGAGTATCATTTTTGATATGTTGAAACAATTCTACACACCGTTTTCCACGTGTTGGTCTTAGGATAATAAACCTCGACAGTGTTAAGCGATGTAACGCCATCGTAACCACCACAAACATAAATGCAATCATCCAAAGCAGCCACCCCAACGGCGCTGCGTTTGCACAACATTGCACAGCCCTGAGACCATTTGTTTTTGCGCGGATCATAGACCTCCACTGTCGACAGTCTTTCGGTGCCGTTGAATCCTCCAAATGCATACAATTTACCATCCAAAACAGCCACACCAACTCTTGAGCTGTCGATTAAATATTAAATATACGAATTTAAATGCAATTAACAATATATATGAGAATTTAAACTTACCGCATCATGGACATTTGTTCACCCATTTTCCATTTTTTAGTAATCGGATCGTAAATCTCCACAGTACTAACCGACTCACCAGTGCTGGCTAGACCACCTACGGCATAAATTTGGCCTGTGAAGAACTCGCCGCAACGTTGACGAGTGCGAAAACTTTGAAGCAAGCCACGGCGCTCAGGCATCAAATGAAAGTCTTTTGCCTCATCTAGAAGATCGCGACATTGGTGAGATGAACGTATCAATTCCTCGCGTGCAACACGGTCCGCTAAAAATTGCGGTGATAAGAGCGGCAGACGCACTGCGGCCAGTACTTGTGGAAATAGCTCCGAACGTTTCTCCTCGGCGTATTTAACCCAACGCATGCAAGCTTCAAACACAACCTCCTCGTTGCGCACGTTAAGTCCATCGCGTCGCATTAGCTCCAGCAACTGTTCGCAGTCCAGTGAAAGGAACTCCTCAGATTGTGATACCTTGGCAAAGTTTTGATCAATGTACTTGTCCGCGGCATCGGTTAAGTGACGACAGATCATTGAGTCGCCAAAGGTGCGTATTCCCAGCACATTATGCGGATGAAAACGGGAGATGAGAAAACCAGCGCAGGCGTCGCGCACATTGGAAAGTTGCAGAAACGAAGCGCCGACCATAAGGCTCTGGACGTTTTGGTTATCGATTCGAACCTGCCCGCTATATACATAATTAATCAGACTTTCCAGAGCGCTAGGTTCAATCTCCTTCATAGTGATTTCTCTGATGCGACTCTCCGCCATGTTGTTGGTGAACATTGCATAAAAGTATGGTACAGTGGCAGCCAGAACAACGCGATGCGCCGAGAATGTCTGATCCTCAACCTGCATGTGCATGTGTTTATATTTAGAAACTGGCAGTAGATAATGATAATGCACAGATCTGGAGATGGCAACCAACCTTCAGTGTGACATCACAAAGTTTGCCCAGTCTTCGTATCTCCTTGAACAATGGAAAACTCTCGCAGAATAGCTGTTCATGCTTGTATATTAAGGATTGATCCTCCAGTTGATTGTCGCTCAGATCCATGCTTATGGTCTCAGGCTCATTTACTACCAACAACAACCAAAAACAAATCCACTGCAATAAAATACTTCCAAAAATACCAAAATAAACAATCGCTAGAGATGGACAAATTAACGATTTCTTAGTCACTGTTAATACTGTGAAATATTACTAGATTCCAAACAAATTAAACAAGTGTAGATTTAATAAGCTTGTATTTTATTTGACATTAATAAAATAAACTATTTCAAATGTCGAAAATGATTTTAAAATTTATAAGATATGTCTGATATAGAAACATAACTTATATTGAATTGTATTAACCTTTAAATGCTTAATTTGCATTTACCAACAGTAAAATACTTTCAACTTGTTTCGATTTTGGCTGTTTTTGGTGAAAATATCGATAGGAAATCAGCTGATTCATACAAAATCAAAAATCAACTGCAGGGTGACCGTCTGAAAGATAAGTTCAATACATTTCTCTCATTTCAAGTGTCTAGTGATAGACTAACTTCAATTTTCTAACACATATGTTGTTTTTGTTTATAATTTTTTTTTAAATATTTTCTGGTCATATAATTTACATGCAACATGAACAAACATTTAAATAAGATGGGTTGATATAACAGCTCGATTTGTCAATCCCTAATTGCGACATCGACTAAATATATCGTTTATCGTTAATTTACCCATCTGACAAGTTGTTCACTTTTTATTTGGTACAATTTTTTGAAGAAGGTAGCGAAAGGTTAATATATACACATGTTTGCTAGTTAGAGTTGAAGAGATCAGGCAGACAACATTGAACATGGATACAACAACTAGGGACACACAGGTACTTAAAGGCTGCAAAGTCAAAAGCGAAAGCAAAAAGAGCAACGAAAGCAAAACAATGACGTCTCACCTACATAAATATGTGCTTGGATGTATATGTATGTATTTCTATATGCTTGCAGAAGAATCCAATTGAAGCTCTGAGTAAAGATGAACTGATCAACAAGTACAAAGGACTGCTTGGTATTGCCAAAAAAGCGAAGCAGGCCAAAGATGGTAAGACAATGTGGTAAAATCATTATTATGTCCTAAAGTATATGCTTATCTCATGAACAGAGCTCACCGAAGAGAATCGTCAGCTGAAGGAAGCATTGGCAAAGGCCGCCGCCAAACAGAGCAGTCTTCCCGCAATGCAGGAGATGCTGCAGGATTTCACCGACAAGAACCTTATTTTAACAGAGCAACTGAGCACCCTTCAGCGCAGGGTCAAAGAGGATACCGATCGATTGGAACAATATGAAATTGAGAACGAGAGCCTTAAACGTCAGCTGGGGCGCCTGAGCGACGAAAATGATGATCTGCTTGCAGACATTGAGCGAATGGAGCAGGCTATGCAGCAGGTTAACGCTCTTGGCAGCGAACAACGCAAGAATCTAGAACTTCTTGAGTTGGACATTGCCAAAATTAAAGAGGCCGAGAGACATAATGACATGCTAAGGCAACAGGCTGATAGTGCAGCAGAAGAGGCAAAACAACGCGAATCTGAACATGCCGAGCTCCAGCAAAAGTATGAGTCGGTAAAGCAGCTAAACTCGGAGCAGCGAAAGAAGTTTAACTCACTCAAAGATAGGTTTATCGATGTGCATCGCAAACTCAAAAACCTGAAGGAGTGCAAGTGTGTGCTTCTCGAAACACAGCACGAATACGCGGCTTCCGTATCCAAGTGGCAGCAGGAGATTATCAAAGCATCGCAACTACTCTGTGCCAAAATGACAGCGTTGCAGCAGGAAAATATGCAGCTAAAGAACCGGCTAGAGATGCTTAAAGCAACGAACCAAGTCTCCAGTCATAACAAGCAGTTATTGCAAAAAGTTTGTGAGCTAGAGCGTTTGTCCAAGCTGGTAAAGAAGGAGCATCAGCAAAGTCACCATCCACAGACGACATTAGACATTGATCGTGTACTTGCCAAGTTGACCTGCGTGGAGCAGCTGGCGAACGTTGTTAGGGGGCAGCAGATCTCACAGCAAACTGTAGAGACTGTTAGCACTTTCAATGTTGCCTACTTTAATTCAAAGCTCAATCAAATGCAGAGCTTGACTCAGGCATTGCGGGAAGAGCGCGGTCGACAAGAAAACTCGTTGAAGATAATGGAGCTACAACACGAACGCGAGAATGCGCAACTGGAGGCGAATTGTGTGGAGTTGCGCCAGCAGAATGAAGATTTGCAAACGCGCTTTCAACTAAAGGAGCACGAACATGCCGATTTGCTGGCCGAGATGCGTGAACTAAATGAGGCCTTAAAGGCGCGTGGCGATGTCATTTCACGTATGCAGGAGCAGCATGATAAGAGTCACAAGGAGTTGCAAACGATAACAGAGAATCTAACTGAAAAGTCAAAGCAAGTGGAACATCTCCAGAGCAAAATTGAGGAACTGGAGCAACAGGAGCAACTTAATGGGGACGCACAGAGCGATGTGCTGTCTACCTCTACCATTTCACGAGCTGAGGAGCTGAGTCGCTTGCGTGAACTGGACGATGGATATGAGGAGAAGTACAATAAGTTGCGTGCGCTGGCGGCAAAGTTAAAAAAGAAACTACAGGAACAGACACAGCAAATCAAAATCATGGAGCAAGCAGGAGCAGCTAAACTGGAGACCGAAGTGGAAGCCATTAAAACAGCGCAGGCGCAGCTTCAACAAGATTTGAATGCAGCACGTGCCGAAAACCAAAAACTTAAATCCAAGGAGAAGTCAAAGAGCTCGAATGTATTAAGCCTGGAAATTGACGCCGCTGAGAAATCTTTGGCCGAAGTGAGTTCAAAACTATTGGCCAAGACAACAGAGCTGGAAGCGCTGAGGGACACATTGATTAGCAAGGAGAACACCATTACCCAGCTTCGCCAGGAGATAAACATTCTGGAGCAGGCCCAGAACGGGGAGGCAGCACATAGCAAACAGCTTAAGCAGGAAATTGATCGCATGCAAGCACAGCTAAAGGATGCTGTGCATGGCAAACAGGAGGCTCTTTCTGACAAAAAGGCGCTGGAGCAGAGCGTGGAGAAGCAAAAGCTGCAGGTCGATGAAATGCAAGTTCAGCTAGCTGAGAACACTCAAAAATACGAGACCAAGCTCAAGCACTTCCAGGAGCTGCTAACAAACAGCATACAACAGCTGGAAATGCGACAGGACGCTTTTAACCAACTGGAGGCAACTTTGCGCCAAGCCGAACGCACCAATGAGCAGCTCCAATCGGAGTACTTTGACTACAAGCTAAAGGCACAGTCGGTGCTACGCAAACAGCAAAATCGTGATACGGATAAAGAAAATTCCCTTGAGGCAGAACTGGCCACGGTGCGTGCTAATGTTCAGAAACTGCGCACCAACAATGAAGAGTGTGCACTGCGAATTACTCATCTAGAGTCGCAATTAGATAATCTTCAGCGAGACAATACGAAACTGCTGCGACGCAACCAGGAAATGATTGCCATGGTCGATGAGATGCGGGAGCAAAATGAGACCCTGACATTGGAAAATCAGAGACAGCTGCAACAGCAGCAACAGCAACTCCAGCAGCACCGGCTCCAGATTGAGCAAATGGACGATGTGCATCAAGTACGTGTCGCGCAATTGCAGCAACAAATTGAACAGTTTGAAAAGGCGGCCAATGCCAGTCCGGTCCGCCCCGTAGGACCCATGACGGCAACTGTAGGTGTCGACTCCACCAGCCCAGAACAGAGTAAAATTGATTACCTGTTGGATCACGATAGCAGTGGGGAAACACTTGCACAGTTGGCAGCACAACGCAAAATTTCAACTGCTTCGCGTCGCTCCCACGATTTTATGCCACTGGATGAACTACTGAATACATCTATGAATGCTATTAATAGCGATACGGTGACAACGATTTCCCATTTCGGACGCAGCGTCAGCATGCAGGACGATGATTTAGAGTTGGATGCAGGATGTGGGGAAACGCAAGCGGCACTGTTGGCCACCAAAGAGCGTTTGAGCATACAGGAGAGCCGTGTCCGTCATCTGACCGCCCTGCTGGCAGAAAATGAACAGGATCTAGCCAAGCTGACCCAAATGAATGATATGCTCAAAGAGGAACTCCGCCGTCAGGAACGATCCGAAGAACGGGAACAGCACATGCACAACTCAGAATATCTGAAAAACGTATTCCTAAAGGTAAACATTTTTTTATAAACTAAACATCACTATCATAAAAATCGCTTGGTTCCCAAATGAAGCGAACCCGGTTTTTTTGTTGTTCGTCATTTTTTTTGTGGTGTATAGGTTCACAAATATGTGTAGTGTTAAGCTAACAGAATATATAATCTT
This sequence comes from Drosophila novamexicana, assembly GCF_003285875.2. Taxonomy (NCBI): domain Eukaryota; kingdom Metazoa; phylum Arthropoda; class Insecta; order Diptera; family Drosophilidae; genus Drosophila; species Drosophila novamexicana. Next base: position 1,305,386 of record NW_020824809.1, on the reverse strand, counting down.
ACAAAATATACAATACAGTTTATCACATTGACTAATTCTGATGAGCGGCAACGCCTGGTGCCAGTACTGAATACAATTCTACGGTTGAGTCGCAACGAGGTGGAAATGCTCAACTGTGTGGCTAAAGGACAGAAAGGTAAACTAAAAGCTAAAACCTTTTCCGTTAGAATTCTTAATAGTATATTTGTCACTTAGTTTCTAGTGAGGGTACCAATCGCAGCTGGACTGGCTTTTTGAGTGCGTGGAGTGGAGGCGGGAACACAGCGAGCAACAATAATTAACTGACTCCTGCTATTTGGCTTTAATGGTATTATACTTACTCGGTAGGGAAGATGCAGTCGCCCTTATTGGCTAGTTTATCTCGATATGTACTATATATTGTGTAAATTTTGTATATGGTTGTTTTCACCAAAATTGTATTTATGTATTTTTAAAACGATTCTGTTGAACTTCTGATTTAGTGCTGTCCTTTAAGTATGTATATAACATAGAGCGCCCTATACAACACTCTATAACCAATATATATATATATATGTAAAAAACACATTGCTGTGTACTTTTTTGAACGATAGTCAAATGTCAAAATAAGAATAGGAATATAAATATAAAAACTGTGGAGTTATTTTGTTATGCAAATTGCATTTGTAGATAGTTTAATTTCAAATTCTATTACCATTAAGATCAGACTATAAAATCAATGCTTGCGTTTTGTGTGTATGTATAAACTTAAAATCAATTGTGTATATTGTATGTATATATCTTTAGACTGTATAAATACCATCTATAATTGGCTAAAACTATTCGAAGTTTATGCATACATTTACACTTATTAATTGTATAAATCAAACACAAATATTATACAATTTTTATAACTAAACAAAAAGTCAAAATCAGCAGAGAAATCAAAAATCACATTTCGCACATCGCAGCCACGACGGCGACAAGGCTAAAAACAAAATATACTATTGCCTAAATACTCGTACTAATCAGATTTGTGACAGCCCTGTGGAATTATTGCCAAACCCCCGCATAGTTGCCCACCAGTGTAGCAGGAAGGGGCCCACCAGCCGCAAACAGTCGCATCCGTGTGCTGTCATAGCAGTGCGTGTAAATGGCAGGCACATATTTTACCTGCTGGAACCCGTCCATTTCATCCTCCGGATACTACAACATAAAAGCAATTAAATCAAATATAGGTTCTTTGCTGTTAGCTACATACCACAATGCCCTTGCTGCACTTGAGCGCCACGGTGCGCGAAGCATTTACGCTGCTTTCTAAATACTTTCCAGCCCGTATGTCATAGAAAAGTAACATGCCCAGCCCGGTTCCCACCGTTAAAAGATTGCCCTCAAAGGATGTGGCGCGTATGCCACAACCACTGTAACGGGATGTAATCTTTTTGATCGTCTGTAGCGTGCGTGCATCTAGCAGAATCGTGTAGGAGCGACAGCCGACAGCGTAGAGTCCATCGCTATGATACGCAATGCTAACATTGTCCTGGCAGTTGGGGAGCTTGCGTGAGAGTGTTTGCTTGAAGGTCTCTGCATTAAAGATGTGTATATAGCCGTTAAGGGAGAGCGCTGCGATCTCTTTGAACTCTTTGTTGAAACACAACGAACGTATCTGCAAATCCACTTATCGAACAGTAAGTGACACATTTCTTATTTGTATAAAACAATAACTTACCCGCTGCGCAGTGCGCACTTCCTTAACACTCAGCGGATGTATAGTGGCAAATGTGGGGCAAGATTCCTCTCCGCCGTCAGGAAAGTCCATATGATCTTCGTTGATGCGCCACAGAGCCATGCGAGAGTCTTTGGAGCCCGAGACAAGAAACTGATCATCCAACCAGCACATTCCCATAATCAAGTCTCGATGCCCGCTTTCTCCTACACAAACTGGATCCAGTGTGGGCAACCGGTACACGGCGATATCAGATGAATTACGTGCACCGGTGGCTAGAAATGACCGACTGGGTGACAGTTCAATTGCATGTAAGCCGCCTTGGATCTCTGGATGATTGGCACGACTATTAGAAAGAGTAGGAATGGCATCCACACGACGCATATTCACATCATAGACAAGCAGCTTATTGCACTTGGTGCCGAACACCACCTGACGGTTACTCAGCCATTTGGAGCAAAATACCTTGTTAATGTAACCTAAACTGATTTGCGTCTCGCGCAACATATCGTGGGTGAGCACATAGCGACTGGTGTATTCCGCATTGACGCTGCGACGCTGTATAAGTAGAAAGTTCATTAGCAACTGGAAGACATTTCATATCAACTTTGAACTCACATCGCGCAATGAATTCTCCCTGCTCCGCAGATAGTCGCACAAATTATAGGAGGTGTTGAGGACCTCGTCCTGCTGTTGAGGAGTCTCCTCGTCGCTGCCAGAATCCTCGTATGTAACGAAATCGTCTGGTTTGTCTGGCTTCCTCCTTCGCTCCTGTCGCATCGCCCTTTGCTTAGCACGACGCTCCTCCAGACGTGAATTCACATGACAGGATGGGTAAGTGCCCACAATGCTATCACGTATGGTTTTCACCATGCCATTGAACATTTTTACGGCGATGTTTTCAATTCTAGTACTTATATTCCTAAAAATTATTTTTAGTGATAATTCTCCATTGTCCAAACAAAAATGGTGGTGCGCGAGTATCGATTAAAGCAATCAGGTTTATTTAGGCGATAAATGAAGTTTTGATAACCGATAACTGGACACAATTTCAGTGCTGCACATTCCAGTTCAATATGAGATGGTTCATTTAGAAGGGGAACACATCTGCTCATAATTCTTTGAGTATAAAATTGTAAATTCAACAAAGTAAATAATAGCTCACTCACTTTGTCACAGTATCTATTTCCCATGCAAAAAGCTGACAACAGAGCTAATTTTATAATATACAGATTCTGTGCATTGATGAATTCTATAATATATGATATTTAAATATATTGAGCTTAAGCCAACCGACAATTAATAACAAAAATGAGCAATTTTTCCATTGGTGTTACCTTGTTAGTAGTTGTTAGATGCTAGTGCTAGCACAGCTTTATAACATTCATCCGTAATCCAAGTTAAGGTTCATTTCGTTCACCATTATTATTGGTTCATTATTGCAGCCCTTCTACACTCGATTTTGTGTTCTTTTTGATTTTATATTGTTCATTTAGTTCATTTTACGTATACCATGTTTATATACAAGCATTGTCTCAAAAGGACTTAGTGCAAGCGAATATTCTTGTTAATGCATCACCATGAACTATCAAACGAAGCGTATGATGCGGCAAAATTCGGTGTCCATTGCGGCCAGTGAGGTGGGCAGCGTTGCATCGCCCATTATTGCATCGGCATCGACTGCGCCTAGTGCACCACAGTTGCAGAACCTTGAAGACAATAAACCCGTGCACGTTCATCGTCAGGTGATACTGGTGCAGGGTGGCAACATGTCACAAACGCAGCACCAGCAGCTGCAATCAGTGGCAACAACGGCGCCCAACCAAAACGCAAACGTGGCCGCTATCCAAATTGCGGACGATGCACCCGTGTCGTTGCTAACAGAGATTGCAGACATAATGCGAAGCTTTGGCGACAGCGATCAGCCGAGAACTGCCAGCGTCAAGCTGGTGGAACAGATACTGCAGCAGCAGCTACGTGGTATTTTCAATGAAGCCTCACTGGTGGCAATGCGCCGAAAACAGAACCCCTGTCCCTCGCAAGCGGACTTTGAGTTCCTGATGCGAAACCATCCCGTGAAGATAGCACGCATGCGAAAACATTTGAAGGACATGCGTATACTGAAAAGATTTCTGAGCATTCGTACTGGTAGGCCGCAGGATTTTATGGACGACCTAGAGCAGCCGGAGGAGGACGAAGAGCTAGTCATTGAGGTACAGGAGCTACACGATGAGGATCGCATGCGTCGTCTGTTTCGCGCTGATCGCATTTCACAAATACTCACTGGTCAGCAGTATCTCGAGTTCAACGAAGCTCGAAAAACTTCATTCTACTGCCGACACGGGGAAAAGATCAAGAACAAGTTTAGACGATTTCTGGACTTGCCCGCCGATTTGCGCATTCCCACCCCCACGATGAATATTTTGGCCTATTTGGCGCACGAGACTATTGCCGCTATTGTGGACTACTCGATACTGACCCGGTTGAATTCAGATAACCGCACCACAGAGCCATACAGCCGTGTCACCTCAGCTGGAGGTAGTCCGGCAATGATGCATGTATGTCCAGAGGTGACACAGGGTCGTGGCATGGAGGTGGTCAAACCCATAAGCGTGCAAGAAATACACGAGGCAATGCGACGATTTCGACAGATGAGCAATCGCAAAATTGGACGCTATCGCAACTCCTGTGACATTGATTTCAGGCGCAGCTTTTTGGCTATTTAGTAGACGTAGATGTTAGATATTTTAGATAGAAATTAATATGAGAGGGTTTGAAATCTTTCGCGATACATGAGACAATTATTGTAATTATCAAATAATTTACTTTGTTTTAAAAAACTGTAGGAGAGCATTTGAAAATCGACCATAAGGAACAAGTTATGCAAATGTATCTACGAGAATATCTTTCTGAGTGGAAGTGTAAAATAAAAGGTACAATTAAAACTATTTACTGCCAAAAGTTTATATTTTATTATCAGACAATTAATAATTGATTTGTAACGAACAACTTTCTTTGGATTCTAGTTTGGTGTAAGGTAACATAAAATTCAATATAAACCTCTGCTGCTAGTCAGCTGAAGGCTTTTGGTACATAATAACAAATATCAGCAGCGCACAAACAAACTTCAATATTTCGATGATATGGATATAAAATTCCTATATTATTTGCTTTGAACTAGACTTCCACAATTCTTGAATTCTTGTTTGCGTCGGAATGAAATTAGAGATTGACCTTGAGCGATAAAAGTTCAGCCAGCCCACTACAACTCATTACTAATATTTGCAAATGCGTCTCAATTAACAAATTAAGAGAGTTCCAGGAAAATACAAATTTTTTAGATTTTTTGTATGTGTAAACACGCATACATAGGCAAAAGGTTAAGCGTGAAGCTTAATGACTTACAATATATACAGAAATTTGCTGCAAGAGCTTACACATGCATACATATATTTTTGAGTAGAGGCACACACAGTCATGGCTTTAGATAATAATACTATCAGTAAGAGCTTTTAAATATTCCATATTAATGCATTATACGAATGTTGTGCTTGTTTATGAGATACCCTTTAAAATTACAAGCATTTTCACTGTACGAATATCGCATAATCACACACATTTTTATTGTACTAATAACTAATAATCACTGAGCTTGTGAATAATTGATAAGTCTCTAACGCACAAAGCGTTAAAATTGTGTTATATCAGGTCAGGAACTCTCTCATTAATCTCTGTTAGAAATTATGTATGCAAAATAATATGACGCGTATCAGAAAGCAAATTTGAAAAGCAACAACCTTTAAGCTAAGCATACGCTAAAAATAATTTAATTTATTTACGTTTTTTCTATACGCTTTCTGAAAGCTTTTGAGAATTAGATTTGGCTCTCCCACGTTTAGACTGTGTGTAAACATAAAAAAGCTTGCGGACTGCTGGCATTCCATTAATTGATCATTGCAAAAAGTTAGTTGAATTTTCGAGTCAATCAGGTGAAGACCGCGGCGAGTGCAAAATGTTAAAACTACGCAATTATTTGGCCATAAGTCAGTCACACAAAGCGGCCCATGCCCTATATGCATGCGCGATTACAGAGAAGGTGAGTGTGAGATACGCTTGTTAGATTAAATATACTTACAATCATTTATTTAAGTGTTGTCAAAGTACTGCAGCTGCAGTTAAGGAACCAAGTGCCGCTAGAGATGATGTCGAGTGGCAACAGGCACGGCCCTATGAGGATGTTCCTAACGCCAATCCGCTTTCGCTAACCTTTAACATGGTATTTCCCGGAGGGAAATATAAAAATCTGGATTTATCTCAACTGATATTGGCAATGCGTAGAGACTATGGTGAAATCTTTCGAATTCCAGGCATTTTTGGCAGCGATCCCGTGTTGACCACATATAATCCAAAGGACTTTGAAGTTGTCTTTCGTAATGAAGGTGTGTGGCCGCATAGACCAGGCAGCGATACCATGAGATATCATCGCGAGAAACATCGAAGGGATTTCTTTCAAGGTGTCGAAGGGTTGATTCCTACCCAAGGTAAGGCGTGGGGTGAATTTCGCAGTATTGTAAATCCAGTGCTAATGCAGCCGAAGAATGTAAGACTCTACTACAAGAAAATGTCACAGGTCAACTGCGAATTTGTTGATCGGTAAGCAGATCAGCTTCAAATTTTCACCCAACATTGTTGTAGTTAAAATACAAATTATTACGAACGTTTCTCTCAGTATTAAGGCCATAAGAAATCCCAACACCCTGGAGGTTCCGGACAACTTTATAGAATATATAAACAGCTGGACTTTAGAATCGGTCTCTGTTGTCGCGCTAGACAAGCAGCTCGGTCTCCTGAAGGACTCGCTCACTGATGAAAACGCCAAGCTTCTCTTTAAAAGTTTGGATGAGTTCTTTACGTATGCCGCCGTCTTAGAAGTACAACCATCGCCTTGGCGCTACATTCAGACCCCAATGTTAAAGAAGTTGATGAATGCCTACGACAACATACAGAAGGTGACCCTGGCTTACGTGAATGAGGCACTGGATCGCTTGAACGCGGAGGCACAGCGGGGCCTAGTGCGACCCGAAAGGGAACAGAGTGTACTCGAGAAATTGCTGAAGATAGATAAGAAAGTGGCTATAGTCATGGCCATGGACATGCTGATGGCTGGCGTCGATACCGTAAGCATATAGTTAACTAATACGAATCAAATTTCATTTCAATTTTTCTTAGACTGCAAGCACTTTTTCCGCACTGATGTTGTCGATTGCCACCAACCCGGATAAGCAGGATAAGTTGCGCGAGGAGGTCATGCGCGTACTCCCCAATAAAGACTCGGAGTTCACAGAGGCATCCATGAAAAATGTTCCCTACCTGCGCGCCTGCCTCAAAGAATCGCAGCGACTACTGCCCCTTGTGATTGGTCATGCGCGGACAACTAATCGTGACTGTGTTTTGAGTGGCTATAAGGTGCCAGCAGGCACATTCGTCTCCATGGTTCCCCTAAATTCGCTTACTAGTGAAAAATATTTTCCCCGACCATTAGAGTTTCTGCCAGAACGCTGGATACGCAATGAGACGGGTTCAGAGGCCAAGTGCCCGGCAAATCCTTTAAAAACAACCAATCCCTTTGTTTTTTTGCCATTCGGTTTTGGGCCTCGCATGTGCGTAGGTAAACGCATTGTCGATATGGAATTAGAGCTCGGCGTTGCTAGAATTATAAGAAATTTCAGGGTTGAGTTCAACCATTCGACGGAGAATGCTTTTCGCTCGGTGCTTATCAATAAGCCCAATATACCACTCAAGTTTAAGTTTACTGATTTGGAAAATTAATAATCCCTAAAATAATAATTGAGAGCTGTTACGCATTTAAAAATTCAGTCAAGCGTCAAGCATTAACCTTTTTTTGTAAATATATGTAAATACACTTTGTGATGAACTAATCGTGCCTTTTCTTTAACACTTTGGCTAACCAGCTAGCTAGTTTAGTGAGCATGGACTACATTAATGCGACGGCGTAGTTTCATATTGTATTCCTGCTCGGCATTGGGCAGTATCGTTAGTCAAAGGGTTTCTTTGATTTTGTCGTATTGGGGCGGCTCCATGGTGCTCCAGTCGAAAATCCCAAGAAATATTATATATATTCCAAATGCAAGCATATTGAGTTCCAGGTTTTGTTGAGATCAAGAACTTTGATACCGGGTCGTTCCAATTCCATGCACTCAGACCTATCGATAGCAATATGCGGAGTTCTGTTTTTCGCTGAGCTCTTTGTGCGAAGCCTAGTTATCAAATATTCCTGCGCGAAAGATGCACTACATCCTACTACAATTGGAGAACACCTTTGAACATTGGCAAGCCACTTCAGCAGTACGATGTTGAAGGTGGTAGCTGGTGCTGAAACTGCTTTTTATTTTAAATATTTTGTTGTTTGCTCGCCGTTCGTTTTATACAAACGTTTTCCGTGATTTTTTCACACATGCGGGTGGAATTTCCCGAAACCCCGTATTAACGTGCACTTTCATCACATTCCTCTTATGGTCAGCCAGTCAGGACAAACAGTTTTATATATAGTGTAGATAACATTGAATTAACTTCTGGCATGACGTATTCTGTTTCCCATTTGCTAACATTTATTGTTCATATTATGAAAAGGATTTAAACACTGTATAGAGCTCTATATATTGTGTGAAATTGCGTTTTTTCCCCTTCTACTAGGGACTGCCTTTTTCTTTGAATATATATAATTAACTAATGGGTGTCAACCAAGTAGCTACCATAATTTTATTGGTGCACCCTAAATGCAACCTCATATTTCCCAAAGAAGAAAACACAAAGTGAATTTTAAACAATTAAAGCTATTTTTCATCAGTTTTATGCACACACGTTCAAATATATGGGAGTACATATTATATAAATATTACGTAATTATTTGTAGTTATATTCACATAATGTTGACTCAAGACATAAGACAAAGTTCATTCAGTAAACATTAATGTATGTAAACAAACAATTTATAACAGTTAACAAATACCTTCGGATTTTTGTTTGGTTGTTGCTATTCAAATTCTTATTATATTTGCACTGTAATAGTTTGGTTAGTTAATATTTTTGTAATCTTTTTAATAAGAGTTTGGCCGATTTCAACAATAAATAGATTGTTGCATAGTAATTTAATTTTGATTTCATATTTAAATTTGTTTAACAATTTTAGACATAAACTTGCGATTTATATAGAATAAATAGTCGCAATTATATATTTATGTATATAGATATATAGATATATATGAATGTATACACTTAGCTCGATTTAATAAATACTTATGTTTATTAATTTAAATGTGTATATCAATTTCATGTAACGTAATTTCTGATATATGTATACTTCAAATTCTATTTCGTTTTTATCTGATTTGTATTTTTGGTCCGATTGCTCAGAATATTAAAACATTGAAGGATTGGTTCGTTTTTGTTTTGTTTGGGTTCTTTTAAAACCTTTTCCAGCTCTCATTGACAATTGATATTTTAAGATGCGGTTTATTTTATTGAAGGTTTTCTAAGAACATTTATTTTAAATTTATAAGTTCGACTTTTTTTTGGAATTTTTCAAAGTGATTTTCCTCAAATATATAATTCGTTTAAATTTTGGACTATTTTATGGAAAATTCAAATAAGATTATTTAAATCATTTAGATATTTACGGTAATTTCTCTTGCCTTTTATATAAGTTGGACATGCAATGACTTTTCACAAAAAATATTATTTACAAAGCAGATTACAAAACTTACAAAGTGTTTATATAGAATATGGAATTCAGTCCTATGAATCGGATATGAATAGTTCTTTATTGACTTACACATAAACTATTTAAATTATTATAACACACTCTTCCTAAATGACTGCAGATAAGTAAGAGAGGACTTCAACTAATTGGAAATAATCAGAGTGAAGCCCTTAGCCTGCGCTCGCATTCTTGGCAAGTTGCCCACACAAAATTCGAGTACATATTTTATTATACGTCATTTGGCTTGCGAACAGAATTTTTATGTTTGTATGTATTTTAAATGCGCAATCGATACAGAATCGATGCAGAAGAAAACATACATGAGCATAGAGCATAAATAAGTGAGTGGGTATCAAATGTTGGGGGCGTGGCATGGGAGCAAAGTCGGCAAGAAAAACTAAAGTGCCCTCACGAATTGCGGTGTGGGTTGATTGTGGGTAGAAGCGTGTGCGGCAATAAAAACAGCACAATCCAGAAAATACGACAAGTGGCAACAGGTTATAATCTTCAAGCGTGGGTGCTTATATGTATGTGCAATCAGTATGTACAGTCTTTATTTAGATTTTTCAAGAGCTCGTCAGAGATCGTCACGAGCTGCCCAAGAGCACAAACTTCATACGATAAATTGTTACCGAGAAACCCAAAGGATCTCATTTAAATTTATAAATTATTTCTATTTGTCATAGAAAAAATAAATGACTAATTGCCGATTTAGCAAACCTAGCTGAAGAAAGGTAAGCGTCAGATAAAAGGCATAGCCAGAGCCTCAAACCCTTATATTATTTTAAACGAGAGGAAAGTTCCTTCTAAGAGTTGATTTGCTACTAGCAAGTTTTGATAGCTTGTTTCTTGTCATGTCCACGTTGAAATTGGGCCTTAACTCAATTCACTATCCTCTTATGTATTCATGTTTGTGTATTGTACGTGTGAACACAATAAAATCTAATTTGCTGCACATTCACACACCCACCCGCCCACACATACGCAAACACATTTACGCGCGCACAAACATTAAAGAGGAAAAGTTGTTAAATATTACGCCACAGCTGCTGAACGAGCGCACAAAAAAACATGTTGCCTAGTTTGGGGCTGAAACAAAACCGAAAGCGAAAATGTGGCCGGAAGTGGCGCTAGCTTTGGACCTTTGGTCGCACAGGCCACAACCAGGGAACAGTTAAGGCAGGTAGATTAGGCGGCAAAGCCGTAGATAAAAGGCGACAGCAACAGAACATGCAATAAACATGTGAAAAAAAGGCTGACCCAAGACCCTGACAGGCCAGAGAGGCAGCTGCCGCTGTCAATGGTCTGTGCTGTCTACGTCGGTTCCTGTTTTGTTCTATATACAAGAATTTCGTGTTGCGGCCCTTTTTTTGCGGGCGCTGCGTTAATTAGTTTTTCTTGCTGGTCTGCTGGTTCTGCTATATTTCTTCTTTTGCCACCAATTAAATTTTAATTTGCCAGTGGCAGCTGTCAGAACTTCATGTTGAGTTGCAGTGTATTCAAAACTGACCTTTAAACGCCACTTGACCTGCTTGAGCCAGACAAGCGTCAAGGCATTAAGTATACGCCACCATAAATTTGAACAGCCAAGGACATTTGGCAGGTTCCGCAGTTGTTGCTGTTATTGTTTTTGCTGTAGTCATTGCTATGCACGGCTTGTAAATCAATTGTCGCAATGCCTGCAACCGACAGTCGTCAGGGCCGGTCTGCAAATTGCAATTTTATAGAGCTCCTGTACGTGTGTAGGTGTTTGCATTCGTTCGAGTATATAAGTAAGTGTGCGGGTGGCTAATTTGTGGATGAGTGCTCACGCGATGCTCTGGCCACGAGAGCCGCAAGGGAATGTGAGCACGAACAAAACTGATTATTGATGATCTCAGACTTGTGTCAAAGCCATATACCACGGTGCGTATGCTTGATGACAGAAATGGGGAGCCAGAGAACGCATAAAGAAGATACTGTCAAATGGAAATTTGTAATACATAAGGTGACATCATTTTTCAAACAGCCAACGATAAATGCATGAATAACAAACAAAACACAACAGAACATGCTCATTCAACCATCATCAATTATGATGCGTCCGTCTAGGGCGTAACCATAAGATAGATATTAACCGTTAATATAGACAACTACAAATTAAACGTACAAAATATGCAAATGGACATGGCGCTATAACCTGCTCAATATTTTCGTCCGAAACTCGGCGTGCCCGGATTTAGGACGTGGCAATAATGCGAACTGGTCACGCGAAAATCCGTTGCTGCGGCGGTGTCGACGTTGCTACTGCTGCTACCGTCGGTTGGCAGTTGGCGGTAATGCTGCTGCTGCTGCTGCTGCTGGTGCTGGTGGTGGTGGTAGTGCTGCTGCTGCTGCTGCCGGCGGCGCATCGACAACGGTCATTGGCGCTGCTCGGCGCTGCTGATGAAGTCGCCATGTTTTTGCACCTGCAAACGGAAAAATATAACAAAATATTTCTGTTGAGAACAGCCTTTTGTTAGGCAAGTTCCGCACTCACCACGTCGGCCACAATGGGCTCCTCTATCTCTAGGCCCTGCAGCGCTTGCTCGCGACTCAAATGCAGCTCATAGGAATCTGTCGGTGTTACAAAGACAACACGATGTTTGCGTGTCTGCAGGACGTTGGCAATAACCAGCTACCAAAAAAAAAAATTATCCGCGAAAGAATGAGATCAGTATGTAACTTTGAACACAAATGTGGGGTTAATATCGTTTACCTTATGCTTGTATTTGTTGAGGCTGTCGCGTGCCTTGACTATCAATAGATTCTCGTCCGTTTCCAGCTTAAAGGAGACCACAAAGGCATGCGGCACCCACAGGCTGGCTAGTGGTGCCAGCATTTTCGGCACCAATTGCAGCGAAATCGTAGGTGCCCCATCTCCCGATTGCATTTTGTGTGTGGGCTGCAACGGTGAGCATATAGCATGTAAATGGAATGACAAGCCAACGATGCGTATGCGATGAGATTGCAACCCAATGGAAGGGGGCGCAACAGGGGGGACAACATCTCCACACAGAAACCGACAGTCAGTTCATGTGTCCTTGCGCACAGACAACATCGTGGCGCAGCTAAAGGCCAGGGTTGCATTCCACCTTCCTCCTCTCACCGCTTTCCATTGCCTTGGTACGCAACATGAAGTTTAACTCTTGGCGCTTGCCACATGGCAAATGTATTACAACTAATTGAAAGCATAACTCAGTGATAATGAGCTGACGATGACGCCTCGTTGCACATATGCTCTTTAAATATAACACATACGCAGCGTGGGCTACTGGGCACATGTCCGACTACTTGTTGAACATAATACCTCGCCGCTGATTAGGTTTCTCCCCCAACTGCTGACTAGTCTCATTTCTTTTCGCTCACAAGGCAACTGGCAGGCAAGCAGGACGGCCAGCTAGACAGATAAGCCTAAGTAGCCAGGACATTTTGCGGGCTCTGAGTGAAATGAAAAACCCAGCTGCAGGCAATGAGATGACAACGAATACGAACCAAAGCGACATTGGCAACTGCGCAACGCTTACGTCGCTGTCGCTGTTGCTTTTGCTAATTCGAACTTTAAGCTTTTGGGGCAATAAGTTTTAATATCCTTAACTTACACAATAAGGAGTAGCATTACTTTACGTTAGATTATGTATATAAAAGATTCATATATTATAGCAGGTTATATATAGTGAAAACCCCGTATTAGCAAGTAAAGTAACTACAGTAAAAATTACAGCTTCGTAGCTCTTTCGGCATATACACAACGCATAGCCTAAACACTATTTGCCACACTCTACATAAGGACTTTCCAACGGTTTCTGAAATGCCAGCCACAGCTATGAACATTTTGAGAAAAAATGATTTTCGCAAAATCACCAAGTTAGGAAAAATTCGAGGTCAAAGTTTGTAAATGCGGCAGTTAACATTGTTTTTCAAATCCACGCCTTCAAGTTTTCAGTTATTTAATTCATTTAATTATTCTTCTAATTATATTTCAGTCCATTCATACAGAAACTGCAGATTTTATTTAAGCTCTACCTATAACGGCTTTAATTCTGATATCGCAAATAAGAAAAACTTTACCCAATTAGTTAATATACTATTTATTATTCTATGATTACAGAAAGCTGCAGGGTTTATGCTAGTCGAGCACTCTCGGCTAGACCGTTTTTAGTTGTGCTTGCTTTTAAGAACTGCCAACAGCTGTTGACATTGAATTTGGCTACTTATTCACGTTCCCTTTTTTCCTCTGTCCTTGCTCCGAGACTGTGTCATTGTACCCACTTTCTTGGCGAGTACGAGTGCGTATAGGTCGCCGTCCCTTTGTGTGCGCTCATGCGTGCTCTTGTAAAGTTTTTTGATTTGATTTGCAGATTTGAGCTCGTCGCTTGCTTTGCGCCCAGTGTCATTACTTTGGTTATCTCTAGCTTCCTCTCTATCCCTTTGTCCTTGCTTCTTTTTGTTCGAGTAGTTTACATTTATAATTTCTTGTTGGTTTTGGCTTATAAGAATTTACTTTAGCGACAGTGTTCGTCCCTACTAAATCCTTATGAAATGTCAACTTGTTTGCCGCATTTGCATAAATTTACCTAAAGGTTGTACGGCGCTGAATTTCTTGACATTGTCCTTGAAACTGTTAGTGGGTGTTAAATGCCCTATCCGAAAACAGCCCGAACTGCATAGCTTATAAAGATTGTCTGACTGCATAAGTTGAAATTCATGCTTTAAGGTTTAATGTGGTTGACTTCTCTGGCAATGAGGTTTCGTTCGTGAACCTACATTCAGAATCTTGTTTGTTATTTAATTTTATAAAAATTATCCATCGGGTCAGACATATTTCTAAATTACTAAATTATGTAGACACATGTATCTTAGTTGTATGCAAGCTCCATATGAATAATTAAGTTATAAATGCGTATGGAATGAAAATGGCATTGCAACTCAATGGAAATGCAATTATAAACACTAAGTGAATTTATAGACTACCAGGTGAAACGGACCTGCTTCAAGAAACCCAGAGGAAGACATAGCGCAATAGGCGCATAAATTTAAAAGAACACACATCAACAGGCAATTTTCGTCATTGCACTTTGAAAAGTAAGCAAAGGGGTTGCGAGAACATCCAAGAATTCAATCAAGCGAAGGATTTGTGGCTAACGCCCTACCAACCGCTGACGCTCTGGGAACGCCTCAAGCATGAGGCCGAGCGGAAATGCACGAGCTAAACGGAAATAGAGCGTTGAAAATGCCAGCACGAAGCTGTGAGGCTGAAAGGTAGGCGACAAGTGGAAAACTTTCAGTTTACCTGCCCCAACACTCTTTCATGTGCATGTGTATGTATATATTTATGTGAGTGGGTGTAGCTCGGGTGGGCGTGCTTTGGTAGTAGGTGAAAACCGCAAGCAGCCCACGGCGCGACGACAAACGCCTCCAGCAATGAGCGTTTGATGCATGTACTTGAAAACATTTTGCCGCTGAACACTGAATATATAAGCACCAGAAAGTCTGCTGACAGGCGACAGGCGACAACGATGAGTGGATGCGGAGACGGAGACAGAGTATGACAAGCGGAGGATGCAACCAAAGCTTGCATGAACATGTAAATGAGTGCTAAAACTAAAATGAAAATAAAATGTGGTCGAGCACAGCCCCTAGACTGGATAGTGGGAGGGAGGGGAGAACACAGTCACGTGGGCACAACAAGCAAATTTATGCAAATCAAATTAAAGGCAACATGACAATGTTAAGGCTGATGATGTTGTTAGCTCAAGGACGCCGATAGAGATACATATATGTATATATTTACATATATATATATATACATAAAGTCAGTGCTGCTGACAGGCATTTGATATTGAGACAAGGGAGCAGCGTGTCAAAAGCAATTGTTAATATTAAGCTGCTGTCGACCTCTCCCGCTGATGCTGCTGCTCCTCATAGTCCTGGTAGATGTGGGACTGACGTCAATTATGTGAAGAGAAAATATGTCAAAGGCAGAGCCGACGGCAAACGCAGGCAATCAACATTGCGAATCGATAAAAAGCAATTTCCAGGCAACTGGAGCTGGCGATGCCGCCAGTCATTGAATGACGAGTGCAATCAATTACAAGATTTCCCACATGACCACCTTGTGGGGGGCTCAATGCACGGAGATTGGGGCACGGCGTTCGCTGCGACTCACCATCATGTCCTCGGGTATGTAGAAATCGGATACGGCTGCTGCCAAATATAATACAGCACGCTCCTCAAACGCAGCCAGGCACTCACAGGCGGCGCGCAGCAGCCACATGTAGTCGACAACGCTGGTGAAGTTGACGTAGAGAATCATTTGGGTCTCGCGCGCTATCTTGTACTTGGCCAGCACCGGCGCAAACACGTCCACCGAGTCTGGCTTGATGGCTATCGTAGAGCTCTGGCTGTTGTCCGCTATGTCCAGCATATCGAAGAACTGCTGGCCAGTGAAGTGGCGCGTGAACGGCTCCAGTGACTTGTGGCGATACATAAAAATGACGGCATAATCGTGATCCAGAAAGTACTCGGCGCTCGCCGAGCCCCGAGTGCCGGCGCTAAAGTTGTCCACAAAACGCACAGTATTATGCTCCAGGGGGACTGTGGTGCCGCCCGACTGCGGAAAATATATGAATAAAGAGAGTGGTTAGCTCATTAGCGGGAATTTGAGGGCATTAGTGAATGATGAGTGGGTTCAAGCTTTTACCGTAACGAGCACAATCCGGTTCTGAAGCTTATTATGTCGTTCGCAGAACTCCTTAAGCAGAGAGCGATTATCCTCGAAATCTGCTGGCGGCAGATGTGTGTTGTAAAAGTCCTCCCAGTGCGTCATATTGTTTTCTCCAGATGGTCCTGTCTAACTACGGTTGGCACGCGGCTGAACAAGTCCCAGCGAGAGGAAAAGGAAGCGCGTAAGGAAGCACAAAAAACAAAAGCGTTGAAAACGATGTCTGGCTTTTACCGTTAATTGATATGAAAAACACCCACGCACAGTCGATGACACACACACACACACACACACACTGGCACTGGTTAAAAAAGCGAGCGGTAACTGGAACAATTAAAGCGACTACAGCGGCAACAAATTTAAGCCACGCAACTAAATTAATAACAGCACAACGTGTGCTGCATGTGGCGTCTACAACTACACGGACAGCGCGTCAGAACTTTCGCACTATCTAAATTCAATCTTGACCACTGACTGCACTCCGTTCGGCGCAACGCTAGCTGCAGTGACGGCGACCGACAATTGTGTACTGGCAGACGTTTTCGTGTCTCTGCCAAGAGACTTTCACTTAGCCTTCTTATCAATGAAACTGTTCGACAAGAGTGCGCATACGCGTTCGCATTTTAACGGTAGCAAAGAGCACGTACATATGGAGAGGCCCAACTTCTCTCGTGCCTGTTTTTGTTGCACTATGCCTTGTGCATATAATTGGCAAATGTTCGAAACAAGTGCGATGAATCGGCCATAGCACAAAATTGTTGTTTGACGAATGAGAGAGCAAAGGAGTACACATCGAACGTAAATGGACGTTAACAGTCATACCAATGAGAACTTGAGTAACTTTGCACACTGCCATACCGTGTGACATCTATGTATAGAAATGTTGCAGCTTTTGCCGGTTTGTATCACAGTTTCTGCTCACCTCTGCGCTTACCTTATAATTCAAAAGCTAAACAGAGTGTCTTGAATGGCAAATTAGGACAAGCACCACAAATTTAACTAGAGGACACGCGCACTTTATATTTAGCGAAACAAGCACAAGTTCAAAGTGCAAATTGCTAAAAAAGACAGCTGTTGCTTTGCACTGTTAAGTGTGGAGCAGCTTCGACTTACGAGGAGCAGAACTGTTAGAAGCGAATATTTAAAGTGATGTCAATTAATATAAATAAGTCGATAATATTCATTGTTTATTTGAAGGGCAACATTGAATTCGCAATAATTAAATAAGATGGGGAGTAATAAATGAAAGTTAATGACCGAAAGTGAATAGTGTGGCAACACAGGTTTTCTAACCAATCTGCTGCACACAGAAGCTGCCAACTTAATTGTATTTTTAAGTAACATGGTACACTCCATGTAAACCAACAGTCACGTTACGGCTCGCGTTAACATGCCTTGAACTGGAAATGGAACAGCTCGAACAGAGTTTTAAATTGCACCAAGTTAACGGATAAAATTAATTTAAAAAACGTTGATTTTTTAGATTGTTTAATGCAATTACGGGCACCTTTACAAAAATTGCTTTTACAAAATATTTGAATCGTACAAAGAGTCTCTAGAACAATATCACAGAAACTTAAAACTAAATTGGCATGCCCAACTTCGGGCCGAAACTTCTATAAAATGACCTTTAGAATTATTATTTGACGTGTGATTGTGTGTGTGTGTGTGTGTGTGTGTGTGTGTATGTGGTTAATTGACAATGCGCATTAATGCACCCGACCCTGTCCACACCCAGGGTATGCGAGTGTGAACTCACGGAATGCGCTCAAATAACAATGTTATCAAGTGCAATTTAAAATAGACTTAAGCGTAATTGAATCTCATCCTACACGAAAATTAAACTAGACTACGATCGCGTGGTAGCCGTAGTTGTTGGGGCGTAGGGACTGAGTGTGTGCGGATATGTCACATGATAATCCGCGTCGTCAATGCCCTCCTCATCCACATCCCGATTCACTAGTCTCTCGCGCATGCCATAACGCTGCCTGTAGAAACAAGAGATCAGTAATTAGCACTTCTCAAATATATGCCTGTAATAAGCAGCCTGCAACGTACTCTAAATGCGATCTCCATATAACCAGTCCCGCATAAAGGCAGACTGACACCAGAGCCACCACGACAAGTACTATGCTGAGCAGCATATGGCTCTCGCTTATGGCACTAGACTCCACATCCACGGGCGTCATCTCAATATTTTCGGATACGAAAGTATCGGTGTCTGTGTTGTAGATGCCATGACCCTTGAAACGCTCCTCCAACTCTTCGCTGCTGTCTCGATTTGCATCCTCGTTGTCGCCAGATTCGAGTATTTCCACATCGTATTTATAATTTCCGGCGAGCACTAAATTCGTGGCCGTGTTTAACTACAAAATGTCAGAACCGTTAGACGCCCACCTTATAAAAATACAAGCATGTGACATATATATGACAATATATGAATTCAGGTCGACGATAAGTTTGGCACGTGATTAAATGTCTATTATTTGCGGTCGATTCGTTTCCGCAGCCTGACGTCATGAGCGTGACAAATTACGGCAATAGATACCGTCAAATTTAACTTATAAAACTGAGTGGATGATTGAGGTGCTTCATTTTAAGATCAGCCGATATTATATGACTAAAATTAAGTGCGAATTAACACCCATTTAATTGAGCTTACGGTTTTGCAAAACTGTAAAAAAAATATATCAACCGGGGCGGACTGACTGATCAACGTATAGCTCAAGCCGTAAGAGCTAGGAAACTTTCAATTTAACTGTAGTTACCTTACGTGATAAAGGTGCACGAAAATTCGATCAGTCTCAAACACATCCAAATCCATCCCATCTTGATGGGATCGAAGGTTAAGGATGGTCTTTATGGAAATTCATTTCAGACATGTTTAACACTTTTAGCAAAACCACCGAGAATGAAAATAGGGGTCAAAGACTGCTTTGGGGGAAGTTTTCGGCCTCGTCCTCGTCGACTTCAAAGCATTACATAAAACTTAATACGTGTTTTAGTGAACTTGGAAATTGCACACGTAACTGTGGATTTCCTTCAAAAACATTGTCAAAGATCTTTGTAAAAATCCTTTCTCAGCGAAAATGTCAACGTCCTTTAACATTCTCCCCGCGAGGTTAGAATAGCAGTTCAAGATATAACACCTATATTTTAATTCTCCATGGACGGAAAACCAGAGGACAATTTTTAATGTAAACAACTTGGATTGGAAAAGGCCGGGAAATGTTATATAAACTTACTGGACATAATATGTAGTTTAAAAAAACTACGAATATACATTTAATCTCACTTTAAGTGAGATTATTCTATATACTATACTCATTGAATATGAAAGAACAGGTAAAATAGTTTTGTATGAATTTATTAAGATGGTGAAATGACTTGTCATAACTGTCCGTCTTTCTGTATAAACGCGTCCATCTTGAAAACCATAATTGCTAGAGATTTAAAATATATGTATTCTGTTATTTAAACACATATTCTCTAATATGCGCAGACACCACCGACGAACGTTATTGCGTCTGGAAACAAGCCAAGGTCCGATCACGGTTATTAGAAACACGTTTTTCTTAAAGGGGGGGCTGATTGCACAACCCATACTCTGAGCTTTCTACTGACCCAAGGGTTGTAAGCTAAAGCGGACTAGATCATGTTTGGCCAGTAATTCAATAGAGCCGAGTAGGTAGTTCTCGACAACAAATGCTGGTACGTGACTTGTCATTGAGGTTCCATCTGCCGGCCCGCCTCGTGTTTCACTCTAAACGCTTAAATTATTTACAACTAGCGACAATTATAGCAAAATATAATAAAAAGTGCTTAGGTGCTGGCTTAGGCCAGGCAATTGGAGGAAAGTGATATTTGATGTGCACAGGTGAAATCGCGTGCGAAATGCGTGAAGTTCAATTTGTTTAGACCGGAATGCGACATTGAAACGTCACAAATAACTTAGAACTCGGCTTTAGAAAGAGATTTGCTTTGGGTAAGGCCTGAGTCATAGCCATGACGAGGGAACCACTTAAAACCCAACACGCCGTGCTTGTTGTCGGTTTCAATTTTGAGTTAATTTTTATGGAATTTCGTGACTAAGACGTTAAAAACCCTCATCGCTGTTAGTGGTGGCTTCTTCAGTTTTGATTTTATTCATTTTATGCAAATTGTCGCCACTGAAATGATCGTTGCGTGCATTTGGGCCTTATAAGGCACACAGCGCGCGTGTCTTTCTTGCGGTTTTTGCATTTAATCAAAGTGAAAATAAATACAAATTTCTTAAAGCGTAAATTTCTGGTTCTGTGTTTAAAAATAAACCGGCCGCACTGCATAGCCAGCCATCAGGCTATATCATATCATATTTCATTTCGAATCCCTTGTTAATTCTGTCTGTCTCCTAAAGTCGGCCTTCTCTGTCTGCCGGCCCAGTTACCCCGCCCACAAAAGCGATTAGCTTACCTCTTCGCCAGCGCTGACAGCTGTTTTATTTTTGGGTCCCTGGCCATTCGAATCATTTAGCTCGGTATCAGTTTTCTTCAGTTCCTCCAAGGGCTTGGCATGAGCTGTAAAAATGCAATTAGCCAGAACAGATCGAGACATTAAATAAATATTTGCGCATGGCATTTTCCTTGAAAGGCGTTTCTTCTACAAACAGATCTTCAAATATTTGCACATGCTGTGCGACTTTAAAACATATCGCACCTTTGTTTATTGGTCCAATCAAAATATTTATCTTACCCAGAAATCGCGCAACACGCAAAAAAACATATTATCTGCTGTCGACTTATCAGATGCTGGCATAATTTCTGGAGATACTTTTGAGCAAACAAATAAACGTGTGGAGACGAGAAACCAAACCGGCAAGCTTAATATCCAATACCACGAAACCTGTCTATATATACCATATACATACATATATTTGTATATAATATGTCCTATATAGCACAAGCAATAAGCACATTCCTAATGCCACAGTCGCGTTTCAAAATCTGTTTGTCATGCGCAACACATAAAACGCACATAAATCGCACATAAATCGCGCTAAAATCGCGCGCAGAAATAAAGGTTTGCGAATAATATTCCAGAAAGGTTGCTTCAAAAATGTGCTTTAGTTGTATATTAGGAATAAAGGTTATCAAAAGCATTGCAAAAAAGTACTCCCACGCATGAATCAATTTCTTATCATAGACAGCATTTGTTATCATAATCTCTGGCAATATCTTATCGGGCAATGAGCATAAGGAAGCAAAAACTTATAGGGACACTGTATATATATATTTTCAGTAGACGGACCTTGATATTTATTTCAAGGCCCTTGGCCACAGACTGAAGGCAGTTGGCATTATAAACAAAAGTGTTTATGCGCTGTTAACTTGGCTTCCAAACTGGCCCGGACCCGGACACAGACCCGCGTCACTTAATATTAACAGTTAAAGAAAGGGTAATTGAGTATCCAACAGCGTATCTGCCTTCGGCTATCCTGCCTTCCAGCTGCATTCGTAACTAGTTTTGCAGATAATGTTCGAGTGAAAAATAAATATTGAGACGCTGCGTGGATATTTATGTGCGCCTTGGCTATCTGTCTGTCTATGTTATGCGTGTGTGTGTGTGGTTGTGTGTGTGTGTATGTACTTACAGAAACCCGTCGTCAGAAGCACAAAGAGCAGCACACTGCAGAATGTTAAACCGTTGCTGACACGCATTTTCGCTTTATTTGCCTTAGAACTGTTTTTTATCAATTATTAATAAATCGCTTATCACACGCTTGAAAATTAAATAATATTCAGTCAAGTGCGTCAGCTGATATTTTGCCCAGGTGAGTAAGCGTTTGGGATTTTTAGCAACCAATTATTTAAACATAAAACACTGTTTGATCATTTAACGCGTCCACGTTCGCGACCTTTCTGCGCGTGCGTTCGCAACGAGCTGCGATTGAAGACTGAACGCCAATTCTTTATGTGAATAGTGTTTAAGCTTTTGAGAGGCAGACAGAGCTTTCGTCAAGTTCAAAGTTAACGGGCATCAAAACGAATGACTAAGAGAACTTGTTTTGGTTTCGTACACCAGTTCGTATTTTACCTACTGGCTAACTAAACTAACTCTTTTTGGTTGTTGTTGTTGTTACACTCCCTGGGTTTCGATAAAATTGTGTGCACATTATGCCCTTTATCGCTATAGGATATAGTTGTAAGACATCAACCTTACCTTATTTTATGGCACTATCAATCACGGACCGACGACTTTAACGGTACAACATCCATACAGTTGCCTGGGGCTCGAGACCGTACCCCTATAGAAAGGGTATCATAATTTTTTTTTTCATTAAATTTTTAACGCATAAAAGGAGACATTTCCGACCTCATAAAGTGTATATATATTCCAAAACAGCATCAACAGCCGAGTTGATATAGTCCTGTCTCTCAGTCCGCCCGTCGATCCCTCGTGTCCTCCTATCTGTTTCTATGCAAAGTAGTCTCTCAAATTTGAAAGCATCCTGTTGCAGGCAGTACATATCTTGCAACCGGCCGGAGAGGACCAGTATTTCATATTGCTGACATAGAAAAGATAAGTCGAAAAGTGGGAAACTGTTTGGAAAACGTTTTTGTAAATCAACCGAAAAGGAAATTTATTTATTTACTAATGCTCGACAAAACGAGTGTCTTCCTCATTATTAAATACATTACATTTTTACCTCGGTGCTTATTATTTTTACTATGATCCTATATATATATGTAATATGCTATCAATATTGAGGAGCTATATCTATATCTATATCTGCACTAAGAAAAATCGGTCGAAAATAAAGTCCTTGTATGAACAACTTTTGTGTTAATTAAGATACCTTGACCAAACACGATTTTTATTAGATAAACTATACTGCTTAAATTATAGCCAAAGCTCTTAATAGCGTATTACTTTATTATAGAGCACTATAAATAAGAATTTTTATCAAACTTAGCATTTAAGAGTTTCACTATTCTGACATATCTGCAAACCCGTAAGCCAAATGTTTAAAATTTGTTTGTTCCAATTACTGGAATAAAACTGTTTTTTCTTCTTCTACACAGATATAACTCCAAACTAACAATGAATTTGATACACATTTTCTTTTTTATGTAAAGGTATTTTATTATTTTATACTAGACGTTATTTGTGTAGCGTTTTGGTTTTACAAATTGTTGTGTGGGTTTTGTATATGTGGCTTTTTAGTTTCAGCTATTCGGTACAGTGAATTTATGCCTAAGCCAAACGGGTGCTTAAACTGGCCTTAAAATACGTAACAAATCTCCTATACTCAACAATTTAACTTAAGAATTACTAATTGCTTGCACTTTTAGCTTCATTTAAATTTGGGCCAAACACTTGCGGCCTCCGAGCGCCGCCGGCCACGCCGCACTCTGAGCACCCAAGCTCACAGGTTCATATACAGCTTACAAGATAGGTTAAAATATACAACATATATAACGCCATGAATGGGCGGTCAGGGTGAAGCGTAGCCGACGATGACCGTGGTCCGCCAGAGCCACGCGCTAGATGCACAGTCGAGCCAGTAATCTACTGCATCACAGATAAAATAGGAAACTGACCAGCAGCTCCGGCTCGCTTAACAAACGCACGCGACTAGCAGCTGACAAAACCATCGAAGTAATATAAGAGCGAAACTTTTGCACACATTTAAAACCAACTGCTACGGGTTTGTAGATGTGTCTGTCGTTGGTGTGTAGTGTCTGGGATTGATGAGAAACTTAAACTGCTTAGAGGTAAATTGTGTGCAGCACGTTTAAACAAATTGCTCCTGGCTATTGGCTGATAGCTCCATCAGCCGCCAGGCAGCCTTGGGATTGAGTTCGTTGCGATCGCGGCAAAGCACCCACACGTAATGAACGCGCATCACCTTGTCGGGATTGCCTTCGACAACTTGAGCCTTCTGGTCGCGTACGCACATGATCTGCTGCGCCTGGAACGTGATTATTAGCACTGGCCCCTGCTCCATGACTTTTCCCATGGCGAGCTCGATGTTCTCAATGTCCAGGATCTTGGAGTCCAGATACAGGCCAGACTTTTTCGCTTGCATTATGGGCGTGGCAATTATGTTGTAGGTACTTTCAAAGCACCAGTCCTTTAGGATTTCCAGATCGCCTCGCACAATGGCCTCTAAGACATTCGGTATAATGTCCTTTTCGCAGTCATATAAAAACTCCTTCTGATCAAAGTTGGGATCGATTTTGACCAGTTCAGTCATCGTTTCGGACAGCTCTGTTTTAGAAAATAGACCGCCCATTACATCGGACACCTTGTCGGTCAGCAAACGGGAAGCTCTAATCACAGGATTTTCCGATTCATCGTACTTCACTTTCCAGTCGAGAACTTTGTTCACATAAGTGTTGTTATTTTTAAAATTCTCCCAAGACTGGTAGAATTTGGAGTCTTTATGGAGCTCCAATCCTACAAATAAATGGTTATTTACTTCTTCAGCCAATAGGAACATACCGCTTACCTAATGCCTCGGTATTCGCCTCCACAACACGCGTGCTATCGGACAAATCCACTTGCACACGCTTTCGCAGCCTAACCGGCGAGCAATATACGCGATTTTCTATACTCGTTTCATTCATTTCTTTTTTAATTAGTTTCGTTGTATCAGAGATAGCTTGGAAAGCTCCAGACTGGCCAAGTTTACCGCTAGTGTCCGTTATGGTATCACTAACGCCCTTTGCCGTTTTGGAAAGCTCCTCAGATACCTTTTTGGCCAGGTCCGATTTGGAGGCATCGTCAATAACATCACCCACTTTTTCCTTGATGGCCCCCAACTGCTCCTTCAATATGTTAGACGACTTTTGCGCTTCCGATTCAACGATGTTGAACTTCTGCCGCGCCGACTTTAAAGCATCCGATTGCTCAAGTTTTTGTGCCTCTTCGCGAAACTTTTTTATGCTATCTTTCATCTCCTTGTTCTTATCCATTTCACTCCTCACATTGTCAATGAATTGTGAAAAAAAGCCGGGCCGACGTCCGGGTGAGCTATATAAACGTTGCTATTCCGTGAACAATTAGAAAACATATGTATATATATTTGTGTCTAGATTTGAAATACATACACTTATACTTACCGGCTGTTGTTGCAGGTTATAACTCGCTAACTGATACGTAATGAAGCAGGCGCGCTCGCGCGCTAAGGCGGCCAATTTGTACTGCAAAGAATAAGAAGCGGGCATATAGATTAACTGGGATGTACTCGGGCCAAGTTTAACCTCGAATCAGTCACATGGGAAAATTAGTTCCAATAGCTGCGCCTACCTAAAATGTATGAACCTACCATGGTGACAGGTGCTGCTGCTACGATGATTTTCAGCCGGACACTCGCTATGTGATAAATGCTTAGCGAACTCACGTCAATCGTACCAAATTTATGTAATTCGCACTCTGAAACACGCACGTATCAGAATTTGAGCATCAGCTGTTTTGAGCGTGCAGTGTTGGCAAACGACGAGTATAGTGCTGTGCAATGAATGTGGTCGGCTGCGTATTTCAAATTGTTGGAATCAATGGGGTGGTGTTTGTGCAGCAATCGTAATTATGGAGAAATGGCGGTTGATTGTCGCCAAAACTACAGATGATATGTATTATATGAATTGATTTATATGTCTTGCTTGCTTAGTTTTACTATTTTGTCAATTCCCTTTCAGGCATTCGCTTCTGAGACCATGTGGCAACTCTTTGCGAGAGCGAATTGCGCCGATTCAAACCGTTACTCGGCCAAGCTTAGCCGACTTCCAGGAATTGAGCTATGGGAACGCAGTACGTATTCTCATTTCACTTACATATGTACATACTTATTTGCTTTTGTAGTTGGCGCCAGTTGCCGATCTTTGGGATTTGACAATTTCTTTTGTACTTGCGCGCCATTTTTGCACAGTGAATTTAAGTTTCACCATAAATCAAAATTAAATACAAAGAAGTAGCGCATAAAAATACTTCAAATTTTTAAAAAATTTTAACTTAGTTT
The DNA here is from genome assembly GCF_003285875.2 of Drosophila novamexicana. Taxonomy (NCBI): domain Eukaryota; kingdom Metazoa; phylum Arthropoda; class Insecta; order Diptera; family Drosophilidae; genus Drosophila; species Drosophila novamexicana. The sequence goes on along the minus strand of NW_020824809.1, from coordinate 1,279,180 downwards.
TATGCGTGTAACAATTGGTGCAAAACGAAAAGTGCAATAACGGCACTTAGTATATCCTACATTCCAATCAATACACATAGTCATTGGCATTGTCATGTTTCGCAGTGGCAGCAGCCTGGAAGGCAGTACACCAATTGTAAGTGGACGCCATTACAAAGTCAAAGGTTACTTTTGACAAAAAAAAAAAAAAACAACATTTATTTCTATTTAGGACAATATGTCGTCCTTCCACGATCTTGGCGGACTCAACATGTACTTGGATACGGCCTCACACAACATCTCGCCACCTGTCTCATCGGCAACTCTGAGTCCCCCAACGACCCCACTGACACCGGAACCTACTATGTCGTCGACTCAATTTCCCCTGCTGACGGACGGTAACCACGTAAACATGAATGCCTCTACTGCGGCCAGTACACTACTGATGCAGCGCCAGTATCAATATCACTTGCTTCTGCAACAGCAGCAGCAACAACTTGCATTTGCGCAACATCAGTTGGCATTGGCCGCCTCAGCGGCTGCTGCGAATCATCACCAAGAGGACGAGATAGCGCATTCACTAAAAATGTTTGCTTTACTCACGGCCTGCAACGCAGGTGAGTGCGAGTGGGGTAGATAGAGAGGCAACGGTACAATCACCAGTGGATCATAAGAATTTGAAGTATTTCGGTTATTCAACTTTGATTTGAGCTTTTCTTAAAAGTCCGTAAAAAGTCTCCAAACCGGGACGAAATGTTTCACTGCTGATCAGTTAGAAAAGTTAACATTCAGTCGTAAAATAGCTCTAATTAATTCAAATCCGCATACACAGATACAGGCAGTGGATCTACACAGGATGCGATGCAGGAGTTTGCAGCTAATGGCTATGTGAGCGATGAATTCAATTGTTTTCAGTACAATAATCATAGTTCCGTCGCGCCGCAGTCGTCACAGTTGCCAAGCCAAGTCCCTATTTCATCGGCAGGTACTGGGGGGAATGCAACGGCTGAAGGTGCCACCTTCCCGTCTTCACTGGCTGCTGCCCATTGGATCAATCTCAGCAATTATCGGGAGCACCTAAACCATGTTTGGCGAACCATGTCCATGTCCTACATGCCTAATGTGGCAGCCAACATGGGATTTGCAATGCCAGCTTCTAGCCAAAACAATATTAACACTATGGGCTTGGCCGTGCCGCCAGATCACATGCGTAATGTAAGTAATTTGAACATTAGCAATAACAAACTGAATAAGCGGTACAACAATGGCAAGTTCAAGGAACTGGTAAGTAGATGAGCTTCCTTGCGTGCGAAACTATATATAATCTTTCTCCATTTTCTGCACCCAATAGGTGCCTAGGCATTGTGTTTTCTGTGAAAACAATAACGAACCCGAAGCTGTGGTCAACAGCCATACAGTGCGCGATGCGTACGGACGTGTGCTGTGTCCCAAGCTTCGCACTTATGTGTGCCCCATATGCGGAGCATCCGGCGACTCGGCGCACACCATCAAATACTGTCCTAAGAAACCCATTGTCACAATGGAGGATGCCATTAAGGCAGAGTCATTTCGATTGGCCAAAAGCAACTACTACAAGCAGCAGATGAAAGTTTAAGAGTGGGAGAAGCTCTGGCAGCTTTTTAAGCGTTTATATAAGAGTTATATATATACGCGTTCCACACTAAAACGTTCAATCACCAGCTGCAAGTTAATGCGCCTAGCGCGTTCGATTTTATTATATTTTTTTTTAACACTTCGGTCAGTTTAGTGTAATCAGTAACTAAACACACGTTCAAACTTCAAAATTATGTTTGTTTCATAAATTCAATTACTAGTATATACTTACAATATGGGAATTGTAAAATCGTAGGGGCCGATAAAAATGTCTCAAAACTGGCTTGTTGATTTGTGCCAGCATTTTTGGTAACGCTAAGAATCTTAGCGGTCAGATAATCTGCAATACTGGTCTGATATATCTATATATATTAATCTATTAATTTTGGATGAAAAGACTTTGAATTTCGAACTGTCAATCGTGATAGAGTATGATTTGAATATTTGCTAAAGAAAAGAGCAATGAATATTTTCGATGGCAACCTTTTCACAGTACAAGTTTTTAAATTTTGACATAAAAAAGTTGATTACCAACCCAATTTTTATTACATGTTTAATTTTTTTTTTGTATTATCGCTCATTACCAATATATATCTTTTTTATATATTTATTTAATGATCTTATCTTCAAAACGTATCAATCATGATATATGTATACACATAAGAATATTATTATTTTTTTTATAAAAATGCAAAGAAAATATTTAAAATGTTCGCATTAACCAAAAAATGTTCATGTAAATTGAAGTTGAATTTAATGGCAAAATGTCAAATAAAGTAATTTGTTAACCTATATCCGTATATTTTCGTTAAGACTATTCGCAGTCGTTGTCTTGGCGTTTTTCGAACAGCGCCAAAAAGATGCCATCGGTAAGGTCATAATCTGGCAGACAATATAAACAATTTTTTCCGATTTTGACGTACTCCTTATCGCCGACGTTTTGCCACTTATTTCGCAGTGCCTTCTTGCAACTGAGCAGCTTGAATGAAGGATTTAGCTGGAGGCAGCGCTGAACCACTTGTTCATTCTCCTCCTTCCAAAGGGAGCATGTGCAGTAGACAATGCGTTTAACGTTTGGAAAAGCGCTCATGGCATGGGACAAAATCTTGATTTGCAGCCCAGCCAGTTTATATAGACGCTTGTCGTCCTTCTGTTCATCACACACGCTGATGCGGCTTTGCATTCCATTACCGGAGCAACTAGGGTCTACTAAAACGTACTCGACGTCTGGACATTTTGTAGAATCTGTAGAGGTTGAAAACTTTGTCAGCAAATAAACCCCTTAGTTTAATTTCTGTTACTCACCCATGGTAAGAGCGTCGCCCAGTATGGGCGTGACTATTTGGCAGCCTGCTTCGTTGGTGATGTCGCATAAGGCCTTGTAGCGCTCCTTAGATTGTTCTACGGCATAGATGCGGCCTTGGTTCTGCATTACATTGCAAAGATGCAAAGTTTTCATGCCTGGAGCTGCACACATATCCAATACAGTTGACCCAACCGGTGGTGCTAGCAGTTCAGCAGCCAAACAGGTGGCCTTGTTCTGCAATATGAACTTTTTGCTGCGAACATAGTCGTGCGAGGCCCAGTAGTGACTCCACTTGGAATGGAATATTAACACCCCTTCCACATGAATGTCCATCAGGAACTCATCCTCTTCCAATGTGCGTATGGCAACCAAAAAGTCAGCATATGTGGCGTCTGCTGCCAGCTGTTTGCGACGCCACTCCTCGCCATATAAATAATCCAGGGCATCGGCAATACTGAGCAGATTGGTATTGATGCGTACATAGCGTGGATTGGGCTCTGTGTATTTGAGTAAATGTAAAAGCATTTAAAAGTGTTACAGCTTGTTTTTATTACGCTGATCTTAAACTAAACTACTGCTCCTTCTTATCTTCCTCGTCCTCACTTGCCAAAGCAGGTGGATCCTTTTCACGGACCGCCTTTAGCACATACATAGCAACAATGGCATTGACAACTAGAACAGCTGTTAGCACAGAGTAGCAATTCACTTGAAAAGTGCTCAGTTCGGGAAATGATTCATCTAGCCAGGTGCGCACACCATAAAAGCCTAAGAAAGGCAGCGTAAACATTAGCACGCTGTAGGCCATTAGCCAGAGAAAAACCTCTAAGCTCTTATCCACCGATTGTTCGTCAGGCTGTTCTGAATTCATTTCCTCAGTTTTAACTTCCGATTTGATTAGTTGCATGTTGGACTTTATTGGTGCCACAGCTGGTGGAGATGGCTTTTTCGACTTTTTGGTCATTGTCTTTTGGCAATTAACAGATGACTGCCACTAATACTGTTTGGACTACAGATACGTCTATATAAGAGCACCTGCCTTTCTTCTGGTATTCTGCACCGCTTATTGCCTGTTGCAATCGCTCCTTATACAAGCGCACTGTTTGCACCGGTCTGCTTTCGCCGTTAAGTTCTCCGCGTCCGAAAATTAGTTCCGTGACAAGCACTTTGGCTAATGCCGAGTCTAAATTTGGATTATCTTTCAGTAGCCCAGTCTCCTCGATGGCGTTGTCAACAGCTCCTCTGTTGTCACTGTAATGTTTTAGAACTGCCTGCAAGCTTCGTACGCGCTGTTAAAAAAAAGACGCAGTAGTTCTCATTGGCTGCTTTTAAATCTGGGTTTGTTTTAAGCTGCTTACCGCATGCTTTTCCTCAAATATAAGGGATTTTATTGATTTTTGTTTTTCGATAGCCGCTTTCAATATTTTGGCTGTTGCTTTATATTGGGTGGGCACTTTTATTGAATGTGTAAATTGGCTCATGATGTATCACGTGTAAATTGGAAATCGAATCATTCGGAATAAGTTCTTTTGAACGATATATTAAATTGAACCAATGAATTGTCCCAGTCGTTCATGTAGTTCGATATACATGATACTTTCTGTCACTGTTAAACTCTAAAACAGCGCGAAATTTGTCTGCTAACATTTGGTATTACGACTATTATTAGTTGCTACCAAATCAAATATATCAAAAATAAAAAAATAAACGTACAGCCACAAGTTTTTTTCTTCTAAATGTAGCTTGCTTTGAAGATAAAAGGCAAACCCGGATAAAAATAAATATTAGTAGCGCACAAACCGCTTTAAAGTATATACAAATTAATAACAGAGTCGTAAAAGATATGCTGCTGTTACTGCTGACAATTTAACATAGTTCATTTTCGATAAATAACGTATCAAATATATTAAAGCAATGCAATATTTGATGAGAAAATAAAAAGGTAATACTTATCCGATTCTGATCCGGCAAATAACAAAGTTCCCTTAAAACGTAAAGGATATTTACGTTTAGTAAGTGATAACTGGTAGTGTAAAGGGTAATCGTCAACAAATCGCCAACATGCGATTGTCGTGGATGAAGCAAAATAAAGACTATAAGCACATATGAACACATTTTTTTTTTAATTCAAACCCAGTAAATGCCGTATATTTAAGGCCTTGTATTAATTAGGCGTAGATGCGAGCAGAAGTTAAAGTATATTTTAATATATATGGTTTATTTCATAGACAACGACTAAAATGCATTTAAACATATGTTGTAGCTTAGCTAATTGTGTAAAAATTCATGAGTTTGGCTAAAATTAAGAGCTTCATAATATTTAAACACAAAAGAGGTGCCTACAGCTAATACGGTATTTATATGGTATATGGTTATGAGTACAAATTCAATTGGTAACTGCTCGCAGTTGTAAATGCTTATCTAATCAATGAATTAAACTATTGCGCGCCTGTGCTGTCAATTCCCTACGTGCTATTATCGTTGATATCGGGCTTGAGCAAGTGCAACTTTGTTGAAATGGGTCGCAATGACGATGTTAGTAATGACGATGAATGCGAATGAAGAGTGCTGGCGGTGCCTGATGGGGACGTCACGTTGCTGCTACTTGAAGGCACCAGGTTCGAATAGTCCGTGACTGGTTGCACACCTGGTTGAGTGGTGGAAAGGAAATCCTCTGGGAGCTCACCGCGATAGGCACCAAACTGTGGAGTGGTTCGTATTAGCTTTTCTAATGGGGTAAGTCCAAAATGTGTGTGACGCGAGTGTCCACTGTCGCGTGCATCCAGCTTCGGTGGCAGCACCAGCGTGCTATCCACCACAGATTTGCCGTCAAAGGTGTAAACTGCACCGCTGGGAATGCTGGCATGTGGAATTTTCCGATTATCTGGTGGCAAGTAGTATGTATCAACACGTTCGGCAGCTTGCGCTTCTTTATCATCAGATTCCACCGGTATGTCGTCAGCTATGGTATCCTGGGTCAGATGAGCCTCTTCCTCCGATGTGTCAAAAAGGTTGGCTACTTCGTCATAATTTGAATCTTTCCCGTTTGCGACTATTATTTCTGAGGAGCTTTGTTCTGGTTCAATTACAGATGGCTGAATTGTTGCCGAAAGCCGTTCGTCTGGTCCTTCTGCTTCGCTTTCCAGCTCGTCCTCGTCGCCAGCAAAAAATAATTCCTCCAGAGATGGCTTCCTTAGTTGAGACGCCGCTGGCAGTGCATGTTCTATTGCCGCTGAGGGCAATCTCAGCGACGATGCGGACGCAACTGGTTCGATCTCCTGCGCTGCTTTTAGTGCAAGCATAGTCGCATTGGTGCTGTCCAACGGAGATGGTATGAACATGGGCTCAAAGCTTTGGGTGTCGCTGCCTTGCTGTGCGGTAAGGAAAAGTGTATCTGTTTCCATGACTTCATCAATTTCGGTTCCAGGATCCTCGCGTCTATGAGCCACCTGTTCTATCAGCTCTGGCGGCAGCTGTACGCCGTTACCATCGTTGCGCACAATTGGGCGGAAGCCACTTTCAACGACAACAGAATCAGGCTTAAATCCTTGATTGATTGCCGGGCGCATACTGGCAATTTGTTGAGGCGATGGCTCGTCTGGCAATGGACGTTTGATAATTGGCGTAATCATGGTAGTTGAGGTGGTCTGAACAGGCTTTTGTTCGGCTTTGGTATTTGTATGAAAATAGGACGTGGTTTTAAGTGATGCTTGAGGTTCCAGGTCCACATACGGCACGGGTAGCGGAATAACAGGTTTCGACTTGATTTTGGCACGATCTGCGGCATCGGTCTTTCTTTGTCCAATGCCGCCAAGCTCTGTAGGCTGACCTAATAATAATACCGAAGCGGCTAACGGCTGTATGGGAAACAGCTTTTCCTTAAGAAAGGGTTTCAGTAGACTGGGCACAGGCTTTCGATAGTGATTAACAATCAACGAGGACTGTGGGAGTATTCCACCGGGTGGAGGATGCTGTTGTGGCAATACAGGCCTGGAGGCAGGTACCTTCTTGATAGGGCCAGGATACGGTCGACGTCCGGGTAACTTGACAGGATGAAAAAGCGGAGCATTTTGCGGTGGACGTAGATATTCGGAGAGGCTAATTGTTTTTTGCGCCAGCGCTGGAAGATTACTAGTTAGATTGTGATGTTGCAGTGCAGTGTGAGAATGATAATGATGCGGGGGATGGAATGGGAAGTGTGCATGGTGCAAATGCGGATATTGTAAACGCTGTTGCAAATGAGAGTTCACAAGAACAGGCGGTGATTGCGGTGCAGCGAAAATGGGCAGTTTCGAATGAACTGATGAAGTGGAGGCGGATGATTTCAATGAATGAGTTTCGCCATGCAAAATCTCGGGTCTGGCTTGCACCAGCAATGGTTTCGATGGTATTCTAGAGCCAATATTGTCGTTAATGTTGCCGTTGTTGCTGTTATCTCTTAAGTGTGTCGGTGGTGCGGCGACGATCGACTGGTTCCTTAGTAGGCTCTCCTCGAGAGCCTCAGCAGCGCGGATGCCATCTGAAATCAGTTTGGTTATTTCCGAAGATTTCGTTATTTCAAAACTCAGTTTAGGCGGTGTTCCATTCATATTGTGATTCTTAATCAAATCGGTTTGGTGCTTCAATAAAAAATTATCGTTGGGGCTGACCTTGGTTTCGTGGCGAATAGATGACTCGGCGGCATAGTCTTCCCGGACGGGTGCCGGCTCGCGTAACTCGTGCCGCTCTGAGGCAGCGCCAATACCATCACCAGTGCTATCACACGAGTCGTGCACGTGTATCTTCCACCCCAGGTAACGATGAGTGAAGCAGTGATAGAAAACGGTGTCTGGCGTATTCCTATCCGGCTTCCAGCTGATCACTCCCGGCTCGCCGACATCGCACTTGAGTGTCAATGTGCGCTGGTACGCACCGAAAGATTGATAATCATCTGCTGGAGGTCCGTCCACATCTGGCGTCCAGTTACATAAACGTCCCACGCCAGTAGGCGTAACCTGGCCGGATCTAGATCGATGAACACCAGCGAAGATGCGTACGGCCTGATCATATGAAAAGTATATATAGTATGAAGAATATCTTTAATTATATTTCCTTCAATGTTTCACCTTTTTTTCCTCCTCACGCTTGTGCTCATAGCCTCCGACAGGATCATCACTAATATAGAATGGGTGATACTTGGCGGGTATGTCCGGATTGTTGCCACCCTCCACAACAAAAGTGTAAGTCTTCCCTCTCACCACATGAATCTCGGGAATTAGCAAACCATTAATGTACCAGGATATGCCCCACCCCACGTGGCCTATAAAAGAAGATAAACAGATAAATATGCAATAAAATGATATATAAGAAGAATATATGTCTTCAGGGAGACTCACCGGTAATGGCAGGATAACCATGCTTTCCTCCTGTCGGGCCCATTTGAGCATAGAAGACACCATCTTCGGGCTCATGGCATTGTATAGCCGGAATATCCCAGGCACCATTGCTGTTGACCGGCTTAGGTGTAGGAACGGGACGACGTTGCGTTAATACAGCCGTCTCCTGGTGTCTTTGTGGAGCGTGTGCAGGTGTGGTACGTTGTAAGGCCTGAGGGCGATTCTCATAAAACTCTTCATCGGGCTCAATGTTGGGACGACCTGCAGGCGGATATCCGGCACCGCCAGTAGAGCTAATTTGTGTAACTTCTTCCTCCTGCTCGTCTGAGCTGCTGCCCGGTTTGGCTCCTTCTGGTAAGGGGCAATTCCATTTGGGCTGGCGACCAAACTCTATCTGATGCAAATGCTTATTATAATAAGTGTGGAAGGAAACCTCCTTGTAGTCATTCAAGGGTCCGATCGCCCAGACAACGGACTCTGCATCGCTCACTGAGATGGGCAAGTCCAAACTATCAGTGGAGGCCAGCGATCGCTGATATGTGACGATTGAGTAACCATTTACCATTGCCGCATTGAGCAGTCGTATGGAGTTGGTGTTTTGTTGTATCTTGACGTCCGGGCAAGCGCCACGACCACCTGAACACTGAGCCTTGCCCTCCAGGAAATAATCCTGGGCAAAGCCATTACCTGTCTCGGGATCCACCCAGGCTACAGCGGCATCGGCTCCAATCATTTGGCTTATGTTCTTGTTCGGTGAGACGCCAAAGGACATATAATTGTTGGGTTCTGTGGAGAATCAAAAAGGGGAGTGGCATTCTCAGAAATTCATAGCTATTGGGATCGCAATCAACGAAAGTTGCTCGCCCCATTTCTGGAGGCCGGACAACATGCTCCTAAATGGGTGCCTAACCAACCGGTTGCTAGATTCCAGGTGAAAATTCCTGCTGGCATTCTTAGCGGTTCCAAACTGCCCGTCGCAACCACTGCCACACGTAAGACTCAAGACCAGTAGCATCCAACGCGTGCCACTAAAAAAATTACACTCATAGATGGTCATGCTCCAAGATTGTGTGTGCAGAATGCTGATTGCAGATGCGCGCCAACGGCAACGGCAGCATCCACTTCGACATGGCCATTAATTGCCCCGTGCTCCGTGCGTTGGTTGCGCAATAAACCAGTCGTCATATTTTGCAACTTGTTCTTCTACTAACTATGCTGCCGCTGATCGGTCAATTTGGCTGCTAACTGGATTTTTGTTGTTTTGACTTCGATGAGTGCGATTGCTGAGTGTGGATACTCCTTTATTAACTGTACTCGGTAAAATGTCAAAGCATCATAAATCGGATGAAGTCGACTGTTCTTAACCTAGCCAAGACCTTAACTCAGGGCTTGGTGCAAAATCTGATTTTTGGCTTTTTGACCTCTCAATACTTTGAAGCTACTTACTATCTTCATAAATATCCAAGTGGATTCAAAAGACTAATAACATTGGGTTACACAATTTGTAATGAATGACAATATCTCAAGGCATAGCAACAAAAAAGAAAAATGAAAAGAAAAGAAAGAACAGCTTGAAATCTATGTTACAAGCATGATTGTTTCTATAGTAGCCATTTGATTGAGTATTCCGATTAGACTCAAAAATTGTCCATAAATATTTTTCGGCAGATTCTTCCTATATATGTAATTGTATGATATTGATAATATTATGTTCATATAGAACATAGTTAAGTTTGGAAAAGTTCAATTAGGTCAAGAAATCTTAAAAAAACTAAAAAGTTTTTACTCAAGAATTTGTATCTTACTGTAAGTAGATTGAACGTGTTGTGAATTGGAAATTGAGATAGATTCGATTTGAATTTAATCTTAAGCCAATGTTTAATTTGGTAGGTCTTGAAGTTATTTAACGATGAATATATTTTGACGTACTTACAATCATTTAGCAAAATAAGTCGGAATAGTAAGTTGATTAGCATGACCATTCAAAACAGTTACTTTTTACAGAGTTTGCTCTTTTTTGTTTAACAACATATTAGAGCCTCGGAGAGTGCGAGTTTGCCAATTAATTTATCTGTCACTTTGTTAATGCCTTGATTCAATTAGTTCAAGAAGCGCTAAGCATTTGCTTGTCATTTTGCGGCAAGCTATTTTCTCGCCATTAGATTGATTTAACATGTGGGAGAGTGTCAAGTTCGAAATAAAGGTAATCACAAGTGTTTCCGCATAGCTTTGCGCTAGCGACTTACCCAATTTGGCAACCAGTTGTACAACGATGCTCTCACCGGCCACTGCCCAGCGGACTTCAAAGGCCAGATCATCGTAGAGCACCTCACAGTTGAGTTTGGACTGTAAAAGAATTATTTTGCTTTTGAATTGTCGATAGGTATTGGAATTGGAGCATAGTGAAATGAGTGTGCAGGTGTGAAATGAATTAGGTATAGGATAGGATATAGGATTAGGATTAGCATTAGTTTTCGGAGATGGGTAAATAATCAGCGCTTGCCAAAACAAAATTTAGTGTCCGAAATAGAGTCTTATTGTTTTTTGCTGTATTCAAAAATTTTGCTTTTCGTTTTTTAAAAAATATCACAATTTTTTTTCTGATTACATCGTTTTATGAAGCATATACAAAATGAAAATGTTTTTGTGGTTGGGTTGGTAAGGGGCTTCTGAAAAGCACGAAGCAAAAAAAGGTTAAATTATTATGGTTCAGGGGATTGGCGCATGTACATTGTATTTATATGTAGAATATGTATGTTTGTGTGTGTGTGTGTTGGTTGTGTGGGTAGGGTAGGGTAAGGGCAGGGCGCGTGGAGGGAACTGTTGGATGTACCCAAAAGAAAGTATTGCACACATTTCATTTTGTATAGGCGCTCAATTCAAAAAGACAAAGCAAAAGTTTTTCAAGTCAACAAAATACATAAGACGGCCAATTGATAATTGTATATAAAAATGTGCTGCACATATATTTTATACATCAAATTCGTGAATTGATTTAAATAGTTTATAAAAAAATGCACACTTAGAATCTAATAATTTAAAAGCAACTCGAATGCTATTGATAAATATGTTGCATACAAATAAATACAAATATTATTTTAAATAAATTCCACGCACACATCAAATGCTTGGCAAGTGCCTATGGCAATCAGGGCTGCAGCTCGCTTAGTATTAGATTTAACGGCTTCTTTACCTGAGGACTGATGCCCAGCATTTTCAGCGAGGGCGGCACATTGAGACCCTCCGGAAGGCGCACGTGGCCAAAGTCAACGGTGAATGCCTCACACCAGACGCCAAAGTGTCCTATATCGAAGATGGTCAGATCTTCGGGCAGTGTTAAAACTATTGTCTTTCGATCGTAGCGACGCAGGGGATTCTCTTTCCCGTTCTCATCAGGTATGCGGAGACCCTCGGGGGAGGGACGCTGCCCACGACCCACCCAGAACTTGGCGTCTGTAAATTGAAATCAGGTTCCATCGATGCAATGCCCTTCATTAAGTCCTTATTGCTCCCATTACTCACCTGGCGCCTCCCCGTCGTAGCTAAAGTTGGGTACCAAGAGCGTCTGTGCATCTACAATGACAATGTTATCGGAGGACACTCCGTGTACACCCCTCAGCGCGCTGATCTTTTGCGGACGTGGAAAATCCAAAGTGCTCGGTATGGCGACATCGCCGAAGTTGACAGCAAACTCATCGCACCACACCGAAAACCATTTGACGTCTCGGAGCGTCTTGCCTTCCGGCAATGACAGGGTAATGTCCTTGTTGCGATAGCGACGCGTCAGTGCAGCGGTACCTCCCCGCTCGTCTCTTAGGCGAGCAGCACCCTCGTTGCTTGGTCGCGCGGTGTTGCCTACATAAAAATAAGCGGCGGGCGCTTCGCCATCATAGTTGAACTTCTTGATGAATATGGTACGGGAATCTACGGCATACACGTCGCCGGAAACGCCATGATGCAGTCGTGTCAGAGAGCCAATCTTTGTTCCGTAATATGGGTAGGCGGCATCACAGCAATGCTGCAGTGCTGTTTTTATTTATTTTTTTTTAACGAGAAAACAAAAACAAAAGCAAATCCGCGAATGTTAGGCAAACCAAAACAAAAGACTTAGGCAACGAACTTGAGTCGGCTTCAGCTCTCGACTCACGCGAGCTAACTAAAGCGAAAAAAATAATAAAGAAATAAATAGACAATTCTCTGGCAACACTTAGCAGCCACTTAATTATTCGCATCAAATTTACATATTAACAACAGTTTTGAGTTCTACAACAGCAATAAGCACGTCATATTCATGGCGGGCAAATTAATGTTGACCAGGCCAGAACAGAACAGAACAGAGAGGAGGAGAACAGAACAGATCAAACCACATCACATCAGACTTTTGTTTGTTTTCGATTCTGATGGCTTCTTATGGCTGCCTGCGTTGGCTTTTATGATGATTACTATATAGTATATGCTGCTCTAATGATGTTAGTCATAAACTTGATAGGGTACAGGAAGCTTTCGCTTCATGCCAAATAAAGTTCCACAACAACAATGGAGTTTGGCCTAAGCAGAGTTTGTGATGCGTGTAACACAGATCTTTTATATCTGTTATTTGTTTAAACAAAACAGAACAACAGAATTATGCAATCACGGCAATTTCAAAGAGTTTCAACGAGACAGATATTAATGGCCGGTCTGCTAAGTGGAAAAAACAAAAACAATGGCAAAGGCAAAAAAGAATTGCGTCTCCTATTTTGGTTCAATTTTCGGCAGATTCTATTTATAAGTAATGTGAATCTTTTGTAGCTTATTCGCAAATTGTATGCGCGAGTGCCCGAATATAACTTCCAATTTTACCTTCGGAGGCTATTTGAGCAATTTTACCATTTTGCACAACAAAGCGATAGCAGTTACTGTTGTTGTTGCTAAAATTCAATAAAGTTTTTTTTATTTTTTTATTATTATTATTGCTTGCAGAGGCTATAAACACGTTTGGGTCTTGCTGCCACTATCAGGCCAACTACTTTGGGCGGCCTCCATGGCCTGCAGTTTTAAACGCGACTCGATTTGGTTATGGGGTTTGGGTAAACATTTTGCTGTTGTTGTATTTGTGGTGCCCACGATCGATTCGTGGCCATGGCAGTTGCTGCTCCAAATTTTGCAAGCCGCCGACAAGTCTTTCCTGTCTTAAAACAAGAATCTCGGCTACTGTTTCGGCACACTATTCGCACTTAATTGAATGAAAGTGTCTGCTTCTACGAATCTTAATAATAATAATGGTCCAGTTTATCTGCCAATTTAATTATCATAAGACTTGGGCCTTTAAGTCTCAGCCGCAATGCCCACGACTAGATGCATTGCTTATAAAACGAGCCCAGCCTTCGAGTCGACTTGAACTACGAGCACAGGCAAAATGTCAAAGGTGTAATTAATAGTTAAATAAAAACAACAGCAAAATCTAATTAATGATGCTTAGCCCAGAGTTAGACGGAGCCATTAGGCAGGCTAGCAATGGTAGCCTATAGAGTGCCAGGTGATCAAGCGGCTAAGCAAACAACCCCAAGCTCAAATCTAAGCCCAACTGGAACTGGTTGCGGCAATTGCCAATCATTTGCAGCGCGGCCAGCGGCATTTGGCCAATCAATAGATATACATATAGTGATGCTAGTTCATATACATAGATACATGCATAGTCGTATTCGCGAAACCCAACAAGCAATCTTCAACCTAGAGACCTACTTTCACGTTGCATACAAAACTCCAAAAGAAGAGGAAAAAGCCGACGACGACTTTAAAGAAGAAAAAAAAAAAATAATAAACTACAGTATTTTCATTGAGGCTATCGCCTGATCGGAGGTCTCCGAATTGTATCAAGGAAACGCATGCACATAAATTTATGCTAAGCCGTCAGGTAATGCTAATGCAGTTAGTCAGTCCGACAGTCAATCAGTCAGTCAGTTGGTCAGTCTGCCAACGAGTCAACTGCTGGCCAGTTCAACGGTTAGCACCAATCATAAAACGTGGACAGATACCGACTAGCAGCTGTTGAATATTCATTTGGCTTACTTTGCATTCACACACAAAAGATGATATATTTGCGCCGTGTCATTCGGCGCATTGTCTGGCCGCCCTCTGGCCAGTAAAAGATACATATATGCATACGGCACATGTACACACACATGCATACGTGTGTACATGGCACTAATCTAGTTTTATTTTTTGGCTAGCCCCCATTTGCATCACAATACGCGTTTGTCACTCATAAATCACACTTAATCTACTTACAACTCAATGCGGCCAATAGGCCAACAACCACGAGCCACGGTTTATCCTTAGCTGTCTTTACTGACATGGCTGCCAACTAGAACTCCCAATGGAGCTGGAGACCGTTGTGTAAAAAGTGGACGTTTTGCTGGGATTTTGCGTTTTGATTTTTATTTTTATTTGTTGTGTTAACGTAGATCCTGGCACTTGCACACAGTAAGACACACTGCTACAGTTGGGCACACATACACCGACACAAACACAAACACACGCAAGCCTATGGGCGAGTTGCTGTTAGCGGTGCTTTTTTAGACTGCTTCACGATTACGACCAGACGCTACGAACTCCAAAACCGCACTGAACGACGTTGCGTCTGCGCTCTGCTAGTGAAGAGTTGAACACTTTGGGACGTCGTGCCGTCGAAGTTGCTGTCGACGTCAACAGCAGCGGGCTGGTTTTTGTTGTTGTTATACTCTAAGCCATTGGAAATGAGTAAAAGGGGTATATTGTTTTATTTTTTTTGAAAATGTTTACGGGAAAAGGACCCAAATCCATAAAGTAAAAATATATATATATTCAGGGCGACCAGCTGCGTCGATCTGGCCATGTTCTTTCGTCTCTGCAAATGAACCAAAACTTTAGGGACATGAAATTTAAATTCATTTCTCTCGTTTAATTTTTACTTTTAAATCTTTTTCGAATATTACGTTTGTACATGTTGTATATGTTGCCATTTTGTGGCTTTATTTTGGTCCAGCAAATTTTGTATAGATCGGACTATAAGCACCGATGTTATTCATGTTTTCACTTATGTTTGTTATGTTATATAGTAGGTAGTTTGGCGCTGGGTTCAGGGTATCCCCTAGTTAGGAACTGTTGCTATTTTTGCTTAAAAGTATTAGTTGTTATTGTTTTGCTACCAGCAGCAGCAGAAGCAGCAGCAACAGAAGCAGCAGCAGTTGTTGGCGATGATGTTGTCGCTGTGGCTGTCGGTGTCGTTGTTATTGTTATTGTTGCCATTGTGGTCTCTGTCTCATCAGCGTCGCCAATAATTATCAGAGTCGAAGCCGCCTCTAAAAACATCAAACAGCGCTTGGCCGGTACCTTTGGGTCATGCTCAATTTTGCACATATTCGTTTGTGACGTTTGTGAATTTTGCATTTTGTTTTTTTTATTGCCAATTTTTATGTGCATATTCGAATAATAATTTGCGCTATGAACTTGTTTCGCTTTACACGCAATTTTAACATAGTTTTTATGTTGCGGCAACAATAACAATACCTATATATTTATTGCTCAACTCTCCTAGAAACTTCGTGTCATTGGCTCATACAGACATATGGGTACACATATGCAAAATCCAAAATCGAAAAACCTAACAAAATACAATTAAATTTGATACAATTTGGGATTTCTCGCTGCTGCGCTTATTGTTCACTTATTGGATTAGATATTAGATAATGCGCCTCTATCAATTTCAGATGATATACGAGGAGAAAGACAGCAGTACTGGCAACTCGTGAGTTGCCGTCTCCAAGTTCACTGGAGGTGGTCGCCTCGTGGTTGTCGGATGCCCAGCGGCTGCTTTGCACAACTTTCTCGTGCAAGGGTTCGCGAAAGGTCAGCTTGCTGTTGAAGCTATAATTTTTGGGTTGTAACTCGTTGGCTAAGTCGCTTGCATAATTCAATTAACATGAAAGTTATAGTTGCAGTCAGTTCCAATTTGAATATCACATAAATTTCTAGCCAATCCTAACTCAAAAAGACAACTCATCTTTGTGCAAGAAATACTTGGAGCCACGTTTCAATAATTTGTTCTTGATTTATCAATGAAAAAACATTAGTATAGGGTACTTTATCTGGTTGTCACGTAAGATATGGTCTATTCATTTTTGGGTTTGCTATTGGTTAAAATCCTTTCTAAGAAAAGTCGCGATAAAGTTTCCGTATCTTTTAGTTTTCGTCGTGGAGAAATGGATATGACTAAAGGTTGTCTTACAAAATGATGAATCTGTAATGAAAATAAGTAAACGCATTGTGGAAATTGATCAACAAAAAACTCATCGTTTGACATGGCTACAATTCCAATTAAGAATGCATTTCAATATATTTATGTATATTCCATGTAGTTTTATTGCCTGCATAAGCTTTAAATTGCCTTGTCAAATCTATTTTAATGTAAGTTGGAAAGCTTCAAGGGAATGGACAAATGTTTCATACAAATTGTAGAAAGTCTTCATAAAACATCTTTCTTACTTTTCTTCTTTCTCTTTAAGCTTTATTGAAGAGATCATAATGCGATGTTTCCTTGATGAAATGTTTTCGTAATCAACGTGTGGTAGGGGAGACGAACAACCAACTGGTTTTCATTGCGTGAGCGCCTCTTATTATCTGCCAGTAAAACAAACTATCCCAGTGCGTGCCTTCTCCCATGCGCATGTATAATTTGAATCGCCACAAATTAGTTTTGAATTTCTAAACTGACATTGAAGTTCAAGCCAGCGATGACCAACTAACTGCCCCAGCAGCAATTAACAGTCAAAATTAAGACGTAAAGCTACCACATTTGGCTCTGTTCAGTTGCCGACTGGTCAGCTCGGCCCGAGCCGAGCCGAACCGGGCCGGGTGTTGTCAGGCCTGGTCAGGGCACTTTCGCAAAATATATATATATATATATATATATATGTATATATATATATATATATATATATATATATGTATATATATATGTATATATATATATATATATATACATGTCTATTCATATACATTGCTGACAGTGTACTGGCCATTAGATTTATTGGCCAAGTATCTTCGCATGCAAATGCGTTTCTGTCTCTTTGAGTGAATTGATTCGTTAATAAAGCAAGTTCATGAGATTTTAAATAAAACAACCAAGACGCTTCGTAATTAGTCTTTGTTATTTCAATTCTATTTACGTTGCGCTTTTGGTACGTATCTTTACTTTTTCTTTTATAATGATCATAATAATACCCTTTAGGCAACGGGTATACGTCTTATGTTTCTGCATATTTATGTATCTGACGGTGACTGGTAATAACATAAATATGAAATCTTGTGAAAAATAAGGATTAAATAATAATATTTATTTCAAATACCATTCTTAGCATTAGCATCGGACTCAGGTGTAGTGGTACACGGACTATCAACGGGAAACAAACATATTGACAGTTGCAGTTGCAAAGATGCTAAAATATTTATGGATGCGCTAAAATTTGCTTCTTTTTAAGTTATCTTTTAGCTATCTTTAATTTCCGACGAGTTCAATTTAAATGTTGTGAAAACCTTGGGAAAAGATCAATAGCATTACACTTAAGCGTTTGCAATCGTTTCCTTTTCCTGTCTGATACATAATGTTACAAATATTTAAACTGCGAGTGTTTTTCTTCCTCTCACTCGGTTTTTGCACTCACCTTACATTTCGTAGAGCGTATGCATATCAGGTTGGGATCGCGTGGGACGACGTTGCAGCAAAATTGAAACTTTCGAAACTGTTTTCAATGGTTGGCAAACAGCTCACATATTCAGCGCGCTAAGGTCAAGCAAATTGCACAAATCCGGAGGGAGGCGCGTCTAAAAAAATATCACTAATCAAAATCGTTTAAACACGAAACGAAGATAAGTTTAACGCGTCACAGTTCCCCACTAAAGAGTATTTGAATGTCATTTACCCTATACTTATCTAAACATACATATATATTTATTTTATAAAAAACTGTTTGTTTCAACTTGCAGGTAGAATACTAAATGACGATTTTCCACCGCGACTGCTGCAGTTTTCCATGACGTGTGTAAAAGGAAAATGTACACAATTTATAGCTAAAAACCGGATAGATTGGAATATAAGATGTCATTGCATATGCATAAGGGTAAATATCAACACACATTGATATGATTATAAAATCCAAATATTATATGGTTAGATCTCGTGTTGGAGTTTTTTAAGAATTTCGAATAAGCCCATATACACAATGCGGCTATTATACAGGGTATTCAAATTGGAAAGGCAGCATAATAAATTTTATGACTGCAATGACTCAACATTTTCTAATCAGACTAGGAGCTGAAGCCATCATCATTAGCGGCCGCAAAACAAAATTCAGATTTTGCCGAAAAACAAACAACATTTGGAATATTATCAAATTGTTGATTTCAAGCAAATCGCGTGCCTTCAATTTTTAATTAACTTAATTAGCCGCACAAAAGAGCTTAGCTGGGTGCACATAGCTCTCGCAGTCAAGACAAGAAGAATCCAAAGCTCTCTGACCTTGGGTAGCCATCTGATTGTTGATTGTTGTTGTCGCTGTATTCGCAAGCGAGTTGGAGGGGCGCCCATTGGCCTCTTGGGACCTTTCGGCTGCACATTGTTTATGACTTTATTGTTTAGCTGTTGCTGCTGCTTCTTCGACTAGCACTGAAGCCGTCGTCTTCTGCAATTCAAGGGCACGGAAGCTAACACGGTCATTATGTATGTATGTGTCTATATGCTGAGGAGCTGCTGCTGCTTCTGCTACCGCTGCTGCTGGCACATTTGATTAAATTGAATGGTTTACGTTGGCAGCCCGACGGCCGCAATGATTTCTAATTTGAATTTTTACTAGCATGCATTTGCAAATAATGCTACGACTCTTGACTCTCGACTAGCGGACAGTTGTGTGCCGTGTCATGTTTGCCTTATTTATGGCCAGAGCTCGTGTAATTAATCTTCTGTTAAGTTGTAATACTAACAGCACACAAACATAAGTAAGTGCATGCTAGCCAAGCCAAGTCCCAGTGCCACATTATTAGCCACATGCCATTAGTTTTCGCCGCCTCTCATAAATGTACAATTTGCCTTTTGCAGGCATTTCTAATGCGACTCTTTATGGCATTTGGGTGGGGCCAGCCCCTCTAAAGTTTTGGATGACTTGAGCTGTGTGCTTTGTCAATAGCATATTGCAAATTCTAATACAAAGTACAACATTTCATAAATATAGATTCAAGTCAACCATCCATGAGCATGGATGTTTGTTATTGACATTTGTACAATCTACACTATCGCACTAATGCACGAATTGTGCATACTTTGGCCATTGACTTCCAATATCTAATTCGATGTTGCCTTTTTTTCGTAACATATTATGCAAGTGTAAGCAAATAAATACCGCTATTTAATAACAATAGTTTTCGCATATTTTCCTTGCACACCATTGGAACATATTTTGGATGAGGAAATCGCAGTTACAACAGCGTGTGCTTCTCTGCGAACGACCCACGCATAGGCAGCAATTAACTGCCATATGACGACATACAGTAAAAAAAAAGACACTGCACATTAGGTAGACAATAAACATACTCACATTTGTACAAATCCATATAAATGTACATATGCATGTGTTTATGTACATGTTTATGTTTGCGGACCCCTAAGTAACACGCTGCATACACGTGAAGAGCAAATGTGCATATTGAGGGCATTTCGGAATGTACTAGACAATTTTGGAAATGTCAAGCTAAAGTTAAAGTAATGTAACATAATTCAATGATATAATTTGATAATCAAATTCTAAGTGGCGAACATGATAATTCAAGTAATCCAGCAAGAGCAGACTGGATTTTAACAGAGCTGCGCTGTGACAATGAATAATCAGTGCTGACATCTTATGATTGGCACTATTCAAGCTCTCTAAAGTCAATTTTCTAAGACTTGAGTTTTTTTAAAGGCATGTAAAGCCGCTTATAAAACTTGTCTTCGAATGCCATATGCAAATAATAATGGAGTTTAAAAATATGGAAAATGGAGAAAAAACAAAACTCATAGCGTTCCCATTCATCGACTAAGTTATTGAGAAGTTGATTATTTGTATTAGCTCAAGTATATATATAGTATTAGATAAATAAATAAAAATAAAGTACATTGTCATGACTTGACTTAAATTTGTGCGTATTAAGATAAATATTTTTCACAGAGATATATCAAGCATTGCTTCTGAAAAAAATAGCTAAATTAAGCGAGAAAATGCTAAGTTGCCAACACAGCTAACAGAGACGCAGACCCATGGAAACAGATAGAAAGAGAGGGAGAGAGCGACGATCGAGAGCATATGCTAAGAATACACATGTGTGTATAGAACTGTTTAACACCCGACGTCGTGTGGGAAGCGCATATCAGAGGTTCGGCCTCGTATAGCTGGGCACTTCTCATTATTTTCAAAAAGCGAAACAGTTTTGAAACGTACGCGAAACAGAGCAAAACGTTCGCTGTCCGAACGTCAAACGCTTCGAATTAAAACAGTTCGAGATTGAAAAGAAAAAACCAAAACAAAATCAAATTTATTGATTAATTGAAACAACAAGCAATATACAGTATAACTGAAAATGCACAGCAAACTTTTGGATGAGGTATGTCTATTCATCAGATTTAAGTATTTTTAATTAGATACCATGTTGCTCTTCTATTATGCCGGCTTTTGTTGCTATTTTTGGGAGAAAAATGTTTTGGGTCCAAATATCGATAGCCGCGTTGGGCTCCCAACGTCAGCGCAATCAGATTACGCTCTTAGATTGTACTTAGTCACCAGGCCTCAGATGTTCTTCATGCGTACATATGTACGTCTTTGTGTCATTGGTTTATTTACATTCATCAGCATCATAAACATTGGCAGCCAAAGCGTCGACAACTGCGGAAAAGCATTCCTTTCTTGCTTGGGAACAAAGGCATGAGATGGCCAGTTGCTTGCTGCCAATTGAGGAAATGTTCTACTGAAATGGCCAGCCACATATTTTCGGATTAATTTTTTAAAAAGTCTTAACGATTGAGCTGGAACATACGGCGTGAGTCTTAAAGCTAGCCAAGTTCCAATCGAGGTTTCGGCGCCTGCCATGGTCAGACTTGTTCAAATGGCACAAAATTATAATGCTCGATGAACTGGTTTTCCAGCTCTGAATAATCTGCATTCATACATATTCATGCTTATTAAAAATGAGCAGACTTATTGAAAATTGAGCGTTTATTCAATGTAACGCTAACCGTTCTCGCCACACTTTAATGCAAGTGCCTTACGAAATACTCTAGAACTTATGCAAGTGATAGTTCAACAAACGATGTTTCAGCCAGCTCAGCTGTATTTTCATACGCGCCTCACCCCCTGCAAACTCAGCTGAAATGCACATGCTATTATCACACTAACACAAACACAAACACAAACAACCTGCTGCCGATTACAGAATCAGCTGCACAAGTGTGTTATTACATTATAAAGTCATCGAGCTGTCCCATTTGCTGACCCCAGACTGTGATTTTCCACGAGCTTCTGTGTTAGATCCGCGAAAGGCTAAGTCTGTGGCTACCTCTAACCAACCTTCCCTTTTCAATGCCTGACACTTGCACGGGCGTTTTATTTTAGTAAATTTGTTGGCGCATTCGTCAAAAGGCGGGGAGGCTGACCCCTCCTATGAGCAGTGCAGGTGTGTTGGTATCTTTGAGTCACTGCGACTATTTATACTCTTGCTTTTCATTTTCTTACTCAAGTCGATTGAAATATACTTATTTTATTTAACGAAACTAAGAGAGCGCCCACAACAAAAACGATTTTGAACTTTTGGTATATTGAAATCTGTATACCCTCTAGTCACCCGCAATTAAATATTTTGAATTTTTATTTAGTATATATTTTAGAGTATATCTGTGTATGCTTTAAAGAAGAACAATTCGATTTTTATACGTTTGCTTTGTTACGAACGGCACGACAAAGTGCGGATACCCCTCGCCTTTCTGCAGGCAGATGATACACTCACATTACCCAGAAAATGTGTGAATTTTCAATTTTACGTTGAGTGATTTCAATGAATGGGCACGAATTTGATTTTTTGCATGTCGAATCGACTGGCCACTTCAACATGTCTAGGAATTTGTTAATTAGCAGGTACCACCGCTGACAATGGAATACACAGGAAATGATTGGGGGGTTGGGAGCTTGCGCGATAAGCACGACAACCCCAGGGGAGAGACGTATTAGTTAGTGCACGCGTGTGCCCATTATATAGTCGGTCAGTCTGATAATACTTGTGGAGTGGGGGCTCCAGACGCAGACCAGACGGCGCAGCGATAAGCGTCAAACAACGCAAAGTTGATGAATCAATTGGGACCTTCACCCGTTTATGTGTACTTGTGCCAAGTGCTTATAGCAACAACTAATGTTCCAACTCTGCTCCCCACTTGCAGTTCAACGAGAATGGCTACATAGTCATAGAGGACTTTTTGAAGCCCGATGAGGTTGACACATTGTATCAGGCAGGGCGGGCACTTTGCATGGATGCACCACAGTCGAACCGGAAAATCTTTAGCACTATCAAGGTGGAGGATGCACACAG
The DNA here is from genome assembly GCF_003285875.2 of Drosophila novamexicana. NCBI lineage: Eukaryota > Metazoa > Arthropoda > Insecta > Diptera > Drosophilidae > Drosophila > Drosophila novamexicana. The sequence goes on along the minus strand of NW_020824809.1, from coordinate 1,256,287 downwards.
CAAGGAACTGTACTTCATGGAGTCCGGCGATAAGGTGCGCTACTTCTTTGAGCAGGGTGCCATCGGCGATGAGGGCCAGCTGGTTGTGGATCCGATGATCGCACTCAACAAAGTTGGTCATGCGCTGCATGTGGAGCATCCAACCTTCAATGCGCTGACTTTTAGCAATCGCGTGCGGGAGATTTGCTGGCAGTTGAATTTCAACCGCCCGGCCGTGTGCCAGAGCATGTATATTTTTAAGAATTCCGGAATAGGCGGTGAGGTAACGCCACATCAGGACTCTTGGTTTCTGCACACAGAACCCAACTCGGCAGTGGGCTTCTGGTTTGCGCTAGAAGACTGCACCCTGCAGAATGGTTGCCTTCAGTTCATAAAGGGCTCTCACAAGAGCGGCGTGCACCGTCGTTACCAGCGCAATCCCGACGCAAATGCTTCTGAGCTGATGGTCTATGATCGCCCAGCGCCCATCTACCCACAGTCCAGCTTTACGCCGCTCCAAGTGAGCAAGGGTGAGTAGAATCAAACCAGTTTTTAACTTATAACACTAACCTGCAACTCCGTGACAGGCACATGTATCGTCATCCACGGCAATGTGGTGCACAAGAGTGAGCCAAATCGCTCCCAAAAGAGTCGACATGCCTACACCTTTCACGTGATTGAGACTGAAAATAATGTGAAGTATTCAGAAGACAATTGGTTGCAGCCACCGCAGGATAAGCCATTCCCTTTGCTGTTCGAGCGCAAGGCTTAAAAGGCAACAGGACTGGGATCGTATCACTGCTGATTTTGGTATTTTTGCTTATAAGAATGAGAGTGAATTTTTTGAATGAAAATGATATCGCCATATGTTTTAAGTTGTACATGTCGAATATTATGAACTATAATAAATAAAGACTTATATATATTTAACACTACCAAAAAGCTGGAAAAGCTGCCACAACTATTGGCAGTCATGTCACAAATATTTGTAGACAATTTTTGTGTGGTCTGGTTAAGGGGCAAACACGACACTTTTAAAAAACGTGATTTTGGAAGAAAATTCCGATATGGACAGGGCCAAGCCATCGCTGTTGTTGGCAATAAGCAACGAAAATCTGAACATCGATAATTGTACAGCCTTGGTTTCAAGCTTTGCTAAACTTCCAGTTAAAATAATACTTTTCGTGAGCAGCCGAAAAGTATGCAATACTTATCGAAAAGTTAGTATTTTTCATTTTGAACAGCTGTAAGAATTCGGTTTTTTTTTTTAATTATGAGCCGCATAGAAAATACTTTTTATGCGCGCTGCAAAGTATACATCAGTATTTGAAGCACGATTATTAGAATTGTAGAGCATAGCAGCACCTCTTTCCTCTTAAATAAATGCGTTAGCACTAGCCGGTGCATGTATTGGGTTAAAGCATAACATCAAAAAACAATTGATATAGAAGTTTTGTGAAGTTTTTGCCAATGGGAATAGTTTGGCTCTAGCAGCAATGCTTATTTATCGACTGTAGAAATGTATGATAATGATATTTTTGTTTTTGTTTTTAATGGATTATACAATACCCATGTAGCCTTCTTTTCGCGTGTCTGCATGTATTAAATAGATTAAAATAGCTTAAGTTTATAAGCAAAATATTCCTTTAATATTCTTATCAATGGTGTCAATCTTGCAAAATAACATCTGAAGCCGGAACACAAATTCTTGTAGTAGACTTTTGTTTTTAGTTCAAACGAGTTTCTGTTAAAAAAAAAATATAATTTGTATTGTCCCCAAGTTATTTATTTGTAGGTATTAAATACTCCTTGACACGTGTTTAAATGATATCCACACGCGCAGTTTTAAGCGGCCGCAGCTTAAATCCGGTTAGTTATTTGGCCAAATGCAGATATCCTTTAGGGGCTTCCAGTTTTTCTTAAATAAGATAGAATCTGGCATCCTTGCCTTCACTTATAATTAATGTGACTAATTTGTGATAATCGACATGGGAATCTTGTTTATTAAACGTTTTGGCAAAAAACCAGGGGAGCTTCCATACAAAGCCTTTCACATGATTCGGCAGCCCAGGCACACACACACACACACACACACTCACGCATACACATAAATAGTGGACAGTTTTTGTTTTTGTTCCTTGAGTCTTTTGTTGTCGCTGTTGTTGCTGTGGCTTCTTCTTATATGTATGTAATGTTCTTTCATGTTGCAAAACGATTTGTTGGGCGCAAGATTTATGAACTTGTTTTCCCTGACAGCCGACAGTGGTTAAGGTAACACACACGCACACACACATGCATACATTTTCTGTGTGTGTGTGTGTGCGTGAACATGCCGCTAATTAGAAGATTTTAATTATCTGTTTTCAATCAGCTTCCACTCAGATAATGATAATGCTGCCTTGTTCTCGTTTTTTTTTAATTTATTTTTTTTTTGTATTTTTACTTTGCGGCTATTTAAGCCAAAATGTTGTTGACATTTTCGCGGATCGACGTCGCCGTCCGCATGGCCAGCAATTTTGGAAGGTGTTTTTGGTATCACGGCCACGCGAACGCTGCCAATAAGTGCTGTCAAAATGTCCTAAATCGATTAGAATTGATTTTGAGAAGCTCGCTGACAGGCCAAGCGAGCGAACGGGGATAAAACCCCCTAACCCGAGCCCGTGCCCCTGTCCGTGCCCGAACCTGGTCTGGGTTTGATCCTGTGCCCGTGCCTGTACACAATCACAATAGCGGATTACAGTTGTCTGTCGTGTTCTGCGGCCGGCTCGTTGATTGTCGGCCTTTTTGCACAGTCGTCCCAGCTTTCTCGTCAGCTCCCTCGTTGCGTGTTAAAGGCCCAAAAGGAGGCGATGTCGCTGTCATTGACGATTTATGTCAACTGCCGCCGCGGCACAATATTCAAATTCTTTGCATTCACTCATCACTTGTCGTCAGCTCGTTGCCTGCGCCCCTGCAGCGTATTGCGGGCTACGGATTGGGGGTTGCCAGTTAGGAGCTGTGGACGGCATGAGCTTTTGAAGAGATGGGATGCAAAATTATGTGTCCGGCATCGAATACCTGACGAGGGCTGCTCAATTGTTCACTGAAACTATTTGGTTCCGCATAAGAAAACAGGAAATTGGGACCACCAATAATAAAGGAAACGACCAGAGCTACCTTAAGAACGTTTTTCAATGCTGGGTATAGATGCCCAGTTGGATACAGGACGCAAAGAACCAAGATAAAACCGAGTAAATAATCTGACAGCTTACTAAGAACAACCAACTTCAAGTACAGCAAGCTCCTATTTTAAGATTGCTTTAAGGGACAATTCCATCCCGACCTATGGCACCACAAAATGTTATTAATACATATTTATTATGATTCTCAATAATAAGATACAATTCTGGTCCGGCTAAACTTAATGAGCACCTTTAAAAGCTGCACTCAAAACTAAAAGAAAAACGATTATCCGGATGATTTGCCAAAATAGATGTAAGTGAAATATAGTTTTCAAATATTATTTGTAGTCCCTCATGGTCTCCAAAAATAGCTTGTTTTCAAGCATGATCTCAATTTCGTAACCATTCGCATGGATCAAAAAGCATGCAATTCATAGTCATATTCAAGTTCTTAGTATTTGCACTTTGAACTCTTATGTTATTTTAAGCTATTCGAATTTTCAATTTTTCGTTTACGAATTGCTCAACCCACCCGCTGGCCAAATGACATTTCTGTCTAGTTAACTCGCCACTCAGCTTACCTCGCAACACGTAAATTTGATTCAAAAACAAAATTTATTTAACTCTAATGGATTTGGGCATCCCGAGTGGTTCTCAGAGCTTTGTCTTTGCCCTTTACGCGTGCCCCATGTACGACGTCTCTGGTCACCGTCCCCGTTTTCCATTTTTATCTCCCGTTTCTCGTGCGCCTTATGCCGCGCCAGGTTGAGCGCGTTGTGTTACTTGTTACTTTGATTTGACAGGATTCATTGTCTCCGCCACTTGAATGACTTCAAGCTTACGCTTCGCAATCTCAGTCGCAGTCCGCCACTGTCGTAGTGTCGTAGTCTGAGAGGCAGCCTCAGGCATAGCCACATTGTCCGCATCGTGGAATCCATCGTCGTCCGAGCCTGAAGCCAATGCGTATTGACATTTTAAATGCGTCCATCACTTTGGGTAGACATTGGATTTGGCTTGCGCCTCGGTGCTCGCTGACGGAATTGATTTAAATATATTGCGGCCCCAAGGGGCCAGAGTTCCACAGCCCTGTCGGTGCGTTTTAGTGGGCATGGACAGTAAATTGGTCAGAGGCTGCAGCAGCAATGGAATTTATAAGCGACGCGTATTTTCGACGCTTTGATTGACTTGTGTCACTTTGTCTCATTTGTCAGGCGAACGCCTTCATCCAGTTGCTGGCGCTTAAGTGTCAGGTGTCTCATTGGGCACTCAATTGAAATGTTTGGCCGTGCCTCTGCCATAAATACAGATGGATCTGAGTCGCACGAGTCGGCTGGCACTCAAGGCTTTTGTCCAAGCCAAATGACATGCGCCTGCATTCAAATGCCCATCAAATCATTATACAGATGAGCGGCCAGCGCGGCGACGGTGGTGGTGGTGGCAGCGCATCCTTTTGGCAATATCCTGCCGCAAATTCCCAACAGCTAGTCATACATGCGATTTATGACAGCTGTGTATATGGAAACGGCCTGGTACAGGAAATGTCCTGCCTGTTAACCGGAGATATGTTTCATATCCTGAAACACGTAGCCGACTGCCGTGGGAGATCCGCATTCATTTCGCAATTGAATGCCACAACTCAGGCACTGTGACAGCATAGATTTGTTTGCTTGCCACTTCCAATACCGCTCTGACTCCCACAAGCCTTGTCCATCTTCGCCTGGTTTAGTCGAAAAGGGTTTCCTTTCTGATAATGCGCCAACAAATACGTAGCTCAATTGCGTTTGATTGAATTGAATCTCCATGGTGCTAAGTCCTTGGCATGACAGCATGACAGCGGCATTAAGTTCCCTGCCTTGATAATATTCTGTTTGCCATTAATAATATATAGTTATATTCATTTGCTTCATCCTCTAAATGAACGACTCATAAATGTAAATGTATTTTAATCCAACAAATGCTTGTCAGAAGTAGGGCAAAATCTTAAGATGATCCAGTTAAGCAAATTATATACAGCACTCTTAAGGAATAACTAAAAATAACTGAAAGAAAGAAAAACGAAGAGAGAGAGAAAGAGAGAGAGAGAGAGAGAGAGAGAGGGCAAAAGATAGAGCGAAAAAAAGTTAATGTGAGCAAGGGCCTAATTATAAACTTGCCCACAAACCTTGTTAGTTCCAAGTCTTACTTGGATTCATAGGTATTGCATAATAGGGACTGTTTTTTTTTATTTTCGGGTGAGGGGAAGTTATTAAAATATTAGGTATTCATGGGTTGTGTTTGGTGTAAGAGCACATAATTAGCACGTATTACCAGGCCTTCCTGGGCTAAGTTTTTATTTTTAACTTATTTTTTTCTCGTATCCGGTCTAAATAAATTAAAATTGTTCCGTTTTAAAAATTGGTAACACATGAAATAACTGCAACCAATAGTTTTGGACATATTTATCTGCCGTTGAGTTGATTTTCCAAACTCGGTGAAACACATTCATTCAGTCAGTTATAATGGAAAGCCTTGGCGATAAGAATTTAGCCGATTGCATTCCACCTAACCCAGCACCTGTAGAGCCTTTCTATAAGAAATAGGTATCTTATCTCAATAATCTTATAAAAAGTATAATCTTATAAAAGTATGTGTAAATTCTATTTCCATTGGGCCTATTGATTAATTTAGATTTACTGGCCACAAAATTGACTTTCTATTTGGGAAAACTCCCTAAAGACATTATCATTTGTCAATTAGCCCAATCACAATTATCGAGAGCCACAGCTCAATAGGTCTGGTTGGGGCTTGATATGCATAAAATATTGCGGATAGGCTGGCAGAGGCATTCCCATTCCTTTCAGCAACTGCATCTGGACGACCCGTTGGCTACTTGCAGCAATTATGATTTCACCAAAAGTTTGTGCGCAGATGCCGGCGAGGGGCGAGTGGCGAGCGTCGTGTGGTGCAGTTGCTGCTGCAACGCCCAGAGGTGTAGCCAGCTCGATTGCAAATTGAAAGCCAAATGCGAGAGCCACAGACGCCCCCGAGCAACACGCCCATGTGCTTTGAATATTGCTGCTGGACTGAAGCTGGTAGCTGAGAGCCCGGCTCGGCATTTGCCACAATTGCCAGGCACTTTGTAACTGTCGGCGGCTATTAAGAGGCTCATTTTTTGCCACTGCCGGTGCGCTATGCACGCCGGTGTTGGCATGCAAATCCAGAGCCAAAGTTGCTACCGGCAACTGGCGGCAGCTGTAAACTCCTTGCGCCTTGTAACAATGTGGCCAAAAACAAGAGCTGATCTTTGCCAGTTGCGTAATTTGCAAAAAGGCAACAACAGCGTCGAGCAACAACAGCCGCATGTAGGATGCCTTGGCGGCTGAGTTTTTGATTTCTTTCAAATTGGCAACCGCCGCGCAATCAACTCGACCAATCCAACAGAGTTGCCTGCCTTTGCCCCTGACGTCCCCGTCGGAATGGCCAACGGGCTTTTGAATTGAATTCAAATTTCAATGCAATTTTGCATATCCAAGCGCATTATAGCCGCTTGCCAACTTACTCTTACTCTTACACTCCCGACACAAAGCCTATTGAACTGTGAGCCATTCCGAGCTTTTTGATCTGCCGCCGCCGGGCGGAACGCTGGCTTTTGTGCCCAGGCGAGATTGAGTCTGGCTCGACTGACGCACGCCATTTTCTACAGCCTGCAACTGCTGCCATCTGCAATGCGCTGCAACTGAATTACGCAGGATCCGACAGAGAGCTCAGCTTCTCTCCTGGAGATGGACTGTGGACGTCGCGAGTTGCGACTTTTGGTCAGCCGCAGAGACAAAATAACATCCACATTCACATCGACATCGACATGGACATCAGTTGGCCTGCGATGCATTCGGCCTTTCGTGGAATCAGAATATTGACATTTTTGTACAGCAACAACAACAATAACAACAACAGCAACATTTGCTACAGTTCAGAAGCAACAGCTTCCAGTATTGCTTGGCCTCCATCGAAAAGAGAACAATGGCCAAAATGTGCCAGAGTGGGCAGGCATCATGTGGAGACAAAGCTTCGAGCTGAAGCTGAATCTGAACTTGGAAGTAGCTCGGTTCTGTTTTGGTCTCGTTTAATGCCGCCAATTGAGGGCAGCTTAAGTTTTTCTTTCAACGAAGATGAAGAGATGCAGCTTAGTTAGCTTACCTTGCCTAGATTGTGCCAACCAGACTTTTGGAATGAGCTACTTCTATCTCTTTTATATAAGAACATCGCTCAATTTTAGTGAAATGTAATCAATATTATAACCATGACCATGACTAACTTATTCATTACTATATGTGTTATCAATTAGATTGTCTTTTTTTGTATTTTCTCTATTGTTTTCAAAGATTCTGTTGAAAAAATATGCTTCTCATTTATATTTCTTTATGGAAGTTTCTTTGGTGTCTAATAATCTTAACAGTAGTTCAAATTACATATTTTTCATTTAAGATTTTACAACAATTAAAGCATTATTAAAAGCATGTTTAATCTCTATATAACCTGTTCGTCCTGACTGGCTGACTCACTGACTGACTGATTGGTGATTAACGCACAGCCCAAACCGAAAGAGCTAGAACGCTAAAATTTTCACTGTAGTTACGTCATATGATAAAGGTGCACAGTAATAAAAGATGCGAAAAATGTTTGTATGAAATTCATTTTCAAATATCTTTCTTCAAATTCATTTGAGGGGCTCTTCATAGGGGGGTCAAAGATTTGGGGGTGAAACATTTGAGAGTGTTACACTTTCGCAAAAGCTTCATTGGTAGAAACACGATACAAACATTTTTGGCATAAGTTTTAAGTTTTGTCGATTTGCTTCTCATTGTAAGAAATTGTTTGATAGGTTCTTGGCTGGCAAATGCGGATCAAAAGACTAACATGGGCGTGTACTTAGTGGATAGGTTATATCTAAAATGTTTAGCGTAAGGCCAGGCAATACCCACAAGTTCTTATTATTTTGAATAAAAAAAAAACTTCATTATCTTTTCTAAGTGATAAAACTTTGTTTTAAATTTTTTGGATGTTTGCATTTCTACAGGCTTAAAATATTAATTATACACGTAGCTTGAACAATTATTAATCGTAGTCCTACACTTTAAACTGTTTTATGGTTTAGATAAAGCTATATCTTATAAGATCCATTTATGTGCTCTTAAATAATTCGCAACAAGTTCTTACATTCATTTTAGTTCTATTTGTTTCAAAGCATTCACTTGTAACAAAACGCACTATTTATTGAAGCGCCCAACAATTGCTGCCGACAAAAGTGTACAGTGGGCAGTCAGTACGAGTACCAACATCATCGGCATCATCATCGATGTGTCGGCGGCTATTTGGGCAACGCTTTTTGTCGCTCCCAGAGCCTGCCGTGGTTGCTGTGTGTGTCTGGTTGGCTGGTTGGCTGGCTGGCTGGTTGACTGGATGGCTGGCTGGCTGGCTGGCTGGCAGCTTGGATGCTGCTGCCTGTTAGTCAATGGAGTCATGTCCATGTTATAAGCACTTAATCTGATCTGCGCAACTGGCCTTTGTTTACCGCAGTCACAGTACCGGGCTGCCCGGCAGCGCTCTTTTGCTTTTCTAAGGTTATTTTTTCGGATTGTTGCTAAATTATTTGGCGACTTTGGCCTTCGGAAAGCGACTAATTTGTTGAAGGCGAAGCTATGGCATCACATCAATTAAAAGCAAATCATTTGACTGAAAGCCTTCGGACCCTACTCAAGATGTCTATCTGTCTATTGGAAAGGCTCGGGAAAAATCAGCGCAGGATGCTGAGGAAGTCGTAAATCGGCTAACAGTTTGCCTCCCAAAGAAATGCAGAGCAGCCTTCATTTTATTAGTATTAATTTGTGTGTATTTTTAGATTATACAAACTGCGGTAGGTTAATTGTTCCCTCAAGTGCTCGCAATGCTTTCACTTGCATATGCTGTCGGGATCAGTAGATAGGGGACCACACAGCGTCGGTGCAGCAGGCACTTGTGTTATATGTCACACATAAACAGCGAGCGAGCGGGCTGCGGCAGCGACTATCAAAATATTTAGAGAAAGGCGAGAAGCGGGCTAAAGTGAAAGCAGTAGTCAAATTTTAGATGCGCAGCAGGAGCTGACTAATCCCAGCCAACAGCAGGCGGCATTCTCCTCACAATTGACTTTGCGGCCTGAGCACAAAGACAAATCCGTAGCGACAACTGCGACGAAAACAGACATCGGACATGGGACAACGGACATCGTCCATTGGTTCCCTTAGCGCATTATTTCACTCTTTGCGCTACATTTGCATATCTGGCCAGGTCTCTCAGCCAGAGATGCAGTTTGACTAGTACTTTGTGGCCAAAAGCCGCTTGCCATTGCCATTTCGTCATGCTTGATTGTTGAGTGCTCCTTTTATGAGCTAAGCTGCTGTGTCGAGCTGCTCAGCGGCTGAAATTCGAAGAAAAGGCCAAGCCTACAGGGCACAGTGATTCAAAAACCAAATACAAAAAAAAGTTTAAGATAACAATATAAAGCGAGTCAATTCGAAAAGAGCAACAAGAATATATTCGAAAAGATTTGGAATATTTATGTATATGCATAGCATTTTTCTCACAATGTCAATTATACGAATTTAATCTTATTATATAAAATACGATAAAATAACCCACAAATAGATCTGAATTGCTTTAACCTATATTCTTATGAGCCTACCGAAATATTAACATGCATACGCACTACAATTATATGTCATCTGTTATTGAGAGAGGGTACAGGCTGTCATATCAGTAAAGGAACAAAAAAGTTCACAGAGTTGGATAAAAAAAGGGCAGGAAAATATTTAAAAATTAAAGAGAAAGAGAGATTCACAGTACAAAAAGTAAGTGGGAGGGATATCACGGGCACAGATTTTCAATATAATAGTACTATAATCAAAGCAATAAAACCTGTAAGTATCATTTTAATTTGTGAGAAGCACATAGAAGAGCGATTCTTAATAAATACATTTTTTTTGTTTTATTTTCGGAACGGTGGGAGCTACGTCAACATTCTGTTGACCACTGTGGTCACTCAGCATCCGGATCTGGCTCCTCCTGCTCGTCCTGGTGCTCGTCCAGTTGACCAAATAAGGTGCAACAATTGCGGCAGCCGCTGCATCTGCAACTGCAACTGCGGCTGCAACTGCAGCAAAAGAAACTGATGCCGCGGCGACTCCTTTGTTTGTTTTGTTGACGAACGATTGCAATTTATTTGTATTGTTGCGTTGCCGGCATTTGGCAATGCATTTTTGATTATGTGAACTTATTTCCGCGGTATATCAAACAGCTTTGCGGCGCGACTTTTGCATGGGGCCAACGATGCGACTGGCGACTGCGAGAATGCCCCATCAAGGGCCAATGCTAGAAATTGTTGCCCCAATTTGTTTGGCCTGCGTGCGTCTTTGTTTGTTTATTTACATTCGGCAAGTCCGCCGAGCTTCTTGGTTCTTGCTCATGTTGTTTTTAAGTGGTGGCGCCAATGGCCACAGCGCCAGTCAAAGGTCTGCTTCCCTAACAGGCACCCCCAACCTCCAGCCTCTATCTCCACCTCCACCCCCACTGCCATGTCCTCTTCCAGCGTTCTTAGCCTGGCAATGGCTTTTGGCTGCATGGCGCATTTTTGTTTAAACATAAATTTTTCATTTTTTTAAATCAATAAAGTGAAAAGCACCAAAACCAAACAAAGCCACGAGACCAAAGCCAAAACAAGAAATGTATAAATATACCACAGCCAGCCACTCTGTGTGTTGGCACATATATTTGAATATGTGTGTGTGCTTCTAATTGAGCTTGACTGATTTTATATAAATAAACAAATCAGTCGCAGTACTGCCTGCATTGTTGCCATCGTCATCGTCGAGGTCCTCTTGTTTCTCTTCTAAACTCTGGCAGATGGGTTTTGATCGATCCAGTTGTGGATATCCGATGGGCGTCTATCGTTGCAAACATAAACAGATTTTGGCTACAAATTAGCTAACAGTCCGTTCACAGCTCGTGGCTTGTGGCTCATAGCTCAGACTTTCTGAGTCCAGGGCGTGAGACAACTATGATAGATTTGCTGTGTATTGATGGATTGTTCGTTGGACTCACACCTTGAATTGATATGTCTTCTAACCGATCTGTTGAAAATTGAAGGGTTTTTTGTTTGTTTAGTCTATATGCATTAGACTTTATTGGAATCGTGAAAGGCGAGCACAATCAATTAGAAACAATTAACCCAAACTTTATTCACTTTAGAACGCAATACAGTATGTAATATATATATATTTTAACCCTTGTGACATGAACAATCAAATTTAAACGCCGACATATCACAGCTGGCAAAGCTTAAATGCGTTTTTGATTCGTCGCAGATTAGCGATATTATTTTGATCTTGCGTCACAAATATATGAGATTCGTATAAGAACTTTGACCAATAGTTTCCACAGAGCTTCAAAAAAACATTATTGGTTCAAAAAATGAATAGCTCTGAATAACTTTTTCCTGTATGATGGTAAAATATATATACAAGAAAGTATAAAATAGAGAATGGTAAGAATTTGTACGAATACATAAAGCTTAACGAATTTGTATAAAACTGTTTATAATTGTTTGGGGCCTCAACCCATCGGAGAACATTATTTGCAGCCTTACCACAAATTGTAATTCTCTTCGAAGGGGAAAGAAAAATCGTCTAAGTTGCAATATTTTGAATTTTCAAACACTTTAAAACTACTTCTATACAATATAACTTACGTACGTATATATGTATGTGAGAAATTATAGTTATTAATATACAGGAATATACGGTATAAATTATACTATGACTAAAATGTTTTTAAATTTATTATAATTACAAATATTATTAATTACCGATGTAAAATATTACAGTAAAATAGGATTAACTTGTTTAATGTGCATCCCCAACCAACCGGTCGAGGGCAGCATTAATGTAAGCTATGAAACGGGTCGCGAACTACAAAAGCGAGCACAAACTAACACTATGGACTGGGACTATCTGCTTGTTTTATAGTTTAGAGTAGACGATTTGATACGAGGAAGAGAAGAATCCGAATTTAATACCCTATAATGACTACTTGTATCATCACAGAAGGTCCGAAAAGGTTCACAAAAATTTAATAGAAATTAAAAATGTGCTTTTAATTGACATGTATTTATTGATCACATTTTCTGACATCCATATTTCATTAACAAATTAAGAGCAAACGACTTAAACGTTTGCGGTAATTTATATACATAATAGTATTTAAGATCCCGTTACGTGTGTCACGCAACTTATACTATTATGGCTTTTATCTAAACACGATATTATAGGCAGCTCTTACACTAAAAGACATGTTAATGTATAATATAATATACTGTTAATACAATACATGTATCCAAAAATCAAAGCTTTATTAATTCCTAATTACCATAGCTTTCAGAAAATTACCTAGTTCAGATTATAGTCAGTATAGTCTCTATTGTCTTATTTGATTTAAAATTTCAGATGCTTATCGCTCGAGTGGCTGTCACATCGATTGACAGTTAAGCAATTTAGGTATACTCAAAGCGTACTCATACTGTTTAGGTAGAATCGTGTTAAACTTGGTATAAAGAATTACAAACAGTGCGTGTTCGAGTATGGGGCAAATTCCAATTCCAATACCACGTCCGAGTCCACATCCACATAACTTGGCATAATCATAGCGTAACGTTTATATGCGCAATTTATCAATTTTTCAGCGCCGGGGCATTTATCAGATAATTGTTGTTTACACACACTGAAACGAACAACACACACGTACACGTGTGTGTTAATTTGTATATAGAAAGGGTAAGGGGCATTGGACGCGCGCTGGGCAATGGGAAAACCGCAAAATCATCGGCTCAGTTCAGTCTTGGGGGCACTAAATTGCAACAGAAACAAGAACACGCTAGTTAATTGGCCCAGAGAGCAGATAACTGACAGCTAAATTGCAATATCGCATTGCGTTTTGTTGGTTATTTTAGTTGAGTTACTTTAGCCTTTACTGTGCGCGACCTTCTTGGGGCTGGCGGCTGCTGCCTGATGGCCGGTGGCTGGGGTCAATTTGATTGAGCACAGCTGGTAATTCAAAGTGATTCGATGCCATTCAAGGCGATTTGAGTTCGATTGAATACGCTCCGATTCATTTGCGCACTTGTTGCTTTCATTTTGCATTCAAAGCTTATTCGCCGCCGTTGCGCCAATTCCCATGCGCGGCGCGCAAAAGAGCAGACACGCCCCACGCTCACAGCCAGCCAATCAAAAGCGTCGCCATATTTGAAGCGAGCGAGCACACATGTCGTTGAGCGAGCGAGAGAGAAAGAGAGCAACCACTAAGGTGAAATTGAAATGAATGCAGCGGTGGGGGAGAGTAATTGTTTTTGTTGTTCGCCTGCAGGCTGGCTGAAGCCGATGTTGGCCTGTCTAGTTTTGCTGCGTAGTACATCTACCCGCCGCTTGGCGGCGCTGTTGCGTGTGGGCTGCTAATTAGCTTGTTGTAAATGTTATTGCAGCTATTTTTTTGTTATTGTTGCATCTTAAATTTGGCTACGCACTTTGCCGTGGGCGTCCAAAAACTGTCTAATGAAATACTTAAATGCATAATCTCCAAAACGCGCGCTGTCCATCAACAGCTTTGACAAGACAGCCCGAGTGGCCGGCTAAAACTCTACGAAACAGAAAAACGCAGCCTGTTACCGAAGCTATTTGAAAATTAACTACTTGCGATGTGTTTTGGCGATAAGTGCGCTTACACGAATGCTTACCAGCCCTGATGATTAATTGCACCACTGGTCAGCAGCAGCAGCAGCAACAACAACAACCAAAACAAAAACAATAATAATATGGCTGGCAGCTGTTTTTGCTGTGTGGGGCAGCCGTCTAAATTAACTTGCTAGCTGAGCCAACAGCAATGCAATGCAATGCAATGTTGTGTAGAATGCAGCAAATGTCTCATGTCTTGGCTGGCAACATGACGACAGGGCCCGGTCTCGAGCCCGGACCGGACCGGCCCGGCAACGGTTTCGGTCTTGGTCCCCGACGGAGCATTCAAAACATGCAAAAAATGTTACGCCATTTAAAGGGCTCAACTACCCCCCAAAAAATAGGGTCAGCAACGAGTAAGCGGCAAGACCGGGTGCCCATTGTTGCGTGGCGAAGGCTCATTGGCCCAGACCCGAACCCTAGACCCTAGTCCCGCGTCCGATGCTCCCCCACTCGCATAACTCAAAAGAGCGCGCACACCGTTAGTTTGGTGGCTGCAAAATGCGAAAATTGCATTTGCATATGGACGCAAACAAAGCTTGGAAAAGCCCAAAACAAAAACTGCGCCCACTTTGCGGCAATGGTGGCGGCAATGCCGCAGCTAATGGTAATAGTGTATAATGGTAATGGTAATGGTAATGGTAGCATGCATGCATGCATATGGGAAATGCAAAAGATTGCTATCGCTCGAGCCGACTCCGCTCGGCACTGGGCTGGGCTGGGCTAGGCTGGGTCTAGCTGCAGCACGGCGCAATGAACGACGACACAATGGCCACCGGAAGTGATAAATTAAAATTATTTTTCGCAAGATTTTGCCCCAATCGAATAGCTCCCCTTTGACCCCTCCGCCAACCAAGAGTCGCCTATTGCCTGGTTTTTGCTACTGCTTCTGCAATAGCAGACCTTAAAGACGCTTTGATTTGACATCAGAGCTCCTATATGTTTCTTTTTTATATATGTTAGGTTGCCTTCTGTTGCGTGTATTGTCCGAGTCGGTGTCGGAGTCGGTGTCGGAGTCGGTGCATTTTTCAAATATTTTTATGCACTGTCGCACATTGCGCTCTTGCCGAATGGAACATTTCAGATTGCCGTATGGGTGCAGCGGAAATTTCATTGCTTCAAATTTCAAACGGTTGCGAAATTTTCGCGAGAGTGTACAAATGATTTGTTTGAACTGAGAATAATTTCAATTAGAGAAAAATATTGCTTGCCTATTACAAAATATAAGAAAACTTATTTCTATTATATTTTTGAATATATATATATATATATATATATATATAATAACAATATTTGTATAAAAACAACTACGATATGTTTTAAATACTAATCTTTTATAATAATAATAATAATAATAATAATAATAATAATAATAATAATAATAATAATATATTAATATATAAATTATATATAGCCTTATAATAAAAATAATATTAGTTCATTATAATTAATTATTATTAATATTTAATTTATTTTTTTACAAATATTAGCATTTTTATATTATGTCCTGACTGACTGAACAGTGAGATTTTCAAGCTACTAGTCGAGAGTGAGCACCAAGAAGTGATCACTGGAAAAATCGACATCCGACAAGAGGGGGAAAGCAGTAATCAAACTTAGCATGAAAATCGTAAAAATCAACCTAGCATTATAATTGTGCTTTGCAAAATTGACATCATGAGTACGCGTGGATTAGGTATCTGAGCGTCGGCGGTATGAGGATATAGACGAGTCGCGGTTAAAAATGTATAGAGTTTCGCGAGAGGGGTGGGTTGGGAAAAGCGTGCGACTTTATAGATACGAGGTGAACATTTTACCGGCTTAAGCAAAACGCACACGGACAAAGTCGCACGCAAAATGCTAGTTAGACAGATAAGATAAGCCAGAAATTTTGATACAAGACAATTTTTTTCTTAAATCTACTTTTTAATATAATAAAACGCATATATCTTTCTTCAGTTCAGAGTTTAATTTACGTTGCAGGAAATGATGTTATTTTAAAATTTAGAAACTGTTCTGTCTTATAATAGATATTGAGTTGACATTTGAGCAGTAACGAAATGCCGATTAAATTAGTGTTATGGAGATCGTGTGATCGAGATGCATTTACCATTTGATATATTGCGTTCGATTGAGATCTAGTATATACACTGACACAACTAGAACAACGGACAAACCTCAACATCAGACGCAGCCCCTGTCTCTGCCTTGGGCACTGGGTCAGTGTCAGTGTCAGAGTCAGTGGCCAGGAGAGCGTTGCGCAGTCCCAGACTCAGCTCCCAGCTCCCAGCTCCAGTCACAACTGCGGGCCCTGTGCCGACTGTCGCCTAATCGCAGTTTATATGCGCTTGCTGTGCACACCTTCTGTCGACTTAGGGCCCGCTCTTGGTGCAGCCCGAGATTCGTTCTTGTCTGAGACGCAGCAGCTCGGTGGCTGCGCAGGCGCAGGCTGGCTACATAAATTCGTCGATTTAAGTGCCCCATGCAAAGATTGCACAACAACAACAACAGCAGTAACAGCAGCAACAGCAGTTACAACAACAACTTCTAGTGGACTACTGACTGCTGCTGTTGGCCTGACCGGCTGACGAGCCTGACCGGCTGACCAGAGTTTGGGCTCGGTTGGCGCATGAATTTATGGCACAGCGTCACATAACTTTGCTGGCGCGCGTAACAAATTGCCAAGGAAGTAACGAGATTTAGTGGAAATTGTTTAATTGTGAATGCAGATACAGTCGGCATTGGCATCGCCATCAGCGTCGCCGTCGCCGTCGGCTTCGGCGTCGGCGTTGAGGCGACAAAATACTCGTACTTGTTGCTGTGCCTTTTCGCTTTGGCGACCCTTAGGCCGGCAGCGGCCCGAAACGCTGCATAAATTAGGCTTAAGTCTAGCAAATTTATGCCTTATGAGTGTCGCACGAAATGAAGTTGTTAGCCGGGGCAACATTATTCCGCCTTTGTATGAAGTTGGGAGCCAGAGTTGGAGCTGTGGCTCAGACACGGGCTCGGGCTCAGGTTTGGGTTCGGGCTCGCTGTCGCATAATATACGATTTGATTTTTCTTTAATTTTTATGGCCGGGCGTTTGTCACCGCAACGTAGGTGGCTTGTAAATTGAACATGCAGCGACATGCCGAGAGTTTTCTTCGAGAATTTTTCTCTTTTTTACATTTGGCTGTGTTTGCTAAGTTTTTTTTGCGCTTGCAGCTTATGCATTTTATTAATTATTGCAAATTTTCCGTGTGGGCCGGCGCTGGGAGCGCACATTGACATAAATTGCGTGTTGCTTGTCCAATTTTTGCTTGTCGCACAGCTGCATAGTTTACCCAGTGCCCGATGCATGTGCACAGCGAGTCTTACAAATGTTGCCCAGCTCATTTGCTTCAATTCCATTATCGCCTTAATTTTTTATCGCATCAAAGCGCTGGGCCTGCTCGGGCGATCGCTGGCGAGCTGCCGGCCCCACCATGGGTCCTTCACATCAAAGGAAGATGCACGGCACAGTTGGCGGCCCACAGCAGGCAGCAGTCACTCATAAGGCCAACACGCAATACCCTCGATCGTTTGCGGCCAAGACTTGGCCAAGACTCTGGCGCGTTTTGTATAAATGGCAATGGAGCAACAGCATGACGTTATGCAGCCTTAAATTATCATATGGCCACGGACTCAGCCGCGGACTTCACTGCAACAACAATCGGTTATTGGTCGTCTGGTCGCCAGGAATTGGAATCAAGAGTCCAGCCTTAATACTGAAGCCCTCTCACTCTTAAAATCTCGCGCCCTGCTGTGCGTCGCATTTACGTTCGATTTTTAATTTGAATAGTGCTCGTCGACTTCTTTTTTATATTTTATTCCGCGTGCCACTTCACCTCTCTTACCTTTTTAGTTTCTTTTTTATTTTATTTTTTAATTATGAGCAAAAAAAGAAACCTTTATGCATATGCGTTTTTCGATTTAAATAAATTCCTTTTATTTGGAGCCTCACCTCTGGGGTACTCTTTTTGTCTACCATGCTTCTCCTGCCTTGCCTCTAGGTGTTTGTGGCTCATGGGAGAGAGATCTTCATGCAGCGGATCTTTGAAGTAGTTCGTAGTGGTTACTTGTTGTATGTAGACAATATAATTCTTAATTGTTTTTTTGTTTAAGTCGTGTATAATAAGACAACTAGTGCGTTAAATAAACCATCATGATATTTAAACCATCAAACAAAATTTAACTTAAGCTTCAGCAATGCCTTATATAAGGTAAAGTTACTTTTATTTTGGAATTAGGTATGAACAGAAAATGAATGAAAAGAGGAATTCTCGAAATTTTGCAATTATAGGAAAACATCATAAATTTTGAACTTATCAGCAAACAATACTCATAGATCACTTAACCAATTAAGATCATCGTAAAGAGCCAAACTCTTTTATTATTTGAATAGTTGCAGAATCTTTGAAACAAGCCATAAAGCTTAGGTCATTTGTTGACCAACTTTCTATGTGATATTCTGAAATGATAGACAAACTGTGAAGGTGCTGCTTAGTGGCTTATCGCATGGACGTATCTGTACTCACTTATCATCCAGAGCTGCAAGCTATTTTTATCAGACTATCATGCAACTGTCATCATGATTTAAGCGGAATTGTTGCCGGAGCTCCAAAGCGCCACGCCTGCCATTCTGAAAATAAAATGCGACTCGAATATGTCAATAAAATGCATAAATGCCATTTAAAGCTGTGCTGCCTTGTCCAACAGCGCCTATTAACTGCTCCGCTGATGATAATTGGTTCACTGATGACCGAGGATGATGAGCGGAATGCGGGAATTGTGTCCGCCGCATTAACATAAATATAAAACGAAACGAAAATTTTTTGTTCGCCTTTTTCATTTTTTATCAAATTTGAAAATATCAACATAAACATGAAATAAATGTGTCCGTTGATAGTCTTATACACAATTCAGATGCGTATCTGGGTGTCTGACTCCGGCTCGGGTTGTCTCTGCAAATGCCACATAAAAGGGGTCGATGTTGAGGTCAGCTACGATTCGAATCCGACCCGAACTCCGATTCTGTCTTAGACTTTGAATCGTAGCACAGCACGTCTTTCAATCTGGACGGCTGGTCGAATCGTCGATTCGTCGGCCAATTTGAATTTCGTTTGTTGCCACATTAAAATACTCAATGTGTAAGGTCTTAAATTTAAATTTGAAATCCATAAGCGATTGAATGCAACATTCATAGTTCGTTCGGTGGCCATCGACAACCAATTTTTCAGGCATTTTTCCGGGCTTCGCTCTTGATTTGATTTGCATCTAAATCAGTTAGTGAAATCACACACGCAACGCTGCCCAATCTTTTGCTGCTTGGGTGGACGAGGAACATGCCAGCCCATCCATAACTCTTGCCACTTGGGTTGAGTTTTCAACAGGGTCGCGTCACTTGTTTTTTTTAGGTGCTCAGAATTTTAATAAATAGTTCCCTACTCTGTTTGTGCTTTGATTTTAAGTGTTGCTGCAATCACTCTGATTCCCAATGCCCTAACTCAATCGATTGTTGGATCATTAATATTTTAAGCATAGCCACAGAGATAAGTTATGGGTTCCCCCCCAAACACGAGCGTTAGCTGCGTGTTGAGAGCGTAATATGATAAATACATGCTTACATATGAACATATGTAGTATATACTTATATTCAAGAAATAAACAGCTGTTCGTGTGCCTCCTGCATAGTTTTAAAAACATTTCAATATCTCTTAAATGGCCAAATTTTTATCCGTTGAGGCGTCGGCATGTTCAAAATGCCACTGGACGATAACCTGCTGTTCCCTATTTGTTTTTCCCGACCCTGTTGTTACTGTCCCCGAGGTCGTCGCTGTCCACAATTGATGTACACATGTCCAGCAAAAAAGCAGAACAAGAATTGCGCAATGTCAGAGCTGGGAATGTGACGGAAACGTTGCCGTGTCTTCGACTCGGATATCGTCGCATGTTTTCGGCGCACTTGAGAGATTAAAGCGATTAACATTTTTACCATGTCGGATGTCCACTGTCCAATGTCCATTACCCGCTGCCCGCTGACCTGCATGTCGCTGCGCATGCGTCGGAGCTGCTCGAGTTCTTGGTAAGCGCGCGCATAAATCACACGCCTTGACACTTGTCCAAAATGTTGTCAGTTTATGGCTTGGGTCGACTCGCTCCGATCCCAATCCCGATCCCTGCACCTGTAGAACGGCTGCAGGTTAAAGTTCATTTAGCCAGTGTTTTCTGTCATTTGCTTTACTTCTCTTGTCTTACAAGCCCCATTACGCCTTGTTTCCGTTCGTTGAGATACCTCGGAAGCCCCACCACTTAAAAGTTATAGTTTTAATTGCTATTTAAGTTGAATTTCCGCCATACGCAGCCGGAAAGTTGATGCCCTACCAAGGGTGTGTTATTCGTTTTGTGTGTGGCCTTCCCATCCCATTTGAGTCATGATGACATTTATGCGCCTTTTATAGACTGCTTCCACTGAAAGCTTTCAGATTGGCATTCTAATGGCAGCACTTCTCAAAAGAGATACAAATCGTTTGAGTTATGGCCATCAAGAGCCAGCCATGAACGCATCTGATATGGTCAAAACTCATACTTTTTGTTAGTGTTATAACTGCTGGTTATCTTTTATGGGAGATTAAAGCACTAAAAGAAATTTAATTTAATTTGATGCTGATAACTAAACCCTTCAAAATTTGTCAAATAGTAAAAGTGAGCTTTGGTAATTTGATTTACGTGTGAATCATTTACGAACATGCTAGTTTTTTCCACTTCCGAAAGAAGATATACAGACTTGTATTATTGCATTTATCGAAAATATACTTATGTTTTGTATATATTTATTACGTAAATAATATTAACTCAAATTGAACTATGGATATTCCAAGATATTGCATTAATATGTGTATAATTACCGAAGGAATTGTGTTGAAGTACCGTCATAATTATGTTTATTTCGTTAAATTTTGAGGGGAACGCAAGGAGGTATTGAAAAACTTTAAAATTCTGAATCTGTGTTGTACTATACGAAAGCTACATGATATGCTCAAAAACAGGATTACGATATAGATTAATTTTTATTTTATGAAAACGGGGCAAGTAATCGATGATTTGAAAGAAATTCTAACTGCGCGGGCTGTAGGAGGATCAATGGTTAAGATTTGAAATGGGCGAAGAGAAAGATAGATATAGCTAGATCGACTCGTCTGCTGAATAAGAATATTTATACGGATGTATATATCGGAGTTGACACCTCAAAAGGTGCTCCTTAGATTTGCACAAGAGTATTATCCTCACTTGCGTGGTTATTGTATATGAAAGTTTCAGGTTTATCCATAGAATCAATATACCATAAAAGTCAATATTTACAGGAACCAAACGCTTCGCATTGGAGGTAAGCCCTTTACATAGGGACAACTCCTACACAGTTCAAATTGAATGTCAACTTATGTTCTCACATTGATTTTCAGGCACTTGGACTTATGTTAATCCATCTAAATAGCTGCCAACAGCTTGGACACATGCACGACTATATTTGTTTGAAGCCAACGGGTTGATCTGTATCTGTAGCTGTGCCTGCTGTAGACCCACACATGCGGACACGCAAATGTATCTGATGGATACACTTTCTGAGATATCATGCGACCTGTCCCGTTGCCGTACAGCCGTTTAGCCTTTTGTCGAATTCGTCTGTCCCATCGGCTTTTCTAGAAAACAATTTAAATTGATTTCAATCAAAAACTGCCTTTTTGTTTTCGGGATTTTTCAATTTTTTTTTGTTTTGTGTTTTTTCCTTTTTTCTATCTGGCACTTGGCGCGGCAATGGATTGGAGACTGCTCTTTTTTTCGCTTTGGGTAAAGGTTTTTGGGAAAAAGGGACACACGCCTTCAGCGTAAAGATCGTATTTAAACGAAACAAAATTTGACTTTATAATAATGCCAGCCTGTGCGCTTGTGATGTCTGTCCGCCAGCCTGTATGTCTGTATGTTCGGTCTAAGCCAGCATATCCAGCCAGCCAGTCAGGCAAACGAACGACGATCCGTAAGATACAATACCGGATTATGTGCCTTTGTAGTTGTGTTCTTGTATGTAGATATGGCGGCACGAAGCTCCACGTCGCTGCAGTTCTTTGTGACGGCTTTGTGAGCATTCATTCTCCTTTTTGTGTGCGTGTTTTGTCTTTTTCATTTTTGACTTGATTGAAAATCTAGAAAATCAGGTTAATAGCTTAGGTGACAGCCAGCAATGTATATGCGGTTGAATTGTTTAGAGCCAAACACACAAACACAAACACTCACACATGCACACCCGAAATCGAAAACGTTTGCATGTTGTAGCTGTTGTTAAATTTCGTTTGTGCCTAGTGCCTGATAAGATTGATTTGAGCCAAAGATACTTTGGCCATAGAGCTCTGAGTGTGTGCCGGCTGTCCATAAAAGCGTCATATGCGCACATTAAAGGCGGCCTGGCGGCATTGATCCCAGAGAACTGCGAGCTCTAGGGCGCATTGTGCTCGCCACTCAATTAGTTGGTTTGATGTAACTTTTGTCAGCCGAAGCTCGAGTGCTGGGGAACACTCTGACCTGTTTCAGCAGTACGAGCGGCAATGGCGACGGCCATGGCGACAGACAGACAGACGTGTCAGTGGCGGTGCTTTTAGAGCTATTGTGATCTTGTCTACAGCATGAATATGCAGATTCTGTATCGACAATCTGGGCACATGGCACACACAAAAGTAGATGGAAGTACGAGTACTCAGACTCGTACTTCTCGCTTTTCAGTGCATATTCAATTACCAACTTTGGTCTCTTGTTTGTTGTTATCAGAGGAGAAATCGAATTGTAATTGATTTTGTTAGATGTATTTCGTACCATATATACAAATACCAAATTCCATTATTATGAGATCTCTTTTATACCGCTTCGATCAAATAATTTTTGGCATTAACTCTAATTGCTGTGTGTCGGCGAATTCTGTTTTGTTGTCGATTTGCTGCGCTTAGCTATAAATATTTTGGATTTTGTCTTTACTATGTAGGTAACGGATTGTAGTGTAGGACAAGACTCTGTTGTGGCAAAAATCGATGTATAAGGCATTATTAAAGTATATCCTCTCTAAATGCATACTTCAGCATTAAGTATATTAACATATGTTTAGATCAAATCCGATCTTACTTTTTGTCTGATTTTCATTTGAGAATAAATTATGTTCCTTGTTTTTATACCCTGAACCCATTAAAATTGGGTATAAGGGTATATTGTATTTGTGCAAAATCCAAATATATTCTTGATCAGCACCAATAGCCGAGTCGATCTAGCCATGTCCGTCTGTCTGTCTGTCCGTCTGTCCGTATGTATGAACGCAAGGACCTATGAGAGGTAGAGAATTTTAGATGTAGGTGCTCTTAGTGCCTGCGCAGATCGAGTTTGTTTCCGATAATCGATAACTTAATCCGTTTTCAAGTAATCGATCTCTAAATCTATATCGATATCCTGCTTTTTGGGCAATTTCGCTAAATAATAAGAGCTAGACTCACCAAACTTGACATTTAGCTTCTAAAATAGATGCTGTTGGAAGAAGGGGGTTTAGGGTATCCCCTAGTCGGGAGCTCCCGACAGAACCTCTTACTTGTTTAAAATTATAGTTGATTCAAGCATGTGTTAGCTTTTGATTTGCATTCATATTTATATGCGATAGGGGCAACGCAGTCTACTTGCGGTTAATTTGCGAACCTATTTCCCATACAAGTTTGCCATTAGGCATAACATCTAACAGGCAATTAGCAGCTAATGCCGTTTTGAAAACTTTAAGACCCCGGACATGGGGTACTGACTGCAGGTTTTGCTAAGCGCCCATTCGAGATCTTTCACTGAACGGCATTTAAACACATTTCTAATTATTTTTCATTACTTTGGCTTGTCGCGCGTCGAGAGTCAACTACATAAAATCGTTTAGTTTATTGGCCCATCAGTCACTGGAGTTGCGCATTTGCGGTCGCCGGGGCCATTACATTGAGTTATGAAATGAATTTCAAATTTCGCGCAAGAGCGCTAAAATAATTACTAGCCAAAGCTCAGCGCACAAAAACAGTAGCCTCCAATGCTGGGAGGCCTAACCAGGGTACTCGCCTATCGGCTTAACTCAACTTCGCCTCGCATTGATACGCGCTCCAATGCATTTGTGATTTATCAGCCGGGCGGGCATTTGGCATTCAGCATTCAGTATGCGGTATTCGGCGTTCGGCATTTGGCATTCGGTTGCCTGGTCAGCGTCTGACCACCAGTAGCTCTCATCTCATCTGCTGTGGCCGGCTACTGGCCCACAGCTAACATGGCAAACATGGCTAACATGGCCACTTGGTTTTAGTTACCACTGCGTCGCTCAGCGTGCGTTCTTGGCGTTTGTTAAATTGAAAAGTTTTCGTATTAAGTTTATTGCGACGGCCCACTGCTTAGAGGCGTGGCAAGCGGGTTAGTGGGAGCGGGGGCGGAGGATGTTGCCGATTGCGTTAGGTGCTGCTTCTGTTACTGCTTTAGCTGTGGATGCAGTATGCGATATGATTGCGCATATGTTTTGTATGCCAAGTTACAAATCAGTTTTCCCAAGAATTTGCTGTGTTGGCGCTGATATGATCAAATGTCAGCTATTATACACTGCACTACACACTGAATCGATTTTAGACTTTAGACTGAACGTAGTTACATTAAAGTATTTCTCTCTTTGCACACTTGCCAAGGTCAAAAGAGTAGCTTACTCGGAGTACTTGTGCTTACTTTAAAACAATTTATCTCCAAAGCTGTCTTATATTCACCACTGAAATTTTTAAAGTTTTGATTTAGATCGCGCGTTTAAAAGTAGGTATTTTTCTCAATATGCTGCTAACTTTAGGCCCAACTTTAAACCAAAGAAGGTGCCTGATTGTTTTTCGGAGTTTTAAACTGAAAACAGAACCAAACCATAATTTTCTTCAATAACGGGTTGATTGTACCAACCAACAGAAAGAGTCCCAACTCCACAGCATAAATATTCTTAATCCTCAAGCTTTGCATTCAGAGAGTAAATTAAGCCGCTATTTGCATATGAAAAAATAAATTCTTTAATTACAATCATATAAGAAGCTGCGGTTAAAAGCCTGCTTTTTGAGTTGATTCAAACCAAATCGATAATATTGTATTGAGTTTTTAAATCAATAGGATTCCTTCGTTATTTTATTTATCGCAAGCATTAAATATACCCAAGAGGCTTAAAACAAAAAGCATTTTCTTCAGTTTAGTATAAAAGAGGACTTCAATCATTAATCAACTGATTCGGTGGTCAGACTACACATACACAAAACCCTCGTTTGCAAATACTTTTTCTTAAATCTGAATATAAAACCAAAGTAGATGAAGCTCATCGAGCCGACCATTATAATCCGTTTTTTGTTATTGTGTGTGCCGTCTAAAATTTGTTGTCCAGTGCTCTTACTTAATACAAATTCAATCTTAAAAAATACATGTAAAATGCATGAAATTATAAGCCAAGCAATTTGGCTTACCAGCCAAACGGGCGGACCCCGAACTTAACAGTCTCAGCCTTGGACGCGGTCTGAGTCTTAGGTGCAGTTGAACGCGAAATGCGCCCCGTGGAGAGTCTTGGTAACAAACAGCGACATTATAAAAGGTGTAGCCTCGTTTAAGATCTCTGGGGCCGGGATCGGGTCCGTTCAGATGACCATGAGATGGACAAAGTTTGTCCAGTGGCCAGCAATTTTCATGATAATTAAATGCAAAACAGCACAGAGAAGAATTCTAAAATTATTATAATTAAATGCACCCGCCAAAGCGCATTTCAGGTGAATTGTTTTATAATTTCCAACTGCAGCACTGCCAGCTGTCCGATTCGCCATTCCTGATGCCGTTACACCTGATCGCTGGCGCTGGCACCGTCGAGGGCAGGATCACTTGCAATAAACTAAATATTTCCGCTCTTAAATTATTTATATTGATATTTGCTTAAGCCAAACAGCGCCGGGAGACGAGTCAGACAAATGTTTAACAATATTTTGATAGCAGCCGCCTGGGCATAGCAAATTAGCCCCAAAAGGCCAATGACGCAGGTCGATCTCGATACCGATCCATCGATGATGATGATCATCATCATCTGTAACTGTTGCATAAATGCATGTCATGACAGCTCGCACGGGACCGTGCATGACATGTAACACCTTTCGATGCTGTCGTTTTGGTCCTCTAGTCAAAATGAATATGTCAAAATTTACAATTCGTATGAGATGATCGCACATTGAGCATTTTACGATGACAGGCAGAACGTTTTGCGTGTTGCATTGTTTCCTAAAAACTGGACGATTTTCATTTGAAAAATCCTTCACAATTATTTTCTGCCGATTCACAACACTTGTAAGCAACAGTTAACCAAAACCGCAGCCACACTTTACAGCCAAAAGGGATGATAATAAATCAAGGCGCATTAAAAGTGTTTTCAATTTCATCGTAACTCAGCTGCGAGGCTGAAGTACGCGGCCTGACGACGACTCTCTGATTAAGATGGAGATGCTGATGTGAATGTGGATGTGGATGCGAATGCGCCAGAAATGAACATATATGATTTGGCCCATGTCTCACGTCATGTTCTACATGTTTCTGAGCATCATTTGAACGTTGCCGCAACTGGCGCACAGTGAACACCAAACTGGCCCATGATTTATGTCTATTGGTTCAGGCATGGTTAAAAAGCCAAGTAGCCTCACAAAATAGAAATAATATGCTTGACTGTGTATATGTGGCTTTGTTGATTTTGTTTTTTTTTTTTTTTTTTTTTGATTTTGTCATGGCGCTGTGCCTTTTGTTTAACTTTATGGCAAAGTCTAACAATTAACTGGCGATGTGTGTAGCAAACGTCTCCTGCGGCTTTTCACGCATGCGCGCAATTTGATTTTGAAATTTTTGATGTGATTTCGACACGCATTCCACTGTACGCGCTATTTCGTTACGCAAAGCCGCCATCTCAGTCGGGCGGGCGATTGACGAGTTCAAGATGGATCGTGCATTTGGCATTCGAAACAGACCTTCAGACGACCGCCTGAGTTGCCTGACCCCTACCTATTAGTGGCGCCCACGGAGCCCCTTGGAGGTTCTGCTCCCCATGGTTTCGAGAAAGTCGAGGGGCTAGGGCTTGCGCTCACGTACAGCATCACGCAGCTAATTAAAAGTTTGACAAATGATTTGACATTTTCATTTAGGCAAATGGCACGAACGTTTTCACTCTCATTCTCATGGCTTTCTACGGCTGCAGGATTAAGTAGTTTTATTGGACCAACAGCGCTGACAGCGCATGCGGGCGGCCCAGGGCACTTTATATATATATATATATATATATATATATATAATTGGTCTTAAAAGACTTCGTGCAAATACATGATGGTGCTGATGATCCCCGGTTGGACGGACGGTTTCTCGGATGATGCGTCGCACATTGACAGTAATTTAAAAGAAGATTATTAAAATTCCCAGCTAGAATTCGCCTTGATGAGAATTAAACGACGGGCAATTAATGTACTTTAAATAAACATAATTTTAATAGGGACTGTCTGGGCTGGAGTATTTTTCTGCATATCCGCTTTCTCTCAACATATTGATGATATGAATTTCTACTTAACTTACAATGAAAATAAATTAAATTTAAACCTAACTATAAAATAGCCATATCGCATATCAAGCCAAGTAAGAGTTCCTTAGGCAAGATGCACTTACATATTTGAAAATAGTGATTATATGCACTTCCCGTTCTTTTCTTGAGTTCGACTCCCCACATTATTCGCATTTTTCAACATCAATTGAAATTGTCGGTTTTTGCCTTTAGTGGATTAAACTAGGTTGCTCGATTAATTTTAACTAAACTATTAGCGCCCCTCGCGGGAGGAGTGATGCAGTTAGTTATATTGACATTCGCGTGATACACTCGAGCTACAGTGTTAATTAGCATGATATACTATATCACGGCAAAAATGGTTATTTATTATTATTATTATTGTTATTATTATATACAAGATATAAGTAAAAAGCGCCAAGAAATCTATAAGTCCTGACAGAGCGAAGAAGCTGCCGATGAATTTAAGTAAACTTTAGTTGAGTCTGCTATACTTTCTAAAAGTTTATGTTTTTAGAA
The DNA here is from genome assembly GCF_003285875.2 of Drosophila novamexicana. NCBI lineage: Eukaryota > Metazoa > Arthropoda > Insecta > Diptera > Drosophilidae > Drosophila > Drosophila novamexicana. Next base: position 1,228,171 of record NW_020824809.1, on the reverse strand, counting down.
GAAAAACGGATATGGGTAGATCGTACAGGTTGTGATAATGATGGGATGTTTTTCATCCTGTTACTTGCACAACTTCTTTGTGTTCAACTGTATATATTTTAGATGTCTTAAGGCTTCACAGATAACTTTAATGACCATGATGTTTATTTTACGGGAAAGTTGTTTATTTTTAAAATCTGACTGGTGTTTATTATATTGTTTACAAATATGACTTCAACTCGCCACTAACTATTGATAATATTATTAACATTGAGTTATAATTTGTTTAAATATTATTTCTGGACTAAATGGAATGCAATAACCTTACACCTCTTCTCAACCATTTTTCTTCATTTAATCATCCTTATTTTAATAGGATTAAGATCCAATGGGCCAAGATCGTTCTTCCAGTCTGTCAGATAATTATGGTCCAGTGCCCTAAATGTTCATGGTCTTCAATTTGGAAACACATGGAAACAGCGTAATGGGATAAAACCGCAGTCTTAAAATAAAGTTTCACATGATTAGATTAAAACAGTGAAATGCATGGCAATCAGCAATGAGAACTATTTGCGACCCATTCACAATTAAATGAATGAGTGAGACGACGACGTACACAGCTTGTGTATAGAACATATGAGAGCAACATAAGGCGTCGTGTCCCTAGTTCAATGTGTCAATTGTGTAGCATCGTAGTCGTCGTCGCCGTCGTCGTCATCATCGCCGTTTGGTGTTGGTGTTTCGGGGTCTCTACAGGCAGTTGAAGAATAAGGGAGTTTGATTAATGTAAAAGCTGCCACTGATATGTCACACGCATGTCAAATTCTGACATTTGACATTTTGCAAGCGAGAGACGCCAACGCCGCTCTCATGGTGGCTGCCTGGTTGGATGAGCAACGCACACACCAGGCAACGCGCGGACCAGCACCACAACAGCAGAAACATTGCCAACCACCAGCAACAAGAAAGTTGAGTGCAAGCGACGAGTTTCTCGTTTGCTTACTTATTTAAAAATACATTGAATACGCGGGGCGTTAATACATCCGTTAGAGTGCCATTTTGTATGTCAGCCCAACCCCAACTCTGAGTGAGTCAGTCAGTCCGTGGCTCTGGAAGGGCAGAGACTGGGACGGAGGTTGACCTCCTGACTGGTTGTTTGCATCCCTTTTCCATCAGAGCACATCCAGATCCACATCCTGCGACTTTCCTGCTGGCACTTGACAACGACGACATTTGCGCATAAAAAATGCAACATTATTTGACTGCGAATTAATGTTAAATTGTTGTAGGACGCTTCTACTCGGCCGAGCGGTTCGGTTCGGCTCGCTCCGTTGATGTGGGAAATGTCACATTGTGACAGGCGACGCCGACAAGTGTACGCATTGTTGTTACTGTACATTTTTATAAATATTTAATTATATTTTGTTTCCATTTTCGGGTCGCAGGTCGCGAACCGCCCCTCAGCCCACTCTTGATAAACATTGATTAATCACACGCGCACATTTACAGATACAGATACAGACGAACATACTCCGCATACAAATTTCACACTCTGGGGAAAGATCAAAGCACTCGTATGCCTTTGGCAATGCTATAACAGTCCGTCAATTCGTCCAGAACGAGGCCCAACTAGTCAGTGAGTGAAACTATTCGCGCATTATGTCTAAATAAACAAACAGAACGGCCACTGGCATCCAATCCAAGAGGGAAGGAAATCTATTGAAATTGTTTGCCATCTTTCGATAGCTTCTCGGGGCAGAGAATCCGAAGACTTCTTTCTGTTAGTAAGATGTAAGGCGCTGTGTGTTTCATGTGGGTGGAAAATTTATTTGAAAAACAATTTTCATGAAAAGTATGCGCATACAAAACTGACAGCCTTTGGTTTAAAGAAAAATCAACAAACTGCTCGGGATTATAAATTGCAATCTACTGACCCAAACATAATATTGTTTGTAGAGAAACACATGGGCGGGACTCGAGAGCCATAAATAAATGTTAGATTAATATAAAAAGCCGAGAATGATTATAGTACGAAATCAGGCTAAATACTCGGACCAAATAAATTAAAAAATACAATTAGAGTTAAATTATTTGGGCATATAACTCTTTAAACAAAATCCTTTTTCATGTCGACATTTCAATTTCAACCCAACTTTTTAAAATTGTTTCTTTATTAATTTACCGAGGAGATTCATCCTGTTCCAACTATCCATTAATGTGCATAATTTTGATTTAATTTTAAAAAGAGGAGATTAGGACAGAGGATAGAGTAATAACTAAGTCTATACCTAAGATCGGTGAATATCAGAATATTTCTTAGCTGTAAAAGTAGACAAAACTGTATTTACATCTCTTTAGATAATACGTGGTTTGGGAAATTTCACCGTCAAATGTGTAAAAATTTCGGATAACTCTTAATGAAAAATCACTTTAGACGTGTTTCATACTATTCCAAAAATCTATTCTTCTTAGATGATCTTTAAGAGAATTCATTTGACACATCTTTCAAACTTTTTGCAAACTGCAGTCCACCCCGATGGATTAAAGTGGGTCAAAGCTTTTTAGGTTCCGATCGACCTTAAGCTTGCATTAAAAGCTCTACATAAGTACTAATTCATTACGCATTTCATCGATTTTGAATATTCCTTCCGCAACTGTGATAAATTGGCGGAAAACGGTTGAATAAGGTTTTCGATTTCGAAAATTCTACCAGCAACTGTGGAAATTTGGCGGAAAATGTGCAACTTGTTTCCTTACTGTCGGATCAGCTTCAAACTCATTTTCTGAGATCTTTGTGAAAATTTATTTTATATGCGTTCCGAGAAATCCACCGTTTTTTTATGGAAGTGTGGGTCATTAGTTTAATGAACGAACGTTTATTTTTCTTTTTTTTTTTTTTTTTTTGTTTGAATAAGGAATTTATTATTGAGCCATTGATTCAAACTATATGGTGGGCATTAAACCCATTATCCAATATAAATATCCATGTAAAAAATAAACTTTAGGCGTGGAGTGCGGAATAATATGGCTAGGTTTCAATGGGCGAGAATTGTTAAGTTATATATAACATGTGAAGCACAAAACTTGCCACGTACAAGGCTAGGGAATACCCGCTAGTAGATGTATAGATATATGCCAAAAACAGGTTTCTTACATATATTTAATTTAATACAGTTTAAAATAAATAGCTCAGTTTTAAGACACTTGATCCAGCTCAACAGCAAATATGGTTCCTTTGTTGTGAATAAATAAATCTCGGACACAAACGGATCGTAAATTTATATGGGCTAGGGCATTTAATCGTAGACACGCTGGGTATATATAATGAATATTTATAATTATATTATCTTATCTATCTAGCTTTTTTCTATATTTTGAGTCATTGAACATGTTGGCGCCTGTACCTTAAGCACAACAATTCATATAACAATTAACAATTCATATATCAATTCAATGCTAGTTACTATGCAGCCTCACCGGTACTGTGGCATAAATTCGCACCCTCGTAGTAGAATGGTGCAGGGCCGTGCCGGCAACTTAATTTTCATTAGCAAAAATGATGACTTGCCGGCAGCCGAGATGCCAAAAAGTGCAGCCATCAGGCATACGAGTATTTACGGCTTCGATGGCGTCCATGGCGCATCCATTGGCCGCCAATGAGTTACGAGCCGTGCGTGGTAATGTGGCCAACGATATCAACACCATCAACGCAATCGATGGGCAGCCGCAATGAGAAATTTATGCGATGCGCTGCGCTGCGCTGCGCCAGCTAAATTCAAAGCCAAGTGCTCATAAATAAACATCGGCCGAATCAAATGTGCATTTGTGGGAAGCTACCTGAGAGTTACTGGCTCTTAATCTGGACTGGCTCTGGCTCTGGTTCTAGCTTCGACATTAGTGTTGTTTTCCGAATATTATTTTGCATATTTTGGTGTAGTCACATGTGCGAACCTGGCATCTATGGACCAGGTTCATCTTCTGTTTTGCCTCTAGTCTCTGTGTCTCTAGATTAGCGTGTGTTTGTTTTTGTCTTGGGGACCTACAAAATGTGAATGTGTCTCGCAAGTTTCGGCTTATAATTTGCATATTAATTACATTACTGGCGAGCTGAACTGTGCTGAACTTTAGCTTCGACAGCATCTAATCGGTAATGCCGAGAAATTAAAAAAAGATTAATTTAAAGCGATCAGTGAACGCCATTTGCTCATTAGGCAGCCGTCGCAGCCAGCGGATCGGCAAACGAGCTTGGCGCTTTTTTTTTTTGTTTTTGTTTTTAATTTTTTTGGAAGGCCAATCAAAAATTTAAATGAAGCTGCAAAGTTCCGAAACTAAGTTGAAATGCTTAACTTTATTTTTTTGAATATTTCGTATTTTGTTAAATTAATCTCAACAAAATTAAAATACGCGGCCAGCCGCAGCCTTTGAGAAACAAAATAACAAATACCAAAATCTTTGTTGAGCTATTTTAGTGCGCTGACGCATATTTTTATATCAAAGTCGCATTGGCGATACGTTTTAAATTTTCAGCAGAGGGTTCTTTAGTTCTAACACGAAAAATGTCACGATTCGACGATAACATCCCTGGACATTACAGTCTCGTTATGCTACATTTAATTTATATAAAGTTGTTATAAATGAGAGAATATCAAGAACGTATGTAAAAGTGGGTTACTCCAAAATACTTGAAAAAGGCAACTATGTTAGACGTCTGGTCTTACAGTTCTGCTCTACAGAACAAAATTATGCAACATTTAATATATAAGAAACAATTTTATTGAACCACTTCGTAAGGGTATTTAATTTTCAGTGTGCCACGGAAAACGTTTACAAATTGTCTAATTTTTGTTTCCAATGGACTTAGGTTCCCCTTCATTATATGCACAATACAACCAAATATAAAATGCTAGGTCGAAAAAAATATATATTTTAATTAAAAGTGTCGCGTAAGTGGAAAACATTTGGAGCAAAAAAGTGTTGCCAAAAATCAACGCCGCATTTTGAACTGTTCATCGACCTTGATTATCTACTTAAGTTTTCATTATCATCCATAACGAACGAATCCACAGTCGAATCAAGTTCACGTTTCCAATCTACATAATTTGCTGTAAATCGAATCAAGAAAGTTTTACATTTGCCTTTTAAATGACGACCTGGGTTAAAAGCCAACTATTTATAAGTCTGATGCATGGCTCATGGTATGTTATTTTGAGGCAAAGCGTGACGAGAGATTGATTGTGTTATTGGGATATACTGTTAATAAAATTGTTTAGATTTGCATAAGACTAGACCAGCTTAATTAAAGAGAGCATAAGAAGTAATATAACTTGCTCTCCATTTGTGATTAATCCTTTTGTATGGTCCTGTGACATTAACCGCATTATCTAAACAGTTGCTGCGATCGCACATTGCAAGGCTGCGGATGCGAATACGGATGTGAATGCGGATATGAATGCGTATGCGAAGAATGAGGCTGACCCTGCTCGCCGTCACCCAAAAAGTCAACACCGTGATGAATAGCGTGCTAATTGTTGACAGACAAGCAGTCGAGCGAATGAATGTCAAACGCACAACAAATACATTATACGATATTTGATTGAGATCGTTGGCAAGGGGCGGCCTGGCCAAAAGGACATCGATACGGATGCGAATTACTAACAACAAAACAGTTGACAATGCAGGCGAATCCTGCCTGCTGCTGCTGCCATTGCTGGTGGTGGTCGTGGTTGCTTAGGATGACATTGAGCCGCGTAACTCGTCGTCATTATCATCATCATGATCATCAGACGGCTCAGCAGGAAAATTCCGGTTTACTTAGATTCGATTATCCTGAATATTTATATCCTTACCCCTTGCCAATGCCACTTTTAGCTCAGCTGCTGCATTTGCTGAAAATCGAAATTGACTTTGACTTTTCTGACAATTATTAGTTTAACGCATGTTCTGTTTGCTGCCTCTTTTATTTGGTCCTTCAAGCGCGAAATTGTTTGTTGTTTTGTAGCTGGCACTTTAATTCAAATGCACATTGGCCGGGAAGGGGCCAAGCTATGTGCCGACGAGTCAGCCTGGTGTTCTTGTCGTTATTGTTGTTGTTTGAACTTCCTGCGATTGTTCACAGTCTCGCTTCTCTGACAGATCTGTGACAGCCAGAAGCGACTGGCTCTGCCACTGCCACTGACTTCACCCGGCTCGTCTCGACGCGGCTCCATGGATCATGTGGGCCGGCTTCTGCTTCTGCTTCCTGGCTGCTGCATTTGATGGATGCCACGTTGGCCATTGTTTGTAAAGTGTTAATGTGTTGCCGTTTGCCATTTGTTTGTTGTAGCCACTGCCATAGCTGCCTGCGGAAATTCAACATTTTCTGCATCACTTGGCTAACTGAATGTGGCCTATTGAAATTGATAATTTTCTGACAGGCCCCGACCGCGACTATTCGAATTTTGTATTCACCCCAAGGAATGAAAATGCGTTTATTTTTACAGATTTACATAATATCTATGGATCGTCCCCGACGGGTGTCCCTGCAAGGACGTACCCGACCCGTCCGTCCTCAGTAATCCAAAGACATGTGCCGTTGGCTTGTTTGGAAAGCCAGTGCGAAGAAAGAGCAGCAAAATGAAAGCAAATGCAGGAGAATGGCAGGAAAACAGAAAATAAAAGAAAAAAGAAAGATTTAATGTCGACTTTAGGTGATTTATTACCAACAAAATTGCGTCCAGGGCATCTCCGTTGAGTGCAACGCGGCGCGTACAGCGCGGGGCTGCAACAATATAGAAATGGAAATGTATAGAAAATGGAATAGAAATAAAAGGCAAAGGCAAAGGACACACAACGAGTAAGAGAAACAGACAATTTGGTTCACTTCAAATGTCAGGCAATAGCCAAGGAGCCGGAGAAGGGGACAGAGACGGAGACAGAGACAGAGACCTAGACGGGGCTGGGATTTTAAGATGGAACTAATAGCATTAAAAACTTGCGTAAATGCACCAAGATAATTTCTATTTTTGAGGGTGTGAAATGTATACACACACTCTCGCCAACACACACACACACACAGCCGTGGAGACTGAGGCAAGGCACGGTGAAAGTCATTTCGGGGTCGAGATACGAACTATGTATGTACATTGTACATAAGCATAGAAAAAAATAGAAGTCGGGCAGGCAGCGTGAGAAATTTGTTGCTGTTTTTAATTTCTTTTATATCGATGCGACGATTTCGATTTCGATTTCATTTTCGTTTTTGTCGCTGTCGTCGTCTCTGCCGTTGTCTAAAATTGGATTTATTTGTGTGGGGGGGCTTTACTGAATTTAGCCTGGGCAATAGATCAAAATCTACAATGCGCCATTGTCTGCTGGGGTGACTATTTGGCAGGCTTACTTAAATAGGGGCCATTGACAGAGCGGAGCGAAGAGGAACCATTTTAAATATAGTCAGTATCAGTTTTTGGAATTCAAAAGTTAAATAACTTAAACGCTTGCTCCTTAGCTCTATTAAATATTTATTTTATTCTGGCAGCTGTGTATCTGCTGGATACATTTTCACTTTGCACTGCCATCGACCCACTCAATTATTTATTTGCTTAATTAGTGTGTGAATCGTGTTTCTTTGTTGAATTAAGCTAATTAAATAAAAGGTAGCTAACTAAAAATTAGAGCTTGCATATAAGTGGATGTGACAATTTAGCACGTTCCACTTTGTCGGACCGCACTTTATAAGTGATATATGAGCCAAGTCCTTAACAATTGGCTGGACCAGTGCTTAATTAAAATAGATACACAGGCGGAATATCATTTAAACATTGAATAATTATTTATTAAATGAAACAGCTTCAATCGTCTACATAATAGTACATGTGATTAGTATTCAATATTGGAACTCGTGTATTAAATTGCCGAATCTATAATAATTTTTGCAGGGATAGATGCAAGTTGTCAAGGTTCGAGCCAGAGGATTTCCGAAATACGTTCTGAATTAAGTTTGCGGTGTACATTTTTCTAAATTTCAATCGATATTAAAACCTTTATATAACATATAGTTAATTTTATTTTAAAAATATATATTATGAATAATATAACATGAAAAATAGTATGTCTAAAAATGGAGGTAATAAAAATAAGAATATTATATTGAAATAGAATATTAAAAATAATTATTATATTCACTGCCTTCTGTAGGCTTATTAGCTTCCTTACTCTGTTGTCGGATCATGGCTTAAGTGACACTGCTTTTAACCTACATTACAGTCTTATATGAAGTACGGCCCACGCAGCGCCCTAAGTCGATGGAGCAGCAAAGAGGTTCAATGTATTCCACATTACTTGAAGCCAAGTAGATCAGATGCCAAAAAGGCGTAGGGCAAGGCAGAAAAGCCCTGAGGAGGGAGAGAGGACAGCTGCTGAAGTATATGAGGGCACAAAGCGTACGGCGGATGGCAAAAACCAAATCCCACTAATGTGCTTAAATAAATTTTGCCAGCGTTTAAGCCAATTAGTCCGTCGGACATTTTACTTCTTGTCAACTTTGGTAGCAGGCCGCTTTTGCCAGCTTTTGGACGTTTCTGGGGTCGGTCGGTCGGTCGGTTGGTTGGCTGGCTGGCCGGTCGGTCAGTCTGTCGCCGGTCCAGTCGGTTGCTTGTCGGACACTCGTGGGTTGGCCCACTTGCTGCTCCATGCGGTGCGTTGGCTGCTGATTCTGCTGACAATGTAGCTCGGCGTTTCTGTTTCTGTTTTTGCCTTTTTCTCTCTCCCTTACTCTCTCTCTATCTCTCTCTCTCTCTCTCTCTCTCTCTCTCTCTCTGAGCTGTAGTGCTTATGCAGCAAATATCCGTGGGATTAAAATTGTTTGTGCCTCGTAGTCTTCGTCGTCGTAGTCGTTGCTGCGGCTCCCGCTTTTCATGCCCTTTTACGCATTTTTGCCTTTTTGCTTTAGCTTTTTTCGGGATTATTGAAGTGCAATTAAGCTAAAATGTCAACGTGAAAAAAATTAATCGTTATACTACCCTTTTTATGGCTTCCCCTTTGGACACACTCTTCCCCCCACACTCCAAATCCCCTCACATCCTATCTCTCTCTATCTCAGAGCTGCTTATCTGCTGCGTTTCATCGCGAGTTTTACAAGCAAACTCATTTACCGGCAGGTTGCCGCCAGCTTGAGGCTCCTCTCGGCCAGTCCTGCAATTGCAAGCGGACGAGTTTTTAAAATCTAATTCATGTACATGTCAAAAATTGGCTTGCATTATGAGGCACCAGCAAGACACCAGCGAAGCACCAAAGATGCAACGCCGAGGCACCAGTTGATGATGCCGCCGGCTGTGGAACTCGAACCGACTGTTTGTCCTCCATGGCGTCGTTCATGTCGCCGTTGCCGTAATGATTTGTAATTTATGAATTTCGGTCGCTGCCAAAGGCTATCAGAGCGCGTCTTCAGCTTGGGCAATCTTATCAGACAGAAATCCAAAAGAGACTGCAATTGTTTGCCCACTGCATCGCCACAAAAGACGTTTTTCAGTTGGCAGTTGCCAGTAGCCGGTTGCTGGCATTTTTTTCCTTTTGGTTAGAATTCGAGTGCTCGGACTTCCATAAACAATTGCCTGGCAACGTCGCTAATCGTCGAGTTAACATTTTATCGCTACTGTGCTGGCACTAGGCAAATATGTGCTCTGAAAAACTGAAACTGAAGCAACTCAAATATTTTCGTGTTTGCCGTGCGGCTCAGCTCGGTGACAGATTTGCGGCCAGCACCAGCTCCGGCTTCGGGCTCGTAAATCTCAGCTGCTGTACTATTTTGAAACTGTATGCGCTTCCAGCGGCTCCTCACCATTGCTTACCACTATAAATTTTTATCACAATATCTGAACAATATGTTTAGTACGCAGTAATTTTGTTATCTTGGCAGCACAGCGCAGCGCACGACGTCCACCGCCGCTATTTATACAATGCGAGCGTTTTTGGACAATCTGGCGTGTGGGTGCAAGGGGTAGCATGGTACCCTTTGATATCTGTCTGACTGGCAGCTATCTCCAACTGCTCTATACGTGCCCATGACGTTGCCGCATTCGCAGTGTCGCATTATGTCAATGACGACAGCAGCCAACAGCGCCACATGAAAGCAGTGATTGTTTATCCAGTAATTATTGGATGACGACCCCCGATCAGAGTCCATTAGACTCAGGTGCAAGAGCATTGGATGATTTGTTATTGGGTGGCAAGTACTTAATGCTAGATTAGTTAGGATTTGGCGTGGGAATTGGCCGAGACATGTTTGCATGGCAATTCATATTCATAATTTAGCGGTGTACCGAATATCAGTTAACTTAAATTTATTTGTGGGCATATTTGTGTAAAGCACTAAAAATACTCTTAATTTTTCTTTTAACGGACCTCTGAATTTAAAACGTTTAACCAAAAACAAGCAAACAATATTCTAATTAGAAATATCCTAACACAAGCCAAATATGAAGAATAGTAATAACAAAAAATTATGCAAATAATATAAGTTTAATTATATTTAATATTTTTTGTTCTTCATTCGTTAATTATTTTTGGGTTTATTTTACCTTTTCGAAGATCAAATAACTTGACCTGAAACATTTCAAATATTTGTATTAGAGTCTCTCCAAAGATAAAGCTGAGATAGTTAAGAAAGGTTGACTGCATTTTAGAATGCCAAATCCATCGGCTAAGATGGGAAAAACTGATTGTGATCTCTATAAAAAACTTACGCGTATTACTCGGCCTTGCTTTAAATATTACATTTTTAATAAATAGAAATATTATCACTTTTATTTCTAATAATTAACATAGAATCTGCCCATAAGGACCATAGTTTTCTTCAAGAAGCTAAACATAGTCTATTCTGTCCGTTAAACAATCTTCAGCTTTTAGTTGCAACTCATTTTCTGAAAGCAAGATAAAAGTGTGCATTTAACTTCATAAATGTGCCCCAAATGTGGCCCAATGGTCACTTGATAGCCAACATTGCGTATGTCACGCCATATATTTAATATAAATATAGCTATCAAGTATTCGCTTGGAGCACCCACACCCGACATGCTTGTAGATCATAATCAGACTACAGATATGAATGTGTAGTTTGTTATGATGAATTCGCGCTGCTCACCAGACGGCAGACATAATTTTTTTTTGCACCTAACAAATAACCAGAACGCCATGTCGCCAATGCCAGCTATCAGAGCAATGCCATCAGCTTGTGGGCCCGGTCAGGTGATGATATTTAGTTGACATCAGCCTGGCACTCTGCCCTAAGGGCAGCTTGTCTTATGAGTGGCAGACACGCATATTAAGAGAGGGCGCCACTAAAATCACGTGTTTCAATTGTTTTTTGGCGATTTTAATGGGCTCAAACATGGAAATATCTATTAGGCGCTTACATGGCCGAGACTATGGGCTGGGCCAGTCTCTGCTGGTCTGGGCTGGGCTGGGTGCTTCGTGTGGGTTGAGCTCTAAGCGTGGTGCTGTTTATATTTGAGCATGGCATAAATTAAATTTGAATAAAAAACTAATTCATCTTCGTTAGGAAATACGGTGCGTTCCGTAGTGAGCCGATCTCGTCGGGGCCGGCCCAGAAAACAGTTATGACATTTGTGCGACGCGGGAGAAATGAAAATAAATGGAGAGCTGGTCAGCTAAGTGACCGCAACGCCCACACGACACACAACAACTAGGACCAAATGCGAGAATACGAAAATAGGAAAATACGAAAATACAAAAATGGGTAATTGCTTAATTATGAAAATTCCTTTCGTAACGCCTGCCAAGTTTTTCTGGGCTGCGTGCGTGTTAAGCTGGAGTAGAAGGTACAAGAGCGGGCTTAGATGGGGCCTCACAAGCAATTGGTCAACCAGCTGGCCTATACTCTAATTAAATTATCAAAATTGTATGCACAGCTCTGAGCTGATGTACGTATTGAGTTGGCTGCTCATTAATTTCCATGTAATTTAGCTCATCCTGGGCGACATTGTCGCTGTCTGCTGTGACATTTATTTGCCAGCTAAATATTTTGTGACGTTGTTTAATTGCCATGGCGCGATCCATGTTCCGGCGCCGGCCCCAGCGCCAGCTTATCTGCTGATGAGCCCGATGGACACTTGATAAATGAACGCGTGTCGTTTACTCGGCCGCCTGCATTTTGCATTTCAATTTGTTTACCTGCCCTACCTGTCGCCTGTCAGTTGGCAGTGCTGCCGGTCTTTGGGCCCCAAAAGTGTCATCGTTGGCGCGTTGACAGCTGTCAAAATGCAGCGCGTTTGCATGCGCATTGGCCGCATAAAAATCGATAGGCGCTGACGTCGATGGCGACAGCTTTCCCTGACGCGCACGTCCGTGAAAGCTCCGGCATCATCTTTTCAGCTTCAGCTTGGAGCACTGCGCAGTGAGAGCCACTCAGCATCTATAGAGAGCTTCAGCATTAGCATCCCTGAGAGTGCCGCCATATCCTTTGTTTACAATGACAGCATGCTGGTTGTAGCTCCAGCTCCAGCTCCAGCTGCTGCTGCTGCTTCTTCTGCTGCTCCGGGCTGCAGGACACACGTTGCCGATGGCCCGGAGCGTACTCTCCAGAGTGTGCAAATTCAAGAGAGCAAAGCTGTATCCTGGCATCACATTGTATCTACGTGTGTGTGTGTATGTTTTTAAGTGAATGTGTGCGAGTGTTGAGCGCAAAGTGTCAACGCGTGCTTTGGCATTTTTTCGCATGGCTTTGGACTCCAACTCGATGGGGCATATGGCCTGGCAAACTAAACATGCTGACTATATAGGCTGTGCCCTTAGCGGCATCTTAATAATGTCGGCTGTAACATCAATTTATTAAATTTTCTTTTAGTTAACTATAAGATTTATTCTGATTGTATTATTACCGTATTTTTAAATACAAGTAAATGTAAATTAATAATTTCTACTCGTATGCAAGCAAAAATATAAGATTATAAAACTCCGTGATCTTTAATCTTCTTCGCTTTTCTAATTACTCATAAGTTCTTTTAAAATTTTGTCTTACTATTTACCGCAAGATTAAACCGCGTTTTAGGTGTTATTATTAGACCTTATCGATACTGACTATCTAACATTAAATGAGTAATTAAAGCAAAATCATAGATTTGGATAGCAAAGTAATTTTATATATAAATATATGAAATATACGCATATACATTCATATATTTTTAATTAAGATAATTTTATTAATTTGTGTCCCATCTTTTATCACTTGAATTTGTATTTTGTAGTGTATTCACATGTCACTATAGCCGAAAACTCTCAGTTGGAGCTTTTTATTGTTTTCGGTTTTTAGACACAGCAGCAATTGAAGAGTTGCCCACCGCAGAGAGGTTACGGTGGGTTGGGAGCGCTGATGCGCCGGGCGCCACCGCATCGCATTGTACATGACACTCAAACGATGCTTGTGGGGCTGCTGGTCGGGTTGAAAACTATTCTGCCCCGTGCGCTTTGATGCTCACTTCACTTTTTCTGTTTTTTTTTTTTTTGCTTTCTGTTTTTGCAATTGCCTTGCTGTGCTCTTGTGTTGTTGTTGCTGCTGTTACTGCTGCTGCTTTTGGTACGTTCGATGGCGGCAACGTTTGGTCCTTGTGTGGCTGGCTGCCTCCTGTTTTGCTGTGTGTGGCCCCGGTTTGGTGTTGGTTCGCTGTGAGATGCGAGATTTTGGCTTTTGTCGCTCGCTGCTCTGCTCTTTGACAAACGCGACGCGACGCGAGTGAACAGTCAGCCAACTTTTTGTTGTGGCACCGCATAAAAAAACTCATACGCAGCTATTTTTCTAAATTTTTCTAATCAACCAAACCGAATGTGCAAATAGGAAAACGCGTTTATTGGCCACAAGTAACAATACTTGTGCTTCAGTGCAAAAATTGGAAAATCGCGACGAGTTTCTCTTCACAAAATCGAACCTGTCGCGGAATTAGAAAATTTTGGTTCCTGTCGCCAGCCTCGACTCCGTCGCCGTCGCCGTCGCCGTCGTGTTGTCGTCACCAGGGCTGGGACGCCCGCTATGTTTGGGCGAAGCGTTGGGCTCGTTCTTGTTGTTATTATTGCCATTGTCGCCGCCACGTTGCTAGCGTTATCCTCGGGGTCGTGTCCAGGGGCTGAGCCCACGTCCCAGCTTGGTGCAGTAAGATTAGAAACTATTTCCGGGAGTGTGGAGGCGGCTGCTTCTAGGCTACTGGCCCTGTGGCTGCCATGTGGGCATGGAGCTAAGATTCGCCCGTTGAAAGTGTTGGACTTGGAAGTGTAAAAGGCGCGCGCGAGCAAGAAAAAGTCGCATAGTCCGCCAGTCATTTCCTACGCCCCTCACCCCGACCCTCACCCTCACCCTCACCCACATCCGTATTTGACACCCTTTACCCGCGGACGTACTACCGTAATGTTTTAGTTCGAAAGGCTCTCGCTCGGTCGCTTGCTCTCTCTCTCTCTCTCTCCATGTCTCTCGCGGAGTAAATTTAAGTGTGTAAGACTCGCTCTCGACCTCTCTTGCTCCTGCTGGTGTGTGTCCGCTCTCTGTTAAACGCTCTCAAAGTTGACATGTTTATGTTTTGGCAACAAACGGTGCTCTCTGTTGCAAATTTTGACAGCTGCAAATGTCAGCACAGTGGTACAAATCATAAACATTTAACTGAATTTAAAATCTGTCTACTTGGCAATCGGATGGCTAACTAAGCCCAACAAATGGTTCCTAGCAAAACTACACTGATTTAATATTGCACGATGAGCAAGGGACTTGACTTGGTAATTGATGGGTAAGTTTCTATTGTGTGGACTTCAAATTTATGTGAAAAATATTATTATTATCTGATAGCCATATCATACGATTTACTAATTGAGAATGGGTAAAAAGGGTACATTTCTATTGTGCAAATAAATGAAAGAACCCAAATAGGCATCTTAGATCTCATAAATTATTTATATATTGGGGCAGCCATAGGCCCCCATTATATTTTAATAAAATTGAAACGACGCATTTTCAGTGGGACGACTCCGTATTCGAAAATGTTGTAATGTTTGCATCTCCTAGCTGGGTATCTTTTGGACGGACCTGCTTGACTAAAGCCCTTTACTTTCTTACATTCTCATTTCTATCACATTTTTCATCAATTAATTTTAATGTTTCCCTAACCAATTATATGACAGATAATCAGAAACTTACTAAAGCTCTGCAGACGTAGTATGGTCAAACGGATCGAGGGATCTGTAAAATTAGAAAGCGAAAGGTGAGATCAAGGAGGCTTAGTATGCTGGGCACTCTTACTGGTTTCATTGATACGCGTTTAACGTTTTACCGTGGAGTCGACTAGAACTAGACTAAGAACTGACGCTAACTGTTTGGCTTGGTTGGATTTTCGGTGCAATGCAGTGCCACTCAAGTAGATTTGGATGCTTTGTGCCTTTTTGAAAACGTGCATTTCGAAAACCTGTATACTGGAATTTCCATTATGTTCATATAATTAAATATATTTTTAATATGATGAGCTTTTGGTTTTTTTTGTGGATAATTAACAATTACAATACCCATTTCCAGTTTAAAATGAAATTAATTTAAATGTATCTCCAATACACGTTCTTAGTGCCATTATTTTAAATCTAAATCTAATACCCACTTATCTAATATTGATAAGTGGACCACACAAAATCTAATTTGCTGGCCACGCAATGCTGACAATTTGAAATCAATTTGCTTATTACAAATGCCCACTAGCCTCAGAGCCCCTCGGCTGTGAATGCCCAAAACTCTAAGCGCAAACAGACAAATTGCAAATATGCAAATTTGAAGAGCGGCAAATGGCAAACATTTTAAATGTCGATTTAAATGCAGGCGAGCGAATTTTGCATTTAATTAAATCTCCATTATTATGTTTATTATATTATATATTATGCCCATATTTAAATGTGCATGCATAAGACAACAGGCTGTAAGCTCGGATTGGGGCCTCAGTCGAGGCGGACGTCTGCCTCATTTGACAGGCCAGACATTCATCAACACAACGAATGGCGCACAGCTCGTAACATTTGCACGAAAACTCATTATTTTAATTAACTTTCTCTTCACAAAACCATTTGGTGCGGTTGCCACGGACATCGACACCGACAACGACACCGGCGACGGCGATGGCGACGGCAGCAACGACAACGACTACAGCTCCGACCGAGCAAAGGCGAATGTTTGCGATTTTGCTGCACTACTCGTACTGGATGTGCACTGGCACAGCGGAGAGACCACGAGACCATGGGACCAGGCATCACAGCTGCCTTAGCTTGTTGGCTGTCCCGCCAGCCTGCGGCTGTCCTTTATCCTGCTAAATCGCATTACTAACCTGTCATGTGAAATGTCAACCGTAAACCGCTCGCTGATTGTTAATTTCACTTTTATTACCGCTCTCCACGCTGCTGCTGCAGTTGCTTACGTTGATACTGTTATTGTTATTGTTGCTGTTTCAGTTTTAGTTGCAGTTGCAGTTGTTGTTGTTGTTTTTGTTGTTGTTGTTAGCGACGCCATCGTCGCGTTGTCCGCCATTGCCCAATTGGCAATTGCATTCATTGTCTCTGCCCGCCTTGTCGGTCGAAAGCTCATGTGTAGCCGCCACTCCAAATGGGCCTAAGGTAGTTAACCTGCATAGTTAGTTGACTTTAAGCTGCATTTAGGGATTTAGATCCCTAATCTCTGTCCTGTATCCTGTTTGACACTGCGTAAGGATCAATTTCTAATGCCCAGTAATTGTAATTTATCCAAGCAAAAGTTACCGGATGTGCATTATGCTTTTTTTTGCTTAAATATTCCTACTTACTCAAATGACCTTTATTTTCCAATTTTGTAAATATTGTAAGGTTTTTATACCCTAAATCCTTCTTTAAATGGACAAAAATGATATATTGGGCCTATTTTAATTCATTTAACAGCATCACAGACACCATAAAATAAGTAAGTAAGTGAGACTTGAAATTTTAAAAGTAAGTTTGACTAACAACCGCGCTTTCTTTTTCTTTGAATTTTAATATATATTAAATTATTAAATTAAATTATTATTAACAAGATGAATACAAAATTGAACAAGACTTACTGTTATGTATGCAAAGTTAACAAAGTTAAGGCTATAAAGCGAAAAGTTTTTTATTATATTGGTTAAATCAAAAATATACTAAGTATTAAGTTTGTATCTTAGAGAATCCTGTCAGGTAGATCATGTGGATGCCACCGTTTTAGTCTTCTCTTTCTTGCCCTAGTTAGGTTGATGCGGTGCAATTGATTTGTTTTGTTTAATTTTATATTTTTAATAATACATATCGTTTTACCTATTAAATAAGTCAGAATGTTTATTGTTGAGCTAACACTTAAGCGCGCTCAAGAGCTTGCGTATAGCTAACTATGTAGAGAGATAAGGATGCATTTTTGTTACCGAAATTTATAGCAGGCTACAGCGTATATCTAATCTAAAGCTTTTCCCTTCATGATTATCAGCGCCTTATCTGCTTTTATAAGATGAAGAGTGTGTTTTAATTGGACTACGCCCACTGGTAGAGGAGCATATCACAAATATATGTTTCAAATCCCACATTTATAGAGCTTGTCAATAAATTGTTTATGTCCGTACAGATCGACCACGTCCACTACCGGCTGTCACTGTCACCGTAAGGCTACAATTTCAGAGTTACTAATCCCATAATCAACTAGGCTCTTTACCGCGGTGAACAAATTATTGCACAGTCGATTGCATCCAAACGCAACGTTCTCACTTGTAATATTTCAATAATATTTCAAAAACTAGCTACATTGACTCAACTAAAGGTTGCTTCTCACTATTAAATGTTATTTACAATTTGTTTCCATTTATTTACGCATGTGAAAGATGAACGAATTATAGCTCTGATATTTGGGCTATTTATTTTTGGATTAGTTTGTTCATTTGCTTAAAATCTTTTTATTTAATCCTTCTCCTGGCTCATATTTGACAAAAATACACATATGGCACGGATTAACTGGTTTATCATTTTAATATATATGGCTTATATCAAAAGCAGCTTAAAGTCTTTTAAGGTCAGGCTTATAGCAGAAGTACCCATTAAAACCTCAATACAATCTGTCACATGAGCAAAACATTGTCTTTAAAATGGTAACACACCAGGATCCCAATGGGGATCCCATTTGTCAGCTTAAGTCCATCTTAGATTGAAAAACTAATATATTCGGGCTTGCTTTTAATATGAGTGCCTTCTAACAAATAAAATATAGTTTTTCATAAAATATAAAAATATATAATTAAAAATATCTTAAATCCTTTTTGATAGTCAAATGTCAAATGCATGCCGGTCCCACGCCCAAGACTATATCTTGATGATCCAGCGCGGTTAATAGTGCACCATCATTGCAGGAAGGTTTCTCGTTGGATACCTTTTATCCCAAAAAGAAGTATTGGATTCACTATAAAATTCTGCTCTTCGACAATGTTAAACTATCTAATTTCACTGGAAATTTCACAGTAGTAGCTATAGTGTTGACTATAATAAATGGCGACCACCATACAATTAATACTTTTATAATCAGTTCGAGGTCCACTGAAGATTAACGAGGAACCGGTGTTTGTTTTCCATCGCTTAGTTGGCTATTACGCCTGCCTGGAGGGAGGGCGACCATCTGATGTATGTAGTTCTTTCCAACAATGAAGGGGCAACCAGCTCGGAGCAACATTTGGTCAATTGTCTGGTTAACAAATTGCATGGCGCAGAGCTGCAGCTCATTTTCATAAATGCAACATCGCGCTGGGCTCTTGCTGCGGTTACATGCCCCACTCCCCATTGATTTTTCTGTGGGCCACTCTCGTGGCAGTGCGTAGCGTCCTGTGTCCGCCTTCAACCAGCGCGCTCCAAAGCAAGCAGCTCAGAGCTCCACTCATGCGACGGCGTCTGTCACTGGCTATTCCCAAAGGTGCAAACAAAGTGATTATACTTGGCCATTGTTCCGACTCTTTGTGGGATGGTCGTGGGAGTGCTGCGTGTTCTTGCACTGCCATCGGTGTTGCTGTCGGACCGAGGTGGGGGAGTGCGTGGTGGGTGGTGCGGGTGGTTTATTAATTGAAATGTTAGTGCACCAGCTACAAAGCAGGTCCTAAATAATAGATTTGTATCGAGAATTGTGGCAAGCAGATATTTGATGCTCATTAAGTAAAGTGGTTTTAGTTTTGCCCTGGCTCTTTTTGCAATTTATGTGCTCGGACCTTGCGGAGCTGCCACTGACGACGATGACGACGACGATAGAGATAAAGACGACGACGATGGTGACGCCGACGCAGACGAAGCCGCTGGCGGCTCAACAAAAAAGGTCCGAAGATGAATTGGGTCTCGTTAATTTTAATGCGCTGTCGCCGCAGTGGGTCGCACAGATGTCCGGGCCCGGTTGAGTTGGGCTCACTTATTAGACATTAGCTCAGTAGAAACTCGTGACTTTGTTGTGAGGCGCTTTTGTCCCCATTCAAACATTGCGATCCAATCCGATCCCCAGTCAAACCCACAGCCTTAGCCATAGTTGTGGGGGCCTTTGTGTAAGGTGCACATTAGTAGTAATTTTTAATGGTTTACTTTTTCGTCTACTTTGTTCGAATACTGCCAACGGGTTTCTATTTAAATTGTCTGTGTTGTTTCTGCTGCTTCCCCAAGGTTTTTAGTGGTTTATTATTTAAATGAGAGTTTAGCTCTTTGGGCATGCTATTGTCCCGCGATATTCTACTTCTTTTTTTACAATGTGATGCCCCGAGCTCCATATCATTTCTGTGGTGTTCGAATTTAATCAATTTGATTTATTCTCTTAGATCATATTGTGTTGAAAATATTGTCCATGCGTATCCATATCCACAGCCACAACCATATAGTCTGGTATGCAGGAAAAACGAATTTTAATTTTTGGAATTTCGTTTGCCGTTAAGAGGGGAGCACAATTAGCATAAGCAGCTGAGGGTAGGGCCATACTCGGGCTCTGACTTCGACTCCATATCAGACTCTGACTCTGACTGACTCTTAGGGATCTGCTGGGCATTGTGTTTGGAGCGTTGATGATGAGCGGCGGCATTTGGTAGATTTTCAAGCTGAAGATCTTGAATTTCTTTTTGGATACGCCTATAGTGTTGCGTGCATGTACGCACATATACATACTCAATCTAAGTATGTAGAATATTTATGGCTGCCCTGAATCTGTGCTTCTACTTGCATATAACGGGCCAAGGGAAGGCATCTTCAAGTGGAGCGCAACATATTTCATGTAGTGTGATACATATGTGGGATGGAAAGATCTATCCCGAACATATATGTAGCATATGATATTACTGGAATGACGCATTTCCTCAATTGCACATATTTATGTATTTTCAAAAAGCAAATACGTATATAATATGATAACGAAATATGTTGGCGAGGTCAAAAATATATATTGTCTAAATTGTTGTGTAAATGTAATTATTAATTCAATTTAATAATATCTTGTACTCCATATATTGTATATTCCCAAAAGTACTCCGTCTTGTCCTCCGGTCCAACCTTCTACACCCAATTTATACTTATCTATTATCCGCGGGGGACCCGCGCGATTTTAAAGTATTTAACAAATTTAAAACATTTATATACTATTTATATTATTATTATTTGACTTAAATGTTTACTGTTTTTCATATACACTGGCTGGTGATTACAGAAAAGCCCTGTAAGAGCTAGGTATTGATGGGCGAAGTTTCCACTTCAAAATCATATTCAAAGATCTTTATGAAAATTCATTTAGGACGTCGTTCAAGTTGTTCGAGGAATCCAATCGTCCAAGGTTAAAAATGCAAGCAAGCAATTTTTTTGGGGAAGCGATCGACTTTAAGCTTATTATCAAGAATTATATTAGATTACGTTCAAACGTTTTTTTTTCAAATATCTGTGTAAAATTTGATTTGATATATTTTTCGCAAAATCCATCTCTTAGATTAAAACAGGTTGTATAAACGAAAGTTTATGTGCGAAAACCGTTAATGCCAACAGTTGACATCTTATTCGATGTACTTCAAACTTATTTGTTTAATCTCTATAAAATATAACTTAAGACGTGAAGCTCAGATCTAAAGTGAACACGGTCGGTATATGGGTGAAATAAAGAATGCCCGCTTGCTTCGCGTAATATACCTCTTTGATTTAAAATTCATATTTGAAAAACGTAGTTTGAAAGTCAATCGACACCTGAACATATTCTATATGCAACTTGTATCCAGTCGCTAATTCAAAGTTAACTTCATAATTATAATTCAATTCGAAAGCGGACAAACTCCTGTTAACTTAGACCACAACCGATCGAGCTTAAATCAGCTACCAGATCCATTTGCCACTTGCATCAGCTACACCCACCCACCAGCATTTAAAGCTGCGCATCTATCTTGATGGTCACATGCAATTGGCGAACAGCAGGAACAGGATCGGGCGGACCAGTACAGGTACCACCATACCACACCCAGTCAGCCCACTTTAGTTTATGAGAAATTACATTTGAACTGCAAGCAGCAGATGCCAATCTTATTAATGTTGCTTGCTGCTCCGTCTGCCTGTCTGTTTCTTGTTGTTAGTAGTAGTTGCAGGCGATGCCTTGTCGACTAGCCAACATTTTTGCATACAACAACAGCAAGTTAACTGGCATCCCAGGCCGGTCAGGCCAAAATGTATCAAATTTCAATGCACAATCATCACAATCAAAAATAAAAATTCCGAAATCAACTTTTGCTGGCTTTTGGCTGGACTGCGAGATCTCCGTTGTGACGATGACTGCAGCCGGGTGAAACAGCAACATCTGCCCAGAGTCACACTTGGCATTCACTTTGAACGTTATTGCTGTTGTTGCTGTTGCTGTTGTTGGTGGTAGTGTTGGTGTTGTAGCTATAGCTTGTTGTTGGTAATATAAGATACGAAATCAAAAATACATCATTGCCAACAAGCGCAGGCTGGCTGCTCCAGCAACGGTCTCCAGCTACGACCGGCCATCGGTATAGGCATCACATTGGCATCGGCATCTTCTGGCCCTGCTTCTGCTGCCACACCAACGGCTGCCCCACGTTCATTTGTCTGCCCAACGCTGATTGTATGCATGTTTCGCTTTTCTTCTGCCGCACGCTAAATGAAGTAAGCAAACGTTGATTACATGGCCTCAAGTGTGCGCCGTGTTTGCAGTCGCCTTGTCGAGGATCGGCGGTGGTCAGCGATGGGAAAGTTGAACGGGCTGGTACCACTGTCGTCTGGCTGAGTATCTGCATGTTGGCGCATCGCTCGTCGTTTTTAATGATGACTTCAAATGAGATGCTGTTTATACGTTCCTCATGCAGCCAATCTGCGGAGTAAGCCTGGCCATAATAGACTTGATTTTAGCTTGATTAAACGAATGCTCTTTCGCCTGCCCATCCTCGGTCCAAGTGTGTTAATTTTTAATTAGAGTTGTACTGTTATTTGTTGTCGCTGTTTTTGTTGTGGTTTTGGTTGTTATTGTTGTTGTTGTTTGTTTGTTTGCTGCCTGATCAGCATAAAGGGTTAAGAATGCAATTGACTTTGTCTCGCCCTCTTGACTTCAGCCGCCACAAATTTGCAAATACGAAGGAGACACGAGACAGGAGACAACCATATAAGGTGGGGCACCGATTCGATGCGATGCGACACAAACAGCGACGACTCCTCTTTACAACTTACATGTTCTTAATTACAATAAAATGTTACAAGCTTAAGGTGAGGTGAGGCTCCATACAACACAACACAACACAACACAACACAACACAACACAACAAAACAAAACACAACACAACAGCCACGACGCCAATTCCAGCTTCAATTGCAGCTCCACGCTTCGGTTCACTTTGATGTTGGCAGCAACAATAGTCCCTACCAAGAACCCACTGCCAGCCATGAGCTGAGCGATGGCGGCCACGAGTGGGATCAGCTCACAGACCATTTTCAATATTATATACTTATTACTATGAAATCAAGCAGCAGCCGTGCCCATCCCCTTCCCCGTGTTCCTCATCGTGCCTGAGCCCGTACCCGTGCCCGAGTCACGTCCAGGTTTGATATGCATATAAATAAATAAAAAGAAAATTGACAAGCTCATAAACTCGCTCGCGCCTAAGAGAAATTCAATCTTGTAGATACAAATGAAACGCAATCATATTTTATGCATCAGCCAGGAAAAAAATATAAAAAAACACACAAAACAACAACAGCAAATAACCAAGCTGCAAAGATACTTACGAGTGTATAGTATACAAAATTGTGTGTCTCTCACAAGTGTCACCGTGTTCACTGTGCGTATGCAAATGGCTGTACGTACGTGTGTTTGCAAATTCGGTTATATGGTAGGGTGTTTCAAGATAAATAATATTATACATTTAGCTGCTGCTAACAATCTCATTAATGTGAGATGCTTGCATATTTGTGTGCTTAAAAACCATCTAAACATCTCATTACTTTGTTAAAATTCTGTAAAAGCTTTTAATGAATTTATTATTATTAATTATTAATTCTCGTAAATATTATTACTATTATACAAAATTAACTATTGGCCATAGCTAGTCCAGGAATTAAACATTTTATTTAATTGTTATAAATATAATTATTAATATTTTATTTTATTTTAAAATATAATAAATAATATTTACATATATATAATATTATATACTTTTAATATAATAATACCTATTAAATGACAAAGAAACAAAAAAAGAATTAATTTAATACTATGAATGAAACAACATACTATTAAATTTTATCAAAGTTATAGGAAAATGTAACCTATTAGTGATGAAAGGAAAAACAATCTGAAATTTAGAGTAGGAGAGTTGTTTTGTAAAAAAAAATTGAATTTTAAATTTTCCATAAAGACCATTTCGACTGACTTTCAGCGTGAAACTGAAAATCAAATATATCATCTTGAGCAACCCTGTTGCACATGTGGGGCGTTTTCTTTTTGCATTTGAGTGCAATACCAGCCAGACACTCCAACGAAAGTGTTAAGTTATGGCACAGTCCGCAGCTACACAGCTGGGCATCCAATTTGCTGGCCACCACGCGTGCGCCCGTCTCCTTATCCAGAAATTAAGCCTCAGCATCGCATTTCGCATCGCATTTTGCCGTTGTTATTATTGTTGTTGGCGTTGCATGGAGCATTCATACCTATGGGTTTTGTTTTCTTGCTTGGTTCTGTGTGCTGGCAATGCTCACTGTCACCGGTCACCAGTCACCGGGCACCAGTCAGCGTCACCGTCACCGTTCACGTCACCGATAGAGAGGGGGACAGAAGCAGAGATAGAAGGGGATAGCAGAAAGCCACACGCCCTGTTTGATTTATTGCGCATTGTCAAATTATCCTTGATAAGTCATTAATATATTTTTGGCCACTCTTCTCAGTGGTTCCCGGTTCCCGGCCGTCGTAGTCGTAGTCGACGTTGTAGTCATCATTAATGCCGTCTGTTGGTTTTGTTTTGACGTTGACTCTTGTGGCTAACGTTGTTGTTGCTGTTGTTAATGTTGTTGTTGCACAGTTGCACAGTTGAACTTTAATGCTCAACACTTTTGAGCTCGCAAACGCCCAATTCACATGACCATAAAAAAGCGCTAAGTAACCGTGGCTACCAGGGCGCCCCTCTACATACACACACAAACACTTATAAACACACTCGCTGGGGTATATTCTGGCATAATTTATGTCTTTACAAGCTCTCAAATGAAGTGGCAAATTCACACTTTTAGCCAGCCCGTAAAAATGTAATAGTTCGGTCAGATTGTATGACCGACCACAAATAACATCATCATAAAACCCAATTCACAAATCATAAATATAAATGAATTTGTGAGGAGTACCAATACGAATCCAATCCAATTGCACGCCCAGCGAGACGACTACCCGCGCCAAGTAGCTATAGTGATCATCGATCCATTTCGCATACAATAAAGCAATCTGATTTTCGTATCATAAACTTAAAATGCTCTCAGCCGGGCTTCAACATTTGCGTTTGCCAGCCGTAAATCTTCCTTGGCCGTCCGACCGTCTGGCCTATCAGCATGTACAAGCTATCCGCCAGATACCAGGCTCTGTTCCTGGCTCGGCCTGCCATGGTCTGGTCCAGCGGTTTCACTCAGTGTTAGCGCATGCGCACGCGTTGCCCCGGCGTTGATAGATTTATGGCGCCAAATAAAATGCCTTAAGACAACAAACCAAATCACCAGAGAGCTCAGCAGCCACAGCCACCAGCCAAGGGAGGCACCAGGGGCGCGCAGATCAACTGAGTCTGGTTAATCAAATAGTAGATGCGAAAAAAATCGCACTAAACATGATCATTTGCGATTTTACTGCTGGCTATAAATGACTGGCCAATTGCTTGAATGGCAGACTTGAATGTCGAATCTCCTATTTTCAAGCAATTTTAGAAATTTTTCTAAACATTTATGCATTAAACGCATCATTCAAAATGTTCGCTTTTTGTCTCCATAAGGAGCTTCTAATCTGCAAATACGTACTTGTTTTCATTTAACTCTTCAGTTGATTAATTTAATTATTAATTTATAAGACTTCCTATAATAGATCATTAGTCGATCGAACTTACATTTTGAAAGCATTTCAAATTTTGTGATTTTTGCCTACTTAATGGGCATTTTCTATTTTCTATTTTGTAAACAATTTAGTTATCTCAATCAATTGGCCATATACCTAACTAAACTATCCTACAGTTAAAAAAGTTCTAGTACAGTAATTTTCTAAGTAGTAACAACTATTGTTACAAACGACTTTTGTTTATAGATACAGCATTTTATATTTGAATCATAAATAATTCTTGAATCATTTCAAAGTATAGTTTTTATAAGCCATCATTTTAAAAATATTGTAAACAATTAAAATAAAACTGAAATCTTAAACTCAAATGCATCTATTGTTAAATCGAAGCTCTACAGTCTGTGTATTACATTACATACAACTTATTCAATTTATTTTATTATAGGGTACAAAAAATGTCAACTTAGTTGAAGAGATTCAGTCGTTGGCCGTATTCCGCCTTGGCCCAAATCTAATCACCTTACTAGTCGAGCATCGCGAGCATACAATTTGCAAATTGCGTCCATAATAATTCTCAGATACGATAATTAGTCGCAATGCGATTATAAAAGATGGCTGTGCGCCGCTGGCGGCTCGCCTGGCTGCGCAGACTTATCCACGAGCAGGCCCACGGCGACGAGGACATTGCGCATGAGTAACGCGCCACCAGGGCAAGATTTATGTGCACAGTGCGAGTATAAAGACTCAGGGAGGGCAACCGGGCAGCTGAGCAGGGGGCGGCATTTGCATTTCGGTCGATGGCGACAACGCAGTTGACGTTCATTTGGGGCCGAGCGATCTTGTTGCCGATCTGTGTCGGCTCTAAGCGCACGCTCTTGTAATTTATGCGCTCGCACTCTGACATAATTGCGGCAGGAGTGTTGGATGGGTGTGCTACATGGAGACCGGGGGGGGTGGCGGAATGGTGGTTGTCTTGCAAATTGATTGAAAACTTACAACAACTCCAGCACAAATTGTGTCCACGGCATTGAGCGACATGCGACGATGGTCGTCGACGGTTCGTCGGCAACAAGAATTTTATTAAAAATAATTACACCTTTGTAGTTTGTCAATCAAACCGTTAACGGGGCCAAAAATAAGCCACACCAAGAACCAGCCAACTTGTTGAAAAATCGGTACAACTTTTTGCTGACTCAACAACACACACACAAATGCTGGCCAAATCGGGTCCTCTCGGCGGGCGGGCGGTCGGTCGGTCGGTCGGTCGGTCGGTCGGTCGGTTGGTCGTTCGGTGGAGCGAGCATGCAAACGGCGTAAATCTCATTTGAGCCTCTACTGACATGTCGCAGGATTAAGTTGTCAATTGTTATAGCCATGGAGCTGGCAACGCCTCTCTTGCTGTAGTTGTTGTAGCAGCTGTTGTTGTTGCTGCTTCAGCTTTTTGGTGCTGTGTCTCTTGTTTTAGCAACGCGAAATATTGAAATAATGTTGTGTGTCCAAACAGCTCAGCTCGAGCTTAGTTGCAATCTCAATACAATGAGCGCATTTTGATGGATTTTCAATTGATTTACGATCCGCGTGCTCCTCCTGCGCCTGCAATTAACAAGCATCATTTTGGGCTGCGGCTGCTCTCTGCAGTGCTAATAATTCCGTCAAGCGAATGCTGATTGAGTGACTCGCCTGGTCAGGCGGCTGGCAGCTCCACCAATCCCACTGGCCCTGCAGTTCGTCACCTGGACATTCCGCCAATAAAGATAATTTATGTATATTCAAAAGTGTGATGGGCTGTGTTGTCTAGGATCTGGGTGCGGGTCCGACTCTCAACCACATTATTATTACTCTCGGTGTGGGAGTTGAGTGTTGCTTGTTCACTTATAGGAGGCATTGATTACTCTGCAAGTAAGTCATTGTTGTCTTTTGGTTGTTATGCCTATTGTTTTTGTGCAATTGTATGTGACAGGAAGAAGTTAGCATCTCTATTAAAGTATAATTTTACTTGATCGGGACGACGAGCTGAGTCGTTCCAGCCATGTCCGTCTGTCTGTCTATGCATTGAATCCTTCCTCGAGACTAAAACATCTGGAGGATTTAAAGAAGTTTCTACTGCACGAAATCGTTGAAAATCGAAATCTACTAATTGTTATCATATCTTGAATTAGAGCGTAAGACACCAAACTTCTTTTGGGTTCCAGATGCGGAATATTCTACTTGTTTGATGCCCCTTTCCCATCCAAATTGTTTAAGCAATTTATTTATTGAAAGCACACAAGCAGGCCGAACTATTAGGATGAAAATTACTTTGGCATCTTTTAGTTAATATGCATGGAAGGGAACATTTTGTTTGCCATGAGCGGCCAGCTGGCGAAGCTGGGCTCAGGGCATCTGCTAGTCGGGCAGTCCCGTCTAGGTTACCTTTACCTGTTGTTAATGCAATCCTGATTTTGCCAATGAGTCAATTAGTTGTCTGGGGCTGGTTTTGCGGTGCTAGAAAATCGATTTACGATAAGATTCCCAAAAGATATGAAATTGATTTTATGGCCGATAGAAGCTCTCGAGGAATAAGTCTAATGCCACGCTAATTGTGAAAAGTTGTGTTCTTTCAATTAGGCCAATTAAGACTTGTCTGAAAAACCTTTAAAACGCTTTTAATGAATACTTTGAGTGGCGGTTACACCGACTTACATTTCGTATACAACTGTAAGCACAACGTATACATAGTACACAGGCTGATGGCAGCCGAAGTGAACGAAACGTGTTTTTAATAAAATACGCCAATTAAGAACGCTCAAAGTTTTTTCTGTATCAGTTTTTCAGCATTTAAAATAATTGATAAATGGAAAAACTTTATTACTACTTCAATGCTGGAAAACACAGACTTCAATTCGAAAAGAGGTGAACTCTTGTTAAAAGCAATCATTTGATTTCATAGAAGAATTTATTTACATTTTTATTTTGATTATTTAGCGACCAAATATGTGGTGCTATTTAATTAAAGCTGATTTACGATAGCTATGTGCATATTAGTTAGTGGACGAGTTAATCAAAGAAACTATAATACGTGCAATTAGTTTGTATCAAATTTAGTTTGTTATGACTGCGCTGTTATGATATTTTATATCTCCGTGAAAATATGACTTGTGGTTGTAGTTGAGTAAGGAGCGGACTTAACATTCTATGTGGAAAGAACCTAAAAATGAGTTTTCAAAGCGTTCCCCACATTAAAACTTTTTGTATTCAAGTTTTAGCGATATTGCAATTATGCGAATTTTCATTTGAAGAAACATATTATTACAACAATATTTCTATTCCACGAACTTGATTTGCAAAAATTAAATATAAATTCTGTTATTATAGATAGATTGTTTCAGGGTGTATTCATTTTGATACAAGTAAGTTATGTCCGTTCAATTATAGATACTCAAACTTGTCTGAAAAGTCTTTCATGCAAACATAATTTATCTTTGTGCAGAAAAGAGTTTTTTGGCGGAAACAAATGCAAATTTGCAAAATCAAATATTAAACCAATTCCCAATTAGCCACATAATAAACAATATTACATAAGGTATGTATTAAGTAAAGTGAATCTTAAAAGGTTTAATTTACAACAACTCATATTCTCATAACAAGAATTTTAATTCGATGTTAACTACTTGTGTCAAGGGAAACATTCCCCTTTGTTCGCCAATTAAACAACGAGTGCAGTTACAAAATGCATTGCCAACAGGTGAACATTTGTCATAATCAAATCAAATTTTATGCACGTGAAAATGCATCAGAAAAATTTATTTCCATTTTCATGTTGCCGTTGTCGTGAAATGTTGCCATGGCCTGTTGCTGGCTGTTGCTGTTGCCGCTGGGCTCTAAAAATGAATCGTGTTGATGATGACGACGGCGACGACGACGACGACGGCGACGACGACGACGACGACGACGGTTATGATGATGATGGGCCGATACCAATAGCCATATCCATATCCATACACATAATTGGGCACGCGATGCAATAAAATTGGCAAACCAGTGCCAGCAACTGCAGCAACAACGACAACAGTGCCTGCAATGAGGGTGTTGTTGTTGTTGTTGTGAAGGGGTCGACAGGCAGGCTTGGGGTTGGGGTGGAGGCTCGGGTGTGGGTGGGGTTTTGGAGTCTCTGCATTTACAGTTTGCATATCATGGCAATGACGCAAGCTGTCAACTTCCCGCGGTGTTCATAAAAGTCTTGTTTTGTTTGATTGTCGCATAGCTCAACACACGGACACACAGGCACACACACATGCACAAACACCTACATGCAGACATTCGGACACCCACATATGCATATGCAGAGTCATTGCATTTGCATTGTTATCTCATAGATACGGATGTCCGACCGCCAGACAGCTACGGCTCGACGTTCCCGTTGTTGTTGGTGTCGATTGGGCTTTGGTTTCCAGTTTGTTCAGTTGGCTTTGGGTTATGGTTGCCTGCCAATATCTATCAACTGCACATTCCTGTTGCTCTCAACCGCCGCTGCTGCAGCGTCACTTATCACTTCATTGCAGTTTTATGGCGCGTCAAAATTGATGCTTAACGGTTTTTCGCGTTGGCCACATTTAGAACCCGTCGCAATTGCAGTCCCCAACTTTATAACTGCGCTCGGCTGTCTCCCTGGTCATGGCCCAAGTGCCGTACAATGAATTTGATTTTGATTTTGACTTTGATTTCGATGTTGATTTGCCTGTGGCTTTTAGCGGGAACGTGCTGATGCAACTGTTGCATCTGCAGCATGTGGTATTATGTCGACCTGGTTCTCACTAGGCCATATGAAAAAAGTGAATTATTAGGAAAATTCTACAGACATGATGGTTGTATTGAGAATTCTTAAGATTATTGTAAGCAGGCCATAATTTCAATTTACGAAAAATACAAGCTGATTTAAGAGCCAAAATGAGTCAACGCACTCATGATTAGTTTTTGATATCTACGCTGTTTTCCTATTAGGAATTATTGCTTTATCATTGTGAATAATAACAAACAATGTAAACAAATATAAAAATTGACACTTGCTGCTAAATTTCACCGATAACCTGTTACTTGTCAGCTCAACGCTCAAAACCAAAGCTATACAGGCTTGCTTATATTTTTTAAACAGGCTTTGTTGTCTAAAACCCAGACTTTTGTAGCTCTTACAGCTTACGCCATGCGCTGGTCACAGTTCAGGGCACGCTCTTATATATATGTATATAGATCATTCATAGTCGAAATTTGTATCGTCAAAGACATCTTCACCAAACTGAATTCATGATATATTGATAAGCCTGCTCAAAATAGAGTTTAAAATTATAAAAACCATTGTGTGACTAGGCTAAAAATAATATCAAACATTAACTTTATATCTGTTATCTTATCGTTGGCAATTCAAAGATAACGCTCCTTTCTTATTTTATAAGAATTATATTTCTGATTAACTTGTTATATCTAATCAATTAAAGAAAACCCCTCTGGCTTGGACCAGTTCAATGTTCTACCCTAAAAATTCTGTACGGTGAGCATGTGAATTTACATTTACATTCAATCGCCCACGCACGTGACCCGTAACGTGCGGGCATTATGTAGCTCTCTGTATCTGCATCTCCCATTGTATCTGAATACGTTTTGAGGGGGCACAGGCCAAGTTCCATTTTGCGCCGTTGATTTTATGACCAATTTTAGGTGATTTTTATGTTCTAACAACAATTTGAGAAATTTTACGAGTATACGGGAATAGCTTCAGGCCCTATTGACTGAACAAGCAAACGTTTTTCAAACTTTTCAACCATTCAATGGACTTTTTACGATCTTTTAATTGAATCGTGAACATTTCTGTTTGGTCATTTGAGCAGCGCTTTGATTGGGAAATGCGCATAAAAATTCTCAAACAAATGAGGCTGTGAAATACGCAAGTGCTCGGCCTGACCGTCGGCATAAAATATTTATATGACTACACGGCGACAGACTCGTTAAAGTGGGCATTAAAACTAGCCCAACATAATATTAATAATACCATTGGATTATTTTGCATTTTGGAATCAAAAGGCAGTTTCAAATTGAGACACTCGCTGTTCTTGAGACACAGAGCTCTTGCTCCCAAGGGGCCTCGGGCCTGGAAGACTAACGACAGCTGAAAGTAAAAACTGTACAATAATGTACACAACTGTCGGGCATGTGGTATCGTCCTCGATCGTCCTGGCGAGCACGATGCGCTTCAGTCAACACAGGTCGGAATACAGCCGCAGGCCAGGAATAACTCAAACAAAATGGTCGTAAATCGAGAGGTTGACTTCTTGTCGTCAAAAATGAGGACAGTAACAACACAACCACTAAGCGGATTTTCAGGTACGCCGAAGGCGATGCCTTTTTCCCTTTTTCTTTGAAAACTGCAGCTGAATTGTGTTAGACGCTAGGCGCGCTTCGAGGAAATCGCCCGGTCCAAAAAAAACAACAACGCGTCGGCACTTAGAGGAGAACTGTGCGGCATGCAGGGCTCAGATACAGTATCTGCTGGATTGTCTGGGACGCAACCAGAAATTGAAACAAAACAATCAGCGAAGCGCAGCAAACGATGCGTTCCTAATTTCATTACCCAAAACTCCAACTGTGCATCACTTTCGCTTTCCGCAGGACCTAAGAACCAGTCAAGCAGATCCTTGCAAGGCTGTTCCCTGCACATGTAAGACGACACCTTGCGCATACTCTAAAATGTGACTGGAAAAAAGTAGTTCGGACTGCCCTAGGTACAGGCAGCCACAGACTCGATCAGTCAGTCAGTCAACGAGCTAGTTAGTCAGTCAGTCGGTCAGTTAGCTGGGCTTGCTGTTTCACACGAATCCGCTGTGGCAATTAAGTATATCGATAAATCCAAATAAATATATTTCCCATTCAATGGCAGCTTCTGCTTCACATTGAACTTCATTTCGACGCGGCTGTGTCATTTTAAAATGCTTACACATTAAAATGCAAAAAATAAAAAAATACATTAAAAAGTTATGCGCTGTCTCGTTTATGGTTTTATTTTTTTTAGTTTCTGTTATTGTTGTTGCCAGAATCGGGCAATTTAACACGTGATAGTTTATTTTGCTAATAGAAGCCAATCATAAAAGCCAACTTTTATGTGCAATTTAAATGCCGCCCGAGATGTCCCTATCCCTCCCCTCCTCTCTCTCTCTCTCTCTCGCTCTCTCGCGCTCTGCCTGGCCACATATCAGTATTTTATCATCAAATTAAAAGCTTCGCGATCCTCGCAGGAGTTTCATTTTCATAGCAGCGACAATCGCGCGATCGTAAAAGTTTATACACTTTGCCTTTGGCTTTGAGCTGGCTGCTCGACTTGATAGGCTTATATGGCCGATCGGTAGTTTTATCTGAACTCTGCGATAGCAAATTGTTCGTTGATTGAATATGTTTCGATGGCAAGCCGTTAGCAGAAGGTGAATCAGTCGCTCATTATTTGACTAGCACTTGACATTTGTAAGAATTTTGATTCGATGGGCTGAGCTACTTCCGAAAATAACATTTGTAGCCAAAATTAGTTTTGATTTTTATAGATCATGATAACGGGCTCTAATTGATTTTAAATGGTTTGACAAAATCTGGCGCCTTATATCGCGTCTGTCACAAATATTGAATGATGATTCATTTGGCTCGAATCCAACTTTTTGACACATCAATTTCATTATGGAATTGATGGTTTTCACTTATCTATGGGTGCGACTGTGCCATACTCCGCCCTCTCTCAATTATGTAGGTTAAAGAACTCTAATCCATAGAGCTTGTTCAACAATTACCCTGTAAACGAATATCGTAATCGAATATATACCTATGATAAATGTTATATTCACTTCTATATTGTTTAAATTGAATTAATTATAATAAATAAGAAAAATTAAGTATAGTGTTATATTCGCTTCTGCATTATATATGACTTTTTATTTAGCTATTTGAATTTATGTTAAGTATTCAAAAATATATATGAACATATAATATATTAAATACCTTATAGCTCTCATATTTGTATCTATATAATTATTTTACCTGATCCGTTGTTTGTTTTTCTTAAATCTCTTCAATTTGTATACTCCTTAGAAAATTGCCAGCCCATTCGATGTTGATAATATTGATGATTGTAACTATTGAATTTGAATTATGTATAAATTACGGTTGGTGTTTGACAGAAACGATCTACTATCTATAATTAGCAGCACTCGGAGACTAGCATGTGGTATTACACAAAAACTGGGTTTAATTAAAAAATATATCTTATACTGAGAAAGAATACTATATGTGCTTCGCACAGCCGTGAGTAACTGGTACGGACTGGACACCCCAGAGGAGGAATGTTGACCTTTGGCTATCTTTGGGCTGCTTATCAGCTTGACAGACAATCACGTGGGTGCCTTCGAAAATGCGCAGATAGATATCAACTAAATATTAAGCACAATGCCTACGATTCGGGCAGCCCCAAAGCTCCCTCTGTCTATGCGATGGTCTGGGTGCGAAGAGAGCTCAGTGCCATGTCATGTGGGTTGAGGATGTCGATGAGGGGTGCCAGCTGGGCCGGTGGGACGGTCGCTAGCTGGGCCGATATCTGCCACGTCTCTGTGGCAGCACCTGAACAAAATATCAGTGATTGAGCGATCAGTTAAAACGTTTGTGAAGTGAACGCGAATGATTGAGTGGATATTGTGGAGCGGCGCGCCCCATTCTAGCGTAGGCCTGGACTTGGACTCCTCTGTTGCCGCTGTTGTTGTTATTGTTGCTATTGTTGTTGTTGCCAACCTGGGTGTTAGCTAGCTAGCTAGTGTCTTGTTGCTATTTTCATGGGTACACGCATGACGCTGACTTGTGGGGTTCGAATGATAAACGCCAAACGGCAAGTGGAACGACAATGGCAAACGGGAACGCAAACATCGGCATTAAGTGGCATTAGGCTGTGTCAAGAAAAGCATTTACTATTTCGAGGAATGTTTATTTTAGTTTACCTTGTAGGAGTTTTTCGTGGGCCATACATATCAATTTGGTAACGATATGACATGTCCAACAGTGGGGCTCAGCGGACTTAATTCAAAGCCGCAGCGCATACTGAACCCGACTGAATGATCGCCGGCCTCATGCCGTAGGATCGGCGGGCAGCAAAGGATCGGCTGGGCCGTCGATTGGTTAGTTTATGAAAATGGTCGATAAGTTGGACGAGTTTATGACGTAGTGCTTGTCAGTTTTGACAAGTTCGTTAATGGGCCACGTTGCATTCCTGGCCAAAGCCGCGGCAAGTGCAGCCGAGGCGTGAAATGCTCAATTAACACGAAATTTACGAGCCTCTCGATGCTACGGGCCTCAACCCATTACGACAACCTGTTATTAGGCAAGGTCCTTGAAGCCGAAAAACGTGAAAACACCTACCCAGCAACCTACCTATCTACCTAGCTGCAAATGCACCTATAGGTATGTGCACAGCAAGGCCAACGTAATTTATGTGCCTTTTCTCGCCTAGTTCTCTGCAGTTCGCCGGGAACTGTATAAAGAAACGGTCGTAAAAACTTTCTTTTGTTTCGACGTGCGCAACTTTACGACTTTTCTGAGTGCGTTCCAAATTTTCTCCATCTCCATTGCCCATGTTGTGTTGGCTCTTTCTTTTGGAAAATTTGAGTGGGGGCGAGGCCAAATCACAGCCAGCGGCAATGAAATATCAATAAAAGGAGCAACAATTTAATTTACACAAGCAACTTTGACAGCTTGTAAACTGCCCGGAATGGAACTCAGCGTTGTCATAATGATAACACTTACTGGGCCATCAAATAGACGCATTGGGAATTTTTACGAGCCTTCTTCGTGTGGCACGGCCGGTGAAAGGGTCGACTCGGAATAGAACTGGAACTGCCACTTAGGGTCGGGGGTCGAAGTTTTGTGGTCGCCGTAGACAACGACATGGATTGTCATAATTTACTATTTATCGTGTAATTTGTAGCGCAATTTGTTGCTCGTAAAATGCTCTAGTGAAAATATGATCGGTTAATGTAAATGTAATGCACAATGGGCTATATAAAAATCGTAAAATATTCCTCTCAACGCGCTTAGGTTAGGTCCGCGCCGCGCACACACAACGAGAAAGTTGGGCAAACTGTGGAATCGCTTTACGCTTTTATAGACTACTTTATTAAGTCACGAAAACATCAACTTTAGGGGAAGTTTATAATCAGTTAATAAAGTGACTGAACACATAAAGAGGCTAGAAGATAACCCTGCCTTAACATATGATCTTATTTATTCACAATTTTCATGTATTTGTATATATAGTAATAAAAGGAGGCAAAAATGAGAAATAAAGTAAATTAGAGTGAGAGCACAACACAACTTGAATTCATGAGAATCGCATAGTAAGGCATCAAAAAAGAAATACATTGGGCTTGCGTTTTGTATTACCCGGTCCTGTAAGGTCTTGCAAGTGTTAATCTCAACAAAATTATTATTACGATTGTTTTTGTTATTCTCTGGCATGTTCTCAAGGGAGGAACTTTAAACTCTTATTAGTACTTATCAGAGTGGATTTGACAAATTTAAAGTCGATTTATAAATTATTTGTATAATGTTTCGTTTTAAAAATGTGGTTAAAGCCAATTGCGGTTAACTAAACTTTTTCGTTTATTTTGCCGTAGCTCTCAGTATTCCAGCGAGATTGGATTTGGCGACATGTTGGAAGCCCCTGCCAAGTGAATTTCCCAATAATCTCAGAAAACCATAAGCAGAAAATCATAAAGCTAATTCGATTTCGATTTCTATCAACATATATTCAGTTAGTCAGTCCTTTAATCATTCGCGACAAAACTTTTTATTTATATAGATTTAGACTCACTTTAGATCATTTTGAGTAAATGAAAATATGTCGGAATGCAAATACAGTATGAAAATCAACTACTGAAATAATTTGAATAATGTATTAATTATATTGTGCTATATTAATACTCTGTTAACAAAGTTAAAGGGAGTTAGTTTATATCCACCTGTCTTAAAACATATCCTGGTAACATGACCGAGTTATACAAACTGAACTAAGGTCACCTGCACAAATTTCCACTCGTACTTTCCAATACCAACGAGATAATTAGAAAACCCCTTTTCGCAACTGCTTTAAGCACATTTACACTGCGAACAGCGTGGAGGAACAGAGGAATGGTTTTTGCTTATCCATTTTTATACCCTGAACCCATTAAAAATGGGTATAAGGGTATATTGTATTTGTGCGAAATCCAAATGTATGTAACAGGCAGAAGCAAGCATCTCCGACCACATAAAGTATATATATTCTTGATCAGCATCAATAGCCGAGTCGATTTAGCCATGTCCGTCTGTCTGTCTCTCCGTCTGTCCGTATGTATGAACGCTTGATATATAGCTTCTAAAATAGAATATATATATGCATTTGATGTTGGAAGAAGAGGGTTCAGGGTATCCCCTAGTCGGGAGCTCCCGACTAGAACCTCTTACTTGTTTATAATGAAATTGTCGGATAGAGGATATAGTCTGCTCTTTGGAGATCAGAGTCGCTTGGCGAGGGATGATACCTTCAGATAATCGAACTTATCGGAATTCGACAAGCATTAAATTTGGAATACCACAATAAATTCAATGAATTCCCTTTTAACGCAAACTATTATTCATCTAATTCCATTGAAAACAAATTATGCTGCCTCGCATAAGTTATACACAGATTTTGTAATTTCTTGGGGCACTAAATCAACTGCAGGTACTTTTGTTAGTAATGTATATTTGATTAGAGAGTCGAGCAATGCCACTTCAATTTGTTTTAGTCGATTGCTCAATGTTTTTGGAACGAAAACATAAACCATGCAAAAATGCAGCGCATATGGGGCGCATACGCAATCTACGGCAGAGTATCCGTTTTTAGGCATATCCATCATCATATCGTGCTATAATCGCCCACACACACACACACACACACACCCAACACGGTCGGCTACAGGCGCAGACACACGAAAGTATTTTGCAAATTTGCGCTCAATTAATTGCATATAATTCATTTGTTGTTTGGCCAAAAGCATGGGCCCGGCTTGCTGCTGCCTGCCAGCATTGGGGTATTTTATGGCATTTTGATTTGATTTTTGTCAAACGTCGACGTCGCCGCCGTCCAGCCAATGTTCCGTGTATTTTTTTTTCTTTTTGTGTGTGCAACGCCTCCCCTTTGCCCGCTCGCCCATTTGATTTATTGCCGACCTTGTTATGTGCAGGCGCATTAGCAATATATCCATTTCACTTTCCATAATGGTGGCGGGACCCAAGTGACAGCCCCCGTCAGTACGTCAAGCCTCAGCAGACAGAGCGAGATGACAATAGCAGCCACATTTACGACGTTGCGCTGTAAGCTCGCTGCGCGCTGTTGTAATTGGCAGGGGAAATGAGCTGCGCTGCGCTGCGCTCTCACGCCCCTCTCATTTTATGGCAAGTGGAGAGCGAGAGTGCAATGCGGTGCAGGGGAAATGCCAATCCAAAGTTTATGGCTGCGCTTACGATAAAAGCTCGTAGCTCTTCCAAAAATCAAATTTATGACTTTTGATAATTAGGAAATGCGTTTAACAACCTGAAAATGACGTCAGGGCGCATAAATATGTATCTGAAAGTCTTATATTCCTTAACTTTTTCGGTCCTGCGGTTGAATTTCTCTTTTTGCCCCCTGCCCCTTATACTTATTGGCCTTTGTTGTTGTTGTTGTTTTCGCTCGCTGGAAATGACAATTAAATGTAATTTGACGTAAATGCCAGCATTAAAAATGTAATAATTCGCAGCTCAAGCAACAACAACAACAACAACAAAAACAACTCCCAAGACCCGAACTCAAACGTTTCAAAGTGCCTGAGCATTTCCCCTTACCCCTTTCGCTCCTGCCTGCTCCCTGTTCCCTGTTCTCTGTTCTCTGTTTTCCATTTGTATTTTTAGCCTGCAACATTTTTGCATTTGCCAAATAAAATCAATTTATAAATTTCGATTTGAAGCCGCTTTTGTTATGCAAATGCTCTTGACAAAAAAAAACAAAAGTCAAGCAAAAAGAATTTAAAATGAAACAAAAAAAAAATGTTACATTTTCGGGGGATTAACTGAGCAACTGGCTAGTCGGTTAGTCAGAGCCAGTTAGCCGGTTTGGCAGCATTTCCGCGCTTTGATGGGCAAAGCTTTTAGGGAGCTCTGAATGCGAGCTGTCGCGCTAAAGGTCATTCGGGTCACTCGAGCTGGCGATCCGCATTTGAATGTGACATCAGTTCCCAAACTGAAAAGAGTTGTTCTTGCTCCAAAAACTTATCGAATTGCCCAAATTTGCAATTCGCATTGATTTGCGATATTTCGAGTCACAAAACATCTTCACAATCACATTAACAGCTATAAATATTTATATATTAGTAAAATATAAATCTTATAATTATTATATGCACTTAATGGAATGCATGATTGGATATCGTAACAAGCACGTTCCAGTTACTTTTCAACTTTCTCACAAAGATACAAATTGATTGCGTCTAGGATGAAGTTAAGATACTATTTACTATTATTTGGCGATCTATTCAGCATTTGTTAAGAATCGATCAGTAAAAGACTGTGAAATAAGTTGAATGGCATTTGAAGGATATTTGCAATCAAGGGATATCATGGGGTTTGCCAGGAGCCTGGGATGCCGCAGCAGCTGATTGGCTGAAGAAACGGATCTGCAAAACTTATAGACTAAGTTATCAATAATTGTTCATATTCCGGTTTCTTTTAACTAAAGCCCGCAGCTTGCAATAGCTTTTAATTGTTAGCGAAGTGTTACTAATTCAAATGATTAGCATTCGATCAAGCTTAAATTCCAGGCACTCGCTTCTTAGTTGCCTGACTGATTGGAGCTTCTAAAATATGATATATAATTAGCTTGACTTAGGCAACTTTGTCAACTTTTGAGCAGAGACTAAGCTGCATTCGAGAATCGGATCTTAATGTTGCGATATTTTTGCCTATTTTGAGAATTTGGCGATTCTTTTTTGTATAGTTGTTATTTGCAGGCTGCTTTCCGCATTCATTTGGCCACATTGCGCACGACCTTGGGTGCAAATTGTTGCACTTTGATTATCAGCTTGTTGTTGCTTTCATTGTTTGGCTTTTGGGTAAACAGATTGAATTTTTGGCAAGTTTTAACAAGCAAAAAGGCCAGCGCCAGGGCCACTGCTGCTGCTGCTGGGCTGCCTCCTGGCTGACTGGAAGCAGCCCGATAAAAGGCGTTGGAACAGAAGCTGAAGCAGCCGCAGAAGCGACGGCCACAGGACGCCGGCCTGGGCCAGGTTCCTTCTTTCTGTTCGTTATCGAAATGCCGACACACTCGAAACAACGTTTAATTAGAGTTTGTTGTTTATTTATTTATTTATTTGCCCCGGACTCTGTGTGTGTGTGTGTGCGGTGAGTGTGTGTCGCGTACAGCTCCTGGGACGGGACGAGGCGTCGTGTGCTGACCATTTGGTCGCCGTCGCCTTCTCCTTCGCCTGGCTGAACTGCAGTTTTCGACCATTAATAATTTCATTGAGTTGTTGTTGTTGTTATTTGCTGGGTTGTGTATGTACAGGCCAGAGTCGTGTTGTTGTTATTGCTGTTTGTAGAGCTCGACGGCGGCGGCTTCCGTTCTGACTCCCAATACACAGCCCCCACTCGCACCGCCCCCTACCCCAACACATGCCGGATGGAATGTGTGTGTGTGTGTGTGTGTGTGTGTGTGTGTGCCGCTGTCGATGTTGTCGGGGTGTTGTATATTTTTGAACATTTCATAAGAAATCGTTTGTGGCATTATTTAATTTTGTTGTTTTTGTTGTTTGCCTGGCTTTTGTGGTTGTTGTTGTTCCTGTTGTTGTTGTTGTTGTTGTTGTTGTTGTTGTTGTTGTTGTTGTTGTTGCTGCTGCTGCTGCTAGTTGTGCACATTTTATTTACTTTGTATTGTCGCTGAACTGACGAACTATCTTCAATGAGAACTTGGCTTGCCTTTTTGTGGACCGGGCTCCGACCACGCCGTCCTGTCATGTCCTTTGGCTCCTTGCGCTGTGGCCAAGCGATAATAATATTTGTTATTTACTTAAACGGAAGGAAAAAACAAAAACGGAAATGCACATAAATTTATTTTTCGTAGATTATTATTCGCCGTCTTTCTCTTACACTCCGCCTCCTCTCTCCGTTCCTATGGTCGCTTGGTCGCTTGGTCGCTTGGTCGCTTGGTCTGTTGTGCGTGTGTGCTTTCTGTGTGTGTGCGTGTGTGTTTTTTGCAAAACGTGCCAATAGTTTGCCGACAAGCTGGAGTCATGCGGGAGCGGGCGGCTTCTTCTCTTTTTGGGAGCAGAGCTCGCCCAATCGCAAGGACAATCGCAAGCTTTTCATTTTCAAAACTTTCCCTCAATTTATCCCTAGAGGAATTGTTTTCAATCTCTTTTATCTCTTATCGAATCCGATCAATATTGGCTTTTAATTAGGATCTAAATGAGGGACTCCATATATGAATACTGTTAAAGAAATTGATGAGAATTGTAAGTTCAAGAATCTGACAACTAACAAATATTCCCAAAATACCAAAGGATTCAGATTTATCTGCCTATCCTCATTTTGGCATTTACAATTTTCTGATACAAATTGAGATTTGTATTATCATTCGTCACTTTATCCGATAATAACTCGTTCGGACTCCTTTAAGGCCTATATATTCCGGATATAAATCAATTTGTTGTTTCGTTTTCCACCAATTTTCCACGTTTGCGAGCGGAATTCCTAGCGAGCACTTGAATCACAAGAGGGAATTGTGTGTTTCGCCAATTCGTCAGACATTCAGCCGATCGATCAGTCAGGATACATTTTTATACCCTGAACCCATTCAAAATATAAGGGTATAAGGGTATATTGTATTTGTGCGAAAGCCAAATGTATGTAACAGGCAGAAGCAAGCATCTCCGACCACATATATATTATATATAGTATAT
The DNA here is from genome assembly GCF_003285875.2 of Drosophila novamexicana. Lineage (NCBI taxonomy): Eukaryota > Metazoa > Arthropoda > Insecta > Diptera > Drosophilidae > Drosophila > Drosophila novamexicana. The sequence goes on along the minus strand of NW_020824809.1, from coordinate 1,186,627 downwards.
ATATTCTTGATCAGCATCAATAGCCGAGTCGATCTAGCCATGTCCGTCTGTCTGTCCGTCCGTCTGTCTGTCTCTCCATCCGTCCGTATGTATGAACTTAAGGATCTCAGAACCTATAAGAGCTAGAGACTTGAAATTAGATGTAGGTCCTCCTAGTTTCAGATCAAGTTAGTTTCCGATAATCGATAACTTACTCCGTTTCCAAGTAATCGATAAAAAAATCTATATCGAAATCCTGTTTTTAGAGCAAATTGGGTAAATAATAAGAGCTAGAGTTACCAAACTTGACATATAGCTTCTAAAATAGAATATATATATGCATTTGGTGTTGGAAGAAGAGGGTTCAGGGTATCCCCTAGTCGGGAGCTCCCGACTAGAACCTCTTACTTGTTTGATATAATTAAAGTCTTACAGTATTTAGTGAATCCTGAATCTGCATTGAATGAATCTGCCAATGATAATTCCTACTCAGAAAAGAAAATAAATGATATATTATAAGTTTATAATTCACTTGAATCGCGTTAATTAGTTTTTGAACTTTAAGAATAGATTTACACATAATTAAATGTCTAGTTCTACGTTATTATAAGATAAAGAATTCACTTGAACACTCGAAGATCCCTTTGGGGATTATCTCCGCGCACACTTGTCTTGTCTTCCTCAGAGCTTGACGTGGCATCAAATAATGCGGCAACTGAAAGTTGAGCACATCCCGATCGCCCCGCTCCGCCCCGCCCCGACACCTCTGCGCATCTTTTTATTAAGTCGTATTGTGTATTTACTTATAGACAGACAGCATCCATAAGTAGTTTTTCATTTGAAAAACGTACGTGTGTGTGTGTGGAAGTGATTTTCACTTCACTCGCTGTCCAATGTCCCATATCCCATATCCCATATACCCGGGCCCTCTCACCCCTCCCGCCCGTGACAGTTTCAAGTGGTTTTTCTGGGCAATCAATCAAAAACGAAAAACATTTTCTCGTCTCTGCACAAGATCGCACAGCAAAGCGATAGAGAGAGAGGGAGAGAGAGAGAGAGAGAGGGCAGGGCGGAGAGGCAGGGCCGGGGATTGGGGCGTGCACGACACATGTGGCCAGGCTGGCTGAGATGCATCTTAATCCTCCGCTGCCGTCCTTCCGCTGCAGTCCTTCGGCTCATTTGCATTTGCCTTTGCCGCAGGGTGACTGAAACTGTGACTTTCCTGTCTATGCCAAATTAAATGAATTTTCAATTATTTTCTTTTGCCTTGCAGGTAACGTATGATGAATGGTCGCTCCCGGGGAGCGGGCTCTTTAGTTTTTAGCCCTGCAGATGCCAGGTAAGTGCCGCTTTGATTCCCTTTAAGCGTCCTTAAAGCTGCCAGAGGGCCATTTCCCGTGCGCCTTGCCGTTTGACAAATTGCCAATGCATCGCAAACTTTCGGCTCAGTGGCTCTAAAACATCGCCGTGTCCTCAAATTCGGGCGGCAGCGGCGTCGCCTGTCACAAGCAGACGCCCCAGTGACGAGCCGACAAGTTGTCATCCCGTCGGCCGCTGGCTGCGTGGTGCTGGGCGGGCAGGGGGAGGGGGCGGGCGCCGCCAATGACCGGCATATTTATTTGTGTATATCGATCTATTTTTTGGTCCAACATAGACTCTGTTGTTGGCCCGACTGAAAAATGAGGCTGGTTCAATGCCGGCACCGCAGGGAATTAATGGAGTCCTTGCAATATATATGTATATCTTTTTTTGCGTGGCGGGTTGAATGACTTGGCCGGAACGCGCAGTGGGTGCGAGTTCTGGGCCAGGTAAGGGCCAGAGGTTAGTCCTAAGTCGTTTATGGCAGGTTGAAAGTCACAAAATTTCGTTTGTAGTCTGTAGCTGGATTTAAGCAAAGGTAAGGTATGCAAGCGGACAGGTAAATATGATTTAATGTAAGCAGGTAAATGTTAAAACGAAACGTTTTGTCTATTAAATGTGCAAAAAATAATACAAATTAGTTCGTAGTATAAATCCAGTGACTCTTAAACTGTACGCGCCTCGTAAACAGCTGTTCGGTTTGCCATAAAAAGCGAGTGCGCATATATCATGCTAGCCCGCTCGCGCAATGCGGCGAATTCGTATCGTCGTATCGTCGGTCCTGAGCTCGTTTACTGCTCTCTTTCTCGTGCGCGCAACGAAAACAAAAACAAACCATTAAAAGTGCAGCGAAATGGCCGTTTGAGCGTGAAATATGAGCGAAAACAATGCGGCGAAGAGCGGCGCGCTCCGTGAATGTCGGTGAGTGTGTGTGTGTGTGTGTGTGTGTGAGCGTGTGAGAGAGCGAGTGTGCACTTGTCTGTCAAGATTATGGCGGTTTTTCAGTATCAACGAGTTGGGGTCTGCCAAAAAGAAAATCGTTGCTGTCGCTGCTATTGTTGTTGTTGTTGATTTCTCGAGTGCCGACGGCAACTCCTATTTTTCTTCATGTGCCATTTTTAATTTTTTTTTTTGTTTCGCTTCGCGAGCGACTTTCGTATTGCACTCGGCGCTCAGTTCAAGTTGAGTTTGAGTGAGCCTCGCCTCACACACGCAGCTTCAGTTCCACACACACATGCACAAAACATACAAGCAGGCACATTCACATCAACTTGATATCGTGTCGTCGTCTTCATCTTTGCTGTCGCTCGCTCGTCGTTTTCATTTGATAAATTGCGTTTATAAGAAAGAGATGAATTGTCATGCACAGCAGCAGCGCCAACAACAACAGCACCAGCTGTCGTGTGTGTGCGTGAGTGTGAGCGAGCAACGGTTGGCGCTCATTTGGGGCCCGCTGCCGCCGCTTTAAATCATATTGGCTGCGCCTCAGTCTGTTCCTCTGTGTGTGTGTGTGTGTTTGCTTGTGTATATGTATTATGCGCTTTCTCATTGCCTTATTTTTCGCTCGCACACAGTTTTCTTCGTCCGTCTCGCCTATGAATGCCGCAGCAATGCTCAGCTCTCAGCGCTCAGCGCTCGTCTGGGATTGGAAGTTTCCAAATGCAATTTTGCTGCCTTGAGCTTTTCGTCTTATTATCAAGCTGCCGTTTCTCTTTTTCTCGTCTATCTTTTTTCAACGGTGGGTGGAGACCTCGGTGCGCCCTTCGCTCTTTGCTTGGGGTCTGCTTATTTAAATTTCATGGTCTCCTCAATTTTGCCAACTTGTAATATTAAATTAAATTAAATTCCCATTGCATTTTTCTTCCATTTGGCTTGCCCTTAAAGAATGCAATAAACAAAATTGCTAACAAGTGCAGTTATTTCGTTTTACTCCAGCTTAACCTCTTTTAACTCTCAAGCTTTCATATAGAAATTTAACTGTTCATTGGTGAACTTTAGCGTGATCTTAAAATGTTGTTAATATAACATGCGCCCAATCAAATGTAGTCCTATTTACAGTTTTAATTAGATTTCTGACTGTTTACGAGTCAAATTAAATTCACATTGTAAAAGATTACATAGACCACATTTAACACTAAGAACAACTTTCATTCACTTTTAACCAGAGGATAAATTAGAATAATAATAATTTAGTTTCTTAAAGTCATAAATGGAATATAAATTTGTTGTAAAATATAATTTTCTTCAGCTAGTTGATAGAAATCTCTACCCTAGTTAAATCCGAAGCTCTATTAATTTGAAATTAGTAAATTATCCAGAAAGATTTCTACCTTGCTGTACAGTTTGACTTGGCATCCTTGCCGTTTTATCCTTGAACTTTGTTATAAATCACACGGCTGCCATTTTGGTCGTTTCTATCGTCAAGCCCATTTTGGCAATACACCCACCTTTTCTACTTACCCCGAGCACTCGACACACTCAAATAAATTAGCAATTTATTAGTTTTAATTGAATTTTCAAATGAATACGAATCGCATACGCTTTGTTTTCGCTCACATTTGGCACACAAATTTGCATTAGCAGGTCTTAAATTTAAGCACCTTGGCACTGCAATGGCAACAGCAACAATTTTGCATGAAGCGATTGAAAAAAGTTGGGGGAAAAAATCTCGAACCGCAAATCAATCAACGTCTCATAAATTTGTCAAGTGGGCGACAGTAAGACGAGAGCTCCGGGCTCCGAGTGGAGACGAGGACAAGAGACTGACTCTCCCAGAGGGCGAACCATCTCCTCAGCTCCTCGCAACAACAACAATTGGGAAAAGACGCGTAGTTAGAACAAAATATGATCAGCTGTTTTGAAATGGAAACCAGATTAAGTGCAGCATCATCATCATCGTCATCATCATCAGCATCATCATTATTATTAGCATTGTCATCGGCGTAACAGTGGCAACATCCTTGCCAGGGAGCCAGGCAGCAAAACAAAAAACAAAGCAATTTTTCATTTTTGCCTAAAAACGCGCAAAAACGGCGGCAACATTAAAACGAGCGCCGGCGTCGACGGCGACGGCGACGCAGCAGCCGCCCGTGCTGCCGTTGGCTCCCCAAAAATGAAAATGGCGACCGGGCGCCGCACGCCGGTTAGCCAAAAGCCAAAGGCCAAAAACAAAAAGCAAAAATATTATAAAAAATAAAATCGGAAAACAGGAACAACAACAACAACAAGAAGAAGAAAAAAAGCAAAAGGACACACAGGCCAAAAATGCGTTGTTGAAAAATTGCCTCGGAATATGTGTTAACTGCTTTTTAAACTGCCACGAGGACGACGACACGACGACGGCGCAGCAGCAGCAACAACAACAACAACAACAACAACAAACGGCAGGATGTGCATTTTGGGCAGTTGAATTTATCGGCGCGCGATTTATTATTGCACACAAAGTTCACGGTGCGAACAGCTGTTGGTTGTTTTTATTGTTGCTGTTGCTGTTGCTGCTGGCAGGATCATTGGCTAAGTGGCTGGATCGCCATGACGCCTGGCGACGTCGACAACGACAACAACAACGACGACGACGACGACGACGTCGCTGCAGCTTTTGAAGGCGTTGCCTATTCAACTGTCTATGTATGCGTGCGTGTGTGTATGTAAGTGCTTCTCTTTGTATGACTCCGTGTATGTGTGTGTGTGTGTGTGAGTTGGCAAAGAGCGCAAAAAAATTGAGCGAAAGTTGAGCGCGATGCGAAGTGACGGACAAGCGCAAGCAAGCAAGCATAAGGCAAAGGCAATGCCAAGCGACAACGTCTGGAGTGTGGCAAAGGCTAGAAAACACCTGAAAGCACTCACTGACACAAACACGAGAAACATAGCACAGAGCGCTGAGAACACGCTCAACCCCAGCCCCAAAAACCACCCAATGCCCAATGCCTGCGCGCACAGGTGGGGCGGCCAAAGAAGACTGAATGGCAAACTGATGCAAACTGCCACTCACTCAAGCGAAAATAACAAATGGGATTGGTTTTTGCTGATTTTCAACGCACGCACAGCGACGGCAACAACGACGACGACGCTGGCAGCAGCAGCAGAGAGAGGCGATGCGACGGTAGCAGCGGCCAAAACCTATAAGCCGTCTCCTTTTGGCCAAAGCCAAATAAATTTCAAACGAATGAACGAACGTTGAGCGAACGCCAACGACGACGACGACAACGACAACGACGACGTCGTCGTTGCGCAAAAAGAGTCGAAAAACAAATGGCAAAAACAAAAAACAAAAACAAAAACAAAAAATATATAGCAAAACTGAGCGCAGTAGAGTAGCGCAGCCCAGGCCAGATTGTGACAAGTGTGTGTATGACAGAAAAGGCGTACTAACAAATCAGTCATCATCCTTTGCGCTCTGCCTTTGGGCCCCATTTTGTAGTGCGCTCACAAGAGCGCGCCTGCGCTTTCGCCGTGCAATTCGCCGCAATTATACCAACAAAGCGAGCAGCAGGCGCAAACACACACACACACACGCACGCACCACAATTCGCCGGAGTCAGATGTGTTTGTATAGCCATCGCACTCGCACTGCTGGTAAATTTATGAGCCACCGCTTTGTACAACCTTTTTTAATGGCACAATTGTTGCGTCGCCGCCGTCTTTGCGACTGTGTGCGTGCGTATGTGTGAGTGTACGATCGACCAGACAGCGGCGTGCAAGCGTGCATGAGCATGATTGACAGTGTGTATTTGCCTTCGAACCGCGTACGACGTGCTTGTGCTTGTGCTGTCTGTGTTGTGTGCGAAGCGAGAAGCGAAGCCGAAAACGCCGAAGCCGTCGCCAACGTCGCAGCCGTTGAGAAAAATTATTATTATTACTATTATTATTGCTATTACATAGCATTATTATTGTTATTGTCACACTACACAACAACAACAACAACAACATTAGTAATAACCACAACTGCGGACAGCTACCGAAACAAATTTTGGACGCCGCCAAAAATTTACTCGTCGCGATCTCCTCGGCAAGCCAGAAAATAATATATCAAATCATATACATATAAGCGAAAAGCGCGCGCGTCTCGTTGCGCGACGTTACGATCGGTCGTTACGTTACGTTACGCGTTACGCAGCAACGTTAACGGACTTTCGTCGTGTTGCCGCCGCCGTCTCCGTCTCCGTCTCTGTCGCCTACGCCTTCGCCGTCGCGTTACCGTCGCTAAAACAACATTTGCAACATTTTCCGATTGCACGTTTCGTTAGAAGCAAACAAGAAAACAAAGTGCAGTTAATGCAACTATAAACTGTAAACAGTTAGTTGATGTTGATTGGCTGCTGATTTGTACGAAACAATTGACAACAAGCTTTTGGTTTTCCGTAGTATATTATAGTATGTAGAAGCAGCTGTGATAAATAGTGCGCATATTATACGAAGCAAGAAGTATACGACATACAAGCAAACAACAAATCTACAACAAAATAAAACAACAACACAAAGGGGACGCAGTCGAAGAGGAACAGTTAGAAGTTCAAGAAGAAGAAGAAGCAGCCGCTGCAAAAGGCACGAGCAATGGATTTATGACAACAACAACAACCCACAAGCAGAGCTAAAAGGCAACAGCAACTGCAAACTATGTTGCCTGGCCCACACAAGCAGCAGCAACGACAACAACAACAACAACAACAACAGCTCAGCAGTATACATAGAACAACAACAAATGTAAAAAATATAACTACAAAGGAACAACAATAACAACAACAACAACAACAACTGCTGCAACGGCAACCCCAATGAAAACAAATTGTATACGATTTTTATAAACCGCAAAACAAAAGCAAAAAAAATTATATATAACTACAAGAAATTATATGTAAATATTATATAAACATTTATATATGTATGTATGTATGTATGTATGTATACAAAATACAAAACAAAAAGATCTCCCGCTAATAACAAAAACGCGCGCGTAACTACAACAACAAAGTATACCAGCAACAAAAACAACAACAACAAATTAAATACATAAATCTTAGCAAAGAATGAAACAAGTCTAAAGCAAAGATTTTAACAAATGTGCCTGTGTTAAAACCGAAAAAAATAATAAAGAAGAGAAGTAGAAGAAGAAGCAGTAGTGCAAAAGCATAGAAAGAAGCAGAGCAAGAACTACGTATCAAGAGAAGCGAAGCTGAGAGAAAGAAAGAAATTGAAAATATTCAAAATACACAAATTCTAATAATATTTTTGTGAGTGTCACGAGAAAAATAAAAGAAAAAGAAAAATATAAAGAAAAATACAACCAAACCTAGAGCATCAAGCATAGCAGGAGGCCCTGATAGATCTGATAGATCTTACTCCATAGAGTTCGTCACGTCGCCAGGAAGGACGAGGCCGAGGACGAGGACGTGGACGAGGACGCAAGGGACGCGGGACCCTCATTCTGTGTTGCGCCGCCAACTGTCCTCTGTACACCACTAAAAGTGGCACAAATCGGGTTAGACGTCGCTCCCAGAGCATTAATGGCTCAGCCTAGGGTAAGTAAATCGATCCAATATATACAAAAACCCAAACCCAAAAGTTTATGCCTCAGCGTCAGAAATTCCATGCTCACAATTGCCGACGGCGACGGCCTTTCACATAGCTACCCCATTCGACTTATCGATATTCTTGAGATCGGGGAACTAGTGTGAAGTTATTTAATTTGTGCGTGAAACTAAGTGTATAATACCAGAGAAAGTGCTTGTGATGGGTTGCTGGATGACAATTCCCGAAGTGGTCTGAAGCTGTTTCTTGGTTTCTTACTTTTTGAAATTGTGATTATTTGCCAATTGTCAAAGTTTACAGCTAATTCTATATTTCCGACAATTTTGGTTAATTACGGGCGAAAAGAACTCATGTAGATCCCATCTCCGATTATGTGTTGAATTATTGTGTTTTCTGTCGAAGCCGTCGGCATTCCTCTCTGTTCCTTACATACAGACACATATAGCTATATATGCGTGTATATATTATAAGCAGCTAGTGCTTGTGGCGTGACAAGATTTTTATAGGGATATCAGACTATAAAAATATTATAATTGCTGGAATTTGATCAAGCTGATAATCTGTATACATATGTAAATGTGTCTATTCACAAATTATAATGTTAGCTCTGCAATTGTTAATTATTTTATGGCTAGTATGGGGCATATTTCAGCCAAATCAAGTTAACATAATGTTAACGAAAATGTTGTTCAAATGTTACTTGACAGATTCCCAATGATTTAAGCTAGTCTCTGTTAAGAACTTGACTTTGTACTTCACTTGCTTTTACAACTAAAATATCAATTTATTAAAAGAAGATTCATTATTCCAATCAAATAGAATCGGTTCAGATATTTCTCTATGGTATTAGTTTCACATTGAATTATAATTTTATTATAATCTCTCGAAAATCCATTCTGGCTATTTTTCAAAATAAATACTAATCAGCTGACTGACCAACATACTTAGCGCTCTTTTCTTGCTTATTTTCTTCGGGTTTTGTGTGTTTTATTTGCCAACTTTAACTTTATGAACTGATTAACATATATGTGCGAAACGAACTTGATATTTCTATGGACCGTTAAATCGTTAGAAAATACAAGAAAACGAGACCAAATCAGAGTTAAGTAAATTTGTGTGTGTGCGTGTGCGTGCGTGTGTGTGCGTGTGTGTGCGCGTAGTTTGTAATTAGCATTGGGTGTATTTATATGCCGGCCATGCCAGAGAGTTATGACACTGTCCTACATGGTTAAGGCCTGGCTCTCTGGGGAGAGGCCAGTTAAAGACACGAAGTACAAAATAAAATAAAAACAGTAAAAACTGCCCGCGGGACTTTTGTGGTGATTTTAATATTTCGCTGTTCCGTTCGGTTCGGTTCGCTCTGGATGGGATCGGTTCGGATTGGAGCTGTTCATGTTGTTGTTGTTGTTGTTGTTGTTGTTGTTGATGCAGGCACATAAATTTACGCTTGTGGTTTAATACGCGAAATTCTCGCTCTCTTTGGGTGAGTCTCAGATTCCGATCCCATCAAATGTCCATACGGCCCAGGTTCATTGGCTGTGTGCGTACTGTGTGTGCGTATCTGTGTGTGCGTATCTGTGTGCGTATCTGTGCGTGTGTGTTTGATGTGATGCATATAATTTTATTGCACATTGGCGAGGCGTGGCGAGGCGAGCTTGGAGCGGAGAGAGGCAGGGGCAACACGCTGTGGTTTTATTATTTACAATTACAATTTCATTTCGCTTTATTTTTACTTTAATTTGCACTTTTGTGCGTTACAACAAAAAACAAGAACAAATGGCAGCAGGCAATTTTTTTTTGTATATATAATTTGATTATTTTATGCCTCGCAGTTAATGAAAACGAACGAAAAAAGATCCGAAAAAGCGAGCAGCGGCAATTGCAATTTGTGCAGCTGCCTCAGACACACACACACACACACACACACACATGCACATACAAACCCTCTTCTGCTCTTCTGCACCGCTGCCCCGCTGCAACATTCAACATTCAACACAAAAATTGTTTTGGTGTTATTTTAATTTAAAGGTTAACCGCAGCGTAATTTGTGGCATAAAATATAATTCGTCTAGTGTGCGCTGGTCGCGTTTTCAGCGCGCGAGAGCGCTAAATAAAATGGGCAAATAAATAAAAATCAAATAAAAATGAAAATGAAAATGGAAATAATGAAAATAAAAATAAAAATCAAATAAAAGTGCACAGCACAGCACAAAACACAGTATTCGGCCGAGCCCGAGAGCACGAGAGCCCGTTCGACATTCGACATTCGCCTCTCGCAAATGCATTTGCAGTTGCAGTTCGCCATTTGTTTGGCTCTGGGGCTCTAAATGTGCGGCCGCTTTTTCGATTTGGCCTTAAATTGTTTCGCTTTTGTGGCTTTTAGCAGTCCACGTTGCAATTCGCGCCGATGGCGTCTGATTTAGCTGCCAAACAGCATGAGTTTTCCTTCAAATTACAGTCTTAAGAGTTGGTCGACTTTTTATTGTTTGTATCTAAGACAGAATATAAAACTAGAAAATATCTATTAAAAAGCGAGTTTAAGAATATTTTCAAGACATTCGGAGATGTCTTATTTCAAAGATGTTAGAATTCCCACAGAGTATAGAATCAAATACAAAGTTAGCTCTCAGATGCAAGGTGTATAGGATTAATATTGTGTTTCGGACTTTCAAGTTGTTGTCACACTTAAATCAATTATATTTACTCAAAGATTTTATCGAAATATTTAAACAAACAGAAACAGAAATTTATGCGAACAAGAAAGAAACTGTGGCTTAAAGAAATTTCATTTACGTAAGAAAAGCAAACTATTTTGAACGCAATAACTATGCCAGTATAAAGAGTTATCTGATCCACGGATAGTTGGTTCTCGTAACTTTCAACTCGTAATGATTCATATAATCTGGCAAAGAAAGAATTGTGAGAGGAAGATCCAGAAACACAGTCGCCCATGAGTCATGCCAGACTTAATAGCCAAGTGGAACTTCAGTAGGGTCTATTCCCGTCTCCATTCCAGCTCGTAGGAAACTTGTGCTTCAGGACTTTGCACAAGCTACGAGTAAAATTTATAAACAAATTATACAATTTATGTGTGCATATGTATATGAATATTTCTGGCATACCAGAAACTGCATAAAAATTGTGCGCTGCAGGCCACGTTGTAGCTTTAACGGAAAGTAAGGGAAAGGAAGGGAAAGGAACGAAACGGAACGGAACGGAACCTACAACAGTCTCCAGGGGGTTCGGTATTGGATGCCAACCACATGAACTGCTCTGCAGCTCCACTCGATGACTCCTGGGGTAGTGTTTGGGTTTTTCGTGTGCTAAAGAGCTTCATGTTTAATGATCAAATTGCGTGCCTCGTTTGGTGCCTGGTGCGTTGTTTTTGTAGTTGTTGCCGTTGCTGATGTTGTTGGTGTTGTTGGTGTTGTTGCCAAGAGGCCGTTTGGCTGTTGGAAGTGTTTTCATTAGTTTCATTTCTTTTTACATTTGCGCTCAAATCGTCTTTAAAATTTTGCTTACAAATATTTCGCACAATGTAATTTCCCCCAGCATTAGCGCTAAGCGAGCGCTAATTTTCGGCAAGTTAAGTGAATTCCATTACATCTTTTTGACTTACGCTCTGGCGCAGAGTTTGGATACAACAATGAAGGAAAGATATACACATATGTATGTATGTGTGTATTTGTGTATGTGTGTACTGTAAACTAACTGATACAAGCTGAAAATGTTTGGGGTCTTCCATGGGGGCAAAACAACGAAAAGACGTGGAAAATCATTTAGACAAGTTGCACGCCGCTCATTAAATTAAATGAGCCATCAGCACGCAATTTATTTTAGTATTTTTGAGTAACTTTTGCCATGCCAGACTCAGACGCAGACGCAGAAGCAGACGCAGACGCAGCTACTCCACAGTTTGCCACAGCTCCGCTAGCTCCTCTCTGTTTTTTTTTCTGCTTCCTATTCGTTGTTGTTGTAGTTGTTGTTGTCGGGCCAAGCCAATTTAATTAAATAGACGCCGCGTGCTGTTGAAAATTGATAGAAAATGTGAGATAATATTAAAAGTTGTTTTTTAAATATATATTTAGAAATTAATACAATGTATAGATACGCAGCCAAAAAAGATACATACATACCTTCAGCTACTAAATAAAGTGCCTTGAAATAAAGTGTATAAAAGCCGCAAGGCGGCAAATGTTTAACGATATTCGAATTATTAAAAAAATACACATGTCTGTGCATTTCTATTTAGTTCATTCTCATGCCTATTTATACAAAAATTAGTTAAAAGCCAAATGACTAATCTAATTTTTAGATGACACTTTTATTCATTTTATTTTTATTCTGTTTCAACATTCTTAAGAGCGAAACTATGTTAAGAATTGTAAAACAATATATTTATAACTATCAAAACTATTACGGAGCCCATGAGAAAGTGTAGAATTGAAAGGGAACTGAACCTAATGCTAACAATATATGCATATAGTACTTGGATACTTTGACAGTAATTCTTAGAATTTTAATTATCTTTGATTTCGATTTGTTAAATGTGCGGCCCGTGGAAAATTGTGCTAGTCTTTGTTGTAGTCTATATTGTATTTTTTAAAAAATATTTTGTTAGCTGCTTTTATTTTAATAAATGCCAGGCTGACGTCATTTGCTTTTTTTTGCTGTTTTTTTTGCTGTTTTTTTGTATTAATGTTAAAATGCCAAGAATTTCTGGTTGCTGTCGCCTTGTGTAGCGACTACGACTTTCAATTTAGCTAACGATCGCCTGAAATATATATATATATGTCATATATATACACTTGTGCTCTGAGCATTTGTTTTTGAATATAAATTTAAACTCCAGAAATAAGTGAGCGAGTGGTTCCTAGGCCCTTTTGCTTGGCAGACTTCAGAGGGCACCGAATATTATTATTAGTAGTAGTAATAATACCAATAAAAGCGAGCGTGTTCCAATCGACAGTGGCTGCAACTGTAAATTAAAACAACGCCGAGGCACGCAACAAAAATTAATTGTCTAACACCAAATAAACTATACAAAACATCAGTACCGACCCCAAGGCAAAGAAACAAAATAGTGGAAGATATAAAAATAATAAAACTGGGCGTGTGCCCAGCTTAATGAAATGCTCCGGCTGTGGGTTACGGGTTCGGGACTACGGCTTACTCCAAACTCTGGCCGACTCTCGGACACACCTACAATACACAATACACCAAATCCACAATTCCACATCCACATCCAATTCCAGTTCTAAAGGCAATGGCACTAGCATATCTCAGGGTCGCTCTGTTCGTCTGCTAATTAAGCAAGCAAAATAAGAAACAAAAAAAAAAAAAAAAACAAAAAATTGAATTAAAAAGAAAACGAAGCAAACTCAAATACAACATGATAAACAATTAATTTTGATTAGGCGGCCAACGTCGCACAATTAAGAATGTGAAAGAATGAAAAGCAAAAGTGTTGCCCGAATAAGAAATCAATAACACTGGCCAACACATTTATGCACAGCTCCAATCGTTTCGTAGTTGTTCAGAACATTTATGCATATGGAGCACACACATAACACCCACACACACACGCACACAGACATGTGTCGAGGGTTTAAGGGCTTGCTAAAATGGCGGCCATTGTCACCACACACACGCATGCACACACACACGCGCACACACGCACACAGGCAGTCGCACCTATAATTCTTGCAGTCTGGCACTGGTCAGTTTTAGGCGCCGTTAGATAAACTCCCTAAAAACAACAAAAACACAACGATTGCCGCCTAAACTGTGCACCTCACGTCCTCCCCCTCTATTTGTATTTGCGTATTCTGTCTCACTCTCACTCTCACTGTCATTCTCTCTCGCTCTTGCTGTATCTGCATCTGTGGCAACTGCATTTGGCTACAGTTTTGAGTTTCAAGTTCAAAAAGACAAAAATGTTTGTGCAAATGTTTTGGTCGGTTTGCCGCCCACTTTTTTTTGGGGGGCTGCCGTTAGGCTGACATAAGAGTGTATGTGTGTGTCTGTATGTGTGCGCACAACTACATATAGCATCGAGCACAACAAACTGCCTAATGCAAGCTTAAAGTGCGGCACAACATTTTGTACCATTTAAAGCCAACAATTGAGTCGAGTGAGTTGTAGTTGTTGTTGTTGTTGTTGTTTTCGGCTCGATGACTTAATGTCTCTCAATCACGACAAAAATACACACACAGGCGCATACACACACATATAGAGGCAACAAGAACGCTGAGTCCTCGTTAGCTATGCGTCCTGTTGTCCTGTTGGCTATGTAACTGCTGCGTCTGTCACTGACAGCTAGCGTCGCCCCCGCTTTCCCAGCCCTGGGCAGCGCTGTCATTGTGTGTGTGAGGGCCGCAAATACATAAATTTTTGAAGGATTTCGGCGCTGAACTTGTCAAAATCAGACGACAACACCAACAGAGCCATGTTTGCTGTTATATTCCGAGTCCCCGTTTGTTGGCTGTGTTGTTGTTATTGATTCACCAGAGAGGAACAAGGGAGGAGGGAATGAGAAGGAGTGTATTTGAGAGCATAGCTTGCAGCAATCGACGCGCCGCGTTGCCTCAACAAGGTCATTGGCTCGGGCTCTCGGGCTCGAGCCCGCAGATGATCATCAATCAAATGGGAAAGCCTTAAGTCTTCAGTGCCAGGTCTTAAGTGTGTTTGCCTGTTCGATTTTTGGCGCGTTCAGTTACCAAAGTAACAAAAGTCCGTTCATTTGGGCACTGGGAATGGGTACAGGGGTTTGCTGCTCAATTCCCACATTACTTATGTACAAGTACAAATTGTGGTAATTTTCAGAGATCTCTTTGTTGGTGATTTTGCTTGTGCTTTGCTTTGTTTTCTTAACTGTTTGGACGTTCGGCTGTTTGGCTGTTTGGCTGTTTGGCGTTTAGCTGTTTGGTGCTCCACAATTTCCTCATTTCTAAAAGCAACAACGCTGCCTCCGCGAGCTGCTTTGTATATTCGCTCATTCGTTGGCTGTGCCACCAACACTAAAATTAGCATAACAACTTTATAGTTTAACTGCTCGACTGCCTGGTCTGGCCCCGGCCGGCCCGGGCTCGGTTCATTCTGTGGTCTGGCACTGATCCGGTCTGGCTGTATCTATAAGTTTGTATCTTGCATGCACTGCATACAGTGACGCCAACACCAAGAATGAGTGACAAAAAGACCAACAAAAAACAAAAATTATAAAAAGCGACAAAAGCAAAACGGAACAAAACTCGATTTGTGTGCTTGTGCCTCGAAAGCTGCACAGTAACTAATCTGTTGTGTGTATCTAAAGGATTGCCAGCAAACTAAAATGACAAAAGGTCTTGGTACTTTTTGCAGGTGGCAGCCGCACAAAACCTGCCAACAACAGCTGTTGCTGCTGCTGCTGCTGCTGCCTGAGAATAGCACTCGCAATGCAGGGTGGGGGGGCAAGAGTCAGCCATTGATAGACCCATTTCAAAGCAAACAAACTCAGACACTCACACACGTACACACACACACACACACAGACACACTGTCAGGTGCAAATCCTGGCCAAGTCAAGAGCTACTCGTATCACAGCCACTTACTACACTCCCCATCACAAGCTCAATGCCAATCCCAAGCCGCCAAGCGTCACTCAGTCAATTGCTCATTTAGTGTCAAAGATTTTTCCAAGCCGATAACAACACACACACACACACAGACACAGGCACAACAAATGCGAGGGAAAACTTCGGCAGCAAAAAGTGCCATCATTTCTTGTCGCTGCACAAAAATCTTGTCAACTTGCTGCGCCTCAGCTCTTCAGCTTTCCAGCTCCTCAGATGCTCAGCTCCAAAAATTATGCAGTGTGAAGCGGCGACGACGCCACTTGAGTATAAAAATGATAAAAATCTTACACAAAACCAACAACAAGAACAACAACAATCGCAATCACAAAAGGCAGTAATCACAGAAGGCAGAGAGCAGCCGCGTTGAACTTTAAAAAATATTTTTGTGTTGTTGCTGTTGTTGGTGTTGCTTGTAGTTGTTGCCGTTGTTGCCGTTGTTGCATACGTGAAACCAGTTTGCAATTGAGAGCGAGACGGAGCTAGCGAGATACACTCGCACCAGCTCACTCACACACACAATCGCACACACAGATTAACTGATAACATTAAAAATTACTTTTTTTGCTGCTCTCTGTTAACTGTTTTGCTGCTGCTGCTCATTTTGGCGCTTAATTAATATGCAAAAAACGTTGAAAGAAAAGAAGCGACAACAACAACAATAAGAACAACAACAGCAACCAGCTAAATATACTTATATCTGTATATATGTACATATAGATATCTATATAATGCCGCAGCTAAAGTAATCACAAGGTCAAACACAATGCGAACCGTTTTGTTCTTTTTTTCCCCCTCTTTTATTTTGGGGGCTTCAATTTTTGTTGACGTGCTTGGAAATAATTTAAATGTAGATAGACATATTTACAGAAAAGATATATAGATATACGTACATTTATGCAGGTACAATTCGTAGCTGGCATTTACTGACGCTGAGAAACATATCGTATAAATATAATTATATCTCTAATAAGTATAAATTCTCATATTCTCTTTCTCTCTCTCTCTCTCTCTCTCTCTCTGGTTTGTTTACAGTATGACGATGGCCTGCATGGCTACGGCATGGACTCTGGCGCCGCAGCCGCGGCGATGTATGATCCACATGTCGGCCATCGGCCGCCCGGACTGCAAGGCCTCCCCTCGCACCACTCACCGCACATGACGCACGCCGCGGCAGCGGCCACAGTTGGGATGCACGGCTACCATTCGGGGGCCGGAGCGCATGGTACACCTAGTCATGTATCACCGGTTGCTAATCACCTAATGGGCGCAATACCCGAGGTACACAAACGTGATAAGGATGCGATTTATGAGTAAGTAAACGCCAAATGTTGCTACCAAACTTTTTTAAAATTGACGCCGAATCGTTAAATACTACTTGTCAAATCAATTGGAACAGCCCAGCACAGAGAGCTGTCAATGAACCAGTTTTGTGATAAGCGTAGATCATAAAAATGGTCGCTCATTCATAAGTTGGATTAAAGTCGATCGAGCAACACAAAGCGATTAGCAATTCCAGCCCAAAGTGATTTTATGGGTAAACTTACACGATCACGCGTAATACTAGATTGGGTCGATCGATTAATAGTTCGAGAAAAGACTATATAATCGGTCGAACTTTAGATTCCACATAGGTACACGATCGCCTGGCCGATAAACTGGACTAATAATATTTCGATCCACATTAAAAGATATTTCGTGAGACTGACACAGAAAATTCGAATCTAATTTTGATGTTTGCCATCAAGAAACTTTAGTGTATAGTGAACTTCACTTGGGATCGATCCTTATACCACAGCGATCAGCATGATAAGCATGATTTGTCGTCTGATGAATGGCCAATTGAATTTTGTCCAAGTCATTTATTTAATTTACTAAACTTCCAACGTCCTCCTACCTTGGGTCGCCATCGCCAATTTTCGCCCTTTGATCAGCTAACTCACATATTGAATACCAATTTGTTGCGATCGATCCCTGGGCTGAGCCGTCACCTGTTGCAGCCTGTTCGCACCTCTCGTCATCGAAAAAGAAGATATTCGAGGCGAGGGAGTAACATAAATTTAACGCACACGCGACGATCTTTTAGCAAAGGAAACAAAAAGGAAAACAAAAAAAATAACAAATACCTTAGTGAGGGCCATGTTTTTCTCTTAGTTGGTTTTTTCTCTTTCATTTTTTTTTTGTATACTCGTAGAATTGGGCGTGACCTTCTGTGTTTTGTGCAAAATACAAAATTATGGGTTTCCTTTGGCAACAAAATTTCTTTTTTAATTTGTTCGCTCCGACTGCGGCTGCGGCTGTTGCGGCTGATCGGGGGGTGTGGCGCGTGCTTAGTGTCCGACACGGCACATGGACGTGCTTAGGCATTAGGGAGTCCCTTCCAAATGAGCTGCAGGTTGTTATTGTTGTTGCTGTCTCTCCTGCTGCTCCTGCTGCTGTTGCTGCTGCCACTTGGTGTTAAGTTGCCAAAATGCGGTTTCGGCTTTTTTGCCTTTTTCTAACTTCATCAAAAGCAGAGGACACGCTGCTCGTGTCATTCTCGTTTCTGCAGTTGCGTGTCCTGCACACGCAGGAGCTTAACAACTGCCAATTTTCATGTGCTGCAACTGGCGATACCCAGGAACAGCTGCTTGAATCATGTTTGACTTTAGCCTTCATTTTTTCTTGCGCATTTTAATAAGTAAATATTTGGTTTTTGTTTGTTTTGTCCGGCAACTTTATGAATGAGCCGAGCTTGAGTTGGCATCAATCAGCTGTTGTTTGTTGGTTGTTTGATGAGCGTTCTCGTCATCGCTTAGGACGATGTCCTCGTCCTCGTCCGCGTCCTCGTCTGCGTCTGGGTTTGCGCTTCAAGTGTGTGAGCAAACATGGGCCACGACTTCATTAGCACACTTTTTGGCTTGGGCTTTGGCTCTGCCACCTGCAACTGGCACAGTCAGTGGCACTGCTGTAAATAAAACTCGAAAATGCGCTTCTTATTTGTACAATTGACACCTTGAAAGCGGCAGCCAGACACAAAAATAATAATAACAATAAGAAATAAACGAAATGAAAAAGCAGCCGCTACAATAAAATGAACATGCGCAGAACTCTCTTAACACCTTCTCGAGTGGAGTGCAACAACAACAACAAGAACAACTTCAGCTGCCTGTCACAAATGCCAAGTCATGGCAAATGAGTGCACACTTTTTTGTTGCTTGGGTCGATCCTGGCCAGCGGGAATGGAAATGGAATTGAAAATGGAGTAGAAAGGGGAATGGCAATGGGAATGGAAACTCTGCTGCGCAGTCGACTGTAAAAAGCGCAAGGGCCTTCGCATTAGCAGTTGTAGAGCAGAGTTCAGGGGTTTCGGGCCACGGTCCGCTTATTAATAGTTGCTAAGCGCACGGCTACACCCTCACCGATGGTCAATGGTCAGTTGTGCCATCTAATGGCTAAGTGAAGTGCCTGGGCTGGCCAAGGAGCGGCCCCTTAGTTTTAGAGGGTTCACTCGCTCTTTGCCTAATTTTGTTCAGGTGCAATTTGTGCTTGGAGCGTGAAGAGCAGTTAACAACAATAAAAAGAAAACGAAATTCAAAAAACAAAAACAAAAAAAAAAAAGAACAACAAAAAATGGTCAAATCATGCATAGTTGCTGAACTAATCCGTCAAAATGTAGGGCCAGGTCTCAAACGGAGGGATTATATGTAGATGTGGACGGTTTTTTCTCTCTCTATCCCTCTCTCTTTTCACTGAAACGAAACAGCTGCTACTCATTTGCATTGCAGGTTCAAGGCAGGAAATAGTTAAAAAACAGCTACACTGACGAAAAAAAATATGCTAAGCTCTTGTTTTGCTTTCATACAGCTATTAACTTAAAGCAATTCTTAAATCAGCACAAATCATGATTTTTTGCATGGGATTATTCTTATTCTTTTCTTTTTAGATGTAAATTCCTGTTTATTAATTTGTCGCCCTGTCTCTTTCTATTCTATTTGCAGACATCCGCTATTCCCGCTCTTGGCGCTAATATTCGAGAAATGCGAATTGGCCACATGTACGCCGAGGGAGCCTGGCGTGCAAGGTGGCGATGTTTGTTCATCGGAATCGTTTAACGAGGATATTGCAATGTTCAGTAAACAGGTAAGCCAACAGAAGAGATGATGATGAGATCATCTCCACTCCTGTTTCCGTGTTCTTTTGGGGGTAATTGGAGCTGTGCTCGTTGCGCGCGCTGCCACAAGTGCCACATGTGCTACATGCGGCACATGCAGCACAGCCGAGAGCCTGTCCACCGAATCGCGGCACACGAGTCTAACGAAGCAAACCGTTAAATGATCGGATTACGTAGCAGTCCACTCTGTTTTATACTCTGGCCGTCCCCCTTGGCTCTCTTGAGGGACTGCACTTAATTACATTTCGTTTCGGCTTGCCATATGTCACAAATATGCGTTGCCGCAATTGACACTTCCCCCGACGGCTGCCCAAAAGCTGAGCTTATACTTCGACGGAGTGACATTTAAGTAATTTACGATGTTTTAACATACAAATTATAATGTTGCAAGTCGTTTATGTACGTTTGTGGCAGCTACCCCTGCAGCTACATCCTGGCATCCAGTTCTCTGCGCGCTGCTATTTTTATGAACGAGATCACATTAAGAAACAGACGTTTACTCAGAGGGCGGGCGAGATACGAGCGAAACTTATGGCTCCATCTAGAGATTTTCATGTCCGCGACATTTTTGGCGCTCCAAATAAGGAAAAAAAAGGAAATGAGAAAAATAATAATAAAAACAACAATAACAGCAAGAGACACCCACTTTTGTTGTTGTTGCTGGCCACTTGGATTTTGAAGGCAAAAAAATGATGTTTTTATTTATGGTCCATTTGGAATTTTGACAGGCCTGCCATGGGTAATAAAATCAACAGCAACAACAGCAGAGTCCACATTTATCAAGATACGTTTTTGGTCCTTTCCTGGCAAGGTGTTGCTTTTGTTGTTGTTGTTGTTGTTGTAAGCCACGATGATTTGTTGTTCTTGATATGCCTGGCGAGATTTTGATGAACTTTTGTCAAATTGACAATGAAATGCCAATTGAGTTAACAAATTTCAGCTTGGAATGAGTCTTTCCGTACACCTAAGTACTAATGAACTTAAGAACTATGAAATGGAATAACAACCTATATGTTCTCTTTATAACATATATAAATTCTTTGACAATCTAAAGATCTTAAGCTATAATTGGTTTCCCTCACTTGCGTTTGCATAACGCGAGACACAGAATGCAGAATTTTGGTTGACACCCTCATAGCAGAACATTACTTCGCACTTTGCTTTGTGAATGATCCACAACAAGCAGCAGGCACCAAGTCAGTACACGCACACTCGCACACATAGATAGAGATGCACAGATACAGATATAGACACCATCAACAACTAAGTTGTCGCTTGCATTTCATTTGATTCGATTTGAATTCGTTTCTTTTTTAGTTCGCTACTAAATTGATGCTGCTTCGGGGTCGTTGTTGTCTCTTGCCGTCTCAGGCTGACAAAAATAACTCAAAAATGTCATTCGCCCATCGAATTTTAACAAACGAGCAGAGCAGAGCTGAGCAGCGCATAGAGAGTCAGGGCCCAGTCGACTCGACTCGACTCGACTGCCAACACGGGCGCTAAAAATATGTGGCGATACTTTTTTAGTTGCCCCACTGTCGATGCATTTTATATAGATAGTTTGCATCTAGATACATCCCATGTTGGTATATGCACGTACATACATATATACATAGAGTCACTTCATTTTGACTAAGCAACTGCGTAAAATGCGCCAACGCCAACGCCACAGATCGGGAACGAGAATGAGTACGAGAACGAGAACGAAAGCGAGATCCAGATCGAGATCTCACAATCTGAACCGTCGCACTCTGCGTATCGTTTGGCATATACTTAGTTAGGCGACTTTTGGTGTTGGCGCTGCTAATGATGCAGCTAAGGAAACGCTTTATAATTTCTCTTTAAAAGCAGCTGAAGAAAAACGATACAAATATATATATATATATATATATATATATATATTTATACATATACATAAACATATACTTATACATATATAAATATATACATGTGTACTTTATAAATAAGCAACAAAAGCTGAAGATGTTGTTGCTCCCAAAGCGACGCGTCGGATGTCTGTCTGCGTGAATGTTGTTGTTGTTGTTGTTGCTGTTGCTGTTGCTGTTGCTGTTGCTGCTGCTGATTTCTCCCCATACAAAAATTACTTAATGTGCTGCAGCCTTTGTCTCCAATGTTTTGCCTCCTGCCGTCTCACTCTCGCTCGCTGTCTCTCTGTGCCAAAGACAAAGAACCCCTAAAGTCAGCCCCCATGCTGATTGCCCAAATAATTTTTATGATTTCGTTTTAAGTAATTTTTAATGAAAATCAGTCGTCACAAAGGCCACGCGTTGCAAGTAGCTTTTGCCTTCGCACCCGACGGACTGACAACTTTTGGCGTTTTGGCTAATAGTTTGTACATGCAACGAGTTGATTTTTTGGCGTTGACAACGCGGCTCCATTGTCTCGTTGTTGTTGCTGATCCTCTCTATTTGTTGTTCGGATTGTTGTTGCAGATTGCAACCATGCGTGCAGCAGTGCCTGCGTCTGCTTCTAAGTAGTTGTCTCTTCTACACACACATATACACTAACACACTCACAAACAACCGCACTATGTTGGGGGCTGTCTGTTTTGGCATGATGATTAATGAAGTGCGGGTAAAATGATGATGATGCTGCCTGCTGATGCTGACGATATTTTGAATTTCTGCGGCAGGCCCGCGTCTCGTTTGCTGTTGCTGTTTTCCATATGAACAACATGAAGCTGTTGTCTGTTGTGTATCGTGTTGTTTTAGTCTCTGCTCAGCGCTACAATGTGGCCTGCCTTGCGACTGTCCTTGACATTATACTTATGGTAAAGACTGTAGCTACATCTGTCACAACATTGACACTGCCCGAGCTGAGAAACTTTCTACTAGAGCCAGAATAACTCACTAACTGGCCCAAAAGAAGTTGGGAAGCAACGCCTCTGGCTGTGTCTCTGGATTAGCAAGTGGCAGGTAGCTAGCCCCTCGCTAAAGAAATACAGAGAAACCCGAACAGGTTAAGCGTTAATACCAATCAATGTCTTGGCCTATGGCTGGGCTACGCTTCTACAAAAGCAATTTAATGTGCCCCGTACCCGGACTCACTTTTCCCAACATTCTGTTTTGTTTTCGTAAATTGCATTTTCTGATTTCAAACGAAACGAAACGTAAAGAGGTACACACACACACGCTCGCACACACACATTTCTTCATAGGGATCCCATAATCAGGTATGAAAGGTTACGCTTGCGCAGTTGTGTATTGTCAGAGAGCAGCAGGCCGGCAGCCAGCAGCCAGCAGGCAGGCAGCACGCAGGAGGCAGGCAGGATTGGAATGCTCACTTGGATTCGGCTGTGCTATGGCACTGCTGGAATTGTGCCTGCATCTCTACGCATTTGCGTGTGTCTCTCTGTCCGCCTCGTTTGCTGAAAGGAACTTAATCTCCTTTGTGCAATATTCCCTACTGCCTCAGTCGGAATCGGTGTCGCCGTCAGAGCTGGCTCTGCTTTGGCGAGGCCGTTGTTTTGTTCTTTTAATGATAAAAAATACAGAAACCTTTGCCTTTTTATTTGGAATTTGGTATTGGTACCTTTTTAATCTCTTGTGCTGTGCCTTCTTTCTCTCTCTCTCCCTCTCTGTCTTTTAGCTATGCGCAGTTATGTTATTAAAGCATTGTTCTTTTATTCGCTCGTGCAACCCTTAGAGCCAGCGGGTTTTCGGTTTTGAATTTCTTGCCGAACAAAGGCCCAGCTACATACAATCAGGCCCAACTTGTTAGCCCAGAAAAAAGGAATTGAACTGCCAAAAGAGCAACCACATTGTCCCGTTTGAGATACGGATTGCGCAGCCGCAACTGTTGCCAGGATGAGGCACCGCCGAACCCGAAACTGCGCCGCAGCTTCCCATTTGTACAGCGTGAATTGATTTGGCACAGCCTGCCAGAGAACCACCCACCCACCTACCCGAGCAGCGTATATTTACTTTGCTTCACTTCAGCTTACAGCTGCAACCGCATTTTTGATTACACTTGAATTTTCCTCAATTTGCGTTGTGCTTTCAGCGCCGCCAGTTGCCAGTTGCTCGTTGCCAGTTGGCTCGTCAGAGGCGGGCAACGAATTTCGAATTTTTTCTATTCAAATATTTGTTTATGGAACCACTTGGCGCCTTTTAAATGTTATTATTTAGTTTGCTGCTTCTTAAATGTATCCCTATGAGTGGTGCGTATGTGTGTGTGTGAGTGTGTGTGTGTTTAGATTGTGCGCGCATTTGGTCGGGGTCGTTAGACGAATCGTCTGCATAGCTGATGACTTTCAATATTTGTACAGTAGTTTGACCCTTTTTAACAGCTCTATATACGATATGAAATGGTGCATGCTGCATTTCGTAGATACATTATCGCTGTGTGAGTGCCGCATTACTTAGTCCCTAATACGTTCATCAAATACAGGCCGTAACCCATTAGATTGGCCCTCTGGCTGGTTTCGGAATGTAGACAGCAGACGAAGAATAATAGAGGGAATGAGAGAGAGATTATCATTATTTATGTATATTTAGCCACAGATATAGCCAAGAATTTAGCTATATAGAACATATGCATAGGTGAAAACTTAGTCGAATGCTAGCCAAGTCCAATACCTAGTTATATACAACTATTTATTTCGAATGGCAGAAGCCGTGCAGCATTTTATTACTCATGTGCCTATTATCATTCAGTTCTCTAAGCATCTCAAGTATTTCATTCCGATCCGAGTCTTTCGTTGCGCCTTTATTTATGTGCCGTTACTTATGAGCCCCCATGATTTATGTCCCGCTCTCGCGGACTAGACGTGCGCTAAACGCTTTCAATTAAAAGCAAAAGAAGCGTCGAGCTGCTGCCTTGACAAATTGGCCAATGAGTGCTGACAATCGATGGCACATATACCCTGTATGTAAATGATGATATATGAGGTATATAGGGCGAGTGACTACTATACATCATATTCCATTTTTCTACACACTCCATCATTGGAAACATATATTAATTTAGTATTTAATTATTTCCAATTACTCAAAGTATATTGCTAAAAATAAAGAATACTCAGGTCGTTTATGCCAACCGATTATCCCTAGTTACCCTTCTGAGATTCATTTACAAATATTTGTAACGAATTAGGAATCGAGTCCTATAAATATTTAAGAAAATTATCATATTTAATACTTTATAATTTAAGGCACACAGGGTATGTTTTAGGCGATCGATCTCGGATTATTGACACACGCATCTGTAGTATCTGTGCTTTGCATTTTTGTACTGTTATCAGCAGCCGAACGCCGGATGTTTGTCCAGGCCCGGGGCAGACGCCTTTGGCATAACGAGAGTGATCCATTAGGCACAGGTACCATTGATATGCGCCACAAGTAGTCAACGAAAGCAACACACAAATATCTATAACATGCCGCTGTTGGTGTTATTGTTGTTGTTGTTGTTGCTGTAACATTCCAATGCAAATATTGACATTCAGAATGTTGCTAATGTTTACGCGCTTCTATGCCAGATTGTTAAAAGTATCAGAGCCGGCAGCGGCAGCGGCAGCTACCTCAGTGCGTCGTATGTTTTGGGTCGTAAAAGGTGGCCAAGTGTCTTCGGCACATAGACACACTTACAGAAACAGAAACAAAAACAGATACAGATAGATACAGCTATGGAGAGATACAGATACAAGTGCGTTTATAAACAAGAAGGTATCATAAAAAAAAGTAAATCAGTCGAGGCGCGCCGCATGTGGAACTGTCCCATTATGGAACCACGCGTAGCTTTTACTCTGCCACTCGCACTCGGATAGCCACCTCAATTGTCGCATTTTGTTGTAGTTTTTACTACCGATATTGTGTGCCCATTATAAAGATAAAAACGATGGCTCTGCCAGATCGGGCGCGTTACACATTTCACGTTCGGGTTTGGATTTGGATTTGGGTATGGGTATGGGTATTCGTAGGGTTTATGTTCATGTTTATGTTTTGTTTTGTTTTGGGTTTTTGTTGATTTGGTTTGGTTTCTTGCTGTTAATGTCGGTTAAGGGTAATCAGCGATATTAAACAAGCACTACAACGACATTATCATTATAATCGTCATTATCATTCGCATGATTATCAACATCATCAGCAATGCTACAACGTAACGTCATCAGCTAAGCAAATACAATTTTTGGTATTACATTACAACAAAATTATTGTTCAGCTTTGTGTGTTGTGGGCGAGCGTGTTGGGATGGGAACTGCAACTCGAACTGGAGCCAGAGGTGCTTGCCTGTTGGAAGGGGAAGTGGGACGGTGCCTTGGCGTTGTGCAAGCTTTTAGGTACTTAACTGCGGCTATTTGTTGTAACTGTTGCCGATTGTTGTTCACTCTGTGTGGAGGTGTGAGAAATTTGATAGTTTTTCTGAGCTCTTTAGTTACAAGGCTGAGGTAACTGCAGTTTTCAAGCGAATGATTTTGGAAGCAGATGTTTTGTCCAATAATGGCACAAGACACAGGGCAACAGATGAGCCTAGCTTTGACGGCTCTATAAAGTCATTTTCATCGGTGTGATTGACACATGCAGACTTTTTTTTAAACTTAATTGAATCGAGAAGCTCTTACCTAAATAAAACTATGGATATTTGACGATCTACAGAGGCTTCGATACTTTGATTTTCAATATAATTGGTATAGAACAGCATAGGACAAAAAATAGGATCGCAACCTAGTATTTATTTAAAATTAACTGATTCATATGACTTCAGATAAGAGTTTCATCCTCGCTTTTCCTATCTACAACTGCAGGTTTAAATAAATTATGTTTACGTACATATATGTATACAGAAGCACTTAACCTACAACCAAACAATAAATATTTAAGTTACGATAGAAAGGATATTATTTAGGATAAAAATAATAAATGCTATAAAAATATATTTTATGTTGCATTACCAACTACATATCATAGTTCTTTATATATACATACATATATATATTTATATATATACATATATATATATTTATATATATACATATATATATATTTATATATATACATATATATATATTTATATATATATATATATATATTAACGTTCTCTTCCAGTGGTCGAGATAAACGCCTCGATAACGTTTCGACAGCGTCTCTTAACGCAAACTATGCACGGTAATTCGGCAAAAGTTGTGTAGTTGCTGTTGCGATTGTTTGTTGTTATAGTTGTTATTGTTGTTGCTGGGCTAATTCGTTTGTCTTGCGTTTGTTTATGATAGCAGCCCGCATGCGGCCGCTGGGGGCAGGGAACTAGGGCCGAGTCCGGCGCCGTAGCACGCAGCCAAATACAAAAGTAATAAAAAAATTAATGTAGCTACGTGCAGCAATTTAGGCGCCACATAGCCGAACTGCAGATCTCCACACACATTCAAGCACACACATACCTTTACACACACACACACACACACACACACAAAAACACACACAAAAACACACACACAAACACACACAAAAACACACACACACACACACACATAAAACAAACAAAGACGCACATACAAACAGAAACCATTAGCTTAGATAAGCTAATAAGAAAAACGTGCGTTGAGCCACAATTCTGTCAGTTCATATGAACTAGTTCCAGCTCACGAGCATTTGTTGCTTTTGAAGAGTCGATGACGATGCGTCTGCGGCTGTTATCACTGCAGTTTCTCGAGTGCTTGGGGTTTGGGGCTTTGCGCTTGTGATCGCTCGCTGTCCGGCTCTTGGGCTACTGTGCACGCTGATTCCAAAAGTCGACATGGCCGGGTGCATAAATTGCTTTATGGCCGTTTGCTGGGCGCGCTTTATGGCCATTACTCAAGTGCTCAAGACTTCGCTATACACTTGCAGCTCACACTGCGCCCTCCTCTGCGCTGACGTCCTCTTTCTCCGCCACTGCGCACAGGTTTATGGCCAGCACAATGCCAGGGCTATAAACGCGGGCGGACCCGGACGAGCAGCTCCTAGCTATTGGCATAATAAAAACGTAGCAAAAACAAATGCTGCTCCGCCAACACACAAACACACATACAAACATGCACAACATTTGAGGCGTTTTATAGACTTGAGCTCTTTTGTGGATTGCGTTTCGATTTTTATTTCGGTTTTTAGTGGCTCAAATTTCTATAAATTTATCATGTGAGAAATTAAAAGCAGTTCTGATTGAATCATAATTCCAAGTATATATTGGTGTTTGTATATACGCATGTATATTAGGTTTTACTTTGGCTTTTATGACATGATACTTGCTGCTTTTGGTTGATAGCACGTGGCCAGGTTGATGAAATGAATTTGATTTGAAAATGCCATACAATTTATGGCACCTACGCGAGGGTCCGATCTTGCTACAGCGTTTGTGTATCTTTCGGGGCGGTACCCTGCCAGACAATCTAAAACCAAAAACGAAACGAAAAACCCCACCGGAACCCGAACCGAAACCCAAACCCCACCATTCAGGTACATTGTGGTGTGCCTGTGGCTGTAGCTGTCGGTTGTATAATTGCATTTATGGGGGCATCATAAAAACGCTTGAAGAGCAGTATCTAAACAGTAGTGATTTTATTTTGTCGCCGTTGCTTGCAAAATTTATGAGCTGCCCATGTGAAACTGATTAGAATGTGTGTTGGGCACAAGTCAAGAACTCGGACAGCCCATGGGCGACATGACACGCAATTTTCTATTTTATTTTTAAAGTGCGTATGTGAGAGTGTGTTTGGATGTTGGGGTGTTCGGGTGTGTGTATGGCTTTTTGGGGTTTCCGCATTGGACACTACTTGGAAATTGAAAATACGCTTCTTTGCGTTGGCTATAAATATGAAATTGTCAGCTGCAGACGCCCACGCGGCCGTGGTGACAAAATGTTCTCGACTGGGCGCAGTGTATAGAATTTTCCTTTTAGTTTTCATTTCAATTTTCATTTTGATTTTCATTTCATGTTGATGTTATTTTCACGCCCGCTGCTGACTCGCTGTCTCGGCTTATTTATAGACTTGTCTCATGCTGTGTATTCGCTTGTTGCCAATGATTTATACATTTTTAAAAACCGCATCGCAGACAACAGCATTTCATTTGCCCATTGGGCCAGCGCTTATCAGTGGGCTTGGGCTTCGGCTTGGGCTTGTAATTACCACTGAGAGTAGCTGAGAGCCTCTCGGAGGAGATCTGCTGGCAGCCATTTTGATTTAGCTGAGACTGAGTCGGAGCCGGAGAAGTGCGTGTGTGCAATATGCCAGTTCCCCAGTTCCCCGATGTCTCCCCTACATAAAGAAACCGGCGACCCTCGTGCTTTTCATATCAGCTAAAGCAAAAGCGCGACCTGGTCGCAAGTCAGCCATCCAAACGGAGAGTTATCATGCAAACCAGTTTGACAACTTCCACACGTACCTAACTATATATGTATGTGTGTGTGTGTGTGTGTGTGTGTGAGTATGTGTGAGTGCTTTTGTGCTCGTGTATGTGTGTGTGCAACGCCAGCGACCAACCAGCATTTGAAAATGCAACATTAAAGCCAACTGGCAACAACTTTGGCACAACTCTCCACACGCAACTTTTGCTACGTTTTCATACTCTCTTCAATGGCTGTGGCTTCTATCAGTTATTGTTGTTGCTGTTGTTGTTGTTGTTGTTGTTGCAGTTGTAATTGTTGTTCTGTTCGCCTCACAATGGGGCGTTTTTCTCATGTTTCATTGTTGCCTGGTACCCACATATCTGCAGATGTCTGGCCAACGAGTCCGACTTGGACTTGAACTCCTTAACGATCCGATCTGACGCTCGATGTGCGAGTGCGCAACATAATTATTAGTCGTCTATGCCTCAGTTGATCCAAATTGCCGTTACGATACTCAAGTATGGTCCAGTATGGCGTGTCTTGAAGAGAGATTTGCCAGCTGAAAGACGCCGCATGTGTGGATATTTAGAGTTTATGGTTAGCTTGGAATTGCTTTTTATGTATTTCATGTATACCAAATTGTAGTTGGTAAACAGTTTGGTCTAGTTCGCTAATATACATAGTTTGATAATCAATTTAAATCTAATAAATGATTTTGGGCGTCTTTAAACGTAAACTTTGTCTAGTTCAAAGACATAACAGTTATCTTTTACAGATCATTGCAGTTTTTTTTTATCTATGCATCTGCCTTCAAATCTATTATCTGATCTCTGTCTCTGAAGGACTGCTTGCAGTGCAGCCTTGCATAGTTTTGTTAACTGGGTGGTCTATTGCCAAGCCAAAAGCAGAATAAGAGAAAAATGAACGCAAGTACAAGGTCGACTCAAGATCTGCGACGGTATAAAATTTCGCAGCGGGTGTAGCTCTTTTTTATGTGCTTGCTGTTTATCTATATATCTATTGAAGAACAACCCGAGCTGGTCTCACAGATCTCACATGGGGCAGGCCATGCTGTTCCGTGAGAGCCAACAAAGCGCTATGAACCGAACAGCAATCTTCACTAATAGCAACAGCAACAGCAACAATAATAAAATCAACAAATAATTCGCAGCATTTATTTGACCTTCTGTCGCATTTTGGTCGGTCGCGGTCTGTGTGGCCATTTTTTTTATCTAGCCTCATATTGCTTTTGTGATTTTTATCTAAGTGTGTGGTTTATTTCTGTTGCCTTTTGCAATAAAAATAAAAAAACGAGAATCGCTTTTATGGTCACAGCGAGTCATCGAGTCACCTCTGCTCTGATGAGCAACAACAGCAACAGCAAATTTTACGCAAATGTTGCGTTTCCCATGCTGGGTTTTGGTAACCATCTATTTACTGTTGTTGTTTCGGCTGTTGTTGTTGTTGCTGTTGCTGCCGCCTGGTTTATATTTGCCTGCTGAGCGCTTATCGCTTGGACTGTGAGCTGGCATCATAAAACTGCGGCGACACAGGCAACGGACAACGGACAACAGAAAACATTGGCGACCTAGTCACGGAGTGGCTCGGAGCTGCAGTTACCACCTGCCTGCGTTCGTCAAGATTCCGCACAGCAGCAGCAACATACAGCAGCAACATACAGACCAGCAGCAACAGCTGCCACTGCTTATGCATATTTGCAACGATTTGAAACTAGTATACAAAGTGTTTCTCTTTTATACTCATTCCCTCTCTTTCTCCCTCTTTGTCTCTCATTTCAGATAAGATCACAGAAACCCTACTATACCGCAGATCCCGAAGTGGATTCACTGGTAAGTAAACAAAACGGCGCCCGGCAACTATGTTGCAGCAACAAGCCAAAAGATCACGGCCTAGCCAAGTGTGTGTGTGTGTGTGTATGGGCGAATGTGTGTGTCCGTGCGATCACCTTGACCCAAAACAATGACAACAATTGAATAATTTTCTTTTATTTAGAATAAATCACAGCAAATTTAGCAGCAGCCAAAGCAATTTATGAGCATTTGTTTGTTCACTTGCAGCGAGCAGCAACGTCCAAGTCCAAGTCCGCATCGACATCCATAGCGTCATCGCTGTCATTCACTGGCGGCGGACTAAGTTGTTTAGTCATTTTATTGGACAGCGTTGCCATACTTTTCTCTGACACGCATTTTGATTTCTGCATGTTGCTGTTGCTGCGGCTGCGGCTGCGGCTGCTACTGCAGCCCTCGGTTCAGGATGGGGATGGGAATCGAAATGGGCTGAGGCTGGGCACGGGGAGACAAGCAACGACCAACGACCGATGCTCGACGTCGACTACAATATGAAGCAGAACGATTTAATGATGCATATGACATTTTTGCACTCTCTAAATGGGCAGCCTTTGGGTGTGCAAAAGACGACGGCAACAACAGCAACAGCAACAGCACAGCAACAAAAGCAACAACAATAAAGTCGTCGTCGTGCTCGTGGGTTAGTTAAATGCATTCAGATCTGGGCAGTCAGAGTCAGAGCCCCAACGCAAAGGCAAATGCCATCAAGGCAACCTTGACGGCGATCATGGCGTGATGTTGTTGTTGCTAGCGACAATGATGATCATGGTGATCAGCTGTCGTTGTAGGGCAACAAGTGCATTAAAGTCTGTGAATTATGCCAATCTCTATTAATGATCAATCAGATCATATCTAATGCTAAAAAAATGCATGTGTTGGCTTAGCCAACTGAAATATATTTTATCACTGGGCTCAACATGCATCTGCATTTCTTGGTGCATAGCAACACATGAGTCAGAATGTCGCTACAGCCTCTCAGTTTGAATCCAGCGAATTTCCAGGCAATTTTGGAGCCCATGTAAACCAAGACGGAAATGCTGCGTGCAAAAAGTGCAAAACGAGCCATGCAATTGGGCTGCGCAAATCGCGTCAACAGTTGCTGCTGCTGTTTCTGCTGTTGCTGCTGCATATAAAGAGATTAAGGGGCAAAACTAATTTTAATTGCGGCTGCGTTCGTACCACTCGACAGCGGCCTCTGCTTAGTCGTAAATGTGTCACTCACTCACGTAGAGCAACAGAGATGCTGCTGCTGCTGTTGCTGGCGTTTAATGTCGCTGGTTTTATGGCGTATTAGTCGCCAGCAACAGCAACAGCAGCAGCAACAGCATCAGCAGCCGCAGCAGAGAAATCTCTGGCGGTGGCCCTAATTTTATGCACTTGCAGATTAGTTTATTAGTTGTAGTACAAACTCACTGAATGCCAGCCCGGGCCCAACATGCAGCAACAGGCAATACACACAGACACAAACAGCTGGCACCCGGACCTGGGTTTGAGTATCTTGGTCTACACTGATCGGCTATGGCTATGGCTATGGCTCTGGCCGTGGCCGTGTGCGCCTGCGTACTTTGGCCATAAATCATTTTGGCATGCCACCACTCTGCGGTGCTGCTGCTGCCGCTGCTGCTGCTGGTGGTGGACTGAGTAACCACCGCTTCTCCTCCCAGCACCACAGAGTTCATGTTTGAACATTTAAAAGTGCATTTAGTAACACTTACTTAAAAAAACTCTTGGCGGTTTTGTGCTTTAGATATTTACGCACACACGCATGCACACACAAACACTCTTATGTGGATGTGCTATAAAAATGTTTATAGCATGTTTTCTCTATGTTATTATTTTACTATGCGGTTCAGTTGGCCGCGGCTTGGCATTAAATGAAATTCTTTAAAGTTTTTTGCCGGCACCAGCTGCTGCAAACAACAAAAGCGGCAGCAGCAGCAGCAACAGTGGCGGCAACAGCAGCGGCCACACCAGTTAGCAGCCTCGTAAAAATGTCAAATGTCAAACTGACGTTTTAATTAGCATCTGGTCACCCTAACAGTTGGCGCTCTTGCGATTCATGTGTGTGTGTGTGTGTGTGTGTGAGTGTGGACTATGGTGTGGATGGTTCTGGGGCGTCAAACGATTTGTTTGGAGGCCTTTTTTACGGCTAAGAATTTTATTATCATATGTGATATGCATAACTCATGTTTGTTCATTCTTTCTCTTTCTCTCTTTCTCGCCCCTCTCTTTGCAGATGGTGCAAGCAATACAAGTGCTTCGGTTTCACCTTTTAGAGTTAGAAAAAGTAAGTAAACATGAATATAACTACAAATTACATAAGTCTAAATTAAGTATTTAATTTTATTTTTTTGAATTGGTTTGTCTTAAAGGTAAATTGCAATACGTTTTCAAACATCGATGAAGTATTTATTTTCAAAGCAGAATTGGGGTATTTAACATTGAATTGAAAAATCATACTTTATAGCTGCGCGGATTTCTATGTGGTCAGATTGACTGTAAAGCCTTTACAAATTGTTAACTGAATTTCAGTTATCTGTGCTACTTTTATTGCTCACTCCTTGGCCACTCTTCTGGCTGCATATCATCAACTCAGAGCTGGAAACTCAGCAGTCATGCAATTAACTGCTAGCCAAGCTACAAACATTTATCACTAGCTAGCTGCCCAACGACCACCCATAAAACCCATAAATCAATTGCAAAAAAATTAAGTCCGAGTGCTATAGACAATACTGATAGATACCCTGCAGTAAAAGATAGGTCATAAACTTAATGTGGCAATGAATACTGCACATGGTAATCGCAGTCTCATATAGTCACTGAGATCGACATGCTTATAGGCTTATAGATAGATATATGGAAGGACGAGTTGAGTATATTTAATGAATGTAACGTAGACTTTTAAAATGCATCGAATACATATATGCTGAGCTTAGGTATACCCATTTCCAAGTTTGTTTTGTTTAGAGGGTATGGCATAAGCAAAGTTACCAAATGGCGGGTATTTCAATTGCCAACATTTGTGTTGACATTTTATTGAGCTTGTAGGCAGGCTCCAATTGGAGACAGAAACACATACATACACAAACACACACAGGCACAGGCATACACAGCAGGCGGTCATATCTCTCTTGCAAATGTCTAAATTAAAGCTCAACAGCAGCAGCAACAGCATTGACAACGACTGCAACAACTGTGAAGCTGGCCGTGCAGCTGGCCGTGGCCAAAACTGCATTAATTGCCAATCAAAATTGTAACATGAAAGCCGCTTGCATAGCTTTACATAGAGATAAGTACAGAAATATGCCGACCGACAGGATGTGACATAGCATTAACAAACCGAGATAGGAGCGAGCGGGGGGCAAATATTTGCTGACCTGGCGGGGTTGCGAGCAGACGCTAAGGGCAGGTGTTTGCCCAAGATACTAACCACAACAACAGCAGCTCGGTGGGGCGGATGGTGCTCAAAAGCCCACGATATTTGCATTGAGCAACGCACAATGGAACGCATTCATTTTCGGCGCTGCTTTGTTGTTAATTCATGAGGTGTGGATGCCCCCATCCCTCTCATTCGCTCTTTGTCTGTCTGAACAACCCTAGACGCGCATATATAATTTTGGGAATGCAGCAACTAGCAACACCTACTTTATTATTGGACACTTTATAATCTAAATGGAAAAATTACAGGTTGCCTAATTTGTTTTAATTTCAAATAATATGCAAGAGCTTGACTAGCTTGGGTGCGTGTGTGTGCGGCGGCTGTCTTAATGGAAGTTGTTCCTCAACGTGGTCGTAATTAATGCCTGCGCCCTGCCTCCACCGCTGGTTCACTGTCCACTGCTGTTGCTGCTGCTGTGCCAAGAAAATTAATTAGGCAAATGCGCAGCGAAGCGTGGAGCGTCGACCGTTGGGCCGGGAACAAAAACCGAAACTGAAACCGAAGCTGAAGTTCAAACTGAAGCCCAAAACGAAGCTGAGTCGGGCTTTGAGCTAAGCCAGTCATCTGTTTTTTTGTTTGTTTTTTTTTTGTGTTTTTCAATTAAGTCTTAAGTAAGAAATTATGCAAAGCATTATAAAAACAACAATCAGAACGCATGCAAACGTTATAAGAATACGAAGCCGATCCATTTGGGCAGCTCTCGGGTCTCGAGACATGTTGTGTAGGCCCACGAAGTCATTTACAGTTGTGTTCGGGCTGCGACTGGAACTGGGACTAATGACAAAATGCCAACAATGACAAATACGAACAACAAAAGTCAATCAATGTGCAATTAACGTTGGCCAATCTTAATTACCAACTGCATAAAGCGCTTTCTATTGAAAGTAGTGCAGTAAGTCAAGTCAAGTCACTCAGTCAGTCAGTTGGCTGATCATTCTCATTCAGTCAGTCAGGCAGTCAGCCAGTCAGCCAGCTGCAATTTGTTGCAAGTGGCACCCTGTATTACAAACAGAGGAGTAGTGAAGCGAACGAGATCTTTATCATCATCACACAGCACAGAGCACACAGCCCACGACAGGTTTTTGTTTTGTCATTTGTCACTCACACAGCTTGCGACACACACGAACCACGACAAACCAACAATCGGCAACGGCAACAACCAACAATCGGCACAAAGAACTGTAGCAACTTGTACAACAACAACAGCAACAACAACAACAACGACAACAGCAGCAGCAGCAACAAAAATACAATTCATTTATATGCAGCCAACAAAATGCAGCGGGCGATTTTGGTGTATAAAATAAATATAAATACAAAAAGAAAAAATAAATATATAATACTTAAATAAAATGTGCGGGCTGACTGGCAAAAAGCGTCTATATGTATTTATATATACATATATATATGTACATTTATTGTATATATTGTATCTGTATCTGTGCATATTTGTTGCTGCTGCTAAAAACAACACACAGAATCAGTTAAAAAGACGCTTCAAGACTTGTGTCTGTCAAAACTGGTTTGCCAGCCCCATTTGCCCAGTCCTCAGTTCCCATCCAGCACGGACAATTCTCGTCACAGAGTCACATGCAAAAAAAAGCTGAACACAAAAAAACAAAAACACTCAACGACGACGGCGCATTGCAATTGACAAACGGGCAGTGGGACAGTGCCTCAGCAGACCGACAGACCGACCGACCGATGGACAGACAGACAGACACACAACACACGTTGGGTCAGTTGCACACACCCCGGTAGGGGGTAAGCAGTCACAGCTTGGCGGCCGTACCGGTACCGGCACCGGCATGGGGGCACTACAACTACCACAACTACGTCCAATACCACACTACGTATGCGCAGCACAACACCGAATTGGGGGTCTTGTTTTGATGGCTCGGCCAGTTTGGTGCTACAACACCAACAGCTGAATTTTATTTTTCGGCTAAGCGAAATACACGGCAAGCTGGACTCGAGATTTGAATAGGGAGGAATGAAATATGTGTGGGTTTCATTATTATTATTTTTTTCGGTCCTTACACTAATTTACCAACACTTAAAGTATTTCCAATCGAACATGATTTGTTCCAATGCAAAACAAGAAATGAATAGAAATGGCATAAATTAATACATAGTACGTATTCAAATTTAAATACTTTACTAAAGTGTTTCTACACTCTAGCAATTATATTGAAATTCCGCTCTGACGCGCGTCCGTTAACGTTACAATTGTCCAACATTCTCAAAGCAGCATTTCTTTATCCTTCTGCAACTCTCACTTTTTTCGGTTTGTTTCCCTTTGCAGCGTTTTCATTAACATTTGTTAACATTATATTTTGCATTCAGTTTTGCAATTACTTTTTGTTGGGTATCCGTAAACGTTTCTGTTTGCCCATGCTCGCAGCGCATTCACAGTTCGCCACATTTACATTTCAAAGCCGAATAACATTTCTATCTATTTTTTTCCCTGAATTAAAATATTTATTTTTGCCAACAGTTTAGATTCAGTTTGTACTGTTTGTCGGCTGCCAGTGCTGTTATTGTTGTTGTTGTGGGTTTTTTAATTACATTTCATTTAAATGTCAGCAGTGTTGTACATTTTTTGCCGCACGCTTGTTAAACAAAATGCATAAAAAAAAAAGAAAAAAACTTGTTGCTGGACTGGGACAGAGACTGCGACTGGGGCTGGGGCTGGAACCGAGACTGGAGGCTGTGTTAGTTGGTCGGTTTCGTGTGAATCTCAGTCGGAGCTGGTCTAGTCGTCATCTCTCTATAGAACATTTAACGCTATCTATGAACGGAAATCGAAAATTACCACTGCGCAGATTGGAGCGATTTACATTAGATTAGAGAGAAACGAATGCAGGCAAAGTGCAATAGTGCAATAAGACAGTTGGCGAGGGGGGGATAAACAAAACTATGTGCCCGGACACATTGCGATCGTATCGCTGGTAGAGGAAGCTGTAAAATGTGGCGAGGACGGGACTGTGAAAAGTTTTGCTTAACAGGATGTACAAATGACTGTAACATTTACAACGCTTACAACAAGCAACGCCCCCTGTGCTGGCACCACTATTGCTGCTGCTGCTGCTGTTGCTGCTGTGGGTCCCAGTCGTGAGTTGCTGCTGTGCCCACCCAATGCGCAGCAGCAACAGCCAGTCACAGCAGCAGCCAGCAGTCATAAATATCGCAATGAGCTGTTTAAATGTCACACACAACGCTGACAAATTAATCAAAAATTATCAGCGTCCGAGCATCGCAGCAGCAGCAAGCAGCAACAGCAACATGCCACAAAGGGCCACGTCCCGTCCCGGACCGAGACAGGCAACTGAGCATAAAGCCGCATAAACATATCAATTTAGTAAGTATTTATGCCTTGGTGCTGTGTTTTGTTGTGCGGTGCTGCTGTTGTTGTTACATGCAGGCTACTGCAACTGCGCGCTGGCAACATGTTGCTGGCGTGCTAATTGCGCGCTTTATGTGCATTGTTATGGCAACTTTGACAGCTATACATATACGACAACATGTTGCTGCTGCTGCTGCTGCTGTTATCAGCGAGCCGCAACGACTAATTTGAGTCCTGTCATAAACCAGTTGATGCTGCCAGTTTTTATCAACGTCATATTTTTGGTGACAATAACATTGAACACAGGCAGCAGCAACTTCAACATCGGCGGCATCAGCAGCAGCAGCAACAACAGCAGCCTGAAAACGAGTTTGGCAAGTTTTGGCAATGGGCAACAAGTTAATAGCCAGCAAGCCAGCCCGCCCGCCAGCAACTGTTGCAGCTTTCGTATGCCGAAAAAAAAGCAACGAGAGCAGCAGCAGCAGCCGTTGCAAGAACACAGCAACAAGCAATTTGCATAAGCAACGCGCACTTTTTCGTAAATTAAATGCCTGCCCGTTTAAATGGAGCACCCTGTTGGTTGTTGCAGTTACTGCTGCTGCTGGGCTGTTGGTTGTTGTTGTTGTTGTTGGTGTTGCTGTTGTTGCTGTTGCTCTGGCTGCTCGAGCCCAGCGCAATTAATTTCTTTTTAGCCGTGTCGGCGGCTGCATTCCTCTTTGGTGCGCAGCCTTTTTGCATATTTGCATATGCGCTCCGCCTGACTCACACTCACTTTGGCCTTATCGCATTTGTTTAATCATACACACACTCACGCATACACTGGACTGAGTTTTTGGATCCAGCCAACACAACAACAGCAGGGCTTTAAAAACGCATTTTGTTGGCCCGTTTGCTGCTGCTGTTGCTGGTGACGCCAGCGATCGTCTGTATGCTGCACGTGCTGCTTGTTGTTGCTGTTGCTGTTGCTTGCTTAAAAGTGTGCCCTGCGGCTAAACTTGGCTGGCCAGCACTTCCTTTCCGACCAACGCTTTTGGCCAGCCAGCTCTCTATGCATATTTATGTGGCCGGCCTCGCATTTTTATCGCCTGCAAGCGCGTACACCTTCTAAGCTTAGCGGTTGCTGCTGCTGTTGCTGTTGCCATTGCTGTTGCCGTTGCTGTTGCTGACGTTGTCTACGCCATTTTTGAGTGCCATCATCAACCATTTGCGTGGCCCGGGTCCAGAGCCAGGCCATGGATAACGCATAAAAAGCAATTTGCATGCCATTTGCAGCGGGAGCAAAGCAGGTTTTTTCTTTTTTGTTGTTGCTGTCGTTGTTGTTGTTATTGTCAGTCGTGTTGTTGCGTTGCTGTTAGCATAAAGAATGCAATGGCGCTAAGTGCTTGCAGCTGTCTCTGTCTGTCAAGTTGAATGTCTTATAAACCAACAGAATGCCTAATGAAGTCCCGAATGTAGAATATGAGTTAGGCGAAAACGTATTGCAATGCCTGATTAGATTATGTAGCATATTATTTGCGTAAGTTATAGAGATGAAAGGCTATAGATACTTACCCCTCTAACACTATCGATAGAATATGTGAACTTGCCGAACCGACAAGAATTAATAGATACATTCTATCGATAGTTCTATAACTTATTTTTTACCTCTATTGTATTTATAAATAAGAGTAAGAAGAAACATTTTCAAATGAATATATTTTGTTTTTAGTTTAGTATAATATAAATACTTAAGCTATATACATATATATATATATATATTGTTTATTTGCACATACGTATAATTGTATAATTGTCATGGCGTCGCTCTTCTCACACAACATTTTCTCTCTTTCTCTTTTATCTCGCCGCCCCAATTATGGCAATTTGCGGGTTTCTCTTTGCAGGTGCATGAACTATGCGATAATTTCTGTCATCGATATATCTCATGTTTAAAGGGTAAAATGCCAATAGATTTAGTGATTGACGAACGGGACACCACCAAACCACCAGAATTAGGTTCAGCAAATGGTGAAGGAAGAAGTAATGCCGATTCAACATCGCACACCGATGGAGCTAGTACACCAGACGTTGTGAGTACCCCCTTCGCGGGAGCACATGGTCCTATATTGGCGAGCTACAATGCGGTGGTGCACCCATGTTCGTAGTACGATAACGACCTTCTTGCAAAAACGAAGCGGGTGCTCACAATGCCCTGGGATTAAATGAATCAATAATAATAACCAAAAATAAGAATGTTGCGAAACTGCATAAGAAATTAAGTAAAATTAATTAATTTTGCAAAACTACAACAAAACATGATGCAAAACAATAATCTCAATGATTATTTGAAGATCACAATAACAATAATAATAATATTGATGAATAAAATCCAATCAAAAAACGCAGAAGAAGTTGTACGTAATTATGAACAAGAACAAGAACACACACACATTGTAAATTAGTCAAGAGAATTACAAAATACAGTACAAGAGAGCAAATAATAAATGAGAAAGAAATACGCAAATTTCTAACGAACGCAATTGCAGCAGCAAAAAGCAAAAAGCAAAAGCAACAACATCAACAACAACTATATAGTAATAGCGATAGCACTAGCAACAACAGCAATGTCCACGTATAAACAACAACAACTGCAAGGACTCAACGCCAGCGGCCAAACGACGATGACAACGACGACAACGACAACGACAAGAACAACAACAACAATACGTTGACAACAACAACAACAACAACAACTACTACAAACGAGCTTCCAAGCGGCCGTGAGGCGATTGAGACGCCCAAATTCCAGGGTCCGACCAACCAAACTTCGACAGCTGTTGCTGCTGCTGCTGTTGTTGCTGCTGAGCGCTGCTGTTGGGTACTGCAATTGCATCTGCTGCTGCTGCTGATGCTGATGCTGATGCTTTGGCCGTTAGAATTTGTCTGTTTTTGTACAGTAAAATGAGAGCCATAAATTTAAGTTAAAAACGAAAAACAAAGTAATGCAAAACATAAGTCATGTTATTTATTTTTGTGCTCTCTTTGTGGAGACAAAAATAGAATACATTCAACTTGTAAATTACTTAAAAAAGAAGATACAGCAACTGAGCAACAATAATTAGCGCAAAAAATTTGCTTAATTTGTAAAAAGTACCAACAACTAAAGAAAACTATGCAAAAGAGAAAAAATAAGTAAAAGTTCCAGTACTTCGTTTTTGCAAGAGGCCCATATAGCTCGCCAATATATTATTAATTATTATTAAAAACATTTAACAACTTTTTATTATTTTCACTACTTAATAACACAAAAATTTAAAATACAACAAAAAAAACAAAAAAACAAAAAACAAAATATTATATTACAAGAAAGTTTACTAACCCAAAACTAACCAATTTTAACAATTTACATATGCACATAACTCTATATAGAAACTATATACATAAATATTATATATTATATATTAATATGATATGAAAGATAGTCTAATATGCATGGCCCTGACTCTGCAGGGGCATCGTTTTGCCCGGGTACAGTCAGTCGGCAGCTGCAACTGCGTCGAAAACTTCCGATAGACGATCGACGTTATCGTTTTGAGTTTGTAAACTTGTAAATATTGCCAACAAGCCCCTCCACAAACCAAACACAGACATAGTTACAGTAACAGAAGCACACAATATTATCTCTTGAACTATTATATCTAAAGACCATTTCTCTATATTACAACTCTGGTGCCAATTTTCTTTTTGGAACTTAAACACAGCCCCACACCCAAGACTTTGCGCCGCTGGAAGAAACCTATGCCAGTTATCGCATCAAGCACGAAGCGGACTTTTAATTCGCTCTGTGTGTGTGTGAGAGTTCGCGCGTGTGTGTGCGTGTGTGTGCTTGGGTGGGTGTCGCAGCAGAAAAGCATAAATTTATCTACAAGCAAAGTTCTTTAAAAATAAACTATAATAAAATATAACTTTAGCATGTAGTTCTACGAAAGCCTAGGCTGCTTACAAGTTAAAAACAAAAAACAAAAACAAAAAAAAAACAAAAAATTAACGCTTTAAGAAAAGTGTATTCTCTTTTTGGTTGGCTTTTCAATATTATTTACTTCAGCAACGTGTATACGATTTTTCAATACGTCCTTTTTCAACGTGTTTTACAACACTAAAAGACCTTGCCAAAAAAAAGAACAAATATAAACAAATTTATAGTCTTTTTTTTTGTAAGACTTTCACTTTTTTTTTATTTTCTTTTATAAATCTTATTTCAATGCGTTCTTGAAGAGAATGGAGAACCAAGTGCAACTCATATACGTAAATAAGAAGATAAATAAAAGAAAAATCAACCTGAGTTCAAATGCAAAGTATACGAATAAAACATAAAGTAAAACATATGTTTTTCTATTATTGTTTAAAGAAAAAGAAGGACAAAAAGAAAAAAAACAGATTAAAGTTAATTTAATTAATTGAGAGTTGAAACGCGCATATACGATGACATTTTAAATGAGCTAGAATCCGTGCGAAAACTTAATATACGTAATGAACGGGATACTGTTTAGGTTATAATTCAAGATCAGCAAAAACAAAAAAAAACTTTAAGCATTTATTAAGCAAAATTTTTAACTATACAAGTAAATACGTAAAATGCTAAACGCGATACTATTATTAAAAATACATGTAATTAATAACTATCAACAATTATAAATATGTCAGTACGTATCTACGTATGTAGAGCAGCGCAGATTTTGGTGCTCAAAAAACAGCAGTTAAGAGATGGAATAAGATAATCCCATTGTACTATCCCAATCATACTTACAACTAGACTAGGCCTAACCCAAACCCAAACCCAAACCTAAACCCAAATCAACTTCAGCTGCAACTGCAACTAGATGCGGTTGGGCGCCCCACTCCCTACCCTTTCAACTCTATGTATACTATAGCGGTCTAACTTAATGTACGTTATATAGTTCTTAGTATCCGTAACGGAAGGCTACGTATTATTAGGTATGCTAAGCTAAACTAAAACTAAACCTAAACCCCCTTAACTAATTTCCTAAGAACTCTTCCCAGCTCTAGGCACTTTCTCTATCGCTATTTTCTCCTACCTTTTGAGTTTACGCATACTAAAAAGAATTATATTAATAACAATAAACTACCAAACATTGTACTTAATGGAACTGCACTCGGTTGCAGTCCAGCTATATGGGCAGTCATT
The DNA here is from genome assembly GCF_003285875.2 of Drosophila novamexicana. NCBI lineage: Eukaryota > Metazoa > Arthropoda > Insecta > Diptera > Drosophilidae > Drosophila > Drosophila novamexicana. The sequence continues at coordinate 1,143,842 of NW_020824809.1, read as the reverse complement.
TGTATACTTAAACTTTACAAGTAGACTATAAACCAACTGGTTTATTAGTGAAAGAAAACCACAAACTAATAAAACTGAGAATATGTCAAAGCTTTTGTACTATTTTTTCAACTTAAGAATAAACGAAACACATAAAAATCTTGCAAATAGTTATATTTGCGAAACAAAAAAAAAAACATTATATTAAAAAAAAAAATTTAAAAATAGTTGTTGTACTTTGTCTCATGAAAATGGAAAGAAAAAAATTCAAAACAACAAAAACCATACGAAATGAATTAATGCTGTAATTATAATATAAATAATTTTAGCATAAATCTGTGGCCAAGCGATCTTAGTTGCTTTTTAGTTAAAAAAAAAAAAAAATAAAACTAAAACTAACAAAAAAAATATCTAAATAAAAAAATATATATACTACAAATATATATATATATATATATATATATATATATATAAACTGTTGCAAAAATTGGCTGCAACGAATTGTTTCCTATGATTTTTGCGGGCTTTTGCATTTTGTTGAACACTTTGTTTAATAATTTTCTTATAATTAGTTTTGAGTATTGAGTGTTTTGCAAACAAAGCGAAAATTTTTTATTGTTGTCATGTAAAAACAAAACGAAAACCGAAAAAAAAAAACAAAATACAAACTGAAACTGAAATACGTAATTGCTTTAGGTGATATTTTATAAAAATATAACACAAGTAAATATAATAATGAAAATAATGCAAACAAATATATACGTAAATATATATTTTAAAAATAATTGAGACGCTTTTTGCTTTTATTTTTAAAATATATACACACATGCATAAAATTTAGTTTTTTTGTCTTCGTGCATACATTTTTATTATTATTGTTTTACGAAACAAATTTTATTTAGTTTTTAGCAAAATTGTAAAATGAGAAACATGATATGAAAACTTATGGTAATGATCTAGCAGAGAAGAAAACGCAATCAAAAACTAAAAACTAAAAACTAAAAACAAACAACATATAAAAACAAACAAGCAGCAACTTCTATACGATATACGAATACATTTTAATGTAATATTTTTAATTATTTATATGTATACTAATAATATAATTAAAAGAAAACAAAATCAACAAACAAAAACAAAAATGAAAAAGAATTAAGAAACAACAACTACAGAGTAACGTTTAAAGAGTTAGCCAATAAATATATGAAAAAAAAGTATATTTGAAAAGTACACAGAACGTTTTTTTCACTTTCGAAATGAGGTTAGTTATTAAGACAACGCGTTTAGCTCGCATTAACTGAAGCCTACAAAGATGCTGACCAACTCGCAGATGATCTACTGGAGCAAGCTATATGGAAATCCGTGGACCTCGCTTAATTTTCAATCAACTTTGAGTTCGGTTGATGTTGTTTATTTCAGCTAGTTAAATCAAACATGTTCATGCATCCAACAGCCCTCTATATAGGCATGTTTATTCCAAAGCAAATCTTGTGTTGCATCACGACCCAATTTTTGTTTTGTAAACTGCTCAAGAGAGTGTTCTCTGTGCTGTGGGCTACATGTGCATACTTGTCGTAAATCTAAGTGTAAATTCTAAGTGCTTAAAGTGTGTAAAAAAACATCGCGAAATTTGTGACTTTCAACGCAGGACTCTCTCTCTTTCTCTCACTCTTGTAGGAAACTCTTCTGCTATCAGCGCCTGTAAATCGAGAGGCCCGCTCGTATTACGTGGCAGCATTTTATTTATAAGCATTTGTGTTCATATGGAGACTATTCCGTACACTGGCATGGCCTCTGGCACGTGTAAGCCGCTTAGGGTAACGACGACGCCCCCGCCCCAGCTCAAGTGTCAACTGCAGTGCAGGCGGCAAAGCGCTGGCGACTACAGTTAAAGATCTGCGAACTGCCCCTGCGGCGGGTGCCTGCCCTGCATTGTCGCCTGATCTGTGTCGGTTGCCTGAGTCGGGCTTTGTGCGTGTGCTGCGCCTGAAACTTGAGCGTCGGACATGGCCTGCGCCCGATCGAATTGCCGTGCCGAAATATGCTGAAATATTGGGCTGGCAACTGGGCGAGCCTGGGACCAGGTCCGTGCTCGGGTCTGGGCTCGTGTGCGGCATGTGAAAACCACCTTAAATGACTTTTTTCTGTTGTGCTGTAGCCCCGGCCAAGCTGGAGGCTCTGCGTGTTAGATGATTTCGTTCTGTTAATGGTAGCTACATGTAATTTGGCATTTTGCGTGATTGCCTGGGGCGTGTTGGCTGTTAGACATCGTTTCATTTCGTTTGGTTTTGTTTCTTTTCCTTTGAATACTTATTTGTTGAGCATTTTCCACTTAAGAGAGGCAAGGTAAAAGAAAATGCTTTGTGCTTGCTGCATTTGTATTAATTTCTACAGCAACGCCCCACACAATTTTCCAGTTGGGCTGGGAGACCTATAATTTTATAGGCATTAAGTCAAAAAGCCGAACTGGTTTTGGGTGTCTGTTTGTCTGGCCCGGTTCGTTGGTTGGTTGGTTGGGTTCCAGTTTCGACCAAACAAAAAAGGATGCTCGCCAGGCTCATTAGCCGCGCTCTCGCCTGAGTAATACGAATACGAGTTAGCTGCTTGGATCTCCTTTTTTTTTTGCGGCTTTGTGTTGTTTCGATCGAGCGTCATACTGTCTGTGGCTCCAACCGCAGGCGGCTGTCCGAAATTTGTGCATTCATTTGTGAACAAAAACCCAGCCAGATATCCACGTCCTTACGTCAGCATCCAAGTGCAAGTCCAAGGCTAAGGCTACAATTAATAAGCCAACAAAGCCCTACAAATGCCGTCGTGGTGGCTCAACAAATACGTTGCCCAAAATTCAAAACCCAAAACCCAAGCCCGAACCCCAACCCCAGCCCCAAACCCATTTCCAAGTCCAGCGTTTGGTCAATGCTTGAGCCTTGGCCCAATGTGCAGCGGATCGAGTGTTCGACAAGGCGACTCTTGACGAAAGGCGATCGACGCGTCGATCGGCGATCCACTTTTATTATGTATGAAGTGTCGCGTCTTCAGGAATTTCCTGCAACCAGCAAAAACTCCAAAACCCAACAAACCAAAAAGCTAAGGCTTAAAAGCCAACGGCCCAAAACAAAGCGGCTGCAGACGTATCGCAGGCGCAGACACTGATAGACGGGAGCGGTAACCAGGGGCAGAGCATAGGGAGCTGAGCGACCGCAAAAATGTCATCACTGCTAATGTTTCAATGCAGTTGCCAATGTGCTCGACAAGTTTTTAGCCTCGGCTCATCTTGTTTTTTATATATTTTATTTTATTTTTTTGCTTACTCTGCTTTTGCTGTTGGGTTTCAAGTCGCGTTCTATACAAAACTTTCAGCAATTTTTGTCGCACTGACGATTTTCGATCGCCAAGGGAATTGTACGAAGTCCAAAAGCGTTGAATGCGATACCTTGAGCCATTGGCGTGAAAAGACATGCCGAAGTGACGGAGATGACGGTTCCATTCATTGATCAGAGTGTATGGACAATCGGATTAGACGACCCCAGCGCTGACCAAAATGCAACTACCTAGAATTGTGTTTTAGAAAGACTTTATTGAGTTGAATATAGATAAAAAACAATATTGACTTAATAATCAAGTGAATAATCCTGAATCAATCAGTCTTGCCGACTTTAATTCATTCTTTTCAATCTATTGTTTTCCAAAGTCAAGTACTTATAAAGGCACAAATGTGTAGAACTTTTCTTGCTCTTTTTCTATAGATGCTTTTCATACATACTTAATTATCAAGACCCGCATGCATTTGCTTTCGTTTTCCTGGAATTCAAACCATAAAATTCAATCAGTAACGAAATACAAAATAAAGCAAAAAATGTTTGGCAAATAATGAATCTTAATGATTTTTTTGCTGCTGTTTCGTTTATACACAAATGTTTTTGCTATGTTTTTCTGCTCTGTCGATGGCCCAAGTCAAGTGTTGCTTCAAACGGCAGCCGACGCTTCAAAAGACCGCGATTTCCGAGCTGGATAGCCGGCTAAGCTTTTGTTGTTATATCGAGTGCCCATTTATACATACATATTTATATACTCATATCTACCTGATTGTGTCAACCTTTTGGCTAAGCCACAAAAGTATCAATGCGCTTCGTTTTTTTTTTTTTCATTCGCCTTTTTATAGAGTTTGTTTAATATATATAAACGTTTGTTTTTTTTTTTCGTTTTTAAAAACGCCATCGCAAATTCAATGGAAATTTATGCCATAAAAATGTGGCAAAAACAACAAGACACCCAAAATAGCTAAGAGCACCGCCTGAGCCGGTTTCAGCCGCAGTCTTTGTCTTGGCTCGAAAACATTTTTTCCACTGAAACACACAGTTTTTGGTTTTGTTTTGCGAAATATTTTTACGCTGCCCTCAACTAAGCTGCAAATCGGTTTAAAAGCTTACAAATTATACAAAGTCCGCTGCGTCGTTTACGCTTGCGTCATTAGGCAAATGCAGGCGAGCGCTTAGCGCACATTAGCCGATGGGCTCCTCTGCCCCACAAGCCTAAGCCCCGCATGGTGCTCTACTTTGTGGCCCAGAGGGAAGCCCTACTTTGGGGCGTTGGCAGTGCCTGCACAATTACCGTTAATTACCAGAGCTGGAGTTGCACTTTGCACCGCAAAAGCAATTGAAGTCAACTCAAATATCAAAAGGACAATTTACGCTTGTTTCAAACTCGATTAGCCAGCGATACGACCCCGCGTCTCACCCCGTCATTGACCATTTGAAGTGCCTTTCAATTATCATCGATGCTCGGGCACGCAAGTGGATTTGAAGGTGCGGGCTGGGCTCGCGACCACAAGGGAAGGGTTCACTCATCGGCAACGGCTTCGGGGCAGCACTTAAGCCCGCTTAGCTTGTATTGGCCACTTGTAAATTGTAATTTAATCTGCTTAAACAGGAACTTAACTATCCTGTACAGGCGCAGCTAAAAGCGTTTCCTCAGAAGGGTTAAATATCAAAGGGCCCAGGCCTGGCCTGGCCCTCCACTGACCGACCGATGGTAATTGAATTTCTCGTCTCTTCTACATTTTCAATATTTAATGCGAGAGTCATTTGGCATTCGACATTGGCTCGGCAATTGACATTCGACTTTTGATTGATTTTGCTTGTGGCCAAAGCCCGTTGCCCGTTGCCATTTGCAATTTGGCGCATACTTTGCCCGCTCGCATTTATGTCTACATCAGCTAATTTTCTTCCACACACACACGCACACGTACAAACACATGCACACACACTTAGTCAGACAATCCCCCCTTCATGGAGCACATAAATCACTTGCACTTAAATCCGCTGCTGGCGACGTCTCAGTGTCTGTCTGCTGGCCATTAGGGCTGCCAAAGAGATCGCATCCCCCAACCCAAGCCAAGCCAAGCCAACCCAATTCAATGTCCAAATGCGAGTATGCGGGGTTGCTTTGTTTGTTGTGCTGGCATTTCTATTGGCCCGGAAGCAGTGCGGCCAACATCTACAAAATAGTCAGCCAAAAGTTTGCTCACTCCTGCTCGAGCTCCTCTCAAGTCTCGACCTCGTAGTCAGCTCGCCAGCCTGCCTGCCTGGCAATTTTTATTGCCTTTTTGTGCTTTATTTCCTGCGCACTATTTGCTGCTTATGGGCCTCGGAATGTAGATTGGGTTTTAGGGGGAGAGGATGTGTGGGCGATGGGGAGTGGGCATGGGCTGCCCATTGGGGGCTTTATGCCTCAATGGCGCGCCGAACATTAGATAATGGTGTTCCTGCTTATTGCTTACATTGACTTTTCTCTCTCATTCTCATTGTGTGTCCCTCATTGGGATTTTCTATAATTTGCAGGCAGCTTAGCGAATTCCGAAGAAAAAACAAGCAAAAATAATTTATTGCATATTTAATAGCGCACGTGCCGTGTCAAGCTAGTCCTTTTATTGTAAAAAACGTACAAATACTCACCCAAGACCTCATATTATATTCTACTATCAATAGATTATATACATTAAAATTAAACTAAAAGAAACTAACAAATCACATTAAGAGCTTGCTGTGGGTATTGAAATATTTTGTAAATAATAGTTTTTAAAATATTTTCACTAATTTTTGTGTATATCTCAGTTTTGCTGAACTTAAGTGCTTAGGTTTTTGTTTTAATCACTCTCAAGACTCTTGTGTCTTTCATTAGAAAGTTAAGCCGCATGCCTCGTTTTGAGTGCCGCCATTAGACCTGCCCATATTGACACATTTTGGCAACGGGGGAGTTGTTCGCAGCAGTCAGAAAGAAGAAGAGATGAAGAAATTCTATTAGGCAAACGCCCGCCAAATGCCGCATAAATCTCTAAGCTACTTTACTTTGAGGCACTTTACTTTCAGCTCTGGCTTCGGGCTCAGGCAATTCCCATTTGGGCGCCTTCATATGCCCTGCATATGCCCTGCATTATGGTGGGCATAAATAAGAATGCTTGTCGAACTGCCGCCGCCGCTTGCTAATAAATGAAATATGACGCCCGACGCGGGCCACCCTCCATTACCTTCAACTTGGCTCTGGTTCTCGCATTGTCGTAGCTCCTGTTTATTGCGCTCTGCCTCCTGACAGCCAGCCATTACAATTTGAAGTATTCCATAGTCGATGCCGCTTCCGTTGGGCGACACAATTTTCTATTTTTGGCAAATTATTTTTCTGTGTCGTATTGGATTTCCGAGCTCAGCTCAACTCAGCTCAGCCTTGGCTTGGGGTTCTTTGGTATGCGCGGTGCGAAAACAAAATTGACGTCAATTACGCAATGCACAGAGGGCGAGCAGCGAAGTTACCCGCAGACACCCAACCCAACACCCAAACCCAAAGCCAAACCCAACCCATAGACCCAACCAGTTGGCACCAGGCATACCGCACCCCAGTCCGCCGTTGCATGCCAATGCTTCACTAATCCGCTTCGGGGATTTTGGGAATACGCGTAGCATACTTTTTGGGGTTTTAAGCGCGACGCGTCAGATGCTCTCAAGTTGCTGTTGTTATTGTTGTTGTTGTTGTGTTTGTTATTGTTGTTTCTGTATTCGCACCCTGGCCAAGTCTTTCAGCTGCTGCTGTTGCTGCTGCTGCTGCGTGGTGCTAATTAACGCATTAAATCATATTAATGTCGCCAAATGTTTCAAAGTCAGTTGCCATAGCGACGACCCCACCTTCCTCTGTCTCTCTCCCTCTCTCTCTATCTGTCTCTTTCTTTTTCAGTGTGCTTCAGTATGCTTTGCATACTTATTGGCAGCTCAGATGCCGAGGCCTGTCAATAAGCCGGCATAAATTGCGACTAATGCTGATGGTGCCGTTGATGTTGATGCTGTTGATACTGTTGTTGATTCAGAAAAATCACAAATTAATTAAAGAGCTGCTGGCTTCGTTTGACTGGTTAATAAAACTTATATAATAATTGTTCATAAACTGAACAATTTTATGGGTTTTCAAATTAGTTTGTCATGCCTGCTGCAAGTCTCAGTCGTAGTCTGGCTCTCATCTGTTGTTGCATGTTGCTTGTTGCATGCAACAGCAGCAGCAACATGGACGCAGCAGCAGCGCATCACTCGACAACGCGTCTCTGACTGGCTGCCATGCCATGCCGTGTTGTCAACTATTTCTTCGGTTCATAAAAATTGTTATTAATTGGCACTTAAATGCTCAAACGCAAAAGTTGAGAGACGTCGTCCGAGACGACGTCGCACTTTTTGCCGTTGATGCTGTGCCTCTTTGCTGCATGTTGCTCTTGCTGTTGCTGTTGCTGTTGCTGTAGCTGTTGGTGTTGTTGTCGAGCGTGTTGTGAAATTTAAGCTTTTTAGCAGTTGTTGCTGTTGCCGTTCGTTGCATGTTAACCTTTGCCTCGCTTGTAATGAATGCAACTGCAGGCGTCGAATGGTGGCGGGGGGCTGTGGGTATGACAGGAAATGGCAACAGCAGCAGATGGAGACTTACTTTAAGCTTTCATATAAATTTCTTTACTTCATGGCACTTGCTTAAAGTCCATTTGGGCACTGCGTGAGTGTTTATTGAATGTATCTTTCTTGTTGGCGTGAAAGTTTGACGTGTTGCAAAGAGAACGAACACAAGACGAGCTAAAATAAATGGTGTACACACCATGAAGAATTCTGACAAAGAAAACGATGTACAAGTGCGGCTATTGTTAAGATATCGGCCAGTACAACTAAGTGAAATAGGTTAGGATTTGTAAGCGTCAACAAAAAATAATATTTTACTTTTTCCTAAGTGTCAGATAAATCGTTTTTTTTAGTTATCTAGTCACAAGATTAAAGTTTGTACTAATTGGCGCTAAGCTAACCTATTTAAATTAATAATATACAATTTAAATAGAAAGTACGGTTCTTATTTTCAATTATATTTATTTAAAATTATTTAAAATTCATTACATTATTTTCCAGCTGTTTTTCACATTTCTATGCTGTATTACTTTCTGTGAGTGTATTGTTATTCTTGCATTCATTGTATGTTAGTTAGCATGAAGTCAAGCCAGTCAAGTCATAAAGTTTAAAGCTGTGGCTCAGGCTTAAGAAGTGTTTAGTGCTCTTTGCCGCAATCAGTCGACACGAGCTAAAATGCCTTATCATTGCCACACACATTCAATGTGTTTTATTTTAAACTCGCTTCTTGGTAGCCAATCCCCACCTCCCCCGTGCAGCCTTAGAGTGAATGGGTAACTGGCTAACTGGTTGCTGTTGCAGTGCAGCCATTAAAGAAATTAATAAAACGCCATAAAACGACAATAAAATACAGCTTCATACATATGAAATCAAGCAAAGCGAAAAGCTTATTAACTTTTGTTAAACATTTATTATGATTTTTTTTTTTATCATTCAGCTGTGCTATGAATGCGAATTGCAATTTTAAGCAGCAGCAATAACAACGACAACAACAGCAACGACGTTAATTAAAATTAAAAAAAATGTGCAAAAGAACACCTTGAAAATATAATTTTGTTATTTGCGCGCCACACAGCGGCAGCTGCCTCCCCCAAAATCCCCACCGCACCGCCCCATTCAGGCATTCGTATTCATAAATACAACAAAGGGGCAACAACAAGCTGTACGCTGGACGGTGGACGCAGTGGGTCCGTTGCCATTTTTGGACGACCGACCGCTGTGCGCGGGCTGAGAGTCCGCGCCCCAGTCAGAGTGTAAATGATATATGTGGGCAGGCGGGCGGTCAGCAGGGCGGGGCCGCATTGAAGTCGCAATCGCAGTCGCAGTTGCTGTCTTGTCTGTCATTTGGAGGCACACAAGCCACACGAAGCCACACCATACAACACCACATGCACACCACACGGCACCACAGCCAGGCCCAGGCTAAGGTCCCAACCCAGTCTCAGACCAGAGCCACAGTCAGAGACCGGGCTCAGGCCGAGTGCAAATGACTTATAAGAATTTAATATTTAACAACACAAATCAATTCAAAAATCATCAGAGACCGGGCACAAAAACTCATTTGGTGCATTCGCTGTTTGGGATTCCGGGGTTCGGGACCGACGGGCGTCGAGCACCTGGAACCCAGGGCCTCGACCAGACAAAGTCTCATTTCATTTCGATGTTATTCGCTTTTCGGTATCACTGCGCAAAGGTAACGAAAATGAAACTTCTACGTTAAGGAAACGATGTCGGCAGACAATGTAGAGATGACGACGTCGATGACGATGACCGGACCAGAGCGGACCAAACCAGAGGCTGGGGCTGTAGCCAAAGCTATAGCTGTAGCAGCAGCAACCAGGCCCAAAGTCGTTAACATGAAGCGTTTCGTGGTGGTCGCTGTTGTTGTTGTGGTTGCTGTTGTTGTTGCTGCTGTTGTAGCCTTTTTGTGGTCAGAGCAAAAATTATGAAAATCAAAAAGTTTTTGGCCCTGGGTCTTTGTATGATTTCTCAGAGCCTCTTTCACTCATTCACTCAAAGCTTTACTTGTATTTCGATTTTTTTTCTTATATTTTTTTCGATTACTTTTATTTATATTTATTTTTAGTGGGCCCAAAACTTCGGTTCCTTAGCTGCTGGCAGTTGTCGTTGTTGCTGCTGCTTGTTGTTATTGTCGTTGTCGATTTCGTTGTTGTTGTTGTGCACAAGGCCATACGAAACATACAACGGACATAAAATTAAATCTGAAAAATCCAGAGAAAAGCAACAGAGCAGAAGCAAAAGATGAATTCTGCATCAACAATATTCAACATCTCCCGCTGTGCCGTAAAGTCATTTCGATTTCGACTCTTTAGAGACAATGCAATTTGGTAAACGGTCGGTCAAAAATCACGAAAAAGAAAATATATATATATATTTAGTTAAAAATATATGTATACATATGGGCCGGCCGAAAATTATTGAGCATTTAACACCGCAAGTCGACAGATCGAGAGCTCAAGATCCAAAAAATTCGAGATATCTCTCGCAACGCCATGTTGTATGCACATTTCTGGGTTGGTTTGGGTTGTATTGGGTCAAGGGGTGGTGGGGCAGGGGAAAGGCGGCATGGAGGGGTACTGGCAACACAAACACTTTGCACTCAACACCCATTTAGCTGGCTGCTGTTGCTGATGATGATCATCATCAGTTACTGATGATGATGATGATGATGTGGCCGCCAGCCGCCAGCCAAATTGTTTACAATCAAGAAAAAAATTTGCGATCGATTGCAGCGACGGTGGCAAGGAAAAGTGTGAGCAACCGCAGAGGCAATGCCACAGCAGCAACAACAGCAACAACAGCAACAGCAGAAGCGGCAGCAACAACACAACTGTAAACTATTTACAGCGTGGCAGGCTCGTTGATTGTTTTTGCTGTAGTTTGTTGTTGTTGCTGCATTTGCTGCGCTTTATACAATAAAATTTATTTGATTTCTTTACGCTGCTTTCATGCCTCAGTATTTTTCTTCAATTTTCCTGCACTTTTGAACGTGATCGTTGTTCTTGTTTTTCCTTCTTTTTTTTCTTTGTATTGTGTTGTGTTGTGCTGCTGCCTGCGTGAAAAGCGGGAAAATGAAAATGCGGCATCGACGCTGGCGGCGGCGGCGGCGGCGGCGGCGGCGCGGCAGCCTATTCGCTTCGCTTTTATAAAAATAAATTGTTCGCAGACGTAATGATGCGAAAGCAATTGAGAATTCTATATATGCATTTGTCTATATGCCTACGTGTGCGTGTGTGTGTGTGTGTGTGCTTGAATGTGTGTTTGTTTGTTGTTTGTCGGAATGCGTAGAATTTCAATTGACTGTGGCAAAGCATACAGATCTCTCGATCTCTCTATCTTTCATTCCCAATCTCTATCTCTATCTCTTTCTCTATCTTCACCACTATCTTTGTCTCTGGGCCTCTGGCTAGTTGCGTAATGGAGGGCAAATAGATAGGCGATTGGGAGAACTTCAAGACTGAATGAAATTTGTACATGCCATGCACTAGGCCACCGACTGCTGTCCTTAATGATCTAACATAGTCGCATTGTAAGCTAACGCAGTCGCAGCTGATCCTCGGCTGGCCAATTCTTATCAGGCTGATAATCGATGGCTGTTTTGACAAGCCACTGACAGTTGCATTCATTGCGCAACAACGCGTGATCACGCAGTGTTGGTAAACGTGTGGGGATCGCGAACAAAACGATCAGAGGCCCAACGGGCGGTGCTCTGACTGCTCGTTTCTGGTTTGCCTTTTTGCCTATCTATGGCCACGCCCACTGATAGATTGCAAAAGAGAAAAGAAAAAACCCCGAACAAAAAGTTAATTGTTAGCGCTAACCCCCCCTGGACCAAGGTAGCGCCTCCGTGCGCCTGCGTGAATCTCGACTTCGGGTGGTACAGTCTGCGAGTTAATCCGATTTGTTGCGCCCCTGCGCCCAGGCAGGGTACAGAAGTCCAGGGGTGGGTTATGCGACGCTGTGATTGATTGCCTGAATTTTTGGACCAGGGTTGTTTCTCTTCCCGTTTCAGTTCCTGTTTGTGTGCTCGTGCTGGTGACTTTTGTGTGAATGTATTCAATTTTCGACGTGACACAGTTGGTGTTTGAGGTGAAAATTTGATTATACAGCTCACAATATTAATATAGAAAAAACTAAATAAATAAAGGCAGTAGAAAAAAGCGACCCGAACAAAAAGTGAACAACTGTGGGCAACATTTTAATTATTGCAATTACAAATTGCATTGCAAAAATTGCAAAAATCACGCATTTTATTGATTTTTAATTGCAGCTCGTTGCATACCAAAGCTTCAGCTCGGTCCGCTCAATCAAGCCGGGAACAGAGCCTGGCCAAGAGCCAGACATGCGCATTTGTGCCTTTAATTATGTTGTTGATTGTGGCTGTCCGTCAGTCTCCGCCTGTCTGCGCCTGTCCGTCCCGACGGCCGGCCGGCTGTCTGTCAGGCCATTTAGGTGCGAACAACTGCGAACTGCTGGCTGACTTGTAGGGAACAGCCAACTCGACTGTGCCCCACACCAGTCAGTCAAGTTGAGTTGTCATAATTTCTGTCGTTCAACAAAGGCGACAACAACAGCAACAATAAAACCAACAACAACAACAGCAGCAACAACACCTGCCCAAGTGCCGCTGTTGTGGCCAGGCTAAGTCACAGCGCGCCAAATGCCGCAAATAACTCAGTTAATATAATTAAGTTTTGCACGAAATGTGCAGCAGAAATATGCGAAAAATGCCACGCAATCAGCGTCAACAAAAACAAAAAACAAAAAAAGAAACACTCAAAATACAAAAACGGCGCACACGCCTCAAACTCGCAATCAAAGCTCAAACCTCCAAGTCAAACCTACCGAGTCCGAAAACTTAAACTTTAGTTTATGAACTTGTCCTAGCGACAACACGTGTAAATGGGTTAGGCACCACACATGTCGCGCCACATATCGTTGAAATGCCACAACGCATGTAAATTACGTAATGGCCATGTGGCAAGGACCAGAATTTATGAACTTGCCGATTGGCTGCCAAAGGGCTCCGACAATTTAGTGACATTGCGTTGATAATTTCTGTTTTCGAATTTGTACATCAACAGTGTTACGTAACGACGTAACGTGAAATATAATTGTTACCCAACCTTACTTAAATTATGTATTGAAAACAGAAATAAAACTGCAGATCCCAATACGTGATGACTTTACGTAGAATAGATAAAGTTAATTGTTTTGGATTCGCTGACATATTTCGAATAGAAATTAATATCATAACTTAAGTTAACTTAGCTTTACCAATTATAATTCAGTATGTTTTTTTTATTGACAGCGAGTTAAAAACAGTGGCCCTTAATTGTTGGCTAAAATGTAACAGTTTATTTGTTTGTCGTTTTTATGGATCAATGAAAACCTGACCTTATTTAAAATATTTAACAGTTTGTATACATAAATCTCTACGCTAATGGACAGATCTTCTCTTTTTCAACATTTTTAAAAAATTAAGAAAAAGAATAGTATTTAATATTTTAAGATATGAGTCATGGTAAATAGCCATAGTTTAATATTAATATTCTTCGCGATGATTCAAAAAATGCCCACTGAAAGCAGCGTAATTTGATTATGTTACGTAATTTGCTTACGTCGCTGCTTTTAACGCCTGGTCAAATAAACAACTTCCTCCTGGCTTTAGCTCGCATCAAGGTTTAAAAATCAAATTTCATACATTTCCCTTTCAACCCATTCCTGCGCCCTCTACCATATTGGCCCTCTCCACCGTACCCACGCGGCATTTGCATACAAATCACGGCGACGAAGCCGCCTCCATTTGCAACCCTTCAACTGCGCATTGGACGCCACAGACAACATAAAAAAAGACAAAAGACAAAAAAAATAATGAAAATCGCTTCTAATGTTATTTTGATGTTGTCTCGATGGGTCTTCAATGGGCGCTACCGATTCGCATGCACATTCACATTCAGATCTTTGGCACTGGCTGTAGCCGTTGGAAACCCGCAAAATGCGTGTTTGAAATCCAATTTAGACATTATCTAATTTGGGGCATCTCTGTACCACTCACCGGTTGACAGGCTCGCGCCGAGTCAAGTTAAGTCTCGATGCCTTTTTATGCAAATGTATGGAAATTTCATTACGAGTACGATGCACCCCTTTTCCAGGCACAGCCACAGCCCCAGTCCAGCCCCAGCCCCAGTCCCTTTCTTTCAAAGTATTTTGGCTAAATGCTGTAAACTGTAAGCTGTGAAACGCCAAAAGACGTAATAAACTCATTTAAACGTCGCTACCGTTGCGCCATGGCGGCCCTCTGGTTTGGGTAATGAAATTTTTATAAAGCATCTTGCCACGGCCGCACGATAATATGCAAATGGCCACGGCCAGAGCCCAGGCCCTGGGGCCCAGTGGGACGTCCCGAATGGACGAGTGAATCTCTGCGCATCCTCGTGTGGCAATAATCAAATTTTCTAATTTTTATGGTTCTCTCTGGACCGAAATCCAGTACCTCACGACCAGGTCTAATTGATTTTGCACTGGCCAACGTGATTTTTCGACTGATTTACGAGTTCGCGACTGAGAGAGTTACCTTTTAAATGGAAACACTCTCCGAACACTGAGAGCAGCAGTGCGATTTGAGTTTATTTATTTTATTATTTTTGGCTTTTTTCCTATTTTTTTTGCCAGTCATGGCGATGACGATGACGTTGGCAATGGTGATGGCGATGGCGATGTCGGCGTCGTCGTCTTCTAGTCTACTGCGCCCGGGCTAGGCAATGATGCGACAGTTTCGGATTTCAGCTTTCAGTTTCTGGTGCGGCGCGGGCCAGGGCTTTTAGAGACAAGCCGCCCCTTTTTAGAGGCCTTTTAAGACAATGCGCGGCGTGCTGAACTTCGCAGCAAGAGTGACGCAGCAGAATGGATGGCGATTCAAGTTGGATTCGGGGCGTTGTTTGACTGAAGTGTATTTTCGTCATTTATATGCTCACATAGTCAGTTGGAGTTAGAGCTGGAGCTGAAGCGGCCATAACAATAAAAAAAGTTCGTGGCTGCAAATCTTTTTGATCTACTTCTGAGCTGCTGCCGCCAGAGCCATTTATCAGTGAATTATATCAATAATACGGGTAGTATATGAATTTCACATTATATGACTCGACATTTCCTGAACGGGGTCTAGGGCTGCATCGACAAATCCTTGTAATGCCTTGTCTATGGCCATGTATCCGCTGGCCGGCTAATTTCAAATGTCAGCTTATCTGGCTAACAAGATGTGCGCCAGGCGATAGCCAGAGTGTCCGACACCTTGGCTCCTTATCGCATGCAAAGATTGAGGCTTTGGCACGTCAGCGCTGACATTGCATATGTCATGCGGCCAAAATACTTGTTCGAGGAATGCAAATCTATAAAATCTCACTGGCTAAACGAAATGAAAATGTCTGCTTAAGCAGTTGTCGCAATCGCGGGCGCTGACAACGAACCGTCCACGTAATTTGCAAATGAGCGCTCGAGTCAGGCAACAGGCAATGGGCAACGGGCCACGGGTAACAGGCGGCGGGCATGTCGGGCTGATCCCTGACCACGATGTGGCTAATCTCCATGCCAGGCGCTGTCGTCTCTATCTACCAGCGGAATCTATTTGACACTGTCTCACTGTCGGCCAGTTGGCCGGGCAGCCCGTTCGCTTGTCTCCTGTTTGTATGTAGTTTGATTTTTGTCTTTAGCACGCCATGTTACAAGAATTGAGAAACTCCTCGGGGTCTGGGTCTTGGTTTGGTCGCAAGTGCCGAGCACCGGGCATTGGGATCCCGGTTCCAAGCCCGGGCCAGGTCCCGGGCGGGTGTGACATTTTACATGAAATTACTTTGCATACACATGCATCAAATTAATTACACGATTAATGTTCTCACATGCAACGAACAGCTCTGAGACTGGGCATCTTTCTAACTCTTCTCTCTCTCACTCGCTCTGTCAGCTTATGCAAATCTATTTCGCGCGATC
The DNA here is from genome assembly GCF_003285875.2 of Drosophila novamexicana. NCBI lineage: Eukaryota > Metazoa > Arthropoda > Insecta > Diptera > Drosophilidae > Drosophila > Drosophila novamexicana. Next base: position 1,127,937 of record NW_020824809.1, on the reverse strand, counting down.
ATTGCAGCATTTGCATGTGGCTATCTTGATATCTTTGCCGGCAAGAAAATGATTCCAATGCCTTTCGTGATATGTCTCAGCACCCCACCTAACCCCACCATACCCTTGGCAGCTTTCTTCATTTGGACTGGTCTGGGTCTGGACTTGGAAGAATGTGTGTTGGAATTGTGTGAAACATGCCATTTGAATAATTATCTTATTTGCATTGCAGCCGCAACAAACAACTGCAGTCAGTTGCAAATTAAAAAGTGCAAAGTCCATTCTATTCCGACCCGTCTCTGGCCCAGTCTCTCGCTCACATGTTAATCTCTTTTGGCTGGGCTTTGCGAATAGTTCAAATTGATAGCTGAGATTTGCGGCGCAGATAAGCCCCCCTGACACTCTGTGTGAACATTGCCCATGCAAATCGCGTGCAGCCCCAGCGTCGGTTCGAGCCGTGCTCCATTTCCGTCTACAGCCACTGCCACATCCACATCCACATCCCAATTTTAATTCCAATTCCAAATGCTAGGCTCCGGCTTCGGTTTGGGCACTTTCGAGCTGCAGCTGCAATCCGCTTGCTGTTTCTTTCCCTGCCCCTGCCACTGTTCCAGTCTCTGGCTACTTTTCCACTGTTTGTGTAACATAATAACAAAGTCAAACAAATGATAAGTTGATAGAGTCACAATTGCGCGCCACTGTCGCTCCACAGTCGCGCTCTCAGGCAAGCTCTGCTTATCTATTTAATATTTTTTTGTTCATTCTTTTCTTCTATTTTGTTTTGTATTTCAGGTAGCTTCTGAATTTTTATTATCAAAATACTAATTTCTTTGTTTGCACAAGATTTCCAAAAACGCAGTACGACGACGGCACCTACGGTACCTGCTTCAATTTGTTATCAGCTTATAAATATTTAATCACAGACTTGTACTTGGGCGTGCTTTTTCGTCGCGATAGCAGCGCAAGATTTCCTGTGTCCAAGAGCGGGACAAGCACATTTTTCGAGTGGGACAGGGCATGAGCACGTTCCACGTTGGACAACGTTGCGTATGAATAACGACGCCCATCTGATCTCCGATATATCTGAAACATGGATACATACAGTAGTCGCACAATTATGTCAAGTGCTTCTACACGGAATTAACATGTTGCCACTTGAGTGACTCCGCCGAATCGTTAACTGGTGGTCAGTTCAGCTACCTGCCCTGAAATGGCCCAATAGCTTTTACAGATAGCAGAGCAGCCAAAATTTCCCCCTCATTATTACCAGTTCCATTAATATGCAATTGAAAATAGATAGTTGGTCGAACATGCTTTATTTGTTGGTCAACTTTACTGCTTTTTGGGCTCTTATCACAGGGTGAATATTTGGTAAAGTTTCCTAACGAACCGGCTGATATATCGGGCTTGTTGAGAGAGACATGATTATTAACTTTTTTCATTAATATAATTTGAAAAACATAAAATGTCAGAAGAAAATACTTTTAATTATTAATAAGTACTTTTCAATATTTGTTCCACATGTTAATTCTTTTATTGAACACAACAATCTGAGTGCAATTGTGTGCATTGCATTGTTTTACAGTTTCGAAACGAGTTCGTTCAACTTAAACCATTTTTTATTTTTCGATTTTAAAAATGTTTCCAATTGTATAAGAACCTTATCAATCTAAAAGTTGTAGTCATATAGCTTATATTTTAATTGGCATTTCCCATTAATTTTCTTAAATCAAGTCCGCTTCAAAGTTCGCCAGGTGTTGAAAAAGTTGAACTTTGCGACTTTAATCTGAATTTAACTCGAAGAAAATAATTTTGCCAAAACAAGCTGCCACTCAAGTATATTGCTTTCTCTATCTAACTTAGTTGAATGGTGTGTGTGTGTGTCTGTTGTATAATTGTGTGTAATTAACTTGCAATTTGATTGAAATTATAGCCTGCACATACTGGAACTGGCTGGTATGTATGTATGGACATATATATGTATTTGGGTATATATATTTATACGTACTATATATGGCAAATTTACTTGGAGTAAAGCAATTTGCGTGTTGTGGCTGTAAGCGTCTACGGCAACCCCAAAAGGCAGCCATATTGTGAATTGCTTCAGCAGACCTCCCCCACCAGTCTGATTGGTCTTCCAAGGAGCAGTGCTCCTACGATGCCAGCCACTTTAATTAAAAATTCAACCCTTAAACAAAATGGCACAGCGCACACATGAAGACACTCGCAAGCACACACACAACACACACACCATACACACACCACACACACAACAATATACACATGAGAACGCATTTCATTTCATTCAGCGAACATTTTACAACTTGAACAAATTTGAAAAACAATTAAATGCCATGCGCGCAATTAAATACACAGAAGGTGGCAACAACAACAGCAGGAGCTGCTGAAGTGGCACACTGGCTGGCAAGTCGGTGGGTGTATTGTGAGTGGGGGTGGTCCGGGCATATACCGTTAATTAAGCAGAAGCAGCTGAAACGCAGCCAACGCTGTGCTGACTGTCAATGGGGATGCGAAGGAAAGGAATGAGCATGGGGCTGGGGCAGGGGCTGACGTTCGGCCTAGGTCTGGGTCTGGGTCTGACTAAGCACTGCTTCAGGGCGCTAAAGCCACAGCAGGAACAACAACCAACACGACATAAACAGACAAACAAAAGCTTTTGTGCCCTGGCAATGCCAAACAACAAATCCATCAAAACAAACAGCCGTCGGGGTTTATACGGATTGGTATTTGGGGTTCCCTGCTCTCCCTGAACCGCATCAGAAACATAAACCAAGCGAAAACTTTCGGGCTGTGCGGCCATGTAAAAAGGATTTAATTATTTGTTCTAAGGATATGGATGCGAGTATATGTGTTTGTGTGTGTCTTGCCTGCTTGTGGTTCTCAGTCAGTCCCAGTCAGAGTGTTTGTACACAAACAGAAAAATATGTTTCACGTCCACTTTCGTGCTAAGCAAATAGTACCTCATAGCCCAGAGGCAAAGAGGGGCAACGGAAGAGCGCAGCTCAACAATGATTATTGGGTCTGGTGCAAATGCTAAGCTGCAGTTTTTAATTGTGAAAACAAGTCCAGGCTTATCCTTGTTGGCCTCAGGCAGCAGATACATCAATTGCAAATGCCAGCCCAATCCTAATACTTTTCCCATTCCCGTACCCATACCCAAATGTCAAATGCACGCGGCAAATACTGCCGGGCAATTAGAGACTCTCAAGTCCTGCCTCCTGGTTTCGTGTCGCACCAGCAAATGAGTAACAATCATAATAACAGCAACAGGAACAACAATTTTCGAGATGGCACACGCGTGTCCACGCCCCCGAAAAAAAATCGTCTCGAAATGGGAATGAAAAACACTTCCCACGCGCTGGAGAAGTTCTGCTAAGAGAATCAAACGCCTGCTCCCGTTCGCCATAATTTGATTGTTTTGTTTGTAGTGTGGTGGGTTGGACCGTGCCGCCCGGCCTGAGTCTGGCTGAGGGCTGAGGGCTGAGGGGTTGGGCAGCTCTACTAACTGTTGATTGTAGTGATTAACGGCGGCGAGGCAGCGCTGTGATTACCAGCTAGTAAATTATAGAGCCGAATCTCTAGTGAAAATTGCATGTTTTGACTCCTGCATTTCCTTTCGTTCCTTTCCTTTTTTTTCTGGGTGGGCACGGCACGCGGCGTTTGGTCGGGCGAGGAGCAATTATGCGGCAGCTGAGCCGACTTAGCCAAGTCACTTGGAAAGCTGACCAGAGTCAGACCAGCGATTAGAGAGAGGGGGCTATACGCAACATAATGAAGTGTCCGGGCAATCAAACAAAACAACAAAAGTTTGGCAACACCAATTGACCAAGTGGCTATTGTTGTTGTTGTTTAGTTGTTTGTTGTTCATTTCGGGGCGATTACATTTTATGGCTCGCCTGCAAGCACAATTTGCGGTTGTTTAATGTGCGGCACGTTTAAATTTTTAAACAACACGATTGTCATGTCTCGATGTAGTCGAGTTCTGGCATCATCAAAAATTTAAAGAGCTGGCAACGCCATTTTGCTTATTGACGCTGCGTTTAGCTGATAAATAAATAATTTGGCTGGCAGGCGCTGCGCTGTGGGTGGCAGGTGGTGGGCAGCGGGCGGCGGGCGGCTGTCAGGTCTCCAAGCCCCCAAGTAGATGGTAGAATAAAATCCCCCAACTCCTCAGAGCCAAAAAGGTAAACGAAAATTGTTTCTTGATCATTTTAATGCACCCAAAGGGACGCAAAGTGAAAAAGTTTGGGGCAACATTACGTGATGTGAAGCGGCATGATAGCATGTTGTCGAGCGGCATGAGCCGGCAGGAGGCAAGTGTGGCAAGCCATTGCCTTAGTTCAATTTCATTAATAGTGAAAGCGGCAGCTTGGCCCTCATCATTTAAATAAAAACCAATATTTGATTATAATTGTCGCAGGGCATGCAATGTGATAAGCAACAGCAGCAGCAAAAGCAACAACAACAACAAGCGATCCGATTCGTGCCAATGGCAACTCGATAGCTTAATTTCCTGGCCGCTTGCTAATTGAAAATGTAATTAATGCACGCATCAATAAGCCCTGATCCAGTGCCGCATCCACTTCTGTCCTGTGCCATCCTTTCAAGGAGCGCGACTGGCACTTAGCACGACGCATGCCGCATGCCGCAGCGTCTTGCGCCGGCTATCTGCAACACTCGCCGTGTTCAGGTAACTCGATACAATTTCAATAGCTTGGATACCGCCCCGCAGCGCACAGAACCTTCAAGTCAAAGTGTGCGGCAAGTGTGAAAGATTCGAAAAGCTGACCGACTCGAACTCTGAAAACGTCCACTGCCGACAGGCCTATCGAATTTCGCCCAACATGCCACTCATAAAAGGAAACTTTCGTTTCGTTTTCGTTGGGAAAATGCAACCCTTTGTTTTACATAGGTTCTGTTCTCTTTTTTATTGTTTTTGTTTTATTTTTTCTGCTCTTAATGCAGCTTATTAAATAGTTTCTTTTGCTCGCCTTAATGAGCCACAAATTAGGCTGCGGTTGTCCCCTTTTTTATAGCCCATAAAGTTTGCAAGAGACTGACGCTCATATAAAAATAAGTGATAATTACAATAGCTCCGATTCCGCTTTGGGCCAGAGGCACCTACGCACCGCCAGTCATGTCCGTTTAGGCTGGAAATTGTTTATGCGACTATCTAGAGACACCTCATAGCTCATACAGACACGGGACAAAGACAGAGAGGCAAACTACTTGTATGCCAAATGAGAGAGAAAGACTTTGTTTCTATTCGAGCTTTAAAATGCAGACAACGTAGCTAATTATTAATACTTTGATTGCCAAAGTAGCAATTTTCGAATAACGAATTAAAAGACGGCTCAGAAACATTGGCAACTAGCCAAAATTATTCTCTCACGCATTCGCCACTACTATAAGTGACAAATATGAACATTTTTTCTGATAAACTTTTACGCTAAGTTCGAGGTAAATGCGAAGACACAACTTTCAATATTGAGAGCACTTTAAATAACGTTATTTTTAATTAAGATCTTCAAAGTGCAACATTTTTCGGTTTCGACCCGCAATCTGTCTAAGATAAGAGGTCTTTTTCCAGTTCCGGGGACATTTTCCACTGTTTCTGCTAAGGTTTCCTCTTCCATCAATAATAAAAACTGCAATATGATTACAACTTTTGCTCAAATGCTTGCTGGCTGGGCAACGTGCTGAGGTAGTCAATTAAATGTAGAAATGCACACCCATTCACACACCCACACACACCCATACACTCACCAGCTTGGTCATTTGGATTGTCTATAGCGGGGCGCTATTAATATGCGATTTAACAAATATTTAGCGAAAACACATGCGATGCGCTCTGCATGCCAAATGAATCAAAAATGGTTGTACGCACACTCGAAATTTATTGTATTCGAAAGTCAAGAATTTTTACGAGCTTGGGAAAATAATAATTTAATGCTTAAAAATTGTGAACAATTCGCCTTTGCGTGGCAGGGAGGAAGGCAAGGTAGCTGAAGCAGCAAAAACAACAAAGGCAAATAAATAATATATTTATATACGTGTACATATATTTGTATATACCTCAACATCTGTGTACACGTGCATGAAATTAATGCCGCGGCGTATTATTTTTGTTGACTTCTGCGAGCGACAACAAATTTTGTCGTTATTAGCAGAATTTAAATTGCTGTTACCGATCGATTTCGAGCATGGTTCGTAGGTTTTGGGGGGGAAGTGGGGACGTGAGGACGGCTGGCTAAAAATATGGCTATGGCTATGAGTGCCCTGGCGAGCCTGGACATTGACATTTTTGGTATCTGCAGGCCGAGCGGAGCGCTTAATATGCCGCCATCGTCGTCGACGTCGCACCGCTAAAGATGACGAGGCTGTTGTGGTTCTACTCCTAGTTAGAAGACGCCCGGAGTCGCAGGCAAAGCCAAAGCAGAGCTGGCTCTGTTGCATATTAATTTGATAACTTATATATATATGTATGCTATATATATATATATATATTTGCACACGATGTTGTTGCTATTGTTGATGTCTAGGCCTAGGCCACGATCGTTGTTGGGGCATTTGTTTGGCCATAATATGGCCGGGCCATGGCAGTTTTGACAACTTGACAGTCGTGCAGACTAAGACTCAGACGAAGACTCAGACGCGCACACTGAGACAGTCCGGACAGAGTCATCGACTTGGACAGCAACATCGACATCGACAGCAACAACAACAGACTTGGTGATGTCTTGGTCGTCCCCGAGTTTATATTGATTGTATGTCCAGTTTTATGTGGCTCATTTTATGGTTGGCGTGTCAATTTAAAGCGACATTTATAAGCAATTTGTAACTAATTCTAACAAACACCCAACGCTTGCTCGTCAATTTGATCTATGTATAAATATCAATATGTATGCACTCACTTATATATCTATTAGTGCCTGCCCCTGACATCTATATCGCTTTGTAAAGTAACAGTATTAATGCGTTAACTATCTATTTTTTATGTATTTGCAGCGGCCGCCCAGCTCATCGTTGTCCTATGGGGGCGCAATGAACGATGATGCGCGCTCGCCGGGCGCTGGTAGTACACCCGGTCCATTATCACAGCAGCCACCTGTCTTAGATACATCAGACCCTGGTAAGTAGTGCACATGCAATAATATATCTATATGAAAAAATTGTTATCAACCTGAAGAAAGAAAATCAAATGAATAATTCACCATTCGGTTCTGTTGAGCTTTAGCCGAGGAGTGTATGCTCTTTACACCTTTGCTGATTTGACGCTTTGTCAGCTCTTTGATTATGTTGTTTGCTTCAGTTTGAAGTGCTGCTGCGGCTGTTTGTAGCTGGGCAAAGTTATGAGCAGACAACTACTTCAACAAACAGTAACACGGCTTAGAGCTTAAGCACATATACGCATACACACTCGCACACACATGGGGCAAGTGCGACTTAGAGATACTTAGGGACAACCCTAAGCCTCGACTCGTAGACTGCCTGTCTTTTGCATGTTGCAGAGTTGGTGATTGCACACACTCTTCACTCTTCACTCCACAACGCCAACTTCAAAAGTTGTGGCAGCCGAAAGATTTTTCAATATTTTGAGTGCGTGCAGCAGCAACAACAACAACCACAAGAGGAGCAACAACAAAAATAATAACTTCGCACTTGGCGCTTCTTTTTGAAGATTTTTATGCTCGGAGCACTGGTCGGTGCTCGATGCTCGGCATCGTCACTTGGGCTCCACGTTGAATTATTTATGGTGATAGGCAAAATATTTTTATGTGTTTTTCTGTTGCCGGCAAGAAAACAAAAGCGCTCGGCGCAAACACCACTCGAAAGAGACACTCTCGGGCCACTCGTCGTCCGCCGCTTGGAGCCTCGAGTGGCCCATGGTGATAATGCAGTTTCAGTTTTTGAGGAAGGCGCAACTTTTCGGCCATAGACCAAATGACGCGCTCTCAAGCCTTACCATGATTTTTACTGGTGGATGGAGGAGGCAGCCAACTGGACGGGTTGGTGGGTTGCTTTTGCTATAGATATTGCTTTACACACACGCCAAAGCCAATCCGCTAGACAGACCGACGGGCTGACTGACTGACTGACTGACTGACTGACTGAAAACAACAAAAATAACCCAAAAAGTTGAAAGTGAGCCGACTACAAAAGCAATACACTATTTGCAACACGACGAAAATATTCTAGTCGACTTTTGTGGCGCTTTTTATGAGTGTTGTAGTTTTTTTTCGGTTGGTACGACGCGCCATTTTGATTGATTTATCTACACGTCGAGTTACTTTGTAGACAAATTAAATTTTTAAACACAGTAGAAGTATTTGAAGCTGCACTCTCCGTTTTGTGTGTGTGTGTGTGTGTGTGTGTGTGTACGTGGATCTGTGCGAATGAAAATTATCTACACTTGAATAAGTTTTTGCGGGCAACGAACAAATTTTAATGTTCGTTTCATTTTCGCCATGGCGATAAGAAAATTTCGCGTCGCTCGGTGAATTCACATCATTTCCCTTAGCTGGGCAAATTTGCGGCGCGTATTTCGGGCGTAGCAAATAGATATTTTCTACATTTTAAGTAGACATGCAGACAGACAAGGAGGAGGCAGAAGTCCAGGAATGTGGTTACCAAAGAAATTCACTGCTGCTGCAGCACAAATTCCATTGCACACACACAAAGCAAGAAGCAGGAGCAGAAGCGGCGACAAGGACACAGACGGGGACACGGACAGGGACGTGGACAGGGGCTCTGGTTGGGGTAGCAACGGCCGCTGAGGGTTGCCGTAATTTTATGCACGAATTCGTAAAATGTTATTCAAATGGAAAATGTGATTTTTATCAATTTTGACAGGAATTTTTCGCAGAAAACATAAAGAAAACGTAGCACAAGTAAAAGCGGCACAAGGATGTGTCCTCTGACTGCCTTGGCTCTCAAGTTTGTGTTGTGTGCGTATGTGTGTGTGTGTGTATATATATGATGAGCAGCACTTGAAATGTTTAAATCGTTCCAATTTATGAGGTCAGGCAATTTCCCAAAGAGAGAGCGAGAGAGAGAGAGGCATATGGCGGTACCGACTTAAAGCAAATACATTTTTATAATGCTGAATCTATAAGAATGAACAAAGATTATTTTAATGAATGATAAGAGATAAAGTAGAGGTCATAATTGTCTCGCTTGGCATAATTGTCCTTAAGAATGTAATTTATATTCTAAATGCTTTAGAAGAGTGTTTCATTGAAAAAGTATAACGTTTAATCGCTTTTTGATGAGATTTGAGAGTGTCACTCGATTGCTCAAGGCTCACATAATTTTGACTGTATTGAATTTACGCTTATAGTTTAGCTGCCAAGGCCTGGGTCTGCTTAGATCCATCTTGCTTGGCTTAATTACTGGCCTCATCATAATCGAAATTGTTAGGGGCGTAAACGCGGCGACTTCTGCCTAGATAGATTTCCATAAATAAATAATCCCAGCAATTAGTTGGTGGAAAGCCACAAGTCAGTCGCCGAGTCGAGTGGAGTTGAGGCGAGTCGGGCCTGCAGACAGTTTCGTGTCAGTCTCGATTCAGTTTGGAGAGTTAGTCTTTGGGTCTATAATTATAGGGCACCCTCATCAACGTCGCGCGTACCAGCGTTGCATTCAATTAAAAAATATTTGTATAGCTCTGGGTTGTGACCTGCCCAAAATGTTGATGACGATGATGACGGGTTTCAACGTCTGTATTTTTCTTTTCATTTTCCATTTTTGGCGCAACAGTTAATGCGCAATTAAAGAGCCAAACCAGGCGATAAATGTCAGCAATCTCAGCTATGAAAATATGTTAAAGTTCGTGTGTGTTTATTTACATTTAAAAGTCGGCTATGTCGCTTGTCAAGTGTCGCTTAAATGCAAATCAAAACGAGATCAATTTGATTGCCTTAGCTGCGAAAATGAAAATAAACAAGAACAGCGGGCGTCCAACCCTCAGCTCTCAGCCCTCAGTAGTCAGCAGTCAGCAGTCAGCACTGAGACCTCAACCCTTCGGTGGCAGCTAACCCCCGTCTGACATTGATTGAAAATGCTGCGTGACGTAAATTAACTTTCATGGCGTGGGGCAGCCTCAGAAGTGCGTGTTATCCTTTCCGCTCCGTGCTCAGCGCTCGGCGCTCCGTGCTTAGCGTTTGTCAAGCCGCAAGACCCACACAATCGCCAATTGTTACAGTTTTAAAGTTACGACGAGGGTTGGCTGGCTGATGAATATCCCGTGTATCTGTATGTGTGTTTGTGTGAGCATGTGTGTGGCAGCTTGTTGTTGTCATTGCGGCTTTAATGCCACATTCACATCCATGACCTGGAGTGCACTTTTCGCTTTTGCTACTAAGGCGATTATCTTTGTTGCTGCTGTCGCCCAATTTTTGCTTATTTACATTGACGAAATGTGTTACGACTGCAACAACAACGACAACAACATCAAGCTGAGTAGGAACAATAGCAATAACAATAACAGGAAGCTCTGGCCCTCTTGCCGTTGGCTGTTTGTTATCTTACCACGCACAATTAGACAATTTTTATTTGCCTGGCCGACAGTTTCTCATTCACATGGCCAAAGAGCCTGAGAGATTCTCTGTGTCTTTTCTATGTCTGTTTCAGTTTGCTTTGCAGCGTGAAGGCATTCTTTCTTGTATTTTCGCTGGTTCACTTTTAATAGAATTACATTTGCTTGGTTTGACAGCAAGACAAATCCGGGAACGGGATTCTATCAGAAACTATGTGGTAATTTAAAGGTTCGTGCTGTGAATTAGCACTGGCGGAAGCTTCGATAGTTAACTAGGCATTCGAAGTTATTCGAAGCTTTTAGCGGGGAGGCACATATGTGTAAGACAGCAAGGCAAGGCAACTCTAGATATTTTATTTTTCATATCCATTTCCCAGGAAGTATAGTTAAATATACTTTTTTAGATGCATTCAAAATCTCCCTTCAAGCTGCGTTTTGGAATCCCGTTGTCACTCCCCAAACTCAAATATCCATTCACACCTCAGCATCAGCCAATCTCTCTGATGCAAGCATCTGCCTTTCCCACAACTTTTTAACTCTTTTGTCAAACGCTGACACGATTTCCGCCACCAACGTGGCATAACAACAATAACAACGCAGACGACGATAAAAAAATTAAAATTTTACGCATTAAACAACTTTTGAATAGAAGCGCTCGCACGGCTGCCAAAAATTACCCATATCTGTTGTTACGTATCTGCGCACCCCGAACCCAGTTCCGATCCCAATTCGAGACCTACCAAAAAGAATAAAAACCAATCCCAAAAGGGGCACCAGCTGCCGCACGTAGTACTACGTACCCGGCCAAGTTCACAATCATAAAAATTGAAACAGAAATTCGATGTTGCCTGCGCCTTTCATAATGAGCATCCCACCCCACCCGAATACGGCCGGGCCGTAGAGAGCTTATGTAACATTACGTCAAATTGCACAAAAGGCAATACATCTTCATCCCCTAACATTGCGAACACGCACACACACACACACACACACACAGAGAAAGACACTCGCACACTCACTTCTTATTTTACAATGAAAATTTACGAACTGACTGTTGCATATTTGGTTGCTGCCGCTTGCTGCTCTCTCGCTGCTGGCACATTATCATATTTCTAGGACCGACACGCCAATGAATAGAATGCGCATCGAATTTCCCAGACCTGGGATTGGGCCCGGTTTTTTGTTTTGGTGGGGGCTTAGGGTGCGCTGAACGAAGTGCGGGCTTCGGGGTTTGTGCGCTTGCCACATCAAACTCAACGAGCACATCAACAAAATCATCAACACCAGCGACAGCAGGGCGGTAAACTCCGCTTTCGACTTGGACCCTGTCACTGGCAGAGGTCGCAGCATGGTTGACAAACAAGCAACACCAACAACAGCCTGGGCGCTTTGTTGCCGCCTGGCAGGGTTGAGGCCGCGTGCAGACAAAATGCAAACTTCCTTTAGCTATGTTTTCAGGCATGAAATTTTCATATACAAAATTGTGTTTTCTTTTTTGATATCTTTTGTGTTTCCACCAGCCGAAAGGAGGAGAAAAACATCAGCTACGACTCGTTTTACATGGGCTGGTCCCATGACTTTGACTTGAATGAGTCTAGCTGGAAATTTATCGCCGTAATATAGTTATGATCTGTGCTACACTGGCCGCCTCATAAATTAGTCACAGCTGAAGTGTATCAGTTGGCCAGGCGACTTTCAGACAGTAACCGTATGCTGATAACAACTTTCCAATACACAAATTACTGTGTGTGTGAGTTTGTGTGTGTGTGTGTGTATGTGTGTGTCGACTTGACAGACAAGGCCTTTTGCACTTGCATTTTGTTTTTGTATTTTTCGCACTCGCTGCACTCATTCAACAGTCGCGTCAGTCATAAAAAATCATGTTCTTCTTGACTTTTATTATTCATTATTTTCACATTTATTTTACCCGCTACAAATTTGCAACTTCAATAATATATCGCCATTTTGTATATATGAAGAGCCCCAACATGAACAACAATAACAACAGCAACGACAGCCTTTAATAGAGCTATCAAAAAGTGCAGCCTGCTGATGACAGAGGCTTATCAAGTCGCCAGTTGCTGGCTGCTGATGCCCCCCCGTTTAAAATTGCATTTCTCAACACACAAATCACAAATCACTGCAAGGCATGCAATCTCTCACACAAATCATTCCATTTTTGTCCGCTGCCAGCGTTGATGTCGACGTCAGCGTCGACGCCAAGTGTCATTAGCGTCACACGCCGACGACGTCGTCGTCGTCGTCGACATCGTCATCGTCATCGTTAGCTCGATGTCGGACGGGAGGTTCGTTCGCTTTAAGTGTTTATTAGTATGAAACATTTATCAGCAATTATAATTATATGGCTATATGTGTGTGCATTAAATGGTAGCGAACTTTGCGACCCGAGATAGCGAGTGGACACGTTTTTATGGCAGCCACTGTACCACTGTGCTCACTAAATGCTTTTTAAATGTATGCCGCAAATTAAGCAAAAATGCTATAGGCTGGACAAAAACATCTCGAGTGGATACACACACACTCTCACGCACACACCCATACGCCCATTAGATGAAACGCAAGAGCAACTCCGGTTCCGTTAAGAGGGTGGCAATACAGTTTTTTATGCAAACAGGCAACACCTAAGACATTAGCTTGGGTTCTAACCAACAAGAGGGGCGAGAGCCAGCCCAAAACCAAACATTCAATGACAAATTATGCGCTTTTGCTGGGCGTAGCCACCTGCCAGACCTACCAGCCGGACCGCCCAACCGCCCACCGCCTAACCACCGATCCACCTACATAACTACCTGACCAGCTCTACCATTAACATTACCATGTTGTTATGCCACCTACGAGCATTCCAATTCTCTATTAAGCGGCAACGGGAGCGTGTCGTGGGCGTTTTGCTCGGCTCGTTTCGGGGGCGTGTCGTGTTTGGAAAATTTTTGACATTTTGTAATGGGAGCGCGGAGCAAAACGACGGCACAGCCAAACAGACAAGCAGACAAGCTAGCCAAATTATCTTGCGTCAACAGGAAGAAAACGTGTAGAGAACATTGTGGTAAATATTTTCGGGTAGTCTGAGGTAAGTAAGTAGTAGACTAGCCTAATGATAAACGACATTAGTGAAACGTGGCATAGTTGTTTTTGTTCGGGGTAGGAAGCGCTGTAGAGCATAATGAGCAATGAAGTACCAGAACAGGAAATGAAGTTGTCGAACCCGGCCGTGTAAGGACTAACGAGCAGAAAATATATATGTATGCAGCTCTTTGCTGAAGTGGGAGTGCGAGGATCGTCAAATTAGGTAAACGCGTTTCATATTTCATGTTGTCCTGCATAAGGTGTCATCTAAAATAATTGGTATAGGCTAACCATAGCACAAAGAGAGAGAGAGAGAACAATGAGAACAATAAATTGTCTGCTCCTCGCACCCTTCCTTTTAACGTAGAAGATCGTTGAACCTGTCTTTGTGTCATTTGGCTGCTGTTGTAGCGCATCCACAATATCAGCGCCAATTGTCCCATGTCCCATGTCCGAAAAATGACGACAACCAAAAGAACGCGAATGGTGGCACTGGTTCTTTATGTTGTTATATTGTTGCCCCGTCTGCTGGCCCCCATCTCCATATTGCTATCCCCACCCACTGTACACACATGTGTCGGTTGCTAAATTTAAACAACTTTTGCCCGCAATGCTTTCAATGGAAAAATATCTTTTGTAGCGCCAAATGGCGCCGTGGCAAAAGTTTCATTTTGTTTGGTTTTTTCTTTTTGGTTGCTGGCTGCTGGCTGCTGTTTGCTGCCTCTTCAAATATTCATTGAGTTTGAGTAAAAGGCCGAGGCCGAGGCCGAGGGCCACGCACTGGCATAGGCACAGGCACAGGCGCAGGCACGCAGCCATTTCATTAGTAGAGGACAGGGCCCGAGCCAACATATGGAACTGAACTGACTAACCGACTAAAGCTGGAGCTCCTCTTCACATTTAAATGCGCACATAATTTCTAATTTGTGCCTCTAATTTATGTGCTCCAGCAGCGAGACCCAAAACTTAGCACAACAAACTTGCCAATTTAACGGCGCCCGAGCAAAAAAAAAAATGAAAAGGAAAATAACCAAACGCAGAAAATGGCAGGGAAAAACTTTTGCCGCCACTTACATATAAGAAATAAATAAAGCCATTCCTTCTAATATACAAAAAGCCTCGAAGAGAACCAGAAATGAGAAAATTACTTTTTTATAAGTACGACAGCATCAAGCTGGCTGAAAGGCGGGCAGGCTGAACGGCAGCCAGGCACACAGTCAGGGAAAAACCAACCACCCGACAAACCCGCCAACTCCAATCTGCCTCCGCCCAGCTCACCTTGATGATGTGCACAGCAGCAACAAACATTAAGTACTTGGCCCATATAAAAGGGCCAGATCCGGAAGACGAGATCCGGGGCCAAGTATTGCCAAACATTGCCTAATTTGGAATTGCCTACAAAATGTGCATTAAAATAACTAGAATCTACTACCGCCCGCCCCTCTTGACGTGCTCCCGCCAAGAGAAAGCCCCAAAAAGGTGTGTAATAAAAACAAATGTCTGTCGTTTGTTTATATCAGCAAGCGACACTTTTTTTCGGGAGATTCTTGTTTTTTCTTTGTGTATTGGTGAGGTTGCGAATACGCAGCGTTGTTTGTGCGAAATACAAACCCTTTACAACACCTGATGTGGTCGACGCGTTGACTGAGTGCGAGTGAGAGAGAGAGACAGCGCGAGCATGCAGGTGAGAGGGAGCGATTGGTTTTAGTGCGCTGCAATGACAAGCAATGAAATCAAAAGGCATGCAGCAGAAACAACCACAAAAATCGAACTAAATTTTACGACATAAACATAAATTTTATGACAGGCGAAAGAGTAAACGCTCGAACGCCCAAACGCCCGGGATCTCGGCTGGCAAAAGGAAATCAATTTTATGTGCTGGCCAAAATAACAACAACAACAAATAATTTCCTCGAAGCGCTGCATAGAGAGTGGAGCTGTATGGGAAGACCACAAGAAAGCGGGCGTAGAAAAATCTATAAAAAAAAATATGTGAGAACTATTAAAAAGTCGTAAACCGAAACCAACTGAACATCCCCCCGAACGGCGGGCAGTGCGGTAGAGAGGGAAGATAAAGTGTTTAGCTTTGGCTTTGCATGTCGTAAAGTCGCCGTCAGTAGATAGATAAATAGATAGAGACAGATATATACAACGATATAGATTTATCGATGCAACGGCTTAACGCCAGCCACTGGCCCGGAAATTGCCTATAGCCCACTGAATGTTTCTTGGGAGCTGTGAATGTGAACGTTTGCATTAATAATGCCATTAATGGTCACATTACAAGTGTAATAATAATTGTCCTTGATAGATACACGCACGCACACACAAACACACCGACATGGATATCCCGTACTGCAATTAGGCCAAGCGACTGTCCAAACTGTCCGACTTGGCTCGGCCTGCATTTTGGCTTAATGTAAACGCATTTAAACGCAATTACTTTTCACTTGATGTGTGTGTTGTGTGTGTCTCTGTGTGTCAGTGGGTGTGTGTGTGTGTGTGTGTTTTCTTACCAACTGACACGTACCAAAGCAATTTCTGTTGTTGTTGCTGATACTGATGATGATTGCTGCCGTCGCTTGGAGTGTCGTCATAAAGATCCTTTATCAAAACGTTAATGGATTGAGTTATATGTACAGGCACATACCTTCGAACTTGCATGCATGTGTGTGTAGTAGACTTACCTTTGTTGTTGTTTGGTTGTCGTTGTTGCTTACACGTGTGCTTGAGTGTTTTGGCTCTGTGCACTTGCATTGCGTTGCCTTTTTAGTGTCGAACGTCCCACAAACACATTTAATGTAAAGTTAATGAAATGCTCTGGCCGCTGTGCGTAATTGTCGAGCACAGGGTATTATTAATTATGACGCACCCTAATTTTTGTAAAGAGCCAAGATACTGGATATCCTGTTGCCCATAGCATAAATGTGCTGAAAAGCCATATTAATTGCGTTTTAATGAAACTAGGAAATTTGTGTCACATACGCTACGAAATGAACCCTTTTCGAGGAAAATTCCTATAGAAATAGATAAATTGTATGCGTTTTTGCTCTTGAAAGCAGATCAAGCGACCTGATAAGAAAATGGGAATTCGGAGAAATACACACATTTATCAATGTGCTTAACAATGTTCTGGAACAGGTTTTAGAATGTTGCTGGCCTCTTGAATTAGCATATGCCATCAATTACATAACTCTTTATGCGATTCGCCTGTTCAGTTTCCGTTAAGCTCTATTGCGGTCTTTTTTGCACTATTATGCATATAGCTATCCCTTTCCCAAAGGCAACCACAAATGAAATTAAATGTAGGCAGTATAAAAAATAAATAAATTCAATGAAAACAAAAATCGCTGCGGTTGGCGCATGTTTTTTTTTTTTTTATTTATATTATTTTGTATTTTTTGTTTTGTTTTTGGTTTTATTCTATTATCAGTTGGCATGAAAAAATAATATAAAATAAAACAAAATGAAATAAATGATGTTTGCGCAGGGGTATGTATTGCATATTTGAGTCGATGGAGGCGGTGCATGTGTATGCGCTGATAAAAAATTCATTAATTCATATGCGAAATGCAATTAAGCGCAGTGGCTGCCACAAAAACAAAAGCAAAAAAAACGACAAAGATGACAATTAAAAAAAGCTCGTGGCATAAATAAATGCGAAACAGCAAACGCAGCGGCAGTTAAATTAACAAATTGCATGCATATTTTAAATAAATATAAATATTTTAATAAGATTAAACTATAATGCAGCCAAATGTCAAAGCCGCGCATTCCCAATGGGATAACACATGAATTTGCAATAACGGGAGTAGCGAGCATAAAAAGTGCATTTTGCTTAATTTATGCGGTTTTCAATTACCCTTTTTGATATGAATTAATGACTGCACCCGGACGCGTTTTCAGCTCTCAGCTCTCAGTGTTTTTTCTATCACACACACACACACACATAAATTAATTAACATTCCTGTTTAAAGTCACAAAATATTGCCAAGAAAAATCAAAAGGCCACCCAGTCAGCCAGCCTTTCTCTGCGCTTCTCAAGCTAACACAGCATTCGTGCGCCGCTCTATGAGCTTCTCAGGTGCTGACTTGCTCTTCTTGCTACATTTTTATTGCATTTCCAATACGTTTGCTTGTTGTTGCATGCTGCACTCAATCATTTAATCCAAATGTTTTGTTTGCAACTACTTTGAGCTATGTGCATTCCTGTAACCGCAACAACATCAACATCAACAACATTCTTGGGCCCTATGTCTGGCCAGCACAATTTCATGCCCGTGTAAACTATTTGTCGACAATTTTGTCTGCAACAAAAGTCCGCGTGCCACAGCAAAGCCAACCAAGCAAGTAACCAAACCCACAGCGAGCTCAAGTCCATATCCAAGTTTTAGTCCCAGTCCTCGCCTCGTGCTTGTTCGACTCCAGCAAAGCGTAAAAGCGCGCGCTAGCACGAAACTTGGTTGCTTTAGTCTTTTGGGGCCTGGTCAATTGCCGGTCTAATGACTGCGACTTCAGCTGCTACTTGTAGGCCGCCTATCACGCCAATCCACAGCACTCGGCGCACATCCTTCTCAAAAAAATGCACAAAATATGCAAAGTACAACGATTTAAATCAATTCTATGCGCTATCAGGCTGACTTTCGGCATCGGCCCAGGCATTGCCATTGTTTTTGCTCTCTCTTGATCTCTGTCGCTCTTCTCTCCATTTGGCGCTTATCGAAAGTTTACGCGTGTAAAGTAAGTTTACGTGTAGCACGGCAAAGTGCATTGATAAGCCATTCAACTTGAGTCTGGGTCTCAGCTCTAGACTTTCTTTCCTTCTGCCTGCTGATTAGTCGATCAACGAATGAATTCAGGCTTTTAAATATGCAAAAAAATACAAAGAAGAGGAAGAAAAGTAAAGGGCTAAAATGAAAATCAAGCTAAGCGGCATTAAGAGCCTCTTAAGAGGCAACTGCGTTCACGAGATTCGCGGCTCAGGTCTGCACAGGTCTTGGCCAACTCCATTATAGCTCATTATCACCCCGGGCAGAGTCTTACATTATGTTGATGAGATTTTTTTCTTTTCTTTTTTTCTGCACTGGCCGTTCTAATAGAAAAGCCCTGGCTTGTATGGGCAGTTACCAAGGGAGAGAGGTAGAGATTTAGTGAGGGAGCGTTAAGAGTGGAGACGAATGTGCCAGCCGCTGTGCTGTGCTCTGTGCTGCGGTGTTCATTAAAAGGCAGCCACGCCCACAATGGCTTTCATTAATTGTTGACAATGATTACCAGGGCCGATGGCCTCAATGGCAAGGAAAAAAAAACAAAAAACAGAGCACAATGAAACACGAAACGACTCAAGAAGAAGTCAAAACGGAGACGCAGCTCGAAAAGAAGTCGCTACGTTGGCCAAGCGAAATGCAATTTCAATTTCCAACGACAGGTGATAAATAAATCGAAACGCAACGAATTGAAATGAATCGGCATCGGTGGCATCGGCAATCGATTCGATGCGCTGCGTTGCGAATGAAATTGCGCCATATTTGGGCGTTATTTGTGACCGCCACTGAGTTGGCCAACAGGCAGCCAAGAGGCTGAGGCATACAGAGGCTGACGCAGCGGCTGACGCAGAGGCTGAGGCGTTGGCAACGAGCGTCGCATCGCGTCGAAGGCATTTAATTGCCACCACGGCGTTTTTGACGTCTACGCATCAGAAATCGAGGCCCCATTGCTGCTCTCTGTCCACAGTCCGTTGTCTGTTGTCCGTTGTCCGCTGTCCGCAGCCCGTTTGCTGTGCGCATTTTGAAAAGGTGTTTTGTCGCGAGACCTCCAATCCAACACCCGTAGCTGAGTACCGAGCACATTTCCCGTTCCCAGTCCAGTGCAGTCTCAGTCGGTCTTCTTCTGGCCCGAATGCGAGTGCGAATTGGCATTTTATTTTGCGCATTTGGCATTTTCGGGGCGCGTTGTTCATTTAACCGTGTTTAGTGTCTGTCGCTGTTGCGCTTTTTAATTTCATTTCGATTTGCTTTTTGCCAGTCGCCGGTGTCAGTGTCAGCTCCGAGTCCCGAGTCTCTTTTACAGCACGTTGAACAACAGGAACAAAATGATTTAAGATGTTCGACTGTCAGTGCTGACAACATTGACAGTAAAATTATTTCTACGCGCTACAGAAGGTTAATTATCATTGATTTATTTACAACTAAAACCAAAAAACAGCAAGAAGCAGCATAGTAGACGAAACAAGGACAACTCGTGCTTAAATGAACTACAACTAAATACCCTTTGAATTGTCCCAAGAATTAGTATATCGTATATACACATATGGATGGTATTCCCATATACATCATACGAAGCTGAGTTTGAATATTAAATTATTGTTATTATTATTATTATTATATAGAATATTATTCAACGTACACACTGAAATTTAAATAGAAGCGTTTTAGAGCAAGGGATTCCTCCATCTAGTTAATATTCAGAAAATTGTTTTGGCACAGCAAATGGTTTACGAGCACCATATGATTGGCTTAAAATGCCATTTTATATGCCATAAAATGCAAAAATGTGCATAAAAAGCACAAAAAGACTTAAATAAAAATTAAATAATTTATTGAAATGAAATGCGTGCAAAACAAACATTCTGCAAACTAACAAAAAGCTGAAAAAGCAAAAGAAAAAATTACCCATGACAGCTATAAATATTTTCAAATAGACAAACAAACAAATAACAACAACAAAAAAATGTAGATCTGTGCGTTAATTTGCATTTTTGTTGCACGATAACAACGACAACAACGCAACAACAAACACGTTAAGCCGCAAGCCAAATTAAAACACGAGACATTGTTAAAATATTAAATTAAAATTAACATTGCAAAATGGCAAAAGCGCGCGGCCAGCAGGTGCGGTGGGAGGCAGCGGTCAATAAAACTGCTTGTCAAAGTGAATTTAAAATAATTATTGTGCATAATGCGGCATGGAGCGTATTAAATTAAATGCTGCACAATAATCGAATTAATAACAATAATGCGTTATAAAAACAAAAAATATACATATGCGTGTGTAGACACTGTGAAAGGTGTGCACACACCAAAGAAAAACAAAAAAAAAAAAAAATACAGAAAAACAATAGAGGCTGGTGAATTTTGAAAATTATTTATTTATTTTAGCTGCATTATGTGGACTTTTCTCATATCTCCCTTTTTTTAATGCTAATTAATACAAAATGTGCATTAAATTGAAAGTGGCATTAATTTATTATGGTTCTTGTTTCTATTTGCAGATGGTAAGTTCTTATCATCACTCAATCCTTCAGAACTAACATACGATGGTAAGTCACATTTCACATTAAGTCATTTAACACATAGCATTATTTAGTATTGCGTGCACTTTTTTCATGGGGCCGCTCTCAGCTTCAGCTTCCGCACACGTGGCCCGAGCTGGTTCACACATTAATCAACCTACCAAGTTGGCCAGCGATCAAACTTTGATGCCTGTGTGTCTCTTTGTCGGGCTGTCTGTTGGGCTGTCTGTCACTAATCCTTATTTGCCGGCTCGCTTAAACGCTCGCTCCTGCTGCCCGATCACGTTCCAGCTGGCTCACGCCCAGTTTGCGCGCCGAGGCCGCTTCCTGTTGGCCGTTTCGCTTAAAATGAGAAATTTCTTTTTAATTTAGACTTAAACAGATCTGGCGGCTGCAGCACAAGGCGCAGCAGTAGGAGCAGGAGCAGCTGATAAAAAATCATTATAAAGTTAAATTTTAATTAAAAACTACAATCGATTATAAAAAGGGCAGACTGTCTGCGGCTCATAAATTGAACACACTGGCGGTCTCTGAGCTTTCAACGTGCATGCCACGCCTCCCCACAACCCCCAAGCAGTAGTTACTATCAGCGCTGCTGCTACCCCACCCCGCTGCTGCTCTGCTCCTCACAATAATGATGATGATGAACTTGTGCCAATTTTGATGTGAAAATCGGCGGCCGCGCTGTGCGCAGTGGCAGTTTACAGTTTGATTGTTGCCAGCCGATAGCTGGCTACGATCCAGGCCCTTGCCGTGATTATATAAGCAGTGCTTTTCGCTTTCATTAATAAGCAGCAGCCACAGCAGCAACAACAATTAACCCACTAAGCGTTTGCCTGGCACGTGATTTTTGATGGAAATTTGATTTATAGTCTGCTTGTTGTCTCAGCTCGCTTAGCGAGCGTCATAAAAACCAAAAGAGAATATCACAATGCAGCTGTCCGTTGTGTTCTTCTTCGGGCATGGCATCTCTTTTTATGACGCCACGCAGCGTTAACTTGAGGAATGGCGTGTAAAATCAATAAGGACGTTAAAATTAGCAATAGTTGTAAAAATGGTCTGCCAGTAGCTGCCTCAAGCACAGAGCCAACGACCAGACGACATCGCCCATACGCCACACCTTACACCATACGCCCCGTTGCCGTTAGACGCTATTAATTTGGGTTTCTGTGGACCAGGACCTAGTAACCCAGTAAACATTGCCAGACACAAGTTTTTAGGCCCTGCCAGACGGAGCGAAAAACAAAACCAAAAAAAAAATCCAAAATGAAAATGAAATATGCCAAAAAGTGTAATTTGTATTATAAGCTACGTAGAGCGGCACAAGGACCGAACTGGAACACGCTTGTGTGTGACTTATGTGCGCCCACAACAACAACAACAACAACAGCAGTGACAACAACAAGAACAGCAATAAGAACAACAACAATATTAACAGCAACAATATGAACAAATGCAATGGCCACGGCCAGGGCCAGACACAAACACAGACACAGACACAGAGAGAGAGAGAGAGAGAAAGAGAAAGAGAGCGCATTTAAGCACAACTTTAAATAATCGTCTGTCAGAACTGTCAAACAAGCCGGCGAGCGCTAGAATTAATGGCACAGTGCAAGACAAAGAGAGTGTGAGAGTGACAGAGAGAGGGAAAAAACATTTGTTTGGATGTGCTTGTGTGTGTCGCTTGCAATTTGTTTGCCCTGCGCAGGCGCAAAGCGTGCATTGAACCTGTGCCCGACAGTTACCCGTATGTGGAGCAGGCACACACACACAGTCATACGCTCGCACACATATACTCACGGCCACAAGTTGAATTATTGTTTTTGCGCGTATTGAATGAGAGAGCGAGTAAGAGAGAAAGAGAACAACAACGAGACACGGCGACGCAGTCGCAGCGAGTTAAAAACAATGTCTGCCCAGGCGTCGACGTTGCTGCCAATGTCGCGGCGGTGCTTTATCACTTTTGCTGCTGCGGCTGCTCCCCTCTCTTCCCCTCTTTACAAGTGTATTCGTGTGTGTGTGTGTGCGTGTGTGTGTGGGTATTGGTGTATAAACTTTACACAAAATTAATGCGCTGTGCCGCAGCGGGCGAACTTTCAACTGTTGCTGCTGTTGGCTGCCTCAAGATGAAAAATTATTGCTTTTAATTTATTGCATAAACAAAAGCAATGTGTATCTGTGTGTGTGTATCTGTGTGTGAGTGTGTGTACGTGTAATAGCGTTCAAGGTCATGGTTAAAGTATGCACACACACACATTGACGTCGACTGCGCTGCTTGGGGCTTTCCCCGGCGTCGCAGTCGCAGCGCCGCTAACTGTCAAAAATGATTTAGTAGTTCAAAGCCGCGTTTTGTTGTCATTGGTGTTGTTGTTGTTGTTG
Organism: Drosophila novamexicana; assembly: GCF_003285875.2. Taxonomy (NCBI): domain Eukaryota; kingdom Metazoa; phylum Arthropoda; class Insecta; order Diptera; family Drosophilidae; genus Drosophila; species Drosophila novamexicana. The sequence continues at coordinate 1,104,649 of NW_020824809.1, read as the reverse complement.
CTGCCCCGCTGCCTCTGCTGCCTCTGCTGGGAGCACATCATTTTTCGCACTTTTGCCGACTGACGACCGGTGCCTGTCAAAAGCAACTCCAACTACAGCAACAATAACGGCAGCGTTTGACACTTGCAACGGCCATTTTGACAGCTGGCAAAGGTCAAGCTGAAAGGAAAAGTGAGGCACAGTTTTTGATAGATTGGCGAGTTTTACTCATACGTAAACACACACATGATGTGCACATACGAATGCGGGCATTTGTGTGTGCCTGTGTGCGTCATTCATTCATTCAATGGTTCGCTTAGACTGTCCGTCCATCAGTAAGTTGTCAAGTGCAGTGCAATTTTGAGGCATTCGCGCGTTTTTATAGTTCATTGCGCCCAATAAAAGCCAGCCAGCAATGACAGCAACAACAGTAAAATGCCAAATCAAAATCAAAAACAGGCAAAATTAACTAGTCATAAAAGCGAAGAGACGAGCGGAGAGCCATAAAAAATACAAAATATCAAAATATCAAAATATTCACAAAAACCAGAAACATCAACGCCAAACGGCAACTGTTGATAGATCATTTGAAGCATATATATTTTTTATTGTTTTGCTGCCATTGTTGATGTTGTTGTTGTTGTTGTTGTTGTTGTAGCTCTACGCGCAGCTGACAAATTCAAAACTGAAACTGAAAACTAAAAGCTGAAAACCGAGCACCACGGCTAAAAACTTTGATTTATGATGTTGATAAATGAGAATTTAATAAATTTGCTTATTTGCTCGACGAGTTGCTTTCCGAGTGTCGGATTTGGTTTCGGTTTCGGTTTCGGTTTCAGTATTGAGCTTAGTGCGACTGCAAAAATGTAGAAATACAAAACGCGAATGGCCAAACATCAATTAAATGTTGGCAGGCCTGGGGTATTCAAAGTTCAGATTGCGAATACCATGAGTTTCGCTCGATTTGATAGACAAATGATGGCGCCTATTTCAATAGATTAACATGCTCATAATGTTTTTTGAATGTCTCGAGTTTGTTTTTGTCGGTTTATCTGTTTCTTTATTTGTATTCGGTCACTTTGGGTCATCCATTTGTAAAGCAATTGGCAAGTAGAACAGATGTTAAAGAGATTTTTTAAACAATACAATTTTAAATGTAGCCTAAATTCATTTGTCTGCCAGAAAGTCTATTAGTATTAGTAAAAAAGTCTCTATTAAATAAATAAGCAGATGATCGATTTTTCATAAATTAAGTTCTCGTTTTCATATTTCGTGGTAGCTGTTTCCGGGCAAATTGTAGTTAGTTCTTAGACATTTGGCAAAATTGAATCCATCTCTTGAGACATGGCACTTGAAACATATAAATAATACAATTGACCGCCCGGGCAATTCACTCCACTTCCCACACAGGGGTCTACTCATCATAATTCCATAGCATATGCAAGGGAGCTTAAGCTGCCAAAAGACCAAGTGTATTTGGGAGCCACGTCTACCCCGGCTCGAAAACATAAATCCACCACAATATGCGCTTGATATTCAGTTGATGCGCCCGAATCCTGGCGATTGTCCTGCTGAATTATGCATGCAACAAATTGTATAAAAATGTGTGCAACTTTGCGTAGTTACGTGCCGAAATTTGAAAATCAAGCGACCCTGCCCGGCCCGTGTCGCAACACTCGATAGAGAAATTTGAGGCATTCTTGTCAGACCAAATACGTACAGCCAGACAGAGCGTGTCCCAGGGCTCAGAGTCAGTTTTGTTCATTGGATAAGCCAACCCCCAGAGGAGTAGGCAAGTTACTTGGGACGAGTGGGCCTGGTCTCTGTAACGTTTACAAAGTGATTACTCGTGTTTAAAAATTGATGACTGCTGTTGGACACGTTTTCAATTTGAAAAAGGCCACGAAAGTGGTCCGCCTACTCCTCCTACACTGCAGGTGTCTTCGGCTTCGACTGAGCATTCAACGAAATTGAAACTTGTTATTGCTTCAACTCCAAACTCGAAGCTTCAACGCCAACTCCATCCCCACCTCTAAGTAAACAGAGCGTTGAAAATTGTCACATAAAATCAATTGGACGACCTTTGGCTTCTCGTTAAAAGCAAACGATACAAGTTCTTCCATTCGTTTGTCTCTGTTAATAGGCAGCAGAATTAGACAGAGAGAGAAAGAGAGAGAGAGAGAGAGAGAGAAATTGTTGTCATCTGTCGAACGGCAATTAAATGCTTTGGGTATCGTTAAATCATCAGCGATGATTGACTCGTGGCTGCTGTCTGTCCTTGAAGATTTACGGCTGCTAAATGCTGCATTCGTTTTATTTGTCAGATCATCGATAATCAATTTCCAAAGACGCCACACATTCCGGCCTTTTATGATTAGCTATAAAATCAACAGCCAGGTTTAAGTGGATTAGTAACCGGTCGCTGGCTGTAACCAAATATTTTAATGGCACTCAGCAAAATAGTAGAAAATTGTCTAATGAATTGCTGTTGTTTATAATTCGACCGTTTTTTTTTTTTTTTTGTGAATTTTAAAGTAGCTTTAAGTGGACTTTTATTCCGATAGTAAAAATTCCGTTTTTTGGGTGTGGTCAAGGCCGCAGTCAGCCCTTTTAGACTGACATTCGCGGAATGCTAACAAAAACTGCAGGGCAAAAAAGCCAGGATGTCCGAATGTCAGAGGAGGCAGGCAACGCCTTGAGGTATGCAGTGCTTTTACTGTGTATGCGAATGCATAACTCTAAGGTGTATAGGGGGCATATTTATGTGTATGTGTGTGTGTGTGTGTGGTTAATGTATGCGTGAGCGCCGGCCAAGTATGCAGTTAAGCACATTTAAGCCAACTTTTGTGGCAGTTGCATGTAAAGTTTAGACAGGTTTTTATTAGCCAGCAGCTGCTTCGTTTTGGCTTAAAGTTTGATTAAACTTCAGCATTGATAGCGAGCTCAAACTCAAGCTACAAATTCATAGACAGTGCCAGTATATATAGTGCCGTATATATATATATGTATAGCTATACACACGCAAGCATGTTCAACTTTGATATAGCTCTGGAACGAATCTACTCTACGTATTCATGCACCCACAACACTAACAATGTGATTGCGCTGCAGTGGTGGGGTGGGGCTGTTTTCGGTGGAGGCGTGTGTTGGCGCATATCCATTTGCCAAAATAGCAAAACTTGCATAAAAACTTTGCGCAACAACTTGGACTTTTTCATCAAACAAAACAACAAACTAAAGCAAAATGAAACAAACTTTTAATGCAGCCAGGGAGAGCAGAGCCAACCGAAAGCAAGCAGGAGCAAACCCACACACACACTAACAGACACACAGGCGCGCACACTCTACGTCCCGCGTCCTGGCACAGCTGTCAGTCAGTCGAGAATATTTTCACACACACTCATAGAGATAGAAGCGCCAATACAGAGACTCCTCGGAAAATAGCAGCCAACATGGCGAACAAAAGTTTCCATGCTGCGGCAAAAAGCGGAAATGCATTCAAAATCTAATATGGCAGCCATGGTCATGAGCAGCAGCAGCAGCAGCAGCAGCAGCAACTGCGACTCTTTGCTGGAAAAGTAGCAGCTAAACAAAGAGACTAAAGAGTGCCAAAGAAGAAAATGCAATTTTCTGAAAAACCCATTAAATGTTAGCCAGAAAAAAAAGCAAAACAAAAAAAAGAAAAAAAAAAGAACGACTTCGACTACGACGATGAGAACTGCAAATAAAGCAAAACCAAAAGCCGAAGCTGTAGCTGTAGCTGGAGCCAAAGTCGAAGATTGGTGGGAGATTCAGCGGGAGCTGAAGTCTGGAGGCGGGGCTCGTGATAGACTAGCTATGTATAGAAAGTATGTGTGTTTCTATATAAAATACTGTCCGCCGCCCCCCTTGGAGCATGACTTGTGTGTTTTAAAAGGCAGCGCCTTAGCATGAAGCCATTAAAAGCACTTTAAACTACCGAAGAGCTCAAACAATGAGGGCCTTAAAGTCGACTCGACTCGCAGCTGCACATGTCCATGCACATCCACGTCCATATCCACATGTCATATACAAGGCTCCCAAAAGGCGGCGCCTGGCGCAGGCACAATGCGCTGATAGAGCCATTTACGCCGTCAGCACATAATGATGACAATGCAGGCGACTGGTGGGTGTATATGTGGTGTGTGTGGTGTGTGTGTGTGTGAGTGAGTGTAGCAGATGCAACGTCTACTGACGGATTTCCATGGCACATAACAACATTGCCTTGGGCCGCGCTCGTCTGCTATTGAAAGGCGCAGACGATGTTGCAGATGCAGACGTGGCCAGGACGAATGGAGCCACCCAAGCAGCAGCCAGAGGAGGAGCAGTGCCAGCAGCAGCAGCAGCAGCTGTTGTTATTTCTATGCCATGTCCTCTGTCTGTTCATTTATCTCGCTGTCTGCGTATATATATGTGTGTGTGAGTGTGTGCGTGTCTGTATGTGTATTTGCGGCAAGGATATATGCCTGACGATGAAATTTAATGGGGTGCTTTGATGCGATTGGTTTTCATATAACGCAGGCGCTTAAAATCATCGAATCATTCAAAAGAAAAGTGAGCTGACTGCTCCACACACTCACACATACACACACATACTCAAACACACAGACGTTGCTGGAGCAGGCGCCAAGAGAGCGCCGAGCGCCAAACGTTGCCTGGAAGAAGAAAAAAAAAACACAAACACGCAGCCCGTGTATAAGAATTTTTCTGCTGACTGGAAAAAAAAGAAGTGTAGAAAAAATACGAAAAAAGAGGGACATAGAAAAGTGGGAGCTGCTGCAGTGTAAATGCTGTGTGTGTGTGTGTGTGTGTGTGTGTGTGTGTGGCATTTTCCTTGGCTGAAGCCACCGAGGCGCTGTCGGTTTTATATAAAAGGCAGCCACGACAACGACGATGAGGACGGCGATGATGACGACAACTGAACTCAACTCAACTTTGAGCTAGAGCTGAGCTCAACACGAGGAGAGCCGCAAGCGCCGAGCAGCGTTGTCCAAGTCGCTGCTGGAGAAGGCAGGCGAAGGAGTCGCTATCGCTGTCGTAGTCAGAGTTCTCGCCAATACGCACACAGCCAGCTGCCACACACAGTTCAACCCACACACACACACACACACACACACAGCTGCATAGTTTTTTTGGTCTGCGCATGAAAAACGCGTTTCTTCATATTATATGGTTAGCATTTATTTGTGTGTTGTTTTCTCTTCTTTTTTACTTTGTGCACTGTTTCATTTCACATTCATGTATGTGGCCAAAGATGTTCAACGAATAAAATGACCATAGTTTCGTTTAAACTTTTAACTGGCCAGCGGAAAGCTATATAAAAAAAAGCTCTTCTACTGACTTGAAAGACATTTATTTCATTACCTAATCTCGTGCCTACTTCATAAATCAAAAGAAAAAAGGTGCTAGCCGAGCTCCGCTTTGTAAATCAACAAGTTTTGCGCAACTCCGAAAACCAAGCACATTAATTTAATTGACAGACAAAACCCAGTCACAGCAATATGCTAAGGTGTCACACACACCCCCTACAAAAATCCTGCGAGTGCAGGGTACTTGCAACAAGACACATTAACACCATAGGCAAACAGCTCCCAGATATCCCCAGATGCCAGTAGTGAGGGGCCTGGAAGACCCTCAAAACAAAAAGAGCTGCGCGGCTGCGACTTAAGACCGCGAGCTGCCACAACAAATCACACAACCAAATTTAGTCTGTCTGTGTGTGGATGTGTGTGTGTGTGAGTGAGTGTGTGCAGTCAAGCAGTAGGCAACAAACATTACACAAATATACACACACACACACATGCAGGCCGCACTTATCGATTATTGTAGCATACTTACTGGCGTCTTTTTGTGTGTTCCCTTTGCGACGACAAGCGGATTACTCTTTTCTATGTGTGTGTGTGTGACATTTATATAATGCTTTATGTGCACAATATATACATATATTGGTGGCTCGAAAATTACTCAGCTGCTGCCTTTGTTTAAGCTCTGCCGCGTCATGCTCAAGTGCAAGTAATGGCAATTTGCTGGACAGTGTAAGCGCCAACCCCCAACAAGAGAATACTTTTAAAGAGGCGGCTTTGCAGCGCGACAGCTTTAAAAGTCCAGTTTTATGAACCCAAGTCTAGTCAAAAACTCAGGTCTATATAGCACGGTACACACGCACACACACACACACACACGCACTCGCACACGCACTTACATTTGCCAAGCTGTAGACGCAATGACAGCGACTATTTAACACGCATCATAGCATGAATTTTATGTGTGCACTCACACAGACAAACAGAACGAGTGTATGTGTGCGACTGTAAAAAAGGAAAAACCAGTGTCAAGGTTAACGACCAATGAATTTATTTTGCTTGAATAAATTTTACGATAATGAGGAAATTGTCGTTGTCGTTTTGGGTATTTTTAATGGTCGTAATGTTGGCGCTTGCTACACGTTATTCTTATTGTTGTTGTTTTTGTTGCTGTTGCTGTTGTTGTTGTTGTTGTTGTTGTTGTTGTTATTGTTGTTGGTGGTGTTGGAGTTGTGGCTGTTAATGCGCCTGCGTCTTAATGCGCGAGCGAGATGTAAAATGCCCACTTGCATGCGTGTGAGTGTATGTGTGTTTCGCTGTTATTAAAAATTGTCAGACAATTAAGCAGCAGCCATAAAAAGCTGAGCTGAGCTGAGCTGAGCTGAGTTGAGCTATGAGCTGCAGAGCTTTGTATGCCACACAATCAAAATATTTGTATGTGTGTGTGTGTGTGTATGTATGTGCGTTACATTAATATAGTTTCACGATTTGTTTGTCTGGTCGCTTATCAGGAATGCCGCAAACGTTTTTCAATTTCCGGCTGGCACAGTTTCCGCTACACTCTTCAGTTTGGTTCATTCAAGCAAAAGTAAAACTGGAACTGGAACTCTAACTGTAACGTGGATTGTTCTGTTCGGCTTGGCTTGACTTGGCTGGGTATCCTGTGTGTGCTGAAGGACTCGCACTGGCCGCCGTGCGCAACTCCATTTTACGTAACATTAATTCCGTGATTTATTAGGGTCACGTGACCAACGCAATGGACGAGTGAGCCGCACAAGTCACGAGGCTGCCAGACGACGAGGCTGTCGCTATTGACCGCAGGAGTGTAAGGCCGTGAGGAAGGGAGGACATGGGAGGGCATGGAAGGGCATGGGTTCCCAGCAGCAATAGCTCATCAAATGTAGCTAATTTAAGCCAAATCAGTTGATGCCAAAGGCAACAGCAAATAAGTGTATATAATATATGAAGAATTCTTAGCCAGACAGGCGAAAGAAAGAAACAAGTTTTGTTGTTGCTGACGTTAGTCTTGTTGTTATTGCTGTTGTTGTTTTTGTTGTTGCTGCTGCTCTTGCCTGTGTGTAGGTGTCATAAAGTGCATTCACATGAATGCGATAAAGTTTATTGTCAGCCTGCACCGGCGACTGCTTCGAACTGGCTGGCAACAAGAAAAATTAATACCAAAACATTTGCCTCGCAACGTTGTTGTTGCTGTTGTTGTTGCTGTGGTTGCTGGGCCAGAGATCGCACACGCCTACGCAAACATGTCGCAACTGTCATTTCAGCTTAAGTTGGTCCATTGTACGTTTATATTAGTCGCGCGGGCCTGCATTCAGATAAAGAAAGACCTGGAACGCTGGCCTGGGCACCGGCTCCTCCGTCGACTCCAAGTGCTGATGATGCTGATGTGGCTGTTGTTCTTCTTGTTGTTGGTGTTGTCTTGTTATTCGCCGTGTGTGTCTTGTGTGAGCGAGAAGAGTTACGAGCTGTGCGTCTGACTTTCAAATTCATTTCAAGTGTAAAGCGATATGTCGCCACGCAGGCAGGCGGGCAAGCGGCCAGGCAGACAGGCTGTCGAGGGGCGGACTGCCGGTAGTGTATGAGAATGAGGCTGAGCTGGCAAGTCAGGCAGCGGGAACACTGGAGAGCCTTGTCGCGCTGGTGACAAACTTTGCCATGCTTAAGTTACAAGTCATGTTCAGCATTTTTCCTGTATTCTGTTGTATTTTGTTTGTTTTGCGTTTTGGAAATTTTATTGAATTTGCAACAGCATCAAAATCGACATCAGATTGCTTAAAAGCTTTGCCATATGCCAGTTAGGCCGCCACGCCCATAGCACACACACTAAAATAAAATAATATATATATATTGTATACTATGGTATAAGCTTTTTAATCCATTTTTGGGCTTATGTTTGCATTTTTAAATGCATTAGACACGAACTCAACAACTGAACTGCAATTGTCCCGCTCCCACTTCGCAGCTCGCAATCTCTGCCACTCCCTCTCCCTCTCTCTCTCTCTCTCTCTCTCTCTCTCTGCTCTCTCTTTCCCACTCTGTGCACGTTTAAGTCTGCCATTATTTTGATAACTATGCGCGAAAAGCTTTTTTCATTTGAATTTAACAAAAATGTAGCGTACGTCGCCATGGAAAATGTTGTAAAAACTGCAACGGAAAATGCCACCAAGCAGCAACAACAGCAACAACAACAACAACAACATCAACATCGACAACAACACCAACAGCACCAACAATGGCACCACGCAGACAACAGACGCTGTTGTTGTTGCTTTTGCACAGTCGTAAAGCAGCTGCAGCAGCGCCACCTTCCGTCCAAACCGAAAACATAGGTGGAATATACGACGGGAGCATGTACACTAACAAATACCCTATAAACAAAAAGTGTTAGGAAAATTTCGAAGTGATTAGAAAATAAATAGTATGCCGAAAAAGAAGAATTGTCAAAATCTCTCCAATTTAAGTCAACAAAGCTGACCTACAATATAAGGATAAATACTGAAAAAGTTTTATGTTGAAGTTATTTGTTGACACCAATCTCCAATCAGGAGATTATATATACATCTATATATATGCATATATATTACGATTTTTTTAAAATTCACATTTAACTTTATTTAGTTCTCATAACTTCAAAATAGCCGCTGAATCATTTTACATACGGGGTATACACAATAAAAAAGACAACTGAAAAAATTGGCTTTTGCATTTTAGTCCTTAAAATATTGGAAACAACAAAAAGTTGCATATAAAATTCGTTTCTGGATGTAAAAATTACACAAAAAGCAGCAAAACTTTGCAGTAAACAACAAGAAGTAAAATGAAGAACTGGTGTGAGAGAGAGAGAGAGGGAGGAAGGAAACGAGGGAGTGTGTGTGTGAGAGAGAGAGAGATAAGCTGCAACAGAGATAGAATGAGAAATGGGCTTTGGCGGACTTAAGCGCAATTTAAAAAGTTTATGTGGGATCATGCGAGAGAATGCAGGAACATCTCCATTGTAGTATTTATAAAAATAAGATAAATAAAATATAATATATTCAGATATAACATTCACATTAAATGAGTTAGTAAATTGATTTGTGTGATATATCGAAAGATTTAAATTTTATAAATTATTTAGCATTATGCCCTGGCCGAATGTTAACAGAAGTTTACTGAATGCGGCGGCATATAAAGTAATTTATCAACTATCATTAATTTAAACTATTTGGAATTTCACGCGATAGCCACTGGCTACAGGGTATGCCAGAGTCGTGCCAAAAGCGCTCCCAAAGATATATGCTTGTCGGGCTTGTTGTCTCGCATAACCCATTTTTACATCTACAGCCCGCAGTCGAGATCCAATTTAATGGCTCCCAGTCTGGGCAAGGCCGGGGCCCTTGCGGCCAGCCGCCGGCAAATGCAGCAGATACCAAGAGATAGCAACAGACTTCGTGCCCTTCGAGCCGGCCTCTGCCTGACACCCCCTCACGCCTTTGCCCAATCACCCTTTATGAGCCTTTATTATCATTTAGCAGGAGTATTTCCTTTATTTGGACACCTGTAGAAGGCTTTGTTCGATTGCTAAGTAAATTTGTGCTGGCCACGCCCACTGGCAACCAGCCGTGCTACCCTCTCAATCTACGCTCTTTTGGCCACTTTGGTCGCATTTCACGCGCTCAACCAATTGGAAAATTTACACGTGCAAAATGATGAAAAATTGCTGCGGTTTTCTTTTATTTTTTCATTTCGCGCCGCCGTCATTGGAAATTGTTGGGCATAAAATTGGAAAAGCCAACAAATATTTTCACTGCAACATTTTCATTTAAAGTTTAAAGAGACACACACACACACACACGCACACACATGTTGTTTTCGTTATTTTCTTTTCACATATTTTGTATTCGTTTTGTGTGTTATTTAAATGTGAACATTGTTGTATTTTTGTCATTTGGTGGCTGTTGTTGTTGCTTTGTAATATTTTTAATTTTGCGCAGGCAGCGACATAAATCATTTTGTCGCGCATTGCAAAAATTCCAAAAGAGCAAGGCGAAAAAATTACAAAAATTTTTAAATTAGCTCGCAGCGCACACACACACACACGCACACACACTCGCACACAGAAAGAGAAATATAAGGAATGAAATGGAAATGGGGGCGACTGGGTGGGCCATGTTTGGGGCTGGAATTAAATTTTCATATGAAAAAGTCGGAGCAACAACAATGTGAGTGCCGGGAGGGGGGCGCTGGGGAAACAAAGCCAAATAGTAGAAAATTGGAAAGATGAAGTTGATTGTGATAGCAACAATGTTGTGCCACGATGGGCCCGTGCTGTGGCCGGGCGCGCGATCGAGAGCGGGGGCAGGGCCAGCAATAGGGGTACACTCTGTTCTAAACGAAGAGAAAAAAAACATTTTCAATTTTTCTACACAAAAATGCGAGCGTCGAAGCAACGCTGCTAAAAACTTTGACGACAGACAGCAAAAGCAGCGTGCGGTGGTTGGTGGGTGGCGGGTGGCGGGTGTGAAGAGGGGGTGACGGAGGGTACGGGCCTGATGGCTGGAGGGGAGGATGGAGGGGGTAGCCGCTTGCGCCTTGCAGTAGTCGCTGGCAAGTGATAAATCATTTCAACTGTCACTTTCGAAACACAATTTTATCTAAACACACACACACACACACGTATATATGTATATATATATATATATATATAGAGACAGCATAGATACAGATACAGAACAGACGATGGTATTTGGGGTTCAATTGTTGTTGTTGTTGTTGTTGTTGTCTGGGGTGGCTTCTATTTCTAAATGTCCAAATGGAAAATTCGTTGTGCCAGCATGTGTGTGTTTGCGTGTGTGTGTGTGTGTGTGTGCCACTCGCTGTTGTTGTTTGAGCTGCATTTGAACTTTGTGCCTGGCGATAAGAACGCAGTGCATTTGGATGTTTGTCATTTTCTCATCGTCTCTAATCAAAGGCAGCCCAAAAGAGTCTAGCGCCATTTATCAGCACTTAAGAGCGGGTGCCGTGGTGTCAAGACGGCGGGGAGGGAGAGGGGGCTGACACTCAAAATAGTTGCACTATAAATAGCGACGGAAAATGGGGCTGCCGAAGGCGAAACAATAAATGTTTTTCGCTTTTCCAAATTGTGACTATAACGCGCCGGTTATTTAAAATGTCATAAATTCGTGTTGTCTACAAAGTGAGCAAAACGACAACAACTACAACAACAACAATCACGAAAACTATAAAACTATTTGAGTAAAATGTTAGGGCTTTGCTTTGGCGCGCGCATTTTTTGTCAATTTATTGATTTAACATTGCATAATGAGCAGCAGCAGCAGCAGCAACAGCAACAACAACAACTACAAAATCATTAACTTGGCTTTGGCGTCTACAAACAAAGCGCCAACAGCAACAGCTACAACAACAACAACAACAACAAGAAAAAGAAGAAGAAGAAACCTTTATATTGACTGGTCGCTGCGTCTCGCAACTCAATTCGCCTTCAATTCGCTTTGCTCACGCACACATGCCTGTACACCCGTCAGTATTTGACTAGTGCCATCTCGCTCGCACAAGCGCGACAGCTGCAATATCAGCAGCTAAGCAATGGCGCTGCCTTCTTACGATATAAGCAGCCAGTGCGCTCAACTTACGATACGCTTACGATACGACGACGGGGAAATCGCTTGTAGCTGTGTTGTATATGTTTGAGAGTGTGTGTGAGTGTGCCGCTCTCTGAGAGCGCTTCAGCCCAGACTGTTTGGCTCGGGCTGCCGTTGAGTAGTTTCTGCCGTGGCCGCCGTTTTATTTATTTTTTTTTTTATATTTTATTTTTTAACTATAAAAACGACAATAAAATTTTTAGTGCTAAGATTTATGTGCGAACAATTTGGGCTTTTGTCTCCGCTCTTGCTCGACTCAATTAATTTGTTTTCTTTTGTGTTTATTTTCTTTTATTTTTTGTTCATTTATTCATTTGATTATTTTCGAGCGCATTTTTGATTAAACAGGTGCGACAGCTGTGTCATCTAATATGCCATTAATATTTTGATGATTTTTCTTTTAAACTAAGCCCAGCCAAATTGTCAACCCTCGACTGCATTTGAAAAGCGCCAGGCAGCTGGTGGGGTGTCCCCTTGTGTGCACGATAAACACCCCACAAAAGCGTCCATAAAACGTGCCCATTACTACCAAGAAAATTGCCCATTAAGAAAACGAGGCAGACGCCTTGTTGCTGTTGTTGCACTGGCCAAGCTTGAATTTAAATAAAGGTGCGTCGCCCTCACTGAGCAGCAACAACAACAACAACAAAAACAACAAAAAATAATAGAAGTCGCTGCCAGCTGCCAGGGGGCGGGGGGCGGGGGTAGCCAGCCCCTGTGCTGGCAACGCCCAACCACTTGGCCCAGTGTCTTCATTGTGCTTTAGAGCCAATAAACCAAATTATTATTGGCGCCATTTTCATTCCTCTTCTTCTTATTTTCTTGTTGTCCACTTTTTAGGCACTGCGTATTTCATTTAAAGTTTTATGCGCCTAAAGTGGCCATAAGCCGGCGAGCGTGGGCCTGGAGGGGGTGGCATTAGGGGAGGGGTGTTGGCAGTCGTGAGCTTTAGATAGTTGTGGGTGCGAGCTTGGAGCGTTCCACTTGCGCAACTGTCAGTCAATGTCGCCTGACGAAAGCTGCTCGCCAAGTATTAGAGTGTGTGCGAGTGTGTGCGAGTGTGTGCGAGTGTGTCTATGCTGGCTTAACTTATTTAACATACTGTCAATATTGTGCAAATCTTGAAGTTGACAAGTGTTACAAATCGCCTGCGACAGTCAGTCGAGTCGAGTCGAGTCGAGTCGCATCGAGTTGAGTTTGGGGCTTTGAGCGGCCAGTTACATAGCTTAAGAACTCAAGAGCTTGAGAATTGATATATGCTATGATTACTCAGAGCAGAATTTTCTATTGTTTGATTTGATAAACTAATAAGCGGCTTTTCTAACTCTTTCAGGACGATGGTGTCGAAGAGAATGGTCCTCACCTGCCGATGCTCGCAATGCAGACGCCTCGCGGCGACTGTATTCCTCAGTCTTCCTTGGTAGTCCTGGTAAGTAGCAGATTTATTCTTTATCAAACTCGGCTCACCTCTTGTTGGCCACTTTATCAGTCTTATGACCCAGCGACCAACTGACGTCAATGTTTCCATTAGATTTCATTGATTTACAATATCAATTCCAGTTTTTTTTTTCTGCTTTCTCGTTTTGTTTTTTTTTTTTGGTTTTTTTTGGTAGGTAGTTAAACAGAAACCTGCCGCATGATAGTGGTGTGGCATTGTTTTTTCCTGTTTGAGGTTTTTTTTTTGCGATTGCTTTGTTGTTTTTTGCTATGCTATCGCCGGCACCAGAGAGATCTGTTGGCCAGATTGTGCCAAAGAGTTAACGTTAATGGCAAACTACTAACAATGGCCGCTGCCTCACGGCCTGGCGCAGTAGGTAATTTCTATAATGATATACGAACTTGCCACAGGCCGCAAAAATGCCAAACAAAGGCAGTCGAGTAGGCTCAGCCAGTTGGCCAACTGCTCCGCCTGCCATTCGCCAACTGGCCAACTGGCAATGGCCACAGCAGCAGCAACAGCAGCAACAGCCACAGCAGAATCTATGGCCATGAAGCTGATAATGGCGTTCATAGTCATGTGGCAGCCGGGCAGCCAATGGATCAGGATCAGAAGCAGACTTTCGCATCAGCCAATGCCATGAAATGGCCCAGCGTGGATCTAAACGCATCGCATTACACTATGCAACAGCTGTTTTTGGCACGGGATGTCATTGTTTGTTTCCAATTACTGGCCTTATACCAGCCAACTCTTGAGGTTTATGATGCACGAAAGCAAAGTCTATAATATAAACAATTCACTTAAGTCTCGGCTGAGCAACGCCTAAATGCATAGTCTAGTTGAAGATATATTTAAAAACATGTTTTTATTTTGAATGAGAATAATATACAAATATTCGAATTAAACATGCTCGTTAAAATATGTGCGGCATTTTGTTGCATAGTGTAGTTGGACAGGCTCTTTCTGAGGTAATCCATGGGGCGGAGCTCAGGTCGGCAATGCGTGCCAATTACATGCAGCTTTCTTCTAATACACACACATCCACTGCTTCTTTTTCCCTTGCCGCTTCGCAGTATTTCCCTCTGTCTTTATGTCTATGCTGTAATCAAAATTCCAAGTGCCAGCAGGTTGCTCACTCGAGCAATTCGTTAAAGTCAATTTGCAAATCATTTTTCCATTGAAACTCAATCTACGTCCACGTGAAAATACCCAAAAGGAATGAACTTGCGGCTCAACCTGCCGTCCGCCGAGTTGTCCGTCGTCTCCAGTCTCTAGTCTTCTTCAGTCTGTCGTCTCTTCAGGCTTAGCTTCAGCTCCACATCCACATCCACATTCACAGCCACATCCACATCCGCGTCGCGCTGCCTCCTTTGCCGCATCGATAATAATGATTTTCTTTGAAATGCATACTTGAGCTGCGCCTCAGCCTCAGCCTCAGCCCCAGCCTCGACTTTGGCCCCGTGGCTATGGCTATGGCTAAAGCTGTGGCTGTGGCTGTGGCTGTGGCTTTAAAAAACTGACAGACAACTTTGTGTGCGCTGCAGCTTTGCGGGGCTTAGACTTCGATGGCTTCGAACGTGGTGTAATAATACTAAATTGTTGCTGATTATCCTTTTGGCGGTTCGCCTTTGGACATGTTCTTGGCCTGGGCCCTGTCTACGTTTTTGGCTGTGTTTCTGGCTCTTTTGCATACGCTCTGTCTGTTACCTGAAAATGGCGTCACAGTCACTGAGCAACAGCTACAGCAGCAGCAGCAGCAGCCGCAGCAGCAGCCCGGGCAGAGGAGGGTTTCTATGTTCTGGGTTCTGTGCATCTGCAACTCTATTTCGACTGGAACTCCGCCTCGTTCTCCATCTCCTTGCCCTCTGTGCTGCATGTGTGTGTGTGTTGGCTTGATTTTGAAAGAAATCAAGCAAAAATCAAAGCCCAAGCCGCCAAAACCAAACCACTTGGACTCGAGTGGAGTGGAGTGTAGTGGAGTGGTGTGCTGTGGTGTGGTGTGGTTTGAAGTGGAGCCGAGCGACGAGGCCCACTTCAATAGCCACATAAATAGACTTGGAGTCGCGCTTGACTCTGTTACTCTTTGGCGGGCATTGGAAAATCGTGTGGTCTGTGCTCGTCCGTTGCTTTTTCTACGGGGTTTGTTTTGCCTAGTTTTTTTTTTTTTTTTTTTTTTTGGGTGCTTCATTTTTATGCTTCACTTGGCCGCTTTGTCGGCACTTGAGCCGAGCGCTTTTCCACTCCACACGTTTTTCGCAGAAACTTTTCTGTCGCGCTTTGGTAATTACCGTTAAATGACCCAAGTCGCCAGCCCGCTACTACTCCCCCTCTGCCTCCTCCTCCCCATCCCTCTTCGCTTTAGCAACCGCCATCACCTCCACATCCACCTCCACCTCGTTCCCAGAGCTGTCAAACTGTGAGTCGCCGCCAAGTTGACGCAGTCCTTGACAATTGTCAACTGCTGGCAGCCTCAAGGCTGAGCTTCAGCTTCGCCGTCTGCAAATTAATTGCGCCCAGGCCAGAGTACGAAAAGTGAAGACCAGAAACCAGCAGGCAGCAGCCGGCAGCGGGAGCAAGAGGCAGCAAGAGGCCGCAGTCTAAGCCCAGACCCACAAGTTGTCCAAGTCGACGGGCCAAACAAATTTTGCATACCAAATGCTATTTGTTGTTGCTGGTGCTGCTTTTCTGTCTTTCTGTTGTTTTTTTTTTTTGCGCTCCGCAAAGTTTGTCGAAGTTGCACTTTGCATTTTAACAGTCGGCGACAACTTCCAGCAAAATCAATTAACAAACAATAAACGTTTGTTGGCCAAGCCAGACACGTATTTTATTTAAGTATCTAGAATATTAAAATGGGATCAGACACGACTTGTTGTTGTACAGCCAGAGAGAGAGAGAGAGAAAGAGAGAGAGAGAGGGAGAGAGAAAGAGGGGGCACAGTGACAAAAATTGAGGCACTGCGTCGGCGACATTCATTGAAACGTTTTCGGAATATTTGAGCGGCTTCGGAGCGCTTTGCGTTGCTTTCTTTAATGCGTTTGGCTGCGGCTGTAACAACAGCAACAACAACAACAAGAACAACAACAACAAAAACAGCAACATCTACAATCCGAAAGATACTTTTTTGTTGCCCCGACACAAAAAAGTGCAATGTGTGAGTGAGCCGCGAGCTGGAACTGATGGCAAGTCGGGCTTAATCTGTCGCAATGCCTGGAGGCCTTGGTGAGAACCACGAACCACCCAGCGACCGCCGACGGGCACCGCATCAACTTAAGACGATTATTTATGAACTGCCGGCCAGGCCAGCGACTCTGGACACTGGCAATGGACTGTTGGCTCGACAGCAATGGCCGCTGCAGGACACTGACATCGACACCGATCCGCACCACCAGCGCGACACCATTGAACATTGTACATGTGTACAATGTACAATGTAGCAATGCGTGTTCGATGACTTAAATGACAACGAACGCAGACGACGACGATGTGTGAGGATGTGAGGAGAGTCAGAAACACAGAGATGCGGAGATGCAGAGATGCGAAGATGCGAATGCCAGACGAATGCAACGGAGCTGTAACAAAAGTCCAGCCTTCGGTTCACAAAATACTCTTAGCCATGTTATTACAAAGTGGCTAAATGACTGCTAAAGTATGAAGGCCACAAGTTTGAGCCCCAGCCTGGCCCAGAATGAGCTCTCGAACTCAATCAGCTGCCTAGATAAATATCACGCATATCTGGCGAGGCAGCCTTCAGCTGCTTAGCTATTATGTACATAGATACATGTGTGTTGTATCTTGCGTCTGTTTTTGGCATTTCCGTGCACATACTCGGAGCCCCTGGACTCTGTGCCTAGGTGGCTAACCCCGGCCTCTGGGCCATAAAGAGTACAAGGAATGGCAAATGGCCAATGGTCTCGTTTAGGTTAATTCTAAAGCTACACGAATATTTTATGCGAGCTTAACTCGAAGCAAAAATAAGAAAAAAGTAACAGAAGGGCAGATGAGATACAAGATTGACTCCGGATTTGGGTAACAACGCATCAAATTTGCATAATGCCCTGGGCTTAAAATGATTATAAACTTTGCGTAAAAGCAGAGCAAAGCTATAAAAACCATCTTTTGATTTGCGTGTGAAAATGCAGCAAATATCAAAAAATAAATAACAAATAAAAACCAAACAGAAAATTAAATTAAATTTTGTATACATATGAGTATACAGCTTAAAGCGGCAAGCATTGTTTTATTTTTATTTATTTATTTTCCTTGTTTTTTTTTTCTTTTCTTTATTCCAATTTGCTGCATTTGATTTGCTCCAAATATTTTCGGTTCACACTTCGGGCTGATACCGGAGGTTCCATAGTTTTTTGATTGATTGCCGGGGTCCCTCCGCTCCGCTGCACAATGCGTGCGAGAGTGTGTGAATATATATCATATTTTTATAGCAGCAACACAAAAAACATTCTGCGGTCAAAGTCTGCACGAAAATTTAAAACATTTGATTTTTTTGTAGCTTTGGTTTTTTTTTGGTTAGCCCGCAAGCGAACTGTGATGCAAGCCTGGGTCACAAAAAATACGAAAAGATTTATTGTGGTTCGAGCTTTGAGGTCTGAGAAATTTTTGAATGCCAGCGAATTGAACTTGTTGAGGAAGATAATTCATCTGTGTTTGTCGAGACCGTGCTATGGCCAAATTTTGTAGAAGTTTGTTGCTGGTGGCGTTAATTAAATTAGAGTGAAAGGTGGGCGTTAAGATCCCTGTGTGCAGTTCATAAAATATGTATATGTCGAAATATGTGAATTCTTGACTAACCTCTCTCCTTTCATCTCTTGTTTCCTTTGCAGACAATTTCGGAACGAGCGCAAGCGGTAAGCTTTCTCTTTAAAACATTATTATATATCTACTTATGTGCCACATGCGAGGGCAAGCGTCCACCAATGAGAAGGGCCCTGTCCAGACTCACGCCCAGCTGGGAATGCTGCAAAATGGCCAAGAGTGCGATCTCCAACAAACCGACCGCCAACAAACAACAAAAAACAACTCGAACAAAAAAAAAAAAAAAAGAAAAAAGAACACAACAATCTGCAACATAGCGTAACGCTCTCTAAACTGAAAATTGTATGGCTTGCGACTTGCTGGCTGCCTTTTGATGCGCCCTTCATTTAGCATTTGACAGGACCCATAATTATAAACGGGCATAACCCATCATCAGCATCAGCAGCAGCAGCAGCAGCAGCAGCCGGAGACCAAAGGCTGCAACAACAACTAAATGCTGGGGCCATATACATTTTCTGATTAAGAGCCATCTTATCATTATTATAGACTGTGCGCACGCTCGGGCCCTTCTGACTCTTACTCCGACTATGACTCTGGGGGGACGCGAAGCAGAGGGGTACACAAAAAAAAACACACACATGTATATATATATATATATATATATATATATATATATATATATATATATGTATATAAATAAAAATAAAATAAAATACCAAAAGACACACGCACATATCGAAATGTAGCCGTGCGTGAGTGAGTGCTGTGTGCGTGTGTGTTCGGGTCTTTGCCTGCCAGTCTCTGCCCCCCTTAAAGGCATTATAGGGATTTAGTTTTTGGGATTTCGATTTCTCACACAGCGGAGCAAACGGAGCGAGCAGCCCGAAAAAATGAAAGAAATAAGAAATGTGTAGAACATATTGTTGCGTTGCTTGGGTTTCGTTTCCGAAGATTTCCTGTGAAATACTTTAAGCCCCGGCCCTGGGCATGCCAGGGAGACCAACAAGAACAAGAACAAGACTGTGACCGGGACCGGGACCGAGACTGAGACTGAGACCCAGAATAACAGAACCGAAGACAGAGTTTCGGTTACTCTGTTCGATTCGGTTCTTAGTTTTGTTGTGTTGTGTTTTGGGTTAAACATACTTGAAATTCTTGTTTCGACTCTGCGGCAGGGGCGGGGGCGGGCTCGTTGGCAGCTACAGAACCGTTGAGGAGCGTGCAGCGTCTCTTTCTCTTTCTCGCACTCTCTCTTTCTCTCCGCGTATGTGTGTTTGTGTGGGTAATTTAATACGCTTTCGAAATTAAGAAAAATACACTCTAATATATATACACATGCTTGTACGTACATCTACATACATCTCGATATGGATGGTAGGCATGAAAGGTCACAGCGAAAGATTTAAATTTGAAATTAGTATGGCGGCGTCGGGCAACATAAATTACAACAACAACAACAACAGGAACCGCCACATTGACAACCATGTCTTACAAAGCCTTTGTGGCCAAGAGCTCGGGGCATCTTTTTGGGAAATATTTCATTATTATTAGACAGTTGCTGAGCAGTCGCCGAGTGCTCGAGTCTTTTAACCGGGCAGGTCATTGATTTTTGTCTAATATTCTCATATGTTTTCTTTCTGTTTTTATCAGCATAGAGGCTTTATTTTGTTTTTTTGTAATTTATGCAGCGGCTGGTTCATGTTATTAACTGTAATTTGCATATTATAAAGCCGAAAAGCTGATATTTTCAAAGATTTATTTTTTATTTTGTTCGGTTTGGATTGCTTGTGTGTCTGCGTGCTGTTCTTTTTTTTTCGTCTGCTGACAAACGCCTCATTTCCTTTCTTAATAAACCATTTTGTTGTTACACAAAACTTTTGCAGTCGTTTTTCCCGTCCGAGTTTTCCTTGCCCTACAACATGGCCGCCCAGCGCAGAGCTAAAAAGAAGCAAAACGTTTGGCAGAAATGTTTTGCAATTTCTTGTTCAAAGATTTTCACCAGTAAAGAGTGAGAGAAGCAAGAGAGTAAGAGAGTAGGAAAGGTAGATAGGGGGCAACAGCAGCGAGAAACCTCGTTGTTGTCTCCGTGTCGTGACTGATGCGTTATAATTTTCATGCTGTTAAAAAAGCATTTTCAGTGTGTTATTAAAATAAAAAATAAAAAACGAATATGAAAATACAAATGGCAATGTCTTGTTGCCCCGCTCTGTTCTGCTAGCTTGCTCGGTGGGGTCCGCCTTGCCTTCTGTCTGCTGCAATTTGGATGTCAAAAATCAACGGCAGACATTTATTTTTTGTGTTTGGTGTGCTAAACGCAATTACACGCTTATGAATTGCATACTAATATGTTGAATATAATAATTTAAAAAGTATATAAAAATCGCCAAAATAACAAAACTTGGGGTGGAACAACAGGTCCTAGACCCGATACGAACATGCAATATAATTGGCCTTTATGCCAGAAATCGCCAGTAAATTAAAATATTTAGAAAATTGTACAATTTGTTAAACAAAAAAGATTCAAATGGCCACAACAGAACATTTAACACTAGACATTTTGCCTCTTTGAACTCAAGCTTGGACCTCGTTCAATATTTGTAAGCCACAGGCAGCTAGCCGCCTAGTCTGCCAGCAGACTCACGTCTTCTGTCTCCTTTCTCCCGTCTCTCATCCCGCCTCTAAGGTATCGTGTCAATGTGAGTGAATTACACTACACGACTGGATGTGCATAAGAAATATGCATACCCACTCACCCCGAGTGCCCGTGTCAGTCTAAGTCTCGGTCTCAGTTTCATTTTGAGTTTTAGTTTAAGCCTTGAGCTCGTCGACAGTCGACCGTCACCCGTCGCCCGTGGAGGAGAACATAAGAACACCCAAAAACAAATTAAACGCGTTGCCATTAATCTTCAAACTTGCGAGACGCACATCATCATATGTGACTGAGACAAACGTGGGGCAATGGGTGCACTTCAGCGGCGGGCTAGGGGCTAAAAGGCGCACAGGCCGCACTTTGGGGGCTCCACAGGCCGGCCCCATAATCAAGGTGAGATGCATTTCAACATGTCTCATAAATTCGTGCGGATTGAGCGCAAGCCGCACAAAATCTTGTCCAGACGTCGTATGTGGATTTGCATAAACTCCGTGAGCGTCGCCCAGGAGGAGAGACCGTGTGTGTGTGTGTGTATGGTGCATGTGAAATAACCAGTCAAGAGTCCATTTGTACGATTGTGTATTTATATACACAAAATATGTATGCATGCATATATATATATGATTCTTTAACTGCGTTCATAAATTTGGCAAATTTGACAATTATGCGCATTAATAATAAATAAAATTGACAATAATTGAATTTGAATATTTTGATGATGCGTATGTAATGAAAGGGAGAGAGAGCGAGAGAGAGAGAGAGAGAGAGAGACAGAGACAGAGACAGAGAGACACAAGACGGAGTCAGGCTCAGATTGAGCGAGGGGACAGATGGGAGAGCCACATATGGCTAATCTGCATATAAGGCGGTTGCTCTGACAGCTTTTGACTGTTTTTTAGGTTTCTTTTTTGTTGTTGTTGTTTTTGTGGGTAGGCGTGAAAACATGTGTTGGCTTTGGTTATTTCTTTCTGTATTTTTTTGGCCTTTCAATGCTGTTGCCATTTACGCTTGGAATTTTAATAAACTTTTGAGCACTTTGGGCGACTTTTTGTGCTTTGTTGCAGTCGTTTTTTTGTGTAAAATTTTGAGGCGCAAAAAAGTTTACAAGCTGCAACAACAGCAGCAGCATGAGAACCGAAGCCAAAAGTCCAAGGAGACCGACCAATCTCAACGGACCGCAAAAATCCGTATAAAAATAATGAGGCATGAACATGTTGCAGCATCCCGCAGCAGCAGCAGCAGCGGCAGCGGCAACTACATCAGCAACAAGCTCTCTGGCCAGCAATATTATTATTATTATTATTATTATTATATTTTGTGCGGGCAAAACAATGCAACTGACGCCGCTGCCGCCACAGGCCGGCTCAAAATATTGCAGCGGATCACACAAATCCGCCATAAAAAATACATATACATGCACACATTTATTCATCCATGCCCATAGCATATGCAGGCATTGGCAAACTGGTCAAGCTAAAAGCCAAAGCCGCTTTTGTGTTAATACCTCAAAACGTTTCGTTCTTTTTTGTGTCATCCTCCTCTTGGGGCCTGGGAAGCGCAAAAAATGGCTACAAATATCGCTATTGACTCTGAGGTGTGCGTATGTGTGTGTGTGTGTATGCCTGCCATATGCCAGAGTTGGATAAACCTTTGCGGCTGTTGTTCTTATTGACTTGTTGCCGTTTTATGGCGTTGTGCGATTGGTGATCCATCATCATTTTGAGGCCTCACATAATTTGCCGTTTTCGCACATGAAAATCGTTAGGGAAATTGGGTACATTTAAGTGCTCGATGCTAAATTGCTTATGAAAAATAATGGAGTTGTGCAGGCGAAGTGAGAGCCTATCCTTACAGACTCTTCTGGAAATGGGAAACGGAATTCGCAACGTACGCGAACAATTTATGACATCTAGTTATTGTACTATTATGTTTCACTTTGGAATATATTATCATTAAGTGTGACTATTTTTTAAAGGTGTTCACTTATATACACAGATTTTATTTATATATAACTTACAGACTTACGCATGTTAGGCAAAATGTTAGCGTTATTCATTTGAGTTAGTTATACCTGTTTTGGTCTTCGTCGTTGGGACTCATCAATTTGGCCAATGCAATTCGAAGTGGCCACAAAATAAAACTTGCCACACGCCAACAACAAATAACAAAAACGTTGCCCCATCAATTATTCAGGCGCCGTGCAATTTTTCATCATTTAATTAAGTCATATGGCAAACACTTTAAGCTTTATTAATTTGCCGAT
Organism: Drosophila novamexicana; assembly: GCF_003285875.2. Classification (NCBI taxonomy): domain Eukaryota; kingdom Metazoa; phylum Arthropoda; class Insecta; order Diptera; family Drosophilidae; genus Drosophila; species Drosophila novamexicana. The sequence goes on along the minus strand of NW_020824809.1, from coordinate 1,081,569 downwards.
CGTATAAAAGTAATAGCTTTTCATAATTGTCAGCCAGTGGCGCTTGGCTCACTTGACTCTTGAGCTTCTGAGATGTGCGACAAATCCTCGAGCGAGTGAAGTGCTGGGAAATTAATTGCCGATGTTTATCACTCACGGCATATTCAATAAAGTTTCCATAAGCAATAAATGCGCTTGGCTTAAAGCAGCGCAGGCGTATTAATCATTATTATACAGTCGCAATCAGTGCGAGTGTGGCTTGGGTTAGCTAATGAGTGAGAGATCGGGCCAACAGCAGCGGCAACACCTTGGAGGTCTCACTTGGATACCCGACACGAGTGTTTGTTGTCGTTGTTTAGCCACCCACTTCAAAGCAACAGCAACAACAATAATGATGATGATGACGAAGAGGAAGACGCCCCTTTTTGAAGCTTTTGTCATGCGTGAGTTGCGCGCTGCTCTCCGACTCAAGTGGCCAAGCTTGAGGCTCAGCTGAAGTACAGCTTCTTTGGCCACACTTGAGCCGAGATGGGGCAGGGCATGGGGCTCAAGTGTTTGCGTTTGTCGAGCTAGCTGCAGCTCTTGTGGCCGTGTGACAAAACAGTCAGTCAGCTGCCAGGATGCCACCCAGGGCGTTTGCTGATTTCTCTTGACATGTTTTGAATTCAATTAAGTAAATGCCTGAAGTTGCGAGCTCAACTCACAACGTGCCACGTCTCTCAATTGCTTGTTGCTGTTGCTACCACGAGTAGCTGGTAGCTGGTAGCTGGCAGCTTGTGTTTATTATTATTAAAAGCGAAACTCAATTAGCTGCCCAGCCCATCGCCATGGATCCGTACTCGCACTCGAGAGACCCTGCCCGAAACGCCGCAAGTTGCCCTGTGAGCTTAAGCAGACTTCCGCCATGTTCAGTGTTCACTGTACGGTGTGCGGTGGTCGGCACTCAGGGGCTGTGCCCATTGGAAAATGATTGACAGACGATTGGCATGATTTTGTATAAACAAATGCCCCAAGTCGAAGGCGCAAAAAATGTTTTAAACGAAAACTCATACACAAAACACACATACAGACACACGCAGGCACACACACACAACACACATACGTACTCTAACAATACACACACCCGCACCTAGCGTGAAAATGGAAAGTTGGGCGTTTGGTTTTCATTTTGTGTGAAGCAACTAGGAAAAAAGTTTATTTAAAAACTAATTGAAAACTGCTTGCCTGTTGGCTACGACTTGCCACGGTTCGGTTCAGCTGCTTCTTCTGGGGCACCCGCCCATAGCCTCCGCCTAGTTCCATAGTTCCCAGTCAAGTGCTCGTTGTTTCGTATATTTAGCTACGCGTTTCTGGCCCGAATAATGAAAAAACAATTCGTTTCTCTTATATTTTTTTTATTTTTTATTTTGTTGTCTGTTTGAAAAGCAATTTGTTTGTTTTCTTTGCTATCGCTAACAGTATGGAAAAGTGCATTTTGTTATTGAAATTTATAAATGCAATTATAGCATATTATTTCTATTTATTATTCCAATCAGTTTTCTTGACCTCTTCCATATGATGCCATATTTATTATTTGTTTTTCTTTTATGTAAGCCAAAAATGTTCAAAACTGTCAAATTAAACTGCCAGTTAACATTTTGCGCTTTCATTTATAAGTATACATCTTTTTATTTCTTTCAGTTGAAATTTGGGCATGAAATAAAATTTATTGTAAGTAAGATATAAGAACATGGGCAGACTCTTTCTTATATGATTCTGGAAGATAGAAACGAATTTTCTTTTTAGTATATGTGCTATTCATGCTGATAACATTTGATTTAAAGAATACAAGATTTAAAGTTTGTATCACAATTTTATTGAACATATAAATGATGAGCGGAAAATAGGAGCCGGGGTTACTTGATAATGATCTAGAAATTATGATAGACAAGGGTAAAGGGTTGTATTATCACAGAAATCATGCCTTTCGTTTTAAACGAACAAGGTTATGAATAAAAATGTATACAACAGGAAGAGGGATTCTTTGTTCTTATAAAGTTTATAGGTTCGATTGACCCAAGTCTGCCTGGCTGTCTGTTTGTCGACTGTCCGCCTGCTCGTACGTATTTTAATGCTAATTACAAAAGCGAACTTAGGGATAAAGGTGAAAAAGGACAGCCGCAGCGTAGACAGTGCATCAAGTGGCATCTTTTAGCAAATGGTCTTCCATTAAACGCATTTGAAATATTTATAAGTAGTCAAAATGCAACTTGGTCAGGCTTCTCGGGTTGGCTCCTCCGACTCTGTTGATGGGTTAGGGGTGACAACTGAGCGTAGGTGGTTAACTTGTCTCGCTTCTGAATGGCTCGTGCCTTGAACTATGTGCATGTGTGTGCACTTCTCTCCCTCCATTTCTCTCTGTCCCTCTCTTTCTCTTTCTCTCTCTCTCTCTCTCTCTCTCTCTCTCTCTCTCTCTCTCTCTCTCTATCTCCTTCACACTCTCTCTCCCTCTGTCTCTCTGTGTGTGGGTAAGAAAAGCCAGCAGGAAACTAAAAATGTTTTGTATGTCCGTATAAAGGAAAAATCGCAAAATTTACTGCAAATTGGAATTTTGCGCAATTGTAGAAAAAAATGTGGCAAGCAGGGCAAACCAACTAACCAGCCAACCAATGGCAACTGTAGCTAAACATTTTCTTTTTCCGGCGTGTGGTAGGAGGAACAGGGCGAGAGGAGCTTTGCCTTGCAATAATAACAACATACGTCTGTCTGTCCGTCTTTCTGTCAGTTTGTCTGGGCTAAAGACGCAGTGGCTCCTGCATCCTTTGTACTTCGTCCTGCAGCCGCTCGTTGCCAGCGCTTTAAGCCAATAATAAATAAAAATGCTTGTTACAACGCTACCCAAGCCCCAATGCCCGATTCCCGATCCCCGACCCCCGGACCCCTCATTCATTACCCACCCGCAGCGAGCAACGAAAATTGCGACGGCTTCGAATTTATTTGCCCAGCACAAACTTATAGAGGGAGGACAGCAGAGGGGCAACCGAGAGGGCGATGGACGGTTCCATAAAGTCGCCAAAGTTATAGTGAAAATTAATTAAGTTTTGCGCTGCGCTTAACAATTCAATTAAAAAATACGCGCCGCTTTATCGTCCCGCATAGTAAGTACTACAACAAAAAGCACTTTGGCGGACCGGCTACCCAATCCAGATGCAGTCCAACACCGAGTTGCCCCAATCTCTGTAACACGAGTGTGCCGCTCAAGTGCCACAAGTGCTTTTGCACATCGTTATTATAACAATAATAAGCAACAGCCGCAACACTAGCACCAACACCAACACCAACAACAACAACAACAACAACAAAACGAACAACAACACAAAAATCAACATTTATGCGGCTCTGGGCAAAGATTAATTGTGTGTTTTGGTTTGCCAGATCCCTGCCACGAAATGAATGTAAAATTGGAGCACACAGCCAAAGAAATGACTTCGATTCGAGAGTCGAGAGTGGAGAGTCGAGAGTCTTTGGCGCAAAGTGCAATCCACTTGAAGGAATTTACATATCAGCAGCAGATACCGACGGCACCATCGTTCCGCCTCAGCCTCAGCCTCAGTCTCAGTCTCAGCGTCAGCATCAGCTCCCCACCTCTGTATCTGGATGTGCCTCAATGTTGCAGCCAAATGCATTAATCAATTTCATGTTTTCTTAAGCGCGCGCCCGGCGCGATTTGAGTGCTCCGCGAATGATGCCGCCGACTTTGCCTGCGTCCGCCTCTGCATCCGCGTCTGGGGACGCTTTACGTATGAGTGGAATAATCAATTTCGAGGATCATAAACAACTTTTAATGAAGTTGTTAAGTGCCAGCAGCTAGTTGCTCAATGCGCCCTGCCTAAAGTGCAGCTCGCCGCCATGCCCAGCCCGATAAGCAGGCCAGAAGAAGCCAACAGAGCAACTGCATCCATAATGGACTCCGGTTCTACTGACTGTTTGCGTCGCCTCTCTGACTGGTCAGAGCGAAATGCCACCACAATCACGCATTTCCATAATTGCTAAATTATGCAGACCGCTCCACGAAGCTTAGTGGAAAGCAAGGCCCATCAAAATGACCAACAAGTGCGCCTTTTGGGGTATTCTTTTGTTTTGGAATTTTTTTTTTTTTTCGTTTGTTTCTGGTAAATTAATTTTACAACTTTTAATGCATACACTTGTGCGTTTCTTCCGGGTAAGGGTATGCCATCTTTATGACTCAGTTAAAACTGACAATGGGACTGAAACAGAAGCTTAGATTTCTCCATGGACTCCTATTTAAAAAACGTTTCGTTTTCTGGTTCTTTGTTAAGTCAATTCAATCAACTAAACTCAGGGAATATTTAAACATAGTAGTGTACAAAAATGTAGCACTTTTCTATAACAAATGCAAGCTTCTGAGCTTTTCGAGCATTTTGTGAAACTATTAAATTGTTTCATCAAATTTTCAGATTCTAAGGGCATTCGGTATTCTGCTTGCCTCTGTTTTATGTTGTTTAACATCAGCTTTTGTTTTATGGTCGTGTTTAGAAAATCAACCACACAGCTGGCTGTCCAGTCGACCACTCAACATACGTCTCCATCGGCGACTAAATTAATCAAAACGAACTTCCGGTTTACGCAAAATGGCGTGAAGTCTGCCACCATGAATGTGTGTGTATTCTGTGTGTTCGCGTTTTAGGCATGTGCTTCTGTGAAATTTTTCAGTGCTGTTGAAAATTAATGAATGAGTTAACTGAAAAATTAATGAAAAGCCAGCAGGAAAAACAGGTGAAGCAAGTAGGAAGGGAAAGCAACAAAGAGGCAAAGGTGTTGTGCGAAAGATAAAGCATGGAAAATTTATGAAGCAACCAGGGAGAGGAACTCGCTGTCATAGCTTCCAAGTTAGACATTCATAGACGCACTATGTTTGGTGTTGAGAAATATTTGTTTTGGCACATTCAGTTCGGAGCAGGGTCGGAGCGTGAAATTATGCAATATTGGGCCAGCCGGGCTAGGCTGGGCCAAGTAGTTCATGGTACGGACCATGGACCGTAGGCCGCAGCTAAGGTATGTGGACCTGGTTTATTTTGTTTGCATGTGCGCAGCCATTTGGGGCTTCCTGTTTGAGGCAAAGAAGGCATTTGAGTTACTTAAGTGTAACTAAAACTTAAAGTAAACACACAAATAACATACTTAATATTAAACAAAAATATACAAAATCATATGATGTTGCTGCCGGTTATGATGATGACGATGAGTATGATGATGCCGAGGCAAAAAGGAAAACAAACGCCAAGCGGAAATGCTGAGAGTGGGAGTTGGCAGTGGCGGAGATGCAGATGATGATGGTGATGGTGTTCCCATGCAAACAAAAGATAAAAGCCCCAGAAAATTTAAATTAACCAAAAATTATGCATGAACATTACCAAAGCCCATAGCCAAAGCCAAAGCCAAAGACTGCGTATGACAAATATTAATTTTGTTTATAAACCACAACAAGCGAGACAGAAACATTTTGATACAGAGCGAGAGGCAGAGAGGGAGAGAGACAGAGACTAAGACTGACCTGACTTGTCTTAAACGGCAGCCACAAACAATGTCATCCATATGATTATCATTATGTTTAAGCAGCAGCCTGGCCAACCCAGAGCTGCTCTCAGCCAGAGACAAGTAAAGTTATTTAATGCTCACTTGACAAACATTATGTACAGAACAGAACAACACAACTGGCCAAAATGAGCAAACACAATGTTGAGCTGTGGTGATGCCGCCTAGTGCTGTGGCAATATTGACATAAGTTGTAGACCAAAAGTCGACTGGCTAAACTAGAGTCTTCGGTTCTTTCTCTTTTTTCTTACAGGTGATGCCAGCAACGCCAGCATAGGCAGCGGCGAGGGCACCGGCGAGGAGGACGACGATGCGAGTGGCAAAAAGAACCAAAAGAAACGTGGCATTTTCCCAAAAGTAGCAACAAACATATTGAGAGCGTGGCTGTTTCAGCATTTAACGGTAAGTCCAATCAAAAAAAAAAAAAAAAATACACCTGCACCAATCACAGCCCCAAAAAGCCCAAAGCCCCTCACCCCCACAGCCTATCGCGTTCTCCAGTTAGATTCGCTAAAACTCTACCGGACGGGCGCTTGCCCCCGTTTGTTATTAGTCTGCGATAAGCCCCATATTTGATTTTGGCCACCTTTTTTCCATGCTGCCTTGATAAGATTACTGTCCCAGTTCCATGCCCAATAGGCGCTTTTTCAATGGGCGTGGCTACACGAGGTGTTGTAAACGTTAATTGAAGGCGGACCTAAATGGAGCACGACAAACATAAGTCCGCAGATAAGATAATAAGATGTGCAAACTAGAAATTGATGATCTGCCCGACTGTCGAACGGGTAGCTCCCTTAACTTAATTCGTCTCAACTGCGCAGTAAAAATAAAAAACATGTATAAACTCATTCGCATGCTTATCAAAGGCAATGGAAACAGACTGAGCAAATCAAACAACCGCAACGGAACAGTTAAGTAACCATTTAGGCCAGGTTCCCAATTTTGGCTGCTGTATGCGAACTGGATATGTAGTCCAAAGAGTGGCTTATGGCTCGGTCATCGCGTCCAATTAGATTTCCATTTGAGCCATCAAAGTGCTCAGATAAATGGCATTCGGACTGTCCCAAAATGCGATACTAAAAGCGAATTGCCAAAGCTAAAAACTATTCAACAGAAACCTGGTCAGCCAAATCAAAGTTCAGACCGGAAAGTCCAGCGTGCCGGATGTCTAATACAAATAAACAGATTTGTTATGCGCCACTTTATGTTAAGCAGAAGGATGCAGGATACGTACAAGAGTTTCAACCGAGCGTAAGGGTTGTTCTCGAAAAGTAAAAAAAAATAAAAATAAAAAGAACAAAACTATAAGATTTTATGCGCTACGGTCAAGCGGCTGTTAAGGAAGTTTAAACTGCTGCGCTACATTTTGGCCATTAGCCACATTCGCCCTTCGCTTGCGGTTGCTGCGTATGTAAAATGATAAAAATCTTAATGGAATTTTATAAAAGTGTGCGTGTGTGCATGTGTGTGTGTGTGTGTGTGTGTGTGTGTGTGTGTGTGTGTGTGTGTGTGTATAGGCTAACGACTAGGAGTCTGCAGTGACCAACACCCAAGACAGACCCCGAAGGGCAGCCACAGGCGATAAGCAAACAAATCGGAAATTAAAGTTGAACGCTGGAATGTTTATCTGCTCTGGTCCAGCATCCAGTAATTTTTCTGGCGCAGTTTTAAAATAGCTGAGCTGATGCGCCACCCCCACAAGAAGCGGCATTAGCCTACCCCCCGCTCAGAAGCGCCCACCCTCTGACATTGATGGATTGCCGTTTAAATCAGCGCATCACTCATGTTTACCCGGCTAAGGCGTCACCGACTTCGGCTCGATTTTCACAGCCTCCGCGGCGGGCGTCTGCATATCCTTGACTGAATTTCTTTTTTCTTTCGGTTGCTGTTGCTTTTGTTGTTGTTAGCTTAATGCTATTAACAGTTTGGGCACATTAGGGAAATTGTTTTTGTTCGAACTTTAATTTTGTATTCAAAGTCGCATTTAGATAATGCAAATGCAATGCTTGCCAATTTGATTTATCACCCGATTTCCATTGGCATAATTAACAGTTTTCCAGACATCGGCTGCCAAGTGAAACTCGATGCCAGCTCGTCAAACTAAATGCATGACCGGCACAGCCATTGCCAACATGCGCGACACGGATGGCGTTGTCGACTATGGCAACGATGGCAACGATGGCGACGATGGCGACGATGGCGACGCTGGCGTTGCTAAAGTCGTTAAAATCCAGACCCCAAATAAGACGACGATGACGTTGGTGCTAATGAAGTGCACTGCAGTCTGCTGGGGAACCGGGACTGCAAATGGGGACTGAGACTGGGGCTGGGTTAAGCGCGCACTGGCTGGCCAACCAAAAACAAAAGGCAGCCAAACAACAGCCGAGGAACGAGGGCAATGCAATGCATGGCTGCTTTGTTGTTGTTGCTGATTGCTGCATTCATGTTGCTGTTGCTGTTGCTGTTGTAGTTGTTGCTGTTGCTGCTGTTGTTGCCATAATTATGGCAGGCGCGCGAATATTTTGTTTACATTTGGCGCGCATTGCAGACAGGCAACGGCAACAACAGCTAAGGCAACGGGCAATACCAACGAGCAAAAAGTTTCATTTCGCGTGCTCCGCCTACTCGCTGCCACATGTGCCCAGTCGCTAGTCCCGTTCCCGGTCCCGGTCCCAGTCACATATGCCAGATCCCATGCCCCTTTCCATGTGTGCGGCTCGCAATTTTCTTCCGGCCGCCTGCCGCCGTCTGGCGTCTGGCGTCGCTTGAAGCTTGTCGGCTTCGGCTTTTCGATTCAGTTTGCTGTTGTTGCGACTCCGCGTCGTTGCAGTTGCCACACTAAAAAGTAACCCCCGAAAAAAGCGCAAAATGGCCAAAACGGTAAACGCGGCGCACGGCAAGGGGAGCGGCTTTTGCAAGCGGTTGCATTGTTGTCAGCGCTCATGTTACATGTTGCAGCCCACGGTGGCGGCGTCAGCGGCGGCGCTTGGTGTGTGGCACGTTTATATTGTGGGCGAATACGAACTCAAGATGCGCTACAGCAGTAAATGACGACAGATTGCCACAACTACCGAAAAGTTTCTTAGAGGAATGTTGTTGAGATCAAACATAAAGAAGAGCCAATGCATTAGGTCATGCCAGAGGGCAGTCGAGTAAAATAGAAGTGTGGCACTTGCACAGTTTAACCCTTGCTTGCCTCCCAACAGCCTCCTCTTATAGGCATAATTAATTCTCCTACCTTTGTCAGTTTCTTGACCCTTTCACACACTCGCGCACACATACTGGCCGTAGGGCATCTTTATAACTTTGTGTATGCCTCGCGATTGTTGCAAATTATTATTTTTTGCCTCAACATGGTGACGCCGACGACTTTGAGGATGAGGACAAAGTTGCGATTATCTCTCCCTACCTCTCTCTCTCTCTCTTTACCTCTTTTGCTCTACCTCTATTTGCTCCGCAGTCACCCTGTCTCTATCTTGCTTTCCACTAGAGTGGAAACACTCATTTAGGTCTGTTTAGACATGTAGTGCAACTGGAAAAAATCTTCATAATGGCTGCCAGAGGCCGACTTCATCGTCGTCGTCGTCGTCGTCGTGGTCGCAATGCAATTTTCATCGCCGCCGACGCCGCAGCAATTTGCAGTTGCTTGTTGTTGTTGGTTGTGGCTGTTGCTGTTGGTGTTGCAGCTTGTTTCACAAATGGCGTCGCATTTGGCGTTGTTAATGGCGGCGGCGTCGCTGGCCGGCTGTACGTGTGCATTACCGAGCCAGAGCCGGAGCCGGAGTCGACGTCTTGGGCTTGTTGTGCCATGTGTCACGGCATTGCAGTCATGTTGACATCATGTAGGGAGGGAGAGCAGTGAATAGGGGGGCGAGTCACAGAGAAAGATAGAGAGAAAGAGAGAGAGAGGGGGGGGGGGGGTGGGAAGAGGGGGATATGGACCTAGGCCTATGCTTGAGGTTGCATGGCACTTGTCGACGTCACTTGAGGAGGGGGCTTATATGTATATGCATATAGGGTATAACTAAATACACGTGTGTCTGTGGTGATTGTTTCAAATTCACTTGCCAAGTTTAAATAAACACAACACGGGCGCAAATATGTGGAAAAAGTGGAGCGAGTTAAGCGACTAGACAAAAGCAAAAACATTGGCCCCGAGGCGAGGGAAAGAGCCAACGAAGGCATAACCAGAACAGGCGAAAGGGAGGCAGTAGGGGCCACGGCGTCGACATGGCAAAAGCAACTTAAAGGCGTGACAGTAATTAATTATTTTGTCGTATGGTAAATTAATAAACCAAATGGACTTTGTTTCACTTGACATGTTTGCGCTCGCCTGCTTGGTTAGCTTTTGAGGCTGTCTGTCTGTCGATAGTTGTGTGTGCCTGTGTGTGCGTATATACGTATGTGTTTGTGGTGTGCGAAATGCATAATTGCTTACATTAGCGTAATTGGAGCGTCACTGTGTAGCTGCCGATGGAGCCACCATCAACTGCAGCAGTAGGCGTCGAAATGAAAATAGCGCGACGGCCATTAATGTGCTTTTGATAAGCTACAGACAGGCTGATAATGAACTTGATCAACCATCTGGAGGTAGTCTAAAAGAGGTTGCAGATGGTGTAAGTAGAGTATGAAATACCACTCTTCCCTTGACCGGCTTGTGACTAACAACTAGCTGGCTCCGCAATAATGTCAACCTCAGCCAGAGAATAGATAGAATGCATATTCAGATGGGTAAAAGCATTTCTCTAAATAGATGAACGCCACAAAGTATGCTATAAATTCCATTTTAATTTACCTGCATGTAATTTATGCCTTTTGACTTCTTGAGCATTCTATGCCCCAAAGCGAGGTGCAGCAGCAACAGCAGTCACGACTGGGACTGGGAACTTTGCCATTGGCATGTCCATTGTATTTACATGGACATCTACGTTTATTTGTCAATACACAAATTTCATATACTAGTTTTCGTATTGGCTATTGCCAGGAGTTGAACTCGAAGCGGGTTGGAGGCGGCGGTGGGCGTGCCACTTGGCCTGTGCAGGACAGCAGACAAATATTGCTGCCCGGACACGTACACACAAACACAAACACACACACACACACATAGAGATAGACGCATAGACAATATCTACAACAAGACAACACGCAAAATTTATTAAACACAAACAATAAGGCAAATGCATTAAAGGAGTCGGTGGAGTGGCAGCGGCGGAGGGGGCAGGGCCAGGCAACAGAGGACAGGCCAAAATGGGTGTGCACGGCAAGGACAACAAGGCAACTAAATTGCATTACAGACATTACGCAGGACATGCTGCCCAAGCCGACAGACAGAGGATAGCAAGACAAGCGACAAGGATGTGCAGCGTTGCACATTTCGAATGGAATTCGAAATTCCTGGCACTTGAGCACTTGCATATTGAATACTGAATGCCCAATCTACAACATATACAATGTACAATATATATTGGTATATAGCTAGATATTTATTTGTATATGTACATTTGTATATAACTGACAGTCCATATATTTTGGGGCACTGTGTGGATAAGAAAACGGTACATTTCAGTGGCACAACAATTGCTTCCTGTATGTATGGCAAATTGCATGTGCAGACATCTGCGAACTGTGAGTACATCGCTCAAAAGTTCAATTGCCGGCAACCGCAAAATCACAATACACAAACCAACAGACGACAGGACGAAGCGACGACTGAAATTGAGGCAGTGTCCTTTGGCTGAGGAGTGCCAAAATTGAAACGCCCACAGCTGCCGGAAATGTAGTCGCATCCAAAGAGGGTTAAACAAAGCCAACGCGACGCATGCGCCAAAGGATCGAGTCGAACAAAGAAATAAGCGAAGCCCAAGCCGAATCCGAAGCCAAAGGCAAAGCCAAAGCCAATCTCAATTTCAATGGCAAAGCCAAAAGATTGACAGCCATTTCCGCCAGCTCCACAGAAAATAGTTAGTCCAGGTGTGTGCAGAGCAGAAACTTCAGGCTGGCTTCCAGATCTCTTTTCAGTGGGAATGCGTTGAGTCAATATTAGAAATCTATGGAGCGCACAAGCAACGACAACAGCTAAAACAAATAGAAAATTGTAATAAGCGCCAGCAGCGGCAGCCGATTAGATTAGCGCTGGAGAGGGAATTGCCACGGCGACTGCTGCATACAACATGCTCCTGCACACCCACTTGCATTGGTCGGTGCAGGGTGCGGGGTGGCCTATGGATGGGGCGGGGTGGGCTGGTCGGGCGGTCTATTTGCTCACTGACGCCACTGTGGCGGCGCGCCGGCTGCAAGATTTATGAGGAGTAACGGCCAGCGGTAGTCCCCTCCCGCCACCCACTCCAAGCACACGCGGTCGTGCCTTTGTTTGCCTATTTGGCGCTACCGAAACCCGGCTGTAGTTGGCCCAGACCGACAAAATTGAGGACATTTTGAGTGGCAGCGCTGATAAGCGCGAAACTCCATGCGGCTGACTGGAATGGGGTGCACTCACTGGTCAGAGATCCAGATAAACATTCCATCCAAAGCAAGAGAACCCAAAAAACAAAAAACAACATAATAAAATAAATAAGACAGTAGTTTCGGAGGGAGCGCATTTCAAGTGCACCAGCGCCGCCCGGTGACAGGTTAAATTTCGCTCTATATATATGATGGTATATAGTTATATAGCACCCATAGCAATGATTGATCGATTGTCTATGCTTCACGTACTCCGTGCTGATAGATTGTAAATCTTCTATCCCTTTCTATTCTGTTCCAGCGACCGTTAATTGAATTGTGCGTGCTGCACATTAATTTATCGTGATTTTTTTCTTCTTTTTAGCATCCGTACCCATCCGAGGACCAAAAAAAACAGTTGGCGCAGGATACTGGCCTAACGATACTGCAAGTTAACAATTGGTAAGTTGACACCATTAAAATTCCTGATCAAACATTGAAAATTGAATTGTTAAATACCTAGATACATTTAAGTACAATTATTTTGAATATGTAGAAAGTTGTATAGATGACATCTTTTATGTACCTGATATTGCTGACAAAAATTTTCGTTCGTGCTGTGAGTGCGATTCAGTGTGCCTAACTGTTGGCCGGGCCACAATTTACGGCTTAGGATAATACAAGACTGTTAGTTGCACGCTTTATGCCATTTGCTGGTGAACCAGAACCAAGACTCGAGCGAGAACCAGATCACACACACCAAAGCTATCATCTTACAGAAAGCAGCCGAGCAAATTTATAAGGCAGCTTGCGCCTACGCCAAAAAGCTGAGCAGCCCGACACTGACGCAACCTGCCCCAGGCAAAATGTGGCACAAAAAGTTATGGGGCATGTTGCACGAATAGATGGCAGCGGGACAACGACAAGCAAACAAATCCTAGCGAATGCTCCAAGCTCTCAGGCAAAGATGCAGAACTTGACGGTGACTTCATCAAATTTTGCACATTATGCGACATGCTGCAGAACTTGACACCTGGCAGCCAATGCAGAAGACAAGACAAGCTTCTAAGCTGTAGCTGTAGCTGTAACTGCCTCGTAGGTGCACGAGCTGCAGCCAGATTCAGGATGGGAAACAGTGTCTCAACAGTAGGGGCATTTGGTAAGGGGGGCCTAGCTACAAAAGCTTGAGAGCCAGTTAAAAGCGTTGCTGAATCTTTTATGCAGTTGGGGCAACATGTCTCTGGCATGGAATGCTTTTAACCAGGGACAGGCCATAATAAAATCTAGCGAAAAATGTGTGAGCCGCAGTTGGAGCCTGGAGTGGGTTGCCCGAATGTCATTGCCGGGGCTATTGGGTGAAGTGGTGGAGTGGTCGAGTGCTGCTCTAACGCAGGCACTCAGCTCAATTAAATTGAATTTCGCGCTCACTGAAGCACACTGCAAATTAACAAATACGAGCGGCGGCGGCAAGGACTGCTAAGGACTGGCAAGGACCCCTGCCCATTTCGCTTAAGCACGCAACGCTGCGTAGACAACCGCGATAAGACAGACGGAGAGAGAGAGAGAAAGAGAGAAAGAGAGAGAGAGAGACAGAGGAGAGAATGAAAATATAGAGATAGACGGCAGGGAGAGGGGGAGAGAAGGACCAAAACAGAAAAAAAGGCAACAACCTTAGCAGAAAATAGCAAAATAAAATGTTGACACTTTTGGTTATTTATGGGCTGGCAGACGACACCTTCGCCAAAGCACTAATCCATGGGGAATGGCCATGGGCTTCGTGCAGCCTGGTGGAGCACCACCGGCAGCTAGATAAATATGTATTTATTTTGCGCAATTTGAGGAGAAAAAAATAAAAAGGAAACTGCGTAAGCAGCAATTCAAATGACCAGCAGAAGGAGAGAGTGAGAGAGAGAGAGAGAGAGAGAGAGAGAGAGAGAAAGAAAGAGAATAAAAGTCCATTAACACCCAATAAGAATAAGAAAGAAATGTAAGGACGGCTGGACAGTATTCAGTTTTGTTGCTGCTTACTGCGGTAATCGAAAAAGTTTTGTTGTAGCCAAGTTTTAAATATTAACGCTTACTTACAGCTGCAGAGCTGGAAAAAAGTTATAATTATGGCGTAAGTACATAAATAACGCTGCAAATGTGCCGCTTTTCTTTTCTTATTTTTTTACTCAGTCTTACTCTGCTTGTGTAGGTGGTTGGTGGTTGGAGGGTGGAGGGGGCATATTGTTGGTAGGTGATTTGGATATACAGCATAAAGCCGAACTGGCTGCCACATGCCACATGCTCACTGTTCATTCAGTTTGCAACCAGGCAGCCAATCAAGTCAGCAGCCAGCGGCCAAATCGATTTGCAGCTTACATCGTCTCACATACACTTCCCTCTCTCTCTCTCTGTCTCTATCTCCCTTTCTCTCTGCCTGTCTCTTGAAAGGTTCCAAAAACGCAACGGAACTCAATTCCATTTTGTCGTTTTGATAAACGATTTCAGGGCGTTGCAACAATTTCCGCCTCAAAATGAGCAAAGCCAACAGCAGAAATGAACTGCAAATTGAAAAAAAAAAATATATATATATACATATACAAAAAAGAAGAAGCTTATATGTGTTCATGAAGGGATTTCGTTCCAGAGGGAGCCCTCAGTGCATTAACCTTGGATAAGTTTCAATGAGTTAGCTCATCGTTGTTTTTGGCTAATGTCTGACTCGTTTGTTATTATTGTTCTTGTTATTATTGTAGGATTTTTTTCATACTCTCCTTGGTGTGCGTGTGTGTCAACCTATGTGGGTAACATCGTCCGAGCCACAGCACCGACTGTCACTCCGAACAACGGGCTATGACGATGGCGGCTTTTTGCTTTAATCATTTCATTTCTCTGGCTTTTTCGTCGCTGATCCTTCACGCAGCGGATCAGCAACTGCAGCGACGGCCTGCTTATTATTTCTTATTGCATTTATTAAACGACAATCATAACCAAAGTCGGCATTGGGCTTTGTAAAGCCGGCCATTCCATTCTCCACTTTGCGTCCCCTCTTCTCCATTGCCCCTTTTTCCATTGATGTGCCCGACTGGCCGAGCAAAAAGTGTGGCCAAGATTTGGTTTAGTTTATGGCTAAGTTGCGCACATAAAGCAGGGAGCTGCAAATCCCTGCAGTCGAAGAAACAGCCGCCACTGAAATAGTTTATAAATAATTCATAAATGCATTTGCTGTGTTGCGCTTAATTAAAAACTATAACTAAAATCTCAACCCATTTTTTTCGACTCTTTCACAGGTTCATCAATGCGCGGCGAAGAATTGTGCAGCCAATGATTGATCAATCGAACCGAGCAGGTAAATATCCAAAATCCCACTAAAATTAAAAAAATATCCATAACTATGAAATGGCGCAGAGCAAAGAAAACCCAATTAGGAGCTTTGTCTAATTTCGAACGCGATTTCTAATTATGTGCATTTTTTTCTTTTGTTCTGCCCATGCAACTTTCAACAGTTTATACACCGCATCCAGGTCCCTCCGGTTATGGTCACGATGCCATGGGCTACATGATGGACAGCCAGGCGCACATGATGCATCGTCCGCCCGGCGATCCAGGCTTCCATCAAGGCTACCCGCACTACCCGCCCGCTGAATACTACGGACAGCACTTGTAATCCAGCGCAAGCAACGAGCACGGGCCAAATGCGGAAGCCTTAACTGGAGTCGAAGCTCTCACTGACACTGAAACTGATGCCCAAGCGGAAGCGGAAGTGGAAGGCGATGGCGATGGCAAAGGCGAGTGCGTACCCGCAAGCGGATGTTGAGCAGCACGCTGATAGCGACAAAGCCAAAATCATAGCTTAAACTTACTACTACATACTAAAACAGAGCAGAGGAGCCGATCAGGACGAAATGAGAGTGGCCAGGACCTTTGAACCGTGTAACTTACAATACCGAGTGGCAATATCAGTCAAGTAATAGAGCAAAGTAATACTGTAGTAAAATCTTAAATACAAAAGCAAAACAAACAAAAACATAAGATATTAGCTAATCGAAAGGCAGGCACAACAACAGAATCACCAACATCAACAGCAGCAGCAGCAACAACAACAACAACAAATAACAATTTAAGAGAAACTTCTTGTGTATACTTTTAACATAAATAACAAATACAACAAGCAACAAAAAAAGAGAAAGATATTTATGCATAAACAAAATGAAACGCTTAGCTCTAAGTTAAATAAACGAATCAGAACCAACAAACACCTGCACACACACACTCAAACACACACACACACATACACACACACAAGCTTGCTAATTATATATCCTTTATGCAAATTTTTACTTTCAAAAAGCTACAAAAGGCAAATGCAAATGCAAATATTTCAAAGAATGAATTTAGGCGCAACCCAAAACGAAATAGAATTTAAAATTGAAGCTAAAGCAATAAATATGATTTGGTGTATCAACTAGGTTTTAATATGAATAACTAAATGCCCCGCTCACTAGCAGCACTAGCACCCCTGAGCAAAACGAAAAACAAAGAGATAAATTGAAACGGATCCCAAGCTGCGTACAATTATTTAATTAACAAGTCGAAAACAAGAAAGAAAAAAAACGGAAAACACAAACATAAAATTCTTTGCTAGAGCTTAGTTTATTTTTATTTGTACTTTTAACAAGTCAGTTATAGTAAACGCTTATGTTTTTTTATAGTTTATACCTTTGTTTGTACGGATACATACAAATGTACATATAAACAGAACGATAACTAATTAAACATAATTAAAACATAAAATACCTACTACTTACTTATGTATATGCTTATGTATGTATATCTTAGGTTTAGCACTCTAATTTAAATAAATTGAATTGTTTTCTAATTTTACGTGTTGCAAAACTTAAGAAAAGAGAAACAACAAAAAGAAATTGAATTTAATTTTGAAAAAAACACACACATATATATATATATATATATATACCTTTTTTGAATGGAGTTTGTTTAAAAATTTGTTCTTTTTGTGTGTATTTGTAGTATTATTTCCAAGAAAATGAAATCACATGTTTGAATATGAATATACCGATCACATACACGTACATACACATATATTATGAAGTACACACACTTAAACCATAAAATGCATACAAGTATAAAACACATACTTAAACATATACATTAACATACACATACACATACAGATGCAGATATAAATAATAAATTATGAATAATTTTAAATTGTACTTTTATTTATGTATTTTAATTTGTATGCGTTATATTTAGTTACTATTATCATTATTATTACATTTACTTAACTAATGGTTTAATTTTAAAACAAAACAAAAGTGAAAACAAGCGCATTGTATGAATGATGATTAAATGATGAAAATAAGAGTAAAATGCATATATGAAAAATAATTGCAAAAATACATTTTCTGGTGTTTTTATTTGATTTAGTTTTGATTTGTTACTTTCAACTTTTCAGCGGGCTCTTTATAGAATATATTTCAATTTATGCAAGAATTGTTAAGGGGTATCTACTGCAGAGCATTGATTGTCAAAGAGAAACAAGTCGTTGGAATTATTCAGCTTACAAGCATGAACAAACACTCACCCACACATACGCACACACAAATCAACCACACACAGAATTTATTCAGAATTATTTGCGATATAATCTTTAATTTTATACAATGGAACTGAATTCAGCAAGCACAAGTGCGTTTAAATTGAATTTACATCGTTTTTAAAAATGTAAAAACTAACGTAACGAATATACGTAAATGAAAAGAGAAACAAACTGAAATTTAGATGTTGTATTTTTTTCGGATTACTTTCCATGTTAGTCAAGTGTAAAAAAGTGAGTACCTTTTTTAAGCTCAAGATAAAAGCAAGTGTATGGAAGATGCAGAAATAATTTATCTGTTTGTAATTAAGCATAAGATTGTGAGCTTCTTTCTCGTGCTAACTTCTGATTTATTTACCAGACACTACCTATATATAGCTACAATTGAAACAATCACTCAAACGTATACGAACTTCTTAAAGAATACCCCATTAAAAATTATGCTATTGTTTTGCACGAACGAAAAACTACAAAAAAAAAATTATTTACAAATTGCTAAAGGCAAATGTTTTTTCGCAAGCCGTATTTAAAAATGGAGACAAAACAAAATGCAAATTTTCACTAAAAACTACAAAATTATACGATCTATGCATTGATAGTAATATATTAGACTTAATGGTAGTTAAATAATCAACACAACCATTGACTTGAGAAAAGATTAAACGCAAATTGTACAGAACGCCTTAAATAAAAACCAAAGCATGGAATAAGCGAATGAAGTATACGAGTCTATATATATACATATATAAACTATAAATTACTAGATATATTATTATTAATTTTAGAAAAACCAAGGCATAATTATTATAGAAATGTATGGCATAAGCAAAAGGAACCAAAAGTCAGTTGAATTGAAATAGAGCACTAACGCAAACACCAGATAAGATGCTAGATGTTAACATGTTGAGAGATACCAAGTAGAGACAGAGAGAGAGAGAAATGCAGTGCAGTTCGAATAAATTAGTTGGGAATCTTGAACAATTTTTCATTTCGGGTCATTTTGTCAAAGCCACTTTTAAAAATGAATCTAAGATATTGATATCTAAATGGCGCTCATTAAATTCCCCGACTACATATTGAGTAGACGTATTTCTCTTTCGTGCCAACATGTTAGCAGCTATACAAGCAATTCGCATCGCAATTAAAAGCTTGTACATTGAAATCGCTTAATGATGTTGCAAATATGAATCTTTGAATCTAGATAAAAGTAAGTTAGAAACTCAATTATTTTGTATGTGGTGACCGCTTGCTTGGCATTTTGAAAGTGCCCGTTATGTGTCAGTGTTGATAAGCGTTACATAGAATAAAGACGGAAGGTTAAACAAAAAAAAAAAATTAAATAAACAAAAAAAAATGAAGTAAATGCTAACAACAATTATAAATAATACATATTGTATATGAAATAATTTTAATGCTTTTTATGTTTCAACTTTTTTCGTATCAGAATTTAAATTAAAATGTGATTTTTCTCGAAACTTTAATGTATACGCCGTAAATATTTAATATGATTATTAAGGACGACAGCAACATTTATTACGATGATTATATTTACATACATATATTTAATAAATATTGTACATTTTTGATAACCTCTCATTGAAAATATTTTGTAAATAGCGCAAAAACATTGCATTAATTATAAACGCATGCATGATTAATCATAAACAGAAATTCCGAAAAAAAGAAACTATAATTATAATGTATTTAATGCTAGTTGGTAAAAGCCCAACAAAATGCAACCCTGAGCATAGACTAAAAAGTGCACAAACAAATTATACAACTTCAACTTACCCACGCGACAGCATGGAACATATAGAAGAGCTAAAAAATACAGAGAAAACAAACACACAATCTGAGAGAGAGAGGGAGAGAGAGAGAGAGAGAGAGAGAGATAGAGCGATCGAGCGAGAGATAGAGTGTGCGCTGGATAGGAGTTAGAACAGGAGAGAGAGCTAACTCAATAGTTGAAAAAAATATGCAAAAATAAAAGAAAGCAACAGTAAATATGCAAATTAATATATTTATAATAAAATAAATGTTTGTGCGTGTAAAAACTAACTTTAACTAAATTTCTAGGATTAAATGGACAGCAAACGAAAGCATAAAAATAATTAATTATAAAAATTATACTTAATTATATTGAAAACAAAATTATCATTAACTTAATAAATTAATTGAAGCTTCTATGTAAAGAAATAAAAATCAGAACCCCTAAGATAAGAGCATATTGAAAGGCAAATAGAACAACAACTTGAAGAGAGAGCAAACTAAAAACAATGCAAAAGAAATATGAGAAAGAAATATTGAACATAATTTTCAATTGTAATAAATTATGAAATAAAAGATTATGAAAACCTAATCTCGACTGTCTACATATATTTATATGTGTCAAAAGGGAGATATATATATGGGAACTCTTTGTACTCAAGGCGCTTTGCAACTGACAACTGATGTGGGTGCACGCTCTCACTTTGCCAACTGCCAAGTGTCAGCTGGGCAGCTGTGTGACTATGCTCCGATCCCGATCACAACTGACCCCAGCCAGAGCTCGACCAATGCGTTGCCAATACATCTCGCTCACCTTCCCGGCCGACAATATAATTGAACTATAATTGCCTGGAACTTTCCTGGCGAGCGGGGCACACGCTTCATCGGCGCTGCTTCCGCTCCCGTTTCGTGACCTGCAGACGGTGTTGGAGTAGGCATTAGTTGGTCATCAGTTGATGTGAAGTACATGCACTTCTCGTCTTCTTTCTTTTCTATTTGGCAGCCGCTGCTAATTCCAATTCCAATTCCAATTGAATGGCACAACAGCTGTGCGGATTGCCACGCACCCAGGCACACACACACACACACACGCTTGACCAACAAATTCAATTAATATTAATTAGCCAAGGTGCTGAGCTGGTTGCTTAAGCTGCACGCTGCGCTGAGCGCTGTGGCATATACAACATGCATACACATACACACTCGAACACACACAAATGGACTTTTAATCATTTTCCAAGTGTGAAAATTAGTTGCGTTTAAGTTGCCTATAATTAGTGGCACACACACATTCGACACATTAGACAGTTAGCGGCCCGCTCATTTGTGACACCAACACCTCTGCCTTTTAGTTAGGCTCGCCCCTCGGACCGCCACAGCTGTAATTACTTTTACGAGCTGTTTACAGCTGCTCCAAGTGCCCATAATGCGGTGGCTAACAAAATTTCCGCTGTCAATTTTATGCAAATTTCTTACGTATTTTCCAAAGTTTCAAAGTTGTTCTTTGTCGCGCTGTCCACCTACACAAAGCTCTTCATATTGTACACTTGTGGCAATTGCAGTTTGCTCCGCCCGTTCCCCTTCTCCCTCATTTAGAGGTAATCTGCCGCTGTGTGATGTGCTGTGCTGTGGGCTCCTTTAAGCTTGTTGTTTCTGAAACTTTAATTTATTTTCATTGCGCATTTTGATGCTCGTAATTCCCTCGTTATTGTTGCCGCCTGTCGCCTGCTGATGCTACCTCCTGTTCCTTTGTTGTTCTTGTTGTTGTTGTTGCTATTGTTGCTCTTGTTATAATGTCAGGCTTGGTGTTGGCATCATTACTTTTTGTCATTGTGTTGTTGTTGTTGTTGTTACTGTTGCTCTTGCTTTGCATATGAATATGATTTGAGAGAGAGAGAGCCCCGTTTGGCGTTGCCCTCAACGAAGTTCCCTGGCACAGTCGCAGTCACAGTTGGAGTCGCAGACGAAGGCTTCAGCCCTTGGCTTGGTCTGTTCGTGGTGGTTGTTATTTTAATTTCATAATTTTTTCAGCGACGCTGCGTACACTCCACTTTTATAATTTCAAAGCAGATTAATGTTGCGCATATGTGACACCATTTTATGCGACGGGTTTATCTCCTTTATGGCATCATCATCGTCATAGCCCAACACACATAGAGACAAGGGCGTGTGACGTCTAGGCAAGTGTATGTGCATAGGTCTTGCTTTTACAGCAAGGGTATCACAGGTACTTAAATAGGATCAACACAGCATTGGGCCCAATAATTCATAGATTAAAGCACAAGTAAATGCAATGTAAGCACAATGCAAGCTAATATTATTTAGTAATTTACTTTTTTTAATATTTCTTTAATATATTCTATCCTAGAAGTGATTTTAGATATTTATTAAAACTACACTTGAAAAGTTTAAGTCCGGAGCTTAAATAATTTACTTTGTATATTTAACTGGCAGGCTTGTATTTAGACATGACCTGATTGCGATGTGAATCCAACTTAAGGCGTTGTACTCTATGAGAGTATTTGCTTCAATTGTGTTATATTATATGTTCATGTGTCATTGAGTTCATGCAGGAGCCGAATCGACCCGAATCAACTTAACAAGTACAAGCCACGCTCCTTTTTTATTCAATGCTGGGTTTTTAAACTGAATACAAAATCCAGAATCTGCAATCAAAGCGCGGGGCATTCATTCAGCTGTATCTGCAATTGCATTATTCCGCCTACAATAGAACTTCTTTGTGGCCGGAATGAAATTTATACCCAATCAGCTTGGCTAATTTGGTTAGCTCAGTTTCTGTCAGCAGTGCCAAAATTCTGTTTGGAGCATTGTCTATTGTCTTTTGTAATGTGATATGAAGCCTATTCATGGCAAAGCTGTCAAGGAATCCATCCACTCATTGGGATTGCCTCGAGCTATGGATTCGAGCACAGTCCGAGGCTCATTAATGCACTTTGAATAATCGCAAAATCATTCAGACGACGACGATAACAATGGAAGACTGCGACTATTCAGCGACCTCAATGGCAATGCGAAAAGGAGACGGAGTTAGAATCAGAGTTGGAGTTGGAGTCAAAACCAAATTATTGTCGGATTGGACAGAATTTGGGAGTGGGTTTGCTAGTGGCAGTGGGTGCAAGTTACAGCATAAATTGAAATGTTTTCGGATAATTTAAATGACTTAAATTATGTAAATTGTCGCTCCAGACAAAGACTTTGCAGAGCAAAGCGATGCGATTCGTGTATGCCCCAGTCACAGTCCCAGTCCCAGTCTCAGTCCCAGTCCCAGTTTCCAAGTGAAGTTCCTCAATGTTAGCTCTTGTGTCGTCTCGTGAAATGCAGTGCCCCAGTAAAGTGGGGAAAGTGCGCGAATGCCAAGTGGCAATCGTGGCCGTTGCCATCAGCCCGCACTAGATTCACTTACAAATTTAATTAAGTTCAATTGAAAGTAACACCATGGCCGTAGCCGTAGCCGTTGCCGTCGTCAGCGTTTGCGTCGTCGTCTACTGTGGAGGAAGGAGGTAGCTCCGTGTGGAACCGTCGACTTGGACAATGTAGCGACAATCCAAAACTTTGTTTTGACAATTGATACAATGAAAAATTTAGTACTATCAACGTCGCTGCGTGGGCTAACGGCAGCTGTAATAGCCGCAATATAGCACATGTATAAATTTGTTGTGGCACATGCGATATGGCCGTTGGATTTGACTTTTGCCTCGATTTGCTTTACACTTTCATCTGGTGTGTGCACTTGCCCCATATATGCAGTGGTTATGAGCGACAGCATTCCTGACATAATTTGTATATAAGCACAGCGTCTATATTCGCATCTAGATGGCATCAATTCGTACGCATGCATGCGCGTCGGTGTATCTGTATCTGTATCTGTATCTGTATCTGTTGATGCCTAAATTTACATAATTGAATTTGTTTGCTTGATTGTCGAGCTGTCGATGCGCGTTGCCGTGCGGGAGGCACTCACAAAAATGACAATTGCTAGTTCCGGTCGTTTGCAGTTTGAAGTGCCATTGACGCAGCCAGCGGACTGGATCAGGGAGTAGGGAGCGGGGAGCAGACACCAGAGAGCAGGGAGCAGACAGCGGGGCACAACCCTCATGCCTGGATGCCGCCAGCAAAAATCAACGCAATTTGTCAATAAAAATGTAACTCGAACAGATTGTGAAGTGTGCGAATGTGCTCAAAACAATCGCCGGGCATAAATTATAGTCCATACATGCGACTAACCGACTACACCAACACACATTCATCTATATATGAGGATGGGCATCCGTGGCTGCGGGCTCTCATTCTCCTGTTATTTGGGAAGCCCTGTCTGCTTGACTTTAATGGGTATAATGATTTCCAATGCAGATTAAACGATCAGATTATGGTGTACTTCAGATTCTCAAGTGGTCTCTTCAGAGTGCCCGTAGACTCGAGTCGATTGTGTGAATTCAAATTGGTGATAAATGAGTTACTTTAAGGAAAGCAGCAAAGTACCTATTTATTCTATGCAAAACTTAGACGAGCTATTATTAAATTCGTGTACACAATTTAGATGTATTCAAAATGAAGAAATTTAAAAAGTGTTCAACTGGAGCCAGCCATAAGGATATTTGATCGATTGAACAGCAGCGTAAGTAATTAAAATTAATCATGTGCAACTCACAAATATATACATATATATATAAATATATATATGCTCTCATTTGTTTGTCGAAGGTTCGCAATTAATTTTAATGCATTTGACTGCAATCAAAAATGTTTGCTGTTTGCCAGTTGACTTTTGGCCAGGATTTTCGACGCACACATAAAATTGTTCAAGGAATTCATGCAAAAGTTACGAGACAGTGGCCACGCCCACTGACGCCCCTATTCCGTTTGGCAGCCAGCAAAAATACAACCATGTAAATTCAATTGAGAACCAAAACATGACGCAAACGACAGTTCTGTAAGAATGCATCTGCATTTGTTTAGATATTGCAGATATATCTAGTACAATACACACACAATTTCTGCACATACACAATAACACACAGTATATTGAGTCGAGGGCCTGTGGAATATGTTGCAGCACAACAAATTTTATAACGATTGCAAATGTCTGAGCTCTGAGGCAAATACTTTGCGCATGTCAACAAATTTGTTTTGTGTTGGCAAAATTATAAAAGTCGCAATAATTTCTTAAAATCTTTGCATATTTTTGACCGCCTAGAGAGCAAGAGAGATGCACAGATAGCGCGATAGAACGAGGCAGAGAGAGAGGGAGCAAGAGATAGTGAACAAGACCATCGACTGAAAGAAGCAATAGTGCATTGTTGTTACTGCTGATGACTACAACGATGATGATCATGATGATGTTGATGATGATGTTGTTGCTGCTGCTGTGGCTGCTGCATTTTATTTTATGCTTCCTTCCGTTTTTAAGACGGACTTTGCTCGCAGCCCCTCCATCTGCTTGCCCGGCTTGTCTCCGGCCCACGCATACAGTTTTCGGTAGGGTTGTTTATATATCCGCACTTAATGCTTAATTCAGTTACATCTGCTCAGCTCTGCGCTCCTCAGATCTGGTTCGCTTTGCTTTGTTGTCGTCGCAACATTGACAATTTTCCAGTTGTTGTTGTTGCTGTTGCTGTTGCTGTTACCATTGACAATGACATCATCATTATTGCGTGCTCAGCTCCAGCATCAGCTTCCTTGTGGATGCGGTCGTCTTCGTCGTCGCCGTCGACGTCGTCGTCTTCTCCTGCTTCTTCTTCTTCTTCTTGACTGTCACATCTTTGTTATATTTTTGCGCAAAATAAATGAAGTGAAGTAATATTATTGCACTTAGACCGCATTAAGTTGTACGTGGCAATCTGTGCTGGTGCTGGCAAAGTCACCGCACCACTAAGGGGGTGGGCTGCCATTGGATTTACTTAGTTTTCAAATTTAAGTGCCAAGGATTTTCTACGAAATTAGCCAAAGAAATGCCAGAGGCAGCGACAGCGACAGCGACAGCAAGGACAACCCTGCGCTAATAAAACCATAATCAAGTATACGCACTTACATTGCTGCACTTACCCCCTGCCCCCGTTCAAGTCAAGCTGAAACGAGCTCTCGTTCTCAGAACACTCCACTCTCTTCTTCTATCTCCCGGTGTTGTCGGCACAGTTAACAATGGAAAATTGCTGTTGACATGATTTTGCACTCTGGCATCGACTGCATTCGGCAATTAGATTTGTCTCTGCGCACTCTGCCCTAGCTCCTTGTGTCCACCACCAGCAGTTCTGGGTTTGAATTCGCATTCGCAACACATTTTGGTGGCAACCATTGCAAAAGTGCAGTGCTGCAGTTTCCATTGCGTAATGTGCGGCTGTCAATTTGTTTGAATTATTCGCCGTCCTCCTTCTACTGCAGCCCTCGGCCAGCAACGGTCAGCAAACGGAAAGCGCTTTTAATAAACTCTCGAAACAACTCGGATCTGCTCACCGGCTGCACTAGGCTCTGGCAAGCCGCCGGGCCGCAATCCCGTCTAGGTGTCATTTATGCAACAGTTTGTGTTTTATGGCACACGGCCGGAGCTTCAGGCCGGACACTTGACCATTTTTGGTGGGACGGTCACTTTTGCAGGCCATAAAACTAAAATATAATTATTACCAAGGTTTTTTTTATGCTTGCGGTCTTTTTAAACAGCTGCCCCGGGCAACTGGATAGAAAGGCAAAAAGAGAAAGGGTGGGGCAGAATGCAAGTGGGTTTTTAAGTCTTAATAAATATGTGAGGCGACGGACGCTCAGTCGTTAAGTGCTACAGGGTATCAGCCCATGCTCGGGTATCTTAGACCTTCAGTATTCACTGTTTCTAAATTCATTTTAGAATGTGATGAAAAGAAAAACTTATTTAAAATTGTAAGCGATTGTATTACATTTTACTTATATCCTTATATACTTCATTCGTTGTATATTCGAGACGGAACATCGTGTCGTTTTACAACGAAAATTTATTATATACCCTTTTTATGGAATATATATAACCTGGTGGAAGACTGAGTTGACCTACCAAAAAATTGCTTTGAAAAATAAATAAATGTAATAATAACACTTTAAAAAGTGTCTATGGCGGCAGGGTATGCACGATTACAAGTATTTATAGTTCTCAGTTTGCTTCAAATTAAATATATCGCCTTTCTCACATTTTCAACATGTGCAAAATTAAATCTGCCCATAGTATGTTGAGCTCAACGTCTGAAGTTAAATTTATATAGATATTTGAAAATGAGTTTGAAGTCCATCGAATTAAGGAAAAAGCTGAAATCAACGTCGCTCAAACGAAGTTAAAAATAACTTACAAAAAGATTTTTTAAAATGAGTTTCAAGCCGATTGAGGTCGGTACAAAAATAAAATTCGATACAACCGTTTTCCGCCAGTTTTCCACAGTTGCGAATGGAATTTATCAAAAACCTTTCCTTATGTATAAGTTTTAGCTTTCATGCTGTTAGGGTTTGGCTAGTCGATCTTCTCATAAGAAGACTGCGAGTCAAGTTAAATTTTTGTGTAACAAAAATTTTTGTAAATATATAGAGTCTGTATTTCAGTAGTATTGTCCAGTTCTACAGATCCGCAACATATCCTGGACAATGTTCAGAATATTTTGATTATTCCTAGAACATGTGGAAGGTGGCTCAACCAGATGAACGCTGAACGCACTATTGTACCGCAGAAGGGAAGTAAAGCTGTGGTAGATGCTATGTCTAAAAAGCCACAAAAATCTCATAAAATGTGCAAATTGAAAGAGGTCCCAACGCAAATTTTGAGCTGCAACAAAAGCGCCGCTGCTGCCATCAAGTCGAGAGAGGTGCTAGGCGCTGACAGACAGAGAGACATCTGTCGGACTGGTACGCGGAGTCGAACGAGGAACGAGCGAATTGACCAACGTGACCAGCTGCGACTGGGATATGTTGGGTATTCGTCGGTGGGTGGACACCACTTTAATTAGCCTGCGTTCGCGTTTGGCATTGAAAACGCCGACCAGCAAGCAGATGGATAGATAGTTTCATGGACGGCACGAACGAACGAATGGATGGATGGATGGATGGATGGTTGCTTGGTCGATAAATGAAGCGAATGAATGAATGACTGAAGAGTCGAGTGCTTAGACTTTTTGGCGGGCGTTTGAAGTGCGCCAATGATGATTTGTTTTTGGTGCTGTCTTTTCTTTTCCTGTGGCTCCAAAACCTCATTTGCTGGCTGTTGGATTCTGGCGGCTGCTTGCTATTTGCTGTTTGCTATGGCTGTTGTGTGCGTTGGGCGCGTAATTAATTTCTACAACGATTTTTCATTTTGGGGCGCTGAATGAAACAACAAGCGCAAAAGAAAAAAAATAACACGAGGATACGTAACAAACTAAACCGAAGAAATGTTTGCTCAATGAAAAGTGCCAAAAGTAATTAATTTCATGCGAAATGCAACGATGCGCGCTAAGATCTCTCTCCTGCTTCAGTTCTTGTTCTTGTTGCTGATGTAGTTGCCACCATGTTGCGTGTTTTTGTCATTTGTGCCCATGTGGCACAAAATAATTCATGCAGGGCAACTACAACTACAATAACAGCAACAGTGTCAAGAGGTATGAAATACAAGAACAGCAGCCTTAGTCGATTTCCTTGCCATATTTTCTTTTTTGCACTGATAATTGCTTTAATTTTCTATTAATAAGCATCGGAGGATCGCGGGAAGCTGCTAACAATTAGCCGCTATGTTGCATGCGACTTATGACATGGCAGGGACAGACCGCCGGACTGCCAGACAGCCAGACAGCCAGACTGCCAGATTTCAGCTAAAAATGCGAAGCGTCGACAGCGTCATGTTCGTGTTGGTTGGCTTTGTTGCCCACTCCTGCTTTCCGGAGGGGGCAGCGGCAACAAACATGGCGACAGTTGCCAGTTGTGGCAATTAATAATTTTGCGCCGCGCACATACGCGATTAATTATGGGACCGAATGTTGGGGGTGAGGTGGTGGGGCATAGTGTTGTTTTTCGGGATGCCTGGCGGCAGTTGGCGCAACTGTCACGCGTTGCATTTTCATTGAGCCGCTGACCGAAAATAGACAATGAATTGGCCTGGGGATGCCTAAGGGGCAAGGCTGGGCAGGCGGCGGGTTTCATTCATTTTCCAATTAATTGAAGCACGCGCGTTACTTTCACTTCCACTTGCAGCAATACGGGAGCAGCCTCGACTTTCATCGTTTCGCTCTCACTTTCTGGCACATGCGGGTGGCCGGGGCGTGCCGAGCTTAATGGCACTTGAAAATCAAATTGGTAAAAGCAATTAAATGACGCCCCAAGGACACATTACAACAGCGGCAACGGCAACAACAAAAGGCAGACGCCCACACTTACACAAACACGCACGCACACACAACACAACAACAACACACATATGCGCGTGATTGCCTATAAAAAAGAAATTCTAATTATAATTTAACGCAAATTCGCTGTCTGTAGGCTTGCCAGTGTGTGTGTGTGTGTGTGTGTTCATGGCTGAATGCCTTATTTTTGCTTTAAAGGAATCGAACCTTGGACAATCCACCCCAAACTGGGTGATCTCTGGCTCTATGCCTATGTCGCAGGAGCAGGCCCCTGTTGCGCGACGGTCGCTTTGTTGGCGAGTCCTAAAAACAGTCGCCGCACAATGCGCTCGTCAATTGCAGGCCACATCGCAAATCGCTGCAGATGACAGCTTTGGTTCTGGTTCTCGTTCAGCTGCTTATTCGTGTAACGCTCGCAAGTCATGGACCCATCCAAGCCGACAGCCTTTCAACCCGGCAGCTTCACTCACTCGCAAAGTTATTCATTTTGCGCTAGATTTGAAGCTCATCTCACAGCCAGCTTCAACTTCAGCGCCCCATCCGCCACGTATTCCCCCCACTTTTATTTTCTTATTTCTTTTCGCAAATTGGTTCCATATCCATTCGACTACCTCCCCAGCCTTGATCTTACTGCCTGTTGGCGCTATTGTCGTCTACTCCATTGGCGGCGCCTGAGTCGCATAAATCTGCTAGACGCCATTTTGTCTTATTTATTAAAATTAAAATGCATATTTTCAGTTTCGCGTCGTGGAAGCAGAGTCCTCCCCATCCAAATGCCTCGCTGCAGAAACAAATTTTGTTTTTCTTTTCCCTTTTAATCTCCACATGTAATTTCATAAAGCTCCATTAAAATGCTGGCTACTTATGTTGACGTGGACGCTTTTTGACAATATGCTGAGCATATTAGTTTATAGTTTCTACAAAGTAGCTACAAAATAACATATAAGCAATGGTTTTTTATATACGTTATAACGAGAAAACATTCTACTAAAAGTTCCTATTCCTTTCTATATCAAAATAGGTCACGTCTATGTGTGCCCGTAACTCAAATAGTCAGTTTATTCTACTCGATACTCGTTACTGGAGACTTCATTACTAGCTGGGTTCCTTATGCTGTCCCGCCCCCACTCTTGATCTGGTTCCTGGGACCACAACTTATCGCAGCCGAGAAAAATAAAGCAAATAACTTGCGATGTTAGTCGTAGTGTATTAAATTATAGCACATACCGAAGGTCATGAATTCTTATTTTCTTATTTTTTCATTTTACGTATTGCTTTTTCCGAGCCGCACGAGGAGCAACTCCAGCAAATAAATGAAAATTGTCTAAAAGCACAAAAATAAACTAAACTCGCATATTCGCATTTTTGTCGAGAGGAACGCAGCAGCAGCAGCCCCGAAATAGACCTCCCCACCGCCACCCCCACTCACACACAGGCTCTTACTGTGGCGAAACCCATCCCAACCCAACTCAGCTTCAACACCACCAAAGCCAGCAATAACAACAACAGGCACTGAAAAAGGCAACAAACAGCACGGAGAGCATACAGAAAAACGCAAAAAGTAGCGGAAAAAATAAGAGAAATTGTATAAATTGAAGTCCTTTCGGACCATATATCACTTTACTTGACAGAGCAATTCCCTTATCTTTGAGAAATCCTGTCGACTGGAAAGTGCGCAAGGACGCGGCGGGCAGGCAACAATGCTGGGAATGGGCGAAAAGAACGGCAAGGACCAGAATGAGAGGAGCGACAAATGCGGGCCATGCGGTGCGGCGGGCCTGATGTCGGCAAAGCTGCTAAGCTCAAGTTTAGCAAAACCCACAGTGGGGAAAAGCAGCGCCAGCTGAACCTAAAGGTGGAGGCGTGGGCGTGCGTTGGCAGAAGGCGTGGCATAGCTTAAAATGACAGCGCGCGGTTTATTTGAATTTCTTATTATGGTGGATGCTGGCAATGTGAGGGCGGCAGTCTGGTTATTTTTTTTTTTAATTTTCCCAGCGTATCCTGTGGGGCAAATCCTTTCGAAGCGACATGCCCGATGCCCCACAATTGTGTGCCGCAACCGAGGCGTATTCAATTAGAGCACCTTTTTATGCAAATATTTTCCCTGTAAAAGTTCAATAATTGGCGATGTTCTACAAGTCAAATCAATGCGTCAGGTAAGCAAGCCCAGCCAACCCAGCCGATCCGCCCAACTCCTTCAAAAGCGGACTTCATTTCGATGAGGGCCTGGTCCTTGGGCTTGCCGCATAATTTAAAATAAAAGACAGGACTCTGGACAGCCCTGCCAACTTGGGGTTGCTTCGGAATTAGTTTTCTAACCTGCGGGCGCGTAGCTGATAATTAAAAATGCAATTTTTTATACGCTCCCCACGAAACTGGTCCTCAGAGTGAGCCGCCCGAGCTAGCCGAGTGAGCCGTGGGAGGCTGCCGCAAAAGGCAGCTCAAGACAATGACGGCGGCATCTTTGCTTCTGACGCATAAACCAAAACGCAAAATGTTGCCCCAGGGAATGCGACGGATTGTGGGTTATGGGTAGCGCAACCCTTTGAAAGTACCACACTGAATGTACATAGGCATAGACTTATATCTCAACATACATATGTATTGTCAGTACATGCCACACACCAATCATGGTAAGCATAACAACCTCATTTTGGGTGGAACTTTTGCATTATCCTGTCAGTGCAACCGGCCTTATCTACCTTTGCCATTGGCCCGAAATTCTTAATGGCAATTTGAGCTGATTTTCAATGTTCCAACTGGGAGTTGGCATCTAGTTGGGCTGCCATCCAGCTCTTTATCAAGCCATTATGCGAACCAGGCTGATTAAGCCGTCGATAAGTTGCTGAACCGTTATATGACCGAGGCCTCTTGTTACCGCTTTCCACAGACTTCACCCCGCCAGGCCCGACCCAGACGCAACCCATGCTTTTGTACATGTGTCCGCTACCTGGCCAGCGACGTTTAGCAAACAAATTTGGTGTCTGACATTTTCTCACATTTGTCGAGAAAAGTTTTCGTGCACATGGACGACGAGAAAGTCAACCAAGGCGACTGCGGCTTCATTTTAATGAGGCGTTAATTAATTGCGCCGCTTGCGCGTTTTGACACTGCCAAACCAGCCCAACGGTCGAGAGGAGAGATTTATTGTCTCTCGTACTCTTAGCGCTGTCTTTGCGAAAGTGTTTATTAAAATATTACATTTGACATAATTGGAATTTATGTGACACAGTCCCAAAAAAATCTCGCATAAAGAAATGCCTACAAACAAACAAACAATATAGGAAAGGGTATTGGCCCGAATGAAACAGATAATGGTCAACTTAAAAACGAACAGTGCATATAACAATTATAAGTTTAAAATACAAATTTCACTTTAATAATTATTTTTGTTTATTTTTTTAATCTATATATTCTAATATTATATCAAAAAATATTTATTATTTTTCTTTATATTTATAGAATCTAGAATTCCTGCAGAATAATAATTAATTTTCAATTTTTGTTTTAAAATGTAAATATTTTTTTAAATAAAAATGGTTAGCCAAAACTTATATTTTAAAAGCCCAATAGATAGCTTTGTATGTATAATTATATTTGAATATATATTATATAAGCCAGGAACCGTAAATGCTATCATTTTTAACATACAAAATATTCTTGAATAATTATTTTAAATTTTTATAATGCTCAGAACAATATTCTTAGTGCTCAACTTTTATGGGGGCTTATTAGGGTCTTTGCTATCATTTGAAGCAGCCTTATTTAAACAAATGCCTTTATATACATACCTGAGATTGGTTCTAAGAGCTTAAAAATTACCTGCATATGTGCACATGCATACAAAGTTAGGCGCACATATAATGACTCTCATGAATTATTCATTTTAGTATTGGGCAATCGGGATACTATAAATAATCTTTTATGTATTGATGGATATATTCGTGTATCTAATTATGATGCCAACTACTTCACCTGACTGATTAACTTGAGGTGTAATATATTTTGATTAACATTCCCATTACTTATATGAGCACTAGCTGGTACTTCCCAACCCATCCCCTCTGCCCATAAAATATTTTAACTCCCACAGTACTAATTTGAATTTATTATCGAAAAAATCGAAAATGTTTTATGTTTGATTCTTTCAACATATTTCCATAATAACTGATATTTATCAAAAAACTTAAAGACAATTAGATAATAAGAACTAATGAAAGTTCTATTGAGTTTATTGAATTCTTTAAGAGCTTTTAAGGCCAAAGTAGATAATTGTGCAAAAGCCATACTTCTATAGCAAGAAAATCATTCTGTGTGACTCGGCTATGCTCTATATATTTTTAAATAACATCAGTTGGAATCCAAGTTTCAAGTTTAAGAAGGATTTCTGAGCTCTAATTTTTTAAAATGTACTGTATTTTATTTAAATGAGTAAGTGACCGGTTGCTGTTAGAGCTATTCTGATTACGAGTACAACCTAGAGGGCCATTGCCCAATTAGAAATCATTTTAAGCGCCTTAAGCCAATTGACATGGTCACCACACAATGGGCAAGCAAACAACCGAAAGAACCGAAACAACTGACATCGAGCAACCCCATGGCCATCTTAAGCGTCTGATCTCTTGTCTAAACGCACATAAAAGTCATCAAATTCACTGAAAACAACATTTGGCTTTACGTTTACGTTTTGTTGTCATTGTCACCGGGACACAAGCTGGGACGGGGGACGCGTTTGGGCTTTTAACTTTTTTGTTGCCATCTAGCGAAGCACACCCCGCAGTAATCAACAAGAGTGGCAATGGCGACGATGTGCACTGCGTCCTGGCGCGTCCTGGTGCGTCCCGGCGGCAGTGCCAGCGACGTTGCCTGCCCTCAGGGAAACGTCAAACAAATGACAGTTGATTAGACAAACATCTCGACGGCGGCAGCACAAAACGAGCATCAAATGGAAAATTGTGAAATTATGCAATACGCTTTCGCACTCACCGTCGCTTCCCCTTGCCCCGCTTCACCTCTCCCCATCTGTCCTTTCCACGCGCCGTGTCGCCCGAGTCAAATGAAGTAGTTTTGGACCCGGGCGATCTTAGCTGGCTGATAAGATTAAACTCCAGCGTACGCACCACAGCAGTTGCGACACCCATTCAAGCTACCCTTGCCCCAAACCACCCCGTCTAGCCCACGGGCAGAGTAACAGACAGACAAACAGCTACAGATACAGATATATGGAGGAAAACACAATGCCGAAATAATTGAATGCGATGAGGCTCATAGCCATCGTTGGCGTCGTTTTTTGCCATCAAGCCGTTAAACAACAGGCGTAAAGAACAACAACAGCAACAACAACAATGCTTTCGGAAATGGGAATGGCAAAACGGCATCAACGGGGCCCAGAATGGGCCTCATAATAATTTGTGAAATGGGCAATATCAGTCGGGGCAAGTAGTTACAATTACTTAAGTGCCTGCGAGCAAGTCCCATTTGAGAGCAAAGAGCCCCTGAAAACAGTTTTAGTTGATCCTACCGCAGATTCTGCTAAGTGTAGTGCTGTATTTGAAGGCTCACAAGTGAAGGTTACAATCAGGATTAAAAATTATGAAAATATTTATATTCATTTATATGTCCATATTGTGACAGCTTAAGTCAATTAGAAAAATATAGGTTGCATGTGCTGGCGCCGTGGAATGATCAACAACCACTTTCCCAGAGAACAACGGATCAATAAATTTGATAGATCCGAATGGATATAGGTTTCAAGGTGACGAATTCAAGTGTTGGACAGAGCTGGGCAGGTGCGAAAGAGATGTGACATGATGATTCTATTGAATTATATTAATAATTGATATGAACAAAAGTTTGTAGTCTTATGCGACTGACTGCTTAATACTCTGTTCAAAATGCAATAGAAGAAGATTTTAATTATATTTACCATACGAAGTTAGTATGAAGTTAAAGTTCCATATTCTTGATATTCATAAAGCCTGAGGACCCAACCAAGCTTGGCGAAACATCACCCAAGCCAACTGTGTTGTAATAGAAATGTATGCAATTTTGGATCTTTTACAATAAACCTAATAAAAAAATAAAAATAAATAAATTAAAAAAAAAAATGTATACTATCTTCCATAAATCAAAAGGTGTGTACTTCAATGCCTCCTAATTTTCTTTTGCGTTTCAAGAATTATGCCCTGACAATGAATGCAGGTGCATATGTATGTCAAGTATAAACTACAATTTATCATAGTCCGAAAACATTTAGCGTATGTTTTCAAACAAGTTCAAATTCAGCTAAAAAGAGCAAGGTACGCTGACCGGGCTCGTATCCTAAAAAAAAAATTCAGATAGTCGAAAAATGAAAAACCACCCAAGCCTAAGCCAAAGCCTGGGTCACAAATGAAAACAATGCAATGCTCAGCAGTTTTCATTTCTCTACCTTTGTGCAAGATTCGCTCAAATGAATGAAATGCAGGAGCAGCACCAGCAGGCAGAGAGCACAAAGGACCAGCAGCAGGAGCAGGAGCAGAGACCTCAACTGCGTTGAGTGGAACGTCTGTTTCTAGAGCGTTTGTTGTTTTTATTGTGGTTTTAGTAGATGCAGGAGGAAGGGAATAACGAAAACTCGTCGACTGCAATAAAGGCCAAGCGCAAAAAAATGTCTCCTTCTGTTGTGGTTGTTGTTGCAAGGATTGTTGTTGTTGTTGTTGTTGCGTGGGCGATGCTTAACAAACAACAGAAGCTGCTGCTTCCCGTTTTGTTGATGAAATAAAATCCGCCTTTTGTGCATTTAATTTTTAGAATGCCAAACAAAGCGCAGGCAACAACAAAGGGCGTACCAAATAAAACACAAGCGCCAACAACAGCAACAGCAACAACATCACCCACAACAATAGTCGCTCACAATGAGCAGCAGGACACTAAAGCTGTGCACACTGCATACAAAAACCTGAAAGGTTGTCGTCGTTCTTCTCAACGTCGTCCTCAACCTCATGCCCATGCTCACTCCTATCCTCGACCCTGTCCCGCTAACAAAGAAGCACCAACTGCAGCCTTGCAATTTGATGCCCCTGTTCAAAAGGGTTGAGCAGTAATCGCAATCGCACAGGCACTCGCAGGCTCAGCCGTGCGTTAGGGCAACTTAATTATTGGCACGCGCTGCAATTTTTCACATTGACTTTGCAAGCCTGTTTTTATACTCTGCTCAGAGAGGGAAGGGAGTAAGTTGTCTTGATACAATGTCCATCTGGCTGACTTTATCCAGAGACTCCAAATATTCGAACTGTTTAATAAACTGTATTCTTTAAGGAATATTCTAAAAATAATAAAAAAATTAATAAAAAGGTATTTTCCCGAACGGTCTTACAGAATTTCAGTTATTATATAAATGAATAGAGTATGACGCAGTCGGTTGCATTGGTTTTTATTTTTGTCTATTATCTTCGCATATTGCTGGAGAGCGAATTTGAGACGCGCCACGTGTCGTATACGCAACCTTTGACCACAACGATGGGACAATAACAACAAAATTAACAGCAGCAGGCGGGAAAGCAACTATTAAATAATAAGAAAAGCTCCCTTCATAACAGCAGCAGCAGCAACAGCAACAACAACAGAAGAAGCAACAACAATAGCAAATACAGCACACAAAACAACTCCCCGCGCGCTCGTTTCGGAGCCATGAAATTTCAGAGCTTGAAGCGGCGCCAGAGAATCTCAAGACGCAACATTGTAAAAATTACATCAATGGATTTAGTCCTGGTCCTCTCTCTTATCATGGCAGCTTGCTCGTGTATTCAATGTGAAAATAATTTCTTTATCCTTTTTATGTGCCCATTTGGCTTGTGCCTTTATGCCAAAATGGCAATGCCAAGCATCAGAGCCAAGCAAAGAAAGAAAGAGAGAGAGACGGAGAGTGAGACACGAGAGGAGGGCATGCCAACGAGAGTATGGGATTGGGGTGTACAAGTCGGCGGGTTGGCCCGTTGTTGTAGTAATAACATCCCCCAAATGGGTCATTTGCGTATCCTCAAACAGCGAATAAAAATCAGTGAATAAGAAAAACAGGAAGTGTCAGAGGACATCCGCATGTTTGTTGCTATTGTTGTTGTTGTTTCTCTCGTATTGTTCACACTACATGTTTATATGTGTCTGTGAGTGTGCCTATCTACCATGAGTGTGTCTCCACGAGTGTGGACCATAAAAGGACCACAGTTTTTGGGTCTCAATACTTTTGATTAAGAGTTCGACATCGGAGCGCTGCTAATTGCAAACGACGTTTGGCCTCACGATTTATGTCGTGCCCGAAATGGTCGTCCTTACGGCTGGGTCCAGCTGCTTGCAAATGGACAACCTCTAAATGGGCATGTCTACTAATTATCAGAGGACGTGTGTCTGGAGTGCAAAATGAGTGTCTAGAATGTGCCAATTTTAAAGCACGCAATTAGTTATACTAGAAGGGGCAGGAAAAACACTCGCAAACGTATTGAAGCTATTTGCAACTTTTAGAGGTTAAGTTATCCAAAGCACCGTTCCAATGCTCTGTTTCGACTGAAAAGAAAGCTTGAGTTCAGGATCACAAAACTGCAATACTAGAGCCAAATGACCCCAAATGCAAGGCATTGATTTGAACCGTGCACCAAAGCATCGAAAGCGTTGGAAGGGCTTTAATTAATTATTTATTAGTTAATTATTTTAATATACACATCAAACCTACTATAATTCATAGATATTTGGATAATAACATATCCAAATTGTTCTTATCCCACATCTACTTGACGTCTGTCTATTGGCAGCAATATGTAATTAAGCTGAATGTGTTTATGTGTCGATCGCCTCTGGATTTTTATATATTTCTATCTATAATATGCTAATCTCCAGACCTATTCATACAGTTCAACTTTCTAAACGCTGCACGTGTAATCTTCAACAAGCAACCAACGACGCGTCGTCTCACCGTCTGCCTGTAATCCTTTTTTCGCAATTAACAACACATACGCATGTCAACACAACAGCAGGCAACAGCAACAACAGCCACTGCAACAGCAACAAACTAATGGCCACAAGGCAGAGATGCAGTCACCGCCAACCGACAACCGCCAACCAACCACCGACAGCCGACAACCGCCATAGTCAACGGAGTTCCGTGTCTGGCGAAGATTAATGTGCGAGTTGCGTTCTGCTGTGGCTGTGGCGCGTCTTGGCGACTTATGGAAATTCATCATTATCTGTGACTCTGGATGCTAGCCGGCTGCACAGTGTGTTTAATGAGTTCTCAAGCGATGTTCAATTCAACTCATTAGCTGCATTTTCCTGCTAGCCAAAAAGTGTACATCTCTCTGTCCTCCACTTGGTTTCTTTGCATATATTAGCTCCAAGTTGGGGCTGCAGTGGCTGTGTCTGTGGCTGGGGCTCGTGTGCGTATTTGTCATTGTCAACATTGGTGTAGAACATGGCGATGGCTATAGCGATGACTCCTTCTAGTTGCAGCTGCCCAGGCTTTCACGAAGGTGATTAACATAAACGCCAAGTGTCATGTTTTGCACTTTTAGTCGCCAAATGGCAATCGGCTCAACAACTAGCTCGAGACTAAGCTAAGCTGGCCACGCATCTAAAGCCTAACAAATTGTCTAACTAAATATATGAATTGAAATGACCACCATCCCCCATAATGCTACGGCCCAGCACGATCCCTAATCCAAGTCTTGGCACGCGCTGAGTCCCATAACAAACGCCAAAAACTTTGAGGCCATAAATCACGGCGTTTGCCAAACAAAACAAAACCCGCCCGGA
Source organism: Drosophila novamexicana (assembly GCF_003285875.2). Taxonomy (NCBI): domain Eukaryota; kingdom Metazoa; phylum Arthropoda; class Insecta; order Diptera; family Drosophilidae; genus Drosophila; species Drosophila novamexicana. Next base: position 1,043,055 of record NW_020824809.1, on the reverse strand, counting down.
ATCCTCGAACCGCAGCTAGGCAAACAAACAAGCCAGGGGCAGACCGAGCGAACTGCGAAACGGGCAGCGCCAGCACCTTGATAAATTCAAAAGCACGCACTTTTGATTTAGGCAAATCCCCACTATGATATGAGAACACGGATACTCCCAAGACGTATTTGTGTGTGTGGAGCCAACGACACTATATCATGCATTGGCAGGCAGCGCTCCAGCCGGAAAGAAAGAAATCTCCATAATATATGCCGGAACATATTCCGCACACAAATTGCACACAGCAAGCGCCCTGACCAGTCCGAAGGAGCCGTCGTCCTGCCTTCCCTGGTGCTGTCAGCTCCCAAGCTTCTACTGAGCATTGCAATATTATAATTCAAATTTATGCAGCCAAAAACCCTTTTCACACGCACTTTCTTATCGACACCATATGATTAGGAGCGGGACATCAACGCTTGGCAAATAAAAAACTTGTTTTTTACCATTCCCATTAAAACCGGAGAGAGCTGTGGGCAGACGGCAGGGCGAAGGAAACGGAAATGAAGCCAAATGGAACAAGCAAAACAAATTTACAAAATGAAAATGCCGCACACCCCCACACACACACATACACATCCACGCGCACACACATTAACAGTGGCTGATGGGGAGAGGGAGATGGAAACGGGTTCGTAGATTGGGGGTCGGGTGACAAAACACACACAAGACAGCTGAGCAGCATCCCCCACGGTATTCGCTTGGCGATTTGCCTGTCACAGGGCTGCAGCATACCCTTTCTACTCCCCCCCAAAGCACTCTCCTGTCCAGAAAATAGCTTCGCTGTCGCCGTCGATACTTGTTTTATTTATTGCTTTTTTAACCCTTTTTTGGTTGATTTGCTTTCGTTGTCGTTCGCTGTTTTCTGGGTTTCCCTTTGCAGACCTCCTGCTAGCCTCGGCTACCTCTAGACTGCCCATTTATATTGAACTAACAGCAATGATAGCACCACGCCCACCGCCCCCACCCAGAGATTCAAGCAACTGGCAATCGGCAATTTTCACTTTTGCGTACTGCAATTCAACGGCCGCTTAATGAACTGAACTCCATTCGAAATGCATCGATTTTCAGCTGTCCCAGAAGTTTTCCACAACCTCATGTTTTTTTTTTTGTTTTTGTTTTTTTTTTTTTGGCAAGCCAAGCTTTTAGTTTAATGAAAAGAAAGCAGAAAGCTCGACGCATTGCGATTTGTTGCATTTGAAATAAAGGTGGTAGGAACTTAGCTTAAAAAGTTCTTGGAATAAGCGATGGATTACTAACATATTTGTATTCTTGTTAAAGATCATTCGAACACAGACAATCGTACATAATTTTGTGCAAATAATGTGCAAGAGAATCAACCTAATGCAAAAAGGAAGAACGGGTCGATGTCGCCCAATTGCTTGTAAATAAACGTGCACGAAAGCCGCTACATTAGCTACTTTTGCACATACCAAACAGATATCACATAACAAACCAAACAGAAGACTTATCAGACGATATTTTTTTAATATTTAAAAATGTGTAAAAAGTGTGTATTGGTCTTGTACAAATCGAAATGATTTCAGTGATTTCATACTCAAGAAGCGTTTGCCCATTGAATCGATCGGCCAAAGCTCATGTTTTTTACTCAGATTGGGTAATTATGTATTCAAATATACAATCGATTATAATTGTTTTTTTTTCTGTAATACAAATTTATAAGTCTTTTCCACTTATGGGAGCAGCTCAATTAGACAGCCTCCAACACCGTCGTCACCAACCGCCAGGCTAAAAGATCAAGATGGTAATACTTGTACTGCTTAAGCCAGTGGCCACAACGCTAGATAACGTTTTATAATTGCCTTTGATGTATGTATGTAGTGTTTGCAGATAGTTGTCAATACATATACCAATCGTAAAATCTGAAACCTACAACCTGATATCAACTCAGCGCATACTGCGCTTCTCGAAGCAACTTCATTACTGGCTCTGATCGCAGAGATTTCTCTAGCTCTTAATTAAGATGGCATGTTAAGAGCGGCTGCTGTGGCTGATGCTATGCCAAAGTTTACAATTTTTTCATTATTTATTATTTATTAAATAGCGAAGCTGTTATTTTGCCACATTGCAGCGCCTATTTTGTCCCCAACTGGAGCCAAAGCTAGTTTCTGTGGATAAAATATGTTATTTTGACTTTTTCAAGTGTTCATTTTTTTGGTTTTGGCACTTTATTACAGATGATGTATGCTGCTGCTGTTGCAGATAATAATGATGATGATGATGATGATGAGATGACCTCATTGCTAGTGGAACACACATACAAACACATTTCAGCTCAAACTCTGTTCGGGATTATGTTGTTGCTCATGCAAAAAATAACACGCTGACCAACTCGCCTCCATGGCCATCTGCCTCATCTTGGCTAATAATTTCAGATGTTGCTTGCTATTTTTTTTACCGCTGGCTGCATAATGACAAAAGTTTCTGTTTTTCTATATAGTTGTTGTTGCTGGCGCTCATCTGCTCAGTGGTGGTCAGTGCCCAGTGTTGTCCACTGGCCGGGCGCGCACAACAGATGACAATCATTTAATTAGAAACTTTCCCATAGGCTCGAGCCAGCTCTCGGTATTCGTTGTTTCACTTTTTGTTTTAATATTATTTTTTTGTTTTTATTATTGTTTTTTTTTTTTTGTATATAGTTTTGCGAGCTGTTAATTAACTTGTTTGAACAGGTGTGAAAATGTTGTCACTGCCGGTGCTGGGGATGCTGGGGCCGGTAATTACAGTTGGCCAACTTTTCATATGCTTTTCAGATGCTGCCCCAAAGCCGCTTTGGCCTTTGTCTCATATTTGCATAAAGCAGCAGCGGCCACTGCGGGCCTCATGCATTCTGCGGTGACATTCATCAGACAAGGAGCCACTCCGGCGACTATTGGCCGCGCTGAGGCCTTGCAGAAATTAAAAATTCCGATTGGAATTCCCCGATAAGTTACCGCCGCAGAAACAATTAAATATCGCTGGCGTCGTCCACGACACGATTGGCATTTGTTATAGGCGCCTGGGTGCTCGCAAATGCGTAGCAATTGGCGCTACATTTGGCCACAAAATGCAGCAGGCGCTACGTGACCGATCGCTGTTCAAGATATGGGCGCAGGAAAGCGACAAGCCGCCAGTCTCCAGCCCAGCCACATACAAAAACCCAGACCAACACCAATGCACCGACAATGTAAGACGGCCCAAGACAATCCAATCCAAGACAAGACAACTCCAATTGTCAGGGCGCCGTTCGAGCGGCGGATTTGCAACTTGACTGATGATCGTGATTATGCTTCGTTTGGACTATTGACAATACTGAGCCCAGGCCACAGTGCTCTGTATTCTCTTTGTGAGCATTATAATTAGCTAGAAATACAACTGAACAGAGGTATCTAATAAAATTCCAGGTTCATATAACTAAAGCCAACCACGTTAACCCTAGGAAAAGCAATCGTATTCATTAGATTTTGATTTTTTTTAATTTGAAATCTTCAGCTTACAAAACATGTTCACTGATCCTCTATAAGGTTCGAAAATGTAGTCTGGTCAGATCTTTTCGTGAGCGTGCGTAGAGAGTGCCCGACATAAAATCCAGGGATAGCCAATTGCCTTCAGGTCTACCCAGTCGGTCCCAGCCATGCGATCGTTCATTAAGCGAACGCTTTGTATAAATTATGCTAATGATGCTTCAATTGATTTGTAATAAAAATCCAAAACGCTACAGAAATAAGATAAATATGCTCAAAGCACGCACTTTACTGAGCACAACAGGGAGAAAGATCTGGTCCGCGGCTGTGACTGCGGCGAGACTCCTGCATGTTGTCTACCGCCTGTTGTCATCGCTGTTGTCGGCGTCTTGGCCATGGCCAGGGGCAGCTGGCTGTTGTCGTTGTTGTAGTTGCTGTTTTTGTTGTTGCAGCTGAGCGCTGCGTGGATTGCTGGCCAAAGTTAGCAACAATAGTAACCAACTAAAAAGCAACAACAAGAACAAGAACGGCAACCACTACAACAACAAATTTACATAATTAGAAAGCTGGCACATATGCTGCCGCCCACACCATCATCTTTCTCATCGGTAACACCATCAGGAACTGTTTCTCCATTGCAACCACCGCATCCGCCAGACAAGTTCAAGTTGCCATTTTGAACCCTTTCAACCAATTTGAAACGGGGACCGCGCCAAACATTTTCCCGTTGCCCAGCTGCTGCAATTAATGCCACAGAAGTGCTCCATGTGCCCAGTGTGTGTGCATGAGAATATGTGCGAAATTGAGAAAACATGCCTAATTTCGTGTAATTGCTATTTGATTTATTACAATCTACAAAATTTGACTTTTGGCGCAGTCTGCGACGCCGACAAAGTCCCCAGTCGCCGCTGCTGTTGCTGCGGTTGTCGCTGCCTCTCGGATTTGAACTGGGATTGGGATTGGGATTGCGATTGGATAGCCCACCAGCCTGAGTAGTTTCTACATAGTATTGTATCGCATGTATTTACTGTTAGACGAGCTTGGTGGCATTTTTGATGAATTGCCACCCACCAGAAGCGGCTTGTTCTTGCTATTGCTGTTGTCGTTGCTGCTTGTCGTGGCCTCTGCTGTTGCTGCCAGTCGCACAAATTTTCTAATGAGTAATTTGCGAGTGAAACTGAGCTGCCTTGTTAATGATGTGCGTGCTGGAAGGTGGGTGAGCTAGCGGAAAGGAAAGAGAGACGAAGATGAACGACATTGGGGTACGTGATAAGATTTCTGCATTGACTTACTGCAAGACAGCTGCTAGCACTGTAAGATATGGAAGCTGTCAGGAGAGCAACGAACATCTAATGATGTGCCATTCGACTGCAACCAAACATAAGCTTAAAGAAAATCAGTTCTAAATCAGCAAATCAAAAGTTGAATTTCTAAATAAAACTTGGTTCTCGACCGAGGCTTAGATGCAGCCCTACATATAGTAGAAAAGTGTAATTTCCGTATAGAAGTACAATTTCAATTTTTACCCTCCCCTTGGATAATAATGAAGTTTGACCAATCGACAATTAGCAATTGTCAAGTGAGTATACATATTATATGTATGTAAGCTGTAAGCCACCCATCAACGCGGACCTTAATGAAGCCTATTCACGTTGAACGGTCCCCAGTTCCCTGTAGCCCTGCCCCTCTCCCTTTCCTTAAAACAGGCTGTAGCTCATGTCAGACGGCTTTTTGCGTTGACAATTTTCCTGTGTGATGTGCTCAAGATTGATGGGCCGCAATTATCGCCAGTTGAGTAATTTATATGAATACCAAAATGGGCGTGTCGCACAAGTGACGATGCGCAAGCACATACTCAAGCGTGTGTGATTGTGTGTGTGTGATTGCGAATATGTGGAAATTCAATTAAAATGAAGTGCAATGCAATATTTTATGCAGTAATTGGAATTAAAATTCAAAACTAAGTAAATATCGATTTCAAAATGGAATTGCGGGAAAGGTCTACAAAGAAAGAGCGCACCACACACACCCGATTATGTACAAGTGGGGTAAGAGTCCGTTTATGTGTGTGTGAGCGACTTCATATGGCAATAACACAAATTACACAGCATATGGTGCCAATGATGTCGACGTTGCCCTTTTTGGTGGCAACAACAAAAGCCAAGCCCAAGCCCAAGCCCAAGCTGTAGCTGGAGCACTTGTACACTTGTACAAACCGTTATTATGTGTTTTCGAGTGTGTGTACGTGTGTGTGTGTGTGGGTGTTTGTGTGTGGGTGTGTGGCTCAATCCTTTTGCCTGTCAGTGATTTTAATGCCTTTATATTTCTCGAGCACAAGTTACTTTCCTTTCCTGGGTGAGTTTCCTTTTATTTTTTACTTTCGACAAGCTTTTTACTTTTTTAATCTCAGGTGACGCCGCCTGGGTGTCGTAAATCACGCCACTCTCGCCCTGCAACCCCCTCGATATAGACCTTATCGGAAAGGGGTTGCCACTGCCTGTCTGTGTGTATGTGTGCGTGTGAGTGTGTGCGATAATTGAGTTGTGAATGTGCTTTACAATACTCGTATATTTTTTGGCGCGTTTCCCTCCAGAAATTGATATGCCGCTCAGGATGTTGCGAATTATCGCATTATGCATTTGTGATAAAGAAAATAATAGCGAATGCGAAACATCAGGAGAAAAGAACATCCAGGCTAATTTTAAATAAATATCTAGGCACTTCAGATCCTTCAGCAACCACCCGCTATGCCTTTATTGTAGGCCCATTTCCATTAGTTAAATTTCACTTTACCGCTGCACCATAAAGAATTATAAAATGTCTTAATGGTCGCATAACAATTTCAACAATGGAACCCGCCCTGAGAAGCGACACTAATCGCCAAACAAAATTAAATTTACACAAAGTTTTCCCCTTTTGTCTTTGAGATGGCTGACAAAGGCCAGATAGCTTCAGCGGCTTTGCTCGGTTATTGTGGTGCTCTCCCAGCGGAAAGTGTTAAACATGTCAGGGAATTTGTTTATTGGGCTTTTCTGGGCCACTTTCTATGAGTGGGTTGGGAGATCTGGCCATGGGCATCTGTTTGGTTTGCCAAAGAGGCAAGAAGCAGAAGGCTCTTAGTCGCTAGGAAATTTTAATTACCAGAGCTGCAAGTTTAATTAAAATTTAACAGAAACTGAACTCTTTCTGCCAAAGCCAATGCCGAAGAAGCCTCTGCAGTTGCCCGCCAGGTGGCGGCATATTTCTTGCGCAATTTCGGAGCCGCTGAGCTAATTTTTAATTAGTTGAAATTGCATAAATTGCTGTCAGTCTCCTCCAACCCCCAACGCCTAACCGCTAACCACCGTCGCCAGGGAAGAGCCGGCAACTAAAAATACATTTCAAAATGGCGGCCGACAGGCGCAATTACAATTACCATTGCATACTTTTACGCTGCGTACATAACCTCAAAAGTGCCGCTGGATACTGGCAAATGTCATTAAATAAAACTTAATTGACAATTTGAAAAGTCCACTGAAAAGGGGATAGGTATACAGGGGGTAGACACTGCAACAGTCAATTAAGTTTACCAGTAACGGCAAAAAATAAAGAATAAACAACCACAATAACAACCTTTGACTTTTGCATTTATTTGCGAAAATTCCAACAAAATTGCACAAATTAAACACAGAATCGGCAATAATTTAGCACTTCTCGGCATTTATCGCACATACACATATATCGAGTTGAATGGGCGGGAGGGCGCTTGCATCCGGCTGCGGGGCACACAATTGGCATGCAAACAAAATGCCGTTTTAACGCTAACTGACAGCTCAAGTTAAAAATGTCTGCTTATCAAATTGGGAATTATTTAAATATGCGTTGCTAATTAGGCAGCATACAAATACGTTTATTGAACGAAATGTGTAAAGTTCCGCAGATAGAAGTTGCCAATTTCTGGAAGAGTTGTACCGCGCACAGGGCATCTACACTGGATATCCGTCCAATAATAAAAAAATATATATCGTCTATTATAATGTATATAAACTACTTATATTACTAGTACTTTTGGGTATCAGTTTATAAAGTTAAGATCGAAAAATCATAGATGCATTTTGATTATCTCAGTTTTAAAGCATATTATACGACGAGAACTAAGCTTGACAGATTTATGATAGTGTATTTTTTTTTTGACTTATGTCAATTATATTTTTGATCGCCAGAGCTTACCGGGAAAGGGTATGCCATACCCGAGCATCCGTAGAGCTTTTGCATAAATTGCGTTCCCACATGGTCATGTTCACCCTCTGAAGCTATCCATTTAGACTGGTCATGCCAATTGTACGGCTCCAAATGTCAATTTGGAAGCAGGATATACGCCAGAGTTTAATTATGCAAGCGGCCAGTAAAAAAAATGGAAAAAGGCTTGACCAGCCAAAAATGATATACAACTAATTTATTTTCAATTTTCGGAAATCATGAGCGCTATTAAAATTTAGTTGCATACCGCTCTAATAGACTGGCTAACTAACGGACTTCTCTCGTATAATCAGGCGGTAGTAAATGTGGCATGAAATTTGTGCAGAGCACCGTTGCAGACTGTGGCCAGTTGTTGGGCAAATTCCAGCAGGACTCCCGCAGTTCTCTCATGGCTTTCGCATGTGGTTGTTGCCAGGGCGGCTTGTGGTTAGGGCTTGCGGTGGCTTTTTATTTTTGCATTAACAGCAACAAACACGACAATGAAATGACAACTGAAATGTCCGATTATATTCCACACACACTCATGCACTAACAGAGACAATACGCAAATAATAATGCAATATTATTTTATTTCCAAGAGGTGGTTGGGAGGGGCTTCAGCTGGGGCTGGGCTCGAAGCCCTGTTTGCTATTCATTTTGCTGACCGGCGGCCATTGTCGGACGGATGTTAACTTCCACTTAAATGGCTTCGTTTCCGCTTGTCGTTTATTTGGCTTTTTAATATAATGTACATAATTTTTCAATTTTTATTTATGCATATGCATTTTGTGTGTATGCATTTCATTTGCAGTGACAATGGCATTTGCAGTTGCAGTTGCATTATCGGCCAGCCCAAATAATAATAATGCATAATAAAAACCCTCTTTCTGGAACCGCAAGTGGAGCTCGATGTCGACACAAATCAGACGTCAGCATTTTTCACATTCGCCTTTTTCTGCTTAATTTTGCAATTTTTGCCACAAAGCGTATCACAGCTCTGCCACGCCCCGTTTTAACATTTAAACCGCCATTCAGTCCCTCAGCCCATGGTCAGTCAGACTCTCTGTCGAACTGTCTGCCCGTCTATCTGCTCGTCGGCTGGTCTGTTCGTCTGCTCGCCTGTCATTTCATGTGCAGCTGTGTGCGTGAATATATGACTTTCATGTGGAGGCACATAAACAGACATACACACACTCGCACACACGGACATTCTGCATTGTTTATGAATTTCAGCCATGGCAGCCCCTCGTGACAGCAGCCATTGCCACAGCTGTGCGCTCTTCAATTAAATATGAAAATTTGTCAATTATTTTGTGCAACATGCGACAATTGTTAAATTTTTAATTATTTCTGTACGCATTTTTCAACGAATTAAGTTTTACACACAAACAAAAATAAACATACACATCTACATACTCTAAAATACCTCGATTTTCTTCAAAATTAGTACACTTAAAATGTTAAATTATAAGCGAAACAATTGGTGTTATTTAATAAAAAGGTTTCCCATTGATATACGATAATTGGCTTACATATTAGATATAACTTTTCCGCAAATTTCGTGCCGTGGAAATTTAAATCTACCCATACTCAGCTATCTTAAGTTATATCTTACATATTTGAAAATAGACTTGAAGACCTTCGAGTAAAGAACAAAAAGTTGGAATCAATGTTTTTCACTTCAAAAACTTCAAAACAATGAATATACTTCTTATACAGCGCACGCATTATCAATGACCTGCACTTTCTATCCATTTGAAATGCATCTCAAATGAACTTACAAAAAGGTCTTTGAAAACTAGTTTGAAGAAAATCGGTGACACTTTGGTGACATTTAGATATGTTTCAAGTCCTGTATTTGTTCGCCCACGCCATCCCATGAGTCATTAACCATCGTCGACGCTATCGAAACTAAACACTTGCACCCCAACCTTACACACTTGCAGTCACACCCAACCAGCGGCTTTTAGTTTTAGAACTGTTGTTGCGGTGCAACTTGTGGCCGTAATATTTCTGCAGTCATATCTGCATGTGGCGACATTGAGGCCGCGACGTGCCTAAAAAGAAATTGCGGTTTGTTTTGCACAGCGACTGTCGCTTGACATGCGTGTGGGTGTATGTGTGTGTGTGTGTGGATGTGTGTGTGGGTGTCCATGTGCATGTGTGTGGCATTTAACACTATCAAATGTCAAAAGTGCGTAGAGTGTGCCATATGCACTTAGGAGCGCCCGTTCCATGCCGAACTTAACTCAAAAATGTTTGCATGTTGCGTGCCAAGCAAACATTTTGCGCCATCTCCAGCGTGGAGATGAGGAACAGGAGAACAGGGCGATTGTGGCGACTGCAAACGTCCCATTTGCATGCCAGATTGGGCGCGCGCATGTCCAACTTGGTGTTGGTGTTGGCCATTTGCCCTCTTGCAGCTGAGCAGCTGAGCAGCTGCCTTCTGCGATTGGCTGCTTGGGCTGCCCTTTTGGCCATTTTCGTGTGCATGTTGATAAGCCAAATGCATGCAAAATTTTCCCAAAGGACAACCCCCAGCAAAAGACGACGACATTGTCACACTCCATACATTCCCGGTCGCATTCCGAATGCGATTCCTGATTCCTGTTGCCATTACCATTGCTGTTGCTTTTGCTTTTGCTGTTGCTTTTGCTGTTACTGTTGCCGCTGCCACTGCTGTTGCCTTTTGTGTGACATTCAATCACAAAATGGCGTTTTCTTGTCAACGTCTGCCACAGCAGCAACCCGAAGCATGTCACGCCCACGAGCTCTCGCCCATGTCCACGTCGACGCCAACGCCAACGCCGACGCGGACGTCACAACAAACAACAAAGCGCCCAACAATAAGTCAAATGAACAAACAAACATAAAAATAGAGCGACAGTTGAGTTCACTTTCCATACAGCGAACAAATAATACACTTTTTCCAAATAAGTATACAAAAGTTTGCAAGTATATTAACCATTCGTAAGATTAAATCTTAAACATAATTCAAACTACAACAATCCAATCGATGTTATTAATTAATCAATTTGCTCTAATTTGAAGACAAAGCTGCACACCATGCTCTCATGAAGAGTCAATAATTAGAGTATGGGAAGACGGCTTATATTGCATGCGAAGTGCAGGCAGAAAATAGCTGGAAATGATGTGGAGCTAAAGAGGCGTTACGGGTCCTACAAGTCAACAGTCAAATATACGCGACGCTCGCTCACTCGCTCGTAAAAATGCGCAAAGTCCAAGAAATGTCAAATAATTTTAGCAACGATATAAACCCATTTCATGTTTACGACAAACGTTGGGTCACAGAGGGGCAAAGGCGGCAAGGCAAGGCAGCACTGCAAAATTTGCATGTGCCACGGCCCCGGCTACGGCTGCGGCACCGCCACCCGCACTTTGGCTGCAGCGGCCTCGTTCTCCTGCATAGGCGCATGTGGAGGCGTTGCTGGTTTAACTTTGGGCCCGGGCCCGAATGGTGCTATTGCAGTTGCTGGTGCTCTGCTATTTTCTAATGTCCTGTCATGTACTTTATGAGATGTCGAGCGCCAGCGCATTGCCAAAGATGGTTGGCTCTGTTCTGGCCAGCGGCGGCGGCCGTGCGCGTTATCGTGTCAAAATGAAGGGACAAACGACAACGACAACGACAAGAATGAAACGAAGCGAATGCCACCAGAGAACAGAATTGTAGTGCGGAGATGGAGCCTCTTTTGGCTTGGTCAACAGTCGCTGTTTTTGTTCCTGTCCCATTTCCATTCCCAGTCCCCATCTCCGTCCCTATCCATGGCCTCTGTTGTCCCCTTCGATTGTTAGTTTTTGGCGTCGGCTCGTTTCTCGTAGGCTCTAGCATTTGCATTCGCCTGACACGGGCACAAGTGCAGCCTTTGGCTCCTAACTTGGTAGCTAGCCATGGCTCGAGTAGGCTAGGGTCGCAGCTGGCCAGGCACAGTCGCATTAGCTTAATTTGTGTGGGTGGCGTCATTAGAGGCGGCAGACGAGTGCTTTGTAATCAAAGGCATTACAAAATAGTAGAGTGAGATAGATAAACAGAGAATGCAGCTCAGCAATCGTGAAAGATGAGCCAAGCCCTGGCCCATATGCCACTCAATTTTCAGCATACAATCTAAAGAAACGAATTCAACGTATGTTGTGGCTTTTCATGCTTATTGTGATATAATGATGTATAAGACAATATGACTTTTGGTTTTTTCCATTTTATTTCCTCCACGTTAAATTTAGCCAAACCATTTAAAGAAATACAATAAGTTATAACTTAAAGTTAATTATCAGATGGCATAGAATGTTCTTACGTAATTTTATGCTTTTATGCTTGATATATAACAGGTAGAGTCGGCTGTAAATAAAATTTTGATAATCTTTCTAAATTTATAATCCAACAGGACAGTGTAATACGCTAAAGCTGTCGTTCTGTGCGTGTTGTGGCAAATTTCAATTTCTCTATCAGACAGCCCATCGAATTTACTCAACCCGCACCATTTTATGTATACCAAATCTAAATCCCCACACTGGCACATACTCGCTTACAATTTTTGTATATTTTGCCGACTGATTTATGCATGAGATAAAACAAACTTTGTAGACACTCAAAGGCGGAGGAGCGACAACAATTTCCATGAGGGAAAAAAATTGTATATTAGAGCTCACAAAATATGCATAATATTTGATAATGCTTTCAGCGACATACAATACATGTCCTCTTTGTTGTTGCTGCTGCTGTCGTTATTTGTGCCAGGACTTTCAGCACATCTACGCAGAACAGCGCAGGCAAATTTACTCTTGGCCCGCGGCACGAGGCAGTCGAAGATCTTATCCAAGGCGCCATATGAGCATAAATTTCTGGGCGTCGTCAGCGCCGTCGCAGAAACCAAAAAATGCAAAAGGTCACGAGCAATATGTGTCTGCCACAGTACCCTGATCCCATCATCTGAAGTGCAAATATACGTGCCCAACTAATGCAGGCGGCTGTCAGTAAATGCTTTCAGTTGCATTGGAACCAGAAGCAGAATTATTAAAACAGCCGTCTTGCCAATTGGCTTGGACGGTGGGCGTGACACGTGACTCTGGCTGTGGCTGTGGCTGTCGCCGCAAGCAATTACAAGACGATACTACAATTATTTCTAAGGCTTGGCTTAGCATTGCTATTATGGCGATAACTGGAAGCTGGAAAGTTTTGCTTGTCGGAGCAATTAATACCAAAAATTACACACTTCCATGAGATGGACGCGAGCCGCAGGCGAAGATTTGAAGTGCCTGCTGGTTAGTTGCTTGTTTAATCGCTGATTTCCTGCCGGACCCGGCAAACGGCAGCCGGCAGCCGACAACCGACAACGGCCAGAGGACGGCAGACAGACGTCAGCCAGAAGCAGGACCAAGTTCTGGGCGCCCGTTTCCGTTTGCACTTGAGTGATTTTGTTGGGCATTGAGTTCGGGACTGTGGGTTGTCTTTCTTTGTTTCTGCGCAGTCGAACAAGCTCATAAATAAATTTACCAAACAAATAAATTCCAGGCCCATGAATCGTTTCATAATCAAGCGCGTTGTCTTTATCGCCGCTAAGTATCAGTCAGATAGCCAAGAAACTTTCTGTATTTCAGTGTGTGCCCCATTTGGATTGATGCCCCTTTGGCCGCCTTTTGTCTTCGCAGCGCGTTGTGGCGCACGTTCTCCCCGAGCTACTGAAGCGTCAAGGTGTACCAATTTGCAGCGCATGCTTCACTGCGTCTAATAAGTTCGCCACCGCAATGCCAACAAAAGGCCACCATCAAGTTCTTTTATTTTTTTCAGGCTGCTCCCAAAGTTGTCAGGGCAAATGAATAAATTTTAGTTGCTGGCATCGCTGCTCGAGGGCGATGCTTTTGATTTCCAACTTGTCGCCCGATTGTCACACGTAAACAAAGCCTCAAATTCGGTGATCCGCCCAGCGGTCGGTGAGAATGAGGAAGCTGGTCAAGTCACCCCGAGCCGGGCATGGCCCAGGGCTGCTCGTGCGCAGCAGCGTGCAAATGATTAATGGACGCTTAGACAAATGGAAATTGTATGAATTACATTAAAGTGTAGTTAGTTCGAAGTTCGTAACAGGAAAAGGGGGAAAAGTGTCCACAGCAATGCAAAAGAAATCTTAAAATGCTCAAACTTTCTTGATTCGAACTTTTTGCGGTACTTTTCTGTGTATCGTTTGTGAAAATTGAAGGAACCGGCAGGAAACAATGATTCACATATCCAAAGTAAATATAATAGCTCGTTTAATCACCCCAACTAGCTATTTATAAGTTAAATTGATGGTCTATATATATAGACATGGATAGTTAAAGTCTCTATATGATTTTATTGACTGATTGTCTCACTTATGATCAAGTAGCACGACGAGAAGTAAGATCTAGGAGCTGGAATCTGTGTGATGTATAAAACATTTATGTCCATTCATTTAATGACTTCTAACTCATTTTTAAATTCTTCATAAAAACTTTTTCGAGGCATGGCTTGTGAATCGGCAGTCTAAGGTTATATGCCCAAAGTTGTAATCGAAAATTAAATTTATAATAGAGATGTAAATATTCCAAATTTCACTAAGATTATTTATAAGTTCTCTTATTGTACTATAACTCATTTAGACTAATAGCCGGGAACAAAAGTTGCTAGAAGTTCACAATATCATGGGGAATCAGGCCCCAGCTCTCAAGTGCTTTAGGAATCCAAATAGCTAATTTGAAGTCTGTGAAAATTCCCTTCTTTTTGAGTTTTCAAATTTGGACAAGTAAAATTGCAGTCAAATGTAAAAGAAAAGATGGGACCCAAGCGAAAATTTATGATTTATGAGCGAAACAATTACGCCGAGACCGCAAAGATGTTGCAGGCATTAGACGGAAAGGGGCAACCAGAGGGGCACAAACGGAGCTGAACTGCAACGAAAATTAAAGTCGTGGCTGGCAGCCCCTTTAGCTTTAATTTCCGATTAAAATAAGGAAAAAGCTAAGTGGGGGCAACAACAGCAATAACAACAACAACAACAAAAACGACAACTTAAACAAAACTCATCAACAAAAAAGAGCAGAATAAACTGTAACAACATAAGAAATTGGCAGCAAACAAGCCAAATGCAAGTGGACGGACAGACGGACAGACGGACAAACGACAGCCGGACAGTCAGTTGGACAGCCGGGACTGAGCACACCAAACGGCCATTGCAATGGTGTATCATATAATAATAACAACAACCACGGCAACAGCAACAAGAACAGAGCAAAACAAAATTATTACAAAAGGCAGGGCAGGCTGGCAAACTGGCTCCGTGCCGGGCCAGAACTGGGCTGCCCAGCCAACAACTGCCCGCCACTCGCACTCGCATCATTTTGGAAAATCTACCTTGAAGGTAATTATAGTAATTACTTCACGAATCGCAAGTAGTGAACGCTGCTCCTGCTGCTGTTGCTGCTAGTAGTGGTTCTGCTGCTGTTGCTGTTGCTGTTGCTGTCGCTGACGACGTGCGACCGCCTAAAAACATCAACAGTTGCCGGGACCAGACACCGCGTACTGCAAGCCGTTGAGGGTCCGACTCCAACTAAAGCTCCAGCTGACCAACATGGCGCAACGCAGCTCAGCATTTCGGGCTGGCAAACTCATTGATACCCATGGCTGCGGGCTGGCCAAAGACTCAGACAGTCATGGCTGCTGCTGCTTATGTTGCTTTTGTTATTGTTGCTGTTGCTGTTTCAAGCCGCTTATCTGCGGGCACCGCGGGCACTGCTGCGGTCGGAGCCTCCATCTCAGTCTCAGTTCAAGCCTTAGCCTTATCCAAAGTCGAACTCAAAGTCGAAGCCGGAGTCGGAGGCTGTTTTCTGCGCTTTACTGGAGCGCATTCTGTTTCTGTCGCAATCGGATTGGATTTAGTTTAGCCCTTGATTAGTTTTCGCAGCGCTGAGGATACCGCCAAGTTGCTCTTATTATTATATAAAAGTTGTTTTATTTTCGTTTTTTCTTCCTTATTGGCTGCCTCGTTTTTGTTGCTGTTGCTGCTGCCTGCCTGCCGCCTGCCTTTTGGAAAGGGATTGCAGCCAGGCAAGACTAATTTTCTTGCACACGAAGCAATTTGAATTCGCAGCGCAGGCGCAGAGATCTCTCAAGGAATGTGTTGTTTCTGTTGTTGCTGTTGGCGGGCGCTTGTTGCCGATTTGCTGTTGTTGTTGGCCTGCTTGCTGCAACAAAATTGCTCTGAACTTTGCTGCACTTTGGAAATTTGCAGTTTCAGATCACGATGTAATTTCGGAAATTGCCATGTTGGATATCCGCAGTTGGAATGCTCCGCGTATTGGCCGCCTGGCTGTTGCAGTTGCTGTTGTTACAATGCACCTAATTTGTCACCGCCTGCAACATGAAACAAAGTTTTCCTTTGTCTCAGCTGAGTCCCGGCTGCAACGAGCCAAGTACGCAAGGAGTTATGACTTCCCGCTGGCTCTGCAACTGCCATAATTAAAGCCTGTGCTTCAATCCATGCCTTCGTCAGCTCTCATTGATAAATTCTAATTGTTAAATTTAATAGCCGTATCGATTGCTCCTTTGGCATGGTCAGTATGAACCTCAACGGCAGCAGCAGCAGCAATAGCTCGAACGCGTTCGCATTCGAATTTATTGGTACAAATGGCATTCTTAATGATGCTTGGGTTACCTGTGTACCATTTTGGCCCGCTCGGATCGTGGCACGGCGCCCGTTTTCTGTTCCTTTGTCGGCATCCGCGGTACTCACTTGAAAGTTGTCGCAGAAGCCGTCGAGGCCCATACAACAGCAGCAGCTACGAATACGACCGACTTCAGTTTTCCCAAAGCATTATAACCGATTTTTATTGCTGTCCATATATTTCATCTTATTGAGTCGTTGGCTGACCCTTTGCGGCTATTCCTTATGGGTAATGTTGACAACAAGTGCATCGATAACTCATTGTTTGTACCAACCGGAATATACGTTGGCAATGTACAACAAATATCCATATATAACCTCACTAGGCAATTAAATTCAATGCAGTTAAAACGACAAAGCACTTTTTGATAACATCTTTCAATTTCATCGCGTAAGAAAGCTTTCCAGATCCAGACAGACATTTATGTACATACTCGAAAATTAGATGACTATCTCATCTCCTTAACACATTTTTTTTATCATTAAGAGCCAAGTCGATTAGGACGTGTCCGGATGTCTGTCCGTCCATGTGCCCGTTACATATTTAACTAATGATCTTGGGGGCAATATGAACTAGAGACCTACAATTTACAAAATAAGTTCCATATAATGGACTGCGATCTACAGAATGCAATCAAAATTCTGATATAACTTTCACTAACATTACATAAAATTTTCATGTTCATTTCAAATATTATGCCTACATTATCTGAGATAAAGACACCAAATGAGTCATTTAATTTTGCGTATTTCAATTTATGAATTTCTGCCCCCACTACATATAAAAATTGTCCACACAGATAATAATTACAATATATGTCTACCAATATTATTAGAATATTTTAGGAGTGTTCAAAAAAATAATGAGTTAGAACTTCTTTCATAAAACATTCGATTGTACTGTTTGTACTCGAATCTAACGAATTACTACTATTTAAAATATATTTTAATTCATATATGAAGAATTTCTTAATGCCCCATATACATTTCTTCAAGCATTAACTAATTCAAACTATTGTGATAAACTTGTACTGTCGGAAGTAAGTTTTTAGTAAATGAAAACATAAGACGAAAATGTATAAAGACAAAAAAGTAATTTTTCGGATCGGTTTGAATAGTATTTAAGCTTAATACTTATCGCATTCATCTACTTCGCATTCTTTTTTAAATACGAGGCCCACAGGCACTCACTCACTCGATACACAACCAAATTCCTTTGCTCTGAGATCACACAAAAGGAACCTGACGTAAGATCAGCCAACAATAAGACTTAGCCACTCCCAGACTGGCAAATGATGGCGCAAATTTCTGACTAGCAGAATTATCCGGCTAATCAACAGAAGTCCAAACTATTTGTGCAACAACAACAACAATATGCGATAAGCACAATATCTGTAGGTATGACTGTTTCAGAGCCCTGCGAAGCATATGATAACCAGCAGAAGCATTGGCGCGTAACGAAAATGAAAAAGTGCGTAGGTTGAAACTGCAGATGAATCGAAGACTAATGCTGAGGATGGGATGAGCCAGCAGGTCGAACTGCGAACCGAAGCTAAGGCAGTCAGAGACATTTGCGGTCTTCAACGTAGTCGTGGCCGTTGTTGTCTCTAATTTCGCTGGACCAAATAAATGTCGTTACAAATCACGATGGAATTCAAGCCGAGCCGTGTCGAAGTAGACGTCGCCAGCAAAGCACAGCCCAGGGAGCGATAAATGGCAGACAGGCGCACTGGCAACTCACAACTCGCAACTGGCAACCGGCAACCAGTCGCCTGCCTGGCTGACTGCTTGGCTGGCTCATTATTTAATGGACTGATCGATCATAAAAAATGAGCTACATGTGAGTGCAGCATGTAAGTACAAGTTGTAGTTGTACCTGGACACAGATTCAGCTACGTAGTCGTAGTCGAAGACATAGACGTAGACGAAGTTGTCGTAGGAGCGGCCACGTTTGAAACTCAAATAAAGCTTGTCACGTCTGGGGCCTCATGAGTTGTACAAATGTTTTGGGCCACAATTGGAGCACTTCTGTTTGACAGTGCGTATGATTTATGTGTGCCGGCTGTTTGTTGCTCACTGGAAGCTGCTTCGTTGGTAGCCTGCAGTGTCCAGCAGCAGCACTCGAGGGGAGAAACTTCCATGCGCACTTCCGGCGGAATTTCAGACTTGACTTTTTGCTGCTCAGCGGCTTTTAAATGCAACAGCTTGTGCACTGTGAAATTGTATAAAGTGCGGCTGCTTAGCCAAGGGGGGACGGGTAGTGGGGGCCGCAGCAAGCTTGTGCGGCCTCCTTGGCAAGTTTATTAGAGTGTCCCGCAGGACTTTCCTGGCACTTCCCCACTTTACATTTGCTAACAGCAATAACAACAACAACAGCATCTACAAAACGACTATCCGAACTCAAGCAAAAGGCAACAAACAAAATTCAGTGAAGCAATTTCTATGAAATTTATTTCACATGAAGATTTATCGCGATTTCAGACAGCACTGGCGACACCTGCCAACGCCTACAAATGTAATTTATGGCTGTCCCGCATTATGCACACCAGCACACCAACAAGCAAACACGTAAACGCACACACACACACACACATAAATTCACTTATATATATACTAACACAAAAAGGCACAGCATGCGGCGACTCCCGTTCTCGCTCCACTCATTTAACACCAAAATGCTCATAAGCGCGCGCTTGGACCCAGTCCCTCGGTGCGACCTGACCGCCCACGGACCACTGCATAAAATATATTGTCGTATCTGTCGCAAAATTTGACTTTTAGTCACTCAAATGCATTCTCAACATTTGCTTTTTTTACATCCTACATCCTTTATATTTTCATTCACTCAGCAGCCAAGCCACGATGTAGCAGTTCTAGGCATATACGTATTGCTAATGACTAATATAAATTGAGTGTTATGTCCATGTACATTTTGAGATATATTGTATTTAACGAGTTTACGCTGAGGTTGATTAACAAGTCGTACAAAAGAAAGCTATCTGTTTTTCTTGGAAAAGATAGTGGCCCAACTGAAAAATGTTATCCAGATAACATTAAATCTAAAAGCATTATTTGCATATCAACAGACATATGGACATGGGTCGATCAAATCGTTAAACACGAATATATATATACTAGCGGGTATCGTTCGGCCTTGAAAGCGATCGGACGGTAAACAAATAAAATATTCCTTAAGTTCCTATTAGAGCTTTAAAAACAAGTAAGAGGTTCTAGTCGGGAGCTTCCGACTAGGGGATACCCTGAGCCCTGACAGACGGACAAAACCTTAAACTTAAAACCCAAAAAATCTTTGAATAGCATTTCTACCGAAGAAGTTTGGATTCTGCAAAAAGTGTGAAACACGTCTCAAATGATTTTTCATGTAGATAATTGGAAATAAATTTGAGCGCGAAACGTCACCCGCCCAAATTAATTTAAACAATGATCTTTGATAATGAGTTTGAGGCCGAACGGATGGTAAACAAAAAAGTTTTATAAAAACATTTTTCGCGACTTTTCCATACTTGCGGCTGGAATTTCACGAAACCCCGACTTAACGTGCACCTTCATCACATACGGTAACTTCAGTGAAAATTTCTGCTTCCTAGCTCTCACGGTTTGGGCTGTGCGTTGATCACCAATAAGTCAGTCAATAAGTCAGTCAGGACAAACAGTTTTGTTTATAGAGATTATGGGGACAAAATTACAATATCCTTAGAAGGGGCATAAAATTAGTTCAGAATAACTTTGAAAATGGTTTAATTCATTTGTTAAACTGTGTCAAACTTTAATTTTCTGGTATTACAAAATATTTCTTTGTTCGCTCACCTACAAATCGACGCGGTGCATATGAGAGGATATAAAAGAAATGTGAATAGTTTTCTAGCTCTAAGAATCTCGCTGTCTGCGCATAAATTCGTAAGTAGCTTTATCATCGAAACCCCTTTTTAGGCAGCCCCCAAACCAACGTTAACTCGGCAATCCTTTGATATGTTGAATATCATGCCACTTGGCGCAGTTCTAGCTAAGAGCTGTATACATTTGCATATGGCAACTAAGAACTGGCATTTACAGGAACCCAGAACCCAGACCCAAAGGCAGTCAGAACTATGAGCAGGAAAACAACAGCAGCGGCAGCAATAGCAGCAAATACAGCACCAAAGGTAACAGCAACAACTGTCACTGTGAGCTTTTTGAGAAATTCATAAACTGAAAAAGTGGATTTTCATATGAAATTTTGTATATGCAACTCAGAAATTCAAATGCGACGCAATGACAGCCAACAGCTCCTCTGCTCCTCCGCCCGCATCTGCACCTTCTTGCACAACACAGCGTGTCGCACGCATGAACACCTCCTCTGAGGGCCAGGTTGAAGAGAAACGTTCCTGGACGCAGCAAACAACATAAGTCGCACTAATGCCCATAAAAGTCGCACTTGGCACCGTCACTGGCAAACGACACCGTTCCCGGCTCCTTTAGGCAGACATAGTCATAGTTGGAACTCAGTCGTGAGCTCGTTTTGGCCAAGTGCTTGAGATAAACTTGAGCACCTGGAATAGAGTGACAAGTGGGCAGCATTTCATACAAATTGCTGTGGACGACTCAACGAACGACAATTTAATGATAAGCATTCTGGGTCGGAGTTTTTAGTTTAACTCTAATCTATGGTTCTGGTGTCCGGTTTTCGGTCTCTGGTCTGGGGTCTGGGGTCTGGGAAGTATAGTTGCCACAACTCAATAAAGTTTACGGCTATGAAATAGTTTGCAACAAAAACGCAATTTAACAATTAACAGCACGAGCAGTGAGAATCAGCTCAACAACAGCAGCAGCAGCAGAAACAACGACAACGTTTATTATTGTTATTAACATTTTTACCAATGCCGTAAGGTGAGTTTTAATTAATGGTGCCCGTGCCGTGCCTCTAATGCAGTTGTATAAAAGCTGATGGGGGCCCAGACCAAGTCGATTCACCCGACAGACCGACTCGCCGACTCACCAACTCACCGACTTGCTGACTCGCTCTTTTGCATGTGCCACGCCCCACCACGCAAGTCAACGTGCCGTCTCACTCACTCAACGACAAAGTCATCGGCTATTACGAAATTATCGTCTACGGCTGCCAAGCCGAAGACATTGCCCAGCCCTGGCCCTGGGGCCATAAATACATGCACCGAATGGGCCGCCGTTCAGTTGCTGTTGTTGTTGTTGTTGCTGTTGCATTTGCAACCAGAAGCTGAAGCCTAATTGCAATTTACCTTTACCTTTGGCTTGGCCCCGTCTCTGTCTCTGTCTCTATCTCTGTCTTCGACTACCTCTCTGTCTCAGTTGCAGTCACAGTCTCTATCCGGGAGCCTCATCCCCGCAAGCAGTTAAGAATTTTAAATTGTTTAATGGTGACTAACTTACGATTCCGAGCCGAGTTAATTACGTCGGGGTGCATATTTGCCAATATGGCTGGACTGGCAGCCTCAGGCCCATAGAAATGGCAACTGCTGGACACTCTCACTGCCCAGCCAAACGAGGCAACAGGTGCCATGCGCAAGACAGGGCAGGAGCGGCGGGCAGCGTTTGTGAAAAATTAAACAAAATGAATTTGTAATTTCGTGTCATAAATAATTGGACGCTAACTCGGCCCGTACAAGTTGCATTCGCAGTTGGAGACGCACAGTTGCAGTTGCCGTCGAAGTTAAAATTGAAGGCAGTCGCTGAAGTAAGTTTTGGTCCAAGCAGTGTCAGTAGTAGGAGAGCAGGAACGAGGCCAGGCCAGGCCACGCCAGGCCAAGCCAGCCGACTAGAGTGGAGTCCAGAAATTGTAAAAGCTAAAATTACGCTAAATGCTGATTAAGTGAACATTTATCATCGCTTGTTGGTAGCTGCCCGCGCGGAGTTTGCAGCTGTATTAAGGAAATGGAAGTGAATGGAAACGAGAACGGGAACGGATCCGACGAATGAGGCGCTTGTTGGGCTGGTTAATTTTCTTGGAAAAACGACAGCCAACAGAAGCTGCTGCCAATGTCTTCGTGCCAAGCCAGCGGCTGTTAAAATATTTTAGCTGAAAAACAGCTGTTGCAATCGCTCAACTGAAATGGGTATAGATTAGGGTATGGGAATGCCTAGCATGCCATTTGCCGGGAGTCATACTTATGATTGCGAAAAGAGTTTAAGCATGCTACAATTTTAAGTGAGTTCTTAACTTTCAGTCTTCTCTCATTTCAAAATTGTTGTTTTTTCATCTTTTTTGCCTGGGTAGAGTGAAATATGGATGAAAAATGTTGAAAGAATAATTAAGGCGCTTGCTTACGCCAACAATTATATTAAATTATACACAGCTCAAAACTTATATTATTGAAAATATAAGAACTGAGGGGCATTAATTTAAGTATCAAACATAAATTTACAGATTTTCAGTATCACAAGGATGCTGTTGTTTTTCTGCCAACTGCCAACTGCCGTCGTGCAACCGCCACGATGATACAACAACTGTCCAAATCTATGGAACTATCACTACTGAAAATAACAGGACCGAATTTCCTTACCATCATTAGACCAGACCCAAGTGAACCCCAGTGTCTACCCGTTTCTTATTAAGAAGCAAATAGACCATGCATGTGGCGGCGAATCGGAATTTTGCAATAAAATTAATAAAATTAAAAACGGCAAATTGCTAGTTAAAACAATAACCAATCTACAAGCATCTAGACTGATGAAAATATCCTCTTTTAAATCAGCATCAAGGTCACCGTCCACCGTTTTCTTAACCTCACGAAAGGGGTCATCTATTCTAACGACTTGAGGGGTACTACAGAATGTCACTAAAATTAAAAAAAAACTTTAAAAAGGAAAACGGCAATCTTAAGGAAACCTGCTACAATTGTGGTGCTGAGTCTCAAATCAACCCGGAATCAAATGAGAAATGTAACAGTCCTCATCGGTGCATTAACTGTACAGACCAACACATGCCCTATCTCAGGTCTTCATGGGTCTTCATGATAGTGATATTCTTAGACCCATGCAAGCCTCCGTCACCAGCATGATGGACAACACAACACTTCTAAACGATATTCCACATAAAACTAGACACTGCCTTAGCAAGACTCTGATATCTTCTCAACGCTTCCTAACACGAAACTTATCCAAAATAACAGCCTTTTTAAGGTCAATCAAGTTAAGCCATGAAATAAAGTTACATAAATTTAAATATCAGTAGCGAGTACTAATAGTAAAAGAAAATAAGCATATCAGATACAATCACATTTTATTAGGCAACGCACCTTAATGCAACAAGTTTCATTGGATATTCACACAAGCACCTACTTCAAATATTGTACACGCACTAATTGTATAATAAGGAAAAACTTTATATACTTACTATTTGGTTCCATATATTTTTTTGCTGGCTATAACTTTTTCTCACAAATAACAATAAAAAAAATATATGAAAAAAGATTATTATTTAGTTTACTTAATATTGGAGAAATTATATTGTACAAAATTCGGTCTATGAAGTTGCGTTTCCTTATGTTGTTTTTTTTTTATATTCTAGACTTTCTTAAAGTACCGGCGCACTATTGGTTATTGAGAAAAAAACCATTGGTTCATTGACTTGTATATTACTTGCCTTCGCGCCAAACTCGGAGAAAAGACAATGCTACAATCACACAGTATAAGACACCAGAAAAAGACAATTGACAAACATACAGCGACAGATACTTACACCAAAAACTGAACTGCCAGAACAGAAAATGTCGGCTTATCAAAGACGACTGACCGACCAGTGACCATTTCGATGGCCATAGACAATGACTGGGTGGTGGTAGGGGAACAGAGGGGGAGTGGAGGATGCGCGAAGCTGCAGGAGTTGAGGAAAAATCAAAGACAATGACAAGTAGCCACAAGATGAAAATTCAAGAAGATGCAACGTCAATTTGATACATATTTATGATAATATGCTCAATGGAAGCAGGCATAAAAACAGCCTGAGGGGCAGCCCCAGAGCCGGCCAACCAACCAAGTGCAGTCAGCCAAGGAGGCAGGCATCCAGGCAGGACGGCAACGGCAATGGCAACAGCAATGCCAACGGGAACGGGAACTGCGGATTGCAATGGCGGCAGCGGCGGCGGCGGTAAACAAACGAAACGAAACGTAACGAAATACGTTGAACGGTTCCGGTGACGATGCCTCTGCCGATGGCGGGCTTGTTAGTGAATGTGGATGTGGATGTGTACGATGTGCGACGACAGCGACAGCGACCGCTAGTCGAGGCTGAGGCTCAGGCTCAGACTCAGTCGGAGGCTCATTGTTATCGAACTATATCAAAATGATCGGCTACATTGGCCACATTTGCGTACCCCAGTCAGTGGTATAGCTGGAGCTGGAGCTGTGATTGTGCCGAAGCAAATGAAAAAACAGCTACAAACAATCGCCGCCAACGATCTGGAGGCAGACGGACAAACGCTTGCTTGGTATGCAGATCAGCAGCTTGCGAGGAACACCGCCAGTCACAGTCACAGTCGCATTTGCATGCTGAGGCAGAGGATGAGGCGGCAGCAGAAACAGCAGCTAAGCTTGTTGTAGGGGCAGAGTTAGAGGCAACTGGGTGCCGCTTGCTGCTTGCCGGCTGAGTGCAGAAAACAGGAGCTCTCTCATCTCTGAGCTCTGGTCTCTGGCCCAGACCCAACGACGACGCTGTGCGGATGCGACTCCCGCCAGCAGCAGCAACGATGCCGATGATTGTTGGCCATTGATAAAGCAGCGGCTGCCTCATGTACGCGCTGAAACTAAAAACTAGAAGCATTTACCGCAATTGTAATGTCGAAAGTACATGATATAAGATCATAGATAAACGCTTCAGATTCTGTAGCATCTCTAGACATTGCACGCCCCACGTTTCACATCCCTGTCTTCTCACCCACCACTTGTCGGCTTGTTGTGCAACTGCGTTTGTTCTTTTTTCTGCCATTCAGAGCCGAATCGGGAGCTGTGCTCCTGTGTTTGGGTTGGTAATCCACGCCAATGTTGAACTGGTTTCGCCATCGCTTGCTGCACTCGCTGTAGTTTTTGGTGCGGTTCGGTTTCGGTTTTATTAGATCATTAGTTGTCTGCAGCTCGATAAAGATCACACAGACGCTCGTTCACCTGACCAGCTCCAGCTCTAGCTTCAGCTCAGCTTCAACTCCGGCTTCGGTTTCATCGGCATCGGCATCGATGTGTGATTGCCAAAGAGCTTCGTCTCATATCGCATCGTATAGTTCGCCTGGTTCAGTTCAGTTCGGTTTGCTTTCGTACTTTTTGCCGTCCATAAAGTCGTTTTGTTTGTTCTTAATGACTGCGTTTAGATCTTGATAGTTGGCTCACATCAAAGGGACACTGCCGCCGGCGCAGTTCAGACAGCCCAGCAGAATCGCTTCAGAGCCATATCCACGTTGTTTATAATACGCTGCAAGCTCTGGATATGAGGCACGACCATTGACCGAGGCTGCGACTGGCACGGACCCAGGCAAAAAAAGCTCTTACAGGTGCGGGGCAAGCAAAAAACTGATTCCGTTCGATTCAACTTGAGAACTGATAGTGCTCACCCTATATTTTATCATATGTGCAATCTAGCTGCAAATCTGATACTGAACAGTGCTGAACTTTTTCAACTTAAATGTTTCAGACGCTGCTGGACACATATCACACTGATACATTATTTATTTACAAAATATACAATAAATGTATTCACTTTAAAATTTTAAGTGTAGTTAACTGTATTATTATTTATTCCAGAAATTATAAATATTTACGAAAATATTTTAATTATAAATTAAAAATTAAAAGTTATAAATTTTTATGAAAATATTTTAATTTCATTAGTTCTATAATTATAATGTTTGATAAATAAATGCAAGAAATGTTTTTTTTTTTTATGAACATTTTCATATTATAAAGCTAAGACAGGGAATAGATATCTGATAACAAATAACAAACTTCCTTATGGTTCGAACATCCAAGGGAAGCAAACAGCGTAATTCTAAGAAATTGTATGAAAACAACAAAATATTGAAACATATTTTACATTTGCCGCCTATCGGCTTATGTATTTCATTTAAAGTTTTCCGAATATAAATATTAAACGTTTTTATTTATTATACCCTGAACCCATTAAAAATGTATGTAACAGGCAGAAGGAAGCATTTCCGACACCATAACGTATATATATTCTTGATCAGCATCAATAGCCGAGTCGATCTAGCCATTTCCGTCTGTCTGTCCCTCCGTCCGTCCGTATGTATGAACGCAAGGATCCTATAAGAGCTAGAGACTGAAATTTTAGATGTAGATGCTCCTAGTTCCCGCGCAGATCGAGTTTGTTTCCGATTATCTATAACTTAATCCGTTTCCAAGCAATCGTCAAAAATCTATATCGATATGTTTTTTGGGCAATTTTGGTAAATAATAAGAGCTAGAGTATATATATAGAATATATATATTCATTTGATGTTGGAAGAAGAGGGTTCAGGGTACCCCCAGTCGGGAGCTCCCTACTAGAACCTCTTACTTGATTTAATTATATTTTTGCTTAAAGGTAAAGCCTTTATAATAATAATTAAATAAAACAGTTTCCATATATTATATTTCTTATTTTCATCAAATACGTGCTTACCAATCCAGAATGTCAATACTTTGAGCGCTCTGTTCATATCAAAACTAGCTCGCCAGTGCTCCCACTCCTCAACTTACCAAATCGATAGCTTCCATTTTGAATCAGGTGCAAAAACCAAAAGCCTACCGGCTTTTGCACTCCCCTGACATGGTCATTTCAATAGCCACGCCACAGACTTGTAGTAGGTCGGCCGTAGGACAAGTGGAGAGCAGTACTGGCTCGCGCCATTAAGTAAACGAGGATGAGCACCTGGCAAAATGCAAAGGTGCGGCCGGGACAGAAAAAACCCACATTAGATGCTTTGAAGTGCATAAATCGATGAAAATGGCAGAGACTATGCCACTAACAACCTAATAACTGCAACAGCCAGGCCAACAGACCAGCGACAACCGACAGCCGACAGTCGACAACCGACGACATCTAATCATGGCAGGAGTATGAAATGCCCAAAGTAAAGCCACTTGCAGCAGCAGCAACTCGGACGGTAGCAGCAGGCATTGTTCTTCTGGGCAAGGCGTTTGCCGATGGCCGATGTCCGGCAGACCGAACTGTGGGCGTCCGCCTCTCATTCTGCGGCAGCTGTGCACCGGTAAATTTTGCACTTTAGCAGGCGAAATGTCATTGGCAGCAGTGGACGCAAAAACCGCAAGTACACTTGAGTGCTGCACTCGAGATGCTGTTGTCGAAGCCGGGAGTCGGGTAATGGGCGCTGGTTGCTGGTTACCAGCATACCAGTTACCGGGTGTGGGGAATGGGGTGCCATTCGCCTCCATGATGTGGATATAAACGTGGCTGGGACATGCACGAAATTGTTGATGTCAAGGCACAAGCACAGGCATAGGCAGGTCCCAGCTCTTTTAGCTCTAGGCTGCATTCACCGATGCAAGTAGTGTTGTTTCTGTGTGTGTATATTGGATATAGAGTATATATGTGTGTTTGTTTGTCAAGGCTTCAGGCTAAAATTCACCAGACATGGCCGGGCCAACGGTCGAGCCGACGGCGAGAAATTTCATGTGAAATTAGCATGTCGTGACACAAATGACTTAAAAGCACTCAATCGCACCGAAGAGCCAACATCCAGGACAGCGAAAAACAAATAGAGAGAGAGAGAGAGAGCAAGCACCTGGACCTGAACATGGACCTCGTGAGGAGTCGAGTGTAGGTTAAGCCTTTGCAAGTGTCGCTCGCCCGCTGCGTGCAAAATAATTTACATTCACACGTAGAGTTCATCAACTGTTTGTGGCAGCACCAGCTTTAGCCATAGCTCCAGCTACAGTCGCAGTTATACTCACTATTCGCAGTGCCCAGTTGCAGTGCCAGCTCCAGTCACGGGCACAACTTAATTAAGCCCGCCAGGCGGCAGGAGCATCAATGCAGCCGCCTCGTCAGAGGCTCCACAGCTCCGTCCTCGGCGCATTCGCATTCCAGACAACATCCCATTGATTGCATTAATGTATTTCTTCAAAATTATTGTTTGCCCAGGCGCGCCTGCTTATCATAAATTATGTAAATGGAAAAACGCGAACCGGAAAAAAGGCTTGGGCTTAACAACAATTCTCAATTAATGAAGCCCACGATATCAGTCGCCAGTTGCAGATAAAAATGCAAAAACAACAGCGCAACGAAAGCGAAAACAGGGACTCGATGCGGTCTCGCTGCGGCTGGCCATACCTAAGACTACCTGGGTCCAAAACTTGGCCGAGTGCGCCAAAAATTAAGCAGTGACAGTTGATAATTTGTCAAAGCCACAGAGCCCCTGGGCTCGGAATATCAACAAAAGCGAACAAGAAACTTGTTCCACTTGCTTCTTCCTCTCGGTCAGGGCCTTATGATTTTTCAATGGGGCTTGTCCATGAACTTCCTTGAGGAAAACAAAATCTCTTGCTCTCAATTTGATTCCAATAATTATTGTTATTGTTATTATTATTATTATTATTATTATTATTATTATTATTATTATTATTATTATTATTATTATTATTATTATTATTATTATTATTATTATTATTATTATTATTATTATTATTATTATTATTATTATTGTTATTATTGCTATCATAATTATTATTATATTAATAGTTAATAACCTTAGTTATAAGTGGTATATAAACCTATATAAAACACACATTTGTCTCGAACAAAAATACCAAACAGAAGTTTGGATTGAATGAGTGCTAAAATTTGTAAGCCACGTCCTGCCAACTTCGAAAACACTTTCTTGACTTAAACATAAATTTAATGTTGCTTGCTCTTTAAAGCTAAACTGAAATTTGACAGTCTCAGATAAAACAGATATTGTACTAGGGTAGACGCTCTGAAGGCGCAAGGGTATCTAAGAGTCGATTCAAAAGTGTGCAGAGCTCTTCGCTTTTAATGATGACATGCGTTCGCTGCTCATAAGCTTCGCCAGGACATGGACACGCATGCGTAAGTTGTTGCCAGTGTAAGTGTCAGTTGCTGCTGATAATTAGCGATTAAATTTGCCGCGCACTCAACTGTACGTGTATTCGAAGGCTCACAGTTTTAGCTGCAGTTTGGGGTTAGGGTTAGGGGTATGTGGTCAGCGGCGGCGGTGGCAGCAGCAACGGCGCTGATTAACTGGCAGCGGTTGCAACCAAGTTCAAAGTGATGGTAACAGTAACCCTAAGGGGTTGGGGCTTGGTCTGGCACTGTTTGGCCTGGACTACGGTGAAACAGCAGGAGAGCTGCCACGCTGGACACGCACGCACATTTTGAGGTTAGGCACGAACATTTTAATGCGATAATTTAACCAGAATTTGTGGTTACATTGACTAATTGAACAGGTGTGGCTATTAAACAGCCACAGGCACAACAGCGAATGCAATCGCAATTCGGCTATTTGCATGCTAAGGACACCGGTTACAACTCGAACTCGGAATCGTCCTCAATACACCGCACATTTGCGTGACATTCCGGCGACTGCACCAAGAGCCAGCGACAGCTTGATAATTTGTGAGCCTGTTGAGTTGCTAGACGCTCGCAAAGACCTCTCAACTTTATATTATGTTCGAGTAGGTAATAATGCGTTCCCAGTCCCCTAGGCTCTGGTTTGGGCAGGGATCAGCCTGGGTCTTCCCTGGTCAAAGTGCATTGCGGTTTTGGGCAGGTTGTGTTCATTCAATTGTTGCATGTGGCACGGCACTGGAAACCCATAAGCAGTATCCAAGGAGTGAAGACTCCCAAAATTAAACACTGTTGACAGCTCGCACTCACACATAACTTGAACAATTTGAATGCAATGTCCGTGACCGGGTCTGGGACTGGGACTAAAATAGGGCCAGGGGCCGGGTTTCGGCCAGGGGTTTGTATTATCCATAACTGCTCAACATGTCAACGAGCCTCCCGTTGACTTGACAGTTGCATGAAATTCTGCCTTTACAAGTATGTTTGTTTCTTCTGGGCATTGTGTTTGCGGTTGCTGCGATTCATTGTTGTTGCCAAACAAAAGGCTTTGATTCGATTGGAAAATTTAATATCTCATTTTATAATTGGGTAATTTGAGTAACCAGCAAGCGTGGCTGTGATAGCTAATTAGTGCACTTACGTTGACCACCGAATGTTGCCCTTATATCGGACAAAGCATAAAGTCAATTATGCAGGTTATTGCAAAATTAAATAGGTATACAATAAAATACAGAGAAATATCCCCCTAATTGTACTCCATATGTAAAATCATTTGTTCATCTAACGATTATATAGAATTGTAAGCAAGTTACAGTGCTCTTGTCGAAAGTGCACAACTTAAATAGTGAAGTTTCGTTGAAAATATTTTAAAATAGTGTAGTTGCAATTAAAATTTATATTTTTTCTATTTTTCGGGGGACAATCGGCAATTTAAGATTGGAATAGTTTTCATTATCTCTCAGGGACATTCAATTAAAAATAAATATTGTTTTTAAAATGATAAGAATTATTGTTAGACTTTGAGAGAAAAGAAAAACTTAAATGCAAGAACAAAGTTCCGTTGCCAAGGGCTTAAAGCCATCTCAGGACTAACAGTTAAAAACTTTGTATGTCAGTTGTACTTATCCGCATTTTTAAACGCAGATCCTAATTTCCTAGTTTTGAAAATAAACAACTCAATGCTTGCCTCTTCTTTTTAAAACAGCAATTTCAGCATAATTTGCGGCAATTTACAACTAGGCTCACTTTATTACTCGGGAATATAAACCAACATCTAAAACAAAAGAAATAACAAATTTTCATGAATAACTATGTGAGGCATACTACATATTGCAGTATATAGAAGGCTAAATATTAAATGATCAATTAACTGATTGGACAATAACATGTTTGTTGAATAACAATTCTGACATTTTAATGCCTCGTTCGAGTAGTATTTTTACAATTTCAAACTTTTATCATGATTTTAATATGAGCCCTCATACCCGCACCACCACCCTCCCAACACAACGACATTCTAGCACAATCAAACGTACAGCCAATTAGTTTTAAATTTGAATAGTCAAAGAACTACGACACAAACTATGCGATAACAACAACAACCTCAAGCACAACAATAACAGATAACAGTAGATAATTTGAATTGAGGAATCGAAAAGCGTACAATCAGCATTGTTGCCACATGCAAGCGGTGCACGTCTTTACTCACACATAAGCGCACCGTACCCATACATTAGAGCTGTTGGTGCATGCCCCACTGCAGTGGCAACATTACATATGCCTATGTCTGTGTGTATCTGTGTGTGAGCCTGTGTGTACATTTGCATAGCCAACGATTTTTTGACATGTTGACAGTTGATTTTTCTGACAATTTAACTGGTTTCAATGTAAAATCAGTTTCGAAAATTACACTCAAATGTCGACTGACGACTTTAAAGGAATTTTGCAGTCGGCCTCCGATTTTGTATATGTTGCTGCTGCCGTCACCACTGACCATCGCGTGCAGTAAATTGTCAAGTGTCTATTCACTTGTGTGTGTGTGTGTGTGTGTGTGCGTTTATGTGTAAAAGTGTGTATGTGTGTCCGATTGTCTCAGTTTCAGTTGCAGCACATGATACTATTATTTTCCAAAAGTCAGCAAGCAAATTATTTAAATTGCTTAAAAGTTGTAATTATATGCCAAGAGTAATTAGTTTTTGTTATTTTTTCTTACTCACATCAAGTAGAAGGTTAACAACATCCGAAAAAGCAACAATAACAATGGCTGACATATACGAATTAAAAAAGTTCATGCATACTTTCGGGGCGCTTGCGATAAATGCTGAAAATTCCAGAGATTCAAATAGTATATTTTTTTTATTTTTACATGCATTTTAATTTTATTTTACTCATTTAATTATCATAATGTAGCTCGTAATTGTAGTTTTGTCCAGATATCACATTTAAAAGAATCCATTTTTAAACAATTAATCCTTAATTATGCAATCCGATTTTGATAGGATTATTGCAAAGTTCGTTTACTTCTTAAATAAAATTGAAGTAAATGGCAATCAACTGCCCGTTTTAATAAGGATAGTTATGATACTAAAAAAAAAAAGAAAGATTAAGAAATGTTTACTTTATGGACTTCCACGCGCCTTAGATTTGGTTGCAAAATGAGAATTCCCTTAAAATAAATATAAAAGGGCATCTAATGCTGCAAATTGTAAAATTACTTTATTTTATCTAACTTCTGTGTAAGCGATGACTATCACTCAAAAAATCAATTTCCATGCCATCTTTTTATGGTCGCTATAATAATAATATAATATATGGTCATACGATCCTGCCGACGCCGAAATAACGAGGAAAGTGGAGTTTATCCTTATTTAGGAACAATTGATGCATGTGTCTAGTTTTTAAAATCAAACAAATCTTCATCCAAAATAATAAAAATAAATATAATTTAATGACCGAGTAATATATGAAAGAGGGATATACATATTTTAAGGACTCAGATATCCTTTAATGCTGCGCATATTTCATAAAATAGTATAACACTCTGTGCACAAGTATACGGTCAAACTATCTTCCATAGCCTTGGTAAAGTGAGCAACTAGCGCTCCACGCGTCTTTGTCGAGCCCTGCCGAAAATTCTGCTGCAGCTCCGCTTAATTAATTAATGCACTCTAGCAATTTATGAAAATATATCAAAAGCTGACAAGCTGGAAATTTATGTGCCCAACTAACCAGTCGGATCGCAGAGGCAACCTGAAATGGCAGCCGGCGCCGCTGCCAATACAATTTTGGCTCATTTCAGTAGCAGTGGCTGCGGCAGTTGCAGTTGCAGTTGC
This sequence comes from Drosophila novamexicana, assembly GCF_003285875.2. Classification (NCBI taxonomy): domain Eukaryota; kingdom Metazoa; phylum Arthropoda; class Insecta; order Diptera; family Drosophilidae; genus Drosophila; species Drosophila novamexicana. Next base: position 1,009,757 of record NW_020824809.1, on the reverse strand, counting down.
AGTTGCAGCTCGCATGAGCAGCAAATGCAGCGCAACTAATGCGCCTCAAAATTCCTGAGTCTGACTCTGACTCTGACTCTCTGCCGGCTGGGCGCTGTCACTGGGGCTCCTTTCGCAGCCGCGTTCAGTCCAATGCGATGTGGCACTTGTGAACACTTTAATTATATGGTAAGGAGAGTGAACGAGTCAGCGAATCTCTGAGTTGGAGGAGAGGCAGGCGCTTGGAATGGGGCCTGCTGAGGTGATAAAACACTCGATAATCGCACAGATCGTTTTGCAGCCGTTGGTTGCCTCTTCAGCGTTTTTCGCCATCACCATCACCATCACCATCGCCATCGCCATTTGCCATCGCTGCATGCAAACATTATAATTTAATTGACAAGATTTATCGCGTACGCAATTAGCGTGGCAAATGCTGCCATTGCCGCCGTTTCCGCGTAATTCGGTGGAAGCTGCCGCAGCCGCAGTCGCAGCCGATTTAGACAATTTTTCTGCACAGCTTGCATAAATCTCTTTGGGTTGCCGTTGCCGTTGTCGTTGTCGTTGTCGTTGTATTTCCCGGCCTGGCAATTATGCACATTTTGTTTTAAACGTCGAAATTAATAATTTTCACTTTGGTAATTATGACATGGCCGCTGAAGTGACAACGACAACATCAAAGGCGCAAAAGAACTGCCTTTGGCCAGCCAAGACCAAGTACATTTACCCGATGCCTTTACAGCCTGTCTTCCTGCTGGCTGCTGGGCCACGTCTTCAATTGGGCCACAAGTTGCGCATTGGCTTTTGGAATTTTTGAACATCTAGCGAAATGCGCATAAATTCCAGCAACGTGCCATTGGAAGAACTGGATAAAAACAAATCCGGCTGGCCAGACACGTGCCGGGCGAAATACATGCATGCGTAGATAAGAAGCGCTGCACAAAATAAGACATTCGATATGAAAATTACAAATTATATTATAATAAAGTTTATCCACACAATCCTATGCCTATTCTGTTAATCAGATAATTAAAAAATTTCCTTATATTCATATTCCATTTTTAATCAGTATCTAGGCCGATCATAAGGTATTTCAATGTTGTATTAATTTGGTAACCCAGCTTTCAACCTTTGTGTTCTTTATTTGCGAGGTATTTTATGCATGTTCCTGTAAGTGTCACACATCTTTTGCCACACAGCGGAATTCAGATGCAGCACATGCCGCGTTCTCACGCAAGCATAACCACAAGCTCAGTACATCAGGCCTCATCCCCCCATCCACTTAAGCCTTATTCGCAACGCTCATAGCCCGAAAACCACAAATGCTAATATTTCTGTCAGAGCAGCTCCAGCTATGGATGGGGCCAGAAGGGTTTGGGTAGAGTCTGAAAAGCACTTTGGATTTCAATTTGTGCAAAACGAAATATTTCAGCTGAGCACCTTGCAGGTACATTGCCGCTTTAATCCTGTAGATTTCTTAAAAAAGGAAAAAACGTTAAAAAAAAAAAAACAAAAAGATACTAAAGCAAATAGATAAACAAGCACAAGGACCACTCGCAATCCCAGACCCAAGCAGAGCGCGCAGCACGCGCATGTTATCCTTCGAGGCACCTGCTCCGGATTCAGGTTCGGCTTTGACTCTGGCACCAGCTTCATGCTCTTTGGTATGCATGAAATGTACGCGCCGCCAAATTTGTTGTGCGGCGAGGTGAATGCGCAAAATGTTGCCAACTATATGTGCTTGTGTGCGTGTGTGTATGTATGTATGTGTGTTGCTCTCTTACAAAGCTCTACACCCACTTGCACTTACTCACGTATACATATATTTTCCAATTCTTATTGCATATAAATTCGCACGTGGTGCGACTGTAATCAACATGGAGGACACTTAACTCCTTCCTTGTATTTAAACTTATTTTCCTTTTTAAATGCTGCTTTCTCTCCTTCCTTCGACTGCAATTGGATTGGCTCATTAATCTTGCTAATGATGCTGCCCAGCAAATTGCATTTCAAACAATGAATAAAACTGAAAAAAAAGATACCAACAAATACGCAATTTGAGCCCAGCACAAAATTCAAAATCAGTCAAGCAAAAGCCAAGACAGCGAGTAATGAAAATGAAAATGATAAGAAAATTTCTGCAGCAGTGCACAGAAAAAGTCCTGAGAGAATAAAAGCGAGCAGATAGAATATAATTAAAATACCTTCCATCATTAGTTTCGGAAAATGGAAAATGGTTTGCGTGACATTTTCGGGACGCTGCTGCTGCTGCTGCAGCCAAGCACAAGACTGCGATAAGTGAAAGGACACTGAATTGAGAGACAGCAACAACATCTACAACAACAACAACAACAACAATAATAGCAAAAAAGAAGCAAGTACTATCGCTGGGCGAGCATCAAAAAAGTTAAATTAAGGCAGCACCCAAAAAAAGGCAGAATTTTCATTAAAATTAGAAACAAATCAATATTTTTTTCTTTTACCAAAAAACAGGAGCTAAAAGCGAATCAGAAGTCGAGCAAAACAAGAAACAAGGATAATTAATGATTTTTGTGTGTTTATCTAGCGGCAGGAGCCAAGGAGATGAGCAAAGTGAGCTACTGAGCTATCCGAACTTGGCTGCGTCCTCATGGCGGTCCGGGGCACCAGGCATTGGCTGACAACTTTGGCCATTGTCTGGCATTATCTTTCTGCTCTGCGTGTTTGCCTGTGTGTGTGTGTGTTTGTGTGTTGGTTGGTGTTGCTGTTGGTATGTGCTTGGGTGTAGCCAAGCACAAAAAGGTAAGCGGGCAACAACTTGCAGCCACATTTGACCAGGACGCGCGGCAGGATATGCGCCTAATCTTTAAATTCAAATCTCATTTTCTGAACGAACTCTCTCCCGTTCCAGCTGAACCACCATCCCACCCTGCACACTCAGTTGTTTTGCCTTTGCCTTGTTTTGTAAATTAAGAGCAGCGAGTTGACTTTTTTGTTGGGCCACGCCGAGTTTGTCCTATGGCCCATTGTTTGATTACAATTTAACATTTCGTGACTGAGGCCTGAATGAAGGATCTATTTGTTGTCGCGTAATCTTGTGCAATCACTACAAAACGGCAATAAATCAGGATTATGCGAATGTGGCGCGATGTGTGCGATATGCCCAGGCCTAAAGCCAGAATCAGAACCACATCCAGAACCAAAGCCAATGAGTCTGAAAGCGAGTCCTGGGCTTCCACATTCCCAGCACCTTTTCTAATGTTGTCTCCCACCAACCCTCCTCAAAACAGGATCTTGGCAAGCCTGCGGCACATCCCCTCCACGCCCATTGCCACCCATCGCAGGCCATCCCGTCACAATCGCAATCGCTTTCGGGCAATGTGCGTGCGGCCGCCGTGCCATGATTTATGTTTGTAAATTTGAATAATTTATAATTAAAAATGTTTTGCATAGAATTTGGTTACTTAATGTCGTTGACTTCGGCTGCATTTTGTTATTGTTTTTTTTCTTTCTTTTTTTGCTCATTTGGCTTCTCTCGCATTCTTTTCTTGGGCTCGTTCTCCACTTTGGTTACGGGCTTTAATTGCTTTTATCCTTTTGTGTCCTTTGTTTCCTTGCATTGGCTGACATTTCCGCTACTGCAAGTTCCTTTTCTCAACTTTTTTGTTTGCTGATTTTGTAATCTGGTTAGAGCCTTATGGCTTTTAATTTCCTTTGCTGACTTTTTCTCTTTCTCTGGGTCCCTTTCGCTCAATTTATCATTTTGTTTTGGGCAAACAATTTGGGCTAATGAAAATAATATCTAGATACTAAACGAGAATTAATGTAGCTTCTGGATGCAATTGTTTTCCAAATTCTCAAATATAAATAATATGCAGGCCAAGTTAAAATACAATACAAAAAAATAAAGTGATTTTAAAGCACTCTACTATTAACCTTTTTGACTATCAATATAGTCAGTATCAGAAAATAAGGGGCTTTAATATTTTGGAGTCCTAGGTTATTTTCAGTGCAAAGTTGTTATGTTTATTTTAGGAGATTATTGGGGTGAATTCTGTCGCTTCTATAGCTTGATTCTACGCAGCCTGCCTTCCAGGTGATGGGGGTTTAAATTTTCAAATATATTTATTGCCCATATTTTGTTAAAATATCTACAAGTATGTATATTAAAAAACTTTGTTTTCTACTTTTACTGTTTATTTTACCAGTTTTTCTTTTTCAACTGTGCCCTTTTCGAGACTTTTGCAATGTTCTTAACATGTTCTCACCAACCAAAGCAGCATGAGTTATTTGGCATAGCTCATAATGCTGTCCAGTTGCCCACTTACTCATATCTAATGACTTCTCAATCTGTGTCCCCAAAGTGCGCTCCACGCTTTCAATGCAGCACTTAACGGCGACTTCCGTCCCAGTACGAGCCCCAGCTTGGGCTCAGATCAGGGGCCTCTTCATTCATGAGTGGATGGTCAGGTTGCTGGCTCCCAGCAGCAGCCGAACGCATCGGCAGCTCGTTTGGGCTTTGATAAATGCGCTTTTCGGGTATGTAAGTCAGTAGCCAGTTGTCGCAGTCGTTGTCGTTCCTCCTGTGGTTGTGCTTTCTCGTCGCTCGCTGGAAGCGATCTCGGAGCATTGGCTGGCTGAATGTGAAAAATTATTATGCGTTGCTGTGGCTTTGAGCAGTCGCCGCCGACGCCGCAGCAGATTAAATAATTCAGCGGCCAGCAAACGAGCCAGCCAAACCACTGTCCACTAGCCACCGAGCCACTGAGCCACAAAGCAGACACATTCAGCTTAATCTCGAAAAAATCCGCAATCCACTGTAGCAAAAACTTGCAAACTCAATTGGAAAAAGCTGGAGTTTCTGGTAGATGCCTACCACTCTGGGGGCTGTGAAGGGGACATCACGTAATCCCAGTTGCTCCATCAGTCTTGTTCGATCAATTGCACATGCGCACAGGTTCTTGGCGCGTTTCTCGTTTGCTACTTGGCTCTGGCTCATTGTTTGCAGTTGCTGAAGCTGAATTTTTTGCTCGGCCCGATCTTTGCGGCATTTGCGGCTGCAAAGGATTATGTTTTATTTATGCGTCGCACAGCGAACTTAACTTCAATAAATGTCCGGCAAATATGTGGAGCATGTGTTTCTTGGCAATTTTTGTCGTAAATTTTTATGTTTGATGGCCGTTTGCTGGTGCCCGATTCAGGCCAGTTGCAGCGGAGGCTGGCTGACCATTGTCGGCGGTTATGTTCTACATTTCGTCATATTATTTGCAACATTATTGTCAACTGTCTGTCTGGCTGGTTGGCAAAAAGTGATGTGAGTCGGCCCAATAGCCACAGCACGGCAAAAGCAACGGCAGCAACAACAAGTTGTGGTGCGTTTCCTTTGGCGGTGCATCTGAGAAACGTGGCTTTCAATTGCCTGTCGCTTAATTGTGAAATGCAATTACCAATCGCAACATTTAGAAATGACCAAATCTACGCCCACTTGCCAAACCAATTTTAATATGAAAACCCAATTATCGGCACTGCCCATGGGCCATGGTACTGGGCCCGATGCCTGAGTGACGCTTTTGTCTGTAATTGACTGTGGTTTAATTATAAAACGCCTCTTTCTCGATTGGGTTCCATATGCAAAACCACAGCCCCAACTGGGCAGCAATGATTCGGACGAGGAGCCCCGACAACCGACGCTTCTCGTAATTTGCTAACCTTTGTCGGTTGGCCTGTTTGTCCGTTGCCCTGTTAATTTTACACTCTCATAAAATGCATTATCAATACATTTAAACCATTGTCAGGTTGTCTGTTTTGAGAGTGCTTGCACCTGCCCCTGCCGCTGCCCCTCCAGCGATGCATCTGCCCTTGCACCAGCAACACCAATATCTGTTCCACCACAAAATATTTTGTGCAAAAGCAATTATGATTTTGTCATTCGGCAATGTATCCGAAAAATACGAGCTCTCTTTACGACAATCGAATACTGCTTCTGTGCAATGGTTTTTGTTGTTGTTGTTGTTGTTATTATATCCAGAGTACTTGTATTTGCTGCCGTTCGGAGCCTGGAGGCTTGGTCTGCCAGTTTCTGTTTGCCACTTGCCAAACAGTACTCGTCCCTGATATGAGTGGCAAATGCAAAACATTTCTGGCACGGCCACTACGTAATATACAATTTGAGTTATCACGCTCTGCAAGGCTTTTAAATGTTTACGTTTTCGCATACGCGTCTCCCATTTTAATTGCTCATTGTCCGAATATATGCTTCTCTTTCTATCACACCAAATTTGTACAAATGTCGGCTGACCTGTCGATCCAAAATGTAACATGTTTTGTGTTCAGCTGCAGGTGTTTCATTTGTGAGACTCAAATTAGCTTTTTGACTTTGATGTGGCTGGCCACAAGGCACTAACAAAATTGCTAAACCAGTTGTTATAAGTAGAAGCTGTGGTATTTAATACGTTTTTAAAGCTCATATGCACAACAATCCGCATTTACCTTAAAATCTTCAAATAATCCAGGTCCTCCTCATGAAATACATGAAACAACATTTCTTCAAGATACATTCCAGTACTTACCAACAATTGTAGACTTCCCAAGTTTTGTTCCCAGAGAGTAGACTTTACCAAATGGTTCATAAATATTAAAATTATTTAAGTACTAGCAATAGGGACGACGAGCCAACACTAAAGAAGGGTATTTTTAGGGGTTGAGCAATCAATAATTTAAATTGAAAGGTGTTTCACTTATTATAAGACGAAATAGAAGCGCTGTATCGGGTACAAAAATGTACACTTGCTGATAAATTTGAGCTTGTAAGTTGATCGCTTGGACACATACTCATGAATTTTCTTGATACACATCATAAATTTAACCTAAATATATATATAAGTTATTAACTTTTCTTAACAATAAATATTATTATTTGAATCGTATAGGGATTAAAATGCTTATTAATTAGTAACAAGCCGCAATGCCTAAAATAAGGAAATAAGCTTTTCCCGCTTCAAGGAGAAACCGTGAACATTTTCCTGGCAATCTTAACTTGATTAATGTTTTCTTAGCTTTTCCAAATCAGCTCTGCGAACAACTAGCAAAAACAAAGCAAGCAAACTTTGCTTTATGTATCTTCCCCTCCGAAAATGACTTCTAATTACCAATGTTAATATTAAATCCTTGGGGGGCCTGGACGGCAAAATGTCGCGCAAATCAAATGTGTGCAAATATGTGAAGGACTCGTCGCTCGCCTAAGGGTTGCTCGGGGTCAGTCTGGGCCCATAGCCATATAGAACCGTCGACTGCTTGGTCACCCTTTGAACCTTGCACTAGACCAAACCAGTCATAAAATTATGTAAGCCACTGAGCCACGCTCTGGAATTGTGGAACCCGGGCGCACTAATTGACAAAGTGTTAAATTTCATTTCCCGGCGTTTAAAAATGCCTCTCAGGGTTGACATTAAGTAAATTATATTTAATATGTTTATAGACTTGCGTATATGAACTATGGGTATATAGAATTCTGTATGAATCAGCGTGTGTGTGTGTGTGTGTGTGTGTGTGTGAGTGTTGTAATTATGTAATTTTCATATGGATGTGATTTAATTACCGTAATGGGATTTAAGCCGAACCTAAGAGACTGATGCGCAATGTGTAATAAAACGCTTAACGTGATGAATGATGAATGAATCAGCAAAGGGTTCGCTGCCCCTCGCAAGTAGCGAGGAATGGCAACTGGAGAAGTTGTCTTGGATATGAACGCATAGTATATACATGTACAAAGTCTGCGCCCCTGGGAGCTGATATGTAGAGCTTCGGTACATATTGCGACTTCTAGCAGGGTGCACACATGTGTACAGTTTCCCAGGCGCCGTTTAATTTGCTGCGTGTGGCAAATTGCGGCAATTTGTTAAGAAAGCTAAACTTGTGCAAAATAAAATAGTTTTTCAATTCTAGACTGGCCTGACATTTGTTGGAATTTCATATTTCAAATTTTAGTGCGCAACAAGGCGAGCAAATTGCGTTTCGTACTGCTGTCAATGTCAAAAGAATTTCAGTTTCGGTTTTTATTTTGGATGGTTTCGTGATTTCGTGTAGCCTCCAAATCGAAAGCCAAAAAAGTTAAATTATTCATAGTAAAAAAGCAATTTTGACTGCAAAACTTTTGTAAACGCAGTCAAATTGCAATTAGCCTTTTGTTGCTGTGCGCCGTCTTGTAGTTGCACTTTGATGCATGCGTGCCGGAGCCATGCCACGGCACGCCACGCCACGCCACGCCAAGCCAAGCCATGCAAGGCTCGACTCAAATTTTCTTCTTGGCGCAACTGACAGCAATTTTCCAGTTGTGAATTATGTGAAATTTGCTGGCTGCCATGGCTAATGGAAATGATTGCCAGCTAAAACGCAATGCCCAGCCGGCGGGCGGTTCGACTCCGTTTGCTGTTGTTCCCGCTGCCTGTCAGTTGGCTTTAATTTAATTTTGCACACGAATTATAAATGAAATCAGCTATAGAAAAAAAAAACAGGAACAACAACAATAACATAGAACAAAACATGACCAGCAAAAGTTGAGAGTGAGAGATAAGTGAAGTGAGGGGCCTGTGACGCAAACAAGCGCAAAGAAATGTAAACAATTCATTGAATTTGCAATTACACGCACATTTGGCACACACACACACACACACTCGTACACACAGCGGTGCGTGTAATGTTTGTTGTTTGCTTTTAAATTGTAAAGCTACCAGCTATATAAACTCCTCTTGTTTTATTTATATGGAATGTATCTCACAGATACGCATCATATATCCGTGCGTATGGTAAGTGTGTTGGATTGCGAGCCATGGCTGCCGCGGGACCTACAGGATGGGAGCCTGTAACGACGCCATTTAATGTTTGCACACATCATGACCCGCGATACGCTTTTGTAATCACAAACCAATTGTGAATACAATATAAAAAAAACCCGACATTCTACATACACATAAGTGCAAATGAACATCGTGTCGAATATTTATATATTCCTGAAGTAAAGCGTAAACTTTAAATTTTTTCAATAGTTATTGTAGTCAGTCTTTGTTGATTTTTAGTTCGACTTAACCCATCAATCTAACAATATGATGCTTAAGGAAAAGTGATTTAAGAAACAATGTATGAATTCATTAATTATACAAATATTTTTTAAATACTAAAGACAATTCAAGCTAAGTATTTTCTAGGTAAAACAGAGGCTCTCGAATTACCACTACGTAAAATATTTTTTAAAAATATTTTTTTATTTACAGCATTGTAATTAATAACTAGAAAAGAAATGTTTTTATTATTATTTTATATTTATTTTATTTATTAATAGTCGACAAAACGAGCGACTTCCTTATTATTCAATACAACGTTGTAGAAATAATAAAATGCTAATAGCCTATCTAGAATACACAATTTTCTAAAAACATCACCGACTGATGCAGGTGTTATATTTACCAGGCCGGCCAGTTATGAGCCTTTCCACAGCTAATTTTGTCAGTGACGCTATTAGAGCCTACAGCTAAAAAGAAGGGTGGTAGTGGAGAAAATAGTGTTGTTAAATAAAAATTAAAAACAAAAAAGCTCAATTTGCTATACTGTTTAAGGAAGTACAATAAATAGGAAAAAAAAGAAGTTATTAATAAAGTATAGAAATGTAAACTAGATATATAGAGTGTTAAGAAGTTAGGATAAAGAGATAGGAATGGGAAATCACCGACCCTGTGAGGGAACATTTATAGCATATCCGGCAAGCTATGCCCATGCTCATAGCTGGGAATGGTCAAAGAGTTCCCGAAGGTATCCTGAAAGCAACCATTTTATTAGGGCGAGAGAAAGTTCGGTGGAGAAAACTTGATACAAACTATTGTAATTTTTGCATAGCACGCGAAAAGATTTGTGCATAGCTTAATCTGTTGTGTACGTAGGGGCGATAGTTCCTGGTAGGTCTAGACACCTTAACAGAAAAGAAGAATCTATGTCGCTAACAATCAACTTATGTAGGAAGATGCCACCGAGGATTGTATTTGAATGAAAATTGAAGCAGAGTTTAGAATCAAAAAGACCGTCTAGATCCTTAACTGTTAGTATACGTTGCAATGGAGTATTGTCGATTGTATAACTGCAATATAAGGCGTAGTACGATTGAAGGTTACTTTAAACAATTTAGATGCAATTGATTGGCCGAACACCAAAGATGCATAGTCAAATCAACTTGTAATCTAGAATGATGTAGGGGATTAGTGGATGAAAGAATAAGTTTCACATCTTTCGCATATATAAGTACCCGGGCATGTAATATATCCGAGGGGAGATCATTTATAAAAAGAGTAAAAAGTAAAGGTCCATTATGACTACCATGAGGAACACCAGAAGGAACGTGAACTTGTTTTGACGTAGTAAGACTCAGCATTACTCTTTGGGTTCTACCTTTTAAATAAGAAAAAATCGAATGCATAAGAGACGGGGGAGAAACTACACGGTCAACTTTGAAGAGTATTAGATCATGGTGCACAGAGTCAAACGCCTTACTGAAGTCAGTGTAAATGACGTCAGCTTGCATTTTAGAGAGGAAAGCAAACCAAAAATGATTATTGTCCCATCTGAAACTTTTACCTTTTCAGGATGCTCTCTTTTATGGTATGTAAATTTCCCCCGAAAACGAATCATTTTATTTTTTCTATTACCATAGATTGAATGTAACATATATCTCATTCTGATGAGTTATTAATAATAAAATTAAAATCAATACAAACAGCAAAACTTTAACTTGCTCTTTTACTTTGCATTTGATTGTGTACGTTGCTAAAAGTTCTAGCTAATTAAAATTAAAACAAATAAATGTATTAGTGAGGAAACCAATAATTTGTAATTTACAATTTACTCTTCCAATTACAATCAATCTCAATCTCAGCCCATGGGGCCGTTAAGATTGGACACGTCCCAATTTATTGAAAATGCAGTGTGCAGTGTACCCAAAGTTGCTGCAACTTGGCATGATTAATAACCAAGAGTCATTCCAAGGGCTGGACTCTGGGTCAGGCTCAGGCTCAGGCTCCGGCAAGGGCAGATGTTCAGAGGACGGCTATGGGTTCTAGCTGAAGTGTTAAGCAATTATAAGCTAAGGCCTGCAAAACATTAAGAATCTCTGGCAGACGTCAATCACAAGACGAGCTCGGACTGGACGCGACTGCATAATGGAAACATTTTAGCCAGTCGACGTACGCACAAAGTCCGAATTAATAAAATCAGAGAGAGAAAACACAACAAAAATTTAATAATAAAAACTGCGAGACGCAAGTGCAACATACGTAAGGGGTGGCGAGTGCGAGTGCGTTGGGCGGGGGTGGCGGGGAAAATAAGATTAATGATTGCAATAAATCCAGTGACAGACGGGCAGACAGACACCACGCTAATAGTGCCACCAGCAAGGACACAAAGGATACTGTTCGCCGCTGCTAATAATGCGCAAGTAAGTTCAAGAAATCGGGCCAAGCTTATGGCCCACCAGCAGGCCATCTCAGTCCCCATGTGAGCCAGGACTAACGTACCATTACGCTGATTAACACACGCGTCAGCGCCGGCAGGGGTTGGTCCTAGTCCGCAGCCCTTACCCCGGTCCCTGTCCCTGAGCAGACCACCACTACGACTCCTGCTGATAACGTCGCACAACATGCCATAAGCTGCTCGGCTGCCGGGTGCCGGCTCCGATTGCCGCCTGTGGACAGTGGATTGCTCATTTGGCCGTGTCCGTGCAGGCGCAGTCTCTGGCCCCGTGGGGTGTGCACGCAAAGGATGCGAGCAAGAGAAATTCATCATCTTGCTGTGCCGCTGGTGCCATATCCTTAAATCTAATTACGACTTAATCGACGCCAGTGGCGACAGTTGCAACGAAATCGAGCCACCGTTACCAACCACCAAGCCACCCTGGAGAAGCTTATGCCGCTCAATTGATAAAGTCAAACCATGGGCACAGGGTGCACATGTGCTTGCATATACTTCCGCCTGCTGTTGCTGTTACTGCAAATCCTGCATCCCCCGATGGCGCTTGCCAACTGTGTCGCTTACATGTGTTAATCACAGCCGGCGCTGCCGACGCGTCGGGGGCTCTTTTGTCTTTCAACCAGCTCCGGCGCATTGTTAGTTTTAATTGCCTAAAAAGTGCTTTCAAACAATCTCACCAGCAACAAATACAGTGGTCCAATAATTCGGTTAACTGAGGATCTGTGCTCTGATCTCGAATATTGTTATGTCCTGTGTTATTAAATATTTGTGTTACGTGGAGATTCAACAGGCTGTTTTATGCAATCTTTTGCACACAATTTTTTAAAATTTCCCGCGAGTGGTAAAATAGATTATTACTTGACCAATTTGCATCTGAAATGACATTTTACATTTACTTTTCACAATTATGGTCTACCGTGTCCTAAAGTAATTGTCAAAAAGATCTTTGAAATATAGATTTAGCCCGTTCGGATGAAAGCCAAAAGGTTCCATACAATCATTTGTGATTTTTCCAAAAGAGTTAAAGAGTTTGTTGTCCTCGGATCAGACAGTCAGACTGCCAACTAAGCAGTCAGTCGGCCAGAATATATATATCAATGAATAGTAGATAAAATATCATTATTAATAAAAGTCAGGAATAACAGGGCTTTGCCTGTATCTCATTCCTGACTTGTCATAAGCAACGGTAGGTGTTCGAAGCATGTCGGAATAAATGGACTATAGATAGGCATCTCTGCAAAGCCTATACGGTACCGCTAACATATTTACAGTGTATACACAAGTGTTGCTTGTTGGCCTATGAAAGGAAGCGTCAACATTTGGCGTTAGTTTTGTTTTGCATACTGTCCTGTCCGTTGTCCACTGTTTGTTGTCCATTGTCTGCTGTCCGCTGTCCATTGTGTTGGCTTGTCTCAATGCCGCTTTTGTTTTCTAACACCCGCAGCTACACACACATGTGCCCATTGTGTGCGTGCGCGTGTATGTGCGAATGGGCTGGTGGTGTGCGTGCGAGCAAATACCGTTGCATACGTGTGGGCGTAAATGAATAAAATGGCTCGAGCCGCCGAAAAACGATAAATTCAATCGAAAATCGTTACATGTCAATGCATTAATCGGCCATAATCCCATTATGGCGCAAGGATATGCCGGCAGTCCTCTGAATGTCTCGCCCACTCTTTCTGTTACTCTCTCTCTCTCTCACTCTCTGCCTCTATCTACATCGATGTATGGCGCGTGAAAAATATTGCTACGCATGCTTTTGTTGTTGTTGCCGCTGTTGATGTTGATGTTGTTGTTTTTCTTGTTGTTGTTGTTGTCGTCTGCGTGTCGCATTTGAAATTCGTGCACGCGCATGTTTTGTTGTTGTACTGGTTGTTGTACTTTTTGTTTGCCTGTTTGATGTTTGTTTTGTGCTTTCCGAACGGTTTTATCTGCGGCTCAGCGTCCGCGCATTTGGCGATGCCGCCGTCACGTCGAACCGCCGCACCACTGCACCGCTTCACCGACGCAACCACCGACGATGGCGATGCATTTGACAAATGGCTTCTGTTTCAGGACTGCCAGGACAGAGATCTGCGATTGGGCCTGGAGGCTTTGCCGGGATTGGAGGCTTGTGGTGTTGCCAGATGCTCAGCAATTGCATTTTGCTTTCATTGTTATTTTACATGTGATAAAAATGCTATCTATTGTACTCGCATTGCATTATATTTACCTTGCATTCCCAGATCCATGGCTCGCGTCGGCATATTGGCATTTGCAGCAATGAAACCATCAACACCAACAACAACAAACACTATATAGTTGACATTAAGCTCCACAAGCGCACACATTTGATTAAATATATAGATGCGGGAGGGACAATTGTATATCTCTAGGCAATATAAGTGTGTGTGTATAAAATAAAATGCCTTACAATAAATACCATATGATGAATTTGTTATCCCCCGGCCTTCCCCGTGGCCAGTTTTTTGTTTCGTGTTTTAGATAACAATTATTTACCCATTTTCCGTCCATTGATAATTTGAATTTATTCGATATATTTCAACATAGATATTTCACAATTAAATTGTGGTCAACGTTTTCCTCTCAATTGCCCAAGAGGGATGAATTTTGCGAAAGGTTTAAAACCTTTATCGAGTTTATTTTCTAAAAAACCTTTAATGAGTTTGATGCCGATCACATGGTAAACAAAAAAGTTCCTTGCAACTTTATTCCATCCGCTCCACTTGTGGTTGCAATTTGCAATCGCTGAAAATCTTATTTATAAAGTCCTTACATATGATTTGAAAATAACTTTGAAGCCCATGGGACGCAAGCTGAAACCCATGCAACCTTTGATCCGTATAATCCACCCAGAAAAGCAGGATTTTCCAAAAAGCTCGAGACACGCATCAAATGCATTTTCGTAAAGGTATGTAAAAATTAGGTTGAAGCTGATCAGCTGGTAAACAGCAAACTTTCATTCAACAGTTTTCCGGCAATTTACTTCATCATAAAAATATTTTCACAAACCAGGTACTGTAGCGCCAACTTTTATAACAAATCGAATATATTAAAATTAAGCAAAAGAAAGAAAGAGTACCATAAGCCTAGTGCCAAGCTACCATTGCAGAAACAATGGCATCCTGCTATACATATAAACACACATATGCAAACGTACACACACCGAGGCTGTGCTTTTTCTTTCTTTCGAACCGCACTATGTATGAGAAATGCACTCTTGGTAAACATAGTCTTCTTAATCTGTATATAACATACGAAAAGCTACATGCCAAATTAAGCGTGCCAATTTTAGTGATCTATTGTAATGGGAACAGCTATCAAAGAAAATATAAGCACTTTCTAGTACATGTACGTATAAATTTCAAATTCCCAGACTTTGGCTTATAAACTATCCGAAGTGTCCGCACAGACGGTCAGCTGGACAGACATGTCCAAATCGAGACTGCTGGGCGCACTAATTAAGAAGTATGCTGCATATTACATACATTTGCACTAGCATGTGTACTCTTTTCATATAATAATGAATTTAAAGCAAAGAGAATAAATGAAAACCAAAAATAATAATAACAAAGTATGAGCAATGCTACTTACCGGCGAAATCTTTCTAATTTAATTTTCACAGCTAAAATATGTATTATTATTTGTTTGCTAAAATGATTTTACATAACTTAAACCAGTAAATCAGCTGTTTATTTTTTAATTTTTATGTCTAAATATCTTATTCCGAAATCTCGTCAGAATAGGTCCACTTATTATTCAGACATCTAATGCCTGTAAGGCTATTATATCAACTAATATAACCAAAATCGTGCATCAAAAATGTCAACGTAATCAAAATATATATCAGTATATAGAAAAGTTAAGACATTTGTACGTTTTCAATATTAAAACACACGCCGTGGGGACACACACATGTGCGCAAATTTATTAATATATTTCAACGAAAGCTGCAACTTGAACTTGGCCCCATGTCATATATCAGAAATCATAAGCTCCACGCGACAACTAATAAAAAAGAACCATGAAATTGTAATAATTTCAGCAAACCGAAAAACACGGCCAGGCAGCTTCGTGTTTGGGCCAGATGAGGATGGGGCGGGCTGAAGAAGGGGATGAGGCAACGGATGAAGCACGACGACATTTGAACGCATAAAAATGCCAGAACCGGTGCGACGATGTGCCTTGAGGCCGATTTTTGCTACTTTATATCCACTTTATATGCTCGCAGGATATCCCAATTACTTTGAGACTCACAAACGCACACGCACAGAGAGTTACATACAGATATGATTCGAAGCGTGTGTGTGCGTCTGTGTTAGTGTATCGTATTTCAAGTCAGCCATGTGCGAATAGAACTTAATCTGCAACAAAATGTCGCCAAAGGTGGTTGCCAGGACGAGGCCGTGTGCTCTAGTGTCTCTGTAAGATTACTTTCTATATTTTCTAACCATCTTTTACTTTGGCCAACATACAAGTGTGAGCGAGTGTGTGCGTGTGTGTGTGTCTGCTCCATATAGCTACATAATTTTTTTCTCATACTCGGAACGTTGCCTTCGGAGGATTTGTGACGGGATTTCCTTTTCTATTATTGGCATTAGGCATGTCCTGTGTGTGTTATGCATTTAAATTGCGTATTTTTCTTAGCGATTTGTCTGCTTATCGCCGGGTCGTAGCAAGCATGGGGCTAGGCGGATGGAAGGGGCTCCGAAGGCGGGCTAAAATTTCTTAATGTTTATGGGCGCAACGTTTTTCATTAAATTTTTGTTTTCTTTTGGTCCGGCTTAACAGGCTGCTCAGGATGCAGGATGAACCTGACTCTAACTAGTTTACGATGCCAGCTGAAAATATGGCAGTATACTGTGCGTTTCATATTGTCCGCCAAGCTGCCTGATCCTTGAAATCCTTTTTTTTAAATACACAGCAATTTTTATGTAATTTTAAAACAAACAGTCGGCTGAATGGCCATCCTGGCATGCTACATTACACCCACACACACACAGACACGCACAGAGTTGGAGAGAAGTAGACTGAGGAGACCCGCATTATCCTTTTATCCGTCCAGTGCTTGGCCAGTGCCGGCCACGTTATCAGAGACAGCAGAGACCGCAGCAAATTTTCAACCCTTCTCATTAGAGGATTTTAAAGGATAAAACGCGACGCTAGCCGCTCTGTTGTTGAGTGATACTTTGCGTAACTCGCACCAGGAGTGGGAGTTGTACTGCCGAAGCTGCTGCTCAGCCGCTGGCTATTTGGTCAGCAATAGTTCTTGTCCTGGTCAGCTCTTGCTGCCTCCTGCTGCTGCCTTCTGGCTTCAAATGTGAGGGTTACGTTTCCGTGTTTGTTTATTCAAACGGAAGCAAAGTCGTTCTGTTATAACGCCGGTGCCAGCAGCCCAGAGCCAAACCCCCTGCCAGCTACAACAACATCTACATCTACATTTACATCCACATCCTTTGCTCCCTTTGTTGGGCATATCCTTTCACTATGCCTGCCGCTACTGCTGCTGCTGTGTGCATGCAGGCGATCAAAGCTCAGAGCAATTAATCATTTTGTTTGCCCTTTACACCCATTTATTCAGCCTGAACGCCCCAAAGAGCGGGCAACTTGCACATCGAAGAGCTGAGGCTGGCACTAAGCCGAACCAGGAGGCATCGCCTGATGATGTACCCGCCCGTGGCACCTAAGCAGCACTCAAATGGATGCTGGCATCAATCTCTTGCCTAAGCAACATTTTTGGCGCTCATTTCGCTGCCGCGCACAAAAATCACAAAACCAACACACTATGTACACACGCTCGTAGTTTTTCATCTTTGACGCAATTTGAAATCGTTACGGAGTCACATCCCTTGGAACAGTGGCCGGGCGTTGGCATCCCGCCCATTTTCGTCCCATGCTCCGCTCGTGTCTGACCACGCGCTGACTACACTTTGACTTTCAGTCGTGTTCGTACATTGACGTGGGCGTGGGCATGCTTTTTACACTAATGGGGGCGTGGTGTGACAGTCGTGATGCCATAATGAGCTCAATTCTCAAAGAAGGCTGCTGCGAAACATTCTTCCTATCCCTATGCCAATCCCAATCCCAAGGATCCTACCCCAAACTGGCGTCAATTATTTCATTGCCGTCAGTGTTGTGCCTGTTGTTTTTGTTATTATTGTTGTTGTTGTTGTTGTTGTATCTGTTTTGTAACTGATGACGCTGCTTTTCGTTGCGTTGAAAATTTTGTGCTGATTTTGCATTAAGCGATTTTGATGTCAATGTCTTTTTCCCCGTTGTGGGCTCATGAAATCGTGTTCGTTTTCTTGTTGTTGTTTTCCTTTTTTTCTGCGTAGTTTGACAAATTCGACAGCGTGTAAGTTAATAGTCAGGGAATTTGGAAAAACAATAGGGTGAGAGTTAAAAAATGAATGCAACTGAAAAATAGCCCTATCATAATGCGAGACTGAAATTGAGAAAGAAAATAATTTTCTGGAAATTTTCAGAGTTATTAATAAACAAGTAAGAGATTCTAGTCGGGAGCTCCCGACTAGGGGATACCCTAAGCCCTCTTCTTCCAACATCAAATGCATATATATATTCTATTTTAGAAGCTATATGCCAAGTTTGGTGCCTCTAGCTCTTATTAATTACCAAAATTGCCCAAAAAACAGGATATCGATATCGATTTTTATCGATTGCTTGGAAAGTAAGTTATCGATTATTGGAAACAAACTCGATCTGCGCGGGAACTAGGAGCAACTACATCTAAAATTTCAAGTCTCTAGCTCTTCTAGGTTCTGAGATCCTTGCGTTCATACATACGGACGGACGGACGGATAGACAGACGGACATGGCTAGATCGACTCGGCTTCCTTCTGCCTTTTACATACATTTGGATTTTGCACAAATACAATATACCCTTATACTCATTTTTAATGGGTTCTGGGTATATATTTTGAATGTGCGCAAGTACAATTCATAACATATGCTATTCCAGGATTAAATTAGGATCATGGTGTTAATTTGCCGTCATATTTAAGTAGACTCCTGAATACAATATTCCCTCTTTAAATAATCGTAGGATTTGCTCAAGTGCACAGCTGTTCCGAATCTCTCAGTACTGTAATATATCCGAAAATGCACAAATGATAAATTCAAATATGCATCCAATTCTCGTTTTCACTGACTTGAATTAACCGCAACAATATTTTACCGCAACGGTTATTTTATATTTGTTATTTGCTGTCAATTCATACTTTAACACAATTTCAACTTTCTTAAGCAATCAATAAAGCAACCTGAGTGGTGCAAGCCGAATTCAAAAATTCTTCTTAGTAACACTTTTCCATTTTCATCTAAGCCTCGTTAATAACTTATAAAGCTGCCACAGCAGCACAGCTGTTTTATTGTCACGCATCACGCATTCACATACACGCACAGCATCCGAATCCTTGGTATCCTTTCATTTCAGAGCTCTATTTGTTCCCGCACTTCAGAAACTGTCACATTTCAACTCACATTTTTATTTATTACATTTATTATGAGAAATTTTGCATGCGCGCTTACGCAAGTGTTGAAATGCAATAAAAGTGAGATGCCAAGCAGCAGACCTTCCCCCACTCACCCTGCATGAAGCGTCAGCCCTACCATGCCGCCGACACCTTTACCAACTGCATGAATATGCGCGCACCTTTTTTGTTCGCTTTTTTATTTATATTTTTATTTTTTTTTTCTCAGTACGCAATTCGCATAATTTTACACACGAAGTAATTTTGCAACACCCTACGCAGACACTTGCAACTCCTTTTGAATTTTCACACCAATTTTTCAACTCGACAAACCCGCTCGCAAAAAATCCATTTCATATATGAATGTATGGGAAGAAAAGTGCAGGGGGGCAGGTGGGGATGGCAGCCTGTCGACTTTCAGCGCTACGCCATAGGAAACGCACGCTGATGTGCGAGAAAAACACATCCGCCCGGTTGGAGCAGCCCCGGAATCCTCCATTGCCATCGCACATCCCCGTTGCCCCTGCCCATGGGCAGCTCGTTGGTTGGCGGCTTCGTCTGTTAGCCCAATTTGAATGCGCTGGCGCATATATCATTCCAGTTGACAGGACAATTCTCTTATCTGCGCAAAGCCAACACAACAGCCGCGACCACAGAGTCAGAGCGAAAGCCAGAGTCAGATTCAGAGTCAGAGGCAGAGTAGCCCTTGTCGCGTTGTCCCAGAGAGCGGATTTGAACGCGGTTCATGTTCAAGCTAAATGAATATTTAAGCAGAAAAATCTCATGCCCATCAATGAACAAAATGGTCAATGGCCGACGGCCAATGCGTTGGCCTTAAAGCGACCACCGCTTTTGATGAAGTCGCCGTCACAACAGCCATCTATTAGAGTCTCGTACGTGTGACCCATTTATCAAGCAGCCCCAAAGACAATCAAAATTAACGGTGGGCGTGCAGCTCGGTCTGGTCAATCACAATCGTTCACTTTCCCCCCGGCACCGACGCTTAACACACGTACACTATACTCGAGTGTGTGTGTTTGTG
Organism: Drosophila novamexicana; assembly: GCF_003285875.2. Classification (NCBI taxonomy): domain Eukaryota; kingdom Metazoa; phylum Arthropoda; class Insecta; order Diptera; family Drosophilidae; genus Drosophila; species Drosophila novamexicana. The sequence continues at coordinate 989,759 of NW_020824809.1, read as the reverse complement.
TGTGTGTGTGTATGTGTGTAATTTGTACAAGCTGCTGTTGTCGTCGTTGTCATTAAAAAGCCATTTCCCCCATATATCATGAGAGCCACGCCCATGCCTCTGGTCCAAGTGCTGGCATATAAATTACTTTATGATATTGTTTTGAACCTGCGCGACAAATAAGATTGTCAGCCAAGGACTCGAGGGTTACACTGAGCTGTGAATAGGTCACGCCGTCAGCTGGCAGCATCGAAAATTGAAAGTTCTTGCGATTGGGATTTAGCCAAGCGAACGAAGCGCTTTAACCGCACTTATGGCCCATTTGAATATCCTGTGACCGGGCAATAAAACCGTCACCAACAACTGTCACACACACACACACAGTTTCGTTAAGAGTCTTACTTATCAGAAAGCTGGGCGGGATCGGGGCATACAGGCATTGTCGAGATGCTTCAGTGTCAATTCAATTTTATTTTCATTGTGTCATAACAATAACATAAAATTAAAATAACATAAAAAGGAAATTGAGGATGCACAGAAAGCAGTTCGCTCCGTGGAAGAGCAACCGAGTTGTCGGCTGCAAATCAACTTGGCGTAAAATTGTCAGGCCGTGTGCTTCTTCCTGCTGTTGTTGCAACAGCTGCTGCTGCTGCTGCTGCTTTTGATATTATCCTTGTTATGTGTATTTCGTCAGTGACATATAAAAAAGGCAACAAAGCACATGAGCTCTGCATAAAACAGGAAACGGAAACACATCAGCGGAACGGAAGTCAAAAAGTCGTCACATTCACATAACAATGATGGCAGCCGTATACCCAGCATGCAAGACATTCCGCTTTGTTTTGCCCGACTTTGAAAAGCAGGAGTACGACTGAGAGACGAAGCGGTTTACGCGGAGGGGGCCACCATGACGTAAGAGCACATTTATTGCGTAAAGTGTGTAACGTAATAATGTCGCCAACAGTTACCAAAAAGCGGGCATCTCCAGCTTTTGGACGATTTCAGTCCTGAGATTCCACCAAATGGCCCCCATTTTTTGTATCCTTTTTTGTTATTTTCTGACAGCGTTGTTTGGTGTCTGGCATTGTGTCTGTCCTTTCGCCATTGCCAGGAATTCATTTGGAAAATTAATAAAAATATATGTGTACTTTCATACACATACATATACGACGCAGCAGGAAAAACATTGGAGCACAGTTACCATTGCCCACCCCACACGCTTAAGATTATACTTATTGTGTGGGTGAGAAATAATATAATACAAAGTGAAAGGCTTTATATAAAATATAAATATATCGGGGCTTGGCCTACAGGAATCAGTACCGCAGTAGTAGACCATTAAAAATATTGGATCATAATACTTGTACAATTTATATTGACTTTTTAAGCAATATATTCTATCATTTTGAGTTAAATGTGTTACAAACAAGTACCTGGATATTAAACGTTAAATCACACATCTAATGTTTAGGCATCAGGCATATATTAGATCTTACAATTACCACTAAGAAGCGTAATTAGCTTTGAATTATATTTAATACATTTCTGACAATAAGCCGCAAATCGACTTTAGCAGAAAATAACACAAGCTGGCAAAATTACTTGCAAAAATACTTATATAATCTACACATAAAATAATCTACAGATAATATGCATTTCGAAAAATACAAAAAAATAGAAAAACATATTTTTTCGAATATCGAGCTATCAAGTCTTACGGTTCCGACGTAGAACTTTCTTAGAATATGAATTTAGCCGTGCAATACAATCATAGAAAGAATAATATCTATTGTAACAATACAATAACGCCAGCTTTAAGAATATGTTAAATTTGACAGCTTCCATGTCGTTTGGTGAATTGAGGTCGACATCAAAGATAGCATACTTAACCTAAAGAAAGATGAATACACGCGGCATTTTCTGGGAAGTTGCCTTTAAGCAGAGAGATCTTATTCACATATGACTGAACTATATGTGGAAAGCGCCATTAGCCATGGGACACAAATTAAAAGAATTCAATTGAAAGTTTAAATTTCATAATATTCACAAAAAATTATACATTTGTCTAAATTCAAATCAAAAACGAAAACGCTTTGCAGATATGTGACAATGGTGAAACTCGTAAATGATGAAAACATCTTGTAAAACAGAATGTTTTCTATAGTTTGACATACCGTCTGCTCAACAAATTTTTCCTATGGCAGCTATATGATGTGATGGTGCGATGTTATTAAGATTATGTATATATTTAGTAGTGAAACCAATAAATATCGAGTTTGGGTAAGATATCTTCATAAAAAAATGTGTTCCATACAAGAACCTAGTTTTCGACAGATCGTTTCTCCGTTATACCATATGTATGCTAGCCAGACGTAAGAAGAGTTTAAAGATAATAGCTTAAAAACTGAGACTAATTCGCATTGGAGCAGAGTGACGGAAAGACGGATTGACGGACAGTCGCAGATTCTGATCGATAATATATTCTATATAGGGTCGATGCAGGGAAAAAAGTTAATGCCGAGTATGGTTAAGATATTCTGAAGAAGAAAAAGTTTTTCATACAACTTAATTTTCTACCGATCCTATGGCAGCTATATGATATAGTGTTCCGAAGTTGATAGGATTTTGTACTAAAGCTAATAAATGCCGAGTTCGGTTAAGACATCATAATAATCGGCTGTATCTGTTGATATATACGTGTCCTTCTATATGTCCTCCTTCAAAATTATAATACCCTCTACAAGAATAAATATAGGACATCATTTTCTTGGTTTTTTAGTAAACTATGTGCGCACTAATCTGTTTTTCAGTTTAATAAAAACATGTTTTAGTTTCACATATAATAGTATCCTTTTACCTTAAAAGCCAATACATAGCCTATACAATGCGTCTCGCTTACTCTACTTGTGGAGAAGTACTCGCGCATGAAGCACCATAATCAATACTCTCAACACCAACACTCGAACACTCGCACTCACACAAACACATCATTAATGTGAAGAATCTGATAACCGCAATCCGCAATCCCCAGCAAACTGTAATGAAATAGACAAACAAACAATTTAAATTTTTTTCAACTAATACGCAGCCAAGCGATATTCTACAACAACAACAACTAGAGAGGTTATACAACCGGGGACAATTTTTCAATTTCTCAATTTCGTATGCGTGGCGTATTTAGAATACAATTCGATTAGAAATGCTTCACTTTTCGAAATAATAAATTAAATTTGTTGCTTTCTACGCCTGCTGCCCCATTGCCAATGCCATTAGCACAGTCTACGCGCTTGGCGGATGCTTGGGGGAATTCCTCGGAGTGAGGAAGTTTAAGCAACCAGCACAGTTTCTTGACGGGGTGCAAAAGGTTGCGAAATTGCGGGGCTGGCAGACAGTTGGGAAATTCCTGCGGCAACCGCCTGGAAAAAAGTGCGCCGCATGCGACGGAGAATCAATTTCCTGCAAAACCGAAAGCCGGCATTGAGCCTTAGTCCTGGGCGCTTTCTTAAAATAACAAAATTACTTTTTATATGCAGCCAAGTCAGGATACAGCAGCAGCAGCAGCAACAACAAGAACAACAACAGCATGCCATTGACAACCATTAATCATGGACGCCTGTCAGGGCGGGTCACAGGCTGGGTGTGACTGGATGGGGGTAGTCATCGTCGCCGTCGTCGTCGTCGTAGTCTGTCTACTGATTGTCCTGCGCTGCAATGTTGTGTTATATTTTTTCCTCTAAACTTTGCCTTTTACATGCTAATGCCTGGCACTGGAGCTCAAGTCATGCTCGTACCCATGCACAGACACGCCCAGCTGCGAAATTGACAGGCAAACCGAGTGCGTTGTGACATGACACTTGCATGGGAACCAGGGACACAACCAGTAGCCGTACCACTACCAGGACGAGGCGCTAGCCGTGGTCGTGGGCGTGCACAGGCTGAAGGCGGCAGACAGGCAGGTTATGTGTACCATCATTAGACGTGGTCCGTTTGCCACGCCCGTCTTGTTGCCCACTGCAAATTGGCAGCTCGGCAATGGACGGTCATGTCATGTCACAGGCTCGAGCAGCAGCAACGGGCCTTGATGGCCGTTCAAAGTTCACTACGAAAGCCAAATTCCAATTGTCAAGATGTTGCTGCACAGCCCAATATGTACGCCTGTCTCTGTGTCGATGCGTGTATGTGCCAGACATGTCTAATTGCTCAGTTTATGAGGGCTGCATGTCATAAAGTGCAAATGCATGCCACCCCGACTAAAAGCAGGCAACAAAACTTGCAGCAAGCAAGCTGCGCTGCTGTTTTGGAGCACGGCCGTGATTTGTGTGTGATATTTGACATGCATTTTCAATTTAGCCGTAGCTTTAAGAGATGCCTACCCGTCCAATAATGAATTCCATTCATTTTGTTTGTCTGCCATCGTCCTGAGCAAAGTTCAGACCCCACAAGCATCGTGACAGAGAACCCCCCCCCCCTGCCCCACACTCTGCCCGCTTACTTGTGCAGGACATGATAAAACTTTATGCACTGCAACGACCAGCATTGACATTTCAAGTGCTGCCGCTTCGCTCGATGGAGGCTCCTCGGAGGAGGTTCACCAAGACTGGCGCCATCAGAGAACATAGTTTTAATAATGCACAAGACGACGACTCCAACGGAAAGTAGCATAAAATGCAGGACATACGAGAGCTGCGATGCGATGGCAACGGCGGAGAGCACAAAGATAAGACCCGGACCGTCCAAGTTCCGCCCAAGCACTAGTACAGCCAGCCAGCAACAAAAACAAGGTCCCCGGGTAACAGAAAAGGTGGCAAGATCCAGCAGCAAACATGGATGGGCAATGCTACTGTGTCTATTCGATGTCAAAATGAATACTTTTGCATTATTTATGCCAGCGCATTTATTTGTTGTTCTGATAACGAAGTGAAAATAGCGCAAAACTCGATGAATTCTTTACAAAGTCCAATGAGAAATGGCAAAATGACACAGCTAGCTTTAAGAATCAAATACTTTAGTAAATGGTATTTTCTTTTAATAAATGTATTTGATTTGTCGCTTAACCTCATAGACACAAACACAATACTACTTCAATTAAAAAATATAATTGTCAAAAGCAGTCCTCGGTACATAAGCTACTTAAGCGACCCACGCATCTCAACAAGAAGGATCCTGATTTCAGCCTAAGGCCATAATTAGACAGCGCTTTTTACAAAATTGAGTTAATAGTTATATTCCTTTATAATCGTACGTTTTTTTGAATAAATGTGGATATTTTTATATATTAATTAAATGTATACATTAATTAACTGTCTAAGCAACTCTGCCTTAACTAGTCTAAGGAGTGACTTAGCACCAAAATCTCTTCAATGTTGGTCAACAACGTATGTCATGCATGAACCATTGAGAAATAAGCATTACAAGGTGAGCAGTTCAACTCCACATATAGTATATTATGTATTATGCTCAACGTAGTGTATAATGATTTTTATTCTCCGCAACTTTGTGTCATATATATAAGAATGAGCCCCCTCGAAGGTGGGAGCAGAGAATTGAATACGCCTTAACGGAAAAGAACAATCAACTTATGTAGGAAGCCAACACCGAGGTTGACAATTGGAGGCTGATCTAAGCGTTCGCACTCAAGTCGCAAACCATTTTTAAGGCAGCCCCAAAGTATGCCGTATATTATGTGACGCGAGATTTAAGAATAAAAAAAAGTAAGAGGCGGCAGTTCTCGCTAGGGGATACCCTGAACCATCTACTAGCAACACCAAATGCAGCTGGCGTTACGAGCGCGTTTGCTTTAGCAGTAATAAACATAAATTTAAAAATAAATCTTCCTAGAAAGGATTCGAGCTCTTAACAGGTCACACTACTTGCAACACCCATACCACCAGTTAGAATTCTGGATAAAAAAAAATAAAAAAAAAAAAGTTGATAGATTTGAATAAAGACGCTATGAATGTGTGTGTGTGTAAATATCTTGCAATTTGGAATTGATGGCGCTCGTGTTTGTGGGCAGGCAAAACACATATTCTTTAATCATTTTGAGTTTCTTAACCCATAGACAATTGCATTAAAAATGTGACTTTAATAAGTTGTATAATTAGTTGATTTACAGCTATGTGGTGAAAGCTAAAAAGTGAAAGATACTTTGATATATACTATTATTCAGAAAACTACACGAAAAGTTGTATGCATAGTTCTCAGAAATTCAATATATGATTTTCAATGCACTCATTGATTTTATTTAATACATTTCCTCTTGACACTTTTTGATCAAATGTCTGGAACTGGAATTGAGTTGGAATTTGGTTGAGTCATCCCTGAATATGAACGTTCTACTTAGTAATACTTATTTACAACATTAACTGGTAGAAAATACATTCTGATAGTGTGCATTTTTAAACAGGATAGATGAATCCCAGCTTAATAGTTGCCTCATTCAATCTCAATTTGAGTGTTCTCAAAGATATAACTTTATTATGACAATGTGCCTGAACACATAGATCCTACTCGCTAAAGAATGGAGAGGGTCGCACTTCTATGAGGCATTTGATTCTTAACTACAGTTTAGCTGGTTATTACAGATGCTACTCAAGCAGCAGAGCCCATGATTCGCTACGTCATAGACACATTCGAAGCAGTCAAGTATTTGTTCCTTTGCGGGCACAGACAAGTGCACTTCACACACCCACAGTAGCTGTGGGTATGCTGTGGGACAGCGACCAATCTCAATTGAGTCAAGTAGCTGCTGTTGTTGCTGTAATGCTTAGCTGAAGAGGATACTTGAGCAAGAACACATGCGGCCGCCCAGAACCCTCGAAAGTCGTTTACTCGTTTTGAAGGAGCTGCGTTCCTCCGCTATATCTCGAAGGTTTCATTACCATGGACTTATATACTTATAGAAATTACACAGAACGCTCCACAAACTTGAACTTGAAGGGTATGTTTGGTTTCACAAAGAACTCTGTCTTGAATGCGTTCTCAATCGGATAATCGAAGCCGACTTCGAAATTCCGCACCAGCCTGGCAACGGCAATCTCCAGAATCATGTCGACAATGCGCTTGCCAGCGCAGGCGCGCGGTCCAAAACCAAAGGGTAGATACATGAAGGGTGTGGCCGTATCACCCACAAGGTTCGAGTGGGCCTCATCACGTAGCCAGCGCTCGGGTAGGAAATCGCGCACTCGCGGCACAAACTGCTCCATGTTGGCCACCTGGTAGTTGGCAGCATTGGCTACATCCGTACCGGCTACCACACGATAGCCACTCAAGACCACATCGCAGGGCATGCGGCGCAAAGTACCGGGGCCAATAGGATACATACGGATGCCCTCCTTGATGCAGGCACGCAGATAGGGCAAATGTGACATATTGTCCATGGTCAATGATGAGTTTTTATCGGGCAGCACACCCTTTATCTCGTCCAGTAAACGGGCCTGTTGTGCAGGATTTTTGGCCAGGCAAAGGAGAATGCCGGTCAGACTGACAAGGGTCTAAAAGTAAAAATGGAAATCTTAGCTATTACACCAAAGAGTTTTATATCGATTACTAACTGGATCCACGCCGGCAAAGAACAGATCCATGGCAATAATCACCGCTGTCTTGCGATCAAAACGTGCCAGCTTCTCCAATATACTTGTTTCTTGACCTGGCTCAGTGCTAAAACGTCCAGCCCTGGCATCCTCTTCGATGCGCTGCAGCGCCTCTTGTATATGGCTATAACAAATATCTGCGATAGTATCGAGGGAACCTATGAGCTTCTTAAACTTGGGCATTGGTAGATACTTCCAAATCGGTGGCATCAAGTTAAGCTGAAAGCTCAGATCAACAATGTTTTCCAATGCATTGATCAATTGTTTCGCCTCCTCACTCTCCCGGTTCTCACTCAACAATCCGAGGCGCGTGTTAAGCGCCACGGAAGCAATGGACTCTAGGATTAAACGGCGAATATCTTCGCCAAAGTCAGCAGGCATCTCTTGAGTTTCTGGATTTTTAATCGCTCGTATGCTGCAAATAGAAAGTCAGGCTAACAGTCAGTTTAACACCACTTGGAGTCTGAATTTACCGCGCCAGAAACTCATCATTGACCCTCAGCAGATTGTTTATATATAACTTGGCATTGCGCGGCTGCAACAGAATCGGATTTACAGCTGTTCTCATCTTGCCCCAAGCAGGTCCGTTGCTGTACACCAATCCACAGATATCTCAATTGCAGCAAAGAAGTTTTCCCGTATAACTTACCCTGAAGTAAGACCATCGACACCCTCAAATAAATCGGGTCTGTGAACCTTCTTGAAATACTCAAATGTTTCGAAACCAAGCCGATAGGGAAACTGTCCTTCGTTGCGGAAGACCGTCTCATAATCAACAGGGTTCATTGTAACGACAAGATCAGATCCAGCAAGACCTGGCATGCGAAAAATGTCTCCATAGCGTTTCTTCATATCCAAAAACATATCATGCACCGGAACATTCCTATAGCGACCTGTGATTGGTCATTGATTAAAAACAAATTTACAACAAAAAAGGTGAGCAAATATACAAAAAGAAGAAATAAAGAGAAGAATACTAAGTAAAAGCTTTAGATCTCTTACCGCCTGGCAAAAAAGAACAAATCAAGTTGAATTTATTGGGACCGGGTAGCTCCGAGAAGGGCTTGGCTTGGTCCAAAGGCGTGGCATCTACAGCAGCTGCTGTGCCTTGCTAATAACATTATGAATAAAATACAAGTTCGGGTAAAAATGATGGATTTTCTTATATTTGTACTCGCCTTTGTAGCAAACGACCTCTCAGCTTGAAGAAAGCGAACACATAGATTTTGGGGCCCACACAACTGTCTCGACAACATTTTGCCTACTGAAGCTCTCAATGTTCAATGACTATATGTTTCAATAATTAGTTCCCTCGGCCTCACCGTGCTGAGCGAGCTTTTACAAGCTTTTCGTTCTCCCAGCGTGATGCGATTTGATTAGCTGTTCTTACTCTCATATATAATTTTTTTCGTCGCTTTGGAACTTTTTTGGAACAGGCAAATTTATTGAATAAAGCTTTGAAAGCTCTGATCTACAAACTATGTTGATACATTGGTACTCTTTGCTTTATCGGTTATACACTCGTTCTGCGTATTATATATAGTATAATAATGTCTATTTGAATGACTTGATTAACTAAGCTTTTTATTCTAATCAAGAATATTTGTACTTTATTACACACATTTTTTGCAAAAATTATCAGATTTTCAAACATTTCCAATGGGTTTGGTAGTAAAAAGTTAGAGAAACATGGTTCTTGGGAGAACGCTTTTCTAGTTATCTAGTTGCTCAGTCTGATTTTATCCATTAATCTTCATAATTTAACGCAAACTACATTTACGCTTCTCTTTAGAGGTGTTTTACAGTCCTAGTGTCTTAGTGTCCTATGAAGTCCCATTTAGTCCTACCAAATCAAGTGTAGCAAAATTAAAGATTTAAAAGTTGTAGTATTTTTAGCTAATTACATTGTCGTCTCTTAATATTATGCATACGCGTCGTTTCACTTTTCACTTTCAGGCTTTAAAAATGTCTACCTAAACAAGAGAAACGAGCAAAATTTAAGCCTGTCACTGGCAGAGCTTTGCCAGTCAGACAAAAGGCAATATCGCAGCTGACAGAAAATCTATATACGATAGCAGACAAACGGCTATAATAAAATCGATTTTTTATGTTTGGCCACTGACAAGGGCACGTCGCATTGGGCATTGGGACGCGTCTCGTCCAGCGGGCACATAAATATGAGCACACACACTACGACATACACTACACACACATATATACAGACAGCGGCCACAGACACGCCAACTGATGATGGGCATACAAAAGCTGACCTCGACTTTGAGCTGTCAAAGCCAAAAACTAACTGACCTAAACCAACAAAAATCGACTTTGCAGCCTAAACACAAAGCTGAGCATGACAGCCCGAGCGGGAAATGGGGCGGTGCCGTTGGGCGTTAAAATACAAAATATCAGCATGACGCAATGATTTCCGGCAAGTGAAAATGAAACCTGTTGGAGCTGACTGGCGGCTGTGGCCTTAACGGGCTCGACGGCATCGCTGCTGCTGCTGTTGGCAATATAAACAAATTCAATTTGACAGCTGACAGCGACAACGGCGGCAGGAGCAACAACGACAACGACAACAACAACAGCAACAGCAACAACGACAACAACAGTATCCGCGACACACATACAAACAAAAAGCCGCAAGTAATAAACTTTTACGATCTGTTTTACGGCAACGCGGCACGTGCAACTAGGCCCGGAACGTTGCCGCGGGGGCGGCAGCATAAAAGGGGGCATGGTTCGTTGCAACATAAATTTAATGAAGCCAAAAACGCGGCACGACAACAACAACAATGCAGACACCATAGCAAACACAAAAACACAAACGCACACACATATGCAGCAAGGGACAGAGGCAACTCCGCAATGTAGGCAATAAAAATAAAATAAAAGTAAATTGTTCAAGGACAACAATATTTTATGCTATTATTCTACAAACGCAGCACAAGCACTGAGCGACAGCATCAGCCTGTTGGAGAAAGAGAGCGAGAGCGACAGTGCGATGGAGGGGGAGGGAGAAAGGAGAGGGAGAGTGAGAGTGAGAAAGAGAAGCATTAATGTCTGCCCCCTTCTTATGTCAGCAAAGATTTTTCTTTTTGTTTTGCAGCGAAAAATTTACAAATTTCGCCGCATGCCTCAGCTAAAGGGGGTTGTTATCCTCTGTGTCCTGCTGCCGGCCCCGTTGGGCATTGGGTACGTCTGCGTCTGCGACACAAAAACGTCAACAGCACTCAAAAAGCATTCGCGTCTGCTTGCTGGCTTCTGTCCTTGCCGTAATGCCATTGATGGATGATTCTTTTGCCGGAGAGTGCCGAAAAATAAAAGCACTAAAACTTGCAATTTGTATGGAATACATCAGCAGCAGACGCAGCCGTTGCCGTTGGCCAGAAAGAGGCGGCACGACAACAGAACCTGAGTTATAGAAAGCCATAACCTGCACTCTCTCTTACGGGCAAACACAGTCTCTGTGTGTGTGCGTGCGTTTGGGGCGCGCTTTATGATTGCCAGGCATAAATAAACGGCAAAAGCACCCCAATGACGGCAAGGGTGTCCTGTATCTGTATATATATACTGTGTGTGTGTGTGTGTGCTTGTGAGTATGCTGGCAAAGTGCACTTCCTGTGTCCTTTCAGTGTTTTGCCACCAATTGCTGCCAGCTACAGCAGCAACAACACTAACAACACCAACAAGACTGCGCAGCTTGGCTCGAGTTCACCTGCTTTACATTGCCATTGCGGCGTTCTTTTCGTCCTGCGCTTTTTCTGCTGCCGTTGGCTCTGTCAACGCCGTCGACGACTGGATAAATGTGTATCTACAGAAACAGGGATTCTGCCTTTGTATATATGTGTATGTGGGTCTGTGTCGCTAACTGCTCTGGGTCCCGGGATCTGGATAGATGTCTGCGCATCTCCTCTCTGTTGCCTAATGGGTATGTGAATGAATGTCTATGTGTGTGGGCTTGTGTATGTTAAGCAAAAGTAGCAATTCATCATAGAAAATGGCGGAAGTAATCGTCTCTTTATGGGGGTGTGTATGTGGCTAAGTGCGCGTGAGTGTTTCTGCTTGTTGCCGTATTCTGCAAGTCGAGCAGAAATTAGAATTTTACCCAAATCTGCATGCTTCAAAACATATATATGTATGTTCGCATAAAAATTTGATTCTAAGCCATATTTAAATATTAATATTATTATAATATTATTTTGCTATAAGTAAGGAACCCGAATTCTAATTGCTTATAAAAAGAACAGCCAATCCGTAACTAGAGTCGAACCATATTTTAAAAATTTGTTTCACGAACCTAACAGAACCAAAGGGATTTGATAGAAAATGGAAAATTTGTTGGATATTAGCAATAATAATAATATAGAAATATTATATGATCTGATTCTTTAAATCATATACAAATATTTTATCTTTCCTTATAATTTAAAAATTACTCTTAACATATAGGGCTTGCTCCCGGGCATTGCCCAGGGCAAGATTTTAGCTTAGATGTTAATCTACTTTTACTGCTTTCAACTGCACGTCTAAAGTTCCACATTTATTTAGATAAAATGCGCATTTATAATGTTTTTTTGTATCGTTTTTTTATTAAGAATTTTTGTAAAGATAATTTCAAATTAGTTTGAACCCAAAACACCCCCCATATCTTTGACCGCCTTTTCCGCCCAGGGCCTTTTCTTTTAGGGAATCCTTGCAGACCTCGTTGCAATCTTCAATTTGTGGACCCTCATAAGTTCAGTCTTCCTGCATACTTTCATCCACAGCAATTTTTTCATTGAATGATTAAATTAAGTCAAGAAAACTCTAATACTTATTTTAAGCCAAGAGACTAAGACATTTTATTGGAGAAATAGAAAAAAAGACTTGTCTTACCCAAAAAAAGGTCAAGAAGTGTAATTGTTTTGTACAAATGTATGCAACAGGCAAAAGGAAGCATCTCCGACCCCATTAAGCATTTACATTTAGCAGGCCGACGGGCTGAATCGATCTAGCTAAATATTAGAGACTTGAAACCTGAATATTAAATATTCTTCTATATCTTACGCAAGTAAATATTTTTTTATCGATATCTCGTACTTCGTTTTGAGGCATAACTCAAAAAATCTCTCTCGTTAAGCCTACGAAGACTATGAATATTTTACAGTTTACCTTAAGTAAAAGTTAGAGAAAACCTCTTGTCTTGGTATATACATACACGCCTTTGAATGCCAATTTATGCCCCAAAGGATCGATCAATAAAACTAATCACAAATGCATTCTTATAGTGTGCGGCAGCTTAGTAGTGTGTAGTACTAGTACTAATACTCCTGTTAGTTGGACTGGCAACGCAATTGTAATCTCTTGAGACTATCAATTGCCAAATGGCAGACTCAACAACCAAGGGAAATGGCCAATCCATTTCGATTGGCTTGAGGACTTGCTATCAAAAACATGTCTAGAGCGTTTACTGCCCGAAAGGAACATGAAAAACGCATCTCCTATCCATTTAAAGCCGCAAAACGACTTTGCACATTTGATAACCCAGCGAACCAGCAATCCGCACATTCCCAGAACCAGACCCTGAACCAGAACCAGGGCCAAGCCATCGAGTTTGGCCCCACGAGTCGGGCATTTAGTTAATTTTAAATGCTTATTAGCGCAATTTACAATTTCTCACATGGCATCGAGCCCTAAAAGCGAAATGCCAAAATGAAGTGCTTTCGGGGTGGGAGGGCCATAAACAGAAACAAGACTAGACCCAGAGAATCCCGACATCATAGACACTTTGGGGCAGCATATGTAGAGGCTAAATTATAATTTTATTATCATTACCAACGGCGAGTGTCTTATCACCAAGTTTTACGAGACCACAGATCGCATACAGGTCATGTTTTGGCTGTTATCCTTTCGAAATGAAAATAATCTGTGGCTTAAAGCTTTTACGATGCGTTGACGACATCGTCGTGGCTCGCATCTCCGGTCGTCGCTATGTCTGCTCGGGTTTATGTCCCTTTTATACGCTTTTTATGTTTCATTCTAACCTCGATTTAATTGTTTAACCGGTGACAATCATTACCCCAATGCCAGTTAGAGCCAGTGACAGTGCCAACATCATCAACATATGTACGCAACAGTAGTCCGAAGAGTTTTACGACTCCAAGGAGCTGTCAATTTGATGTCCTCAATGCTCCATTGACAACACAGCTGCCTGGCAAACAGGGCGCGCAGGCGACCATCCTTGTAATAAAAACATGAAGATTACGCTTTATAGCCCCGGCGAACTTAACGGAAGTTGTAAAACACTCAAGTGTAATGATGCCAGCTCCCAGCCACCCATACCAACCCATAGGGTCTCCACTCCGTGGCACACTGCAAGCCATTCCTTTTGGCTGCTTGGTGTGAAAACTAGCGCCGGGCTTTTCATTTGACGCTTCCTGGCAAATTTTACGAGCGTGCCGATTTTACGATATTATCCTTGCGATGAGTTGAACTCTCGCTTATTATATTTCTATTACATTATAATTTACAGCATTTACAGTTTGATTTTTACAGCCATTTAATGGCTGTAATGGGTACAGTTACAGATTTGTCAACGCCTCTCCAAACCACACGCAAATTTACAGGTTGTTTCTTTGCAGATCTCAAGCTATTCCATCTAGACTCCACAGCTCATAAAACTCAGCCTGAGTCATTGGGCTATTTGTTTTTTATGGCCATGTTGGTTTTTCACTTCTTTCTTTTTTATATTCTTTTTTTTTGTTCTTATTATTTTTTGTTTTTTTTGCTTTCACAAAGATGGTCTTTATTATTATCGAATGTCAGCATCGTTGTTGCCGTTATCCTTGATCCTTTCTGGCTGCGACTACTGCTGCCACTGCAAAAGGTGTAAAAATGTTGTTGCCCGCTGCCATTACTATTATTGTTTTTACTGCTGTTGCTGTAGTCTGACTCTTGCCATCCTCTTGGCGTTCATTGAAGCGCGAAAATGGATTTGTTTTTTACGACTTGATTATTATGACTGCGTTTGATTACAAATATTATGCCACGAAATGTGTCCCCCCCCCCAGGTCTTTCGTTTTTTACGTTGCTCACTGAGGTTGTAAATGGTTTTGATTTTGGTTTTGCTTTGTTCAGCTTTACATTTGGCGCTTATGTTTATTAATGAGACATCATCGTTTGCTCTCGACAAGGCAAACACATAAAATCTCTGCAGTCATGTAGAAATTCTTGGAAAATTATCTCCTCAATTAAAGCAAAGGAAGGGGTTACCTTACGTTAAAACGCAAAATATTTTCAATTCTTTTTCTTGCAGCGATCTTAAAATAGCCAAACAATTTAAAAGATTGCAGCTTCGTAAATATAATAAAGCTATAAATATAAGTATAGTAATAAGAACTCGGTTAATTATTTACACACACGACATATCCCAAAACGATCGAATGGAAGCCGATTTTCGGAGAAAGAATTCTTTGCCAGACCCACAAATGTATGTAACGGGCAGAAGAAAACATCGCCAACCCCAGCATCATTGTTCAGCATCAATAGCCCAGTGGCGTCAATCTAAGAACCTTTAAGCTTGACTGTTTTCGATCAACAATAGCTTATTTTCAAGCAATCGATAAAAATCAATATTGAAATTCTAGGCATATCTCTAGTTTCAAAGCTAGAGTCAGCAAACTAGACATATAGCTCCCAGTAGATCAAGTATATTTGTTTTTTGGCTAGCGCCCTAGTTTTTGTAAAGGATTATTTTAGGTCCGCTCGGAAACCTTTATCGTACAGGCGATATGTCAGTCTGCTGCAAACCCACAAAAAATGTCGGCAGTTCTTCTTCTTCTAGGATGAAAACTCTTATACCTACCATATCTCCGAGAGGTTTTGTTAAGTACAGCTGTATTTACAGACCTTATCGACAAGCTGTTGTGACATTTCCTTTATAAACTTGTTTGTTGACTCAGCTAGAATATAAGCTATGTAAAACTCAATTTCAATTGCAAATTTTTACCTGTTTTTTTTTTTTTTGGATTTCAAATGAAAGATACACAAAAGCTGAACTCATCCGGCCAAGGAGAGTGCCCGATCCTTACACAATATAAAGAAACAATTTTCTTGCAACCGAACAAAAGTGCAATGAAATAAAATGAAATCTGCAATTTTGGGGTTTTGTTTGGCCATAAAAAGCGTCTGGCTTAAAGTCTGCTGCGGTCTGTACGTATTTACCTTTGACCCAACAAAATGACAGACATTGTCAAGACGCTAACGCTGCCAGGACCAAGGCATGCAAAAACTCCAACATCCAACTTGATTAAAAGTGAAACAACTTTGCTTTAGCTTCAGTCGCCCCAGTTGCCATTGCCGTTGTTATTGCTGTTGCTGTTGTCTTGACACAGCCCGAGGGAGGCATCGTTGCCGCTGTCAGTGGACGCTTTATAGGACTTTCACTTCAAGTTGCGGGCCATCATAAAATTATGCTTAATGTTACAAACGACATTGCTGTTTTTCCAGATAAGTCCATAAAGTAAATTACAGTCTTCATAATTGAAAATGCGGCGCTTTGTGGTTAGTTCTTGGTTTGCCAAATCAATGGAGGCCATGCGGAATTTGCTAAGTCTTTGGGAACGCACCAGCGCATAATTTCATGTCCGAATCTAAAGTCAATTTCAATTTCAGGTTCCAATGCCAACCGATAAGCCCAGGAGCAGCTGACCCCACTACCCAATTCCTGGACATGAATCTAGGTTCTTAGTCGGCTTATCAGCGTTTCGCAATAGAAAGTCAGACAAAGGCTTGGGCCATGGATGACTGATGGGCGCTGGAGCGGCCGCAAGCAGGCTACGGTATTTGTACTCCAGTTCCAGGACAATAAGATAAGCAAAGCTCTGCCAGCTCTCTGCTATGCCGCGGGGCGATTCAAATGAAAAATGAGTTAATTAAAGCCACGTTCCGAATGCCAAGGCGAGATCAAATTCTTAGGGTTTCAAAGTTTAAGATAAAACTCTAAAATGCTAAGGAGTCACGCTTGCTGTTGTTGTTGTTATTGTCGTCCGAGTTGCTTATTAAATCAAGTTAATAACTTTTAGAGACGCAATAAAAGTGTCAAAGATTATGGCATAGTTATAGGCAGCGCCTGTGGGTGTCGATGTGGGTGCGGTGTCGGTGTGTTGTGTGTAGCTCTGTAAGGATAAAGCAATTAAATTCGCTTTAATTACGACGCATTTTTATTTTCGCCAGCGCGCCAGGATGTTTGTTAATTTCATCGCCTCATGCGGCTCAGATAAAATGGCAGTGAAACGCGCAGAGCCGGAAAATTTTGGTGACCAAAGTCGCCACCGTTCGCTTTGCATCCTGCTGCCTTCGTTGTTTGTCGCAACTCACAGCTTACATCTCGCAGCTCGCAGCTCGCAGTTCGTGCTCTTTGCTCGTTTTGCATGCGCAGCATTTGCTGGGTGAGATTGGGCCTTGCGGTGTTGGGGACTGGCATGTTTATCTGCACTCAGACAGATACGCCGCATGTCGAGCAGTGGTAGCTGTAACAGCAGCCAAACCACCAGCCAAAGCTGCAACTAGAGAGCTGAAGAGCTGGGAGCCGGAGAGGAAGCTCAAACTGACGTTGCCCATGGCCGGGTAGTGTGTGCAAATGTTGTGCGAGCCATTAATCACACGATTTCATGAATACATCAGCCAGTGAAGCACAGAGTCAGGCAAACAGCCAGCCAAACAGCCAACCAGGCAGCCAGGCAGAGAGGCAGCCAGACGACTATGACGACGACAGCACAGGCTGCAGCAAGGACTCGAGGCAGCCGCAGCACAAGCGCCAACCAACATAAACGCAACAAAACGAAATGACTCAAAAATCTTATTTTCAGCTCATGTTGTGCTCGTTTGTTATTTTTTGCTGCCCCTGTTTGCTCGCCGCGAAGGGTTAGCACGGAGTGAGAGAGAGAGAGAGACAGAGAGTGGGGGCGAAGATAAAAATGAAACCAGGGGACGAGCTCATATCACATGTGTCCATGCAAAACATTCCGGCTTGTCGGGAGTTAAGGTGACTCCCAACTGTGAGATGCTAGTTGCATTAATGACATCTGGACTGGCCGGAGACGCACAAGTCGAAGTCAGAGGCAGTCACTCAAACTGGCTGCGGCTGTGGCTGTCAGTGCAGCCATTTTCTGGGCACGACTACAGGGTTTTGGTTTTGGATTTTAACTGGGAACGGGAACGGAACTGTGGCCGGGTCCGGGTCTGGGTCTGGTTAGTTGGCAGCCAACATTTTTCGTTTTCACTGCTGTTGCTGCCGCTGAGCATTTCGTGTATGACACAAGCAAACCATTAAGCTCTTGACTTGCAGCTAAGGGCCCCTACTCATACCCTACCCATTGCGCATGCAGCTGTGCCCAACAGAATGGGGTTTCTGTGCAGCTACTGCTGCTGGAGTTGCATAGACCATTAAACAAGTATTTAGCATTTTGAGTGAAGGAAGTCTAATGAATGATATCCTCTTAAATGGTGTACCTCAAACACTTAATGAGACGCCCTGTTGCTGCGTAGGTTTTTCAAATATGGTGGTGCGTCATGTATTAAACTCATTTGAAGAGAATCATACCTATGCATTAGCATGTCCATATCTTATTGCAAGAGGCGGCAAGAAACTGGAAAAGGTGCTAATTAAACATGCGAATATGTAAAAGTTCACTGTACACAAAGTTATGCCAATTTGGAAGCTCATTTGCAAAAATCCCTTATTCACATTCATTCTGATAAACATGCCAACAACTTTTGAATATTCCACAGCACTCAGTAGCACCGCCCCGCTTACTGCCAGCATAAACAACATGCAAATATACACACACACGCACACACACACAAACACGCTTCCGTTGGAGACAAAGTTTTCTTTGGCGGCTTTAAAATAAACTTTTTATATTTTTAATTAGATGCACATGAGGTTTTACTTAGCAAAGTTTTGACGGCCGGCACACAACGCAGCAACAACAAAAACAACAAAAACAACAACAGCAACAACAGCAATATTTACAACAACAAACACTCAGTTATGGCATCTTTAATGCTCCGGTCGAGCTTTTGCACTTTTCTAGTGATTCCAGTGATGGCCCCTCGCCCACCCCTCAACAGGAACCGCCTGCAACTTCCGTGCCATTGCGCCAAAAAACTTTCTCACACACACACAGAATCACACATACCCACATACAAGTAATTGTTATTTTTGTAGACACACATCCGGACACATCCTGGCCGCTCTGAGTTTTATAATTTTTCCGTTGCATACGCCAAGGCGCTTCACTGATTTTGTATATCAAAAAAGTTTTGCAGCATTTGCAATAGGATTTAAAGCAAACTGGCGTGTGCACGTATGTGTGTGTGTGTATGTGTGTGTGTGTGTGTGTGTTTGTGGATGGGCTAGCAGTCAGCGCATATAAAATAGCTGCCCAACTTCGTTCTAGAATCGGCTTAAGCGAAGCCAGCCAGCTAGGAGCTAGGAGGCTTCGAAAACTTTGCTACGCTGCAGGTGAATGTCAAAATTGATGCCACTTGAAAAGGCGCAAAACTTTCCTCACGCTGCATTTTGTTTTTGTTATTATTTTTTTGTTATTTTTACGTACCGCTGTTGCAGCGGCTGTTCTTGTGATTATTTTCTGCCAGCAAAGTCCAGCAACAACAACACCAGCCGGGCAAAAAGTTTTGCATTGTTTACAGCCCGACCTGTGACCTGACCAGAGCTACCCCAGCAGCGGAAGCAGTGCTCAGGACCAGAGCCGCTCCGCCAGCTCCCCCGTCCGCAACGCTTGCACAATTAGCAACCAGGCACAGTTGGTAACTTGGCTTTAGGCACGGGCTTAGCCTAATTAAAAAAAAGAAACGTCAGCGTCACATTTTGTGGCTAGCTCTGCTGCTGCGCCTGGCTGCGGAGGCTGCGGAGGCTACCTGGACAGGTCTGGGCGGTGGGGCCACAATTTTAAATTGAATCAACTTGAGTGCTCATACATTTTTCTAGAGCTTTTATGTTAGGAGAATTTGCAGTTTCGTTTCGGCTTAGCGCGTCACTTGCAGCCCTTAACCTGGCCGTGGCCAGCGGCATAAAAAGCGTGTCGGTGGGGCGTGTGGCAGTTGCCGGCGCTGTTGCTGGCATTTTGAAAACTTTTGCTTAAAGTCAATCAGCGGCAACGATAAGCTCCAGTTTCCTAGTAACATTTGTGGGTCGCTTTAATTCAACGCTGTCAGCTTGCTGTTGTTGTTATTGCTGATACATATACAATCAAACATACATATTTCTGGTCTGCATATCGCGATACACGCGATACACGCAGCTACATATATGAATGCCTGTTGTGCTCTGCAAGCGACTTCGGCTTGTTAATGGCAAGTTTTGCAAAGAGAGCCAATTAAGTTGTCAGTCATCCTCTAGTTGATGGTTCCACTTCTGCTACTTCTGGTGCTGCCACGGCCCCAGCTACCCAGTCCGGCGGCAGCTACTGGGTAAGCTGCGTCTGTCTGGCATGCCAATTAATTAATTAAAGCATCTTGCAACGTTTCGCAACTGGAAAGGCTGCTACTTCTTCTTCTACCTCAAAGTGCCAAAACATTGCAGCAATTTAAGACAACATCAAAAAACAAGCGCAGATATCCACATGCGCTCACGCACACGCACAAGGAAAAATAGAGAGACAGAGCGAGAGAGAGCGAGAGAGAGAGAGAGAGAGATAGGATAGAGAGAGAAGGAGAGGATGTCACGCTGTGTGTCGCGTGGTAATTTAAATTTTAATTTTGATCTTAATCTCTTAATGCGAAATAAAATGACGCACACTGGTGCCCGAACGGAGCATCCGCAATCAGAGCAACCCACACTGTGCCCCCCACCATACTCACACCTCCATTTTCTCTCTCTTGCGCTCTCTCCCTCTCTTGCTTACACTCTTCCGTAGTCACTCACTGTTAGTTTCTAATTTACTTTCTCCTGTTGTCTGCGTACGTGGTTACATTTTTGCATTTAAAGATATTTCATCGCATTTTACTCGAAAAACACAGTTACAAGCACACAACATAATAACAAACAAGTAATAATGCTCTAGGCGGGAGTGTACGACAAATAGATACACTAAGCACATCGGCAAACTGTCATTATAAATATTCCTGCTTGCTTCTATGCATGCAATACTCTTTTTTTAGCCCCATTCTTTGGGAAAGTCTTCTGTAGGAATAAGCTTCGGTACTTAATGTTCGATCTTTATGGCATTTGGCAATTTCAAGGGCGTCTGCTTTCAATGGCTGCTATGGTAGATGGCGGGATCAGCTGTCAGATAGTTTAAAGTTTAATCAAACCGCCCTCGTATCATAATCAAACGGGTTTTCCCTTTACCGAGCGACCACTCTTAATGAATTTTATACAATCACAGCTACAGACAAAATTTTAAGTCGTAACTCTTTCTCTAGCCATAGTCTCTGAGACGGAGGCGATCATACGTTTCAACAAACAGACAAATAGCTTAATTGACTCAACAAAATATTTATCTAATCCTCCCTCAGTCTATTGTGTTCATACAACTTGTTCACAGCCTTACTAATTAAATTTCAGCCTTACATCAAAACTCTGATGTGTATAAACGAAAGGCCTCATTTCATAAGAGCTCTCCAATTCTTTAGGCTGAGAGCCTCGCAGACATTTTGAACCCATTTTGAACAGATGCTAGGATGATTGTACTCAATTTTTACACATAAATGTTGACTATCATCACTCAAAGATTACATGTTTGAATTTTTTTTATACCCTGAACCCATCAAAATGTGTAAAAAGGGTATATTGCATTTGTGCAAAATGCAAATGTATGTAACAGGCAGAAGGAAGCATCTCCGACCCCATAAAGTATATATATTCTTGATCAGCAACAATAGCCGAGTCGACCTAGCCATGTCCGTCTGTCTGTCTTTCCGTCTGTACGTATGTATGAACGCAAGGATCTCAGAACCTATATGAGCTAGAGACTTTTAGATATAGGTGCTCCTAGTGCCTGTGCAGATCGAGTTTGTTTCCGATAATCGATAACTTACTCCGTTTCCAAGCAATCGATAAAAATCGATATCGACATCCTGTTTAATGAGCAAATTGGGTAAATAATAAGAGCTACATTCACAAAACATGATATGTTGCTTCGAGAATATTATATATATGTCAAGTATCTTTCATTTTATATCTATCGCCACCTCCCCGCTACCACCCCAGAGCTATAAATCAAGTTAATAACCCAACTTGTACTGCCAACCAATTTAAGCCACAATTTTAATGCAATTGACTCTTTGAGAATACACTAATATTCTACGGTACAATACTGTAGTAAATTTCATTAAGATCGGTTAAGAAAAAACCAGAGTTATACATATGTAACTGCGCAATTCGATGGGCAGCTGGCGAAAACATCAATGCAACAACTGCATTTGGTGTTGAAATAAGAGGGTTCAGGTATTCCCTAGTCGGGAGCTCCCGACTAGAACCTCTTACTTGTTTTTCATTTAATTTGTATAGTCTTTCTCCATACTTTCAGATTTCAGCTCAGTGCAACTAACTGAGCACAAGCGATTCCAAAAAAAAAAAACACAAATGGACATACATAACAACAAGCCAGGGACTCGGCCGAATTGATGAGGCAGGCCTATATACAAATGCTGTGCCTATCTCTAAAATCCTCAATAGCCTAAAAGCCTACGCAACTTCCTCTTTCCTGCTGTCTAGAGTCAGAGTTAAGCCGGAGCACTTACAGAACTGAAAATTAAACAGAAAATGTCATGCATTTTGCATTTGGCAGAGGCAGTGGCCATAGCATAACAAATATGTATTCAAATATGAGTGCTTCCCGCCCCGCTCCACGTCCAATTCGCCAGCTGCCCACATATTAAATAGATACGAGTATCGCATGGCGAGTTCGAGTCTCGCCCATTATACAAATGGTCATATTTAATTCGTTCTGCTGGCAATCGAAAAAAAAGAAAGATGCGAGGCAACATATCCCCATCCAGCATGGAGCACACACACACGAACACATACACACACACCACTACCAAATCCCGTGTCTAATCTGCGGCAATAATGCTGCATATAAAAAGATAAAGTTCGCAGTGGACATTGCAGAAGGTATTGGTAAGGTGACCATAAAGTTGTATGATTTGTTTTATGGCCAACCGAGGACGTTATTATTGCTAAAAGGCACGCCCACATCACCGACGCCAAGCAAGACAAGGGCCGTGGAACAGGTAACAAGGGGATCGACCTATTCAGCTCTCACCCACAAATGCTACGGATGCCATAGATGTCGGGGGGGCTGGAGTGAGAGGTCAATAAAGCATAATATGCGCACGTTTTTAATTGGCGTCCGCTGAAAGGCAGTCCGGACAAAGATGGCGACGTTAGCTGCTCCGATGCTGTTGACCAGAAACCAATTAGCGCCAGCAGCCCGCACCAGACGATTGCCAATTTCGTGTGCTCTGACTGTGCTGGTGTGTGTGCGTGTGTGCGTGTGTGAGTAAGTGCCAAAGTCTAATTACGCTTCAATTGCGCCACTTGCATATAGATCGTTAAATTATGGAAATTTTTCGCAAGGCGCATTCCTTACACCCACACTAGTGTG
Organism: Drosophila novamexicana; assembly: GCF_003285875.2. Lineage (NCBI taxonomy): Eukaryota > Metazoa > Arthropoda > Insecta > Diptera > Drosophilidae > Drosophila > Drosophila novamexicana. The sequence goes on along the minus strand of NW_020824809.1, from coordinate 966,568 downwards.
TGTGTGTGTGTGTGTATGGCTAGATGTGGGTGTGTGTAGCATACAATTTTAATTTCAAATTGACAGAACACAATTAGGCACCGCGTCAAGGAAGCAACCCCTCCCAGCCTAACTTCGGGGGATATATTCTTGTAATGTATTTTATTGACGTTGTCGAGGTTATTGCATTGGGCATAAATTAATTTCACGAAACGTAAATTGAGCAGTTTTTGACACTGGCACCATCCAAATGCCACCCCCGCCATGCGCCCAGCCTTACACAAAGCCAATTACGTAGCTAAGGTTTTTCCAGCGCGTGGTGACAATTTTGCTGCTTACCTAAGATTTTCGTCGTCGTCGTAATTGTGTGCCACACTGCAAACCATTAATTCTCGTTAGCGTCCGAAAAGCAGCAACAAAAACAACAGCAACAACAACTGTAATAGGGTCGAGAGTGAGTGTGTGGGGTGTGGGTAGTGGGGCCTGGGGACCTGGTCAGCAACTTGGCAGCTTCTTTGGTTCTTTTCATATTAATTTAGTTGATTTTTGTGTGAATTAATTAGGCAAAAGGTGAAAATGAAGATGAATGTTTTAATTAGGCGGGCCAGGCAGTGAAACAGCGCGGATTTGAATGTCACACGCGACCCAACCCAGGACAAAGCCTAGCCCCCCGCTTCCCTCGAACAAATCATGGACCATGCAACACTTTAAGAGCTTTAAAAGGCGCAATCATTTGCTGCAAGGCCCGAGGAATCATTGGGAACCTGTCCCACAGCGCTATAAAAGAAAATCCTGGCAAAGGCTTAAGCAATGTCTGACAAAACACCTGAGACATTCAATTATAGTGCCACGCGCTGTGGCAACACAAACGCCAGAGACAGCAAAGTCGGCAGAGACAGCTGCGACAGGCGGGTCAGAAGAGACGACGATGGCTTATAAAATTGTCAACCAACAACAGCAGCAGCAGGAACAAATTTAAAAATATATCTATATAGAGAGCAGCAATACAAGATGAGAGCTGGCATTCAGTCCGGGAAATAGACGAATCTAAAAATGCTCTTTTTAAAAATATAAAAATATTCATTTGTAAAACATATATATTTTATATTTATTAAGTCAGAGTAGGATAAAATAGGCAATGGCTTTTGAATAACTTTACAGACAGGACTAGTTAAACATATGAATATATCGGAATCTGCCAAAAAAAAAATTATTTTGAGCATAAATAAGGTTTGTTAATATTTTTCATCAAGTTTGTGTTCTTAATAGAAACAAATTGACCTGAACTCTAGATTGTACATTTTTATTTTTATTTTTGTGTAGATACCACTTTTTATCCCAACATAGTAAATCAGCCTTATTTGGAGTATTATTATTCCTAGACTAAGCCTCAGATTAGGCTAAGCCAACAGGTACTTGGCTTACACCTTAACCTCTATTAGCCAGCTGTTGTACCAATGTTAAAGCAAAGCTTAATCTATATTTAAAATCTGAACTTAGATAAGAAAATTGATAATAAAACATTTAAGTTAAAGTAAAACTGAAACAAGGCAAATTTGAGAGAACAATTCACAAATTTGCATATTGTAGCGTATCCAAATGTGTGTATTGTAAATAAGTGCTCCAATGCCAATTTCTGCTTGGAAAACGATGCCAAGGAATGCGAAAAATATAAATAAAATAATAATTTGCCCGGCGGTTGCAGAAGTGTTTGACTGCTGCAGCAGTGGCAACTTGAAGCGAGGATTTCAGTTTAATAAGCAGCAAGAGCGCCAAAACAGCTGCGTTTCCTTGTGTCCTGAGCCTTGGACTAACTCGGCCAAGGGGTTGGCACTAGATGAGCTCCGGAAAAGGATAATGCTGGCTTGTTGGTTGACCGGCCGCCGAAATGTGTGGAGGCAGGGCTTTAAAGCTATTTAAGACAGAAGAGGATTTAAAACAAGTTATAAAAAAAGACAGACAGACAGAAAACTTGAAGTTAAATTTATCAATTTTTTAAGTCATCTTGTTAAGCATTTAATATGCTTATGGAAGAACTTTAAATGCATGACCCGGCCCATCCCAAGAGCAAAATTTACAAGTTAATAGGCCATGTGCTAGTGTAACTAACCCATGTTTATGTTTTACACTGCACAACAACTTTTGAGGAGTTCGAGCGCAAAACCCCAAAAGTAGACCCCACATAACTCTCATGGCCCCGTTGCTTGTCCAGCCTCAGCCTGTCCCCAAAAAGCTCATTCATACAACATTTAAACACACGCAAACTTGCACACACAGAGGCACACACATCAACCTTTGGTATTCAACGTAATCGCTTTCAACCACTTCAACGGCCATTTTGTGTGTTGTTGCTGTGCGTGTGTATGTGTGTGTGTGTGTGTGTGTGTGTGTGTGTGTGTATGGCCCAATATAAAACCAATGCTGGCAATGTTGTTATTGTTGTTGCCGTTGGCATTTCGGGGGCAGCCATCACAGTGCCAGACGTACCTTTATCGCTTCAAAGCACAGAAGCCGTGCTGAAGAGTGGAAGATTTATGGCCGATGCTGGAATTTAATGAAATTGCAAAACGAAAATGTAACAAACACAGAAACACGCACACACACACACACACAGAGAGAGACACACTGCAGAGAGCCAAACGAAGCAAGAAGCAGGAGAATGCTAGAGCGAGGGCAGGAGCAAGTGGAGCAGCCACAGGGCAGAGGAGGGAATACGACAACATTGGCACGCACAAAATGGCGGCAAAGGACAAACAGCAGCTGCTGCCTGGAATGTGCAGAGCCTCTCATCAACCCTTTCCGTTTTTGTTGACACTTTCAGCTTGTTTTTCTAATTTGAATTTCTGCTAGAAAATAAGCAAACGGACGCAGCTTTAACTTGTCCAGCAGCGCGTCAGATCTGGCTGGCCAAGTGCATTAACAGGCACTTGAAAAGTGCAATCTGGCCGCAATTGGAATGAATACTCGGCCGCGAAATGGCGGCGCGTGATAAAACACGTTTTAATATCAGGGCTCACTCCGGCTCCACGGGCAGTCGCCTACCGACAGGCGGCAGCCGCCAGCCAACGACCTACACACCCAATGGATAATGGATATTGACAAAGGCAGCGGACGGCCGCCCGCAGTCTGAGGCTGCCAGTTGCCAGTTGCCAGTTGCCAATTGGCAGTCGGCAGGAAGCAGGACACTCGCCAAATGTTGCACACAACGTTTTACAAACTTCGGTAAGCGGCGGTCATGTGCGAGACATGGATCAGGGGCCCAGGACGCAGTGCGCTTTTGTTGTAGGCGCCGTTAAAATTCAATGAATTGAAATTGTAAAACGCGTCGATACGCGATGCAACACAGCGCGCTGGGCCTGCAGAGCCTGCTGTGCCTCCTCCAGAGTGTTGACTGGCGTGCAGTTCTGGGCTGTGTGATCACGTATGTCTGTATGCCTGTGTGTGCGCGTGTGTGCGCGGTTGACTGTGTGTGTGTTTGTGTGTCTGGCAACACCGGTAATTACCGCCACGTGACATTGGAAATTACCAGCAAACACACCCTTTAAAGCTGCAGGCCGAATCGCAACATAAATATTGAAACGCCCCGCATCAGCAGCAGGCATATTGAGTGTCAAAAGCCATTGCTCTAAAAGATCTACGGTCCTGGGCCCAAATGACTCCACGAGCAAGTCGACTACAGTTTATGTAAGTCACAATGCACAGCAAAGACAGCGAGAATGAGAATCTATATGAGGAGGCCTGACTTGGCAATGGGGTTTTCAGCACAGTGGAGCCAAAAAACCAAGCCCAGATGGTGACATTTCAAATGAAGTAATTCATTTTATTTTCCTTTTACCTTAGAATGAACCAATGATGAAAAACTCATATGTAACTTTGCTTCACATTGCTTTCAAGAACATTCTATAGATAAATAACATAGACATAAATAAATGAATAATAGAGACGTCACCAGACATAAAGGCTGAAATGAGCCAGTTTATTTTTTGTGTCTAGAAAAACTGTTTTTTAAAATTAACATAATCTAATTTTCCAGCGTTGTTGTCGAAGCATTCGAGAAACTCAGTACATGGCCATCTCGTGTTTGCGTCGGCCACGCCCACTGTTGCAGCCTACCCAGCCAGCCCTTAGCCGGGTGGACACATCAGTCGAGCTCGTAAATAAATCAATGAGCAGTTTTGCAATGCACGCTGCGCCTTCGAGTCACTGACAGGGACACCGTTTTTTCCATGCTCATCCTGACCAGCGCATAAATTTGTGCAACTTGCCTTGGAGACGGACTCGGCTTGGAGGGTGTCAGTGCCAGTCCCCGACCCCTGACCCAGTCAATCTGTTGGGCTGAGCTGCGTTCTTGGACTCGGCCTGCTGCTCATCACAGCTGACGTATGTTTAGCTTGAGTGGATTTTATTGTGACAGCGTCAGGATTTAGTATGGACAACAACTGGAACTAGCAGCCAGTAATGAGGCCTCAGCGCCACACCCCAATCCCGGTCTGGGTCCATGGCGTAGCATGGCTTAGTGTCTGGGCACAGCCTTTGTCTGTTTTATGCACTGTTCTGTAATTAATTTGAGCAATTTTTGCGATTTTGCTTAATTTATTGACTGCACTCAAACATTGCGCATACGACGCGTATCCCAAGGGCCTCGCAAAGGGACTGCCGCATGGCTCTGGCTGCGGGGCCGCAAAATCAATGCTAAAATATGCAAATTTTTATTTGCGCGACAATTTCAATTTAACGACAATGACGGCGACGTTGACGACAACAGCGCACAATTTTCTATTAACATTGGGTTACTTTTTTCCCCCCATTTGCTTTGTTTTGGGTAGCGAATTACCCTCAGCAGTGCCGTTAACACCACTGTGCAGCCACTCCCCCGTACCCACGCCCAACACGATGCCCCCAAGCCCCACGGTGAGCGCAGTGCTGTATAACGAATCAGGCAAAGGGGGAGGCAAGGAGCGAATGGTTTTCCGAAAATGGGAAATCTGTAAGCAAAGTTTAGCCGCATTTAAAGGCCACGGATACGCATTGAGCCATTCGGGGGATCATAATGCGTGCGCCCACGTTATGGCGCCTAAATGTGTCGTTTTTGGTTGAATGGTGGGCGCACAAGGCTGAGGGAGGGTGGGGAGGGGCTGAAGCTAAGCAGTAGCCACAGAGCCTTGACATGGCAAGCCAATTGAGACACGAGCTTGATCTGCAAATCCACGAATAGTAAAAGCAAATTCAAAAGGAAACTTTTATATCCTATGAAAAACTCTTATTAAGACTCTACAATGCGCTCTGTTCAGTTGTTGGGAAATCAATTTGGAATCTGCTTCGATTGGAAGTAAACTTTCAAGTTGCCAAGAGTGTGGTTCGTGTTTAAGCGCAGAATTGTCGGATTAATTGCAATAACTAAACACAACATAAATGATTATCATAGGCACTCATAGTCGAAGGACTGAGTTATTGAGCAGCTTTTTAAAATTTACGTCCAATCCGAAATGCGCATTACGAAGGGGCCGAGTCAGCTTAAGCTGCTTGGCTCCACTTCTATCCGCGTCCCCATTCTATGAGGCCATGGAGCAGTGGAACACTGAAACTTCGGCGCCAAGATTTATAGCAGCTGCTGCTGGCGCGGCAGCCAGAAGCGAAACCCATACGAAAATAACTTTAGCGGAAAAGTGCCGACAAAATACAAGAAAATGCTTAACCAACAAGGCGGTCAGAGTGGCATAGTCACAAACACACACACACACACACACTCGCAAGAGATCCCACTTACAGTTGTTTGGGATCCTGGAGCACTGGAGCCCTAGAACCGAAAATGCCAAACGCTTCGTTGCGCAGTGCCAAAAACTTCATGAATTTAATTACCGAATTTTTTCGCTGTAATTACAAAATTCTTTTGGCCAAAAGTGGAATTTTCATTTCGTTTTCATTAAAATATTTTTGCTAGTAAGTGTTTACAAATATGCCAGACGCCACGCCCACGCCCGCGCCATCGCCCCATATCCCACCAGCTACTCTCCCCCCACACTCTCCCCCACACACTTATACTCTCATATATGAGCCCTGTAAATCTAACCAACTTGGCAACTTGGCACCTTGGCCGGCCGATCCGCTTCTGTTTACGAGCTGCTGATGCAATTACTCAGTTATTGGCCCACAAAGCCGCAAATCATCAACGACGTTGACTTGGCCTAGTAGGCCCATGTTTTGTGCAGCGTCTTATTGCATGTGCATTATTAACTCGACCACGATAAGCTCATAATGAGGCCGGATAATTTGGTACCCTCAAGTGTGTGGTCTTGTGTGTATCTGCATCTGCAGCTGCATCTGTAGCTGTTTGTCTTTGCAAAGCAAACTAAAATACATGGTGCTTATAACGACACATTTATTTATTCACTTCAACTTTGACTTCATTGCAATTAAGTTGATCCAAAGTTTGTATGCACGTACAACAATTGTGTATGTCTGTCCGTCAGTCATCAGAAAATGCCTCTAGCTTTTTAATGTAAACAAAATACTTAAAAGCAACATATAAATTTTGATAAATTTAGATTTTGGAATAACTCGAAAATAAGAATATCTCGATACGCTTAATATGTGTGTCAGTTCTTGTATAGTATTAATATTTCACTCTTGAATATCTTCCCCTATGTCATACAATTTTTTTTTGGATGAAATAACCATTTTATTAAAAATCTGTTACGTCTTGAGTCTTCTGGAGCTGTTGCTGTTGTCCGGCAGGCCAACTGCTAGGTTGTTGCTGTGCAGGTGGAGCATATACAGGTATCTGCTGCTACTTTTGGCTACCTCGTCACTGACTCGTGGGACCTTGAGAACACTGTGGAAGAAAGCGTTATCATGGTAAATATGTGCATTGGGAACAATGGGAAGTGCCTAAATTTCAAATATCTGAATCAATCTCAGGTTGCTTCGGCTGGGAGAGCGTTTCTGGTTTATCAATTGGAGCCAATTGGAATGGGTGCAGTGACACCCATTCGCCGACTAGCGGTTATATTTTGTACTTATTCATGTACACAAGAATATTTTTCATTTAGCCACGTGCCCAACCAGACCAATATTAGCAAATACATATATTAAAATTGAGCATCACCACCTATCGGACAAGTTCAGTACCTGCTTATTGGTACAAGCTTTGGAAATACTGAATCGCGCCACCTATCGGCTATATTTAGTACTTACTGACTTGTACTCAATGTTGAAATATTTTGATAGCCTCACCTATCGGAGGTATAATGTACTAGGTTTTGTAAGCACAGCTTAACGATATTAGATTGGTTTGCTTTTTTGAGTCTATTTTGTAATAGCTTAGCACCTTTTCGTAACCTTATGAGCCAGATAATATTTAATTTCGAATTAATCAACTTTTTGTTTTCACTAACAACCCTGCCTACGGTCCATTATTCAATTCATCAACCAACGATTTCACTTCTATTAAAAAATATCGATAAATAATATTCAAAAATATAAAAAGAGATTTATCGATAAATAAAAATCCATGTTTTAGCTAGCTTGTGACATAATTTCTAAACAAAAGTGATTGCTTTTAAACCAAGCTGCCATGAGGTTGCGCTGGCAGATAGTCAGTGGCTGTCTACGACAAAATTGGCGCAACCAAAGCAATGCAGCTGCATCCACAGCTGCTGCTGCAGGCTCAGCTACCCCTGCCACACAAACTTCAACCAACAGCTACTCGCACAGCAGCACACGTGAAACTTTCATTGAACGCATAGAACGGGGACCCGGCCTGAAGGACTTTTTCACTGTGAAACCTAAGCGGAGGCTGAGAGAAGCGGACGAATCGCATGCTGAGGACAGTAATATACCATACCTAAATTCAATAGACTATAATGGCCATGGTCGGCGGGTGCACTTCGAGGTGTATGGCTGTCAGATGAACACAAACGATACGGAAGTAGTGTGGAGCATTCTGCAGAAACATGGTTACCAGCGTTGCGAAGATGCTGCAAATGCTGATGTCGTAATGCTTGTGACCTGCGCGGTGCGCGATGGGGCCGAACAAAAGATTTGGAACCGTTTGCGACACTTGCGAGCGTTGAAGGAGCGGCGTGGAACCAAACGTCAGCCGTTGCAATTGACAATCCTTGGCTGCATGGCGGAAAGATTGAAAGAGCGACTACTCGAGCAGGAGCAATGCGTGGATGTCATTGCCGGTCCTGATAGCTACAAGGATCTACCAAGACTGTTAGCCGTAGCTCGCCACTATGGCAACTCGGCTATCAATGTATTGCTCTCACTGGACGAGACCTATGCGGATGTCATGCCCGTGCGCTTGAGCTCGGATTCGCCCACTGCCTTCGTCTCGATTATGCGCGGCTGTGACAATATGTGTTCCTACTGCATTGTGCCCTTTACACGTGGTCGCGAACGTTCCCGTCCACTAAAATCAATCGTGCGTGAAGTGCTGACGCTGCAGGAGCAGGGTGTCAAGGAGGTAACCCTTTTGGGTCAAAATGTCAATTCGTATAGAGACAAAAGCTCCGAGCAATCGGACAACGCCATTGTCAATTTGGCCACAGGTTTTAGTACGGTTTACAAGCCGAAAACAGGCGGATTACCATTTTCAGTGTTGCTGCAAAGTGTGGCCGAGGCTGTGCCGGAAATGCGCATACGTTTTACATCGCCGCATCCAAAGGACTTCTCCGACGAAGTACTGCGCGTCATTCGCGACTATCCCAATGTCTGCAAGCAGCTGCATCTGCCCGCACAGTCGGGCAACACAGCGGTTCTCTCCAGAATGCGCCGTGGATACACACGTGAAGCTTACTTGGAGCTGGTGTCACACATTCGTCAAATGCTACCTGATGTAGGTCTCTCCAGTGACTTTATTTGCGGCTTTTGCGGTGAAACGGACTCTGAGTTTGAAGACACCATATCGCTCATCGAAAGGGTGCGCTATAACGTGGCCTTTCTGTTTGCCTACAGCATGCGCGAGAAAACCACAGCCCACAGACGCTATGTGGACGATGTCCCAGCTGTGGTGAAAACCGCTCGGCTGCAGCGCATGGTGCAGGCATTCCGAGAAGGTGCCACGCAGTTGCATAAACGTTTCGAGGGGCAAGAGCAACTTATACTAATCGAGGGCAAAAGTAAGCGGTCCGAAAACTTCTGGTTTGGCCGCAATGATGCCAATATAAAAGTCATTGTGCCCGCCGCCTCCCTGCCTACAGCCAAAGCTAATGTGAGCGCAAAGGACATTGACGTGGGCGATTTTGTGGTCGCACGGATCGTAGATTCCAATTCACAAGTCCTGAAAGGCATACCGCTGCATATCAGCAGCATTGGCAGTTACTACCATAGCAAACAAATTTAAATTAAGCGGACAATAAAAATGGTTAGCCAGCTTTAATAACACTTATTTACTGTACATCACGTTTCCATTGGTAGATCGCTACTGCTGCTCTCTTTTGTCACCGCGGCTTGCTCCGCACTACTGCCATGATATTTGGCTATATTTCTACGATAGAACTCAAAGATTTCAGCACTGGCCGCGCGGCAAATGCATTCAATATCATTGAACTGAGCAATCTTGAAGGCGCCTTTTGTTTGCACCAACAGAAGGTTCCCATCCACAGAGTCGAAGGCAAATGTAAAGCTAGCTTGCTGATGCAGGGTCTCGTTTTGGTCTGGGTCCAGCACAAATTCACCCTGTTCATTGATTATGCAGTGTACTGCCGCAAAGCTGTACTTTAAGGGCAGGCCGCCAATGAGCATGGCTAAACAGGCTGCATTCAAGGCGCACGCATCTATCTACAAAACAACTATTTTAGTCGGCAAGCTTAACAATACAATTTGTATAACTCACGCTTCCACGATCCTCTAGCTCCTGTACCTGGACCGACATTTTTGCACGCGGATATGCTTCACTCAGCAGGGCCAGTTCCAAAACATCTCGTATGGCCGCCTCGCGTATGCGCTCCTTTACCTGTGGCAGCCCGGCTTTTGGACGATAGTTGCACTCCAAGTAACTGCCTTCAATGCTTAGGTTTTGTGTCTTCACCTCAATGGGGCCCAGCACAGCGGCTATGACTACTGTGGCGCCTATAGAATAAAGTAACTATCTCAGCCGGCATTCTAACATACGAAATACGGAAAGCAATACAAACCTTGGCTATACATGACAGAACCATCACAACGGGAGAGCGCGTTAAATTTGCAATGCATCTCGCGTAATTTATCTTTCGAAGCTTCTTCAGTATCTGTTTTACTCATTTTAATATTTAATCAAACCGAAAAACAACGTGCGAGAATGAGAATTAACAAAAAGCGAATTAGGGATGAGCGATATAAGCCCAACAGTTACACGATGCATGTATTATGGGACCTAAAAAATAAATATCGAATCAACAGGTTGTACACAAGATGAGCACGCAAGCCATTTTAATAAAATATTTGTCATTTTGTAAATCACAAGTTATTTGAAACATTTATTTATTTGAGGAAAGCCTTTCTGGTGGTAAGCATTTGCTTTACCAACTTACCTCAGCATGCAATACAATGTTTATATTGCACTGATTTTTTTGTGAGCTGCGTACCACCGCCATCTCAAGTATTTAGTATTTTGTACCATCCGTGACTTGTAACGGATACAAATACAATACAATACAAATACCAGTGGTAAAATCTCAAAAACTTGTTCATTCCACAAAGTAAACGCCCGCAGTTCAGGTTAAATCGCTCTCCATAAAAAAGCATAGCAATGTCTGGTAAGCCCCACTTGCAGTATTAAGCTTGTCCAGGGTCTTATATAATTACTTATAAAGGCGCAAACTAATTTACAGGTGAAAATCCATTTGCGCAATTCGAGAAATCCTTCATTAAGGATGGGACGGTCTACAAGTACTTTGATCTGGCTTCCATAGATAGCAAATATGGTAAGTTTTATGTAAATCACGATTACCTGGCTGCGTGGTGACATTGTCGATACGCCGATATCGTAAAGGGGCAGATATAGATACATCAACACCTGTTCAATGCAAAGAGCAACGACTTGAAGTTTGACCCCAACTTCCCAGCAGCGACCGCTTTAATTTGCAAGTCCAAACAGTGTCAGTGGATAGGTGAGACTTACTTAACGACATGGGGCGGCATTAGTCCAGTCTCAGCTTTCTAAAACTCGCCTAGCGCTTAGCTGAAAGCGAAAGTTATCAATGTGATTTGCTTTATTGATGGAGGTGAGGGGTCGGCGAGGCTCGTTCGGGCATGCCAGGCACACGACGCCACCGGCGTGCTTTGATAAGGTCGGACTATATTATATTGTACGTGAATATAGCTCTTGTATTATGTAGACAGTTATCAGCATGAGCAAGACAAATTCACACTGCTGATATCGGACGAAATCGTGGCCTGATGCTTCAGACATGCGAGTGGAAAACATAATTTTGTGTATGCTTGTGTGTATTTTCTATACATCCATAGAGTAACGGAATGTTTTAATGTTAGGCGCGTGTTTCTGGGTGCCTAAGGTGAGAACTTTCCAAGTACTATTTGTTACCCAATCACAAAGGGCAAGTGCTTGAATCGAAAACAAGTGCCCCTAATAAACGCCGCTGTTTGCTGATAAGTATCTGTCTTGTTTGATTTTGAAGGTGACTAACCGTACGTAAAAATCCATTCGCTTACAGATCAGCTGCCCTACTCGATTCGTGTACTTTTGGAGTCTGCGGTTCGCAACTGCGACAACTTTCATGTACTCGAGAAGGATGTACAGAGCATTTTGAGCTGGACGCCAGCCCTGAAGCAGGGCACCAATGATGTGGAGGTCTCATTCAAGCCAGCGCGAGTTATTCTGCAGGTGCGTTGCATGTCGTGATCAACAGGTATATTATTGGTTTTTGTACTTTGAATGGAAATAGGACTTCACGGGCGTCCCTGCCGTTGTGGATTTTGCGGCCATGCGTGATGCTGTCTTAGATATGGGTGGTGATCCCGAGAAAATAAATCCCATCTGCCCTGCCGACTTGGTCATTGATCACTCCGTACAGGTTGACTTTGCCCGCGTCCCAGATGCCTTGGCAAAGAACCAGAATCTAGAGTTTGAACGAAACAAGGAACGTTTCACGTTTCTAAAGGTGAAATTTGCGTTGCACGAACTTTAACATTATGTGCTAGATTTATAATCTCCATTGACTTTCAGTGGGGTGCCCGTGCCTTCAATAACATGCTGATTGTGCCACCTGGCTCGGGTATTGTACATCAAGTTAACTTGGAGTACCTGGCCCGTGTGGTTTTTGAAGGTGAATCTGGCGATGGCAGCAAGATACTCTATCCCGACAGCGTTGTCGGCACCGATTCACATACTACTATGATCAACGGCTTGGGTGTGCTGGGCTGGGGTGTGGGCGGTATTGAGGCTGAGGCTGTGATGTTGGGCCAATCCATTTCGATGCTGTTGCCCGAAGTCATCGGCTATAAGCTGGTTGGTAAACTAAGTCCTCTAGCGACTTCCACGGATTTGGTGCTGACCATTACAAAGCATTTGCGACAATTGGGCGTCGTCGGAAAATTTGTTGAGTTCTATGGACCTGGTGTAGCAGAGCTAAGTATTGCGGACCGTGCCACAATCAGTAACATGTGTCCTGAGTACGGAGCTACCGTGGGCTATTTCCCCATCGACGAGAACACGCTCGGTTACATGAGGCAAACAAGTGCGTAGAAGACAGTCAGATGTTACGTTTTTGACTCATTGAATTATTTATATACTTACAGATCGATCTGAGAAGAAAATTGACACTATTCGTGAGTATCTCAAGGCCACGCAACAATTGCGCAACTATGCCGAGGAAGCTCAAGATCCAAAGTTTACTCAGGTTAGCTGATTGCACACCTTAATAAAATTTTTATTCACGTATAAACTTACTTCCAGACCATCACCCTGGATCTTTCAACAGTAGTTACCTCTGTATCAGGACCGAAACGTCCGCACGATCGTGTTTCTGTTTCAAATATGCCCGAAGACTTTAAGTCATGCTTGTCCAGCCCTGTAAGTTGAACAAATTTCACTCTTATGAGATAAACAAAGCCCAGTGATGCTTGGACATCTGACAAAACTGAACTTGGTGTATCCCATAAATTGAAATCCAAATCACATTTAAAAAATTCTTAAACTGCTCCCCGAACCAACTGTTAGGCTGCTTACAAAAGAGCTATCTAAAAGAAACAGCAACTGTGATATGTGATAGCTTCTAATGTAAAATCACGGCTACTATTTCCTTAGATAACTCGATATAAATTGAAATCGCTGTAACGTAGACTTTTTGTATCACTTGTACTTTTTTCTCACAGCGAATTGCACTGATGTGTTAGCTTTATGATTGCGAGTCCCTCATAAGCGGGCACACCAATGCAGTTAATTGTGAAATGCCGTACCAAGTGCATTGGCAAGACACCACCACGTAACACTCAGAACTGAAACCTGGCTCTTGGCCAGCTTGCTCTTATAAGCACCGTTGCGTTCAATGGCCGCTGCCAACGCATCAAGTTTCCAACGCCAGCAGCACTGGCTGATCGGTTTTGGTTATTACCAAAAATTGCTGAGAATGCGCTTTGCTTTCTGGCACGCTCGATATTTTTATGCCGAATTTCTAAAATTGTGAAGTGCTATTGTTTTTAGTGCAATTCGTTGGACTTTAACGTTTTCTGAACCCGGGCCTGGCCTGGCCTGACTGCACTGATGGGGCCTCACGCGGCCGCTTCCGCAAACAAACTGACCTACAAATAGTTCGGGCACAGCAGGGTCATTGAACTACCAGTTTGTCTTTCCGCATAAATTTAATCAGCGTTTTCTATTGTTGCCAAATTTTAGGTCGGCTTCAAGGGATTTGCTATTGCACCAGAAGCCCTTTCGGCCAGCGTCGACTTTCAGTGGGACGATGGAAAAACCTACAAACTCCAGCATGGATCCGTTGTCATTGCTGCAATAACGTCCTGTACAAACACCTCAAATCCTTCTGTGATGTTGGGTGCGGGTCTACTGGCCAAGAAAGCAGTCGAGAAAGGGCTTAGCATTTTGCCCTACATCAAGACGTCACTGTCGCCTGGATCTGGTGTAGTGACCTACTATTTGAAAGAGTCTGGTGTTATTCCTTATTTGGAAAAGCTTGGCTTTGATATTGTGGGCTATGGTTGCATGACGTGCATTGGAAACTCAGGTCCTCTGGAGGAGAACGTGGTGAACACCATTGAGAAGAATGGCTTAGTTTGTGCCGGCGTCTTATCAGGCAACCGTAACTTTGAGGGTCGCATTCATCCCAACACGCGCGCCAATTACCTGGCTAGCCCCTTGTTAGTGATTGCGTATGCCATAGCCGGGCGCGTGGATATTGACTTTGAGAAGGAGCCGTTGGGCGTGGATGGTAATGGAAAGAACGTTTTCCTTTGCGATATTTGGCCAACGCGCACCGAAATACAAGAAGTAGAGAACAAGCACGTTATTCCAGCTATGTTCCAGGAGGTCTATAGTAAGTAAACGTAAAATACCGGGAATTATATATACTGACTGTTATCTGCTAATAGGTAAGATCGAAGTGGGCTCAGAGGACTGGCAAACTCTACAGGTGTCTGATGGCAAGTTGTACCCGTGGAGCGCCGAATCCACATATATAAAGCGTCCGCCCTTCTTTGAGGGCATGACGCGCGAGCTGCCTAAGCTAAAGAGCATTGAAAAGGCGCGCTGTTTGCTCTTTTTGGGTGACTCTGTGACCACTGATCATATCTCGCCCGCTGGCTCCATTGCCAGAAATTCACCTGCGGCTCGCTTCCTCTCCGAACGCAATTTAACTCCCCGTGAGTTTAATTCGTATGGCTCGCGTCGTGGTAATGACGCCATAATGGCACGGGGCACCTTTGCCAATATCCGTATAGTAAACAAACTGGTCCCAAAGACCGGTCCGCGCACACTGCATATACCCTCCCAGGAGGAACTAGACATTTTTGATGCAGCAGAACGCTACCGTGAGGAAGGTACACCATTGGTGCTGGTCGTTGGCAAGGATTACGGCAGTGGCAGCTCTCGTGATTGGGCCGCTAAAGGTCCATTCTTATTGGGTGTAAAGGCAGTCATTGCGGAATCATACGAGCGCATACATCGTTCTAACCTGGTCGGCATGGGCATTATTCCCCTGCAATTCCTACCTGGCCAGACTGCTGAGACTCTGAAGTTAAGCGGTCGGGAGGTCTACAACATTGCTCTGCCCGAAAACGGCATAAAGCCTGGGCAAAAGATTCAAGTTGAGGTATGTATTTTTCTAAATGAAGGACTGGTAACATTAATTAACAATTAAATTCGTATGCTCTTTTAGGCCGATGGCACAGTGTTTGAGACTACGCTGAGATTTGATACCGAGGTGGACATCACCTATTACCAGAATGGCGGCATCCTCAACTACATGATTCGCAAGATGCTTTCCTAAACCTTCCCTCTTTTATTTGCTTATTCCACTTGCATTTTTAATACTGTACATTGTAGTCTCCTATTTTTTAATATGTGCTGGTGCTTACCCTGATCAATGGTCGAACCAATAAAAATTAAGCCAAAATTTCGTGCAACTTATTTCCTAATAAGTGCGCACTTCACAGTGTATACAAAGTAATATATTTTGTTCGTTTCCATAGGTACATTTACTGTGTCGCGCCACTGAATTATTTAAAAAATATACCTGTATATCTTCAAATGTATTCAACCTTGAGACCGTAAACCTTATCACAATAGCATCGTCTATAGCTACTGCGACTGAATATTACAATAAATTGATTGCATTGCTGATAGTCCACATATCGTGCATAGTTTTCTAATCAGCATATTAGTCAATTATTAGTCAACGCATTATATAGAGGCTATTCTGTGCCCTCCATTACATTATGGGTATACATTATATATATACGTAAGTTCTATAATGGAATTGATAATTGTTGGTGTAGGTACCGAAATGAAATTTAGTTGGAGCTCTTAAAAAATCTCCGTTCCATGTGCAAATGTTTACAATGTTTTCAGGGAGCGGTTAATATTCCGAAAGACGACATGCGACTAAAACCGATGACATTTATAAGATTGGCCAAATAACAAAGAATAAATTAATCTTTGCGTAAATTGCTTTGGTCGCATAAGGCTCAGCTACTTAAAGATCTTGTCTATTGTAGTCTTTTTTACAGTATGACATGACATGACCTGTACATTTAGGGACCTTTAACACTTTCTTAATTATAAAGTTGGTCGTTCACAATGAAAGTTCATCGATTTTCATTTTACCACACTATGCGAAAAATACATAACTAGAATATGGAGCAAACAAGATTTTCAATGTTTCTTATCTCTATATTTCGAAACCTCAAAAACTATGAAATTTACGTTTTTGGTTAATATAGTGAGATGAAAAGCTTCTGTATGTAAGGATCGCAGTGACCGAACACACATCAAATTTATGTTTCACAGTTCTAAAAGTGTATAAATTCTTGGTTTGTACTTTATTACAATGCATGCTAAAACTACATTTTTTTCGAACACACATACATCCAATAAGTGCCTAAATAGGGCGCCCTGTGTGATAAAAAGGACACAGCTAGGTAAGTACTAGAATTAGAATGTCCAGTTTGGCTTTATAAAAGTATTATTGTAACATTATTATCAACATCATCATCAATTACATACTTAAATTAATAATGTACAAGTCTGTTATTATATATACGCGTGCTAAATTTTCTGCTTTTAAGCTGCTTTCCATTGCCTCTGGTAGTATAATGTAAAAATCACTATAACAAAAAATGTACACTTTAAGCTATAACACTTTAAGTATTTTTAAGTTAAATTGTATTAGTTATGTACGTAAACATTGCAGAGCGTAACAATTTTGTTTTTCTATTTGTAAGATACATTTAAACGCCCTAACAAAAATTATCATTGTTATTAATTTAGCTAATTAACCTGTGCCTTTTACTATTCTCGTCAGTTATTTACAAAAGTGGAGCACATGATGCGCTCCAGCTGGCTCAGCAACAAATCTCTGGTGGTTCCTCAGTACGTTGCGTAAATGCAAATGCGATTTTATTTGGTTTTCTTTAGAGTTGTGCGTTCCGTTACCAGCGTATTTGATGCTTGTATTGCTCGTCTATGGCAATCCGTTTGATGGTCTCATAGCCTAGTATAATGCTGAACGAGAAGGCTGCCGACTGCACCAGGCGTGCGGATAAGCCTTTAAAGAAGCAGTTGAGTTTCTCTTCATGCCACAATTCGCGGAAAGCAACACCCATTGAGTCTAGACGATGCACCTGCAAGCCAATACAATTTTCATAAGTGATAGGAGACAGTTTTGAAGCCGGCTCAAAGACTTACCTGAAGGCGTGCCCGTACTATGTCCAATGGATTAGTTAGTATTGTCGTTGTAAAGCCACCTAAACTGCCGGCCACACATTGGATAAAAAGATGAGAGACCCAGTTGGGACATATACGATACAGTTCGTCTTCGGTGACATATTGAATAAATAAATGTGTGAAGCGTAAATCATTAATGTGTATTAGCAATACAACTTACCCTGATATAGATGGTAAAACGCCCACCACATAGCAGAGTTGGGGACATAGGCCATTAGGCTGGCAGTGTATCCTCTGTAAAAGCCGCGAAATCCATCACGGCGCATTATCTCACGCCCTATGTCCATAGATATATGCAAGCGGCTGCGACCAGGCCATGATTTAATACCCAAAGGATTTATATCAGCTTTCGCGCCGGCATGAGCCGACATTCCGAGTACCATGGCGTGCTGTGATATAACGTCAAAAGGAACTATGATAGTCTGGCCAACGAGCGACGCACAGCCACCACCAATTAAAGCTTTGACACGGTGACCAGCACCCAAATCGCTGAGTATGTGTCGTACACCCTCGTAGGTGCTGATGTAAAACACGCCCGATACGATCTGCACTGAAGATATCCAGAAGCCACGATATAGACCAGGAACGCCCTCAGAGCGGTAGATTTTCATGGCACAATCAATCATGCCCTTATATATATCGCTCTTATGCTGCACCTGCAGCTGAGTCTTGATCACAGTCAGTGGAAACAAGCAACATCGCACCGAGAATGAGCTCAACATGGAAAGTGGAAAGAACTTGGTCTTGTTCATCATGTCCCACTCTATTGTGCGTATGTAGGAGCCCTCCTTCCCACTGAAACTGCTCGTGCCAGCAGCTCTGGTATCGGCCTCCATATTCACGCCGGTGCTGTCCGACATTGTGTTAGCTGTATCTGGAACAGCTGTCGGAGACCGTGCGCTTGCCAAGCTGCGCTTGTTGCATACGTCGCCAGTATACAAGTGTAGCAGAAGAAACACGCTCGTAAATCGAAATCAGCTAAACCGTTTGAATCTTTGTTTACAGCATCATTGTCTGTGGCAGTTTCCGACCAACCTGGCATGCATTGAGTATGTTATATGTTCTTATGTGCAATGAAGATGTTGGACGATCTGAAATGGGAAAAATGCCTTGGTATTGAAATATATGTATTTACATTGACGCAATTGGAGATGGCACGAAATTCATTGTGTTCCCAAGGTTAACGCTCGGATTCATAAGTATTATTATGCACTCATTGTTGTATTGTGACTTTTTGATCTTTGTTTTCGATATTGTTATTGTTCACTTGGCGGTAAGGGCTTAAGGATCACCTAGAGCCATATGTTTATAGAAGTGTTTGTAATTATATAATGCGTACAGACACAACCAACACCACCGCCTGACCGTTGACCGCGTCATCACCTCTGTTATCAATTGGGCGCTACACAATGCGTAATCAGCATATTTTTAATATGATTTTTTCTCAATAGAGATATCGCTTACTTCCGCAATAGTCCAGCGTATGAACTCTACTTAGGTATATTAATATTTGTTGTTTATTCAGACACCTACACTCACATCCACCCTGTTCAATTACTATTGTTGATGCTGATTTTGTATCGACCAATCGATATTTAAAACAGAAAAAATATTTAAATCATTCTTTTTCACTTATATGTAATTGTATGTCGTTTTTAGAGGTGGAAGCAAATCATTTAATTTAATTACCGACATTTACCATAAGTTTTCAGAGACCTTTCATAAATTCACTTTAATATGTAATTAAGCATAATCGATACTTTTTTCATTCAATATATCGATACTCCAAAATGCGCTAGGTATTTATCGCCGTGGAACTTAAAAAGACTGGCAACTCTCTTCCTTACCGCTTGGATGAAAGCACTGGTACTTGTGCGGAATATTTGAAATTCAAAATGAAACCATATTAGGTTTCTAATTTAAAAGATTTTTTTTCAATAATTATAAATATTAATATCATATGCACTAAGCAATTTTATTTTAAGAGGTTTATTTATTGATTAAATATCATGGAACGTAAAAGAGGCCGTTTGGGCTTTTCCTATTATTTTCTTATATTTTTGCTATCTTTTACATGTAACTACAATATTTTTCCAATTCATGGAAATAAGTAACCCTGATTGGCTGTTGCAAACATAAGTAACACGCCAATTACATTCTTGGTGGGCGTTTTGAGTCTGCGCAATGTGACGCAGCATCCTAACAGCCTATCAACCCTTGAACCCCAACACATAAATCATAGAGAACGTTGGACACATTCTTAGAATTTGTGCAGAGCTAACAGTTGCCACGGCTACTTCATAACCGTTGCACGGTATTGACGGAATGCGCCGATCACTGGCTGTGACTAGTGAATGCCATGAAGTGATTAATAATTCAAAATTATTGATGCACGGAAACAAGGTGAAATCCCATTACTGAAATTTTGCATGAGAAAAACAATCAAGTTCAAGAGTGCATCCGCCAGTGTGTGTAAAGTTCAATCAAGTGCGAGATCTAGCGACCAAAACACATGGATACAGTCAAATTGGTAAGATCAACACAAAAAACAACTGTTAGTCCCGCAGGAAAATTGAAAAGTGAATGATATCTTGACCTTAAGTACTTAAAGCTTTAATTCGTTCAGACCTTGTTCAAACATTAACTCGTATAATAAACTTAAATCCTGGCGGATCACAGATCTCAGCCGTAGCTAAGCGTGTAGCCCATATTTTCCATAAGCGTCTCTTTGATGGCCGGCTGAAGGGCTCTCTGCATGTAAGTGGTAAGCAAACCTCGCACGCCCATCGAAAAGAGTTTCTCCAGCTCATTGGACATGGCATCACCTACAAACTCTTCATGATTGCCGTTGGCGCCACCACTTCCGCCAGAGAAAATATCAGCAAAAGCACGGGCATCCGGTTCGACAAGCTGCTGCAGCTGCTCATCCTCAAAATGCAGTACGTCTTCATTGAAATGTATTTCATCCGAGAAATCGGTGGGTAACGTATGGCGACGACGCCGTCGGCGCCGTTTACCCAACTGTCGCCGTCGGTAAAAGTTGTCGCCATTCACATCAAAGAACTCGGTTGAATCACCAAATCCCTCGTTGCTGCCAAAAGTCAGGCTCTGATCTCTCTGAGTAGTATGCTCCAGCCGAATATCGTAGTTTGGCTTTTGATACTTGCCAGAGGTGCCTAAGATTACGTGTGGCTCACCCAATTCTACTTGTGGTGCCGTACCCTCGCCGTAGCCGAACCGTCGTTTCGAATTTTGGCGGAGTCTGATGCCACTTGGTCCTTGGCAGCCGTGCGCAAACACGGAAATAAAGCCAGGCTCTGCAAAGTGCGAATCTGTGCGCACAGAGGCGGTACCCAACCTTCGAGACTGCTCATAAGAGGGCGAGGCTGATGCTGGGCCCAACGGCACCGTTCGAAACTCAATTCCTGCGTGCCTCATGCGCAATATCATGTTGCAACGGCCACCTGTAGGCTGGAGGATTACCTTGCCACTGAGAGTTAAGTCCGGAAAAATAAGACGCGTGTCCAACGTGGAATTCTCAGTGCTGAACTTGCACTTGTCAATCTCCACCCAGCGTGATGAGGACTTTGCCGGCGGTACCCTAACCTTAAGATCCTCAACCTCCACCCGCGATATGGCTAATTTGTGCGGTTGCCGGTGCTGGTAATGTTGCTGTTGCTGCTGTTGTTTTTGTTGATGTGAAGACAGTAACTCCTCAAATTCCAGAGCACTGCCGCTTAATCCACTGGCGGACTGATAGGGACGTCCATTGCGTCGTATGTGCTTGGCATAGTAGCCACGCCCGTAATTTGGGCTGCCGCCTACATTATAGAAATCATCCTCAGGTTCAGTATGCTGTCCATAAAAACTATGATACAGCTGATATGGAGTCTGAAACGGTTGTTCCCACATGGAACGGGAACGCCCTCGCGAGGATTCCTTGGTTTGAGCACTGCGACGGCGCATGTGCTCAAGTGCGTTTTCCAGACGATTCGAACAACGGTGTGGCGTCTGGTAGGGCTGGCTTACAACAGCTGAAAGCAGATAATTCAGTCAGTCAGTCAATGTGAAACGCCATACGATAAATTTGTACGTGGACTCACCTTGTAGTAGTACGGCGCTTAGTAGCACAAAGCGCATCAAATTATTCGGTCTACTCATGAAGTCTGATCCTGATCCTGGCATGGTTTAAGACTGACGCTGCTCATTGAAGTGTTCGACGTATATGTCAAGTAGACTCGGATGAAGCACCACCAGTCTGGTCCACTGCTCAACCGAAAATGTGCTCCCAGTTTCGGCGGCAACGCATGCGAGACCGAGAAACTCGCTCGGTCGCGCTTCCATACACATAGCCGCAGCAGCACCCACAAGAAGTTCACGACAACAACGCTGAGAGACGCCGAAGACGTGTCACTGCCTCATCATGTGCAGTGAAAGTGTTTTCCACGACAAGCGCCAGGTACAGCAACGCACACGAGCGTGGAAAAAACAGCTCGCACAAAGGCAAAAAGAAAAGCATTGTCTTCTGTCGCAGCTGCGGCAAAGTAGATCAAAGTAACTTACAAACTTAAAGCAAACACGACATCAACGCTAGCCTCGACGCCGCGTTTCGTAATTTAAGTTGCGGGCGCGCATGCGTCTTAATATTAGCCACCCGCACCCACATTGTTTGCTAAAGTTCAAAGTTGATCAGCCAGCTAGTCAGTTAGTTTTGCTCAACTGGTTTGTAAGTTAATTGAATGAGCTATTACCTCCAATGTGGTAATCTGGCAATTTTATGGCATTATCAGTATGTACTTGCAAAGCTTTTTCCGTTTTGGCATCTTCCAAAACAAAACTGTCAAACAAAAAACGATTAGTTCCGATAACTTTTGTGTCTGCACTAACCGCGTGCCAAGTGGCAACGCTTCGCCGGCTGCGTTTGACGGTTACGCTAAATTATGTCGGTAATTTGATTTTACAAATTGTTTGCTTGCACTTATTAAATTCAGCACAGACAGAGTCTTTCCTGGCTGCAGCCATATTTTGCAATACATAAATTGGTAACCACAGCTAATGGCGAAGTGTTTCCTATTTTTGTATGCTTAGTTATTGCAAAATATAATGCCACATTTCAAGTTTAATGTACTAAATTAACATAACCTTTAGCGCTAGTTTCTGTGTAAATAGCCAGAGAAAGCTGCACATTGCACGTTCTATGCCTTCTAGCTGAGAAACTTGCCGCTTTCTGCGTTTCCGCATGAAGTTAAAGTTGTTGCAGCTTGTTTGTACACATGTATGTATGTGTGTATGTCTGTTACACACACACATGAAATTAGGGGTATCTTTAGTACAAATGATTCTCAAATGCGCCGAAGCGCAACGCCTGGTGTGTGCTAGTTTCTGGGCGTCAAGTGCCAATACGCTTCGATAGTGGGCGGAAGATGCAGTTTGCAATAGACACAAAAATTGACAGCTAAAACAAACATTAAATTGCTTGCCCCAAAAGCCAAGACGGATGGCGGATCAACGGTAAATTTGCCTGCATCATTAGATCTTACTGACCAGCTAGAAAGTGAAATGCTTGCCAGCCATAATGAGCGGAGAGAGCGACAGGTGTCACCGCCCTTAAACTCGGCTGACCTCAAGTCTACGCAGCTCATTAAATGTAAAAGTGTCAATAAAACGCAGGTTTCTATTGTCTTTGTCATATGTAGTGCTATGTTTATGATATGCTTCTGTTCACACTCACTCCCAGTCTCAATCCCACTCCCAGTCTCAGTCTCAGTCCCAGTCCCACTCCCAGTCCCAGTCCCAATCCCTGTCGAGGTCCAGTTGAAACGAATTTTACTCTTTTAGTGAATTTCGCTTTGACGTGGACAATGCCTCATTACTTAATGACACAGACATAAGCACAACAAAAGACAATTGACACCCGTACACCACACACGATGCAAGGCCGGAGCTAGAAGCTGTTAAGCTAATTGCCACAACTTCTTCACACTTGAGTATGTCAATGTGACGAACACTTTGCTTCTATTCTATTTGTACCGGGATCTGTAACTGTAGCCGTGACCGTAACTCTAACCGTAACCTGCTTTGCTCGACCAGCGCCGCGGGTAGTAACGCTGTCACCACAGCAGGTGGCTTTAAAGTTGTGGGCTAGGTCACTTAAAGCCCGACCGGCAACCCCAGAACCAATTCCAGATTGGCAATTCATTTGCCAAAATTGAAGGAGACCCAAAACAAACTCATAATTTCCTGCTGCGCCTTGATTCATTTCCTTATTCAACAGGCCGACTACAGCGAGGCCAAGACTCATCTTGAGCAGCTACAGCAGACACTGACGCACTTGGATCACCATCACCCCCATTCGCACTCGCATCCACATCACCACGGGCTGTATCACCCGGCGCCAAACACATCGACTATAACCACAGATTCGGTGGTTTCCTGTGTCACCTCAACACTGCCGGTTATCGGCAAGGCCACATCTTCTGCATCTTCCTCTAGCTGCGCGAATTTGGAAACGGAGCGCAAGAAATGCCAAAATCACAGTCACGGCGAAATGGAAGTGAGCCACACGCTAATGGAAGCCATCTGTACTCTCCCCCTGCCCACGCATGGCCAAAGGTCGCCACCCTGTTGTCTGTCCATGTCCGGAAATTCTACGCCACCTGCAGGAGCTCTTATGAACGGCTTGGCCACCAACGTCAGCGGAGGAACTACTTCTCTATGCAATGGTGACTTAACAATGGATCGTGCCTAATGTAAGATAGCATTAACCATTTCTCTAAGCAGATCTTGTTCGAGAAACGTCCTGGTATGCGCATCATCACCATCACCATCACCACCATCAATTGGCGGATGAGCTAGTTATGTACACGACGCCAGCGCCGACGGCGGCAGCAGCAGCCGCCATTGGCAAATTTGGGCTGGACACTTCCACGGAGGGTTACTTGAACGCAAGGTACAATGGTAAGCGTCCACGACCGTCTGGATGCAGCTCCACGTCCAGTGCATCAACGTCTTCTTGTTTGCCTTTGCTATTTACACGCTTTGTTTATTAACTCCCATTATGAGTTTTCTCGTAGAACAAATCAAAATGGGGATGTGGCATGAGCTTCGCTTTGCTTGCGATTGCTTCAGCCTGAAGGCTTTTATTTTATTTTTTGTTTGTTTTATATTGCTTAACTTTTTACTCTGCACGCGTCTTTTATTAAGAAAATATTGCGGGGCAATTTAACCTAAAGCGATTTTGAATACTTGAGCTTCATATAAGACTTACAGAATATCGAAACGATTTTGAACTCCAATGCATATAACTTAATTCGCATTTACGTGAGGAGAAAAGAATTAAATTCCTTTAAAACCAGTCGAATTATCTACATTTTAAGTTAATTGAATATAAAATGATAATTAATAGATTTGACACTTGTTACTATACCGATTATATATTAGAACGGAAAATTCAAAAACAGACAAAAGTTTTGAGTTCTTTTAAGACCTTAACAACTTATTTGGCTGGTCTGAAAATATATATGTGATTATTCAGATTAGTATTCTTACAGCTTGTTAAATTGTTAAATACATGTTATATATATTTGATTATTTAGATTAATGTACATACAGCTTGATAAATTCTAATTATCTCTGTATTTCTTTTAATAATTTACTTTACTTTAAACGATTTGTTATCGTCATCTTTAGTTATTTGATTTTCATATTTTATAATGTGCGTTTGCTCCACTATTCGATAGCTCAAGTATTAGTGCGAATGTCTTCTTAGGAGCAGTTACCATGTGCATATGACAAGCTCGATTTGCGGGCTCAAAGATATCCCGGCGCGAGCTGTAATGCGAAATATTATCTAACAAAAGTTGCAAAGCTACCTAACTTTTACTGCTGAAAATCACATTAAAAATGTTTCCTTTTCTTGTGCCCACCTGTCCAATGCCGCTCTGGATCTGCAGTGAATGTCAAAGGCGTGCGCCATGAAAGAACATCAACTTTCTTCGACATACCCGCTGTGACACACCCCCACCCGCACCCGCATACCCACCCACATCCTTACTGCTACAGGTACGTTGAAAGCGGAGGTGGAAGTGGCAGCCACAACTACAGCCGCTGACAAGACAAGCCAGTAGATTGTAACCAAAAGGCGACTTTAAGTCAATCAACTTTTTTTTATTTTCAATATATTTATTTTTCCTAATGCTGCCGCCAGGTTTCCACCATCGCCACCCGCGGGCATTTTGAAGAAGAGCGACGAAGGTAAGCAAATGAGTATCAGAAAAGAAATTATTAAAGCCATGCGTTCATCATTTATTTAAATTATGCTCAGCTACGTGCAGCTGCAGATAGCTTATGGCATAAAAGCGAGTTACGTAGAAGCTGGAGCTATCAGTTCTGGTGCCAATAACTCAATTTGTTTTTCCACAAGATGCCTTGCATGGGAACTTGGGTTTTCCTTTACTTTTGCATTTTGGAATAAAATGTAAGAAATCGCGCACATAATTTACAATAACATCATCCGCGGTGTTAGTAACCGCTAATCCAATTGGTGGCATGGGCATGGAATTCAATTTGAAAGCAACACAGTAGCGCGATGCTCTTAGTTGGCCCCCGGCAGCGGATGGAATGGGGGTTGCAGTCAAACAAGCAACTCAATCACCAGCCGCTGAGTGGATTCAGTTGAGCATGCCTACTAAGGGTGTGGGTCGCACCACTGGGAAATACTTACTGTGCAGTACGCTTTGGCAGCCAACAGGTTTTCAACGCCCGTTCGCTGCTCGTTTGCTGTTATCGGCAATGATGTTTTTACTTGTCGAACACTTTCTCATGGATTATGCAGAGGTATCTCGTGAATATTTAATGCGACCAGCGTCGAGTCGCGTTGCCTGCTGATGTGATTTTGAGCGAGTGCCAAGGAGAGACCAGGACCAGGCGACCATCTAATGAAGAGGGCACTATGAGTGGGGGAAAAACGCTGAAGGACGGGCGGGGTTTGCTCTGTTGTTTGCCCTTAAATTGCAGCATATTGAGCATTTACAAGGGTTTGGAGTGGGTTGCTTAAATAATTAATTCGTGCTAAATACCTTGGCCATTTAGTGAAACAACAAAACAGCCTGACCAATCCGTGTTTCTACCCTTCATTCCTATTATACACTTAATATTCAAAAAACAAACTTGACTTTCAGTTGAAAAAACAACATTCTATGGGAAGAGCTTTCAAGCAAGCTATTTAATTAAAAAAATTATTTTTTATTTTTATATTTATTTCAAGGTCTTTTAACCCAGTAATTAAAAAAAGTCGACGTGTTCACAATGTTGGCACGATCCCCAAAGGACCTCAACAATATTCTTCATTCCAAATTTGCTCTAGCTTTAAAATATTGGAAGTTATATACTTCCACGATTTGAGGCTCAGAGTTTGGGCGTGGCCTAAAATATATAAAACATCTCCGACCCCATAAAGTATATATATTCTTGATCAGCATCAACAGCCGAGTCGATATAGCCATGTCCGTCTGTCGGTCTGTCTGTTTCTATACGAACAATCCCTCAGTTTTGAAGCTATCTTAATGAAACTTTGCAGAAGTCCCTTTTAATGTTGCACGCAGCACATATGTGAAAACCAGCTGGATCGGACCACTATATCATATAGCTGCCAAAGGCACGATCGGTCGAAAATTAAGTTGTTGTATGTAAAAACATTTTGTTTTTCAAGATATCTTGACCAAACTTGGCATTTATTAGTTTTACTATACTCCTTATATATAGGCAAATTCCTATAATGATCGGACCACTATATCATATAGCTGCCGTTGAAACGATCGGTCGAAAATTAAGTTGTATGAAAAAACATTTTGTTTTTCAAGAAATCTTGACCAAGCTCGGCATTTATTAGTTTAACTATGCTCCTTGTATATACAAAATCCTATCAACATCGAACCACTATAGCATATAGCTACCATAAGAGCGATCGGTCGAAAACCAGGTTTTTGATTAAAAACCTTTTCGGTTATCAAGATATCGTGACCAAATTCGGCATTTACTATTTTCCCGGTACTTCTTAGATACGGGCAAAGCACCCTGAGCATTATGAAAAGGTTGGGTCTGCAAGGGTATTTGATCTTCGGTGTGCCGAAGATAGCCCTTCTTTCTCGTTAGTCTCTGACCTTACATTACATAACTGGTCAAAAATATGAAACACCCTTGGAAAGAGTGTAAATATACGATGTAATTAGTACCCACTCTGAATGTGTTGTTTAAACATGCCTAAAAGCGGCTTTTATTTGGCTCTTTGGCTCTGCCTACCTTTTTCAGAAACGGCAGCTGCTGCCGCCGCCGCTGCCGCGGCTGCTGTGTATTGCAATGATGTATCAGTTGGTCAGCACTTTCATCAGCACAACACCAAGATTGAGCATGCCGACTCCACCACAACAGCCGCCGCCGCACAGCAACATCAACAGCAACAACAACAACAACAGCAGCAGCAGCAGCAGCATCATGATTCACTGCATTCTCATACCCAACATCAGCAGGCGCAGAATACGCATCAGCAGGCACATACTCACCTGACTCCGGTGCACCCAGCCTCCGCCTTTAAATTTAGTCATACGGCCGTAATATCCAGCTCGGCTGTCTATGCCGCGGGCCCACACTATACCCACCAACAGCAGCCGAATCCCCAGACACATGGCGGGTCTATTGCCACTGTCTATCGTGATATTTCACCCAGCACAGCGACAGGCAGCGAAACAGATCTTAAATACGACAGTGGGCCTTACAATGCCACTATATCTTCCACCTATCCACCACCATTGCGTCCTAGTGTGGTTGATTCCACAACTTCCAGTGATGCGGAGCTGCGCCTTGATCAGTTTTACGCTAGCAATGCAATATCCACCAGCAGCAACGTGCAGACCATCAGCCAGCGTCGTGGTTCGCTCCAGTTATGGCAGTTTTTGGTGGCCCTACTTGACGAACCGGCAACTAGGTAAGTGGAGAAGAAGTTGCCTTTGAAAATGCTTACGTTTCGTATTGTGTGCAATGCACCCAGTTCTAGCTGTATCGCCTGGACAGGTCGTGGCATGGAATTCAAACTAATCGAACCGGAGGAGGTGGCTCGCCGTTGGGGCATACAGAAGAACAGACCAGCTATGAACTATGACAAGCTGTCGCGTAGCCTTCGCTACTACTATGAGAAGGGAATCATGCAAAAAGTAAATGGTGAACGCTATGTCTATCGCTTCGTGTGTGATCCCGATGCGCTCTTTAACATGGCATATGGGCACCTCACAAGCAAGCAAGCAGACCAGCAGCATCAGTTGACCTTGTCGTTGGCGAAGTCATCGCCGGAGTCGCAGTCGCAACTTCGCGTGCAAAAATCGACAACCGCAGATTACTATGACAGTGGCTTGCATAAGTACCAGTAGGCGGAGTGTGGGAACACCACTGTATGGGTGTAACAACCATGTCTCATGTATATTGTGTAATTTAATTTTGTATGGATGTGTGTGGACACACTGCTTTGCTGTGCGACTGCGTTTCGTTAAGGAAAAATACCAAATTTGTAACGGCCCAGCTAGAGAAACTTTTGGCAAGCAGTGCTCGATAGCGTCAATCGGTCGACCACCATAAGATATCGATGTCTATCGAACAACGATCACAACGTCACAATCGCTTGCCGGTCGGATTTCTATTTAAATGATAACATATAGACTGTAGACCGGAAAAGGTGTTTTTCATTTTCATGTATTTGAATATTAGATGGCTAGTGTTAGATGCGTAGCTCATCTAAGCGAGGCCTTAACAGCAGCAATTACATACATACATCAAATAACATACATATATACAAAAGAAAGTGTCCACTACTAAAATGTAATCGCGTTAAGGTTGAGTTGACGTATTTAAATAAAGTATATACCGTTTTTTGTTCGTTACACAAACCAGCCGATGCCGATGCCGATGCCGATGCTGTGTGTTTATATCACTCTTCCTTCTTCTTCTTTTTCGGAACTGATCTCTCGTCTGACTCCGAGTTGCTACTGGAGTTGTCAGCGTCGCTACTACTGTCGGTATCCAGTTTGCGTTTCTCCGGCGACTTCTTGGCCAGTTTGTCCACGTAGTTCTTTACCTTGTCCGGCTGTGGACTATAGGCCCAGTGTATAAGCTGTAAGTGTAACTCACTAGGCGCGCCTGTCTCTTTATCGAATAGTTTGACATCTTCGCTTTTGATTTGTTCCAGCAATTTTGCTATCTGACGATTACGTATTATATCCCAACTTGTTGTCTCGTCCTTCGGATACATTGTGCGCAGGTGCTTGTAGTTGCCCTTGGCCTTGGGTCCTCCATAAGCAGCCAGGAACTCAGCCGCCAGTTTCTCTTTTGGTTCAGGCAATGTGGCCACCACGGCATGTGAAAGATAGGCGCGATTGTCCTTGATTCGATTCTCCGTCTCGAATTTTTCGAGAAACTCTTCAAGTACTTGCACGCCTTCCTTGATGGCACTTATTTTATCTTCATTCTTGGTCCCAGAGAGCACCCTTTTTGAGCTGCCAATAAGACCCTTGATAGCTAGTTTTTGATATTCTGGATCGCGTTCCTCTAAAATGCTGCAATTGAAATGTTTCGATATATCAATTTAATTCCCACATAGAAATATAAATATTTGTATAGACAAACAGTGGAATGTTTCTGGATGTCGAATATGTTCGCGTAGCGTGCCAAATGCTTTGCATGTGTATACGCACGGAGAGCAGCAGTCAGAGAGGAAGCCGAGGCGAGGTCTCTCTCGTTCGTGTTAAACACTAAAACTGTGACATGACATCATAATGGCGGCATAGCCAAATTGCCGCTGACTATGACCTTCTGCCTTAAAAGCTGATTTGTATTGGTATGCACAGTCAGTTGCTCTTACCTCAGAGTTGCTTGCGCCGCCGCCTTGTCCTTAAAGCCCAGACCAGGCACCGTCTCCACCTTATCGTCACCATCAGTCTTTGCATTTTTGTTGGACGCACCGCCGCCATTCTCCTCTAGCCATTGCTCAAACACGCCAATAGCATCATTTATGTTCTTTAGCTTCTCTGCTGCTTTTGTCACTGTACAAAGCCAAATAATTGCTGTGAAAAGTTAAAAAAACAGACTCGGTGGTAACTTACTTGTCAGCACGCGTTTGGCACGTCCCAGAAGTCCGCGCACGGTCAGCTTGCGGTACTGCATATCGTGGCTCTCCAACAGCTTGAGCGTCTCCAACGCTTTCTCCATGTCCTTGAATCCAAATTTTGATTCGCCCTCGGACATTGTTGCTGCTCAAATTTAGAAACGTATTTGTCCACCAAAAGAAACGACTACTATCCACCACCGACAAACTGCGACTGACTGCTGGCTTTTCGTTTACAAAAGTTTTGAGGCAAGGCATACACAGCGCGCGCCATAAGAATATCAAAAGAGAGCATGCGAGCGCTACTGAGACTGGCTGAGCAGTATCTGGACAGGCAATTAGATAAGCGTGGCCAAAATAACCAAGTGACACTATCAGTGCTCAATAGAGGAACCGGTTTGTTGTCGTACTGCCGTAGCAAAACAAAAGCGAGAAGAAACCCTGATATGACGTCATGCCCAACAGATGGTCACACTTGCGCACCCACACGGGCACACACACACACACCCAATTCATACGATAGTTTTTGGTGCGGTTTGAGAATAACGTGATATAAAGATACAATGGTCGCCAAAATAACCTTGCCGAGACAAATCTTTAAATATTATTTTATTTTAAATAATTTTGCATACAATATTACACAATTTGTTGATTTCAGGTTCTTTTGAGCATAATAAAGTTACCATTATCCATGCAGACGAATTTACCAAAAGCCGATAGTCAAAACTAGTGTTTGGCAAAATAAATATGCCGAGCATTACATTACTGAGAGCTTAGCTTAACTTATTAGCTCCAGAGCTAGTCATACAATGTTTGCAGGTGAACTTCCACAACTCGCTTCTTTAAAAAGAAGTATTGGGATCAGATAACCAGCTTCGAGTTCTTTGGGTGAAAAGTACCATCAGGTGGGCCTAATATATTAGGGGATTCCCACTATAACACACAAAATAATGACTCAGGTGATAGACATGGTTAATACTAACTTATTTCGAAATTTATTTAGCTTATCCATAAACATAATTCGGCCTAGTTATTATACCCTTGCATTTGACGAAATGTATGCATAGCCCAATAAGGGCTAATAGTTTGAGCCCATAAACTATTTTTAATTACGACGACCAGCTGAGTGGATATAGTCAAGTCAGTTTGCGCTCATTTTCGTCTGCGAGTCTTAAAAATATGTACATTTTTATATTGGATCCGGCCAAAACGCGTTACTAAAACAAATCGTTGTAATAAAAAATAACAGGTTGATTTAAGAAAACAAATAATACAAAAATATGGAGCTCTGTAATATAAAAGCAGATTCCGACAGCTCTGTTTATATGTATATCTGCAAGGGTACTAGGTCTCCGGCACTCCGAAGCTGTTTTGTTTTCTTTATTACTTAAAGATTGATAATCAAATCATTTTTTATAGCGCAACAAACGAGATGAAATGCCTCCTCTGCAATACAAGTCGAATCAAATTGATGCTTACAGTTTGTTAAGCAACGTTCTACTCACATTTTAAATCTAGTCTAGCTCGTTTCTCCAGGATTTCCAATTCCATCATTTCAATTCGCAGTTTTCCCTCTTGTACTTCCTGATCCAGCTTAATTTTCTCTTTAAGCATTTCGTGATCATGTTTTTCTTGCGCTCGCAAATTTTCGCCTTTATAAAAGTCTTGCTGAAGCAACACCAATTTAATCTTTTCCTCATCCAAGCTGCGCAGGGTTCTTGGGTTCCAACTGGGCCAGTCGACACTTGTGCTTGCCATGACTTCCTTGTGTGCAGAAATATTGGCGACCTTTAAAGGAAAATATATTACTCTCCACCTGCATGCATATAATAATATGTGCTTACATCGTGCGCATCTGTGGAACTTGCAAACATGTCATCTTCCCCCTCGAAGTTCATGTCATTGGGCACATTGGCTGTAAGGAGAATTTAGATTTGATAGTATCAAGCATTTTCCAAATGATAATACTTACAGGCATCGCTGTCGAATTGGTTGCTTAAGCCTGCTGTTGACTCCCCCATCAGGGCAATAAACTTTCCTGTTCCCATGCGAAAACTGTGGGTCTTGTCCTCACCCAGTTCAACCTTGGACCTCCTTTTCATGTTTATAAACTTGTCTCTTAGTGCCTTCCATTCGCGCCGAATGCCTGTTCTGGTGTAAAAGGTGTCTGCCATTTCTTCCCAGGCCTGCTCTTTCTGTTTCCAGGTAGCTGCGTCGGACTTTTTATTCTCCAGGATATTCTTTCTTTCTTCCAGCAGCTCCATGAGAACTTGTTCCTCCTCTGCCGTAAAATTTTTGCCTCTTTTTTTCTTTTCCTCGCTCGACATTTTTCAATTTTCCGCACACAACAAACAAAATAAACAAACTCAGCTGTAGTTTATTCAGTGTGACCACTCTCTGCAAATTATGGCCAGACCTGCCAACTTATCGATGCATGTTGCCAGAGTTCAAAACGTTTTTAAATTTTGTTGGCAAGTTGATAGGGAATATGAAATTATTATAAAACATATGTGTTTTTATAAAGCCAATCAATAAGATCTATCTTATAATCAGCATCCAAGCTAAGGATATAAGTACTTATGTATTCCCAGTCACATACCGTCAATCAAAAACCAATTGACATCTTATTGTTCTTAAAAGATATGATTAAAGATATGATAAAATAGTCCAATGTAGATTATATACGTTAGGAAACAAAGTTCGCCCCAATAAAGCCTGTGTGGACATCTGCTTTACAACTGTGGGGTACTGTTAGTAACTCGAATATTGAAATTCTGCTGCTTTTTACGTCTCCAATGCTTGCATACACAAAGATCTACAAATTCCTCATGCAAATTAAAAAGAAATAAATGTAAATAGTAAAAAAAATACATTGATAGACTTCACGACCGTGAAAATAAAGGCTAGGTTATTTTACCTAACCGATAATAGTATAGCAGTAAAAAGACTTGGAGGAATGCACAATTTCAAAAAGTGTAAACACCCCTCAAATGAATTGGAACAAAGATCTTTGAAAATGAGTTTGAGGCCGTTCGGATGGTAAACAACAAAGTTTCATACAAATGTTTTTCGCGATTTTTCCACTTATACAGGTGGCATTTCCAGAAACCTTGTCCTTGTAAAATATAAGAAAAATTCCCATAGAAATAGTCAGACGTTTATTATTATATGGACTGATTGGTTTTAAACAGATTCGAAAATGATGAAGGTTTTTAAAGAGAAAAAGATGTTTATTTTGATTACAGAGGACAAGATGTTTGTTTTTTTTTTTTTACATTAGGGACATCGATGGATTTTTTCGTATTGCAATGATCATGACTTTTAATGGTATTCGTGTATAGCTATCTGATTTAACTTCTTTTGACATACAGATAAAATTTGTATTTTCAAACTTTCATAGAATCAAATTTAATTGCAGCTGCGCTGTATTTCCAGCACATCGTCCAACATGAAGTTCCGTAAATGGCATAGCGCCTGCACCACATTTTCTTGGTCACGTATATTGGGGCCCAGCCAGTGCTCAGGCAACTGCGTCTTTCCCACCTGGGTAGGATGCACATGGGTAAGTGATCGACGCCAATTGTTATTGCAGGCGCTGACGCTTAAATGGCTTCCCGTCTGCAGGCTTTCAATGTACTTAATATAAGCCTCGGAGTGGATGACACGGTTGGAACGGGGTGGTACAGTTACAAACATTGGCTCCAGAGGCGGCCCCGTAACAATAGTCTGCATCTGCTGCTGTTGTTGTTGTTGCTGCTGCTGTTGCTGAAGCTGCAGTTGTTGCTGTTGATGCGCAGCCTCTGCGTTATGCGGAGCTCGTGGTGAGTGCGCGTTGTTGGATGGGATTGGTACACTGGCCCCTAACTGAGGTACTAGTTTCTGCTTGCGGGGCACAAAGTTTTTACTGCGCTCCGTGATCCCTAACGGTTTACCACACTTGCTCAGATGTACCTCGCGCACATGTTTAATGAGCCGCAACACATTGGGAAAAGCTTGGACAGACTTGCGTATGCGCGGACAGTTGCGCCAGAGACACACGTACTCCATCTCGACGCCTGCCTGGGGATGGCGCTGAATGTGTCCAGTGGCATCGGAAAGACAATGTTCTGTGCAGTCGGCCATTTCTTCGAATTGATAGTCACACTTGTCCCACAGGCATTCAAAGGTCAGCGCCGGACCTGAGTCCTGACCGCCAGTAGCGCTTTGCGGCAGTGGACTTCCACAATTTTGGTTATCGTCAATCTCACGACGCAAGGCAGCGGCCTCTTCGTTCAGCTTGTTGGCGCGATCCTCCCAGCTTTGCTTCACGCTAGAGGGCAGACTCTTCCACTCGTTGCCCACTAAGCGAGAAATGTCACCAAATGTGGCATCCGGATTGCTCTGACTTATACCTGCAGATGACAAGAAATGATTAAATAATGATATGAGTCTTACCAACTTAATTTGAACGGAAATCAATTATTGCTTACCCTTGCGCACATCGCTAGAGTACAGTATGTATCCAGTGAGGCTCTTCTTTGCCGATTTTGTTTTTGTCTTAGAGGTAAGCGGCGTAGAGTTCACGGACGGCGCTGGGGACGATATTGCGACTATATCCGAACTTAGCGATGGCGTATCACCATCCATAGAATCTTCTAGCATGGACAACTCGTTCAACTCGTTCTTAACATCCTTGGCTGGTTTAATGGGCGATTTGAAATAAAATATTTCATCTTCGGTGACCTCAGCACTATGCTGGAACTTGCGCAAATTGCCGACTACCAGATTGCGTAATGCTTTCTTAACTTCATCGTAGACTGACTCGCAAATGTACACATCACTCTCAGCGATTTCCGTGGGTCGGGAGCTAATGAACTCGGCGTACTCCAGCACAGCACAGCGGCCCACGATACCAATTACGGGACTCATATCCTCAACAGTGCTTAGTAGCAACTCTTGGCGATAAAATTGCTTGCCTAATGCTGGCGTTGTCTCGCTAGGTGAGAGCAACCACGGTCCCTTAAAATACGATTTACCATTTAATTCCCAGATCTGCTGTACTTGGGCGACGGATTGCTTTCCACTTTGCGTGGCCACATAAACAAAATCACCGGTCTTGATGACCCCGCTACAAATGGTGTTATACTGCTGATAGTATACACTGTTGTCCTGGGCATTGGGTGGTGCGTCGCAGGTTACATTGGGTTTTTCCTTTTCGACCAGCGCTTCCTGCAACTTAAGTTCCTCTAGCTCACCTTTGTGCTTCTCAATTCGCTCCTTAAAGACGGACATCACACGCTTCAGTTCCAATGGCGTGTCGCGCGGCACAAATCTCACCGAGCTGTTGTTGCTCTCGCGCGAAGTTGGCCAATTCTTAAGCTTCTTGAAACAACGCCCCTGTAGATTATATCGGCTTTCACAAACAAACACATCTTTTTCGGGCAGCCCATCGGGCCGTAGCTTAATGTAGTCCCTGATATGCATGACGTAGCACATGCCCAGCACCTTATCCATGGAAATGGTTTGTGAGATGCTGCTCTTGAAGACCTCTTTTTCGAGAAACTTTCGCGTAGTTACGTGGTAGGTCTCGTGCGGACGCAGAAAGATTGAGGCCTGCATTAGCTTTTCATTGTTCGGCGTAGTCCACAACCTTTCGATACATGCAATACTGGGAATCTTGTTCTCTGGCATCTGAACATACACATAGTCGCCAGGCGAGTACACCTGCTGGTTGATTGTCATGCTTTCCCCTTTTGTGTTTGCATTGAAGTCATCTTTGTCTTGTTCCTGGTCCTGTTCCTCTTGGGCCACCTTCTGCAGTCGCATTACCTCCACGTCTGAAAGCAATTTGTCTAGCGTGAAGCCGAGCGCCGGCGAACTCAGTGTATCCTTGCATAGCTCATCTCGCTTTCGTATAAAATACGTTTGTAGTTCGATGGAGTCCTGGAAGATGTCCGAGTCGGTGCGGGACAATTTGCGCGCTCGCTCCAAACAGGAAAATATGTCCTCCTGATAGACATCTAAGCGCTTATAGGCTCCTTTATCCAGACGACGTTTGACCAGATCCAGGGATATACCACGTACTTTCGCGCCAACGCCCAATTCGTCATACTCGGGCAACTCAGCCAAAGAGTCCGAATAACAGCGTCCCTCTTCGTCTTGGTGATTGTAAACCGAAGTAAAGAGCGTTAAGAACAGTTCCTGAACAGCCAACGAGACATCAGGCAGCGCATCACGCTCAGTGCGCAGCTGCTGCTTTAATTGCAGTGTTAACTGTTGCAACACTAAAGCGTCCTTGTATATTTGCGAGTCGGGCTCATTATATTTGCAGGCATTTTCAAGCATTAGCAGAAAATCAGCGGCCAGCTCGTCTACACTTTCGTAGGCGGCCTGCTTTAGTTTCTGTGCAATGCGCTCCATATCCATGGGATCCTTGATTATGTCATAATATTCCGGATAGTCGCTTTTTGATGGCAGCTTGGTAAATATTAGCGACAATTGGCGCTTCCCTTTCGGTTCCTGATAGTCTCGCAGCGTTTCATAGAACTGCCAGAGACGATCACGATCAGCTAGCAGCGCTGCCTTTGGCTTGCGCCCCAGCTTGTTGTATTTTTGCAGAGGCCTTTTCACCTCCACCAGACCAGGGAATTCTTTAAGCTTTTCGTTTAGAGCGCGCTCCAGCGAATTGGCGTCCTCGTAAATATTGGAACCCTCCTCATTATATTGCCGACAATTGGAAAACATGAGCCGATAGTCAGCAACGACATCCTCTACGGTGGCATACCGATCGGCACGAATATTGTGCTCAATGGTATTCATGTCAATGGGATTCTGTATTATATCATAGTAGTCTGGATATACCTTGCGCGGTGGTTTTTCCATAAACATCTCAATGGGCCTACGGTTGCCTACCGTAAAGTCCACTAGGTATTTTTGTATAGTGAGAATTTTCTTCTTGATGGTCGCATTGATAGCAATGCGATTCGTTTTTGGTGAATTTGAGTTGTTGGACGTGTGCGCCGTACTGGAATTTGAATTGACTCGTGGCCTGCCCGGCTTACGCTTTTCTGGCTGCACGCTCGCTGTGAAAGTTTCGTCTATTTCGTCCTCATCCATATCACTGGTTTCTTCCAGGGATTCCTCTACTAGTTTGGCATTCATGAGTTTCAGCATTTTCAGTGCATCTTTGTGCGTGCGATGCGTGATTGGAAACGCTTTTTTGGCATTGTCCAGCATCAAATAGAGATCGCCAGTGAGATCACTTATGTTCGCAT
The DNA here is from genome assembly GCF_003285875.2 of Drosophila novamexicana. Lineage (NCBI taxonomy): Eukaryota > Metazoa > Arthropoda > Insecta > Diptera > Drosophilidae > Drosophila > Drosophila novamexicana. Next base: position 928,791 of record NW_020824809.1, on the reverse strand, counting down.
AATCGCCCTTCTTCAGCTTAGTGTGAATTTGACTCATTGAAATGGGACGTTTGATAAGCTCAAAGTATTCAGGATGAAAGCGACGCACAGGCAGCTTCCACAGAGAGTTGCCCAGCGGCGGACCAGTGATACCCGGATGCTCTGATGTGCCAGGAGCATTATACAAGTGATCAAATAATGCCCACATGGGTCCCTCGCCTTTCTTGCTGGTTTCCTCATCGTCCGAGCTATCCACTTCCTCTTTGAGCGCTAAAAGGTAGGTAAGATTATGGTTTCTCATAAATAAAAGGCACTCATTTATTTCACTTTTCGGAACTCAACCCACCTGCTATCGCTGCACTAGACAAACTCTTTAGGCGTCGGACTGGCTTGCCCTTGCCCGTCTCTAGCTCTAGACGTCGCTGCGTAAAGATTCGCTTTAGAGCCTTGGCATCCTTGTAAATCTGCGATCCAGGCTCATTGAAAAGGCAAGCATTCTTTGTCATCTGCAGCAGATCACGCTCCATTTCCACCAGCGACGAGTACGCGTTCATTTGTATCTTAGTGGCAATCAGCCGTAAGTCAATTGGATGCTCTATAACATCATAGTAGTCAGGATAAATCTTCTTAGACGGCAAGAGTTGAAACATGCGATGCATAGCCCTGTCACCTATCGGATCCGTGGCCGTCATGATAGATGCAAAAAGTTCTTCGTACTGATTGCAATCGTCGTCAAGATCCCCACCACCTGGTTCAGTGCTGCTCGTCAGCCGACGCGCATTACGGGGCGCACGCTTTGCACGTGGCTCCTCCTCCGCGAAGCCATTAGCTTCCAGGATGCGTTGACGCTGAGTCTGTATATGCTGCCACAAAGCAACGGCGTCCTGAAATTCGGCTGAGTCGGGTTTATAGAACGCCTTTGCATTACTTATTAACAATTCCAGGTCGTTCATCATATCGTACAAATCGTCATAGGAATCTGTTTTCAACTTTTGTTGTACTTTCAGCAAATCGATGGGATTCACCACCACGTCATAGTAGGAGGGTTCTTGGCGGCGCTTAGGAGCCCTTATGAATGTATCGCACAGCATAGATCCATCTTCTTTCTTAATGTTACGTATGGAGTCGTACAGCTGTTGGCACAGCTCCGTTGGATCCAAGCGCCGCTTTTTGCGCGCCGATTGTGTCTGCTGGACCGGCGATTGCTCCGGTGTCGAATCGTCTAGCAGAAGGGGATCTTCATCTTGTCGGCTCGATATTGAACTCGCGCGACGCTTGCGGCTAAGCATATTTTTGCAGATATTTTATGAAAGTTTATAAATAAAATTATAATTTTACAACGACGCCAATACAAAAACTAGTGATGTGCAAACTATGGGTATATCGAAAGCAAGCTATCGCATTTTAGTTTTGCACACGACGGAAACATCGATAACACTCATGCCACTATCTGTCTGGGGCTATGCCACTTTTTTATACCCTTGCTGACAGTTCATCATGTTATCTCCATATATAAAACTGACTAACCGACTGATTGACTGAATGAAGATTAACGCTCAGACCAAATTTAAGAGCTTGGAAGCAGAAATTTATACGTTAAGACGGGGGTTACGGAATATCCACCCCAAAGTTAAAAAAAAAAAAATTGGTTGCTACCATCCTATCAGCCTTAAACTCATTTTCAAAGATCGTAGTTTACAATTCCGAAAATCCACTTCTCTTTGGTACAAATGCGGCTCAAAGATTTGGTGGATTAGTTTCGGGTTGTAATTAAAATCCAAGGATATTATTATGAACATTCGTTTGAGAAGTGTTTCATACTTTTCGCAAAATCCAAGAATTTTAACAAAGTTTTAAGCTTTCTGCCCTCAGCTTCTTACCTTCCAGAAGAATTTTATGAATACGTGTTAATATAAATATATTCTATTTATTTTAAGATCACAGTATTTATATAATAAGAGAAATCTGGACCAAGCCTTGAACACACGCTAAGCCAGCAAAAAAAGCGCCGTCAAACTGTAAAGAAAAGAAGTCAGAGTAGAATAAGTTCTGCATCACAGAAACTAATAATGGCTAAAAGCATTGTATGCGAAATGAAAGAAGCTGTATTAATTTAAATTTAAACGATTTTTATTTTTATTATATCACATAACTTTTAGATGCATATGATAATGTACGTTTGTTGTTTTATTGTTTTTAGTGTGCAATAAAAATAATGAAAAGCGCCTTAGCTGTGCGCCATTTAAGGAACATTATTGTTGAAATACATATGAATATATTAAAATAAATTATTTTGTTTATGATTAAGAATGACAATGAGACGCATGCGTTAAAATTATTGCTTCAAATTAGTACAAAAATGGATATCGAATAAACACATCGACATTGACTATAGACTCAGACTAATAAATTTTAAAAACACCTACAATTTAGCCTAAACCTAATCTGTTGACAGCAGTTTATGTTGCACACAACGTTTGTATACAAAATAGATTTGATAGATGTTCACAAATGTAAATCTTATAACGTAACTACAGCTTCCATTTGCCTGTGAGTGTGTGTGTGGGTGTGAGGTGTCTACACGCACAAACCGGAAATGCAGTTTAAATGCTGTGCGTACACTATAAACTACAACAATTAAGCACAACAATAAACAGCGCAACATTTAAATATCAATATCAGTTCTGTATAAAGTAGATTATATTCATGTCGGAAGCTGCACCTCCACATTCCTCTCTTAACAGTCCATCCTGTCTGCCTGACGACTAGCGGTGGTATTTCGACTACTCTTACGACTAAGATCGTAGTACTTGGCATATAAACTAGTTAGACTCGTAAAGGGCGACTCGACAAAGCGCCTGAGCAGCTGGTCAGCGTAACGTTGGCGCTGACATGGCAATGCTTTGTCGCGTCGCTGTCTTAAATATCAGTTGATGAAGCTCATGTAGTTAGTAAAGAGCACATAGTTCTCCACTAACCGTGCACGAAGCTCGCGTCGCACCGTCGCCGTAAATTTATTGGCCAAACACAGCGCTGTCGTTGTGCCAAACACGAGATTGTACAGCAGGACAATCTGAAAATTACCGAGCCACTCGATGGCACCAAAGTCACCCAGCAGATCAAAGTTGGTAATGCCTGGAAAAGACAACCGACACAGATTAGCAAACACACGATAAGTATACAGCCGTCTTGTTGTACCTATGATCCTGCTTAGCAGTGGCAGTGCAGAGGACAAAACCAGCATGAAGCCACAATTTAACATCAGCTGAGGCAGCGAAGTCTGTCGGCGTTTAGGCCTCACATTGTTCATGAAGGGCATGCTGTAAAAACCCACCACCGAGGTGGCGCCTAGATAAAATATGAGACACACTTCCATGGCGGCGCCAACCGGTCCAAGCTTCGATAGTGATGAAATGCCAAGCGTAAATTGCTGAAAATACATATATTTAAATTTGTGTAAGTTTAATCATAATATAGTTGACCCTTACCCTTGTGCTCAGCGGCAGCGCCTTAATGCCTATGAGCAGCTCCAGTGTGTTTTGTACGACCAGCAGTATGGTTACGGCCGTACAAAACAGCAGCAGCAGCATGGCGAGCGGATAGACGAAGGTGCGTTGAAAAGTGCTCGACTTGCGCAGCTTGTCCAACTCCTTTCGCTCACTGTATAGCTCTTTCAGTCTTTCGTTTAGCAGCTGGTGTTGCTCATCGACATTCCCGACAAGCGATTTGCGTTGGTACAAATGCGCCAGCGAATGTTGCAGCAGCGGCTGTGGCAGATAGCTGTGTGTACGCCCGTTGCCATTTGTAAAGCGACTGCCCCGTTTGGCATCCGATATGCTTACATTGTGAAGGTCAATGTGGGCCAGCTTGCGCTTAACGCTCGCCTCCTCCATATAGAAGGCACTGAACTCTTCGTTCACGTCTCGCAGCAGCATGGGCCTAACCAGCACCTGGTTGACAACGCCAAACAGTCGCACAAAACCATAAGGCGTACAAACTGTAAAACAAAGTAAGCATGAAAAAAGTAAACAGCGTTAGTCGGTTTCCAAGGCTTCCAAACAAACAAACTAAAATTACAGCCGGCAAACGCTTGACGAAACGAAATATTTTATTCCTTATACATTATATAGCATAGCCGAAATGGAAGAGCAACACAATGATGATTTTGCCGATTTTGAGTCGACTCTGAAAAAAATCGACAACATATTAAAAGGTGAACCCGAGACCGATGCCAATGAGGAGCCAAAAGCGAAAACTGCTGAGGACTTTGAAAACATCGACGTGGACAAAGTGCGTTTGACTGTGCGTGAGGATCGCACTGTAATCAATAAGCGCGAGGAGCAGGCCAGGGCACAGACTACGGACCAGCAGAGCTTTATGAAGGAGGTCGAACGGGATGCCAATGAACGTGCACAGGCGCGTGCCAAACGTGAATATGAAGCGGAACTGCAGCGCAGGCAAGTATTTGATTAAGAAAGATATCCTTAGTGTCAGTATAATCCTTAGTCAAGGAAACGAGGCATTTCGCAAAGGCAACTATGAGAAGGCTATTCTACACTACAACAAGGCAATAGAGCGCGTTAAGAATAGCGCCATCACCTACAATAATCGCGCATTATGCTATATCAGGTGGGTGTTCCCATTACCCATGAGCCACAATCTTAGTTTTTAACAAAATCTTGTGGTTTGCAGGCTGCGCAACTACAAGCGTGCAATTGACGACTGCCAGTATGTATTGGACAAGTTGCAGGAGACAAATCTGCGCGCCTGGCTGTACAAAGCCACTGCCTATAAGCACCAAAATGATGCCGAAAACTTTGAGGAGAGTGTTGCCCAAGCGCGCCTCCATAATCCACAGCAGCTGGCCTATATTGAGAAATTCATCGGTCAGATTAGCGAGCAAATGTAAAGCATATATGTATAGTTGAATGTAATGTACTTACTCAGCATTAGCATTACGCCTAGAAATGAGACACATGAATAAAGGAACGGCAGGTGAACACTGCCCAAATCTGTGAAGCGTAAAAAGCGGAAATTAGCAATACATTTAGATGCCATCTATAAAAGGCGGCGGTTCTGGGTGCAATCGGGTGGAACCGCTTCCTCTCCCCCGTACTCACTTAGAAACCAAAAGAACTGGAACTTTTCAATGCCAAACACTGCGCTGAGTACAGCAGTCAGAACTAGTACAATGATAGCCATCAATATAAATACTGTAAAGGTCTCGTAGACTCGCGCCAGAATGCCCTTCTTGTGGCCCACGAAGCCGGTTGATTCGGAGAAAAGATAAACAAATGGTAGAAAGATGAACAGCGATAGATTGGAGAAAAGGAACACATGATTCCATAGCCCTGCAATGATAACCGAAAGTGAATAGTTAATATAGAGTTATGTTTATTTTTTATATAGGTTATTCACCTTGTATTAGAGAGCTGTTCAACCATTTGACGTAATAGCTGTTGGGATACAGCAGCAGCACCTCGTTACTCGCTATGGACACCGGCAGCAGCATGGCAGCGCCCTCGGCGACTGCCAATGTGAAGGTGCAGAGCCAAAAGCTGTAAAGAGTTGATCATTGATTATTGGCATGTCTTGGGATGCAAGTGGATGACTTTGTCATAGCGCTAGAGGTTGTTGACTCGCCCTCCTCTGCCCACCTGTCCATATGCACAAACAACAATACGTTACCTTATCCGATAGACCAGCACCTCGTCCTCGTCATTTGAGTAGAGATCGTCGCGGTCGCGACGACGGAAACGCGAGACGACCACATACGAGCTAAAGTATAGTAGAATGATGAGCAACAAGAATATCTGAAAGGGAGAAACGTATTGTTATTTGTCGATTTTGGGAAAATAATTAAACATATTCTAAGCAATGAGAAGCAATATTTGTATATTCCCTTATTGTGTACATATATGCATTTTTTCTTTGCTTTTTATTTGCACTGTATTGTATTTATATTTGACACTTTTCAGATTGTTATCATAATTAAATATATACATGTACGCATATGCTCGTTTCAAGGCCTTTCATGCAATCTACGTATAGAAATATATTTGTGTGTACGTTAGTCTCGAATGTTCTTAAAAAGTGAAACGTTTAGAAAGAAAAGCGCATTTTACATTTTGAAATCTAAGATAAATACATTATAAGCAATACTAGACCAAAGCAAGATTTAATGCCCAGGTAGACATTTGCCTTACGGATTTGCAGATATATGTGAAAATAGATAAGCTTGTAAATGCCGAGTTTGGTGAAAATATATTGGATACCAGAATTTTTCCACTCAAAAACTCATTTACAGATCGATTCTTCCTACATAATATAACAGTACAATCTTGATAAGATTTGGCTCATATATATGATAGTAATATGTATATATATATAGTAAGTAGATAGTAATATATGTATATAAAAAATTTTCTCAGCTTTACGATATAGTTGATAATATTTTGGATGTATGTGAGGTTCATGAACAAGAATATTTTTTGTTCAATTGTTTCTATGCCAGTTTTATTAAATAGTGGTAGGATAGCTTCAAAACTTGGATAGAAAATGATATGTTTCTTGACGCTGATCGAGAATATATATTTACTTAATATCTTATTTACTTTAAGGGACCAGAGATGCCTCCTTCTATAATATGCTCTACAATGGTAACAAAAACAATATTAAGACCATAATCAGAAAAGAAAAGCAAATAATATTTAGTAAAATTAACCGGAAATAGATTAAAATAGGCATTTATCAGATAATTAACGAAAAGTGGGAAATGTCTCGTAACTACGCTGTAAATAATTCGTTGTACTCAGGAAGGTCAACATTACTAATGCTGGGTTGCTGGTCTGTAAATCATTTAGTAATATTTTGTTCTTTTCCTAAGTCATTTTTACATTCCATTTTTGATTTACCAAATCTGATTTTGTCGTAATACGGGTTCTTAAGCTAACGTAAATGGGAATATCCCATGGCTTGGTATATATTATTTTTACGGTTTTTCAATATAAACAAGCAGCTGATGATTAATAACATATACGCTTGTACCGCAATAAAAGTTGTGGGCAAAGGTCAATATTTCTTATCAGCAACCGACAACACGAAAAATCCATTGATAAGGATTAGAATCATTGTAGACATTAAAGCCAATTAAATGTCGTTGCCATAAAGGGTTTCAGTTAATCATGAGAATTATGTACATTGCTGTAGGAATTGATACATAATCAAACAATTAGTTAAGTTTATTTTGTTGCCTGTTGTGTAAATCTATAAATACGAAAAGCTGCATGTTAATACTCATATACATTATGCTGATAACGCATATCTTTATATTTAATTGATATAATAGAGAAAACGAATTTGCATAATCCGCGGCACTTTTTGGACACACCTTGGAAAATGGCATGTGCCTATGCCTAATTAAATATGTATATATATTATTTATTTGCTGAGTATCTTCAATCAGATTTGAATTGGTTTTACTCTCTTAGTGTATTGCGGTACAACCCTGTATCAATTTTAAATTACTTAAAGGTATTTATTTCTATACCCATAGATAACAAATATAAATAAATGGGAAAAACAGATGCCGCCTGGCGTTTAAAGCACACGTCATTGCTTTTTGCGCTGCGAAAAATACAAAACAAAACTTGCACATATACATATATCATTAATAAAAAGACTTTTTCATGTTCCGAAGACAAAACAAAAACAAACAACAACAGAAAGAATATGATCAAAACTAAACAATATGTATGTACACATGTCTCGAATGGTTGTTTGTTCTTTTCGCCCAGCTTTTTGTCTGTTTTTCCGATTTCAGACGCCCGAATACAATTATCACAGCTACATAAACTATGAATGTATACATACATATGTATATAAGGATGAAGTATGAAAGCTTCCAATTAGTTTAATTGCTTATTGGGAGCAACAACGCTGATTGAGTTTGATTGATTTGATTAAAAGTATCCAATCAGCGTTAATAGCCATTATGATTGGCGGCATTGTATTAATTCGTGCCAAAATAAATATTGCGAATTAGCTCTTTGTAGTATTACTCTCTCTCCCTCAGTTCCGCTCTCAGTTATTGCTGGGCTTATCAAAAAAGTGCGTAGTTTATTTATAAACCCAGAGTGAATATAATAAAATCCCGACTGATGTGACGTTTTTTCAAAGCTGACGAACTTGGAACGCGTGGCCCAGTCCACATAGTAATGCGAGAGATAAGGCCCATGAAGTGCCAAGCCTCAGTCAGGCACGAATGGTGAATGAATGCGATACGAATACATTTGACTCCAGAGAGAACAGATTCGCACAGTTGTGTCCGGTTACAATAAAAACACATGTGAATTCTATGCTAACAGCTTTCAGGTTACATTAACTTATAATAAATTTAACTAAAAAGAATAAAACATGAGGCTTAAAGACAAATACAAATGTTTTGAGTTTTTAGGGAAAGATTGCAGAAGTCGGCTCTAAATACTACCCCCACCCGAACGAAGTGATGCTGCGAGCGCTGACAAATTCGACAAGTTCTGTGCAAACTAGTTGTTGCCCGAAATGCATTTCCCATTAGCAGCGAGTCAATGACACGACGTGAACTCGAGATGAAATACGCCCAAAACGCCAACATGCAATGCGTCGCATATATTGGCTATAAATAGCGATGCACATTGCGGCCAAGGAGGGCAGCAAGCGTCTGCCGCGGGGGGCAGCCACAATCATAAATGCTGCCTATATGGGCGGTATCTTGTTGTGAAACTACATTGCCGGTGAATGGTCGAGCCTGTGGATCCACAAATACGTTTTGCGCACTTGCATTAAGTGAAAGATGTTTTGAAAATGGCAAAAAAAGCTATTATTTATATTTGAACGAAACCATTTTTTGAGTAACGGGGCGGTTTGTTTGATAATTGACTGCGATTAAAGGCCGCGTGTTGCCAGTTTTGCAGAGTGTACGTTAAGCTCAATTGTCAAAGTAAAAGCTACAATAAGTGAACTGGGCTCGGATTTACTCGCATACAATGCCGGCCAAAAAAACCGTGCCACTTCTTTGGATTATTCAGTACACATATTGTATTCTTCCACAAAGGAAGAAGTGATCAACATTCTGAGGCACTTTAGTGTCCAGGTTCTCCATGCAGAAGGCATCGAAATAGTATAATTAATACATTCAATTACAAAATAGAAGAAGAGAGGAAGGTATATGTGTGTGTACTTTGAACTGTTGATATTGGCTCTCCTTTCTTATACAGTGTCCACATGGTCATAAAGGGTATATTGGTTTTGTTCAATGTCCAACTGTCTGTCTTAATGAAGGCAATTCGACTAGCTTCGTATACTTCCCGTTTATCTCAGTAACCGTTTAATATGCATTCGAATGGTTATGGGCTCAGCTTCGAGCTAATGTCACACTACGAACAGTGTATTGCGCTGTCGAGACTTCGAACACATTTTGATATTATTAAATTCGGTCGAGGGTTCCTGCATAATTTATGGGCGCTTTGAACGGAAAAGCATTGTGAATGCGACACACGTACTCTAATTATTGACCTACATACAGCCCGGCATTATTCAATTTTCGGTAATGCATGCAACAACCAAAGAACAGTTGCCCCAACGGCTACAGGCTGTTCGTTTCCTGGGTCAATTTTGACACTTGATGAGCGTCTGCGAACAGGTTACATATACATACATACAATTGTATAACTTAAACAACGAATTGTTTAGTTACCTATTTTTAGCTGCATAAACAACACCGCCACATCTCATCGCACGGGCAGACACAAACAATTTGTGTTGACTGTGTCATGCCCCGATGAAAATACCAAATTATATTCCCCAATTGAACGCCGCGATGGGTATTGTTTAAACAAAATGCCACAGCTGCGGCGCACGACTGCCACACTTGGTCATACAGATTGAGCACGAATCGTGCCCGTTTGCCGTGCACTTGAAAGTGTTAGCAAGTGCAACATTTATGAACAAATTTCAAAATGTTTTGTTTTTTCTTGCTGTATTTCTTGTTTTGTAGCCATACACACGTGCATAGATACTTAACGATACACAGAGCTGTTTCTATATTTCATTACAAGTCCTAATGTTTATAAATATACCCAGGCACTTTCACCTGTTGCTGGCAGGGTATTACTGCTGTTCGTTTTAATATGTATATTTTTTTAATGCTTAAGTTTTCAAGTACAGCTAAGTTACTCGCCGCCTTCAAAAGTGGCTTTTCTAACAGGAAATCAGTTGATTTGCAGCCCAAATTGAAACCAAGTGACAGAGGCAGCGGCAGCGGCAGCGGCTATCGCACATTTCTACATTTTAGCCTTAGCTTAGTTAGTAAATCGCGAAGCGTTTCCCTGATAAGAACCATAAACAAACTCACATACACATGTAAACAGCGATTATTCGACTGATTTGTTTATCATTCGCGTCGCTGATCAACTGAAACGCGACGCTCACGCGGGTGTACCAGTTAACAGTTACAGCTGCAACAATGACAAGGCGGTGGCAGCTGCATCAATTTGTGTGGTACTTTTAGGGGTGGTGGTACTGATGTAATGTGACGTCACAATAGTGATGGCAGTGGTTACTTACAATGTGCTCCCTCACTGTATTGTGGAACAGTTGCAGCTTCAGGTCTGTCACTTCCTCCTCCTCTTCCTCCATGTTCTTAAGGAAGAAGGTTAGCTTGTCGTTTTGAGCCAGTTTCGTGTTTGTTAAGCAAGGCCCTCCCCCGCCCACTGCTAAGTTTCTTTCGTTACTGAGTGAAGCACGAACACAATTAAATGTCCAATTGTAACTAATTTCACTTTTCACCCGCGTACGCACGACCACAGACCAATTAGATGTTGCTTCTTGTTGTTATTACTTATTGATAGACTTTGTGTTAGCTTGCATTGCTTTATTAAGCAATTAAATTATTAAAGAATTTAGATTTTCAAAGAGAACAGCATTTTAAAAATTCCCACAGTATTCCTTTACGCCGAAACAACCGTCGCACACAACTAAGCGACGTAAAAAATTCTTGCAACTGACCTGGAGATGTCAAAAACAAATCACTATCGAGACTGTTTACGATAGACAATTTTCGATAACTGAACAATGTGCACCTCTGCACTGCCCTAGAGTTGACTAGCGCTTTTCAAAATCAGCTGATCGTTTGTTAATGACGTAAAATAATGTCCCAATCTTTAAAGCGTCAGGCAAGTTGCTGCTTTAAAAATGATAATTATTTAATACACTTTATATTTCTTATTTTGGCAAATAATAGGTGCTAAGCGCGTTCAAAAAGTTACATCGCACTCGCCAATATGTGTTTCAGGGCGATGACAGGGCTCTGTTGGCCGGCCGGCATAAGATAAACGAATCATTTCAGCAGAACCGGAACGAAACCAACGAGGACGAGATTCGAAAGGTGGCATGCATATTTTTACAACACGTTAACAGACATTAATTTTAATATTTATAGATGATTAACTTAGCTGTGGAGGTGGACCACGAGCTGCGAACGAATGTAATTCAGGCCAAAAAACGGGAGGACAACGTCTTTGGTGAGTAAATATTACATAAATATTTTCCCGTACTGATGATATCGACTATTTTAAAGAGCTACGCATAACGCCAGAGACCACTCGCCTAGACAATGTGATGTTCGATCCCGATGCAGTGGTTGAAGCTCCACGCAGACGGCGGAATGATAAGTCACCAGGTTGTTGTGGTGGGGCAGCCATGGCTGCCCTAGAGGCTGAGATAGAATCACGTAAGAAGTAAAAATCAAAACTCATTTGTGGATATTAGCAAATTAGTTTAAATTATTTGTAAAGTCAAAACATTAAAAGCATTATTTTTTGCGCTTTTTTTTGGACTTGTGCTTGCGTTTTGCATTGCTTTTCTTATGTTTCGACTTGATGTGCTTCTTGCGTTTGCTACGTTGGTCTGATGAGGAGGAGCTGTCTGTGGTGCTATCCGAACTACTAGATGATAACGATGATTCACTATCATCGGAGGTGTTGCTGGATTCTGAACTGCTGCTTTTAGTTCGCTTCGATTTTTTCTTAGGTTTGCTCTCCTTTTCTACAGCGAAACGTCTTCGGTCTTTTGTGTTATCTTCTGATAGTTTTTCCTTGTAACTTTTCTCATCGTTACGTCGGTGGCTTTGTGGATTCTCTTCGGCTTTAAACGTGGGTCTGCAAATATATGTTCATGGAGCATAATTCAACATAAACGCATTACAAATTACCTGTTGTCTCTGTCTCTACTTCTATTACGTAAATTTTCTCGCCGCCCACGTTCTGATGAGTAGCGACTGCCGCCTCTGTAAGGCGATGCTGCCCTTCTACGTTCGTTTCGATCCCTTGATCGGGAATGGCGTCCTTCATATCGTTCTCTATACCGAATATTAGGGTCTCTTGATCTTGAACGTTGAACATATTGGTCTCGACCACGTTTGTCGCGGTCCTTTTGTTCTCGGTGTCGTAGCTCACGAGCCTTCTTGCGTTCTTCCAAAGTAGTTCGATTTTTGTGTTCATCATTTCTATTTCTATCCTTACGCGCTTCGTTGCTTTCCATTTTGCTCGGATGACTAACATTTCTACTGCCATTCCTTTCTTTCAAGTTATCAAAGTCTAATCGACCATCAGCACCTATAATGCCTCGACCTTTTCCCCGCCAAGTCACCTTAGACACCGATTGCGAGAAGTCCACGTGTATGCGACGATCGTCAATAAGCACATTGTCCATTTTAAAATAGGCAGCCTCGCATGATTTTTGATCTTCGAATTCCACAAATGCATACTGTAGGGAGTCACCTGTCTTCCGGTCTCGTATCACTTCGCAGCCTTTTACAACGCCAAAGCGACTGAAAATGATCTCCAAGTCGTCGTCCGTTGTCACAGGATTAAGTTTGCATACAAAAAGCACGTTTTCTGGCGGAGCCATCTCCGCATCCGGCAAGTCCCCTACGATTTCCAGGATTGTAGCACGTGCCTTGGCTTCACGTTCTGCCAACATCTCTTGCATCTCCTCCATGGATTTACCGTTGGTGTCGTCTATGTCTTCGTCGGCTGCGATGCGTCCATTTTTAAGCCTTTCGACGCTAGGAGACGGCGAACGGCTGGGGACTTGAAAACCACGGGGGTTTGGAAACGGATCTTCGAGAACGACAGTGTGAGTTATGCGTATATCCTGATATGGGCGAAAGCTATCGTCCACTATTGCATCGTTCAACTTCCGGAGCAACTCGTGTCCTTCCACAACTTCTCCAATAACACAGTGAGTGCCGTCCAACGATGTCAGGTTTTCACCGAGCGTAAAGAAGAACTGGGAGCCAACAAGATTTTTCCCGGCACTGACCAGCGAGAGTATCCCCGCACTGGAGTGGTGTATTTTCGGTATGTATTCGGCCTCGAAGAAACGTTTTTGGGAGCCTTCCACAACACCCCATACTGAGGAACCTCCATCTCCAACGCCACTGGGATCGCCGGTTTGAGCAATGTAGCCTTGCTGCACAGTGTGAAATAGGTTGAAGTTGTAGTATTTCAACTGGCAAAGTTTTATGAAGTTAAGGCAGGCAATTGGTCGCTCGTCCGTGAACAGGTCCACGGTCAAATCTCCTAGCGTGGTCTCAATAACCACAGACATAGTAAGCCGGTGCACAAATCTGCAATCATTTACAGAAACAGGCTTCCAAAAAAAATACTGCACATAAAGAGTGAGACCGTGCGCAGCAAACCAGGGCATACCAAAATTTTCATTTCCCAAACAGTATCTTAATTTTGTTAAATCGCTTAATAATTTTATTATACATTTCAATTTAATGCTGTTTTTATTTTTGGCTTTATACTATTTTAAAGTAATTGTGTGATATATAAATACTGATATTTCCATGGTACTGCTACATATGCGTGCTTTTTGTATGAGTAATAATAATACAGTGTTTGGTATCTCCTATTCGAGCACTCTTGAATAGATATACTTGAATTTTGAACTCTAATACCATTTTAAATTACAAAACAACTTAGCTTCCATTTCTTATTTATGTTTCTTGAAAAAACTCAACAAAACTATATAACATAAAAACAAAATAGGCATTTTAATGTCATTTAGCTTAATGGTACGCCCCTGGTTTGGGGTAAAAATAGTCGCGTAGCCCTGGGTTATCGATATCTCAGCCCCGATAGGTATTCTTATGTCGCCATTTTGATTATAGGAAAAATTGTAAAATTTTCTCAGTTGGCATACGGAACAACACGTTGTGAAATCGAGAAAAATTCGAATATTCCTTTTTTTCTAGAGATATTAGTGAGCCTTTTAAATAAGTAAAGGTTATTGTGTCATCTTTGTGCATAAGAGTAAACTAATATGCCCGAAATCGGCAAGAAAATCGGCGAGTTGCGGGTGTGTGATTTAAAGGATGAGCTAGAAAAGCGCAAGCTGGAGACTGTGGGACCAAAGGCCGTGCTCATCGAACGCCTTGAAAGAGTATGTATACGCGAGGATTATCCGACAGGGGTGCTGGTTTACATTGTGCACATTTGTAGGCCTTAAAGGAGGAGGGCGTCGACCCCAACACACATTTAATTGTATCGTCTGCAAAGGCAAAGAAGCCGATGCCGATGCCAATGAAAGAATCTATGACCGATGTTGTAATCAAGGAAGAGCCTGTTGACCCCGATGAAGAAAACCAAGCAGTGGGCGAAGAATACGAAACAAATGGAGATGGCGAAGACAGTGCCCATCACGCTGATGATGATGGGCACGAAATAGATCAAGTGGGCGACGTCGACGATGTCTGTGTGATACTAGATGACGATGAAGAGGAAGAAGAGGATGCAGAGGAGTACGACCATGAGAAAAATGGCAATGAAGAAGCCGTTGAAGGAGACGCCGCCGAAGAAGGCGAAGGACCGACAGGCGACGAAGAGATGCAGGAAGAGAATACAGGCGACACTGTAAACATGGACAATGACGAGTCTATCAACTTGACAATTGGCGAAGATGAGCAGAAACTTTTACATGATGAGGTATTTTTTATTATATATGTCAATGGTCGACTGCTAAATTACAATTGTCGTTTCAGGCCCCTGACGACAAGTCTATTAAGTCGGGTAAGCATTAATTAATTTATATAACTTGTGCCAAATATAATGTGTGTGTACATCATAAATCATAAGTATAGTATACTAAACTGTCAAAATTCGGTTTTTAGCCAATTTATCATTGCGTGTCGAAACGTTTTGAGATTTAATACGGTTAAACTAATTACTAGAAATGTGGTGGAAACTAAAATATACCGGTTGCTTTTGCTGTAAAATCAACCAATAACTAGATAAGATCATTGCATAATGTTATTTTAACACAATGAAGCGGAGTTCTGAAAAATGACTACTTACTAAATTACTTTTTAATGACATAATTTACAGTTAAACCGGCAAACAAAATCGAAAAATCGAGCGCGGTTTCTAAGGACGGAGACAAAAAGATTCACAAGGATGATGAGAGCGCTCGATCAAAGAAGAAGGATGACAAGTCTATTGATAAAAAGGACTCTAGGTTGGTTGTGATGAACTACTAGCTAATTTTCATTATTTAAAAGCATGTCCATTAGCATTTTTTTTTCAACACTAATAACGAATATCCACTTTCTTTATACTTTATTTTCATTTCAAATTTTGTAACGTGGACCGAATAGCGATCAAAAGTTGGCTTCCAAATCGTTGAACCAAAAAGACGATAAAGGTAATTTAAGTTACTATTTCACCAGGAAAATCGTGTGCTTGAAAGGTTATATATGTATATATATAAATATATACGCATATATAAGTTGGTTAGGCCATGCATGAACTAAGTAAAGCTTGCGAAATAAAACCATGTGCGGCACACTTGAGCAACAGAGTGTGCAAGAGAGTGTGAATTTGGTTGGGCATGGAATCATCAAATCTGAGCGAGCAGCAATACAACTAGATGGAATAATATCAGAAATCTAAAGCACTTACTACACCGGGCGAGACTTCAAACCAGGCTTATACATAATTTAAACATATTCAATCTAACATCCAATGTGGATTCAGTTTACTACCCTTCAAAAGGCCTCTGGATTGCCAAAAGAGAGCCGTTTGATCATAAAATAATTTAAAAACAAACAAACGTTCGCCAATGAACTGGAGGTTACAATGATGTGAGAATTGCTTTGCGCTTGGAAATGGAAATAAATTCCCGAGGACGTTTTTTTTACATAGCAAAAAGATTTTACATTTTGGCTAAATTCGTCGATTTCCATTAATTTACGCCAGGAGTCCTGCACCGCGCTTTACAATCCAACTGTATTACGGACACCATATCATCGCCCAAAATCCACAAGCTGGGAAGGACGGACCCGTGTTTGAGCTGCAGCTTGTAATATTCAGCGGAACAACAGCGATGATGACGGATAAGACGATTCCGGCCAGAAGACGACCCTTCATACATGACAGCTGACGATATCTTCACGTATACCAATGTGACTTGTTGGCCATGGCCACCCTGTACGACATCCCTTTTTATGGTGGAAGCAACATGCGCAGAAGCAGCAGTGGAAGCATCTGCAGCAACCCAATCAAATTCACACTCTCTTAGCTTTCGTAGGGAGCAGTAAATAATGATGTACATGTACTTATAACGTAGAATCAGTTAGGTTCGTTATGTCGAAAAATTGCGATACAACAGCAAGCAGCAGCAGCTACAAAGTGTGCGTTTAAAGTGCTTCCCTTAATGATCAATGATCACAATCAATACCAAATACCAAAACAGTTTTCCAGCCACTCACAGCTCTGACCATAACTCTCTTCCAATATTGTTATTATTTACATGGAACTTGCAGAGAAAACATCGACAACAGCAGCGGGCGCAGCATCGGCATCGGGTGCCGCTGCCAACAAGTCGGGCTCGGGCGGAGGCGCAGTTGCGGCTGGTGCTTCGTCTAGTGCTGTTGGGAAGCAGGCGTTGCTGTCACGTAATCTTTGGGTGTCTGGTTTGTCTACATTGACACGCGCCAGTGACTTGAAGGCCATTTTCTCCAAGTTCGGCAAGGTGATTGGAGCCAAGGTGGTCACCAACACCCGTACCCCAGGCACACGCTGTTACGGCTATGTGACCATGTCCTCATCCGGGGATGCTTCGCGGTGCATTGAGAATTTACATCGTACGGAACTGCACGGCCGAATAATATCAGTGGAACGCACCAAGAACGAAATCGGCGGCAGCGCAAGTTCATCCAAAGATGCTGGTAATAAGGGCAACAACAAGGCAAACAGCAAGTTAAACAATGAGTCGAAGAAGAAGGATGACGATAAAAAGTCCGGCGCCAAGGGCAGTGGAGATGATAAGAAGGGGGGTGAAACTAGCGGGGAGAGCAAAAACTCAGGCGGGGAATCCAGCAACAAGCGGGACGGCAAGGATAAAGATCGCAACAAGCCATCACGCGACGACAAGGACAAGCCGTCGACGGGCAGTGACAAGCGCCACGATCGTGATCATCGCTCTGGCACGGGTCACAAGTCTCAAAACCGAGACGAATCCAACGAGCGCCGTTCGGGACGCCAACCACGCGACGTTGACCGTGAGATTCAGCAGCGTCAGCGTGAGCGCGAGCGACGCCAGCGTGAGATGCTATCTTATCAGAAGATTCGTGAGGAGCGGGAGCGCCAGCGCTTGCGTGAACGGGAGCGTGAGCTACGCGAGGAGGAGCGACGACGTCGTGAGGCACGCGAACGTCAGCGTATTGAGGAGGAACGTCTAGCCGAGGAGCGACGCAAGCTGGCCATCGAACGGGAGCGCCTTGAGCGTGAGAAGGCCGAACTGCTGCGCATGGAACGGGAGCGCCAGAAACTGGAGCGTGAGAAAATCGAGCTGGAGCGCCTCGAGTTGAAGCGTCAACAGATGAAGTATGATAAACGTAAACGCGTTGCACACACAACGCTAAAAACAACAACACCATATTTATTTTTTCATATTCTCAAAAGGCATTTGGCCGTGTAAATTAGTGTATTAAGTTGCAGCAGCCACGTTGTTTCTTCAACCCGAAAATCTGCCGGGCAGTCTAGGCAAATGCTTTTGCATTCATGTATATTTATGCAACTGCAAATGAACTGCATCGTAGTTTTAACTATGTTTAACATATATGTACTGAATTCGTCGCCTACCTTTAAAATGTTGCTAATGTTGTAAACTTTACTCTTTTCATCTTTCCTCACTTTCCACTAATGGTACTCCAGGATTATGGAGTCACGTGATGATCCTGTTAAGCGTTCGCTAAGTAAGCGCACTGATGATCGCTATACCGATGTTACAGACCGCAAGCGTTCCGCGGTCTTTGATGCTCCACCACCGCCGCGCTTTGATGCTTCTTTGGTCAGCTCACGCAAGTATGTTATCCATTCAAGTGATGGCCACATAATCCATAATGTGTATTAGAAATATATTGACTCAACTGTATTTTTAACAGCACCAGCACTTATGACAAGAAGCATGATGATTATGGCACCTCATCGAGCTCCAAACGTGGTCTTGATGACTACTCCAGTTCAAAGCGGCTAGAATATACCTCAAATAAGCGTAGCGATTATGGTAGCTCCACTGGCACTAAACGTGGTGCCATCGATGATTACGCAGCGGTGCCGAGCAAGCGATCCGGCAATGATTATGGCTCAAGCTCTAAGCACGATTATTCATCATCCACTACCAGTAAACGTGATGATTACAAACGCGAGGTGGAGGTACGTCATTTGCCAGTTTCATCTGGTGGCGTTGGCACTGGCGGATCAAGCAGCTCATATGTTCACAAGAGCAACGCGGGCGGTGGTACTGGCTATGTGCACAAGAACAACACTGGCAACGTTGCGAGTACTTATGGTCACAAGAATAACACAAGCGGTGGTAATGGTGGGGGCGGTGGGCGCTACAATGATTCCGACCGCAGCAACACCTCCAATTACAGACGTAGTGGTGTTGACGATATGTCTCAGTAAGCCCAAATCTCTTGTATTAAATTGAAGACACATCAGCAACTCCCTTTCTATCATTTTAGTAGCAACAAACGTTATGAAAATTCAACCAGCAGCGGAGCAGCTGGTGGCTATGGTAGCAACTCAAACAACGTTAACATATGGGCACCATCTGGCGGCGGCAGTAGCACTCATCTAGGTGGTGGCGGCGGACAATTGAAATCCTACAGTAATAATGGAATGTCATCAAACATGCATGGCAACAACTCTTGGCAAAAGTCGACTACCCTTGATGACAACTGGCGTCCAATGCAGGCGCAGAGTCGTTTTGATCGCAGCTACAACGAACGCTCCAGCGGGTATCAGGGTAACAGTGGTGCCGGTGGGATGTATGGAGGTACTCGCCCAACACAGGATCGCTACGGTGGCCAGGTGGCTCGTTATTAGATGGCGCTAAAAGCACACAACTTATGAGGCAATTGAAAACCCTTTCTAATCACCAACCCAACAAACTTGATCAATTTTCCTTTAACGCTTTTGGCGTTTATGTTAATTTCTTTTAGTTGTATCGATTTAGCTTCTAAAACTACATTAAATATCATTAGATATATAATTAATATCGAATGTTTTAATATGAAAATGGTCATCGAAAATAGGTTTATCTAAATGAGAGTTGCACCGCACAGCATCGACGCACTTAAAAGATTTTTACTTGGCCGTTTAGTTATATTATTGCTCTCTATTTTGATATTCTCTTAGTTATTATCGTTGTTACCATTCAATGTCTACGGCGGACGCTTCTCTTGAGCGGACAGTCACACGCCCAAGAGAGGTTTTACTTTAATTAAAACACAATTTTCTGGCAATTTAGAAAACTTATATTATTGTTTAGATTCAAATCACTTTTGACTTCATTTTAAATAATAGGTATTTAAACTGCGTTAAATGGGTACATTCTCACTCAAGATCGTTTTAACGTTATGAGCATTCTTAATCCGTTTCTGTCATTCTGCATGTTAAGGCATTAGGTTCAGTAGCTTATATAAATTAACTAATACGCTAAATAATTAACTTATTTCTAATTTGAAAAGTTGTTAACACAAGTGGCATACTTTATACTGTACGCCTGAATACTAAACGCCAGCCAGCTCAACTTCCTTGGGTGGCGTCCTCGGATTTAGTGGTTGAATTGGTCACTGGTTCGCCGCCGGCGAGTAAATCGGCGCTGGAAGCAACAGCCGGGAGCGCGGTCGTTGTGTTCGCCTGGGGCGCAATGGGCGCCATCATTGGCATGGCCACGGGCACAACTGGCACCAGCGGAACAACTCCGGAGGGATCCACACCCGGGGCTGTGCTAATGGTACGGGCCAAGTTCATCTGCTGGCGCACCAGCTTCTCCTTTTCCCGAGCAGCTTTCAGCTTCTCAAAATCATCGCCAACATCCGGAGCGGCCTCGGCAGCTGTGTTGGCCAGTACATCGTTGGATGTTTTGATGTCAAGATTTTCGACTGTAAGGGCAGAAAGTCGCATTAGCTTATTACCCTATATGGCATTTGGGATTAATCAAGATTAAGAAATGCGTGCAACGGCTAAAAGGATTACGGCTAGGCAAACTCTAAATACAAATTTGGAGTTAGGAGGGCATTACTTGGTTGAAAACCCACAAATGTTGGATCGAGTCTTATGCAACACAATACAAACTACCAATTCAAAAAATTGCTAAGCTCTGGTTAGTATTTAATAAACAAGTCAACAAGTCGATAAAAAAAACGGAATTATGATATTAAGAAAACTAAAAATAATAAACGACATCAGGCAACAATAACAATTTGACGACTAGCAACATTTACGTGGAATAAGCTGAGGAACGAAATAATTGATTTTGGCCAATGATTGAACTTTACCGGGCGTCACGAACCACCTGAAAATCTGCGCTGCATCGGGTCTCTCAATCGCTTTAAGTATTAACAGTTTTAAACGCGCATTCGTCGAATGTGTATGTGTATGTGAGTGTATATGAAGATAAATGTTAAATGTGATTATCGGAAGCAGGAAGAGGAAGGCATTATTGGTACCATTCCCCATACGAGTGCTGACCACTTACCCGTCTCACGGCTGGCGGCCTTATGCTGCTCGAACAGCGACTTGCTGCTGTCGCCCACCGGCGAGCTGGGCGCCGTGGCTGCTGACATGAGTAAGGGACTGTCTCCGGCTGGGGCTGATGTGCTTAGCAGAGCATCCACGCCACCAGGTGGAAAGAGTGATGGTGTCGGATCATACTGCGAGTGGGCGCGCTCGTACTGCGGCGAGCGTCGGGGTATGTCCACTGGCTGGGAGCGTGATGGTGTAGCTGCTCCTGTTGCAGGCGGTGGTGGCTGCAGCGGTGCTGTTTGCGGCTGACCAACGGCCGGCGCAAATATATCTTTTACATTGGGACGCGGATCGTTGGGGCGCATCGACGTGATGGTGGCCTGCTCGTCCACCTCCTCAATAACCTGTTGGGTTATGCGCATGCTGCCTGCGGGTTTCACAGCAGCTGGGCCGCCGATGGTGCCCGTTAAACTTGCCGAGCTGGCGCTGCTCGGGAAGCGATATTTGCCCGGATCTTCGGTGGGCGTGGCTGAGCTTGGACGGCTGTCGTCGCGACTAAGGAAACGTTTCAGTGCCGACGCCACCGTATTTACCCGGGACAGAGTGCCCGATACACTAACCAGACTGGGCGAGGAGCCTAGCCCCAGACGCGATTTGCCATTGCCTGCTGAGAAGTGTATGCCGCTGGCGTCGTCGCCCTGCGAGTTGCATTGTGAGAAAGAAACAATGTAGAACATTATTTATATGTACTCTGCTGTTCATGTGGAGAGTTTAAAGTGAGCATAAGTTACTTGAAACCGATTTGTGCAGTTTTTTTTCTGGGGTGCACAAAAGCAACTGAAAGCCGTGCAGTGCGTAGTGCAGTTAGAGGCTGTAGGCAAACAGATTGTTGTTAGAATCAAAAGTTAGTATGCAGTCTTATAGGTTAAAGAGACACAAACACCAAAGTAGAGTATAATTAGTATAATTAGGTTAGTGATAATGCGCAGTGGGTTCTATATGAACATTTCAGCGAGCCTCTAAAAAGTTTATTTTACGTCCATAATTTAGTAGACTGATCTCTGTTATACCGATTACATTAAGAGATATTGGTTCAGATCTGTTTTCTCATGCTCTTGTCAAAGCTGATGTTAATTGATTAGAAGTTAAGGTATGTGTAGTTTTCACGTCTAGCTGACAACTTTGACAGGTGCATGAAAACGATCCCCAATGCTTATGTTAGAATCCACTGTTCAACATCCAATTCATTTTATATCATAAATATATATAAGGTTAGGTATAAATACCAAGCACCGTTGTGATTTGAAATGCCAATGATAGATCTGAATCCCATATGGAATTTTTTTTTGGGTTTAGGATAGAAGAAGGTTAGAAAATACGTTTTGATCTGATTTTTGATTGATTTTGATTTTCCGCCACATGTACATGAGTGATGTTCATGGATGTACGTTTAGTTAAGGTAGCCGATTATTTGGTGCCAATACTTCGTATCGCTAGTGAATGCTGCCAACGTTTTGATTCTAACCTCCTCATCTGGCGCAGCTTTGGAAAGGTCATAAGTAACTGTCTGCATAGGTGCGCCTTGTGGCTGTTCAGCGGAAGGCGGCTTAGACCCAGAAGCGCCGATGCTATTATTACCAACCATTTCATCGATGCGCACAGATGACATCCCTGAGGGCATCGCCGCATTCTTCGGTACATCGATCTTGGCAGTGGAAGGCTCCGGGTGATTCTCGCGAAACCGTTCTGCAGCAATGGTATATGGTAGCTCATTGGGAAACACTTCGTCCCAGTACTGATCCTTAAGTAACTCTGGGTGATCATGATGCATTTCATCTACAATTAAATAGGAGACTTGCAGATTGCGATCCACCATCCAATTAACCTAGGAAGCAGACACTTATGAATAAGTTTAGCACTTCAAGAGCTACCATTTGTTCAGACGTACTTCAAAATCATCATCGTCCTCGCCAAAGGGATTGATCAGAGACTCAGCCACCTTGAGCCAGCCCATGTAGAAGAAGAACTGCAGCGTGGTAAACACTGGAAAATACAAATCCACCTTGTTCAGATAGCTACTGGTGCCCACGACTTTTCCATTCGTCCACTGCTGCCCCATGCAGCAGGTGAGGAAATAGGAATAAACAGCCAAAGTAACCACCTGTGTGTAAACTAGGGGCACACTGATCGTATCATAACTAATAAGCAGTCCGCACTGTCCTCGAAACTTGTTTAGCTCATCGATGATGGTCTTCACGGCGAAATCGTCCCTAATGCGGCCCTGTCAAAATTTGTAATTAGTATATTTAACCCAAAGAAAACAAAGTTGCGCATTGGTCCTCTTTTTCATATGAAGTATTATTTACCTCTTTTCTTGCCCGCGTAATGATGCTGGCCGCCCACACAATTGGGAGCCAGTGCTTGGAGGGTCGCGGAAATGATTTGTTCATTGTCTCAATGATTGTACGCTCGTTCTCATTGAGCAAGCCCGCTTCCACTAGATTGTTTAGGCCAGGAAATCGTTTCTTGACGCGCGGTGATATATTCGCCAGAACCATCGTGAGGCACAGGCACACATAACGCATGATTGTGCGACGCATAACGCGACCGCGCTCATCCTGGCCATGCACATTGGAGCTGACGAAGACAGCGATGGGATCCGGCCAAGGAATAGATGTGTACTGATTCCACCAGCGTGTCATTACAATGGAGACATAGAAGCCGAGTACAAAGGACAGCGGGATGAGATCACGATAGCTGTTACAATAGGCCACGATCGCCTCAAACGTTCTGAGCGGGAAAAAGAGAAACAGTTAATATAGACTATATTCCTTATCAATATTTACTTACTCTTTCTGGCTTTCATTGAGCGCAAAGCGGTAGACCAAATTAAGTAAATAATATAGTGTAAGAAAAGCGAGCAGATCCAGCCAGACTAATTTGTAAATACTTCCGCGCCACCTGAAAGGGAAGTGGATATCAGATCATTATTATAAATAGAACGCACACGCACACAAAAACCCTAATATAGTAGCTCGACTAACATATCATCGTTTATGGTTCGGGCTATTCCCTAAACTTATCGTATACGACGGACAACTTTATTAATGTGCGGCACCGCGTCTGGCATGTGTTCACCAATATTCCTATAATTGGCGACGTCATCACAAAGCCTTACCATCCTGATATTGAACAATAATCATGCCACCGTCCACTTGTGGCTGACGAAACGTCATAAAAATGAGCACATACACATATGTATGTATGTATGTATATGAGAATAACCTCACAATCATTTCAAACGAAAGCCTACTAATTATAAAACAAGCTCTTATCACCAAATTTTTGATAAAATAGAAAAAAAAAACAAACACAATCATTTATGATAAACAAATGACAAACAGAATTTGACTTTGTATCGTTGCCAGAAAGATTTCAAGGTTTGCCGACGTTGATAATTTTAATTAAATATATTGTATGCACAGATGCCGTGCCTTAGTTCTTGTTTTGAATGTTATTAAAATAAGTTTAAATTTGGAAAATGTTTCAAAATACAATGTGCTTATTTGCTCCTACTTATGTGCATTAGCTCTCCCATACTAAATTTATATGATAATGTGTTAAATTAGCAATAACACAGAGGTTCAGTTACCCTATCAAATCCCGGATAGCCAGTTCATTGATTGGCCGTAACAATCAATGCAGCTGACGCTATCAGCGGATCATTCAAATAAATCTGAGCTCCATTTACATAGGTGGGGGTGCAGATATCACATACATACATTCAAATAGATATCGTTAGAAGCACTGGCTACCTAATATTAAATTATAATTCAAATTACATGCATGACAGATGTCAAACACATGACGGGCCAAACGGCTTTGATAAGGCTGCAGGTCCAATGGAGACGTGGTGGATGTGCCGACACGAGTATCATGTGTGGGTGGAGTTGTTGCTGCTATCGGCTGAACTACAATCTAGTGTGCACAACTATTTGAGTGTGTGTGTGTGTGTGTGGAACGCATGGAAAATTCTATTAGTTGCATTAGTTGCAATTGTGTGATGTCTGACGACTATCACTAGCTGTAGCCAGCGGAGAGTCGCTCAATTTACTGGCTCTGTCGAACTGTGTCAGTTCTTTAATTAGCACCAGACTTGCAATTTTACACGCTTCTCATACACAAGCGTTTAGCACTGTAATTTGAAAGTGCAAAATGGTTTTTATACACCTACATGCATATACATACAAGTATTGAAAGGTATTATCCGCCTTTCATACATCACATTTCCACCCATTTCCCGCCTGTCGGAAACTCAAATTTTCCCGCTCCAACTACTGTAGTAGCAATTCGCAATCGCATTAAATATGTATTGAAAAATGAAAAATTTCGCCGGGTTAGTGAAACATGAAAAACACATGTATTAATTTATTTTCTTACTGATCTGAAGAAACTAAAGCTTTTCCCAAAGAAAGTGAGTTTTTGACTTTAATAATGATTTTCTCGCAAAAATCTTTGAAATTAAGTTTGAGCCCTATTATGTGGTATTCAAAAGAGTTGTATACAACAGTTGTTTAACAATTTTGTATATTTGCAAGCAGAATTTTTCAAAATTTTCCACCTTAGCGTGCACTTGCATTACATCAGTTTCCTAGCTATAAGGGTTGGGCTGGGCGTAATCAACAATCAGTCAGTCAGTCAGAACAAACAGTTTTATGTACATATATTAATATATAGAGGATTAAATCTCACACTTACCTGAGAAGCAGTTTGAGAAAACAGCCAAAGCCACGACAAGTGGCCACTTCACCTGTATACGTTATTGTCATTTTCGCAAGTTGTATTTAATTTTCTCTTTTATATTGTCAAATGAGATTTTTGTTATAACCAATGTTGGTTTTGTTCTTAAAGACAGTTATGTTTTCTTATCACGCTTCGCGATTTAGATAAATGTACATTTTGCTTTGTTTTAATTGGGGCATAGCCAATGTCATCAGTTTCCGAGGTGAGCAATTTCTTAAATGTATCAATAATGATAATAATAATAAGTCGAAAATTCATTTTTATTGTAATGTAATCATGTAATCTGCGCAGTGTGCAGATAATTACCAGCTAAACCAGGGCAACAACAACAACAAAAAGAATAATACATTTGAAGTTCAAAAATCGATATTTTCAACTGGAAGTCATGTAAGCATGCGACATTAAAATGCGGAATACAATTGAACTGCATGCATTGCATTCTATTTAACATTTCGAATGCAACAGTGACGAGCTGATTAATTTAATTGCAGCAATTTAAAAAAAATTGTGGAAACTTTAGAGAAGCTCCGAGCTCAAGCCAAATATATCTACATATGTATGTGTGTTGCTTTAGTAGGAATTGACGCAAATCGAAGCGCTGGCAGATCGCGTGTGGGCGATGCCATTGAGGCTGCAACAGTTCCAGCTGGAGGTGTCACTGAGGGTCAGCCGCATTTGAGTTCTACGATAGCACAGTAATTAGTCCAGACAACAAATTTCACAATGTCACTTCAAGTCTCGTAAAATAAAGTCGTTATTTTTTAAGGGCATTATAGTTTAATATGCATGTGGAACACATAAGATGGATATATTTCTGGACCGTTTGTCTGTCGACCTTAGAGAATTAAATATAGAGCCAGTGCGGATTCAGTTTCTTTCAACTAATCGGTAGCTCAAAACGTACAAATCGATAAGTATCGATTTCAGCTATTTCCAAGAAGTTATTCATAAAATGTGGTCTGTGTGATCCGTTTGAATATAAGAACAGCTTTTGATGAGATGAAAATACCGAAGTTATTCTAACATGCATTTCTCATACGTTTTGGGCTTACAGAAATAAAAGCACAACCCAATGATGTATGTTTAACAATGATATTGCAATTTTTACTACGCTAGGTACAGGGTATTAGCAAGGCGACACTCCGGACTAAAACACCATTACTCTTATTTTTATTGGTATTTATGTACTTGGACACATGAGTATGTTATGTAGAGTGTATGTAGAGAGAAATGCATAAATAGTGTATTTAATAATGAGTAAAGATGAGCTCATGTGTCTCCCCTTTCGAGTGGGAAAAGTCTGTATTCAATGAGCAGTACGTTGATGAATTTCCGTATAGCAGAGAATAAATAAATAAATGGCATTCGGCGAACCGGTGAGCTAATGATCGAAATACACAATACAAACTGAGCTCAGAGCACAAATAAAATGGTCTACAGTATTCGTGGTATGTGTGCGCGTTTGGTATGTGTGTGTGAGTGTGAGCCAGGCTTTTGGGTCTGGATCATGAC
Organism: Drosophila novamexicana; assembly: GCF_003285875.2. NCBI lineage: Eukaryota > Metazoa > Arthropoda > Insecta > Diptera > Drosophilidae > Drosophila > Drosophila novamexicana. Next base: position 901,417 of record NW_020824809.1, on the reverse strand, counting down.
ATCATTTCTTGGCTTGTTTTACAGATGGAATTGGACGCACAAAAAATGGTAGACTTTTTGTATACATACATCAGCATTTTCATATGTATATATGCCTGTTTACCTTTACCAATACAGACATGTTTTTTTTTAGCACTTAAATTCGTAAATCAAACAAAAACAAAATCTTGACGTAGCTTGCTGATTATATGCTGAATTTGGCTGCTGATTACGGGACAAGGCTTCTGATATGTGTTTAACTGGATCACGACATGCGTGCAGTTCGTTTTGGCAACGTGATCAACTAACTGTGAATTAGTGAGTATTTAGAGTATTTAGTTGTACGAATGTTAAGCGAACGAGTATAATGAATATGTATTTGATAAGCAAATGACTCATTTGGGTCTACTGTGTGCTTGAGCCGTTTCGTAAGACTTCCAAGAAGATGAATTGCGACACGAGATTAATCACAATGCTGCATTTAAGTGCCCTATAAAATATGCCTTTTAAAAATATCAGCTTTAAAACGCAGATGCATTGAAGTATATTTAAATAATAAATCCATAAGCATTAGTTTGGGCATTTCTATGCATAGCTATATTCTTATGTTTTTCCCCTTTATTTCCTAGTTTATTTCTAAATAGAAATTTAGAAAAGTAGAGAGTATTTCCAATTTACAACTATTTTCATATTTTAATTTCCTTAATAATATACTTTTTAATATTATTAATCCATAAAAGTTAAATAGAAATTTAGAAAAGTACCATTTTCATTTCAAACTATAATTACAGGGTATCCTCTCACTTAGCATCCATAACTACATGCATAACTGCATTCACATGTTCGCTCTTTATTTCTGAATGAATGCGCCTTATCGACAGGCTCAAAGACCTTTTATTATTATTAATCGCCTTTGCACTTAATGTTCTAACTGACCTTATTTATATTATATGTATATATATATTATATGCATATGTGCTCGCAAATGGAAATGGAAAATAAAGTACTCTCCACTGCTAATTGATTATAAGCTGTCAACTTTAAGCTCGCCTTGCAATTCCTGGAGAACTGTGCCCACACCTGCATGCATACCCATTGACATATAAAATGCCTACGTAACTAACCTTTCATTGTATACAAATGCTTGAGGCTTATATAATAGAGTACAGTGTTATCGTTGGGTAACCCGTTGGAGTAAGTGTGTCTTGGATAACTCTTGACAATGAAAACCAATGACACATAAACGCAGCATGAAGGAAACCAAGTCACGTGAACAATCTTATCATTTAAATAAACGATAAGTTTGTGTTTTTACGGTAAATCAAAACAAACGACAACATTCAAACTCAAATCGTCGAGGTTAATGACATTTAACGCAAAAACTGGCGACTGCTGCCAGATCGACGGGCGTCTAAATATATGTATAGCATGCATGCAAACATATATTTACAGAAATGCACACACTTACATCTGTATATGCGCGCACATACATTTCAAACAGACATATGTATGTAAGGCTATTATTTTTAGTTACATAAGTGCTTTTATGACTTTTTATTGGTATTTGATTTTGACGAACTTGATGACAACTGAGCAGACCTGAGCAGAATTTAAATAATTATTATTTTGAATTTAGGCGTACTCTTTGTTGTAGTTGTTGTTGTTGTTCTTGTTGTTTTTAGTATTTATAGCATCGGCGCACTTTCAAATTTGAATACGAGTGTCGTCTAGTCAAAATTTGCATGCGGCGCAAATTTTGAGTGTGCCGAGGGTTAAAAATAAATTTCTATGTCGTGGAGTACTTTGTGCTGAGATTGCACATTGACCAATGCGGGCTCTGCGATGACTCACATTGCGTTCGGCTGACATACAGACGCAGCGTCGTACATACATGCATATACATACGCATAGAAACGGAACTATTTGCAATAACCACAAAGTTACGCATTACTATGGGCAGTTTCTTATATCCTGCATATTTATTTAAATATTTGTCCTTTTTGGACTATTTGCAATCGATTCGCATTAAAAAAGACAGCAACCGGATCCAGGCACACAATTTGAGAGTCACGCGGCTTACATAGCTTAAGTAGTTATTATTATTTGTTAGTGTTTGTTCGTTGGGATGTTTACACTGTTATTAAATAGCGCCATGGTCACTTACAATTGCTAACTAACACTGATGCACTTTGTAACTGAGATTTACAGCGCGGCGGAACACGCGAATACGGCAGCTCAACTGATCCAGGTACACGAGGTGCCAACAACAGCAACTCCACCTCGCATTCAAGAACAACGTTGATTGTTTGCTGGCGTTGGCGCTGCTGTTGTTATGGTTGAGTTTTGGGCTTATTTCTTCTTTATTTTGTTGGTCTTTATGCTTCACTACTATTTTGACGTCGCTGTTGCCGCTGTTGTTCTTTCATCCACACACACACATGAACGTGAACGTAGCTGTGGATGTGGCCATGCTTGTCGTGCCAGCCATTCAAACAAATCGCGCTCTGTGCCGTGTTCTCTCGTGCTCGGCACTTCCGCGCTCAACGACCGACGCTTTCAGACTGAAACTGCCATGCGAAAATACCAACAGAACTGGGAACACTGTGCCGGCAGCTGTGGCGGAACCGCAAGCCCATGTCTCTGCCCAATTGCTGCGAACGCCCGAGAGAGCACAACTGGTTGTGAGCGCAGAATGGCGATAAGCCTGGCACAGGGTTGGATTTAGCACTGTTGAGGGTAGGCGCCGAATTTTGCTTTAACGCATCTAGATTTGTCTTCATTCTTTGAGTGTATCTACTACCTATAATCAAATATTTTTAAGAAACATTAGGATGTACATTATCAAAAGGGATAAATTTTGTTGGACCTCTTAAAAAAAATCAAAGTAATTTTTCAAAAGCCGTTTACAGTTTATTTGATTAAGTTATTATTTTTTCTCTACATGCTAAAATGAAATGGAATGAATGATAAATCATTAGTAAGACAAATATTTAATATTTAAAAACAAAACAAATTTTAATCGAAAATATAAAGAGTTTTTGGTTTTTAAATATGTTTTTAACAACCAAATAAGAACGAGTCAAGAGCATACGATCTCTGACAGTTGCGTTCTTCCTTCCCTCTGCCTAACACTTGGGAAAATTTATTGTGGAAGACCATCTGTGGCTATACCTGAATAAGAACTTTGTTAGGAACAAGAGTATTTAATACAAAATTAAGGAATTAAGAATTTGTGTATGTCCAACAAAATCCTGCATACCCAGAATTTCCTCTTAGCTATGATGCTGATGAAGAATAGACAAACTTTATGGGATAAGAGTTTGCCTGCAATATGTTTAGCTTCATAATACTCTATTTTTTTTAAAGGAATTTAACTATTATTATTATTATTATTATAAGAAAAAAAATGTTTAAAATAAAATTTTTTTAGGCTAGAAATTCTACAGCTTGTAACTGCTTCACTTTTATTTTAAAGTTAAATTTTTTACGCTGGTAATATTATGGAAACATTTTCTTGGCCATTAATCAGCGTATTAAAGACTACATTAATAATAAAAGCATACGAACAAGCCGAAGAAAGTATGTTACTAAGTTAAATATTCAGAGATCACTGCATACTTTTAGGAGTTGTTTTTAGGTGCATTCACACATGGTTAAATATTGCCGGCAAATATGGGTTACTGTTAAGAAGTCATCACAGTGCCTCTTAAAAAGGCTGACACCCAACCCGCAGTGTGTGTCTCGACTTAGTTAGTCTACTGTTGCACTCGGAATAGATTTGTATGCGAAAAAATGTGGAAGCCCATGTGTGTAATATGTTCTGTGTGTAATATGTTCTGTTCGTGAACCCGCTTCGACTCATCCATTTACCTAGGTCTTGAACCGACCTTGGTTTTCCACCTATTTCTAACCTTTATGCATAAAACTGTTTTTGCTGACTGACTGGATGACTAACTGGACGATGATCAACGCACCTGACCTGACGCAACTGACCTTTTTACTTAAGTTAAGCTAACTATGTGTTGAAGGGGCACGCTAAGTCGGGAAATTTCAACCGCAAATGTGAAAAAGTCTTGGAAATCGTTTAAATATAATTTTTTTGTTTCCAATTCATGCGAGGGGTGCTTCATACTTATCCTTTTAAAATTACACCCGTGATTCGTGTCTCACAGTTTTCGCAAAATCTATCCCTCTTGGATGGAAAAATAGGCTATTCGTTGCTAGCTAAGCTTTTTTGAAAAGAAATGTGTGTGTCACGCACAAATATTTTTGGCCAATAATAACGTATTAGATGTAGTGTCTAATACTTACGAAAATAATTCATACACTTACTTATTAAGAATGCTAACTAGATAGAATTGCTTCTAAGAAAATAAGAAACATTTATTTATTTGTTTATCTTGTTACTTTATTATCTCATTCAATAAATTTATTGGTTTTTAAATTTAATGAATGTTTTATTCTAAATTAATTACAATTCGTAAGTTTTACGTTTAACGCACTTTAAAGGTTTGTTTAACTTTTTAAGCTATTTGCATATTCTTGCATTTCGAATTAGTGATTTTACTTGTGGCTTTTTACATTTATTTATAACTTTTCACTAATACTCGTACAGATTCGCTCGAACTTATGACAGACTAATGACTTATGTTTAGTTGTTATTTAAATATTAGGCAAATTTTAATGAAATATATAGTATTTGTTTTCATTTAGTATTTTACAGAGACATCATTTGTTTTAGGCCTATTTCCATCGAAGAATTTGGAAAAGTTGTAATAGACTGCTTTTAGTTATATACATTTGAGACTTACTTGAAATGGGGAAAACGTAACTTAACTATGTTAAACTTTAAAACTGTCACACTTTGACTTATGTTTTACATTTTTATATGTTACTGGGCGGTCCGCGATGCGCACGCTGTCCATGCAACGTGGAGGAATGTCTAGAGCCGGGTCGTGAATGTACAATTGCATAATCGTTATCAATTGGTATAGACCTTCGAAGTAGTACGTTGGATAAGTTTGTTGATAAGTTTCATACAAAATCATTATCAAATTATAATATGTGGTGTATTTAAAAAGAGGACTTGACAGTTTAGTTAGCAAATCTTTAAAGTGGACTGTTAGTGTTTCCGGGTATGGGCCAGAGAAAATTGTACGTTCTATTCGATAGGTTTAGTTTAGGTTTAAAGTTAGTCATCATTTTAAACAAATGCAAATTATCAACGGTTAATTACAGTTGCAATACAAGGCACGAAATAAATTCATTCCATTCATTTATGTCTTTTGTTTTTGTGAACACAAGTTGTGTTGCTTTGTTGTAGTTGTTCTCCAACAGGGCTTCAGGGCACTTCAGTAGAATTAACAATAGATACGAATACCACAAAATACGATACATAGATACGATACAAGGCTTTTTGGGCATGCGTTATATAAAGATACATCTATATATATATATATATATATAGACATATATATGTGTCGGTGTGTTTGTGTGTGTCTGTGTTGGCTCCACAGCTACCAGAAAAAAAATGTTTAAGAGCAGAGCAGATGCATATCAAGTGTAGAGTAGAGCTTTTGTGTTCTTGTGTGTTTGTGTGTGTAGTTTATAGATCAGCTTAATATCTATCAGACCTATTTGAGTGTATCGTCGAGCCACCGCTGGTATAACCCTTGTGCGCATCACGCCCATGTAGCGAGTAACGGGAGCCATATTGGCTACCATGCCAACTGCGGTAGGGATCGTATTCCTCGATGATGGAGGGCTCCTTCTCAATGATCTGCAAGGAGTAGAAAAAGTCACACATATAACAGAGTTGCAGTCGAAATGTTTTGAGCGCTGAATTACCTCTGTGTTGGCACAACTGCAGCTCATAGCAGTGCAAAGGAAAATGTTCATTAGCAACATGATGAGGAACAGTACGCCCAAGGTTATGGCCAGCCACAGCAGCCAGCTGGGTCGTATACCATCCTCGCAATTCGGCGAAATTACTGCAAAGTTGAGAAATTGTATTTTTATTTCGATTGATTTTAGATTTATTTTTTTTGATTCTATCTTACGTCGCGCTTCGGCGGGATCCAAAACAAAAACAGTTGTTCCCGCAATGCTGGAACCTTCTTCATTGGGTCCAAACTTGCGTGGTCCATTGCCATTGCCCTTTGTGAAACCAGCCAGGGCCACCTCGCTGCAATCGTCAATCTCGACGCAGCGTCCATAGCACTGTACGACGTCACACTGGAGATGAACCTCGGATCCTGAGATGGCAATTTGGAATTAATTCGATTTTCGATCTGAATAGCACGGGTTGATTTCGACTACCTACCCTCGGGAAACTTGAACATGGAGGCTAGCGTAGCCTCGGCTGCACGCCCATCGGCGGTGGGCACAAAACGGCTCATAATATTGGCATCATAGGGGCAGCTATGCATGAAAAATACCGTTAATTGATTTTCAGGTCAGGAGCTGATTAAAGAGTCAGTCGCACTTACCCGCGATCATCTGTCAGCTTGAGGGTGATGTTCTTCTTGTCAAAGGCAAAGCAGTTGCCCACACGTAGACCATAGGTATCTGATAATTGAAGGGAATCTTTATTAGCACACACTCCATACAAGGGACTTTGTGATTACCCACCGTTTGGCTTGGAGAACTCAGCGCGTATCTTATACTCGTGTCCATATACTGTTTCGCGCACGCGGTGATCGTTCTCCAGAAACTTGAGCACAACATGGGCATTGTCATCGCTGCAAATTTGAATGGGAATGGACGTGGCACATTAGTTAACGGTTTTCTAGGCATTCTTCCCCCATTGCGCAGCTGCACCTGCTAATTAAAAGCGCAGCCAATAGACCCAAAAGTGCTGCCCACTGCGATTCGCTTGCAGTTTCACTGGCCAGCAGACGGCACCAGCAGCAGCAGCAGCAGCATTATGCAATTGCCGGTCATTACGTTATAGACAGTTGCGTTTTATACCAAACAGACATACCAACATATGCAATATTATATGAATAGGTTTAATTTTCGCTGCCTTGTTTGCTGTTTTGTGCATTTCTGTCAATTTTTTTTAATTTCCTTTTGGCTTACAGGTTTTTTTTCCTGTGTGCAGTTAACAGAGCGCAACAATTTGCAGAAATGATTTTTTACCATACCCATATTTTTCTAAATTGTTTTTCTATTTGTTTGGGCCTGTTTTCAAGCGGTAGCCGTACAAAAGACTTAGACAACGAACTTGCGTAATTCAAAATTGTAGCAAAGTCATTGGCATTATGCAAATGAGGCAAAGGCAAATTAAATTGTTTGTACAACTCCAGATTGTAATCTCTAAGAGGCACCATAAATAATTTACCGTTAATTGAGCACAACATTTGAGCATGTTGTTCGTGTGAAATAATTTGGAATGTCCAGCATTGGCAAAAAGGTGAAAAGAATTTCTTGGTAAGAAGCGCTAATGGCCTTGAATTCTATTTAACGCTTTATATAGACCTTTTTTTATATAAAATCAATAATATGTGCTATAGAAAGGCAACACCTACGAGTACACATGTACACATATACACTTGTGTATATAAAGCTCAGTCAGCATAATTTGGTTTTAGATTTCATTTGTTGTGCGCCGACGCCGAAAACAAGTTTCGTGAAATAAGCTGAAATTGGCGAACGCAGGCTAAACTACTAACACTCAAAGCACTTTGGCCTGACGGAAGCTCGGCCAAATTACACCTATCTACATAGGAGTAGTCAGTCGTAAGTGCAATTGTCTAGACAGCTAGAGTTTGGTTAACTTACCGAGTATAGCCCGATTTGCCACAGGTAATCACATAAAATTTATCATCCGCCAGTTCAAGAGTCTTATGCACACGCACCGCCAGCTGAATGGACCGCTCCTCCGTGCGCTAAGGGGACAGAGAGACAATGAGAGTGAGAGCATGAGAGGGGGAGAGAGTTAAATCTTTAGTTATTAAAAGTGTACAGAACATTTATGCTGATTGGGTTTAAAAAGCTACGTTAATAAACTGAGCTGCAGGCGTTGGGAGCGCCTCTTAATAACCGCCGGCTTTATGGGGCTTATTGGCTAATAAAAATAGCGACCGACTCCTCGGCAGATCCTAAAACTGCTGCAGTCTGTGGCTCTTGTGGAACGTTAATTGTCATCGTGATGTAATTGCAGCCCCGCAACAACAACAACAACAACAAGGAAATGCAAAATGCCGCCAAGTGTGACGCGGGCAGCCAACAAGCCACGCAGTCAGCCAGCCAGGTGGCCTCATACTAGACAGACATATTTTCCAGTTGTTTGTTTATCTTATTTAACAATTTTCTCGGCCATGTTTACCATTCGTCTGAACTTCATTGAATCTTATGCTTTGCAGCCACTTTAATAGCTGCACTTTCCAGTTAATGAGTTGGCTGCCGCTCAGTGACTTTGCCAGACATTTCGGTAATAGCATGTTTGCATTTCATTTCGAATGTTGCCTGGCATTTGATATAATTTAGCGTTTTAATTGTGCAGCCACATGTAACTGCCAGCACCAGCATAAGAGACCCGCATTAAACGAAAGACTTAGGCGAGCAACTTGTTAGAATGGAGATATTCTGTATAATTGCTGCTCATCATTATGCAACCGGCAAGTTAAGTTATTTAAATTGTTGAACTGTCGTTAGCCAGCTTCTGTAGGGCATATCAGTGGAGTACTACATATCATAAGTTGCTCAATGATGAGTCACATAGCCTTGACCCGCAATTGACAGCAATTAAGTAATACAGCAACTTCCATAAAAAGGCGCAGCTACAGCTGACCAAATGAGGCAGCTTCTTATATAGTAATTACACATGTATGTGCACACAAATACTCGCATTCGTATATTTACGTATATGCATCCGTGTTGTGTTTAATTTACAATTTTTACTTGTCCCATTTAGCAGCTGCGAGTCGCTCGACAAACCGGTTTTACTTTAAATATATATAAAAAATTATATTTGTTTTATCTGGTTGACGTCCCACGCCTGCGCTAAGATGTTTGCACACTAGATACGTATTAAATGTTGTCAGCGTTTTATGAATGAATTTAACCTTTAAGGTTCGAGTCTGATCAGTGTTCTTAGCTTATGCTTCAACAAACTAGAGAAGTATATAAGTATGTAAGTAGAGGCAACATTAGTGGAAGCTGTTAGCAAATAAACACTAGATAAGTGCATATAAATACCTCAGGCACAGCTGCAAAATAATATCAATTGGGTTAGAGATCGAGTGCCAATTGTGTCACAATTTGTTGGCCAGCTCGTGCATCAGGATCGAGGAAAGGTAAACTAAGTAGAGTGAAGCGATTAAATGACGAGCTCAGCTCCAAGGTGAAGCAAAGCAAAGGCGGAATGGGGTGGAGTGGAGTGAAGCAGTGGAGAAACAGCTACATAGACAGCAGCCAACGGATGGGCTCATTATCAAGTTATTATCAAACCAAGCAGAAGTCGAGAAAATTACTGCGTTGATTTTCCATATGCGATGCGGCTCGGCGCACAGTTCTCGGCACAGCTCTGAGGCAATGTTCAAAAATTACCAAATGGTAAATTGGCATACAATTTGTTGTTTGTCTGTGCTATGCAATTAACATTTAAAAGATTATAATAATGTTGTAGAAAGAACACACTGTAACACCCATCATAAAATAATGGCAAACAATTTGCGGGCAAAGCGACCCACTCGCAATACGAAATAAGTTCAAGTACACTAAACTCAACCCACAATGGCAACAATAACAACTTGAACTTTATGTTAAATTGCTGGCTGGCTGCGGCTTGGGCGTCTTGCCATTGTCAGCGCCAATTTCATGCTTTGCCAAGTACGGCAATGCGAGGGCTTTGCCATAAAAACCAAATCAAAGAGATTACGGCGCTCCAAAGAGGCTGCACATAGCCCAGGCTTCAGCTGGGACCAGTGACTGTGCTTGTGGCATTGGCTTAAGGCTCCGTCTTCGTCTCTTTTGTCTGGCTCTAACTCTGACTCTGTGTCTCTGGAGTGCTTGGCCAAGGTCAGCCAAAGTCACGGCATTTCCAAAGCAATTAAAGCCCTACGAAAATATTTGCCAAGAAATAGAATCGAAATATCTTAAGAGCTTTGAGTACACACAAAAAATTCTTTTGACACAAATACCGAGCACACGCCGAACAACGAGAACAACGAAAACAACATGAACAACAACAGCCTGGAATGCTGTCAAAGCCGAAGCGTGGAAAGCCGTGTCTGGGCATGTGAACTGTCTGCGACGGCAGCCTGGGCCACGGCTAGACGCCGGCGCGCAGTCGGCACTCCCAGCTCCAGTTGTTGCCCGGCAGTCTTACCCCCCACCCTCATCCGCACCTCACCCTCCACACCCTCATTGCCAGCCAGATAGAGCTGAAATAAAACTAAAGCTGCCGTCGCGATAAGCGTGATTTAATTTTATGGGGGACCTCCCTTTTTGGCCGGCAAACGGAAGGTGGGCCAAGAGCGCTGAAATAAATCTGCTACACCTATGCAGGTAAGCCTGATATTCTGGGACTCGCAGCTGTAGTTTATTTATAAAAGTGGGATACAGGGCGCAGCCTTGTGATTTGACATTGCAATTAATAATGTTTTAGTCGTATGTGCTTAAACTTATAACATGACGCGTTTGCTGATAATTTGCATTTCGAAACTGTTCAGCATACTGGAATATGATAGATACACCTACATTTACACACACGCACACACACAGTGTGAGGTGAACACATAGTCTTTCACGCGTATTTATATCTGCGATATCTGCTTACATATGGCGTTGGCTAATGCTAATGGCTCTCTGCCTGGGCCCTGACTACCTTTGTCTGCCTTTGTTCAACTTGGGGGCTGCTTACCCACACGCAGCCGCCGCCTGTCAACGCCCGTGATGCACGTAGGATTAAACTTGATTTTTATTGCCATCGTTACTATATAGACTGACGACTAGTTGTTGCCGTCGTCGTCGTTGTCGTCGTCGTCTTCTGATTTGCCTTGATTTGGGGCCAAGACTCAAGTACACCAGATACGAGGCGCGCTTAAGTTTATGGGCATGCGTGCCCCAGGCCGTGCCCTTTTGCAGCTAGCGATGGCTTCGTCGCATGCCGCAGACAAGCTCTGAGTAGAGCATGCTTAACGCGACTGTCCGACTATGCGATACCCGTCCATCTTTATCTTGCTATTTGACATTATTTTTATTGTTCCATATTAATAAAATTGCTCCCATAACAAGTTAATGCAAAATTTAAATTTAATGAGCGCATATAAGAGCCTGCTATATTAACTGCTGTCACAGGTAAAGTGTAGAAACCGAGTAACCTTTTTCTAATACGCTGCTATTTAATAGTATTTGATAGCCGGAAAAGCTGTGACTGAGCCAGAGTAGTTGAATTGAATCTGAAAATCAGTTTTGTGTTTGTAATCAAATGATTTAAAAAAAAAAAAACACGTGATATCAGTGGATGGAACTGGCAATCTTAGAGGTTAATATCGTTAGGCAAGCGTTGAATGATTATGCTTACATTGCTTCCACTCACGTTGCTGACCAATATGCCGCAATAGTCTGGCGCTCCTTGCTTGGCCCACAGGTTGAGGCTGAATGCAACCGAATCGCTGCCGTCGCCCATGGCCATGCAGGGCTGTGTGCGGTGATCCCGTGCATGGACGGCGCCTGTGTAGCCGGAACTGAATTTCACCTTGATGTTCATGGTTCCCGCCTTGCACGTGGCTGTTACATGGGGCGCAAACTCGCCGGGCACCGTCGCCGGCTCCTGTGCGGTTATCTGTAAAAGGAGAACAAAGTGATATAAAGTTTTTGCTAATTACTATGACCTACTTTAGGGACCCTGGGAACGCACTTAGGAGTAAATGGTAGAAATTTTTTTAGCCAACTCATTGAGTAAGCATGGAGAGCCATATGAACACAAGAATTCTAATTAATTTTAATGGTTAGCCAACGAGTCAGCAAAAGTCGCAATTAATTGCAAGCGGCAACGGCAATAGCAGACTCGAAAGCTTGGAACCTAGAACTTTGGCTTCCAGTTTGGTTTTCTATTTGAATTTGAGTTCTTTGGCGGCCACAGCGGGCCGGCAAAGCTGTATGCTGCACGTTTTGGGCCAGTTTCAGGTCCAGCTCCAGTCGCGCACTGTCAAAGGCATTTGGCTTGAAGATAATTTATTGGCATGCTCTCAACTTGGGCAAGTTGGGCAACTTGGGTTGCCGTCGCGACGTCGTGATAATTGAATTTGTGCTCCAGCTCCAGCCAACTGCAAAGTCAAAGCTTAGCTGGAACTGGCGTTTCAGACCGTAGGCGCTAGATAAGCAGCACAAAAGTTAAGTAAGTCATGTCATGACAATCGCACTGATGCCGCTTGCTATTTTCTTTTTGGCCAGCTCACGTTCTTGGGAGTCGGCCCTCAGGCTGGGCCAACTATCCGGAGCGCCTGTCTAACGAAACCCGAAACAATTCCCTACGCCTGACAAGCCCCATTGATATATGTATATTTACTTTCGAAAGGTGCCCAGAGAAATGAGAAAATGTTGATCTACAGTCAATTCGGCAACTGCCCGGTCATTAAAGCTTTTAATATTGCAGTCGACTCTCCTTTTGATTCTGTTGCGGCTACTGTGCGTCAAGTGAAATGCAGCAGTGAATCGACCCAATTTCAGCTGCAGCTTGTGTATGCCAAAAACATGTTGGCCAGTGTGCCACTTTCTAAGCTACTTTGGAGCTTGATGCCAACTAGAACGTCCACTTTGCATCGCATAAGGAATTTATAGCTTTGTAACTGCAGCGCTTGTGGGCCCCCCGAATATCCATAATATTGTTTAAGCCAAGTTAAATGCAGTCCGCTTCCTTTGTCCCAGGCTAGCAATTATAGCCACATCTTTTGGCGGCGCAGTTCAATGCGCGCTGCCAACGCTCGAGGGTCACATACAGCACGTAGCAAATGCAATTCCAATTTTATATCCAGCTCCAGCTCCAACTGCAACTCCCATGACAATTTGTCGCTTGGCAAAATGCAATTGTTTTGTATGAATTTTGCATTTTGCATTCAGTTACAGAGACCGCGACAAAGCCTCAGAGCCTCAGAGCCTCAGCCGGAGCCAGTCAATTAAAATTGTTTTTGCATGCTCGTTTCGCTATCGTTGGGCTTGTTAAAATCGCAACAAAAATTGTTGCCAGCTGTTGGCCTTTGTATTATGCAACACGCTCTGATTGTTGCTGGCTTTCCATAGAAACAAAATAAAAATAAAAATAAAAAAAAAAGCCAACAAACGAAAAAAAGCGAAAATCTCAAACACAATTAGACACTTGCGCTGTCAGTCACGGCACAGCCATTGCTCCAGCTTCGAGCACCAGGGACCATTAAATCCAATGAGCCGAGGCTTTGATTTTGATGGATTTAGACTGGCTCATGTGCTCAGTCATTAGCCAGTGCCTAGCCAGAGCCGCAGCCGCAGGACACTTGGGTGATTTTTCATAAAATTCCTTTCAGCCTGCGATTACTGGCGAAACAAAAGACTTGCAACACAAACTTGTTTGCCGCACCGCATGTAAATCGTATCAAAATCAGAGTCAGCTCCAGCCACGCACAGCTGGAGTTACCTCCAACTGGACAGGCCGGCTGGTTGCCGGGCTGAGCCATTAAGCTCTGCCCACTGATAATTTATATAGCTGCAAGGGGTCAAACACTGTTGCCGTAAACCAAAAGTCTTTTGACGCGGCTTTAACCATTTACTATTAGGAACAGAAATGTGTGCAATTAGTACTAGAAAGTTGCCGGCGAGGAGGCAATTAACTGCTAAAGAATGACAAAACTGCAAGAAACAATGTGAAATACGAAGTAAATACAAAATCTGCAAGCAACAACGAAGTACATATACGCTTACCAAAAGGTGAAACTTTAAAAATATTATAAAAAATATCTTTATAAGAACTAATTAGCACTAGATACACCTAAATTTGGCAAGTAGATCAAGAACATTTCACTTTTTATATACACGTTTGAGACCCATATTTTAGCCTTGAAATATACGAAGAATGCATTTTTTATGTTCTGGAGCTGAGGGAACAATATATACACCCGTTAAATTAAAGAGCACTAAGATCCCAATTAGAGCACTAAGATCTGTTTTTAAAGGCATATTGAACTTATAGGCATCTGTATTACGAAATATGTGGGGAAACTGATAAAGCGTTACCACTTGTACTGCATAGCTGTAATGCTCTTTCCAAAGCAAAGTATAACAATATGCATGTAATTTATGCGCACAACTAATTTAACTTAAATTGTGGCCAGACTTCTTATACAAGCGCACACACACACTCTCATATTCCGGCTGGGTGTGTTTCCTTTTGCTGCCTTTTTGGAAAACATTAATATTGCGCAATAGTTGCTTAGCGATACAATCACCAGAGTCCGAACTGCGACTAGGCGATTGCAGCTGTGCATATTTTCGACTGATTGCCAAATAAATTCGCTAATGTTAAAGCCGGAGCTCAAAACAACAACTTGTGTTAGAAGCAAAACGAAACTCGTGCATAACAAAAGGCGGCCTCCAGAACGATGGGGCTGTTAGGTGGGGGGGCGCAGAGGTTGTGCGCCTCAACATATTTTGTGTGCATTTGAATTTCCGCTATGCGACTGTGCCGTAATAAAGCTTGCCAAGTAAATTATAACATAAAGCCCCGGACCGACCAGCCGGGCCACTCGCATGCAGTCTCCGTCTTCAAGCTGGAGCCTCCAGTCGCCAACTTGCTGGCTGCCAAGCTGCTGCTGATTGCAAATTGTCACGGTATTTTCGCTGGCAGCGCATAAATTGCCGTTTAAGCAGTCGCAGATCGTATTACAGGCGCTGTACAATCGCCGCAGCCGTCGCAGTTGGCCGTATTTATGTTTGGCGTCGAGTTTTTGGGCCCGACCAAAAGCTTAATGAAGCCAGAGCCTTGGACAGGCTAAAACTACTCTTGATGCTGCCCGTTTTTGTAATGAGAGCTGGCTGTCAAAAGGCTTTGCTTGAAACAGCATTTTCGCACAGCCCATTTGAGCTTTTCTTTGCTCCTTTGGAATAAAAATAAGAGCTGCAATTAATGTCGCTGTCGCTACAATTAAATTTCAATTGTTGGCGCACTGTTCCATTGATGTTTTGACGCTGACGCGCTAATTTCATGGCACGTACCCTTCTGCACG
The DNA here is from genome assembly GCF_003285875.2 of Drosophila novamexicana. Taxonomy (NCBI): domain Eukaryota; kingdom Metazoa; phylum Arthropoda; class Insecta; order Diptera; family Drosophilidae; genus Drosophila; species Drosophila novamexicana. The sequence goes on along the minus strand of NW_020824809.1, from coordinate 886,235 downwards.
TTCTCAGCCGCCCCAGACCCAGACCCAGACCTAGACCTAAGCCCGGACCCGGACTTGAACTTGGTATTGGCGCTGCTGCTGCTGCTGGTGCCGTTGCTGTTGCCGCTGTCGGTGCCCGAAGCAAGGCCCCTTTCAACACACGCTTTGGTCAATTGTATGGCTTTTACGCTGTCGTAGCTCTAATATAATAATATGCACTTGTGTATGGCCTTTTGTTGCTGCTGCGCCTGTTGCTTCTGACCAGCAATCAATAGAGAAAGAGTCTTGTAACTTTTTCTTACTGTTAACTGATGCACAACAAAAAATTCCATAGAACATGTCATGTGCCTTGAACATTTTCTGCTTATTTATGTGTTTTACTAATTGTTGCTTTTTGAGTGGTTTTTACTTGGCAGTTGGCCAGCCGCAGTTGGCGTTCTTTTCTTCTTACAGTAGCCAAAGAAAAATTTCGTTTAATGGCTTTTCCATAAACTGAACCACTTATGAGCATGGCAAGCACTTTCTTCGTCTTTTCTAATGTGATTATCTGAGGGCATCATGCTGCTTTTTACGTTGTATTGAAATGGGCTAAAATGTTTTGAAAGCTGCCTTTAATTGAATTTATCTCGGCTATAACCCTCTTAACCCAATAACAATATTGCTGGGAAACTGCCGAAAGTTCTTGCCATAATTGTATAACATTGGGCTCCCAATTTAATTGTCATTAATCATGATTTGAGTGGTAAAATTATGAAACAACTTAAGTTAACCCCAACTTTTTCTGAAATGGTAACGAAATGCAGCTAATGTGAGACCTGTCGAAAATATGTAGATAACCATTAAATTAGTTTTCTTAAGACCACTTTGTATCGTGATTTTTGGTAAGGTCAAATCATGCGACACTTTCTTTTATTTATTAATTTAATTGCTTGAAATTGTTTACTCAGCGCTTTAATGCACGAAAATCCCATCGTTAAGCGCCTGGGCCATACAACGCTTTCCGAAATGCCCTAGGGCACTGAGCAATTTTCATAAACGCCACTTTCCATGCGCATCATTTGCCAAACAGTATCTGAAAGCAACTCGGTCCCATGAAGTAACAAAAGTAGATAGTCTGTTGCTTTTTTGGAGGCACAAGTTTGGGAGCGTAAGCCCCAATGACGGGCCAATAGACAAGCACAGTGGAAATTTCAAGAGACAGCAAACAAAAATGCAACAAAAGCAGAACTGGCAAATGGTTTTTCCCATTAGTTTCAAATAAAACCCACTTTTACCCCAGGTAAAAAAACAATTGCTAAATTGTAGTTGTTGTTGTTGCTGCTGGTGACTGCGTTGAGTGACAGGGCTAAAAAGTGGTAAGAGCAGAAGCAGAAGCAGAGCAGTCCGCACTGCACGTGAACAATGCAAGCTAATCAAATAATGAAGTGTACTAACCGAACCTAAACAAAAGAAAGAACTTTCTCCGTTGGCGCACTGCTGAGAACCAACTACTGCGGCCACTGCTTCTACTGCTACTCTGCTGTTGCTGATGATGACCCAATATGCCAAACGCTTTTGCATAAATTTTAATGAATTTTACGGTAGACTGGAAACTGACAACTGCCAACTAAGAACTGGCAACTTCCCCAGCTGCCAAGTGCTGGCCAGTAAACAAAATAATTTGCACTCGAAATCAACGCGGCGTTAAATTGCGTCAACTCAGAATGCTACAGGCCAATAGATTTCGTGGTCAGATTGTTGACATGACATAAACACGCTTTTTGTTTATATTTCTTTTGATATTTTTTTGTTACACTGTGAGAACTATGGCCAGCATAGACATCTAGCTGCGCAGCACACTCAGCTGCGCAATCTAATGGCAATAGCAATCGGCATGGCATTCTGGTCTATACCCAGTACCTGTAACATAACTAGTCACTTCGTCTCCAGACGCAGACACACTACTAACCCAGTGGCGGTTGCGTGCGGCCAAGAAACTGGTTGCTCTTCTAATTGCCCCAGTCCAGCGGTGGCTAGTACGAGAATGACAACCCAGCGAGGTGCAGCTCGGCCAGTTCACTTCATTGCATTCAATTTTGCGGTCGATATGATTGGATGCGAAATGAAAAACAAAAACAATAACAAAAACTGGCTGGCAGACTGTTAATTAGAGCATAATGCCGTGCATCAGAAATGTTCTATTTGCATTCTGTGGTTATCAAAAGCTTAAAAAATAAACAACAAGCGACCCGGCTGAGATCTATTTAATAGTTTTGAATGTCTTTAATGCCGGGTAGCTGTACAAGGCCTTACCCGTTAGTTTACGCACAAAGCAAAGACTCATATAAAAGGAAGCTGGGATGAAAGAACTTCAATCAAAATAGCTTCAACAATCATCAAGTTTGTTGCCTAAGTCTTTTGTTCACGTTGCTGCTTTGATTCTAAGAATACATTCAAACTAAACGAAAAAGAATGATTCATATTTCGGACAGAAATCACTACATTCTTATACAGACATATATATATATAAATGGTAAAGATATATCAGTGTCACCAGCAAGGCATCTCACAGACATAGATCACTTAAAATTACATCTGTGAAACACTTGTGTACCGATTCGCTTGTGACTTTTCGCTACATACCACCAGGCTTATAATGTATTGTATTGTGAAACCTCCATAACTAAGCCGTCGCCCAACTGAAAATATTTGCGGTCGAATAAAACGCGTCATTTTTGGTCAAATACGCAAAATGTTGTTTTTTATGCCCTGAACTAAGAAGGGTATAATAGTTTTGTTCAAATGTATGCAACAGGCAGAGGGAAGCATCTACGACCCCATAAAGTATATATATATTTTTGGTCAGCATCAATAACCGTTTTGATCTAGCCATGTCCGTTCGTATGCATGAATGCGTTGATCTCAGAACCTATAAGAGCTATAAGAGACTCAAAATGTTTAACGTTGATTTTAGTAGCCGCGCAGCTCGAGTTTGCTTGCGATAATCATTTGCCCCGTTTCCAACTAATCATTAAAATTCGATATTCGATATATATATATATTAACCCTATTTTTGAGATAGTATCGTAGGTTTTAAGAGCGTTATGACATGTAGCTTCTATATACTATTATACAGATCATGTATTTTTTATTTAAAAGTAATAAATTACAATTATAAGTTTATTGTTATAATTGTGAAATAGTTCGCCGTGCGTGAGTTACATCTGGTGTTGGTATCCCCCAGTCGGGCAATCCCGACTAGAGCACTCTTGTTTATTATTTTTTATTACTTTTGTTTGTTGCCTTTTTGTATTTAACGTTCAACAGTCGAACGCTATGACGTCATGCCAACACACATGCATATACTTAAGATATATTCATATGTGGACACTTGCCATATACATACATATTCCCCCAGCGTGTGCGTGTGTGTGTCTCTCGGAAATTAGCATATTTTGTTTGCTGTGACATTGAAATGGATTTTAATGGCCCGTAACAACAATAATAATAATATCAGCAAAACAACAACAACTGTTCGCTAAACTCTGCTAATGGGCAAGTCAATATTTGTATTGCATTTACATTGAGGCGACAATTATAACATGGTCGATAGTTGTCGAATGCGTTGTGCATTTTAAATACCTGTCGATGCCCAAATATCGAAATCTACCATTTCGGCTGTTGGTCTTTGTGTGAACAACCTTTCAGACTAAAAGCAGAAAACGCAAGTTCGTTTCTTGTTTAATGAGTGTGAAAAGCAAAGCGGCGTTGAGGCAAAAATAACAGCAGCAACAACAAAAGTACCGTAAGGTAGCTAAATTTCAATTTAACAGATATTCAACACGCACTCATATGTGTGTTTGAGTGTAAGTGTGTGTGTGTGTGTGTGTGTGCAGTCTTAAAGACAAACTTGGTAAACTTATATTATAATCTTCATTAACAGCCATATCCTCATAATGAACACTAAGCCCTTTTTCATCAACATCTTCATCATCTTCATCATCTTCATCGTCATCATCTTCATCTTCATCATCTCCATCATCATCATTCTCAGCAATTCAAAGCTGCTTCGCTGCGTTTGTTTGCCGTTGTTTGTGCTTCAAGGTTTTGTGAGTTTTGCATTAGCTAGAGCTAACAAAGAGCTAAGTAGTTGTTGCTGCCTTTTATCGTTGTTGTTTTTGTTGTTGTTGTTGTAGCTGTCGTTGTTTTGCATCTAGTTGTAGGCAGCTCTCTTCGCCACTTGCGGTCGCCAAGCCCAAAACGCCTTTTAGACGCCCCACGTGGGCGCTGGGCACTGTGCTTTATGTTTTATGATGTCATTTTACGCGGCCGCTGACATCAATAAATAGTTAGTTCAATATACCCGTTATGCATATGGCTCTGCATACGTAGAAACTGAAAGTTTTTGCTATTTTCAGCTGTCAATCAACTGGCCACAAGGTACACAGAGCCAAGCTGAATAAAGGCCTGCGGCCAAAATAAATTATTGTGTATTTGTGCTTGGGCTTTCCATCGCAGCTAGAAGCTAACTAGCTAACAAACACAGACACACATTCGCTGCGGACATGCAGCTGCTTAAAGACCGGCTTACACCCATTTCAATTGATGCCAAGCCTGTGCAGCTGTCGCTTTAATAGATTTGTGCCATTTCATAAGCCGAAAACGAAATCAGAGCATTTCACGGCCGATCGCAGACAATTGAAAATTGGCTTTTGGTAAAAGGGCTTGCGAGCAGAGCCATGGTCGGTAAAAGTTTCGATATCGGTCAGTGGCACATTCGAGAAGTGAAAAATCTGAGAACAAGCGCTCAAGCGCACAAGTCGCTTGAATTGCCGCCTAGCTATTGATAGGCTGACAAACTGACAAACTAGCGAACTGGTGAACTGGCGAAGTGAGCAACTGGCGCAGCTGCGGCCGCTGCACAGTTCATTAATTTGTCTTGCCTGGAAAATTGCCGTGGAAAATTCACGTGCTCGCAGCGAATGTTGTTTGTACGAGTTTATGAGTGCCCCATGAAAATGGTCAGGTAATGTCAGAGCCCGCGGTTAACCTCGTTTTTATGCCTGGCCCATCCAGAACAGTATTGTATGCAAATGAAAAGTGAAATGGTAGAAAACTACGCGAGATGTGCGACTAGTTATAATTATTTTTGTACTTCTGCCACTCTTATAGGCCAGAGGGGCCCCTGGAGTGGATGTTGGTGCTGGTGTTAACTTACCTGTGTGACTAGCAGCGCGCTGAGCAGCAACCAAAGCGCCGTCATACTCGAACCGGAGCCGTGAGCTTCCTTTGTGTGATGTGTCATTGTGGGGCACGTTCGTTGCTTAAGTCTTTTGTTTTGTAGCGCCGCGTATCCGAATCCTTATGGCAACTGCAAAAAGTCGTTGATCAAGCAGTTTGCATTAAGCAATTGTACAAATTGTTATTGCAAATTATGGCAAATTTCATGCGCCTCACGCAGCTAGCAACTGAAAAGCTGCTCCCAGCTGCACTTTATAACGAATTACTCATTCAACTTGTTATTGTTGTTGTCGGGCTTGTTGTTATTTTCAAATGCTCATCAGACATTGACTCATCAATGCGAGAACAATGCGAGCTTTTAACAATTGCTTTGCTACCTTAGCTAGCCGATCTCCTGCGGTTTATTGCCTCGCTTTCGACTGCACAGCTGCAGTTCAGATAATTTTGAGATTTTTGTGGTTTTCTAGCCATAACTTTCTAGGAAAGTTGAAGTACTTGAACGTGACACAAGTGTGTAGACAGCCGGCTACATTAATTTCTAATCTTTTAATATGATTTTTTATCTATGAAACTTCTGCTGCAAAGTGGACCACAAGCGGCGCATCTGTTGCTCACGTACACGATTTCATTTTCTATTTCACGTTGGCTGTAAAAACAAAATTAAAAGCGACCCCGACCTGATTGATCTGAGCACCGCGCATTAAACTTTAAAATGAAGCTGCTTTTTTTCGAGGAAAAGGTTTCGCCAATCGCTTCAAATGAAACAACGAGAATAAGTGTTCGAAACAAGTTTTTCTGCGATACACATATGTGTGAATACCAATTGTAGGTATCGAAAAAAAATATAAAATAAATGACAATAATAAATTGGCGCGCTTTATAAGAGATTGACAAAAAAGCGCTAGCTGAGAGCGCGCTTACGTCATGGGATCGCATTGCCGCAAAAAACAAAGCCAAATGGTTGAAATGTTCATGAGTGCGATGCAATGTGATACAATAGTGGCTTAAAATCTGTCTAAAGCCTAACCAAAGAGACTTATTAATTTTTCCTTTCTGAGTAGTTTTAAGCGGAAATAGCAACACACCCACATGCACATGCACATGCTCAGCTACACACGCACACACAGTTGTTGAGAGCATTGAGTATACATCTAACATTTCATGCAAAAGTTAAACCCAACGAAATGGTTTTGGTGTGAACACATTTTATGCAATAGCGCTACAAATATTTGGCCAACAGTTGTTCGCTTTTCGTTAAAAGTACAAGCAACAACTAAGAGAAATCATCAGTTTGGCTTAAAGCCAAGTTAAGAGCGGCACTCGCAGATCGGAGAGCTACTCGCAGATTCGCGCAAGTTCCAAGCATTTCACTTGACAACTTCTAACATTTCCTATATACATTTTGTTAATTATTTTGTAATGTTTTTCCATGAAATTTGCCATTTGTATTTTGTTGTTTATTTATGCAAAGTGTTTTATCTATTGCTTTTTGAATTCACTTCGTTGTTGCGCTCTTTGGCTTATTGTTGTAAACGAGCAAGCACGTGAAAACAAGTTTTATGCAACAAGTTTGGCTGAATTTGTTGTTTTTTTTTTTTTAACTAACGAAAACAGTTTATTGTTGCTTTAAACATGTGTTTGGTTTAAATTAAGGTAACTACACTCACACAATATTCAAAATTTATTGTTTCTGGCTGTTCTGAAACGCGCTTAACTTAAACGCAACTGGGAGTTAAAGTTTCCGCTTGACACGTTTGCAACAACTTTACGGCTCGAGAGTTTTGTTGGGACTGAAACTGGCAGCGTGGGGCCGTTGCTTGGATGCTCTGGCTCCAAGCTGAGTTAGCATTGGCTGAGTTGCCGCTCCGTTGCTGTCATTCGTTGTTGTTGTTGTTATTGCTGTTGTTGTGTGTGCTCTGCGCTGTGTGCTCTTTGCTTTGGCTTTTTATTGTTTTGTGTTTACATACAGACATTTTTTTCATGTCTCGCTTTTTGGCCACATCTTTCGTTTGTTTGATATTTCATCCACATCTGCTGCTTGTGACGGTGAACCGTGTTGCCAGATCGCTGAAAAATGATTTAGTAATGTGCGCCAACCTGGCCTATTATCATTCATACCGTTAACGTTACGCTCTTGCTGATAAAAGTAAAGCAGGCACGTGTATATGTGTCTCTTCAATGCATGTGTCAGTGTGTGTGTGTGTTTCTGTCTGTCTGTGTGTGTGCATGTGTAACGGTGGTTGCTATATGCACGCGTACAAAGACTTGAATGAATCGATACTCCCGCATTTTTACTATCAGCCGCATGCGCACTAGCTCTATGAGGGTAACATTGCTCTGAGAATGTGCACGTAATTTAGTGTTGATAAACGCAGTAAAAATAACGGAAAAATTGCACTTTTTTAGCATTTAACGAGGGCAATATTACGTTATTTTGCATAAGATTGCATTGTAATTTGTTAAGTTTTAGCTAACTAAGAATTGTGAAAGGTGTGTTGATATTTTAATAAAAAAATTCCCGTGTTAACCCTCTCTACATCCATTGCATTCTCCCAATAGCTCTCGCTCTCGCTCTCTCACGTTACGCATTACATTTTGGTGGGAAATTAATATATAACAACTCGACTTGACGCTCAGTGAAAATTTCATCACCGTCGTTGATAGTTCAGCTATTTTTTGCATTGTGTGCTCGAAATTTAACAACCAAATTTGAAAAAAAGAAGCATTTTTGTGTTCACTTTTGATAATTAAATTCACCTAAAGTCTAACACGGTTCCATTAAAAATTTAATTACTTAATTACAAATCAAAATAAACTGTGAATTCCTCTGCTCAGTTTAGCTAAGAAAAAGGTGCGACTCAAACCCAAAGGAATTTGGAACTGCCAAAAATCGAAACACGGTAAAAATTCTGTATCACTAAGTCAGTCAGACTCTGTGTGTATGTGTGTGCGTGTGTGTGTGTGTGTACGTGATAAGCGTAGACAGACGCCGTAACAACAAACCCCAGGCAAAGGCTGAAGCAGAGGCTGAGACAGAAGCGCTTTATTGAATTAGACGTTACACAAAAACCGCTGGACGATTGAAGCGCGAGGTTTGGCAGCCAGCTAACCCACAAACCCACAACAGAGGCAGAACTCTGACCATAGTGGGAGGGGAAGGTAAAGGGGTAGTGGAAGTGGGGAGATAACTTTGGCGTTTGTTATATGCTGTGCTAATTGGCAAGTTAGCAAATTTTAATTAGAGCAGTAAACAAATGAACACGAGTATTTATAGCAGACAGCCCAGAAATATGCAACGAATCGCGTTTTGTAATTTAGCTAATAAAAGATACACACACACCCGCAAAAACATACACACACACACACACACAGCACGTGGGCGGACGTGCCAAATAATGTGCCTGCGTATTTTAAGCCACAATGTGTGGCTGTTTTTTTTTCCTTTGCTGCTGTTAGCGTGCGAGTCTTTGACCTCTGCCGTAAGCGATGTCATATTTATGTCACATTTTTGTCAGTTCCCGAGGTTTCTTATTATATGCTGCTTTAATTACCGTTGAAGGTACATTGAACGCCTCGTTCATGGAAAACTGAAGTCAAGTCAAGTCTCATGAATCAAGCAAATGTGCTACCTTAGCTGTCTGAAAAGGAAATGCGGCCTGAAAATGGCTTGGATATGGCTGCAGGTGTTTGCCTCTATCTTTTGCATTTGTGAGTCAGTAGAAAAATGAGCACCCGTCCCTGCGTCTATTGTTATGTGTGCAATCAGTTCGGGAACTGTTTTAAGGGCACACAAAACCTTCTCCTAAGCCACAGCTCATTCTCGTGTCGACGTTGATGGATCCTTGTGACCACTGAGCTGCAATCTAGCCCCATTAAGTGGCCAAACGGTGCAAGGTTGTTTGAAGCACAGAATTCAGTTGGCTTAAAGAAAGCTGTGGAAATGTAGAGGACCGAGTATCCGATTTTGTGCGTGTATGTTTCAGCTATTTATAATTCAGCTTTTTTTTTATAAAATTGCCCAAATGGCGACTATTTTGATTTAAGTGTTACAACAAGTACAGCAAGCCACATTGTGGGCTATGCAACAAACTGTTTGCGGGAATACAAAAATCTATTTCTGTTTTGCGAAAATTCAACATTGTTGGTTTCCTTTGGGGGCTTTTGGAGCTGTAATGTAAGCAATCAAAAGTTACAGATACAGATACTGATTCATCGTTGTTGTATTTTTAGCAAAAGTTTGCGTGCAATAAACAATTTGAGACACTGAATGAAATAATAAACACACATTGCCAATATCAGCTTGCTTGCCACCAAATGTGCCATTTTCTGATTCCGTTTTTCGGCACACTCATCTGTCAACTTTGACATTTGTATTCAAGGATGTGTGCGGATGCGAGCGAGCAAGCGAGAAAGAGCGTGATTTTGGCGAAATGGCAAATGTCGCACAGCGGCAAGTAGGAGCACCGACACTTGCACTCTCAAACACACACACACACACACACACGCACCCACCCATGCATACTGAAACTCAAGCCACAAGAGAACTGTTTTTGGTGCGCCCACGCAAATGTGGCACAAAGTAAGCTACAGTCCAGACCAAGTGACGCCATTGCCGAACTACATGGCGTATGCGTAATATAGCCAGCTTTAAATAGCCCATAATGAAAGCTTATATCATAAATGCAAGTCCAACATTGTCCGAATCCTAGCTTCATGCATCTTTTATGACGCTGTAAATTTGCTATTTGCAATTCCAAGTCCCATTCGCTGTCTAACGAATTTCAATTTATGTACATATCATTAGAGCCTGACAAGGACATACTAGAGAGCAGACCAAATTGCGTCTAAGGCCGTTGTGTCAATTTGTAGCACGCACACGCTCACTTAAGTTTTTGAGTGAGCAGCCGTAAAACATTTCTAAACTACAACTTTAATACGAGGGTGGATTTAGTCAGCATGCCATGACTTGTTTGAATTTTCCGACGTAACAATTTCAATTCTTGGCGCTGTGAGATTCACCAAAAGACGCCCTTGGGACAAATTAAGTTAAAGGTTTGAGATTTTTGCTTTAATCTCACACAAAGATATATTTCGTATGTTTGACAATGTTTTTCTATTATTGTGCTAATGTGGCAAATACTGTTCTAGAAATATGAGTAGAGTATCGTACGCTTAGTTAACGCGCTTTTCCTAAGCCCTGGTAGTCACTAACGAAAGTCTCCAATGAAGTATATGGATATGCTTGTTTTAGCCCAGGATAAAGAAAGTTGTAAGGAGTTTTATCATAATATCTCCCTCGCACTTGTCCGTTCGGCCGGGTGTACGAACACAAGATTGGTAAAATGAGTATTTATCATTGAATAATAACAATTATTATTGTTATTTGTTTTATCTTTTGCCAAAAGATCGAAACACTCAATCGATTTTCATCGATTATGATATACACTTTTATCAATCAGTTTAATCTGATCGGTTGTATTAATGTAAGTTTATTTTACGACTTTATGCTTCTTACCACGAGATTCAAACTTTGATTTCAACTTTTGATTGTTGAGGGTTGAGCTTTAGTTTCAGCATTTTATTTACTTAAAATATGCCAAATTAACATTATTTTTGCATAGGGCTACGTTTTCCTACATAATTGTTTAGTTTTTAAACAAGTGGTTCGGATCATATTAAGAAAGACATTATAATTCTATGTTCGAACTGTCTAGATTTCGGCCCGTTTTCAGCCCTTGAGTTTTCTTGGCCTTGTATGCATATATTTCTTTATTAGTGCTTATCAGGTTTGTTCAATCCAATTTAATTACTGTATTGCACCAACAACAAGTAAATTTACGTAACATAACAAGATACCAGTAAACGTATTAAAAGTTTTATATTTTCTTAATTAAATAGAGAGGCTTCAGTATGGAAAAGTATACCATATTGTAACAAAACGACATTTTCCCCTACAATATTTTTTCTTACTCTCAGTTTTGCCTGTATCCTTTGTCCTATTTCGCGGCAGGGAGTGCATTGAACCAACAATAATAATCGTTCGAGTTGGTCGCACATACCAACAGCAACAGCAGTAGCGACCACAGTTGAACAGACTGTCTGACAGTCAGTTGGACAGACAGATAAACAGGCAGTCAGACAGTTGGGACGCCTGCCATTTTGTCCTGAGCTGGCGACCAGATAGCAGTCTGCTTCTTTCCCTATGAAGTTTGTCGTTCGCTCGACAATCAGATGTTTGTTCTACGCGACATTGTCAAAAGTTGTTGTGACAAGCGCTGAGTAAATAAATTTGTTTCGCAAAGTTAAACAAACCTTCTTTATTCTTTAATTGCAGGATTTAGCGGATACCTTTAAAGTTGAACACGCAGCTGCAAGGCATCCATCTGAACAGGAGCTCTGCGCCACCGACACTGAACACCGGCCAACTGTTCGGGTCCATCGTTGTCCACGGTCAATATTAGCGCCATTGCAACTGCTGGGTGTGGGCGAATCTGCGCCCCGCCACCGGTAAGGCAGTGCCACATTCACATATCATTCGATGCTAGCCGTCGGTGCCATCGCCACTCACTGCCATTCACCATCAACTATTCATTTAGCTATACACACACGCACAGATATATCATGCCATGCCTTGCTTCATATATGTATGCCCGTTTTTTCCGTTCTGTTTTTTAGTTTTTCAATTCCGCTTATCAGTTCAGTTCAGTTGCCTTTAAAGCTTGGCTCAGCCATCAATTTTAAACAGTTTGCTTGCAGTGCTTGGGCACTACCTATGGGCGCACACGTCGCAAGCATAAACCCAAATGGCCCACAAGCCCGGCGCAGCTTGATTGTTGTGCGTGTGCTGGCTGCAAGTGTTGGCTCATAATGCCAGCTTGAAAAGTTTCAAGTGTTTTGAGCCCAAGGGGCGCAGCCCATTCAAATATATAACACAAGAGGTCCAACAAAACGAGAAGGCCGTGCAGCGTTTTGACTACAAGTGTTTGACATACTTGACGGGCAACAAGGCACCACCCTGCACGGGCCACTGAAATTCATTGATTTTTATTCGTTAGCGGAGTCCACAAGGGTCGCACCAAGCCCATGGCTCCATGAATGTGGCTGCTTAGCACTTGGTAGCCAGAGTCCTCAGTTGTCCTTGGCAACAGCTTGGCCAGTTGCAGTTGGGCTGGCACCTGTTGCCAGTCTGCTCGTAATCGCTAATATCCTTTTCGATGTAGTTAGTTTTTATGTTCATTATGCACACGAGTGTTTTTCTTTTATTCAAATTCAGCTGTTGCTCGGCTCAATGATTATTTTGTTTCGTTTACCCCGACTTTGGCTGCGTCCGTTCGACCATTCCAAGCTCAGCAAAAATCACCTAGTTTTCAATTCACAAATTTTCATTGCCATTCCATGTTCTACTAACACGCGACCAGTTGGTAGTTTGTAAGTGACCAAAACTAATCGACGCAACGAAAATAATTAAATAAATTTACTAATTGTTCTCTCAACAAGATGACATATGAAATTTGAAATTGGGGTTCCTTTCTAAGAATAGCATCAGCAATATCGTTATTGCCAGCTCTTATATATATATATTTTTTTTACGATTTTTACCATCTTTCACTGTGTGAATTTTCATTCGAAGTGACCGTCAAGTATACGTCTAGTATGACGGTAATTAAGACTCAGGCCAATTGGGCACGACCACTTTCTCCGGGCTAAAATCGGCCGACTAAAATATGGCGCCAACCTTAATTACGGATTACTGATCACAGATTAAAGTCAGAGCAGTATTTTATTGCATTTTATGTTTACGTAACGCTTTGAACGTTTTGCCTTGAATATTCAATTATACACATACATACTTACTACCTAAGTGTATGCCCCGATATACGATAAATGTCTATGCACTACAAGAACAATTCGTTTATTGAATGCCTTAAATTCGAAGCACTTAACTAATAAGTTGGTCTAAACATAACATTGTATTCTCTATTTCGTTCGCGTGCCGCACAGGAACCGAAAAGCAGCACCCTGAATTTCTCATCGTTTAAATCAAGCTTCACTTCCAATGTTAATTTCCTGAAGAGAAGGTAAAGACCTTAAAAGGAAACGCCCCCTTCCTTAGCGGGGAGGGGGCTTCAGTTCAGGACGAGACTAATTTGAGATTTCATATGTTTGTCTATTTTCTCTCCCCCCCGCAAATGGTGCGCTTTCTCTGTTTCTCTCTCTCTCCCTCTATTTCTTTTGCTCTCTCACCTAACTGCGCTGCACCTTTCACTTGTCTACTTGTTCCACGGCTCACATTTGAAACAACTTAACGAAAACCACAACAAACCCACGCAACAACCACACCACACACCCAACACAAACATCTAATCCACATCCACGCAACACGTGCAGATTCAGCTCGGGAGACTTGTCTTCCGAGGTCGATGATGTTGATCCCAATAGATTGCCGCCGGCTGCGCGTCCTATACAGGACCAGCCAACCAAGCCGCATGTTGCCGGCGGTCCGCCGAGCATGCCGCCACCGCCGGCGCCGGGCCAACTGCCACCGCAGCCTGCCGGCGCAGCTCCGGAGCTGTCGCTAAGCTTCGGCGCTGGCAAGGCACCGGCTTCGGCGGCTCCAGCGCCCCCGCGAGGCGTAAGCGCGCCCACCAGCCCGGCCAAGTCGCGAGAGAGTCTCTTGCAGCGTGTGCAGAGTTTAACAGGCGCAGCACGTGATCAGGGCGCTTCCATATTGGGTATGTTATGGCTAAATAAAAAACATGAAATCCTTCGCAAATTCTCGGGTCCAATTTTATCGAACTTCGTGTATCATATAATCTCCATGTTATCGACATCATACAGCTCGTAATTTCGTTTTTTCAATTCCAAATAACTCTCAATGTCAATTAATTGTATTACATCTAAACAATATCAATTAACAATTTAAATTGATTTCAATGGGTTTCAATAGAATTCACGAAAATAAATTATAATCTAAATATTCTTTTAAATTTCAGCTCTGTAGTGTTATTTCTTAATTAAAATACTAGGTGTTTATTACAAGTTACCAAATCAAAGAAGAAAACCATTTCAGTAATAGTCAACATTTAGATGGGTTCGAAATTTGCGAAATTTTAGAGAAAAGGAATTTCAGAGTTGCCCGTACAACTTCTGCAGAGTTGAACCTGGGAATGAAACTTAAATTAAATTATTTGCTTATCTCAATTAACTTTTACCACACGCAGGAGCTGCGGTTCAGAGTGCCACTCAGCGTGCGCCCACCTTTAACAAGGACAGATACTTCACGCTGCTGGTGCTGGATGATCAGAACACGGACTGGTCGAAATACTTCCGCGGCAAACGTTTGCATGGCGATTTCGATATACGCGTCGAGCAGGCAGAGTTCCGAGTAAGCTTGCGTCACACAGCACACTAAAACAATTGTGAGCCCTTTTGTATTATCTACTGTGCATCCGCAGGACATAACCGTGGTCTCCAGCGCCGATACCGGACCGGTTGTTACAATGGCCGCCTATCGCAGCGGCACCCGGGTGAGTTTTTGCCCATTCTCGGTCGTTTCGTGTTTGTTCTTAATTAGTGCATTGCGCACAGGCAATAGTCCCTGTCTGGTCCCTTCTGCTGTTAGCTGTCTGTTAATTTGCAGTTCAGCTATTTTTGCTTTTATTGCCCTCACATTTCAACTTAATTCGCATTGGAGTGGCTTAAGTGCTTTGCTGCCGTCGTCAAGCCAAGGCTTCGACCGGGCACGCATTCAATTTACGTGCAGTCCAAAGGATTCTCAAGCACTACGTTTATCAACACTTTTCCAGCATTCCACATCACTTGTGTCCGTGTGTGCATAGTGGTGATTAAATAATCCCACAACTCTTTAGTTATGGTTGCACTTGGGCCAGTAATCAAAGCACTTGCAGCTTAAGCTCTTCAAGCTGGACAGTCGTTCACAGTAGAAGTGGGACTAAAATAATTTTAGCCTAATGAGCTGCCTTGGTAGCAGTTAGCATATTTCATTTGCGAAGCTATCTTAAAACATACCAATTCTAGTACCTCAAAACTGATTGGCATTCAGTTGTATTTACGTATATAGAATTATCCTAATCAAACAGAATAGTTGCTCAATCAAAAAATGTATTAGAGACTGCTTACTGTACTTTTAAATTGAATATTCTGTTGTTTTAGAGTCTATCCATTTTCTCAAGTTATATTTGACAAACACTCTAATTCTGGCATGATATTTCTAATATGAGCTAAGTTATGAACCTTGTCCAAGGTTTGTATTTGACACAAAATTATCCGAATTTGTATCCGATAGACAAAGTATCCAAGACACTGTTGCATGCATTTTCACCACAGTTATTTCTTGGCCCCGCCTGAAAGTATGCTGTGAAACGTTTAAATCGCCAATTCCTTGATTGCTGCATAGCACGAGGTACGTGATAAAATTATCCGATGGTTACGTGCGGGAGAAGTGTATGCATTACGTAAATGTGTGTGTAAAATGAACACGTCTGCATCTGGCGGCTGAGCTGTCTGTCATATATTATTACGGAGCAGCATATATGTTGATTGTACATTGAATTCTGGGCTGAGCTTGTCTGGGGCGGTTAAATGTAATTAAATGTGTGCAAGTAATGCAGGGAGTGCGAGATAAACGGCTGTTTTTCGTATTTATTTTGTCACTTTGCATCTAATTAGTTAAGAGTCAACTAAAATTACAAAATTATATTCTGCTTTTCATATTGGTTTCTAATGTAACTTTGGAATATCACACACCAAAACAAAAATAAAAAAAAAAAAACAAAACAAATACAGGTTGCCCGCTCGTTTCGCCCGGATTTCGTATTGATCCGCCAGCCGCCGCGTGACGGCTCCAGCGATTACCGATCAACAATATTGGGTCTCAAATACGGCGGAGTGCCCAGCATCAACTCGTTGCATTCCATCTACCAGTTTCAGGTGAGTTGAGAGCTCCTTCCGAGTGCCTGTTGTGGGTGTTAATGGTGCAATCTTTCGCAATCTTTGTTATTGTTATTGGACAGGACAAGCCATGGGTGTTCTCGCATCTGCTGCAGCTGCAGCGTCGCCTGGGCCGCGACGGCTTTCCGTTGATCGAGCAAACATTCTTCCCGAATCCGCGTGATTTGGTAAGTGTATTAAACATTAAGAGCTAATTACTAATTAAGTAGCTACATTGAATCGTGGTCACATCTAAAAGACGTCCATTAATAAATAACACATTAAGCATAACGTACAAATTAAAGCTCTACACAAAACTCAAATATAAAATTTAAATAAAAACCATAGAATAACAGAAGGCACTCCGGCCGCCTTTTGCATATTCTACGGATAGCTTAGGCACTTTTTGTAGAGCTGTGTGCGTCGCCAGCGGCAGCGCTGGATATCGCCCATCGGCGATTTGATGTTGTGGGGCACGCAGGCGGAGTAGTCCCGCTCGCACTTGCCGTACGGCGACCACTTGCAGCCGTCGGCGTACTCCCGCTGTCGCAGGCACTGCATGCCAAAGCATGGGGTGATCTGTGCGAGCAAATGGGAAGGATTCGATTTTAGCTGGCAGCTATATTGATTGGGGCACATGCTGGCTGAAGCACACTTACCGTGCAGTTGCAGGCCAAGCCGTAGGCGCCGCTGAAGCCGTGGCGCTCGCTGATTGTCATCTTAGTGTATTCCTTGTAGTAGCTGCACAGATTTAGCTGGGGCATGCGTCCAGCTATAATGTACACCTTGCCAATGTCCAGCTGAATTCCGCACATCGCGTCATTATTGGGCGTGGACAGACGACCGTCACGCAGCATTCTGCGCGCTTCCGGTGTGGCCTAGGCGAAAGAAAAACGATTCGTCTGTTGAGGAATGATATAGGGGCAGGGCCACGAGTGCCGAGTGCTTACCTTATAGGTGCGCTTTATGTGCACCTTGAAGGTGGTTTTGCCCGGCTCGATGGAATTCGACTTGCGCAGAACGCGCAGCTGCACAACTGTCAAGGAAATGCTGGCATTTTAATAGAATTCTCCAAGGATATGTGAACATCCTTTACACATAGCACTTAACACCCCATTGCTTCTCATTTCTACTCACCATAATCAGCAGTGCAGTAATGCGTCTGTGGATGCGAGGGCATGCACATACAGGCATCTGCGGAGCGGCCATAAAACGCCAGCACTGCGAACAGTGCGAGCGCCAATAAACTGAAAGGCTTTGTTAATTCCATGGCGCCGTCAAGCTGGGCAGCTCCAATCCGTGTGTGTCGCCTTGCTAACACCCAAACCAATAAGAAAACGTGTGCGGGTCTGTAAGGCAATGGGAAATGTGTATGATTGCATTTTATTTTTATGACGATTTACTGCTTGCGGTAACCCAAAGCCGCTGCTGAAGGTCACTCGTCAACGCTGCATTAACTCTGCCTTACTTATGCTATAGGCTTATCTGTTAAACGTGCTGCCACCCATCACCCAATCATGCATCCATCAAGGCGCTGTCAAGTGTCACATATTACGCATACGCCCCAGTGTCCAAGTAATTAATACTGTCAATGCGTCTCGCCTGTGGCACGCATCATTATCAAGTGGGCAAGAGGTTGCTGTGTTCGCATTGTTTGTTGTGGGTTACATTTACTTTAGCAGCCACTTTATAAAGTGCACTCAACAAAAGCTGCTTTATTATCTATTTGAACAGCTCGCATATATTTTAATGGTCATTCGAATTCAATTTAATGTTATTCTCGTGTTGTGCAATCGATTCGGATGCCCCTGCATGAGCTGCACGCATAAATCGCATTGGAAAACTATTCAAAAAGTAGTTCAATTGCCGCCAAATGCATGCCAGCCATTCCATTTAGTATTGTTTATGGGAAATTCATAGAAAACTTGAGCCAAAGAAGTCGAAATCCATTGAAAAGCTGCTGCCGTGCATATATATCAACGCAAAAATATTGTATAATATCAAGAGCGGGGCGAAATAATCAGTCCAGTCAGTCGAACTCGCATTTGCAGTCGCAGTCGCAGTCCCATTTCCAGGTCCCAGTCATCGTGTCGAACTGATCGACAGAGATAGGCAGGCCCATATAGACAACATATGCAATGGCTATGCCAGGCAAAGGCAAAAGCAAAGGCAGCACCAGCAGCAGCAGCAGCGGCAGCGGCAAAGGCAATGTGGCAATTAAATTGAAATAAAATTGAATTAAAAGCATTTTGCGGAAAAGCCACTAGGAAAACAACTGAGCAGGGAGAAAGACGACGGCGGAGCCAGCAGTAAAGAGGGGATGCACAGTCGATTGCCTTATTGATTGAATGCAAGCAAGAATAATGCATCAAACTATTTATTAAGTGGCAGTCCAAAGTGGCAGCTAGACGAGCAGACGCCTCGGCCCTAATGGGCCAACTGAAGAGCGCTGCTGGAGTAGAAGCTTGTCAAATCTAGATCTGTGTCGTAATATCTTTATGTTCTTGGAATTCTTCATGAGGAAAGTTTCCTTTCAGTTTGCCTGGCTTCACTGCACATTTGTTTTGTCTTGTTTTGTATTGTTTTGTTTTGTTGGGCTGTTGTGTCTTGTCGGTCTGCATTTGACACTTTGGCTGGCAATTAACGGCGTGGATTTGTTTAACAAACAGCCAACAAGACAACAAATAAGCGAACACAAAACTGGCACGCACACATTCGTAACGTCAACAGCGTTTAGCAACTAAATCGACTGGAAAACCAATAGAAAACAAGAAAAACTTTTTACACTCGCTGCAAATTCGCACGATTTCCATTCGTTTAGTTTTCCACGATAGCAGCTCCCACCCTTCGCCATCAGCAGCCACAATTAGCGTACCCATATATCACGCAGGCATAATTTAAAGTTGGCCCCAACGAGCAGTCGGGGGCAGCAACCAGCAGGCGTTGGCGGCATGTCAACGCCAAAGCTAGTGCTGATGGGGGAAGGTGCGTGGGGATACGGGGCTGAGGTGGACTATCGATGCCAGAGGCAGCGGTGTTTTGTTGACAAGCTATACATGTGTCAATTAAATGTTATATATCATAGCACCACTGCATACACACGCACACACACACACACACACACACAGAGTCATATGCATACACACATAATTGTGTATGCATAAACACTTATGGGCTGTTGCTTTGACGTCACTTTGAGAGTCGTCTAATTGCCACACTTGTTGTTGCTGTTGTTGCTGACGTTGTTGTTGCTGTTGTTGTTCTATCGTCATCAGCATGGAAGTTGACATTTGACACTGAAACAGACGGCAGTCGGCTTCAGCATCTGACTGTCACTATGCTATGCGGGCCGCCAACAAAAGTTTCGAAACGTATGAATGTGTATAGTCAAATATCGACATGACTTTAATTAGCATTGATTTCCACTTTGCCCTTAGCCCATTTAAACGAGACCAGCAACAACTGCAAACAGAGCGGCGCGGGGAGAGCATCACATTCTGTGAAAGAAAGTGCCCCAACTAAAGCAACTGGTGCTCATATGACATATATCAGATTGGTGTCATGGGGTTGATGGGGAGATAAACGATTGCAATCAAAATCGAGATTAGATACTGACATCTTGAGACTGCAGATACACGAGAATTGGTGAACACATATTTATACTTTTAAATACCTTATATGTACTGTCGTTGAGTTTGTACTAAGCAACTGATGGAAAAGCCGATTCGTTCGTCCAAATAGACTCCAAACTCTTAAATCTAAAGCCGAAAGTAACCCAATGTTGGGTGCATACCAAATGTGGTGTGCCATATGCAGATGCATGCGATTATGTGTTTAGTATTTCTTATTACGATAAGCTCGCTTTGGCAAAGAAACTTAAGCATTAAATGTGAAAGTTTTCAAATATTACATTTTGTGCGATTCGGTTTGCGGTTGGTAGGGACCAGGTGTGTCACATTTTGGCCAAAATAACAAAAGTTTCCTCTCAACAATTTGGATTTTGGGTTGCACCCATTTTTTGTTAAATTTTAAATTGAATTTGTTTGGCTTAATCTTCGTATCACAATCTGTCATTCAATCAATTTAATTTAAATTAACGCTATTTGAGCCAAATACTTTTTTTTATACCCTGAACCCATTAAAAATGGGTACAAGGGTATATTGTATTTGTGCAAACTTCAAATGTTGTAACAGGCAGAAGGAAGCTTCTCCGACCCCATATATATATATATATATATATATATAATATATTCTTGATCAGCATCAATAGCCGAGTCGATCTAGCCGTCCGTATGTATGACCGCAAGGATCTCAGAACCTATAGGAGCTAGAGACTTGAAATTTTAGATGTAGGTGCTCCTAGTGCCTGCGCAGATTGAGTTTGTTTCCGATAATCGATAACTTACTCCGTTTCCAAGCAATCGATAAAAATCGATATCGATATCCTGTTTTTTGGGCAATTTTGGTAAATAATAAGAGCTAGAGTCACCAAACTTGACATGTACAAGAGGGTTCAGCGTATCCCCTAGTTGGGAGCTCCCGTCTAGAACCTCTTACTTGTTTTGGCTTGTTGTGATATTGTGCAACTTGTTTAACCCAAGATTCGAGTAACAGTTAAAAGAGCGTAATTCCAGAAACGAAACAGTTGAGTTGAAAGCGATTAGCTGTTATTTATTTAAATGCATTTCCAAAGAATAATTAAATATAAGATAATATACTCTCATTGTAGACTTGTTTTATTTTATCATAATACGGTAATATTTTTGGACTGCCAGCTGCATTAACTTATCATATTGTGGGAATTTAATGCTTATCATATGCAATAATTCAATTTTTTAGCAAAGGACTTATACTCTTAGATATACAAATGCATGTTTATTTAAATACTTGTAATACCCGCAAGCACAAACAACGTGACAGTGCGGCGCAGCATGTTTTGTGTTGCAGTTGAATTCATGCGAAATACAACAGAGAACGAAACGAAGATTAAATACCCTTGTAGACAAAGGGATTACGGTTATCCAGATATTGGGAAGACATTGGGAAGCTCGTAACTGCTGAGTTTGCCGAATATATCTTGAAAAGCAGAACGCTTTTCCACACAAAACGCTCCGTAGCTATATGATATATTAGTCCGATGTTTAAGCGTTTAGTTTTGATAGATCGCATGACACTTACATAACATGCTACCAAAATCAGAAAGACCGAAAAAAATGTTGATGATGATAGCTTTTAGCGGAAAAACAGAGAGACGCACAGAAGGACATGGTTAAATCGACTGAATATACTATGAAAACGAAGGTGTCTCCTTCTATGCGTAACATATTTAGTGACTGCGTCATGATACCCTTCACAATCGTATAATAGAGCCACAAATTGTGTTATTATTTACAAAGATTATTAACACTTGCCCAGACAGCGGCTTTCCAGGTAAATGAGTAACTGGGTAACTGGGTGACTGAAACTGGGGATTGAAAAGACGGAAAACCAAAAAGGTAAACAGCAAAAAGGACTGAACAGGGCTAAAAGAGAGGCAAAAAAAAACGTCGCCGCAAACCGCCTTCAAGCGTTGCGATTGGGCTTTTGGTTTTTTGCTTTGGTTGGACTTGGATGCTGAGCCAAGCGGCTTCCAGAGAAAAGCCGCATAATTAGTGGGCTTCTGGTTATCGGCTGGCTGGTCGGCTCGGTAGCAGGCCATTAAACTGGTCTGTTAATAGAGCTGCACAACTTTGTTTTACGGCCACTTAATTGAGTCATAAAACGCCGCTAATGCCTGCATAATGCATGGCATACAAAATATTGACATGTTGCGCCATTTGCGGCACACAATCACTCGACCTCTGCCGCTTGATGGCGGCATGCAACACGAGCTCGGGGCAACTAAATAGTTCCGACAATGTGGTCTTTATGCCAGACAACACCACTTTTCGCGCCTCAAAAATCAATGCACATAAAATCGAATCACAATCGAGGGAAATAAAAAGCCCGAAATATTTAATTTGTTTTTTTTTTAACATTTGATTTTATACCCTGCACTCATTGAACATGGGTAAAAGGGTATACTGGTATTATGTAATAGGAACAAGAAGAAAACATCTCTGACCCCATAAAGTATTATATATGCTTGCGATCCAGCCGTGACCTTGAGTCTATTCGTCTGTCCGCCCATATGTCTCTCAGAATATCTAATAGCTAGGTCTTTCTAATGCCCGCCCCGTACGAGTTTTCTTTTTTCCGAAAATCGACAATTTGACCAGATAAAAATCTTTATTGAAATCTTATTTATAACCATATAAGTATATAACTAGCTTAAGCTGCCAATATTAGGTAGTAGTGATCTTGTTAATAATAAAATATATATACATTTTAAGCAAAAAAAAAAAAAAAGAAAAGATAAGATAAGATCAAGAATCCTTCGTTTTATAGCTGAATTTGGGGTTGGTAGAATGTGCGGGTAACCCCTAGTCGGGCCCTCCCGACTAGAGCACTCTTGCTTGTTTTTATTTATATTTATTTTTATTGTTGTTTTTGCCACAGCGGTCATTTACTTTTCGGCTTTGCGCTTTGTGACAATTCTCATTTGTTTGACTTTTATTGCTGATTGACTTTCTAAACAATTCGTTTTTGGGGCCGAGCAGATGTATAAATAAAGGCATATATATGTATATATATATCGGTCGGTACAACAAATTTGTATCTTAATCGTAAAAAACTTCTGCAGTAAATGCCTCCTCCGTCCCTTATAAGTATTATAAGATCTCCAAGAATTACTCAAAATGATTTCTGCAATCGAAAAAACTACATTTTGCACATCATAATTTACATATTTAATTAGTTTACAAAAATAACTATTGAAATATATATGTAAAAAGCTTAAACAATTCTGTTTCTTATAAATTAACCATTTTCGAATTAATCACTCTACGTTGCTGAGTAAATAATTTCATAAGAAGTTATATTGAGGTTTGATTGATAAAGGGACTGAGCAACATGATGAATCCACAAATACATGTCTAAATGTAAAATGTAATAAATTAGAATTCATTTGTGTCGCATGCCAGATTTAAGTCGGAATATGATGCAAATATATGTATATAGGTATATGGGTTGATAGTGTGCCAGCTTTATTAATATGTCCATGACTGCACACACTTTTCGCACTAAAAAGGAAGTCTTATCGGCATTTTGTATCTTTTCATTAAATGCAATTTGTAGTATTTGCATTTACCCCGCGAAGTGTTTGCTTTCCATTTACCAAATCAAATATTTGTATAGCCACAGCTGATAAGCAAAGTGCAACGCAGTTTCCACGCCAAAACTATAAGCTCCTACTTTTTTTTTTATCTGTTTTGGTGTTTTTTGGAGACATCCATAACAAGCTGGAAACTTTCTTTGCCCACTGGCGACCTTTTTGTCTGTGGCGGCTTTTCCGCTTGCAGCGTGAGCACAATGAAAGAAAATTAAAGGAAAATATCAAAGTCACGATCGACAACGCCATAATCAGCATGATCAATGATGCCCGAGCCCGAAACCGTGGCCCTGACTGGCCAAGCAAAATATGTTTACTTTGATTAATGTTCATTGGCAAGCCGTTTCTCAGCTGAACTTTGACATGCAAATGTGGTTGCTGCTACGAATCGTGTGATTGCCAAATACATAAACGTTTTACTCTCGCGATTGACTTCAGGCATTCAGATAGACAGATAGACACCTGTTAGTTAGTATAAATGCCTAGCTGATAAGACATGTTAATGTCAGTCCTCGTTTGCTAATTGAATTTTGACTGCGACTGACGCATTACCAACAGCAACAACAACAACGGCAGCAGTAGCAGCTGCAACTGCAACTGCATCCGAGCTTGACGGCTCCATTCTAGCGTGACGTGATCTTGACAAGGCGGCGCCAGTACAAAGCGCTCGCAACTGTCATTTATTTGAAAATCGCTGCCAAAACCCAGTCATGTGCCGGTTCAAAAGTCGTTACAATTATGTTTGACCACAACTGCAAGCGCCCAAAAAAGTTGTGTTTGGTTTAGTTTACGGTGCGAACCAGCTCTCCAGCTTTAGCTTCGAATCGTGAACTTGGTTTTGCATATGTGTGCAGCCTTGATTTAATAGCTGAAGATTTGAATCATTTTCAAAAAGGGTTAAACGGAAACTGTCGCCTAGAGCCTCTTAATTGGTTTACCTGCAACTAAATTTCACTTGAAACTAATACTTATTAAATGCTGTCTGTTTATTTTTTCGTTATCCATCAAGACAGATGGTTGCATACTATTCTAAACTATAGTAAATATCATAACATTCTTAAAATACATATGAAAATTTGAAGACTCCAAATATGGAACCTAAGCGTAATATTCTATTCGATCGATAAATGCTACATTTGGTGGCCTAGCTCTTCTACTTTCTGAGTTTAGCTTATAAAATCAATTCCTAATATCGACTGTTGTAGATATTATGAAAATGGGACTAGCTATCGATAAAATGAAATCTGAACTCATCCTGCGTTTAGTATAGGAGAATCAAGTCTCTAGCTCTCTTTTGTTGATGCATATTATATCATTTTAAACCATATTCTATGCGTCCAGGGTATAAGATTATATGGTTCGCTTTGGGTTTCGGCTTGGGTCGAGTTTTATGTTTGCTTGACAAATATATATTAAATATCGGGCTCGAATCGGTACAGTTCAGCCCTTACATGAAATTTGGCTGCTTCAAGCTCAATGGATCATTAACTTCAAGTGAATGTGTACGCAGTTGCTCCTAATATGGATACATACGCTCTCTATGCACACAGACATTCTCCACATACGAGCGAGCCTGCAGTGGCTTGCATGCTGGCATCATAATGCCGAAAATAAATCTTACGCATTTCTCATATTTGGCCACTCAATACGCTCGATTGTTTCGGGTAGGTAAATAAACAAAATGTGAAATTGCCACAGTTTTTAAAGTGTCGGCGTTCGTCACGTTCGACGTTCCCCATTGAATAATCAATATTCAACATATTTGCACTGCTGTTGTTTCAAAAAATCAAAATGTTTCGTTCGGTGATTATGACACAAATTATTTCGAGCCGGCGGCTTGGGAAAGTAAACAAAACGCAGCACCCCGAGGCTTGCCAGGATGCGTAACAAGGAATTCAATTCAAAATGCTAATGTTCACCAAGAACAAATAAAACTTGACCAGCCAAATGGATGCCTTTGCCTGGGGCATACATAAGTTTGCCTCACATTGCAATCGCAGGTCATAAAAATATACATTTCTGCATGTTGGTACCCAAAAGAACTGTTTTCTTCTTGATATTAATGTGTGCATATATGCACATATGTATGTTGCTGGTAAATTTATATATTTTTTACTAAAATGAAATCAAAGCACAGACAACAATGGAAGGCAGTGTGTCGTGAAATTGGCACATATTCATGTCGGAATTTTGAAGAATTTAATTGATTTAATAAAAGCACATTTTACTCGGCAGCACTAATGACAAGTAATAAATATTAATAAATAATATCAACATAACTTTGAAAAGATTCAGAATTTAAGTTGTTTTGCCTTTAATTTAAATATATTTTCCATTATTTGTACAGGAAAGTTAAACCAATTTGCAATTGAAGCAAATCTCATTAGTTAATATGTTTTGGCTAAGAATCATTACTAATGAATTAAGTCAAGATCTACAATAAGTATTAACAATACTATTATCCATGTCATGCTTTGATTCGATATGAAAATTGAAAACCATTGAATTTCAATTAAAAAGATAAAATCGTCTTACATTTGGGGTTTTCTTTGAACAGAAAATGCTTTTGCATAGTTTACTTATACTATTCGAAATTCTATAAAATCAAAATAATTGAAGCTTACGGCTTCGTTTTTACTATTATTTTTATTTTTGGCAACTAAAGCTAAAAATTTTGAAAATTGTGAGTTCCTCTGTCAGCATTTATGAAAATTACTCAGCCTTTGGGAATTCTTAAAGAACGCATCAAATTATCATTTGAGTTATTGAAGTGTCTTAATGCTCGTTCTGCTCTGCGTAAATGTTCAAATAAAAATTCCATATTCATTCGTAAATTTGCGCTTTGACAGATCTTGTTTAATAAATTTAAAAACTGACAGACAATCAGGCAAATTGACAAACGCTGGCGACGTCAATTTGCACGCCTTTGGCCCACACAGAAACCAAACAGACCGTGTAGACCCATCCCATCCCCATCCCATTCCCATACCATAACCATATCCATACCCAATTTCAGCCCAATGCGAAGTGGGAACAAATGAGCAGCAGAGCAGACAGCAAAAACAAAAATCATTGTCAATAAATTTTGCAAGTCTGAAATTTACACGAACGAACTTTATAAATGGTTTGGTTGTCTTTGTCGCGCTGTCTTTAGCATTTCGTTTTAATTGTACAATAATATTTAATTGCAAAGCCGCACAAGAAAATTATTAATGGATTTCTGGTGGTCGCCTGCTTGTTCCCCCCCTGCCCAGGCAATACCAACAACACCCACCCGAATGTCTGACAGATAATCCCGAAACTGGCTGTGGGTGTGTCGCCAACGCCGCAGACTTGTGCCAAAAGTCAAACAAGTGTAAAATAATAAACAATCATTCCCTGTATAAGGCGAAATGCCTTAAAGACTTTACTGACTTTTCGAACCTGAGTGCAGTGTCCAAAAAATTGACACTGAACGATGTGCAGAAGAATTGTGTTCGGCGTGTTAAAAGCTTGATAAACAATGCAACAACTGACTCAGTAATAAAAATAATAAAAGAATAATTAAGCCTGCTCTTCAGTTCGTTAAAGTTTATTCCCACTTAGACTAAGTCAACTTCAATATTTTTTAATGATATCAAAATATTCTATTTATTCGAGTAGAATTTTGCCGTTGTAGTTGTGGTCAGCTTAGTATGTATCTTAAAAATATCAGTGAAAGCATCTATCGAATATTCCTGCCATTTCATTTTATTTAAAATATTCACATTTTCGTGCCCAAATATATGTCTCTCTGTATATGTACATGTATATATTTATATGATATATGTATCCATCTATTAATGAATAACAAAAATTTGTGAAAACCTAATAGGAAACACTTTTTAGAAAATGTATTTCCTTATGAACAATGGCAGTTTTCTGAACATTTACGATTGCTAATTAATAATTTTTCAAGAAACTATTTATGGGAAGTTTATCACACAAAAGCACGGGAGTCATCGTCTGCTCAAGGACTAAAAATCGAACCTTTTCCATTCCGAACAATTGCAACAAAAGTGAAATTTAACTTAACCCGATTTCGGCACGATTCATCTTCTTATATTTTGTGAAAGTTTCTAAACACACTGACTGTAAGCCTAGTCCCTTGACTTATTTGATTTTGATAAGGCGGAAATTCGCTTGACCTTATGGAATTCAATTGCTAGGTATTTTCCTGTATATTTTACACGAATTAAATTTAGTATGGCCTAAATCCCAAGTTTTGTGGCGGAAATACAAAACAAGACAGCTGCCGCTTAAGAAAATTGCTTTCGCCGAAAAAATGTAAATATAAGTCAACAGATGTGTATATATTGGCACAATATATGAAAAATCGGGCGAGCTACATGAATACAATTCCAAGAATAAATACAAAGTATAGCAAAATATTAAAATGCTGACTAAGGCATAAACGACTTTATTCGTGTGCCCAACGAAAGCAAAAGTCAACTCAAGTGCAGGAAACGCACAAGAGCATTGCAAAAACTCAGGATTGATAAAAAAAAATATATAAATATATATATATATATATATATATATATTTAAAATGCATTTGCGGCCGACAGACACATGTTTATGCAAACACATTTTGTTGTCAGAGTTGCATAAATTAGCAAAACAGCGACACTGAATTCCGAGGAATTGAAACATTTCGTGTTACTTATTTTAGGCCTGAAGTCGTTAAATGGCCAATGCCAAAAGCGAGACACATGACGTATGCGTAATATGAAAACGCCTCACACAGCTTCCCTTGACATTTTTCAGCGTGTTGGAAAAGCTTTACATAAATACGTACAAATACACATAGTTGCTAAGGTTTATATATGTTAAAAACGGATTTATGATGCCAAATTGCACAACACTGAAATATTTGTATATTTTATGGCTGCATTTTGTTTACAAATTGGCGACATTAAAAACTATTAAGAAAAAAAAACAAAGTTGAGCACAAAATTTAAAAAATAAATGCGTCGCGGCGAAGGCAAAGCGGGCAAACGAGAAGAGGAATGAAATAAAAACAAATTAAAAATAAACGCAAAATATGCTCGAACACAAATAAATAGAAAGAAATGCAGCTATGTATGTGTGCGTGAGTGTGGAAAACTGTGTCGCTGTGTCAACGATGCTGCAACTGCGGGTTCGACGTCTGCCACACTTTTAAGAGCAGAGCGCGTTTCAAAAACGCAAGCAAAACGCGCGCGTTTCTTGCTTGCTTGAGTATTTATTTTATTTTAAAATTCTTAATGTTTTTAAGTAAAAAAAAAAATAATAATAATTAATAATACCTGACTTTTCAGCTGACTGCAAAGAATGCGTGTTTTACTAAATAATTTATTTTGTAACTTGTTAATTGTTAAGCATCAAAACTGTTTAGTTAACACTTTTAAGTCACTACGGGATCTTCTTAATTTGTTCACTGTTCACATTCGGATTTAAATTGTTGAATTTTCATTTAATAATTTTTCCCACAATAATTTTTGCCGCGCCGTTGCCGTTTCCGTCGTCGTCTTCGTGCGTTCTACTTCGTTGCGCCTGCTTTTCTGCACTGAATGGTGAACTCAACCGTTTCAAGTGCTTTCATAGCCGAAGCAAGCCAGCCTCGGTTCGTGGCGGGAGAGAGCCAGCGATCGTTACAGTTAAAGAGCGAGCATGCTGCTCATCTTTGAGCTTTTTCGCCTGCTTGAGTCGTTCGCTTGTGCACCCGCACAACGTACCACTCAAGGGGCTATTGCTGCCACTGTCGGGTTTGAGAGATTTTCGCCGTCGCCGGCCGATCAAAAGCGTCAATAATTTAACAGGGAGCATGCTGCTCAAATAAGTTTGAGCTATTTCGGCCTCTTGAGTCATTTGTGCACCCGCACAATGCACCACTCAAGTGGCTACCATTGCCACTGCCTGATTTGAGAGCCTTTCGTCGTCGCCTTCTCCGTCTTCGTCGCCGTCGCCGTCGCCGGTCGATCAAAAGCGTCATAAATTCATTACAAGTGAGAGCGACAGACGAGGGGCGAGAGACGAGGGACTTTCAGTTAGCAGGGGCCAGCGGCTTGCTCAATTGCATATTTCTGCGCATTATTTTACCTTGGCAGCTTTATTAATTGCGAGTGCGGGCACACAGTTTATGCTCTCGGCGCGGCGGCAAACATATTTGGCGCCACAGCAGCGCCAGCCGATACAGATGCCACAGCATGGCCAAGAAATGGCGCATCTCAGGCAACAGATCAGGCAATAATTTAGTTATACTATAGTCCAGCCCCATAGCTATGACTTACTTCCAGGTCCACACACACATCCACTTACATGACCGGTCCAAGCGGCGGGCCATGTGGCGCGCACACGTGCTGAGCATGGGCATGGCCATGCTTCATGCTACGCCTACAACTACAAATACAAGCTGCTCTGCGAGTGTAATCTGCATATACGATAATATGTGGGAGCTGCTAGGTAGATGCCAGCAGCCAGCAGCCAGCTGACACTCATACATATATCTTTCAGTGGATGCGTCACAGTGCATATTTTAAGTGCGCTGATATAACCAGAAGACCTCCAGACAAGTAGCCACTTGAGGTACTACGCATGTATGTGGCTGCTGCCAGCTTCCAGGAATGCCTGCTATGCGGGGGTGTGACCACGATTTGTACAGAGCTCCATTAGAACGCCCATCCGCTCGACTTTGTCATTGATATTCATTGAGCGTTTTCTTGTGCCTCGCGCCAATTGCGACAATTTTTCTGTCTGCGTCATCATTTGTTATGGTTTGTTGATATTTTCTTTGGTGCTTTCAATAAATTTTCAATGTGTGCAGTTGCTTCTTCATGATTTATGTGCTGTTTGTGAGATAAATATTGGGGTTGGGCATGGGGATGGAGATGGCTGGGGCGGGGGGATGGGGATGGTTTGTGAACCAAAACATATATGTGATTAACTCGGTGATGTTTCAGCGCCTATTAGAAAAAATTAAAAATATTTTAATGATCTTGGAAATTATTATAAATAGATATAAGTAAATAAAAAACGTTCATAAGTTTGAAATTTAATTTAGAAATGAATATAAAAATAATTTAATAAACTACGCATTATATTCTATTGTTTTATTAATATCGATTTTGACTAACAAGTTTTCAATTAGAAAATAACAAATTCGTGGAAAGTTGCTTTTTGAGCCAAAAAACTTTGGCGCACATTCAGCAACATTTCCACCCAGACGTTTAATATCGTATATACTATAATACTTAAACTAATTCAATAAGCAAAATAGAAATCGGAAGTCAAGCAAAAATAAATACCGACCCGCAAACCGATTTTGGCGCTCTTCCAACAAATTTTCTCAGCAAATGAAAGAAAAACCAACAACAAACAAAGTATCATCAATACTTTATACTTTATTTCATATATATTTGCAATCAGTCTTAACTTTAGACCTCGCTGCTTTTTATCACTGCAGTTCCAATTCACCAAGTTCCCCAGCGTACTGAAGGCTGGACATTGCCATGGCGGAGTGGCCACGGCCCGTCTGGAGAATCAGAGCGCGTTGCAAGATGCCGCCGGACTTGTTAGCGGCGCTGGAAACGATTCGCATTGTTATTGCACCATCGAGCCCTACATCGATGCCAAGTTCAGCGTGCACATTCAAAAGATTGGCAACAACTACAAGGCATTTATGTAAGTGACCACATGTCCAGACCACAAGCCGCAGACAGGCCCCGGCAACGCAACGCTAAAAGCTGAAAGACTTGATATCAATGTAGATGGCGACGTCGATGTCGATGTCGATGTCGATGTTGATGTCGATCTTGATGGGTATAAGGTCGAGTGCATGTGCCGCTGCCTGCCAATTGACCTTGGGCTTAGCTGCAACTGTCAGCAAACAAAAGGAACCTAAATGCAGCCCAATTGGCAATTATCTACCAAGTGCAGTTCATTGTCTGGGTTCACGAAATTCGAGTTCGCCGCGAGTTCAAAGTACCCCCAATGCAAATCGTCTGCTTCTGCACATTATCTACGCTTTTTCGACTAATTTATTATGTTTTCATGCTTGACGCTCTCTGTTACAGGCGCAAATCCATCACTGGAAATTGGAAGACCAATCAAGGCTCAGCCATGCTCGAGCAAATCACTTTAACCGAGAAGTACAAAACCTGGGTGGATGAGGTAAGTCTCACAATTCGGCTGGCTGACTTGAAACAGTATGCCAAATATCAGATCCAAACCAATTCGAAAGCTTCGAACTTTAAATACACTAACAGCAAAGCACAATCATTTTAAGGGATGGTAATAAAGTACGATTTTCGGATTGAGATCTATGAAAAAACCTTGCATAATGTCATTCTGAAAAAGAAAATTATTGCTAAGAATTGAAGAAAAGGGTCAAGCAGGAGCATATCAGCCTGGATACCATAGTACAAAAAGTTGCTCCATAAAATTATGATAATATACTTAATGCCTGGCTACATACTCTTCTTCACCATTTTATTGTTTAGCCAATATGTATGTATATGCAGTCTTCTATGTTTTGGCGGCCTGATCAGAAAGCTGATATGCCCATTTATAGAGCAAACACTGAACGCTTAAGCCGCATTGTGCATGAGCATGTATCTGAAAGGCAGCCCAGAGCGAAGCGCACATTTATCAAACGTTGCCAATCAAAATAGCTGCAAAATCGACTTGAATTATTTGCGGCACATTTTGGGCTCACAATTTGGTTTCGGTGGGTTTTAACCCTGGGCGGTGTTGGGCCCCACAAGCCGATCGAGAGCCGGCGTTTGCTTCGAATAATTCGAACATTCATGAATATGCAAAGCGCATTAGCGTAAACAGAGTGCACTTAGATACTACGCGAATTAGTTATGATGCAACGGGTACAACGAGTACCGCAATAATTACTGTGAAACATGAGAATGCCATCAATTGCGGCATTTTATCATTGCCATAAATGGCATAGAACTCAGCTATTTGCACATTGCTTAGATAAGCTGCCAGGCATCGCGGCAGTTCAGTTATGAGCTTTTAGGTGGGTGGCCGTATACCTCATCAGAGATCTGATGCCCACAGTTCTAAGCTAATCAAAACAAACCCCTAATCAAAACAAACTGTGTTTGTAATTAAAACCAAAAGCTGGCGAGAGCAACTGCAACAACAACCAGTAAAAACGTTGCAGCTGCAATCTCCCGACTGCGCGATACTCTGTGCTCACCGTAATTACAGTCTCTAAATAATGGGTGCAAATGTGGGCGTGGCAGTTATCTATTATAAAAGCATTCCTTATCATGTATAGACATATATAAGAGTACTTTATATTCGATGTGCCAAAAAAAGTCGATCTTGTTAACTAATTTTAAATATTATGGGAGATAGGAAATTTTCTCTGAAGGTATTGGCATGAAAAACATATGAATGTTTGCAATTCGCACAGCGAAAGGGGACAAGTGATACTTCGCATTAAGCCAATATACTCGTTACCTTGCGAAACAGAGTACAACAAACGCAAAATAAGTAACAACTGCAACAGCAGCCCACACAGAACAAGAACTGTGAACTGTGCATGAAATCGAAAACAGATTATAATTTTGATGCAATCAAGCTATGTACAGTCACTTCTAAATATACATACATACTATATATCGCTTTATTCACAGATATCGGAGCTGTTTGGCGGCATGGAGGTGTGCGGCGTCTCAGTGGTGGTAGGCAAAGATGGACGCGAGTACATTATTAGTGCCTGTGATAGCACCTTCGCTCTAATTGGCGACAGCCAGGAGGAAGATCGCAGGCAGATAGCCGATCTGGTGTCAGGACGCATGCAGGTGAGTTCAGATACCAGAACAACGTTTGAGCGCTTACTTACAGCTTGTACACACCATACAGAATGTCTGCCGTCCCAGTATGGCACAGACTGGACCTGCTAAGTTGCCATCACGATCATCGGTCTCTTCTCGCGCCGAGAGTCCTACTGATGACCTAGCACCGACACCGCCGCTGCCCGCCGGGCCCAGGCCAGCCCCGATGGGCGGACCACCGCCGATTCCGGAACGCACCTCTCCGGCGGTGGGCTCCATTGGGCGGCTGAGCAGCCGCAGCAGCATTTCAGAGCTGCCAGAGGAGCCTTCCTCGTCGGTGCCCAGCACAGTGGGTGGCGTGCGCCGCGATTCGCAAACGTCGCAGGCATCAAGCATCTCGTCGGTGTCCAGGGTCGGACAGCGTCCTCCGCAAACTCAGACCTCTGTCGTTGAGGATGCGGAGGACACCATGAAGAACCTGAGGAAGACATTTGCGGGGATCTTTGGTGACATGTAGGAAATCGCTAATAAGAAACGCGGCAGAACGGCGAGCGAGACAAGTAACAGCAGCGGCTTGGGCAGCGTGCCCAGCAGCGCTGGACCCACCAGCAGCGGAGGCAGTGCCTTCAGCGGCTCTTTTCTGGGAAAGCAGTTCTCGTTCGCCTCGGGCGGCAAATCTAGCGGCACGGATGTGATCTCTACACAGCCCAGCCGACCGCTGGATGAGCCAGCAGCAGCAACATCAGCGGTCAGCTCAACCGCTAAGCTCGCTGCCAGCGTTTCGGATAGCGTCAATACAACTACGGATAACCCTACAACAACTGGCGGCTACCAGCCAGTAACCAACTTTGAGCCACAGGAACGCGTCAATCCATTCGACAAGGAGCCACACAAGTCAGTTAGCATCGCTAGCATTGGCGCTGCCTCGAATACAACCTCATCTTCATCATCAATATCCTCGTCTTCGATTTCGTCACGCATCAATCGGAATGGCAACCCCATCAAGTCACCGCCACCACCAACTGGGCCGCCACCACCGCCGCCCAATGTGAGCTCCAATGCCAACATCAACACGAATACGAACAGCTCCAGCGTCAGCGCCAGCGCCTATCGCAGCAGCTTCAGCAGCTCACTCAGCAAGGACAAGACCAGCTACGGCAACTACGACAGCACTAGTTCTATTGAGACCATAACGCGCATGGACACTAACACCACAAACACAGCTGCCACGGCCACAGGCGCCGGAGAGGCCAGCGGTATTACGGCGATTAGCACGGGTGCCGTTGGCGCCGCTGCCATAACCAGTTCGGCCTCCAACAATGATTGGCGCACGGCTATTGGCATAAGATCGGCCAGTGTTTACAGTGCGCCGGCTGCTGTAACCACAGCGGCTCTGCCTGGTGACACCTCCGGCTACGATTCCAATTCGTTGGCCTCGCAGGCCGGCTACAATAATCCCAGCGATCTGCCCTCGTACACGCGGCCCTCTTACTCACGCTCCGAGAGCAATGGTAATTATCTAGCGGTGGGCGTGCTGCTGGTCAGCCTTACGCTGCGCAAGACCTAGACTGCTAGGCTGCCAAATATATATTGAACTGCGCTCATATCCATTGTCATTAAATCTCACATCAGTACCAGTAACAGTAACAGTAATAGCATCAGCATCAACATCAGCATCAGCAGTAATATCAACGCAACTAACCAATACTCTCACAATAACCTATGACACATACATACATACCATACTTATATACTTACATACTCACATATTTTTACATATATGCCGAGATTACATATATAATGCGAGTTTAGCAGCGACCAAGTTAAGATGTAATCGATAACAACCCCTTTAGCCAAGTAGAGAGCGAATCAAGCGTTAGCCAAAGAAAATTAGGTGCCACTGTGTAATCTTCATTGATTTTCTTCATTGATAGCCAACTTTAGAAGTGTAAGCCAAACATAACGTATACGACGTGTGCGCCGCAAACTGTTTGTAAGTTCGCCACTCGCCAGTGCTGCTATTCGCTTGCCTGCACGCACGAATGTTCACAAACACAGCTAACTCGAAACACATGCCACAACCAACAGGAACTCTGCCGTACAGTAACTACTCGATAGACCGCACCGCAAACTCAGTTATTTTCTGGCTTTCTCGGCACGCACAAAGACACGCCCACACTAGACACTACAAAAGCAACAACAAGTACAATCTGCAGTCGCTTCAAGTAGTCCAAAATTCAATAGATGTATTTGCAACTGTTTCTGTTTTTATCTATAATTTATCTTCAACGTTCTCTATATGTATGTATGTAAGTGTGAGTGTGTACTATAGAGTAAAGAAAGCAAATGCAGAGTTATCAAAAGTTCAAAAAAGTTCAATTACATAGACTGGCCCCAAACAGAGATGCATACATAAGTACATACCTTCTTGTATGTATGTATGTATGCATGTAGGTTTTATTAACTGAACCCCAAATTGATTCATTTCATGATTCATAATTCATTTGAGTTACGCATGCACACTCATTACGAACTACGTTTGAGTAGAGGCTCTTGGATGACTTATACTTTATTCCCTAAGATACCTCATATTCACTGTCATATGTGCATCACTTGTGGACGCATTTTTGGTAACGCTCATTCTGTCATCTTTCATACATATCACGTTAATCAGTGTGTAAGCAATTGGCATAAGTAGTGCTAGTGTTAAGCGCGCTAGAATTGGCTCTCAACTGCACCCACGCAAAATTGATGTGCATCTAGAAGTTGATGTTGAATGCCGTTATTAACTTGTATCTGTATTTACAGCATCGAAGCAATCCGACTTGGACATCATATTCGGGGACGGCAAGACAACGACCTCTAGTCCAGGCAATGGCAAATACACGCGCTCCGGCGGTTCCATCTCTGACGCGGACATGATCTTCGGTGGTCCGCCCTCCAACTATAAAAGCGATCGTTTTGGCGCTGCCAAAAGCATGAGCATGAGCTCGAGCGGCGTTGGAGCCAGCTCCACCTATAAGATCTATGAGGGCATACAGAATGCGGCCTTCAGCGACTATAGCGATTCGGGCAGCATTAGCAGCATAAACTCAACAAGTAAACGATGGAACCCCAAGTCTGAAGAGGAGGATGAATTGGATTTAAAATAAATCCACACACGCGCACACACACATACACACACACACACACACACACACACACTACGCAGATCAAGCGGCGTTCAGAGTATTTATCATACTACACTTAAACTATAGGCAAACTGTCTTTTTCTGCCTCCGAAGTTTCCTGGTTTCATGAGGGAATGAACATAAGCATAGAAATACATAAAAATATACTCAACTGCATCAGCATTAGCATCAGCATCACCTATACAGCATATACAGCATCACCTATACACATTGAGTTACTATAGTTTTCACTATCGATACAAGTTATTTGAATATGCTACAATATATATATATATGTACCATTTCCTGTTATTCTCTATATATATTTATTAATATATATATATATATATATTAAATATGTATGCAGTTACTTCTTAGTTGCAATTTGAAAAAGGAAAGAAGAAGAAGAAGACTATGAAAATACACTACACTACACAATGTATAATTATAACCACCAAAATAACAATAATAATGCAAGTAAAGCCCATAAGTATGTGAAACTTCGATGATGACTTGACTGGTTTTGCAGCATGAGCTGGAGGATATACACTCGAGAAACGTTTTGAAACCTTTTCCATTTGAAAGTAAGAAAAATATTGGGAATAACTTTATTGACATCCAATTTAATAATTATTGAGACAAATTTGATGACATATTAAATATTGCTAAATATGCATATTTGCAAGCGTATCTTACATGTTAGCTTGCTATTGAATTCATTCGAATAATACAAAATTACCAAATTAAATTGTTAAACGAGGAGCAGAAAATGAGAAACTATGAATCTTAACATAAACTACTTACTAAAGAGCACAATCCAAATTTCGTTGGATTCGTGTGCTTAGATAAAAGACAATATAAAAAGAAAAAGAATCTTCAACTAATATACTAAATGTTTATAATGCAAACGATGGTTATTAATATAAATATATACAAACGTATATATGTACTTATTTCAAAATAATTATATATGAGCAAATGTTACATACCAAGGCATACACAAAGGCTATTACACACAAATTAAATGTTTATTATATGCCCACAAATATTATTATACAGTACTTATATTAGTAGTTAATGTTTATACACACATACAAACATATTCGTCTATGATATTGGGCTAACCCATAAAGGCAAACTATTCAACAAACTACCGAAGGGCCTAATACCAGCTGCGAACCAAGCAATGTTACATTAAAACAAATGAACAAAATACGAGAGCAGAACATAAGGATATTTCAAAGGATGCTTCGAGGCAATAGTACACATTTATATGGCTACTTACACATTATGTGGCACCGAATTGTTAATGGATTGAAAGAACAGAGGCAGGCAAATTTTCTATAATATTGAAAACTCGTGAATGTTGAAGGCAACAACGAAAATGTTATATAATGCATATGTATATGCGAACAAGCTTATTGCAGTATTAACTGAAGAGTATGCTTTAGCAGTAAATGTTTTATTCATTTTGTTACGCACATGTTTAAGCATTATTTTTAACAATAGAAAAATATTTAGATGGATTTTGTTGTTACATATCGCGAAAATAGTTAAACCAACTTTTAGCTTGGGTTGTATGTTCAAAACTTTTAGAAATATATATTTTAGTGTTGGTTTTGGCGACCTTTCCAGTTTTTAATTATTTTGTGAGGCGAACCTCGAGCCACCCAACAAAATAATTCAAATATATATTTTAAATTTTAAAAAAATAGCAGTTAAATTATTTAGTTAAAATATATACAATTGAAACGATAGACATATTTTTATATTTTTAGCCAAGCCCTTTTTAATATAAGCTTTACAATTCAGAACGATTTCCATTCATTAAAACTCTCAAATTTTAGTAGTGTTTTACAAAAGCGAACAGTTCTTTGAATACATATTACGAATTTAATAATAACGTTTACAAGAGGTTCTTGTTAATTTTAAAAACATTTACGAATAACTCTGAGCTTCATTTGTGCTCATAATTATGCACCAAAGCTAACATCATACATTACATATTTTTATCATTGATTACATGTTCTTCGCAACATTCGTAACCCAAACATCATCATTTGAATCAACTCAAATACCTAATATAACGACAACTGGCACATATTAAATCATACTCAATTGTTTTTATGAACATGTATTTACACAAATGTAGACCAGAAGGTAAACACACAGGCACAGACACAGACACAGAGTCATACCTACATGCATAAAGGCTTTACCCATTCACGTATCGTGCTAACTAACATATATCACATTAGATAATATCATGGAGCGCATAATGAATGAAACCAGTGCTGAAATATTACAAGAGTACACAAGAAACACAAAAGTAAACGAAAACACAAACAAAAATATTAAATAACAAAAGAACATATATTATAAAATACATACATAATTCTTATACATACTACATATGTTGAAAAATAATATACAAAATAAATACTCGTATTATTGTGAAAGTATAGTAAAGAAGTATCTACATATATACACGCTTACTTATATACCTATTATGTACTTGTATGTTGTCTGTAATTGCATATGAAAATCGAAATTTTGAAAATGAAAATTTACATGAATTGAATTAAACGTGCTCATTAAGCATCTACAAATACATTAATAACATTTGGAAAACAAACAAATTTACTGCGAATCTATATGTAAAAGTATTATGCATTAATATTCATTATTCATTCCATAAATAATTTCCAACTGTTCCAACGGCAATACAGCAACAACAGAAACCCAAGTAACAATAAAAGAGTTGATTGATACAAAAAAAAATTATAAATAACTAAATGTGTGCTACTTGACTTAAGCTGGGACTATTCCACGCTCAATTTCGCGTGCGTTTACCTGGAAATATTTGACATTGGCGAGAGAATAGCACAGGTAAGCCGGTTGCAGGTGCGAATCCTTGAAGTGGAAAACTGTCTGGCCAATTTTAGGCTAATGACACCAGGAAAACACTCGATCTTTCGCTGCATCGATGTCTCTTGCCGGTAATCTCTTCGTGCTCTCTTTTATGGTGCAGCGAGGCACAACATAAACATGCAATGTCTCCATGGGCCTAGACTTGCGTTTCTGGCCTTGCCTGTGCAGCTAGCTACCTGTATGGGCGGAACAATTTTGGTCGGCAGATGTGCGACAGATAAAAACCAGGCACTTGCCATGCCCCGGACCAGTCACGACGCGCCAACTGACGAAAAAACACCTCAAAACAACAACAATGCGCACGCGATCTTCCACAATGACAGCAACAACAATAAACAAAACGCAAGCCAACTGGAGTTATGCAACAACACTTTGGTTGTCCCTGACATTGCTGGCAGTCCTGGGCTGCTGTCAGGCAGCCAGCGTAAGCCTCCAGCTGCAGCCGTTGGAGAGTTCAGCCAATATACTGAATGACAGCCAGATTGAAATACGACCGCTATCGTGGCTAAGGAGCGCTCAGGATATGTTCGCCAGCCCGGCGGGTCATGTTGTTGTACAGGTGGCCAAAGAGCTGCTGCATCGCTCAGCGGGAAATAGTCAAGTGCGTGCATATTTGCATATTACAACCGAGACATAATTACTGCATGTGTCAGCTATTCACAGGTGCTCAGCTTGAATCTGACCAATTTGCTGATTATTGTGCTGCTTAAGGTGCTGATCTTTTCGGCTGGACTACTGGGAGCGGGCCACTGGAGCGGCTATGGCCATGGCTATGCACGTTCCGCTTCCCGCATAGACGTCACCTATGGCCTGGGTATCACCTCCGGCGATGACTATCTTATAATGGGTTTCTTAGCTGCCCAGGGAGCCGGCCAAGACGACTGCCTGTATGCCGCAGCCTGTGCATGTCCAAACGCAGCCTATGAGTACGCCAAGGCGGCCCGTGCGCTGCTGGGCGCCATTCAAATATTCAAGGGGTGAGCTAAGCATACATATTTAAATATATTTTCCATACCAAGCATTTATGTATGAATAACAATTCAAAGCGTACCCTTGGAGAAGCCGCGCTATAATGATCTCATTGTGCTGATGGAGCGCGCCGCCTACGATGGCTATCGAGGAGCCAGCTGCAACACCACCCAATCCTGCGATGGCCTCTTATAGCCAGGGCATTGATGCCTGCCTGTTTGTTTGCTGTTTATCATACTCGTGTTTATGTATTGTAGTACAAATGAAAAATGTATTTATATAGTGATATTGTAGTATTGCTTTAGGCTGCGGCTAGAGTGTATATGTTTAAATGTGTTCATGTGTGTGTATGTGGATTCTGTACAGTCTCATTGGCTCAACATGGAAATACATATGCTAAATGCTAGAATTTAACTAAGCTATATCTATTATTGTGTCCAGATGAGGTATCTTGCATTTAGTTCAGCGCAGCAAATTTCTCTCCAGGGCCAACTGCTCCTTGCCGCCGGTAACGGCCTTCACAAACTCCGGATAGTGCAGCAGCCCATCGTTGTTATCATCCGCAATCAGTAGAAACTTGTCAATGGCCTCTATTAAATCGTTGAATATACCTCAACTCATATATATAAGTATATTTCATAAGATATCTTACCTATAAAATGATCTAGGTCTTCGCTTGCATTTGGCAGGTAATCGTCGCGTTCGCTGTTCTTGAAGTAATCATAATTATGATGCATGGCCGATTGTATCATCTCAAGACCATCCAGGGCATTGTTGTTATCATTGTCGTGAGCCTATGTACGTGTGTATGTGTGTGAGTGTGTATCAGATATACGGCAATGAACTTCTTAATGAGAGCTACGCACCTTAAACATGTAGAATATCTTTTCCTCCTCGCTCATATCATCCAAGCTCGCCTGTATACCCATGTCCCTAAGATCATCATCGATGCGGCTGTGCATTGAGCGTTAAAAAATACAAATATTTATCAAATTAGCACGCACAACCCCCCTTGAACTCACTGCTCCTCGTGTGTTAGATGCTGGTCCACGCGTCGGGTCTCGCCTCGCGGATGATGCGGTCCCCGTTTAACCGCCAAGGTGCCATCGAATGATTGGCTGAAGCTCGCCATGCATATTATAAAGTTAAGCACATTGGACAAATTGTACATTTTGTGCATAGGGCAGACCAAACAAGCTATTTGGTAATTTGTGTATATGTTTTTTACAGGGTTAACTCAGCATCATCTGTCAAACTGACAGTGCATAGGGCGCAGGCGTCATCGGCAGATGGCTTTGGAATGGCGCTTCTTTACGTCAGTTTCAAATACCCTTTCACTGTCGAATCTCGTAACCAAGCAACCTTTGCCCAAGTGAACTATTTGTTCGATAAGCTCGAATTGTAGCGCAGTTAACAATTTAACGAACACAACTCAGAGCTCAAATTTTATATTTATTAAAAGTAGCGCGAATTTAAATCAAAATGTGCGACAATTTCTGTGATGATTTGGAGACCTTCAATCCCGAAGTAGAATTTCTAAAATTTATTAAACGTAAGCCAGTGGTGCAGACAGCCAAGCTTTATGAGAATCTGCACAAGCGCGAGGACATCAAATGTCCCTGTAAGTAACCAACCATATTGATTACATCTCGTGCATTCATCTCTAATCTCTTCGCTCGGCTTGCAGACAACTTCAAGGGCTATGGCGTGGAAAAGGACACCAATACCATGTATCGCACATGCAACTCCGAATATGGCTATTATGCGCCCAATGCTTATACCATACCTAAGCGTTTCTTTCCACTCTCCCAGAAATTCTCCAATGATGTCGTGCGCTTTGGAATGTATCGAAATTTCTCGCTGAATACGCATATGGATCGCACATTCTACTGAGACCAAGGACGTTCAACTTTTTTGTTTGTGTTGAGTTACATGCCAGCATGCATATATATGTTTGACATCTTTTAAATTTTGTACCACTTCCGGGTTTTGTTGTAAGGCATGAAACGTCTGTCACAAAATTATCTCTGGCTATAATCAGAACATTTAGATCTTATACACGTACTTAGTTGCACAGCATAAAGCAGTTAAATAAAAAATTTATGAAACTTTAAAAATAAGTATTGTATATTTTAATTGAATTGGAGTGCGTGAAGTGCTTGTAAAATAATACAAATATGTAGGCATACTTTAAAGCAAAGTTCATTTAATTGAATTGATCCAGGCTACTCTCAATTAAGTTTCGAAGATGTTTATCTGTCGGAGTAAACCTAAAAGCCAATGTACACAATAACCTTTTCGAATTAATCAGATAAATGAACTGATGTGCAAGCTACCGACAAATGTGGCAAAATTAAATCACATTTAAATAATATAAGCAGCTCATACTTGGCTTTGATTACTATGTTAATTTATTTTTTATTTTTATATATTTTGCATAAAAAAACCCAAAATATAAGAAAACAAAGCTAAAAACAGCCTGTTAACAAGAGTCAACAATCAACTACCCACCGCTGTGTCCTATCAGTGGGCCACCGAAATGAGGTGAGCTTCGAAATTAACATGTGGCCAAGATAAGAATTAACACAATTGAGGGAACCA
Source organism: Drosophila novamexicana (assembly GCF_003285875.2). Classification (NCBI taxonomy): domain Eukaryota; kingdom Metazoa; phylum Arthropoda; class Insecta; order Diptera; family Drosophilidae; genus Drosophila; species Drosophila novamexicana. The sequence continues at coordinate 843,372 of NW_020824809.1, read as the reverse complement.
CAGCGAGACCAAAACTCTACTCAGTGCATTGCTATGCGACATTTATGGCCAGCAAGAGCAGCAAGCCAGACGTCTGCGTCGCTGCCGTCGTCAGAAGGGTCAGGATAGACGCGTCTCCAAGGAGCAACGTCATTGCAGAAGATCGACCAAGAAGGGACCTGTGGCTAGAATGGCTAGCAGCCTGGCTGGAAATCAGAAAGTCTTGGAGACGCTGAACGTGCGCCAGCTGGTGGATGTCTGTGCCATGCTTAAGGTGGAGTTATTGATGATGGGTTATCTGCTGGAACGCGTGCTGGTTGTAAGGGATCGTCTACAACGACACCAGGAGGTGCTGTGCGAATTTGTCACTGCCATACTCGTTGTGGAGACTCGTAAGTAGCACTCCGGCTTTCGTACAGTGTAAACAGCTGTCGAGCTACGACTGTGTACGGACGCAGTGCGCATGACCGACAGCTGGCCTTCTGGCCTCCGGGTAAGCAGTGCGGCTCCAAAGCAAACCCAAATCAGTCAAGTGCGGAACTCTCAGCTGTGTGCGTCGTTAGTGCGGAGAACAGAAAGCAAAGCTGAAGGAAATTAACTACACGCAGCGCGCATGTATGTGTTATATATGGATATATATTTATATATGTGGATATATATATATATATATATATATATATGTGTGTGTGCGTGTCTGTGTATGTGTGTTGGTTAAGTTCATTGAATGAATGTAGCTTTCGTGTGTGTGCCTGTGTGTGTGGTAGGCAGGTAAGCCTACGCATGTATATACATACATGTGTGGGTGATTGCATTGGCGTGTGTGTGCGTCCACGCTGGGGGTTGATGACGACACAATGCCAAGCGAGTGAACATGAAAACAACTCACTGGCGGGCTCTTAGAGACTGTCTGACGTGCAGCACACACATACGCACACGCAAGCACACACATACACAGCTCCTACTACGAGTAGCTTCCAATGCGTTTCTATATGTATAAATGCATGTGAGAGGGCTGGCACGTGTAGATGTCACTGCTGCTGTTGAGCTTGGCCTCCGCAAGTATTTTGCCTCTTTTATCTATGTTTTTATATCAGTGCGCTGCCACAGTCGCCTGCCAGTTGTTGGCGTCGTCATTGTGTGGGCTCGTTTTGTGTGGCTGCTAAGCATTACCCTTGATATTCGTATACCACATAAAACAGTGTTAGATCGACCGACGTCGACGGCAGCAGCCACAGCGGCAGCATTCGATAAAAGCACGCACACGTGCGAAGCTAGTTGTGCTTTTTAATTTAATTGCAGTATATACTTTTATTATTTGAAAAGGCACAAATAATTGCATTCAGATAAAGCACAATCTCCATTGTCTATAGTTATGTGCGCGTTTGTGTTGTTGTTGTGCTGACGATTAGTTGAATAACGCAATATTATCGATCGACCGGAAGAATGCAATAATTGCAACTGCGGGGCCCATTTTAATGCAGCGCCTAAAAGTATGTCAAGCCAAAGTTTCTTTTATCGAGCCGACTTCCGTTAACTGGTCGAGGGCGCGCGCCATTTCAGCGGCCTATGCCTATTTCCCTTAGCGCTATTGAAAGTATATTGCTGACTATTGATATTGTTTGAGTCCTCCTCTCACACACCCACACCCTCGGAGACGGGGTCACTTATGCAAATGAACTGCCCACAAATAGATATGACTGAGCATGTTGGTGTGTATGGCCTGTCGCATTCAAGGCGTATCCGATTTCTTGTGATTCACAACATGCACACACACTTTTAAAAATTCATCACAGTGGACAAAAGCAGTCACTAGCTTAGTTACTTTTTAGTAATGTGGAAAATATTGCGTAACAGTGAATGGTTTTAACCAACAAGAAGTCGTATACAGTTAACGAATTGAGCAAATATTGCGCATGTGAAGCTATTCAAATTATTTATAATTTCAAATCAAATTGATAATTTACATCTCCTCAAATCTTCCGATGAGCCTTTAAGAACTGTTTGTACCAAAGTCAATGTCAAACCTTTTCTGGCTCTGCGCTTCGTTGACTTTTTCTTCGGTCACCTGCAAGGCAAGGCTCAACTCTCATCTTTTTTTGGCAGTAAAAATTGTGAACTTAAGCTGAAATGTGATGTAAAGTTAGTTGCCTGCGAGCATTTCTTGTTGCTATTGCTGACGTTTCGGCTTCGCCAAAACAAAAAGTGGGTCAAGACGCCAGTTAGCAGAAAAGAATCGATGAACGACAGTGCAAAAGTCACACAATGGCACGGCAACAACGACTGCGAATGCGATGTCGTCCTCTTACCTAATCCAAGCCCATGGGCCAACTATAAAACTGGCGCAGCTTTAGCTGTTGTCAAGGTTTTGACTACCTCTTTGTGAGTGCTACCAGTTTTTTGTGTTTCATTTTTTTAAAGAAAACGAATTAAACATTTTCTAATATCTTTAACAATGCTGCATTTTGTAGAGCGAGCTAGAGAGTGTGTGTGTGTGCCTGTTGTATACTGGGTCCAAGGGATGTTATATAACATTAATATCAGCATGTGTCATTTACATAGAAACTCGTAACAAACTTCTGTATTTATGTATTATATCTATGTATATATTGTGTGAACCATACTAATAATAGGCCACGAAAACAACAACAACTACAACTACAACAACTACATACAGCTGATACGAACATCGAAAATGTTAAAATAATATACTAAACTACAACAACAACAACAACAACAACAACAGCAACAAGAACAACCACAACTTGATTTTAATGAGGCGCCACTGAAAGCCATCGCAGAAATCGTAGCATACCAAGCAGCGCACGTTTACTTAACATGGGTAAATATGCCAAACTGTGCAAACTGACTGATGAATTAAATACTTTAATTGCTATATTAATATACACGTGACATTTATGTGCTGTATTTATTAATTAATGTGCTCCCCAACATTTTAGCGTGCCTTGAAGCGATCAAAGCAATTGTTGAGCATTTGCTTAGCTGCGTTGCCTTTTCTGTGTGTGTGTTCAGAATTGATATTTTTTATAATTGTACATTTATTGCTATCTCTGTTTATGTCTTTCCATCTCTTTCTAAATCTCTCTACGTTATTGCTCTAACTTAACTGCAACAACATAAACAATTACCAACAAAAAGGTAAATTTTTCTATGAAACCTATATGCAAAACCATAATCTTGCATACATTTCAGTTCAATTTTCATCTGGTGTTCATCGAACAGCTCATAAGCATCCACATGCCTAAACACCCGCACACCCACACACACACACATAGCCCGCCTGGCATTAGATATGCATAACGCGCACAGCTCTTATTTGGGGCCGCTTGTAATTAACATTTGCATTTTTTACATGAATATGCCAGAACCCAACATGAGCCCCGACTGGCTCTGCCTTCGGCATTCATTTACATTATATTTCGTTATTGTTTCGCGCGTTTGAGCGTTGGCCATAAGCCCTTTCGCCCTTTTCAGCCCTTCAATTCAACCGTTTAATTAGAATTTTCCTCACTTCTCTCACATATTTGTGCAGTCGCCATTTGATTCTGTTTTTAGATAATTTCTTATGACGTCGTCTGCCATTAACAGTTTTCAGATACAAGTAAAACGCCCACGCTTTGCTCATACACACACACACACACACACACACACACACTTACACACACACACGCATACTTACACGCATGATTATACACCCTCAACTGTTGCATGTCTTGTGGAGAATCTTATTGTTATTGATTTTGTTAGCTGGTTCACATTATTGACGCAACGTTATTTTATCTTTTTTAAAGCATCTTTTGCCATTTGTTTTATCTTTCTTTTGTGTATGTCAGTAGTAGTGTGTGGGTGTGTGGGTGTGTGTGTGTGAGTTGAATTATCCCACCTTTCGCGTCTTGTCATTAAATTTGAATTACTGCTAAATCAGCGCAAAACAGCATCACAATTTCCAACCCCATCCACGAACGCATTAAAGCACCCACGCGTCTCTTTACTGGCTTACGAGCACGAAGGAAACAGTAGCCGTGACTTTGGTTAACGTACAGCGTGGCTATCAGCGGCCAAGTTGATAGTAAACAGTATTCTAGTGAATTGTCTTGTTTCAAGTTAAATCCTGCCACTCTAGTTAAATAGTTTATAAATGAAGCGCGGGCACTTGAATATTTATAATAAAAGGCATTTTTCTTCTTACATTCGTATTAATCCAAGGATCTCCGAACCTATAAGAGCTAGAGACTTGAAATTTTAGATGTAGATGCTCCTAGCTCCCGCGCAGATCGAGTTTGTTTCCGATAATCGATAACTTACTCCGTTTCCAAGCAATCGATAAAAATCGATATCGATATCCTGTCTTTGGTCAATTTTGGTAAATAATAAGAGCTAGAGTCACCAAACTTGACATATAGCTTCTAAAATAGAATATATATATGATATAGGATTTTTCTTCATGGTTTTCCCTCTAGATTAATCTGGCATTTGAATCTGAACATCGATTTTTAGTCGAAATTCATGTCCAAACCTTACCCCAAGATTCGTATATAGACATGGGTCAACAATTACCACCCCCATAACTCGGTCAAATCTCATCCGATTTTCCCGTAGTTTGACTTTTTCTTCATGGTTTTCCCTCTAGATTAATCTGGCATTCAAATCTGAACACCGATTTTTTAGTCGAAATTCATGTCCAAATCCTACCCCAAGATTCGTATGTAGACATGGGTCAAAAATTACCACCCCCATATCTCGGCCAAATCTCATCCGATTTTCACGAAGTTTGGCTTTTTCTTCATGGTTTTCCCTCTAGATTAATGTGGCATTCAAATCTGAACACCGATTTTTTAGTCGAAATTCATGTCCAAATCTTACCCCAAGATTCGTATGTAGACATGGGTCAAAAATTACCACCCCCATATCTCGGCCAAATCTCATCCGATTTTCACGAAGTTTGGCTTTTTCTTTATGGTTTTCCCTCTAGATTAATCTGGCATTCAAATCTCGACACCGATTTTTTAGTCGAAATTCATGTCCAAATCCTACCCCAAGATTCGTATGTAGACATGGGTAAAAAATTACCACCCCCATATCTCGGTCAAATCTCATCCGATTTTCACGAAGTTTGGCTTTTTCTTCATGGTTTTCCCTCTAGATTAATCTGGCATTCAAATCTGAACACCGATTTTTTAGTCGAAATTCATGTCCAAATCTTACCCCAAGATTCGTATATAGACATGGGTCAAAAATTACCACCCCCATATCTCGGCCAAATCTCATCCGATTTTCACGAAGTTTTGCTTTTTCTTCATGGTTTTCCCTCTAGATTAATCTGGCATTCAAATCTGAACACCGATTTTTTAGTCGAAATTCATGTCCAAGTCTTACCCCAAGATTCGTATATAGACATGGGTCAAAAATTACCACCCCCATATCTCGGCCAAATCTCATCCGATTTTCACGAAGTTTGGCTTTTTCTTCATGGTTTTCACTCTAGATTAATCAGGCATTCAAATCTGAACACCGATTTTTTAGTCGAAATTCATGTCCAAATCTTACCCCAAGATTCGTATATAGACATGGATCAAAGATTACCACCCCCATATCTCGGCCAAATCTCATCCGATTTTCACGAAGTTTGGCTTTTTCTTTATGGTTTTCCCTCTAGATTAATGTGGCATTCAAATCTCGACACCGATTTTTTAGTCAAAATTCATGTCCAAATCCTACCCCAAGATTCGTATATAGACATGGATCAAAGATTACCACCCCCATATCTCGGCCAAATCTCATCCGATTTTCACGAAGTTTGGCTTTTTCTTCATGGTTTTCCCTCTAGATTAATCTGGCATTCAAATCTGAACACCGATTTTTTAGTCGAAATTCATGTCCAAATCTTACCCCAAGATTCGTATATAGACATGGGTCAAAAATTACCACCCCCATATCAAAGATTACCACCCCCATATCTCGGCCAAATCTCATCCGATTTTCACGAAGTTTGGCTTTTTCTTCATGGTTTTCCCTCTAGATTAATCTGGCATTCAAATCTGAACACCGATTTTTTAGTCGAAATTCATGTCCAAATCTTACCCCAAGATTCGTATATAGACATGGGTCAAAAATTACCACCCCCATATCTCGGCCAAATCTCATCCGATTTTCACGAAGTTTGGCTTTTTCTTCATGGTTTTCACTCTAGATTAATCAGGCATTCAAATCTGAACACCGATTTTTTAGTCGAAATTCATGTCCAAATCTTACCCCAAGATTCGTATATAGACATGGATCAAAGATTACCACCCCCATATCTCGGCCAAATCTCATCCGATTTTCACGAAGTTTGGCTTTTTCTTTATGGTTTTCCCTCTAGATTAATGTGGCATTCAAATCTCGACACCGATTTTTTAGTCAAAATTCATGTCCAAATCCTACCCCAAGATTCGTATATAGACATGGATCAAAGATTACCACCCCCATATCTCGGCCAAATCTCATCCGATTTTCACGAAGTTTGGCTTTTTCTTCATGGTTTTCCCTCTAGATTAATCTGGCATTCAAATCTGAACACCGATTTTTTAGTCGAAATTCATGTCCAAATCTTACCCCAAGATTCGTATATAGACATGGGTCAAAAATTACCACCCCCATATCTCGGCCAAATCTCAACCGATTTTCACGAAGTTTTGCTTTTTCTTCATGGTTTTCCCTCTAGATTAATCTGGCATTCAAATCTGAACACCGATTTTTTAGTCGAAATTCATGTCCAAGTCTTACCCCAAGATTCGTATATAGACATGGGTCAAAAATTACCACCCCCATATCTCGGCCAAATCTCATCCGATTTTCACGAAGTTTTGCTTTTTCTTCATGGTTTTCCCTCTAGATTAATCTGGCATTCAAATCTGAACACCGATTTTTTAGTCGAAATTCATGTCCAAGTCTTACCCCAAGATTCGTATATAGACATGGGTCAAAAATTACCACCCCCATATCTCGGCCAAATCTCATCCGATTTTCACGAAGTTTGGCTTTTTCTTCATGGTTTTCCCTCTAGATTAATCTGGCATTCAAATCTGAACACCGATTTTTTAGTCGAAATTCATGTCCAAATCTTACCCCAAGATTCGTATATAGACATGGGTCAAAAATTACCACCCCCATATCAAAGATTACCACCCCCATATCTCGGCCAAATCTCATCCGATTTTCACGAAGTTTGGCTTTTTCTTCATGGTTTTCCCTCTAGATTAATCTGGCATTCAAATCTGAACACCGATTTTTTAGTCGAAATTCATGTCCAAATCTTACCCCAAGATTCGTATATAGACATGGGTCAAAAATTACCACCCCCATATCTCGGCCAAATCTCATCCGATTTTCACGAAGTTTGGCTTTTTCTTCATGGTTTTCACTCTAGATTAATCAGGCATTCAAATCTGAACACCGATTTTTTAGTCGAAATTCATGTCCAAATCTTACCCCAAGATTCGTATATAGACATGGATCAAAGATTACCACCCCCATATCTCGGCCAAATCTCATCCGATTTTCACGAAGTTTGGCTTTTTCTTTATGGTTTTCCCTCTAGATTAATGTGGCATTCAAATCTCGACACCGATTTTTTAGTCAAAATTCATGTCCAAATCCTACCCCAAGATTCGTATATAGACATGGATCAAAGATTACCACCCCCATATCTCGGCCAAATCTCATCCGATTTTCACGAAGTTTGGCTTTTTCTTCATGGTTTTCCCTCTAGATTAATCTGGCATTCAAATCTGAACACCGATTTTTTAGTCGAAATTCATGTCCAAATCTTACCCCAAGATTCGTATATAGACATGGGTCAAAAATTACCACCCCCATATCTCGGCCAAATCTCATCCGATTTTCACGAAGTTTGGCTTTTTCTTCATGGTTTTCACTCTAGATTAATCAGGCATTCAAATCTGAACACCGATTTTTTAGTCGAAATTCATGTCCAAATCTTACCCCAAGATTCGTATATAGACATGGATCAAAGATTACCACCCCCATATCTCGGCCAAATCTCATCCGATTTTCACGAAGTTTGGCTTTTTCTTTATGGTTTTCCCTCTAGATTAATGTGGCATTCAAATCTGAACACCGATTTTTTAGTCGAAATTCATGTCCAAATCCTACCCCAAGATTCGTATGTAGACATGGGTCAAAAATTACCACCCCCATATCTCGGCCAAATCTCATCCGATTTTCACGAAGTTTGGCTTTTTCTTCATGGTTTTCCCTCTAGATTAATGTGGCATTCAAATCTGAACACCGATTTTTTAGTCGAAATTCATGTCCAAATCTTACCCCAAGATTCGTATGTAGACATGGGTCAAAAATTACCACCCCCATATCTCGGCCAAATCTCATCCGATTTTCACGAAGTTTGGCTTTTTCTTTATGGTTTTCCCTCTAGATTAATCTGGCATTCAAATCTCGACACCGATTTTTTAGTCGAAATTCATGTCCAAATCCTACCCCAAGATTCGTATGTAGACATGGGTAAAAAATTACCACCCCCATATCTCGGTCAAATCTCATCCGATTTTCACGAAGTTTGGCTTTTTCTTCATGGTTTTCCCTCTAGATTAATCTGGCATTCAAATCTGAACACCGATTTTTTAGTCGAAATTCATGTCCAAATCTTACCCCAAGATTCGTATATAGACATGGGTCAAAAATTACCACCCCCATATCTCGGCCAAATCTCATCCGATTTTCACGAAGTTTTGCTTTTTCTTCATGGTTTTCCCTCTAGATTAATCTGGCATTCAAATCTGAACACCGATTTTTTAGTCGAAATTCATGTCCAAGTCTTACCCCAAGATTCGTATATAGACATGGGTCAAAAATTACCACCCCCATATCTCGGCCAAATCTCATCCGATTTTCACGAAGTTTGGCTTTTTCTTCATGGTTTTCACTCTAGATTAATCAGGCATTCAAATCTGAACACCGATTTTTTAGTCGAAATTCATGTCCAAATCTTACCCCAAGATTCGTATATAGACATGGATCAAAGATTACCACCCCCATATCTCGGCCAAATCTCATCCGATTTTCACGAAGTTTGGCTTTTTCTTTATGGTTTTCCCTCTAGATTAATGTGGCATTCAAATCTCGACACCGATTTTTTAGTCAAAATTCATGTCCAAATCCTACCCCAAGATTCGTATATAGACATGGATCAAAGATTACCACCCCCATATCTCGGCCAAATCTCATCCGATTTTCACGAAGTTTGGCTTTTTCTTCATGGTTTTCCCTCTAGATTAATCTGGCATTCAAATCTGACCACCGATTTTTTAGTCGAAATTCATGTCCAAATCTTACCCCAAGATTCGTATATAGACATGGGTCAAAAATTACCACCCCCATATCAAAGATTACCACCCCCATATCTCGGCCAAATCTCATCCGATTTTCACGAAGTTTGGCTTTTTCTTCATGGTTTTCCCTCTAGATTAATCTGGCATTCAAATCTGAACACCGATTTTTTAGTCGAAATTCATGTCCAAATCTTACCCCAAGATTCGTATATAGACATGGGTCAAAAATTACCACCCCCATATCTCGGCCAAATCTCATCCGATTTTCACGAAGTTTGGCTTTTTCTTCATGGTTTTCACTCTAGATTAATCAGGCATTCAAATCTGAACACCGATTTTTTAGTCGAAATTCATGTCCAAATCTTACCCCAAGATTCGTATATAGACATGGATCAAAGATTACCACCCCCATATCTCGGCCAAATCTCATCCGATTTTCACGAAGTTTGGCTTTTTCTTTATGGTTTTCCCTCTAGATTAATGTGGCATTCAAATCTCGACACCGATTTTTTAGTCAAAATTCATGTCCAAATCCTACCCCAAGATTCGTATATAGACATGGATCAAAGATTACCACCCCCATATCTCGGCCAAATCTCATCCGATTTTCACGAAGTTTGGCTTTTTCTTCATGGTTTTCCCTCTAGATTAATCTGGCATTCAAATCTGAACACCGATTTTTTAGTCGAAATTCATGTCCAAATCTTACCCCAAGATTCGTATATAGACATGGGTCAAAAATTACCACCCCCATATCTCGGCCAAATCTCAACCGATTTTCACGAAGTTTTGCTTTTTCTTCATGGTTTTCCCTCTAGATTAATCTGGCATTCAAATCTGAACACCGATTTTTTAGTCGAAATTCATGTCCAAGTCTTACCCCAAGATTCGTATATAGACATGGGTCAAAAATTACCACCCCCATATCTCGGCCAAATCTCATCCGATTTTCACGAAGTTTTGCTTTTTCTTCATGGTTTTCCCTCTAGATTAATCTGGCATTCAAATCTGAACACCGATTTTTTAGTCGAAATTCATGTCCAAGTCTTACCCCAAGATTCGTATATAGACATGGGTCAAAAATTACCACCCCCATATCTCGGCCAAATCTCATCCGATTTTCACGAAGTTTGGCTTTTTCTTCATGGTTTTCCCTCTAGATTAATCTGGCATTCAAATCTGAACACCGATTTTTTAGTCGAAATTCATGTCCAAATCTTACCCCAAGATTCGTATATAGACATGGGTCAAAAATTACCACCCCCATATCAAAGATTACCACCCCCATATCTCGGCCAAATCTCATCCGATTTTCACGAAGTTTGGCTTTTTCTTCATGGTTTTCCCTCTAGATTAATCTGGCATTCAAATCTGAACACCGATTTTTTAGTCGAAATTCATGTCCAAATCTTACCCCAAGATTCGTATATAGACATGGGTCAAAAATTACCACCCCCATATCTCGGCCAAATCTCATCCGATTTTCACGAAGTTTGGCTTTTTCTTCATGGTTTTCACTCTAGATTAATCAGGCATTCAAATCTGAACACCGATTTTTTAGTCGAAATTCATGTCCAAATCTTACCCCAAGATTCGTATATAGACATGGATCAAAGATTACCACCCCCATATCTCGGCCAAATCTCATCCGATTTTCACGAAGTTTGGCTTTTTCTTTATGGTTTTCCCTCTAGATTAATGTGGCATTCAAATCTCGACACCGATTTTTTAGTCAAAATTCATGTCCAAATCCTACCCCAAGATTCGTATATAGACATGGATCAAAGATTACCACCCCCATATCTCGGCCAAATCTCATCCGATTTTCACGAAGTTTGGCTTTTTCTTCATGGTTTTCCCTCTAGATTAATCTGGCATTCAAATCTGAACACCGATTTTTTAGTCGAAATTCATGTCCAAATCTTACCCCAAGATTCGTATATAGACATGGGTCAAAAATTACCACCCCCATATCTCGGCCAAATCTCATCCGATTTTCACGAAGTTTTGCTTTTTCTTCATGGTTTTCCCTCTAGATTAATCTGGCATTCAAATCTGAACACCGATTTTTTAGTCGAAATTCATGTCCAAGTCTTACCCCAAGATTCGTATATAGACATGGGTCAAAAATTACCACCCCCATATCTCGGCCAAATCTCATCCGATTTTTACGAAGTTTTGCTTTTTCTTCATGGTTTTCCCTCTAGATTAATCTGGCATTCAAATCTGAACACCGATTTTTTAGTCGAAATTCATGTCCAAGTCTTACCCCAAGATTCGTATATAGACATGGGTCAAAAATTACCACCCCCATATCTCGGCCAAATCTCATCCGATTTTCACGAAGTTTGGCTTTTTCTTCATGGTTTTCACTCTAGATTAATCAGGCATTCAAATCTGAACACCGATTTTTTAGTCGAAATTCATGTCCAAATCTTACCCCAAGATTCGTATATAGACATGGATCAAAGATTACCACCCCCATATCTCGGCCAAATCTCATCCGATTTTCACGAAGTTTGGCTTTTTCCTTATGGTTTTCCCTCTAGATTAATGTGGCATTCAAATCTCGACACCGATTTTTTAGTCAAAATTCATGTCCAAATCCTACCCCAAGATTCGTATATAGACATGGATCAAAGATTACCACCCCCATATCTCGGCCAAATCTCATCCGATTTTCACGAAGTTTGGCTTTTTCTTCATGGTTTTCCCTCTAGATTAATGTGGCATTCAAATCTGAACACCGATTTTTAGTCGAAATTCATGTCCAAATCTTACCCCAAGATTCGTATATAGACATGGGTCAAAAATTACCACCCCCATATCTCGGCCAAATCTCATCCGATTTTCACGAAGTTTGGCTTTTTCTTCATGGTTTTCACTCTAGATTAATCAGGCATTCAAATCTGAACACCGATTTTTTAGTCGAAATTCATGTCCAAATCTTACCCCAAGATTCGTATATAGACATGGATCAAAGATTACCACCCCCATATCTCGGCCAAATCTCATCCGATTTTCACGAAGTTTGGCTTTTTCTTTATGGTTTTCCCTCTAGATTAATGTGGCATTCAAATCTCGACACCGATTTTATAGTCAAAATTCATGTCCAAATCCTACCCCAAGATTCGTATATAGACATGGATCAAAGATTACCACCCCCATATCTCGGCCAAATCTCATCCGATTGTCACGAAGTTTGGCTTTTTCTTCATGGTTTTCCCTCTAGATTAATCTGGCATTCAAATCTGAACACCGATTTTTTAGTCGAAATTCATGTCCAAATCTTACCCCAAGATTCGTATATAGACATGGGTCAAAAATTACCACCCCCATATCTCGGCCAAATCTCATCCGATTTTCACGAAGTTTGGCTTTTTCTTCATGGTTTTCACTCTAGATTAATCAGGCATTCAAATCTGAACACCGATTTTTTAGTCGAAATTCATGTCCAAATCTTACCCCAAGATTCGTATATAGACATGGGTCAAAAATTACCACCCCCATATCTCGGCCAAATCTCATCCGATTTTCACGAAGTTTGGCTTTTTCTTCATGGTTTTCACTCTAGATTAATCAGGCATTCAAATCTGAACACCGATTTTTTAGTCGAAATTCATGTCCAAATCTTACCCCAAGATTCGTATATAGACATGGATCAAAGATTACCACCCCCATATCTCGGCCAAATCTCATCCGATTTTCACGAAGTTTGGCTTTTTCTTTATGGTTTTCCCTCTAGATTAATGTGGCATTCAAATCTCGACACCGATTTTTTAGTCAAAATTCATGTCCAAATCCTACCCCAAGATTCGTATATAGACATGGGTCAAAAATTACCACCCCCATATCTCGGACAAATCTCATCCGATTTTCACGAAGTTTGGCTTTTTCTTCATGGTTTTCACTCTAGATTAATCAGGCATTCAAATCTGAACACCGATTTTTTAGTCGAAATTCATGTCCAAATCTTACCCCAAGATTCGTATATAGACATGGATCAAAGATTACCACCCCCATATCTCGGCCAAATCTCATCCGATTTTCACGAAGTTTGGCTTTTTCTTTATGGTTTTCCCTCTAGATTAATGTGGCATTCAAATCTGAACACCGATTTTTTAGTCGAAATTCATGTCCAAATCTTACCCCAAGATTCGTATGTAGACATGGGTCAAAAATTACCACCCCCATATCTCGGCCAAATCTCATCCGATTTTCACGAAGTTTGGCTTTTTCTTTATGGTTTTCCCTCTAGATTAATGGGGCATTCAAATCTCGACACCGATTTTTTAGTCAAAATTCATGTCCAAATCCTACCCCAAGATTCGTATATAGACATGGATCAAAGATTACCACCCCCATATCTCGGCCAAATCTCATCCGATTGTCACGAAGTTTGGCTTTTTCTGCATGGTTTTCCCTCTAGATTAATCTGGCATTCAAATCTGAACACCGATTTTTTAGTCGAAATTCATGTCCAAATCTTACCCCAAGATTCGTATATAGACATGGGTCAAAAATTACCACCCCCATATCTCGGCCAAATCTCATCCGATTTTCACGAAGTTTGGCTTTTTCTTTATGGTTTTCCCTCTAGATTAATGTGGCATTCAAATCTCGACACCGATTTTTTAGTCGAAATTCATGTCCAAATCTTACCCCAAGATTCGTATATAGACATGGGTCAAAAATTACCACCCCCATATCTCGGCCAAATCTCATCCGATTTTCACGAAGTTTGGCTTTTTCTTCATGGTTTTCACTCTAGATTAATCAGGCATTCAAATCTGAACACCGATTTTTTAGTCGAAATTCATGTCCAAATCTTACCCCAAGATTCGTATATAGACATGGATCAAAGATTACCACCCCCATATCTCGGCCAAATCTCATCCGATTTTCACGAAGTTTGGCTTTTTCTTTATGGTTTTCCCTCTAGATTAATGTGGCATTCAAATCTCGACACCGATTTTTTAGTCAAAATTCATGTCCAAATCCTACCCCAAGATTCGTATATAGACATGGATCAAAGATTACCACCCCCATATCTCGGCCAAATCTCATCCGATTTTCACGAAGTTTGGCTTTTTCTTCATGGTTTTCCCTCTAGATTAATGTGGCATTCAAATCTGAACACCGATTTTTTAGTCGAAATTCATGTCCAAATCTTACCCCAAGATTCGTATATAGACATGGGTCAAAAATTACCACCCCCATATCTCGGCCAAATCTCATCCGATTTTCACGAAGTTTGGCTTTTTCTTCATGTTTTTCACTCTAGATTAATCAGGCATTCAAATCTGAACACCGATTTTTTAGTCGAAATTCATGTCCAAATCCTACCCCAAGATTCGTATATAGACATGGATCAAAGATTACCACCCCCATATCTCGGCCAAATCTCATCCGATTTTCACGAAGTTTGGCTTTTTCTTCATGGTTTTCCCTCTAGATTAATCTGGCATTCAAATCTGAACACCGATTTTTTAGTCGAAATTCATGTCCAAATCTTACCCCAAGATTCGTATATAGACATGGGTCAAAAATTACCACCCCCATATCTCGGCCAAATCTCATCCGATTTTCACGAAGTTTTGCTTTTTCTTCATGGTTTTCCCTCTAGATTAATCTGGCATTCAAATCTGAACACCGATTTTTTAGTCGAAATTCATGTCCAAATCTTACCCCAAGATTCGTATATAGACATGGGTCAAAAATTACCACCCCCATATCTCGGCCAAATCTCATCCGATTTTCACGAAGTTTGGCTTTTTCTTTATGGTTTTCCCTCTAGATTAATGTGGCATTCAAATCTCGACACCGATTTTTTAGTCAAAATTCATGTCCAAATCCTACCCCAAGATTCGTATATAGACATGGATCAAAGATTACCACCCCCATATCTCGGCCAAATCTCATCCGATTTTCACGAAGTTTGGCTTTTTCTTCATGGTTTTCCCTCTAGATTAATGTGGCATTCAAATCTGAACACCGATTTTTTAGTCGAAATTCATGTCCAAATCTTACCCCAAGATTCGTATATAGACATGGGTCAAAAATTACCACCCCCATATCTCGGCCAAATCTCATCCGATTTTCACGAAGTTTGGCTTTTTCTTCATGTTTTTCACTCTAGATTAATCAGGCATTCAAATCTGAACACCGATTTTTTAGTCGAAATTCAT
Source organism: Drosophila novamexicana (assembly GCF_003285875.2). Lineage (NCBI taxonomy): Eukaryota > Metazoa > Arthropoda > Insecta > Diptera > Drosophilidae > Drosophila > Drosophila novamexicana. The sequence goes on along the minus strand of NW_020824809.1, from coordinate 827,840 downwards.
GTCCAAATCTTACCCCAAGATTCGTATATAGACATGGATCAAAGATTACCACCCCCATATCTCGGCCAAATCTCATCCGATTTTCACGAAGTTTGGCTTTTTCTTCATGGTTTTCCCTCTAGATTAATCTGGCATTCAAATCTGAACACCGATTTTTTAGTCGAAATTCATGTCCAAATCTTACCCCAAGATTCGTATATAGACATGGGTCAAAAATTACCACCCCCATATCTCGGCCAAATCTCATCCGATTTTCACGAAGTTTTGCTTTTTCTTCATGGTTTTCCCTCTAGATTAATCTGGCATTCAAATCTGAACACCGATTTTTTAGTCGAAATTCATGTCCAAATCTTACCCCAAGATTCGTATATAGACATGGGTCAAAAATTACCACCCCCATATCTCGGCCAAATCTCATCCGATTTTCACGAAGTTTGGCTTTTTCTTCATGGTTTTCCCTCTAGATTAATCAGGCATTCAAATCTGAACACCGATTTTTTAGTCGAAATTCATGTCCAAATCTTACCCCAAGATTCGTATATAGACATGGGTCAAAAATTACCACCCCCATATCTCGGCCAAATCTCATCCGATTTTCACGAAGTTTGGCTTTTTCTTCATGGTTTTCCCTCTAGATTAATCTGGCATTCAAATCTGAACACCGATTTTTTAGTCGAAATTCATGTCCAAATCTTACCCCAAGATTCGTATATAGACATGGGTCAAAAATTACCACCCCCATATCTCGGCCAAATCTCATCCGATTTTCACGAAGTTTTGCTTTTTCTTCATGGTTTTCCCTCTAGATTAATCTGGCATTCAAATCTGAACACCGATTTTTTAGTCGAAATTCATGTCCAAATCTTACCCCAAGATTCGTATGTAGACATGGGTCAAAAATTACCACCCCCATATCTCGGCCAAATCTCATCCGATTTTCACGAAGTTTGGCTTTTTCTTTATGGTTTTCCCTCTAGATTAATGGGGCATTCAAATCTCGACACCGATTTTTTAGTCAAAATTCATGTCCAAATCCTACCCCAAGATTCGTATATAGACATGGATCAAAGATTACCACCCCCATATCTCGGCCAAATCTCATCCGATTGTCACGAAGTTTGGCTTTTTCTTCATGGTTTTCCCTCTAGATTAATCTGGCATTCAAATCTGAACACCGATTTTTTAGTCGAAATTCATGTCCAAATCTTACCCCAAGATTCGTATATAGACATGGGTCAAAAATTACCACCCCCATATCTCGGCCAAATCTCATCCGATTTTCACGAAGTTTGGCTTTTTCTTCATGGTTTTCACTCTAGATTAATCAGGCATTCAAATCTGAACACCGATTTTTTAGTCGAAATTCATGTCCAAATCTTACCCCAAGATTCGTATATAGACATGGGTCAAAAATTACCACCCCCATATCTCGGCCAAATCTCATCCGATTTTCACGAAGTTTGGCTTTTTCTTCATGGTTTTCACTCTAGATTAATCAGGCATTCAAATCTGAACACCGATTTTTTAGTCGAAATTCATGTCCAAATCTTACCCCAAGATTCGTATATAGACATGGATCAAAGATTACCACCCCCATATCTCGGCCAAATCTCATCCGATTTTCACGAAGTTTGGCTTTTTCTTTATGGTTTTCCCTCTAGATTAATGTGGCATTCAAATCTCGACACCGATTTTTTAGTCAAAATTCATGTCCAAATCCTACCCCAAGATTCGTATATAGACATGGATCAAAGATTACCACCCCCATATCTCGGCCAAATCTCATCCGATTTTCACGAAGTTTGGCTTTTTCTTCATGGTTTTCCCTCTAGATTAATGTGGCATTCAAATCTGAACACCGATTTTTTAGTCGAAATTCATGTCCAAATCTTACCCCAAGATTCGTATATAGACATGGGTCAAAAATTACCACCCCCATATCTCGGCCAAATCTCATCCGATTTTCACGAAGTTTGGCTTTTTCTTCATGTTTTTCACTCTAGATTAATCAGGCATTCAAATCTGAACACCGATTTTTTAGTCGAAATTCATGTCCAAATCTTACCCCAAGATTCGTATATAGACATGGATCAAAGATTACCACCCCCATATCTCGGCCAAATCTCATCCGATTTTCACGAAGTTTGGCTTTTTCTTCATGGTTTTCCCTCTAGATTAATCTGGCATTCAAATCTGAACACCGATTTTTTAGTCGAAATTCATGTCCAAATCTTACCCCAAGATTCGTATATAGACATGGGTCAAAAATTACCACCCCCATATCTCGGCCAAATCTCATCCGATTTTCACGAAGTTTTGCTTTTTCTTCATGGTTTTCCCTCTAGATTAATCTGGCATTCAAATCTGAACACCGATTTTTTAGTCGAAATTCATGTCCAAATCTTACCCCAAGATTCGTATATAGACATGGGTCAAAAATTACCACCCCCATATCTCGGCCAAATCTCATCCGATTTTCACGAAGTTTGGCTTTTTCTTCATGGTTTTCCCTCTAGATTAATCAGGCATTCAAATCTGAACACCGATTTTTTAGTCGAAATTCATGTCCAAATCTTACCCCAAGATTCGTATATAGACATGGGTCAAAAATTACCACCCCCATATCTCGGCCAAATCTCATCCGATTTTCACGAAGTTTGGCTTTTTCTTCATGGTTTTCCCTCTAGATTAATCTGGCATTCAAATCTGAACACCGATTTTTTAGTCGAAATTCATGTCCAAATCTTACCCCAAGATTCGTATATAGACATGGGTCAAAAATTACCACCCCCATATCTCGGCCAAATCTCATCCGATTTTCACGAAGTTTTGCTTTTTCTTCATGGTTTTCCCTCTAGATTAATCTGGCATTCAAATCTGAACACCGATTTTTTAGTCGAAATTCATGTCCAAATCTTACCCCAAGATTCGTATATAGACATGGGTCAAAAATTACCACCCCCATATCTCGGCCAAATCTCATCCGATTTTCACGAAGTTTGGCTTTTTCTTCATGGTTTTCCCTCTAGATTAATCAGGCATTCAAATCTGAACACCGATTTTTTAGTCGAAATTCATGTCCAAATCTTACCCCAAGATTCGTATATAGACATGGGTCAAAAATTACCACCCCCATAACTCAAATCTCATCCGATTTTCACGAAGTTTGGCTTTTTATACCCTGAACCCATTAAAAATGGGTATAAGGGTATATTGTATTTGTGCGAAAGCCAAATGTATGTAACAGGCATAAGGAAGCAACTCCGACCCCATAAAGTATATATATTCTTGATCAGCATAAATAGCTGAGTCGATCTAGCCATGTCCGTCTGTCTGTCTCTAGAGACTTGAAATTTTAGATGTAGATGCTCCTAGCTCCCGCGCAGATCGAGTTTGTTTCCGATAATCGATAACTTACTCCGTTTCCAAGCAATCGATAAAAATCGATTTCGATATCCTGTTTTTTGGGCAATTTTGGTAAATAATAAGAACTAGAGTCACCAAACTTGACATATAGCTTCTAAAATAGAATATATATATGCATTTGATGTTGGAAGAAGAGGGTTCAGGGTATCCCCTAGTCGGGAGCTCCCGACTAGAACCTCTTACTTGTTTATATTATAGGGGGATAGAGTTACAGTCAATATGTTTTCTAACCTGATACCTTCTTTTTTCTAACAAAGGAAACAGATTGGCTAACTGTTTTCACATAAGTAGAATTTGTGGGGTAATTGAATGGGCGAAAATTGGTTTCTAGTTATTTGTTCTCTGCCCAATCAGTTTATTTGTTGCTATTTGTATACATATCTTATGTTTGAAATATTTTCCGTCTTTGCCTTTTCTAGTTAGCTTCGATATTTCAAGAAACAACGTAAGGTTAAATGTTGTTGATATTGGGTATGACTATAATTGGCGTTTTAAACGTTTTCAAAGATTTTGGCAGCTTGAGTTCATAGTTATATGATAGTTTTGAGTAGTTGGCTACAAGCTACATAAAATAGCCGGCTTTTTTCAAATAATGCAATAATTTTGTTTACTTAAAATGAATATTATTCGTACTCGCACTTTCAACAGTCACCGCCATATGCAGGAAAAATTCCCCAAACTCGAATGGAAGGCGTGTTTCCCATCAATTTTATCAATCCAATCAAAAAGACTCAACCTGTCAGCTACAGCGTTTGCAGGATGAGCCCTTATCACAATGTACGCGTTATCTTTTGGTCCTTTGCGTTTCGTTTCCTTATGCTTCCTTCGGCTTGCTTCGAAAGACAACAATAAAAGGCAGCTGGTCTCTGAGCAATATCTCGCATTTTTATATGCAAAAGGTGCTAACTGAACATGATTATGTAAACTTGGGGGGGGGGGCTGAGAGAAAAACGTGTAAGCAATTTTTGGGGGAAAGCTTAAGTTGAATGAAAAGCTTATTGAAATTGACAGGCCGCAATTTGGGACAAATTGATTGGCTTTGATTGGAATGCTGCAGTCAGCAGACAGCTGATCAACTAGAACCCCTGCAGCGAGAGAATTTAAGCTATGCAAAAGCTGGTCCAAAATTGAAGAGAGAGCCTGTGGCAGGAAGGGTTTCAAATATCGGCGAACAACTAAAATGCCAACGCACTTTGAAGAGCCATTAAAAAGTGGAGACGGTTACACAGGCACAGGCACAGGAACAGGACAGCACTGGCAGCCACGTGAGCGCTGCATGCACCAAAACAACGCAACGTGATATACATATATATGTGCATGTAATTGTACATGTGTGCGTGAAGTGACAACTTAAGCGGCATTTCAAGTTTTTGTCCGTGTCACGTTATGGCGCGACAAGCTGCACTCGCAAAGATAAATGCAATAGGGTTCAATGGGTTAATGAACCATGTAGAATTTTATTTATTATGAAACCCCACCGCTTATCCCTTTCACTCTCTCTCTGACTTGTCTGTCTTTCGGTCTGTCTGGCTATGTCTCTGGTCGGGCGACCGATTGAAGCAGCCTTAATTGACGCCAATTGCATTGAACGTGCTGGCGCTTTGGCTAAGAAGATTCATCCACAGTTTCTGCTAGGCAAAAGGAAAGGGAAAAGGAAAGGGAAAGGAAAAGGAAAAGGGAATTACATAATAAAGTGGCATTGCTGCAGACTAAGTGACGCTGCTCAGGCGCCGAGGCATTCCCCGAGGATAAGTGTTTGTGTGTGCTGCTCTAACGGGCTCGAAAGGGTACGGCTCTGATTGCGGTCGGGGCTAGTTGCTTGCGGATTTTTTTTACATCTAACAGCATAGGCCAAATGTGCGCTTGGCTCATTAAACCAAGTGTCGCGTTCTGCGTTTTTTCACTTGGCTGGCCAAATATAAACACAGCACACACATACATACACGGACAGTTAAGGGTACGCTAGCGATGCGGCTTAGAATTCAGTTTTGGTCAAGGCCTAGTCAAGCGCTCGTTCAAACAGACTGGCACAGCCTTGACATGGACACACATACACACACTTGCGCACAGCCACACACACACTCACACGAGTCTGCCTGTATCCTGTTACTTTGAAGTGCATTTAAAATAATTACGCGCAGCCCAACTAAAACTGACCAACGCTTTTTGTATCTTTTTTTGTAGGCATCGTTATATAAATCTTGCCTTGCGGCACGCATATCTGCCCCTTTGTAGGAAGATGTAGAGTCCTCACATGTCCCTTTGTAGGGAGCCTGAGAGTCGTGGCCATCGCTGGTCATAAATTTGTTTTATGGGCCTCACTTAATTTGTGCGCTCCAACGTTTGAGGCCGATTACATAAGTGTTTGTGCAATTAGTAATTCATTAGCTATTTGCCTGTTGTTTACTTGTCATTAAAGTTCTGCATACAATCTTCAGCTCGCTCTTAAGATTCATTTTTCCGAGAACTCTTGTAAACAAAAATATTTTTATTTCATTGTTTGCATTCTTTTTGCGCTCATTTTGGCAAACACAAATGAAAATGGGAACCATTTCGTTGTTGGCATCTTCTGTAAGAAGCTTATGTTATACATACATACATAATTACATATGTATTTCTTACAGTGTACTTTATGTATACACTTTGAGGATGTTGCCGCAAGCATTCCCACAAGACTTTAGAGATAAGAAAAACCTGAGAGCTTTATTTTGAGCCTAGGTCGGATTGAGAAATCTTTTTTGTTGTTTACTTTTAAAATTTTCAATTAACTTTTTATATTTTTCCCTTGCATTCGCTTGAGCTGTACATCCAATTTAATTATGAATGAGCCTACTTCTGTGTGATTTTTAATTAAAATGGCTGGCATTGAAAGTCAAGAAACTGCTTTATTTTTAATTAAAATACTGCTCTAGGTTGATTCGCTGAAATATGAATTATAATGAATACCGACAAGTTCAAATTGAATTATTTATTAATTACTACTATTAACCAATGGTCCCTGAAAAACTAAATACTCATCCTTTTTACTCAATTTGAAAATCCTTAAGATGTGTTCGGTAATATTTGATAAATTAATTAAAATGCATTGGTATATGATGAAAATAAACTTAATTTAAATTGGTCATCGGTCTGTTGGTCTATGCGGAAAAGACATTAATCGGGTTTTCCATCTTTAGTCCAAGTTTCGTCTTACTCCAAACGATTACGAAGCTTAGTACTGATTACCATACTTAGTACTTAGTAGTATATGCATATTGCACTTGGTAACAGTTCTCCAAGGAAAGACTTGAGTTCTTCGCAGGTCAAGTTAAATATCCTGTCTGCTGGTCGATTCAATCGCATTTCCCTTGACTGTAATTTTCTCCCGAAGCCAATTGTAAATTGTCCAGCATTGACAAAACTCGGCCCAAATCCCAAAAAAGCATTCCAAATATTTATTAAAGTCTTTTAAAAGTAAAATATTTACAAAAGCAAGTAAGAGGTTCTAGTCAGGAGCTCCCGACTAGGGGATACCCTGAACCCTCTAGGAGCTACAGGTCAAGTTTGGTGACTCTAGTTCTTATTATTTACCAAAATTGCCCAAAAAGTAGGATGTCGATATCGATTTTTATCGATTGCTTGGAAACGGAGTAAGTTATCGATTATCGGAAACAAACTCGATCTGCGCGGGAGCTAGGAGCATCTACATCTAAAATTTCAAGTCTCTAGAGACAGACAGACGGACATGGCTAGATCGACTCAGCTATTTATGCTGATCAAGAATATATATACTTTATGGGGTCGGAGTTGCTTCCTTATGCCTGTTACATACATTTACATTTTGCACAAATACAATATACCCTTTTTACCCATATAGGGTATAAAGAGCAGCGATTTCCAGTGCTTCTTTAAGTTATTTTAACGTAGAAAATTTAAGCAAGAAAGCTGGGTTATATTTACCAGGCCGACGATTCAGTACCCTGGCGGACATATGGCTTAAAACTGTTTAAGCCTTAAAACTTTATTTCCGATTACCGACCAATTGCCGATAACCGACCGAAGCCAAACACTTTAGTTATACGACACGACTTATGGGTCGGAGATATTTCCTTATTTCCTGTTGCACATTTATATGCAAGGCTATCAACCCGGAAAATAAATAGCGCAGTGATGGGTGGGAGAAATATTTATTTATAGTTTATTTTAATTTTTTTTATCTCCGTGGCTAGTATTATTGTGTCTATTGCTGACAATGTTGTTGATTTATGCGCTCATCCAAGACTTAGAAAAAACGTAGACTTAAATGAGATTTTCTTTTTGATTTTTAAAAGCTTTTAACTTTTTGACGTTTATTTGATATTTAACATTTAGGTCACGTATACAAAAATAAAATATTTTCCCACGCAAACAATATGCAGCTAATAAACTTCAAACGACGCTGAAATCAAATTATCAGTCATCAAGTCAAAAATAAAAAAAATAAAAAAAAAAATTTATCGATTAAATGAAGCAAAAGATGAAAATTCAAAAGCTAAAATGATTTGAAAGAGAAGAAACAACTAAAGTACACTTAAAATGAATTCGAAAAAAGAAACAAGCGAAGCACGCTTAATCTATGCAGCTACCATAAAGTCAGAACGATACAATTCCTTTTAACAACTTGACCTTTGACGCGCGTCAGATTGTGTCCGTGTATGTGTGTGTATATTTAAGGGCACGTGTGTGGCTAGTGAAGGAAAACAACCAACAGCAGCTATAACAACAAAGTGAAGATTTATACGCTTGAAGGCGCAGATAAAACCAGCTCAAGTGAATTTAGTTTTCATATCAGAATGTCAACGTATCAAGTGGCGGACATGGGTGTCCTGAAGGATGGCCAAGACCAAGACCAAATAACTAAGTACTTGCCGCCACATGCGACATGTCAGACTGTCAGACTGTCAGCAGTCAGCGCACAGACATCGATGCACATACACACACACGCGCACACACACTCATGCCATACCCATGCAAACCTCCCACCGACTGGAATACACACACACGTGTCGCCTGGTAGTCTCACACACCCACACATGTATTATTGCAAATATCATGGTCAGCTTCACATAAAAGCCATCTATGGATAGCAGCAGCAACCGCACGTTCCGCAGTAGAAAGTGGCTTGTCATGTTTGCCGTTCTCATTGCAACATATTTCATCACAATGTGGCACAAAGCTCGCCTGCAAATTGCATTTGCCGTTGCATGTTGTTTGTTGCACTATGTGGCGAGTACTTTCTTTTTAGATTGCTTTCAAGCTTGCCTCAAAGTTTTCGCTCATTGTTAACATTTCGTTCTCATTGCCTTAGGGCTCAAATGTTTAACTGAACAAGTGTCTAATATATTATATATACATATATTCCTTTTTTTTCTTCTTCTCTTTCGCGCGCGCTCTTTTAAAATCGAAACAAACCGTACTTATATGCCATACAAAATCTTTTTAACTATTTATAAATATTCTTGGGTAAAGTTTGCATACTGCACGGATATTGTAAGTGATGCCAGACAGAAATAGCCAAAGAAAACAATTTACTTATTACAAAGAGTGGCCAATATTTAAAAGCAGCTAATAAACAATTTAATTTGACAACTTTTACAGACGATGCACGGCCTAAAATGCGCTTTAGTCTCTCACCACCGCCACCGAAAGTCAGCCTAACCTCACCCACTAGCAGCACGAGCAATAACAACAACAACAACAGCGGCTACTGCAAAGCCCCCAGCCGCAGTCGCAACAACAACAACATGCTGAGCTCTACGCCGGCCTCCACCGCTGATGCTGGTGCGGATGATGCTGCCTCAGATTATAATCAATGGCTGCATGCCATGAAGTTGGTGGCACGCTTGCCAGGCGGCACCCCGCCAGAGTTTCGGCGCAAGGTAAATAGTAGCAAGCTAGCACAGCCATGTCCTTTGGTATTCTGATTATTCTCATGCCTTTGGTCCCTCAGCTGTGGCTCTCGTTGGCGGATAAGTATCTGAAGTCGAAAAATGTGGACTGGGCACAGCAACGCGACAAGTGCTTCTGCGAGGAGTGGCGTGAGGATGATGAGGAGCTGGGCATTCAGATCGTTAAGGTAAGAGGCAATTAGCTCTGCTCAAGCCAACTGGAATCCGCTAACTGTTTTCCATTAGGATCTGCACCGCACTGGCTCCAATTTATGCACAGGTCCCGCAGGCTCCATCAACCAGGCAAAACTCAAGCGCATACTGCTCGGCTATGCACGATACAATCCAGAGGTGGGCTACTGTCAAGTAAGTGTCCCGGCATTTTTTGGGTGATGTTCAAATATTGACAACAGCTTTCGCCTCGCAGGGCTTCAACATGCTGGGCGCGTTAATACTGCAAGTGATGGACAAGGAAGAGGAGGAGTCCATGAAGGTCATGATATATTTGGTAGAGGGCGTGCTGCCCACAGGCTATTTCTACGGCTCTATGGGTGGCCTCCAAGCGGACATGGGTGTCTTTCGGGAATTAATGCAAACAAAGTTACCCCGTTTGGCCAAGCATCTGCAGCGACTACAGGGACCTATGGAGAATGCCTACGAGCCGCCGCTCACCAACGTATTCACCATGCAGTGGTTCCTCACCATGTTCTGTACCTGCCTGCCGATGTCCTGTGTTCTCCGTGTTTGGGATCTGGTGCTCATTGAGGGCAGTGATGTGCTGCTACGCACGGCCCTAGTTCTATGGAGTCTGCTAGAAGAGTGAGTAGTGGGGTGGATGAGTCGCGCAATGGCTCAAATTTGGGGGTGGAAACTCAGGCGTCAGTTTCGGCGTCTGTTTTCTAGTGGCTTTCAGGCTCAAAATTGTGTCAAGGCAGGCGCAAGGTTGCTATCGTTTGCCAAAAGTTTTTTCGCTTGCCAAATGCAATTTTCCTGTTTGTCGAAACAAGTTGTGTGCTGCAATTTTCAGCCTAAATGCCAACAGACTTTTCCATTTATTTCAGTTTTGTAAGCGCTTGCAGATTTTATTATTTTAATGTTTATGAAATGTGTAGCCGATTTAAAGACGCATTTCTTGTCTTATGTCGTCAAATATGAGGTCGTTTTGCTCTTTTTTTAAGTGATATGAAATTAAAAAGCACTCCTTGGTTTAGGCAAGGATAGGTTGCTGAATAATTGATCCGGGCTTGGTTCAAACCGATTTGAGCCCGGAATTTCATTGAACTTAACCATATTTTTGACTAGTGAAAGTCTTCTAGTCCCCTGAACCTAGCGCCAAGCTACCTTTACAATCATTCTCGTTACCTTCTATACATACGTACACACAAATACAAAAAACGGTTTGAATAAAATTCTTCTAATTTAAGAATTTCTTGTACCCTGGACCCATTGAGCAAAGGCAGAACCCTTCAAGTTAATATATTCGCGATCATCAATTGATCTAGCCATGTCCACCTGTCCGTCCATCCATTCATATGTATGAACGCGTCTATATTAGCTAGCAACTATAATAACTAGAAACATAAAATGTTGGTTAACATAGTCAACATATTCCATAACATAAAAAAGTGGCCCCGTTTCCATGAAAACGAAATTTTATTTTAAGCATATTTCGGAGTTGTTAACGAGATATAGATGTACTACAAAACCCAACCCTTACCTCGAATATCGTAAAAATACAATTTTTTTCCATAATGCGGGCTCAGGCTAACACCTAGTCGGGCACACCAGAACAGAACACTCTTATTTGCTTTTAATCTCATGAAAATGTATTATCTGCGTGTTTACAGGCGAGTTTTAAATGCACGCACTGCTGATGACTTTTATGGCAAAATGGGCTCCTTCTCCAACGAGCTTCTGAATGGACATCTCATTGATTCCAATGGCCTGATAGAGAAGGTGGTGCAGCTGGGACCTATAGCCGATATCAAGCATCTGAGGGACAAGCATCTGTATAACATTGCGCCAATGGGCAACAAGCAGGGATTACAGTAAGAGCAAATTTGAGAATTCCTTAGCTGCAGCTACAAATCATACTTACTTTACAGACTCTACTATGACGACGAAGACACGCACTCAGACGACGAGTCACGTCTAGCGGTGGCCACAGTATGGGGTTTGAACTGGGGCAGGCGCGGCTCTATGGGAACCGGCTCTTCTGGGGCAGGTAAGCCACAGACAGAGCAGAAGGATCGCCTGGCATTGGACATATCGTTACTGAAGAAGCAGTATGATCGTCTGCGCGAGCGTCAGAAGCAGGCCCATGTCATACTGACTACCGCTTGCACCACAGCCACTTCAACGCGTCAAACGGCTTCCAATCAGTTGCCGGTCAATCAGTTGCTCCTTGGCCGCCCAGCCATAATTACAAACAAAGGCAAACGTGTAGGTGCACCTCTGGGTGCCATACCGCCAGCTCGCAAGCCCTCTCTCCCAGCGGTGCTGCATAGCAAGCCGCCAGCGGCAGGAGAGAGGCAGCTACGACGCGGGGAGACGCTGCTTTGGCGGGATACGGATGCCACACGGCAACGACGGGACAGTCTAACGTGGAAGGAGATAAAAGCGGATCGCGCGGCTATGTTGCGGGATGAAGTTGATGCCAAAATGGTTAAGTCACAGAAGTTGCGATCGCGCTTAGGCAAAAGCGATAGCTCCTCGTACAGTGAGGACAGCGATGGTGAACAGGAAGCAGATGAAAAAGATGGCTCTAGCACAGACACCAGTCTGTGCGATGACGATGATCCCAAATCAATGGAGCAGAGTCCCAAACGCAAAGCAAAGCTGGCGCGTAAGCTCAAAGAAAAGCCCAAACTGGCAACATTGCGAGATCCTAGTGTAGAGCGAAAGAGACCCAAATCATGGGCGCCTAGTACACATGAAATACCATTCATGCTAATGGGAACAGACAGCGGCGATGAAAAGGAGCCGGTGCCCAAAGAGGAGGAGGACAGTGCCACGGAAAGTGATCGTTTTGGCTATGCCCGGGACTTAGATTGGGCGCAGGTAGCATGTGATCTGGCCTCCAGCAAAGTGGCTCCGTTGGAAGTGGAAGCAAACGCTCCATCAATCACCAGCAATTTGCAGCTGACACCACTACCGGACATTGCAACCTGCCTAAGCACGGTCAGCATTAGTCCACTGTCTACGCCCAAATCAATATATGTAATGTCAGATACCGAATCGGTTAATCCAGCAGATGCTGGTGGTTCTGCACGCAGGATGGAAGCGAAAGAAGAAATCCCAACAAGTCGCTACGATGTTAGTAAAGATGGCGTTATCAATCAGTATTTTGAGCGTGTGAATAGTGTGGAGCGTCCGAAGCGACTGGAGCTTGCATATTCCTTATGCGTTGAGGATTCGGAAGGGAATACTTCCGGAGAACACCAGCGTTCTCTTGTAGAAGGCCAATGTACTGAACATATAGCAAAGGCTTTGCCATTCGACCTGGAAGACAACCCCACACCAGAACTGATATCTGACACGCCCCAAATACGCGATGACAATATTCCAGGCGAAAACAAAGATGATTACAAAGAGTTGCTAAACATGACGATAGAAACACAGAAGAAGGGTCCATTACCTGTGATTATAAGTAGTGCCTGCAGTAAACGTCGAGATCCCAGACGTAAAACACTGACCAGATCCTCGACGATTGAACTAGAAGAACGATTTCAGGCGCTGGAGCGACGACTCAGTCAGGAGAAACCCAAACGGCAAAGTGATAACGTAGAGTGTACAAAGTACATACCGACCACTGCGGCCTTGGAGGAGCGCTACAATACGCTGGAAAATCAGCTTAGTGCTGAGAAACAACGTTTAGAAGAATCTGAACTTAATGTCGAGTGCTTTCAGAAGCCAGAACGCATACCCTCTACAGCCGATCTTGAAATACGTTTTAATGCCTTGACAAAACAAATGAGTTCAAGTGAATCAAATACCAAGACTCCCGTGGAGCTTACTGATCAGGAACAAACGGCTGGTAGCAGCTCAAAAGAGGGAAATGCTAGCGAAAAAACTAGCAAGCTGCATAAATCAGAAGAATCACTTACGGGTACACAACAACCTGCCAATCTAAGCGACACAGTCCATATAAAGGAATCTAGAAGTCCTCAAGAATCAGAACAACCACGCCTTAAAAAACTGCCTTCAACAGCCGAGCTCGAAGATCGTTATAATGAATTAGAACGAAGAATAAGTGTTCAAAAAAACAGTCCAGCAAAAGCGAAAAAAGAGCCCCCAGATGATGGACTAGAGCATAATAAAAATCAGTCAAGAAATGTGTCTGAGGCGCCAGCAGGAGCATTTGATAATGTTAAAAACGAGGAAATAACAGTGAAAGCGAGTCAAAACGAGAACACAGATCCACCAAATGCGAATGATCCGAAAAGTTCTCAAGGTAAAGGGCACAAAACCGAAGATAAAGAAAGTGCGCATGTTGCAGAAAAAACTGTAACACCAAATACGGACGAATCTGCACACCAAAACGGAAAAGCCAAGCTTGAGAAGAGCAAAGAAACATCAAGTATAGAGGAAAAGAAGGAAGTGGAGGTAGTCAAGCGTAAAACGCCACCTTCAACAGAGGAGCTGGAAAAACGTTTCAATGCCTTGGAAAAGCAGCGCAGCATCTCCAAACTAGAGTCGAAGGATGAAGCTGAGTGCGGCAGCACTTCCAGCGCGAATGAAGCAAAGCCAGAAAAGAGAAAACAACTTATTGAAGGGGAGAATGTTGCAAAAGATGAAAATGAGGAAAATACTCGAAAATCAATCAAAGCGTTTGACGATAAAGTAAGGGCCATAAGTACATCATTGACTGTTGAAGAAGAGGCAGCTGTAGTAACGGAAGACAAAGACGAAAAGCGTAAAGCATTTGAGACCAATTGCGAGACAGCTAACAAACTTTTGTCAACCGAAACTAATGCAGTTAAATTAACTGCCAAATCAGAATTAAAATCAGATCTTGAGACTAAGCTGCCAGAGAACGCAAATATTAAAGAGCTGAGTAAAAGGCGAGCCTCTGAGCCTCCCTCTATGGAGGATCTGGATCAACGTTATGAAAGGCTGAAGCGCCGCATGAGTAGCAAAAATAACATTACCGGCCAAAACGAAACTGTAAACGAGGCATTAGAACGTATTGAGCAGGAAGTTATTGCAGAATTAGATGACTCAGAGGAAGATCCGAAGCCAGCTAGAAAACAACCACCCACAACTGAGAACTTGGAGAGCCGCTATGAAGCGTTGCATGCCAAGGATAAGAAAGAAAATGAAACAAATCCAGAGCCAAAGATAAAGTCGCCTCCTCGTCATGTAGATGTCGCCATCGAGGCACATATACCTGAAGCCCCACCGCTTCCACCACCGCCAGACCATAGAATCACCATAGATCCAAGAAAGCATCAGCAGCGCGCTCTCATTGAAGAGCTGCAAAGCAAAATGCAAGGTCTGTCACCGGGCGAGGAGAATTTAAAACCCAGCGAAATTAATCCCCAGCGAAAGCACCTACAACAACAGCGACAGCTGCAACAGCGACCTACACCAATGGGCGATGAGACATCGGAAGCACCTGCAAACACCGCTTACTACAGATCGGGAAATTACGAACCCTGGCAAGCGCAGCGAATGGTTCGTCGTTTCTCCGATTTGCCTTCAAGGGCTGATCTGGAAAATCGTTTACAATTCTTGGAAAAGAAATTGTACAAGAAATTCTACAAGCAGCGCTGTGCAAGTGATTCCGAAGTTGCATCGAGGATGAGTAGTTATGATGACAAGCCGAGCACCTCGCACCAAGCGGAGGCCCAACTGGAAGAGCGTGTTCTGGCCCTAGAGAAGCAACTGAGCGAGAACAGTCTCAAGTTGCTGGAAGCTATTCGTGAAAAAGAAAAACAACAGGAAAAGGTTCCACAAAATACCGACGACGACGACAATTCTCCCCGGCAACTTAGCACTGACATAGAAACTGGCAAGGAGCTGGTGCGCTACACACAGAACTTCAGTGAGCTAGAGGAGTCGGACAAACCCATCAATATAAGCATTAACATTAAAATGCTTCTCAACAAAGACAGCGACCACAGGAAGCCGCAAGCAGAGCTAACAACAGATGATTTGAGACGAAGATTGGAACAACTGGAACAGCAGTTAAGTGAAGAGCGTGCAAGAAACGGAACCATAATCTCTGAACCCGAGTTTACTATTGAGGATGTGTTGGTGCAGCCTTCCGAGCAAAGCGAAGAGAGTGAGACTTGTCGAAAGCAGGAAAAAGATAGTCACAATCAGAGCGTCAAGTGTGACGAAGCTGAAAAGTTGGAGGAGGCTCCATTAGCAACGGCGGGAACTTCTGAGCCTGAGACTGTTAAGGAATCTAAAACCTTACAAAATGAAGAAACTGCCCAAACTCGTAACAAAGAGACCGACACAGAAAAAACAATCAAAGAAGAACAAAAAGTTGCAGCTAATGTAGACAAAGAAGAAAACAAAGTGGAAGAAAAAACACATCCACCGACTGACCAGGAAAAAACTTCAACTACTCCTGCTCAAGGTGTGCCCCTAAAAGTAGATGTTGAGAAATCAGATGCTGTTGAGAAAAATCTTAAATCAGATGAAGAATCAACCAAAGAGCCATCAGCTAATCTTGTTATTAACTCTAGTGATATTGGGCCCGTGGATGCTAATAACAAAACCGTGGTACTTTTAATGGATAATGAACCAAAAGCCTTGAAAGTTCGCCGTTTGACCCGAGCCAATACTGAAGAACTTGAGGGACTGTTTCAAGCACTTGAAAAGCAGCTGAACGATCGCAATCTTGTTAAATCCAAAGATGGTAAACTAGTTCACGCAGAGAACAAGTCGTCTGCTGAGCAAATTGAGCAGGCTCAAGCCATATCCGATTTGAGCAAAGAAATTGAAGACTTTACCAGTCGTAAGCCGGACCAGGAACCAGCAGAGCAGAAGGAAGAAAAGACCGTCGAAAATGAGCCCAACTATGATTGGGGTCCGAATCCAGTTAAGCATCATTTAAAACGAAAAACAGTCTATCTGCCGTCCACTAAAGAGCTAGAGGCCCGCTTTCGCTCACTCGAGCGTCAAATCAAACTACTTGAGGACGTCGAGAAGATCGATGTAGAGCAGAGACTGACGGAAATCGAGCGCAAGATCAAACTGCAGTACTCGCTATCGCATGAGAAGGACCTAAACAAGTACATTGAGGTATGCGAAGGCAAGGGCTTAGAGGACGACGTGCCTGTGGCAGGAGAGACATCTCCGGTCGTCGAACGTTCCCGCAGTCCAGCACGTAAACAGAATACAAAATCACCATTTACGTCACCAGCTCGCAAGTCAGTGACCAAGTCACCACATGTTTCGCCTTCACGTAAGGAAAGGAGTGCCACAAAATCGCCTTACACTTCACCGACACGCCAAGGACAAAAGACACCGCACACATCACCATCGCGCACCGTCAATAAAAAGAGTCCCTACACATCTCCTGCTCGTCGCCAGAGGCACATAGATGATCTGCCAATCTCTGATGACTTGGAATACAAATATCGTGTACTTGATTTGGTGCGTTCCAAGTCCAAAGACAATCTAGCTAAGCGCAAGAATGACCCCAGTAAAAAGCCACCAATTCATCCGCTAGAAATGCTGCTGGATCCGAGTCCGGACGACAGTGAAATACCGACTACCGGGGAGCTGGAGCACCGCATACGCCTCCTAGACGAGAAATTGAAGTCGCCTGCCCGTCATAAGTCACGTTCCCGTTCACCCACCATCGATGATATCAAGCGAAAGAAAATGTTAGATGATCAGCTACCCAAGACCCCGGTACACAGCCTGGAGTGCTTAGTCTACTCGCCGAATAAACCGGAGCCACCCACTGCCGAAGAACTTGATAAACGCATTCTTGCACTAGAGAAGGAGCAATGCTTTGATTTCAAGACCCAAAAAGACTACAAAGAATTCAATCAAAAACTCAAGGATGTGGTTTCGCCTTCGGTTTCCTACGAGGAATTCAAAGCAGCCAAGTCACGCGAGCAAAGTCCCCGACGCCAAGCGCCCACAACGCCCAAGTCAGCAATGAGACGGGACGAGAATGAAGAATACTATCGGCGCGAAGAGACGACTTCGTATCGGCCTACTAGCCCTAAGGTCATTCGATTTCGCGATGAGGACGAGGACTACTACGAGGACTCGTGGCGACCCAAGTCACGCGAACGAATGGTGGGCAACACAAATTATGTTTTAAGCTTTATGGAGGAGAATTCTAAAATTCTACAACGTATTCTTAAGAAGACTCTTGCAGATCAGCCGTCAGCCTCAGCATCAGCTAGTCGCAGCTACATCAGCGGCGCAGCGGCCGCTGCCGCAAGCTCTGAGGGACTCGACGCCCTAGGCAGTCGCCTAATGCGGGTAAGTGATTGATGAGTGCAGCATATGAATAAGCTTTTTAAATAATTCCCTGTTTATCAATAATTCCCTCTTTTTAAGGAAACATCGCCCATCACTCGTACAGGAACGCACACAGGCGTCCCGCTGCGTACTGGAGACAACATCAACGAACGTCTGAGTTCCATTAAGAACAGCATCAAGTCCATTGACAGCTTGTGCGAGGAGAAGTCGTATCAGAAGGAGAAATGTCAGCGGTATATTGACTCTTTGTTTTCGGATTCATTGCACTTTGCCAGTAAAAAGAGCTCAGCAGAAGATCTGACACACAGTCGAAGCGAGAGTCGAGGACGTGGAACGCAGCGCTATAGTGACTATACACCTGCCATACGCATTAGCTCAGAGCATCGCTCACTGGGATCCGTGGAGTCCATGCGCCCGAGCAGTCCACTGCTTGCCACCAGTCCGCCGCATCATCGTTCGCATAGAGATATTAGCAGGGAACTCTCGCCGCGACGCCGACGGGAGGCGGAGGAGCTAGAGGAACGGGAAAGTAGTAGGGTAAGACGTGATAATATGTTGCCAAATTATTTAGACGATAATCGTAGCGAACTAAGTAGCTGCAATAGTTTAACTAAGTTTCATAAAGTAGATAGACAACTAGAAGAAACCTGCGCCAAATACGCTGACGACAAACGCTCGGCCTGCAAGTCCCCATTGAGCTCGCCATATGAGTCAAGAACAACAGCCACACGATACAACACTACAACAGCGAACCCGACCGTTGACAGCTTTCCTAGGCCCATATCGCCCTATCGCCAGCCCTATGACCCGAACAGGCCATCGCGTTCCAATACGCCCGTCTACCAGCCAGCAAAGCTAGAGATTCGGCACACCACCGTCACCTCGACCTTCTACGATCGCTTTCTAACGGAGAGGCAAATTGAGAAGCAAACACTACCGCGTCCTGCAAGCCATTCACCCATTGTCTCTCCGTCGGCAACGACCAAAAGCTACAGCGATATCCCCGACACTCTGACTGTTCACAAATATAGCCATGACCCCATGCTCGATGTGACCACCTCAAGCAGCTACTCACCCCACATGTCCCGTAGCTATGCGGGCAGCAGCAGCAACTACTCATATCTCACCACCCATACAGCTTGCGAAGCTCCAGCTTCGAGCAGCGCTATTGCTCCCCAGCTCGGTGCCTCTCCAGGCGGTAGTGCTTCGGATCTGCGCTTGCGCAGCAGCTGTGATAACATTCTCACCACCAGCACGAGCACAGGCATCCCATATTCAAGTGCTCTCGGTCAAGCTTCTACACCGAGCAGTCATGCTTCCACCAGAATTGCTACCACAACAGCATCGGCATTTGCGCCCTACAATTTCACTAGCTCATTTACGAGTCGCTTAAGCGATCCGGTAACCACCTCTGGCGTCTCTAGCCTTAGCTCCAGCTTGCAAACATATTCCACTGGCGTCTACAATCCCATGATGACATTTACATTGCGAGAACCCTTGATAAACCCCTTGCCTGGTGGCCTGGGCAGCAATGGCAGTGCTTCCCTGGGTCAGCATCAGCACAAGAGTGGTTACAGCTCGAACTACAACTCATGTGAGCCAGATAAGCCATAGGGCATCCTCCTTTAAGCAAAGGCTATCATCATCTAAGCATGCCACATTCTCAGCCCGCAGCACAAGCTCAAACAAGTTACTTTATGCTTACAAATTTACGCGTTGCAATTATTACAAAAAGATAACTTTGAAACCCTCAAGCAATATACACATAAACCTTAATAGTTCTTACACATACCAAAAAAAAAAAAAAAAAAAAAACAAAAACAAAAAACATACTTATGGGCACCTTTAACTACAAATATAACCAACAAAATCTATATTATATACACATCAGAATTTTAAGAAAACTCTTGCACTAAACCATTCTGGCTTCTTGCGAATTGCAATTACCTCATCTGCATTCAAGGCACCAATCCAAGTAGCTGATCATAGAAAGAACCGAAACGATTTTTATACAAAATAACGCTTACATACGAGCATTATACATACGGAATACTTGAAATACTTACTAAAAGCATTACTAAAGCTATGAATCTTTTAAGAGTTGTGTCTAATTGAATTCTTTACTGGGCACTCAATGACAATTACAATTACAATATTTCTTCAAAGAATTTCAATTTTGTAATATTTATTATATGAAACCACAATAATGACGCGTTAGTTGGAACGTTTGAAATGTTCATTGACTGACAGAAAGCAGCCGTTAACAATAGTTGAATATGTACACATATACAAATAAATGCTTATATTACAATTATATATATACATATATATAAACATATTATACATGCATACACTTGCAGTTCGAGAATTTCAATTATGGAAAAACCAGTTCAAAAATGGCTAACAAAAATGGCTTCAAGAATTATTACTACACCAAGCAAAGAAACAAAAAGTTAATCAAAACGATTAGAAAAATGTTATGAAGACACAATCTGAGTTCATTTATATAGATCGATATATATATATATATATATATATACATATATATGTTGCTATATGGTTCTGTCAGTAACAATATTATAACATTAATTACGCAATTGTTAACAAATCGAGGAAACAACATATATGCTTTAAAAGGTAGTCAGAAAAAGTTACGGGCTTCAGTTCAGTTCATGAACAACAGAAGAAAAATATGCAAAAAGTTTATATTTATAATGTTATTTTTCCGTTTTGTATGTATGTGGATTCTTGTTGTTAAAACTTTTGTAATATTTATTTGTTAATGTTGGAAATTTGTCAAAATATTGGATACGAAATATTTTTGTTACAAAACGTTGTAATGTTTTGATTTAAATAGAAAAAGCAAACAAATAAATATGTAATGCATTGAATGCATGTACGCATTAAAAATTGTTTCTATTGGGTCTGGGATCCGAAAACATACCCACCTCCAATCCAGCCGCTCTGTGGCCCTGCTCTGAGAGTCCGGCAGCATCTTTATTGGCAAGCGATAAGTCCAAGCGGCGCTCTATCAGCTTGAATGGACGAACTAGTCGAACAGTCGCTGGTTGACAGCCGTGAAAATTGGACGTGCCAGGAGAGAGCAGCTAAAGCATCGTAGCTATCTTTACTATATCATTTAATACTGTAGATCAGTTGGCCGTTTATAGCTCGAAAATGCAACGGCTTGTGACGAAACGCAGCTGTAGCTTAGTGCTGAGGCTTCACAATCGCTGCCTGGCAACCACATCCGTGGAGGACGTACTTTTTCCCACCAAGTCTGACTTTCCTAGTCGCCACATTGGCCCACGTAAGACGGATGTTGTTGCCATGCTCGATACCCTGGGCTTTAAGGTAAGCCTCTATAATACAAAAATGACGAGACTAGCGCAGGATCTAACCCTCTTTCAACACAGTCCTTGGCAGAGCTCACCGAGAAGGCCGTACCACAGAGCATACAATTAAAGCGGGATCTAAGCCTAGACAAGCCTCTAAGTAAGTAGTGGAAATGTCTTTAAAAATAGGCAACTACGCCGACACTTGCCAGCTCGGGACCCCCTGGCGTGTGTTTGTGTGGTGATAAGCGATAAGTCTGGTTCAATAGGTCCGCCAGCTCGCTCTTATCTGCTGCTGGTCTCTACGGCTGTCGTTGACTGGCGATTGACTCTAAATATTTTTCCAACCGGTCACATTACAGACGAGCACGAGCTGATACGACGCATACGTGATATTTCGCTCAAGAATCAGCTGTGGCGCTCCTACATTGGCATGGGATACCATAATTGCCATGTGCCCCATACGATAGTGCGCAACATTTTCGAGAATCCCGGATGGACGACACAGTACACGCCCTATCAGCCAGAGATTGCCCAAGGTCGCCTCGAATCGTTGCTCAACTATCAGACTCTTGTTTCCGAGCTCACCGGTCTGGATGTAGCCAACGCCTCGCTGCTGGACGAAGGCACTGCTGCCGCAGAGGCCATGTGCCTGGCCACACGACACAACAAGCGCAGGAAGCTTTACTTGTCAAACAAAGTGCATCCGCAGACTTTGTCGGTGGTGGAGACGCGCGCTGAAGCCTTGGAGCTCGATATTGTTGTGGGTCCTATCGAGCAGGCAGATCTTCCCAGCCGCGAGCTGGCTGGCATCCTGCTGCAGTATCCAGATACGTTTGGTGACGTCAAAGACTTCGAGGACATTGCAGCTCTTGCTCGCAAAAATGGCGTAAGTTCTGCCCAAGATTAATTACGAATTACTTATTCTTAACTATCCCGTTTTTCACTGCCAGACGCTAGTAGTTGTGGCAACCGACTTGCTGTCCCTCACTCTGCTTCGTCCGCCTGCCGAGTTCGGTGCGGACATCGCCATCGGCACATCCCAGCGCCTCGGCGTGCCCCTGGGGTATGGCGGCCCACATGCTGGGTTCTTTGCCTGCAAGCAGAACCTGGTGCGTCTAATGCCAGGTCGCATGATTGGCGTCACCCGCGATATGGACGGCAACGATGCCTATCGATTGGCTCTGCAAACACGCGAACAGCACATCCGCCGGGACAAAGCCACCAGTAACATTTGCACAGCCCAGGCGTTGCTTGCAAATATGTCGGCCATGTATGCCATTTACCATGGTCCGGAAGGTCTCAAGGCAATTGCTAATCGCATTCACCACTTTGCGCTAACTCTGCAGACGGGTCTGCTGGAGGCTGGCCATGAGGTAATTAACAAAAACTTCTTTGATACGCTACGTGTGAGGCTCTCGGCGGATCTTTCACTGGAGGACCTCAAGGAGCGAACCGACCACAAACGCATCAATCTGCGTTACTTGTCCGACGGCACAGTGGGCGTGGCTCTGGACGAGACGGTTAGTGTAGCAGATGTGAACGATTTGTTGTGGACCTTCAAGGCACCAACAACGGTGGAGGAGCTGCTGGCACGCAAGGACGTGCTTAAAAATTCTATTGAGAACTCCAAGTTTCTGCGTACATCGCCTTTCCTGCAGCATCCCATTTTCAACAGCTATCACAGGTAACGTCTGGTTTTCAAGCCAGACTCAACCCTTGACAATTTACGACCTAACAGATCATTTTCCCTTAGCGAGTCCCGCATGGTGCGGTATATGAAGAAACTGGAGAACAAGGACATTTCACTGGTGCACTCCATGATACCACTAGGCTCCTGCACCATGAAACTCAACTCAACGACCGAGATGATACCCTGCTCGTTCCGCCATTTCACAGACATCCATCCCTTTGCACCCGTTGAGCAAGCTCAGGGTTTTCATCAAATGTTCAAGGAACTGGAGAAGGATCTGTGTGAAATCACCGGCTATGATAATATATCTTTTCAACCTAACTCTGGCGCTCAGGGCGAGTACGCTGGCTTGCGTGCTATTAGGAGCTACCATGAGCACCGCAGCGAAGGCCATCGCAACATCTGCCTGATTCCTGTTTCCGCGCACGGTACGAATCCAGCTTCTGCTCAAATGGCCGGCATGAAGGTAACTCCGCGACTGCTTAGCAATTAATAATTTTAAACAGAGCCCATTGTCTATCGTTTACAGGTGGAGCCAATACGCATCCTCTCAAATGGCTCCATTGACATGGCTCATCTACGCGATAAAGTTGAGGAGCACGCCCACGAGCTATCCTGCCTGATGATTACGTATCCTTCCACCATGGGAGTTTTTGAAGAAACAGTTGCGGATATTTGCACATTGGTGCACAAGCATGGTGGTCAGGTGTATCTAGACGGAGCCAACATGAACGCCCAGGTGGGTCTGTGTCGGCCAGGCGACTATGGCAGCGACGTGTCCCATCTGAATCTGCACAAGACTTTCTGCATTCCACATGGCGGTGGAGGTCCTGGTATGGGTCCAATCGGTGTCAAAGCACACTTGGCACCGTATTTGCCTGGACACCCTGTCATCAGTCCACTTAGCAGCGAGGAGCACAGCTTTGGTGTCGTTTCCGCAGCGCCCTTTGGCAGCTCGGCAATTCTCCCTATCTCATGGTCATACATAAAGCTCATGGGTAGTCGTGGCTTGAAAAGAGCCACTCAAGTTGCTATTCTTAACGCAAACTACATGTCCAAGCGCTTGGAGGAGCACTACAAAACACTCTACAAGGCGGAGAACTCACAGCTGGTGGCCCATGAGTTCATACTCGACATACGAGATCTTAAGAAGTCGGCCAACATTGAGGCAGTCGATGTGGCTAAGCGGCTAATGGACTATGGTTTCCATGCCCCGACTATGTCGTGGCCCGTGGCCGGCACGCTGATGATCGAGCCAACTGAGTCCGAGGACAAGGAGGAGTTGGATCGCTTTTGCGACGCGATGATATCCATACGAGAAGAGATTACCGAAATTGAGGAAGGACGCATGGACAAAACCGTCAATCCGCTCAAAATGGCCCCGCACACACAGGCCCAGGTCATTTCGGATAAGTGGAACCGCCCCTACACACGTGAGCAGGCTGCCTTCCCAGCTGTAAGTGTAAAACACATAACACAATATATTTCCATACATAACTGACTTTACTAATATTATCCTTCAGTTGTTTGTGAAGCCCGATGCAAAAATTTGGCCTACTGTGGGAAGAATCGACGATGCCTACGGCGACAAGCATTTGGTATGCACGTGTCCTCCCATCCTGCCAGACCTGTAATCAAATTGAATAGACTCTACCTTAATAAGGAAATAAACCTGTATAAATACTAACGGCCCATTACCCGGCTTTGCCCAGGCTAAGTTTTTTTCTTCATTCTATGCATCACAATTAAATTATTTTGTAGTTAAAATCATGAAAGCACGTCTATTAACCCTTGCAGATATATGTATATCTTAGAAAGTTTTTGTACTGACGCTTTATTGCCGAATGATTGTTCCCATTCAAAAACAAAAGGACACAGAAAAGGCTTAAAACCCCTATTGCATACAAAGAGAATTGCCATACAGTCTGATTAACTACATCGCCTCGGGTATTGATTCTGTTCAAGAATACATACATTTCTATTTCGAAGTGTTTCACATTGGGTGACAATATTGTAATATCCTCTGCAAAGTATGACAATGTTCAAGTGGGTCAAATGAAAGAAAAATAAGCAAACTATTCTCGCTCATGCCTCTTGGCCGCGAAGGGACTATTGAAAATTGGTAAAACACGTATTCTAGTTCTTATGCAATAAGTTTTTAAAATAGATTTAAGGCCAATCTGACTAAACAGGAATAATGCCCATACACCAAGGAGGGATCAATTATCGAACATTTTGAAATATATTCATTTTTAAAAAGATCTTTCAAAATGAGTTTGAAACTTTTTGGATGGTAAAGATACAAATTTTATACATACATATGCTTTCTACCAATTTATCACAGTTGCGGATGAAATTTTCGAAGACCCGCAATTGTAGCCCGAAGAGTAAATCCAGTTACAATTTGTACTTCCTAACTCATACAGTTTGGGTCGTGTGCTAGAATAATAATAAGTCTGGACAATTTTATATACATATAGATATGGAAATTTTATCACATGTATATTCGCTATTTGTCATGCGAAACAATTATGTAACAAATGATTCTATTTAAGACAACTTTAATTTATCAAATATACTTAAAACTTGATAAGAAACGGGGAAAGTGAATTTGCAATTGTAGAGAAGTCTATTAATAAAAAACGATTCTGGACATTGCCGCATTTTAATGATTTTAAATTTAAAAATGTATCAGTAATCTCTATGAAACCACAGTATTTCAGAATAATTTTTTGCATTTCACACATTGCACACATTAAGTATTTATGTGTTTCTTCCAATGAACCCATTTTCAAAAAGTAAAAACAATATTTAAGGGCGCTAGTTGCTTCTTCTTCATAGAAACATTCACAACGAGCGGCGCAAAAATAATAGTCGATTACGGCAAGCCAATGTTAGATATATCGATATATATCGCTGCTTGGCTCCTGTTCTGTTAACATATGTGAAATGCAAGCAGTTAGCCGCTGATAAATTTACTCAGAGCAGGTTTCACAGCAAATTGATGATAATTGAAAGCACCGTTCTTCAAACAACTGCATTCTAAGAAAATCAATTTGAAAATAATTCACACTGAAAAACGATTACCGGCAGCTTTGACATAAGATTCTGGGCACGCTGTTAATAACATTTGAGAGAATGTTAGCCTGTTAGATGCCGACAACAACAAATGTTGTTGTGTTGGTGACAGAAAAAGAAGCGTGCGCAGCGGAAAACAAAATTCATTTTATAGAATTTGTATAATCAATAAATAATATTAACTTGCTTTTGCATCGACAACGGTACGACAGCAACTAAAGGTTTTCAAATTTTTTTGAAATCATGAAAATCGAAGAAGTAAAGAGCACTGTGCGCACCCAACGCATCGCGGCGCACAGCCACGTGAAAGGACTCGGTCTGGACGAGACCGGGGCAGCCATACAGAGCGCCGCTGGCCTGGTTGGCCAGAAGGCAGCCCGCGAGGCTGCCGGCATCGTGGTTGATCTAATTAAATCAAAAAAAATGGCTGGCCGTGCCCTGCTCTTAGCTGGCCCACCCGGCACCGGCAAGACAGCCATCGCTTTGGCTATAGCACAGGAGTTGGGTAACAAGGTTCCATTTTGCCCGATGGTCGGCTCCGAAGTATTTAGCAATGAGATCAAGAAGACCGAAGTGCTCATGGAGAATTTCCGGCGCTCCATTGGGCTGCGCATACGCGAGACCAAAGAAGTATACGAAGGAGAAGTAACCGAGCTGACACCAGTGGAGACTGAGAATCCTATGGGTGGTTACGGAAAGACCATTAGCAACGTGGTTATTGGTCTCAAAACCGCCAAAGGCACCAAGCAGCTGAAGCTCGACCCAAGCATTTTCGATGCACTGCAAAAGGAGAAGGTCGAGGTGGGCGATGTCATCTACATTGAAGCCAACAGTGGCGCCGTAAAGCGTCAGGGACGCAGCGACACCTTTGCCACAGAGTTCGATTTGGAGACGGAGGAGTATGTGCCACTGCCCAAGGGCGATGTGCACAAGAAGAAGGAAGTTATACAGGATGTCACTCTCCATGATCTAGATGTAGCCAATGCACGCCCCCAGGGCGGCCAAGATGTGCTCTCCATGATGGGCCAGCTGATGAAGCCCAAGAAAACCGAAATCACAGGTAAATTGGCCGAAGTCTGCAATTCCTTGAGCCTGATAACTAACTAACTGTTGCTACTCACAGACAAGCTGCGCATGGAGATTAACAAAGTGGTCAACAAATACATTGATCAGGGCATTGCTGAGCTAGTGCCTGGCGTCCTGTTCATTGATGAGATACACATGCTCGATCTGGAGACCTTCACCTATCTGCACAAATCTCTGGAGTCGCCCATTGCGCCCATTGTCATATTTGCCACCAATCGAGGACGCTGCGTTATTCGGTGAGCTTTGTCAAAGCTTTTTTTTTCTTTTCGTCAGATTTATAACCTTTTTTCTGATCTCCTGCAGTGGCACAACCGATATAGTCTCACCGCACGGTATTCCCTTGGATCTGCTCGATCGCTTGCTCATTATACGCACGCTTCTGTATTCCACCTCGGACATGGAGCAGATAATCAAATTGCGTGCCCAGACCGAAGGCCTCCAGCTGGAGGAGAATGCGTTTTCGCGTCTCAGCGAGATTGGCACAAGCTCAACTCTACGCTATGCCGTGCAGCTACTGACACCGGCTCACCAGATGTGCAAGGTAAATGGGCGCAATCAGATATCTAAGGAGGATATTGAAGACGTGCACTCGCTGTTCTTGGATGCAAAACGCTCCTCGAAGCATCTGTCTGAAAAGAACAACAAGTTTATGTTGTAAGTTGACTTCTCTCGTGTAAAATACAATTCCATATGCTCCATTCTACTAATAAAACTGCAAAACTATCGAGTTTATATGGTTTAAATTTATCGATATGCTATGTTGAAAAACAGCAAATGTGTTACTCTCAGAGCGACAGCTGTTACTGTACATTGGACTCGAACTAGAGATGGCAGCTATGTAGCAAGTATGCGTTTTAAATTAAACTGGTGCTATTAATTAGCAATAAAACTGTTCCCAAACTACGTTGTTTTTTTAACAACGACAACTTAAACCAAAAGGAACATTTTGTGTTAACAATGTATTTCGATTCATTTGGCGTAACGTTTTAGAGTCGTATTTGCCTACCGTGTCAATTCTGGTCACGAGCGCATCCCTTCTCTGTTATCAAACTTCTCTTATAAGAAACATTTAACAGAGTTTTTTTTTAGTAACATTTTATATTTCGGTGCGTGCTCTGTGCTCCGCATGCCGCTTTGCTGTTGTATATTTTTAAATTATTTAAAATATTTATATTCGTGTCCATACAACACGCTCACGCAATTCAAGCACACATACACACGGGTAAATCATAATTAAGTGTCATATTGTTGTTAAAATAATAATAAAAAAAGAAATCGGTTGGCGACAAAAACGCCGCCTCTAAAAGCGCAATTAACCGTTAAAGTTATTTACACGTTACATATTTACATTCATGCGTGCTTACGCGTACGTACATGCATGTGTGTAAACGCATTATATTTTGTATACCGCCTTCGCTATAACAATTGCATATGATTATTTGTGTACCCATCAAACGGTGCATTGTGTTTTGGTGCCAGTCAAAGCATTTCCGATGGCTGCATTTTAAGAAAATGGAAACATTTGGCGGCCTTTGGGTCAACGAGCAGCTGCAACAACTACTACAAAACGACGGCAGCTAGAAGATACCGCGTGTGTGTGAGCGCGCAACAAGAACAACAACAGCGAACATCAACAACAAATAGCAGACGGTAAGTGCGTGTGCACGTGTGCGTGCGAATGCCAGTGGGTGTATTTTCTCTCATTCGCGCGCGTGTGTGTGTGTGTGTGTGTGTATTTACGGCTGTGTGAGCGGGGCCTCGCCTCTAAAGCAGCAAATTAGCGATAGCCTTACCCGCCGACCGTCTACGGGTACTGTGTGTTACTGTCCCGGTGTGTGTTAGTGTGTGTGCGTGGGTGCTCGTTATACTTTTTATTTTTTTGGCATTAACTGTTATTATTATTTAAGCAGCACGCTAGCAAATTACATAATTTCTTTGTTTTTTTTTTGTGTTTGTCGCTGACAGCGAAAATGAAAGTGCTGGGCGGCTACTGGTTTTTGTTTTCTCGCTGTTTGCTGTTTGTTGTTGCCTCGTCTTCATTCTTATTGGAATTCTACGCTAGTTTCACCGCTTGCTTTGTTCGCCTCATACACTTTGATGTTGTTGATGCTGTGCGAAGCGCGCCGTTTCTTTATGAATGAGATTATTAAAATATATTGCAAGCATACGTTTTGATTTGATTTGTGCGTAAAAGCTAATCAGTTGAGCAATTAATCTCTCTCACTCTAACACATACACTCTGTATGTGTTTGTATGCATGCACATACAACTGCACGCCAGCGCAACTGGCTTTGTGTCTTTTCGCCGTAAATCAAATCAGCCATTGCGAAAAATATAATAAATATAAATATGTACATTCATGTATACGTTTTCGCGTTCCCATCTGCGCTTTCGACTTCAAACTCAAAATCATTACATATGTATGTATGTATGTATATGTGTATATATAATTTTAAGACGAAAATTTAGCTGAAATATTTAAACACATTTTTATACATATGTATGCCGCCGGCAACGACGACGTCGACAACGTCGCCCACTCGCTAATATCGCTCTCCCACTTTGGCGCGCTCTCTCACTCTCTCTCTTTCTCTCTCTCTCTGTCAGTTTCGTTTGTTGCCCAATTTTATGCCCGTTTTCTTTTTTTCAAACATTTTGACCACAGCAAAGTGTCCAATACATATCAAAGTATGTATATACTACATACATTTAGTACGTAAATCGAATTGTACATATGTATGTACATATGTAAGTACGCGTGTACATATTATGTACGCATGTGCAAACAGCTTGTGCGTTGACGTTGCTGAACAACTGCTACAATAACAAAGTGCCAGCAGCTTTTCGCCGTATTTATTAGTTGGCTGTATTTTCGCCCGACAGGCAATAAAATGAATTTATGTTGCTTAGGCCTTACGCTACCATTTACTTGCAGTTAGTTGTTAGTGTTTAGTTTTTCCTGCGCAGTCCACAGTGTTGTTGTTGTTATTGTTGTTTATTGCTCCAAGCTACTTACTGTCACAGTTTTAAATATGTGTTTATTGTTCGCTGCTGTGTCAGTTTTTCTTTCCTTTTCGCTCAAGTTGTCATATGAATATTCGTATGAATATATATATGCATGTATGTATGTATGTTCATAGTCTTGTGAAACCGTGCTGCATAATTGTGTGCCCTTCGAAAGGCTTCTCTGTGGCCACAGCAAAACAGTTAGCTGTACAATTCTTGGGTGGCGTATTGCACATAACATTTCTAAAAAACATTTGTTTGTTGTGCTAGCAGCCAAGCAAACAATAGCGACAGCTGCGGCGGCGCCGACTGCGACAAGTCTATTGTGAATGAGCTACTAGCAGCAGCACTACCAACAGCAGCCTTGTAAGCGCCACCCACACAAAAGTCATAGCTGCCACACAAAAATTTGTAAAGCACAAGCCTCAAGATACCCCAACCCAACACACAAGTGCAATGATTGTGTGCATTCAAAAGAAGACATGCATATATGTACATACACACACAGACACAAAATACATATGTATTTGTCTCGCTCACACGCTATGACGTGAGCGACAGCTGCCAGCATCGTTGTCTGTGCCTACGCTAACGCTTTTGAAGTCGGGCTTCAAAAGCGTCATACGCTCAGCTGAGCGCGGTTCGCTCATTCGCCGCGTCTCTTATTCTCTAGTCGCTGCTTTATGACGTTTTGCAGCCACTTCGCTGCTTCGTGCTTTGTGCACGTGTGAGTTCATCTCTCTTCTCATTTTGAGTTTTTGAGCTCTATTTCTTAACGCCTTATTAAGAGCACAGGCTTTGAGTCATTCACTGCCTACGCTGTGACTAACTGTAAATCTGGCACATTGAAATCCAGCTTGAAATTTAATTTCATATTAATTTCAGTGCAGTTCGGGTCGCTCATAAAGAAGACGAAGAAGAAGAAGCACTGCTGCGACCGCATAAACTTTGGCGCTTGCAGCGTGGGCGGCTGCCTTTTCTTTGTAACCTTGTGCCAATAAAATTGAAATGCAGCCAGAGACCCAACAAAAACAGAAAACAATTTCTGTGTTTAAATGTGTATGTATGTACCTTTGTGTGTGGGTGGGTGAGTAAACTTTCTACTTGCTACTTTGTTATTGTGTTTTTTGCATTTGTCGCCTCTCTGTTGTACTTTGTGCAATAACTGTCAAGCAAAAAAAGAAGCAAGAAGCTGCGCAATACAAATGTAAAACTCGGCCAGCGTGCTAAATGGGCCAACACTCTGAATGTTGCTTAGCTTTTGGCTAGACAAATGGTTACGCATGAGCTAAGTGTCGATCTAAGCGCTAGATGGCGCCAGTCT
Source organism: Drosophila novamexicana (assembly GCF_003285875.2). Taxonomy (NCBI): domain Eukaryota; kingdom Metazoa; phylum Arthropoda; class Insecta; order Diptera; family Drosophilidae; genus Drosophila; species Drosophila novamexicana. The sequence goes on along the minus strand of NW_020824809.1, from coordinate 796,529 downwards.
ATGCATGCAACACGTTTTCAATTAATTTAGCTATGCTCTCTGCAGGCAACAAGCATTTATCTCACCTTTGCTATTGAAGTTAATTATGTGTGTGTGTGTGTGTGTATGTGTAGGCGGCTCTTGATTAGTTGGCTCTTGATGAGTGGGCTGTTAACAGCGCGCTGACTCAATACACACATACGCTTACTAAAACAGACACTGACGACCAACGGCATATTGTATTTGTACCTTCCATGTGTGTGGATGTACACATGTATTTAAGAATGTATGTACGTGCCGATAAGGTGCTAAATATTTGCACGCAACCATATCTCTGAGCACCTGGCTGATGACTCTCTCTCTCACTCTCTCTCTCTCTTTATCTCTCGCGCTGTTTCGCTCACTCGTACTACATGGATGCATTCTTTTAACTGTGACGCTTCTACTGCCTCAACGTCTATGCTTATCAATATTATTTCCACTCTGTCGTGCCGGCGACTCAATTTACTTGCATAAGTGAATACATGCATACATATGTACGTACTTACTTACTGGCACACCTTCATTAACAGCAAGAAAGGTAAAGCGCGAAGAGGAGCAGCACGGCAAATTGCATGATTCATTCGCTTGGCATTTAGCGTCGGTGTCGGCGTCGGCGTCGGCGTCAGCGTCGGCGAAGGCGTCGCTGCCAGCGCTGTGGGGTGGTCTGGTCGCTGGTTTGCCGGCTGCTTTGCTTGTTAATTTTAATTGATTTTAATTTGATTTGCTTTACGAGCAAGTGAATTTTGTTAGCCCGTCATCATCAGTGCGAACTTGTCCGACTGTTAGCCCAATAAAAAGCGGGAAAGAAAAACTTTTTGTTGGTTTCGGACTGGCTACCGCTAGATGGCTGGCTGACCCACTTCCCCAACCACTTCCACTTCGACAAGTCTCTGCAAATAGACAATGTTGCCAAGTAAATATTCTATTTTAACAATGCAACAGAAAACTCTTTGCATGTATTTCAAACACTGAAGCACGCTACTCTTAACTCATTCGTCCACACACGAGCACACACACATGTATACATCCACAAAGGCGCTACAAAGTGCTTCGCCAGTTCTCCAGAGATTCCCAACCTGAGTGCACCTGGCTGTACTTTGCTAGTTTCCTGTAATACTCGAGCGAAGCCTCTGAGTAGCTGGAACTGCCACTGAGCTGGGCTTAATGAAATCCGCAAGTTAAATAAAACCGAGCCACATTTTTGATGCGTTTCCCGTCAGTCACTCAAGTTGAAGGCTGTGAGAGATGTGGCAAATGTGGAGAGTCCAAGCAAACGCCTTCGACAAGCTTTTCCAGTCGTAGTTGTTGTTCTTATTGTTGCTGCTTTTATTGTTGTGGAGCCATAAAGCTCAAGGAGATTGTAGCATTTATTTAAACTGGTCGCTTCAATGCATTTTTATGCGTATTACCAAGAAAAACGGAAAATTGCTTTAGTTTCATTTGAAAATTGCTTGGGTAGTTTACTTAAGCACTGAAAAGCATTTATTGTAAAATGTTGAATAGCACCAGTCGAAGCATGGGCTCCCAAGCCTGCTAGAGGATTAGCTATTTAATTGGTATGGGAAGCGGGTAATTGCTTCTTATTGGCAATTTCTTGCAAGATGCTTGCAAACTGGGTTAGAACCCCATCAGGGGTGGTTAGTGAAGCAAAATGTCTTGATGAGCAATAAAGTTTTTGACACAAAGCCTGTTAAAAACTATTAAATAAAATACAATTTACATTCACGGAGCCGAATTAAACTATAAAACCATAAATAAAGTATTCTTTTGGCTTAATTTTTTATTTTATTACTTGGCACGCACATACCTTAAATATAGTGACGTCATAATTCAAAGGGACCGAAACTATATGTATGTATATATATATACATATATATATGATGGTCCTGACTGACTGACTAATTGGTGATCAACGCAGTTGTTTGACATGCGATCGACCTCAAACTCATTTTCAAAGATCGTTGTAAAAATGCATCTATGTTATATCATACGTGTTTTACACTTTTCACAAAACACACTTCTCTTTTGTGAAATATGCAGGTTGTAATGTCGAAGTTTTGAGTGTAAGCTCATTTACAAGATTTATTTAAGAGAAATTTATACCGTTCGGCAAATCAACCTCGTCTAGGTGGAAAATAAGAAGTGTGTCTTAAGCCGGCCTGAGGGAAGATGAGGGAAGTGCGTCGCCCTGGAGGTAGCTGGGCGTGGATGTTGTCGTTGTGCGGAGTTGGTATCTGGGTAAAAGCGGACTTTATTTGCCTCCTGATGGGACGGCCCCTTGAAGATTGCTAGCAGGCGTGTTGGCGTGTGCAGCTAGCCGGTTGTTATATTGGGCACTGTGGAATTACCACCCAAGGGATCTTTATGTCTCTGAGAGAGTACGCTGTTATGCACATATTCTATCGCACTCATTTGCGATTATAGTTGCCAGATCTTAAAGGTAAACTAACCGTTTACTGGCGAGGGAAAGTTTCTTACGTTGTTTAAGGAGCCATTATAGTTTGGCCAGTTTATTCCGGCAGCGTAAAACTGTTCCTTTGATGTGACTGGCAACAGTTAGGCGTTTGTCAGGCGTGACGCCCAGGTATCTTGTCTCGCCCTCTTGCTTTAAGGATAGTCCGTTTAGCTTCTCGTCCAATTGTGAAGCATACTGTTGTTCTCTTGGCTAGACTTAATATGACGTTGCATCATCAAACCCAGTTGCTGAGTAGATGCAGGTAGTCGTGAGCTTCACTCGCACAATATTAATCACCTTTGAAATTTTAGTTACATAGGTGCCTTGCTCTTGTATTGTACATTAGGACAACTTTGCGATTAGGAGATATCCTGTAGCCCGGTCTAACGACGAAAAGAAGCAAAATACGCTCCAAAACTACTGCAAACTCGTCCCTTGAGTTATTTGTTATTATTACACATCTTTTAGTTAGTTTCTTATCGCAGTTTATTTTCTATCCGTTTGTTTTCTTAATTTAGTAAAAACTCGTGTTAAAACTCTTGTCAATGGTTAATTAATTTCATACCTTAATGTAAAATTCCTCCTGGCCTACTGTCAACTCAAATGCGTTTCAGCAAAACATGGCAAATAAATGCTTAAATCTGACACAAGGTGGTATCTGGACGGCGGTAAATTAATGTCAGGTTAAAACAACAACATCTACTCGGCAACTACAGAAACGCGCAACGCCAAGCCAAAAAATATGCATATGTGGCGCCAGTTGTTGCCCCATCATCCTCCCACCACCCCCTGCAGCATGCAATCATTTTAAATCAGGGAAAAATGCAGCCACTTTGCCGTGCGCGCCATCATAAAAAATTACGAATACTCGTATATGCCATAAAAATAAACACACATATATGTGGCATATACATATATTTATTACATATTTGCAGTTTTATATAATGTTTCTGCGGGAAATGGTGGAAGCGTTCTGCCTCAAGATTGCAAACATATAAAACAAGAATTAATGAACAAAAAATTAATTAGAAACATTAGCCAGGATTCATAAATATAAAAAATAAGTAGAAACTGAGTTCATAAATTCTTCGCACATATGAAGAACGAAGGTAACGTTCGTGGCTCTTAACACTGGAAATAGTTAAATATCAAACTCTTTGACCTTAAACAAGAGATTAGAAGAAAACAAATAAGAGGTTCTAGTAGGCAGCTCCCGACTAGGGGATACCCTGAACCCTCTTCTTCCAACATTAAAAGCATATATATATTCTATTAAGGAGCTAAATGTCAAGTTTGGTGACTCTAGCTCTTATTATTAACCAAAATTGCCCAAAAACAGGATATCGATATCGATTTTTACCGATTGCTTGGAAACGGAGTAAGTTATCGATTATCTGAAACAAACTCGATCTGCCCAGGCACTAGGAGGACCTTAATCTAAAATTTCTAGTCTCTAGCTCTTATAGGTTCTGATATCCTTGCGTTCATACATACGGACAGACAGACAGACGGACGGACTGACAGACGGTGAGACAGACAGAGGGACATGGCTAGATCGACTCGGCTATTGATGCTGATCAAGAATATATACACTTTATGGGGTCGGAGATGCTTCCTTCTGCCTGTTACATACATTTGGATTTTGCACAAATACAATATACCCTTATACCCTTTTTTAATGGGTTCAGGGTATAAAAAAACGGATAGCAATCATGATAATCGTGCAGAAGGTTACATGAATGTGCAAACATGGATACATTTCAGTGGAAAGGCCTTTCAAGTTGTGTTAGAAATATAAGGATGTATTTGTTATGCCGCGCCCTTTGTTTGTAGCATAGTGTATTTATATTTAAATTCGAGTATACATATGTATATATGTACATAAAAAAAAATACCAGAGAATGTGGCAGATGAATGATGCTCTTGGCTCTGGCTCTGGCTCTACGGTGCAACGAATGTTGTAAATATGCAAAGCTTGCAGCTTCACACACAAACTAACACATTGGTGAATAGATGGTGAATAGGGGTGGCGGGCGCCGCACTTTTCCTAAAACCCAAAAATGCTTAGCGTGGCAAAATCAATTTGATGCCATTTGTTAAAATGCTTTATGTGTAAGTGTGTGTATGGGGCTTTGTGTGGGTATGTGAATGTGTGATTTTGAGTGTGCATAAAATATGACGGCGCATTTTGGGAAAAGTTTGCTGAAGTGCAGCTGCAGCAGCGACGCTTACAGCGGCGTCAACATTTTCACATGCAGCGCTTACTATTTCTGCCACTTTTTCGTCATTCGATGTGTATGTGTGTGTGTGTGTGTGTGTGTGTGTGTGTGTAGGGAGGTGCCTCCGTCTGTATTGGTGAGTGTTTGTGTTTGTGCTTGCCACTGAAATATCGGTCAAGGCTGCCAGCCTGCTCGCATTAAAACGGCGCTTTAGGAGCTGCCACGCTGATTCCAAGACAACTGTGCTACTAAATCAACACTTTTGACGATGCCTCCTCACGCCTCCATCTCGCCCCCGACCCTGCAGCAATACCGAGTGTACCCGCGATGGCACGTTAATGACATTTTCACGTAGCATACGCCCCGCCCCTCCGTTTCCCTTTTCCATGACAATGTACAGATGCTTGCTTCTATCCCCAAATAAGGTCAAGGATATGGACTGTGCAACACGCGAAACTTTGAGATAGTCGCAAATACATTTTTAGGTTCATATATATCGGAGTAATTTTCCTGGAGGCGTGGCACGGTCTGCTTATGATAAAGTTTGCGTGTTTATTATTTCGTTGCTATTATGTCTGTTGGCCTGAGGCGTCAATATTGCATTTATGTGGTCACTGCCACAGTTTAGAGCCGGAAACTAGCATGCAGCAACAAGGAGGTTAAAGGTGGGCGTGGCTGTGTATTCGCATATTGAAGGTGATAAGTTTAAGGGCGCGCTAGGACTCAAATAAGTGCAATTCACAAGAAGAGGCGTTCATAATGCTACACGAAACCCAAACTGTAAAATAGCAATACTGTGTCTGCAAAAATTATTACTCTTAACATTTATTATTGACATTAAATTACAAGTACGTTGGGACTGGCGACTAGGAGATAGACTTGAACGCGTAGCCGAGCTTCCTTCTTTGCAAACATAAACTTTGCACATCGACTTGTTCTTCCCTTAGCCCAGTCACTATAGTCTGATACTAATAAAATTTTGAGGCTGCATGTATGTATATGCCAAAGCCGAAGGCAATACCAAGAATGCTTTATTCAATTTAGAGAATCATGGAATCGGGGCAAGTTTGTCAGATTATCAGACGGATATACAGACACGCCGAAATTTCCAGATCGACTAAGCTGTTGTTGCTGAGCAAAACTATATATACTTAATGGGGTCGCAGATACCTCCTCTTGTTGGTTAAATACACTTACACCAAGCCTTTGTTCCCAGAACCCTTTAAAAATGAGTAAAGATCGTATAACGGGTTTGTGCAAGTGTGTAAAGCGACAGAAGGAAACATCTCCGACCCCCTAGAATACATATATATTCTTGAACAGCATATATAGTCGTGTCGATTTGACCATATTCCTATTATTGTCCAAATGTATGAAACAGGCAGACTGACACCACAAAGTACTTTTTGAACTTTCCTTGATTAAGTTACTCTTAAGTCGAAAAAGTTGCAATCGGAACCGGCTGCTGATTAGTAATAAATCTCCAGAAATCATTAGTAAACTACAAGATCCAATTTGTTAACTAAAACTTTGACTTTAGGATTGTTGCTATAGTTTCTTTGGTGGTTAACGTGTGGGCGTACGGACGTGACGTTATGTTACGAAGAGAGACAAACAAACAGATTTGATCTGCCTCATTAGGAGCAGAGAATTAAATAACGCACTATAATCTGCTATAATTATTTATGTTATAAACCAGCAGCTACTTTATAAATCGATTTCAAGTGCTGAATACTAATTTATTTCTTCATGCGTATAATATCCCTTTCTGAATGCACGCAATTACCACAACAGCGCACGCCCAGCTAAAATAACAACAACAATTCATTACATTGATTAATTATGTGATCCCTGACGCAGTTGTGAAATTAATTATGTCTAAAGTTACAGTCTGAAGCAAGCGGACTAAATAAAGTTCCTTTCGAATGGTTGAATAATGTGCAGGGTGTGGCAAATTACGCATACGCCGCGTTTGACCCATCTACCGAAAAATGCTTTAAAGCTTCGCCCTCAACTGTTATTAGCTTTAATAAAACTGCAGTAACAACAAGCAGGGATAGACACAAAAAATTAAAGAAAGATAGAAAAGGGAAGAAACTTTTTGAGTTTGTACGGCCATGCAGTTGCCATGAAATTCGCTCAGATGCCGCCAGCAAACAAACAAATAGCAATCAGTAGCACCACAAGAAGTTCTACATTAACTATGCCACCACGACTACGACAACCACACCCAACCACCACCGATGACATCTTTCATTGCGCTATTGAAAAGCGTTCAATGCAGTTCTCCAACAGTTTCTCCGCGAGCTTCCGAGCAGCCGCAAAATTTTGTGTAATCCCATTTAAGCAAGCTGCTTCTGAACTAGCGCTCGGCTGCAGCTTTTGGCCGTAAGACGTGCTTTCAAATCTGCCATCAACACTTGTTTATAAAGCATCGCTGCCCACGCTGAGTACTCGCCCCGCCAAACAGTAGTCTTACCAAGAGCAGCAAATAATCCGAATCCAAAGCTTACGCATTTGTCGTCTCAGCTGAGGAGCGACATCGACTTCGACGTCGACGTCGGTGACGACGTTTTCTTAATCCATTTGCTGCCCTCCATACCCGTCCACCCCTCGTCACGCCCTGCCAATAAAACTTTTAGTTAGTCCCTTTACTCAAGGAAGCACAGTAGTTCCAAATATTGTTGTTGTTATTTTTCCAACTGCTGCTGGCGCTACTGCATTTTTTGCTGTCCCCGTTGAGGACGCTGTCGTCAGTGTGCGTTTTCTTGACTGACTCTGCCTTATAAGACATCGACGGTAACAACAAATACATGAATAGTTGCGCTCTTTAAAACTTGGTCTTAAAAAACTGGACACAGTCTATGTAACACAGAAAATGATACATATTTTCGCTTACATACATATAAATATAGAGTATTCGAGTAAATATTTTCTATATTATTCTTGGCAGTTAATAATCTTCGATAAATTAAATTATCTTAATTTTTACAAAATAAATTCCTAACGTAAATAAAAGTAAGTGTGATCATCAGAGAGGGTCCAAACTTTGCGAATCAAGCAAAAATACGTGGACATTTTAGCTTAGACCAATACGAATTTTATATCATTCACAAATTTGTGTTCTTTTAGAATCAGTAAGGGTATTAGAACTTTCAGTGCGCATTTTTGCCTCGCTTGCTTCTCTTGTAGTCTACTTGATTTTGTTTTTTTCGACATTTTATTTTCGGACTGACCTACATTGATGGTGCTTGCTTGCAAGCCTTAAGAACTTTGCTATTGATGCTGCTGCCGTGGGTGGTGGAGCGTCTTATGATTTTTGATTATAACGTCAATGACTCGACGCTCACAGCAGCTGCCTTTGGGTGAGGGCCTCACACACACGCGCTGATAGCCTGTTTAGCGCCATTTGTCTACGCTATGATTCGAAATGTTTGACAGCTGAGACTGTGAAAGAGTGCATAACTGAAAAGCTGTCGAACAACGCACATGGGCGACAAAAGTTCGCAATTTTAGCTCCTATATTCTGCACACATATGCATACATATGTGTCTATGTGTATATAACATAGTACGGTTGTGTACTCGGGGTACGAACACCCACTTGGTGGAACGGCTAATGTCACTGTCTTCCGCCTAGTCAATAGTATTTTGGTCTTTTGTTCTCTGCTCTGTGTCTGTGCTCTGTTTTTATCTGTGCTCCCGCATTTGCTCCGCTCCCAGCTTCCTGTGTCCCGCTGCGCCAAAAATATGAAAATTGCTAGCTGTTTTATGTGTGCTGACTCTCCCCATCCCCAACAGAATGATTTGTCGTAGAGCTAAGCCAAACAGTTCTGTTTTAGCTTTTTACTTAAATGTCGTGTTGTGTTTGCCTTTATTGTTGTTAAAATAGTTTTATGGCAGTGTCTTTTCTTTGTTCCTACTTCGAGTTGGGATGAGTTGATATACTCTTCTCTGCAGCACATTCGTGGTAATTAACATAATAATTTCGTTTTGGGAATAATTGCCAACATAAATATATCTTCGTATAGAACGTTATTTGCCATTTTTGATAGCCAACATCAACAAAAGGGCGATTATATCAAGGACGTCTTTACATATTCAAGCCGGTCGAAGGATAGACACAGCTGCCATACTTTTCCCACGGCATTAGGGCCAACTTTCGTTATTCAAATTGATGGAATAAATTCTAGTAAAACTTTTTGATGATGCATAGATTCGTCTTCCTGTTGCAGGTAGTACGTGCCGGTTAGGACCACTATATTTTACAGCTGCGACAGGAACGATCAGTCGAACATTAATTACTTCTGAGAAAAACTTGTTTGTTCCTTAAGATATCTCGACAAAATTCGAAAGTTTTAAGTTACAGTTTACTCCTTATATATCTATATATCGCCAAATCTTATAAACCACTGACCACTATATCATATAACTGTAATGGAAACGTTTCGTCGAAACTTAAGCTCTGGTATGAAATGCCTTTTGTTTTTCAAAATTCTATACCAATAAATGTATTAATTAGTTTCAAAAAATGAACAGTGGCTAATCTATATATATAAAACAGTTTGTCCTGACTGATTGACTGAGTGACTGATTGCTAATGCTAAGCTGTGTCGTTTAGTTTAGAGCAAGTTCGATTGAACGGGTCATTGAAATGAACTATTGAACTTATTCAGTGATTAGTGAACCGACTGAATAGCTGAGCAGAATTCATCGTTCATGACCGACTGAGCAGCTGAACGAGTGAACTAAATGACCGATTTAGTTCACGGCCAGAAAATGAACGGGTGAACTTATTCAGCAAATTGAACTAGAAATTCCCACTTTAGTAGTTACCTTATTTAATGAAGGTGCACGTTAAGACAGGGCTTAGAAAAATTCTGTTCTTCAATATATTTTTATTTAACTCACCTTTTGCGAGCTTCATTTTGTTTTCTAATTATACTGAAAAATATTTTTTATAAAGATTAGATAAAAGCTTAAACCCGAAACGTCATCCACCAAATCTTTTACCCTCATTTCTACCAAGGAACGATGGATTTTGCGGAAAGTGTTAAACACTTTTCAAATGAACTTAAAAAATGATTTTTAAAAACAATTTTAAAGCCGATCGGATGTTTTATATAAAGAGTTTGTTTAAGTGTCTGTAATGAAATTGATGTAAAGTGGTTCTTTGAAACGCATTCACAGTTTACTCAAACGTTTCAACCGCAAATGAACCTCACAGAAACCACCCAACATTTAATTCAGGCCACGTAAGTTGAATAAATATGCACATGAATATGCAGAAAGTTAAGTAATTAATATGAAATATGTATTTTTTGATATACTTCACTCTCATAATTTTATGCCCATATTTATTATACAGAATAAAAGTTACAGACCAAAACCAAATATATTTTTTGTAAATAAAACCGGATTAACTTTATAAATTAGGGAACTCGATCTGGGGGTTATAAATGCTAAACTGTAGAATCAAATTGTAAACTTATCCATTCAAGTGAATAAAGTTATAGTGAGTAAAGTTAAAGTGAATATTGCTCTAACAAACAAAGCATACAAATGGAAATTGTTATATTGGCTCGGATACTGACCCTGATTAAGAATCTATATACTATATGGGGTCAGAAATGTTTTGTTTTTGCCAGTTACATAACAAATGCTTTTTTCTTTGTTATTATGGAATTACAAATCCCAATATGAATAGGTACACTTTTATACCTTCAATAAATTAAATAAACTGAAAAAAAAACCTCGACGAGGATGGGATTCGAACCCACGCGTGCAGAGCACATTGGATTAGCAGTCCAACGCCTTAACCTCTCGGCCACCTCGTCATGTGTTTAGATCAGCTCTCAGAACGAAACCTCAACCAAACAGTTTCAATGCTTATCAACTACACGCTAATAAAACGAAGTATGCACTGACGTGAAAAGATAATAAATAATAAATAAATGAACAAATGTATTTTCTTTATTTCTCAATTAAAATGAAATAGATACTCAGAATTGTAAATGTATTATTTTAGTGAGCCACCCTCAGAACAAAGTCCATTATGTTTGTTTCGATAAAATTCAGTTTTTGTTGCTATTACAGTTATTTGCTTTGCTACCTTATTGGTTTTTATGCATTTAATTTATACAAATTTATTTGCCAATTATTTGCAGTTTAAGTCATAAACACTTACAACGAAGTAATTGGAAGGTTATTCGGGTGGGTGAATACAGGGTGTTCAAAAGAAAAACGTTCAAGAAAAATATAAAAATATTTTACACGAGATAAAAATATTTAATGGAACGTTTTTTAATGATAAACTAACCCACCTTATGGAACGCAAAAAATGGAAAACATATCATAAACAAATGTTTATGAATTGAATTTATATAAAATTGGTCTAAACATTTTCAGAAATGAAATCTTAGCTCTTTCTAATGGCATGCACATGATCTGCGGACATGCATGTCATCCGAGGCACGAGAAAAGCACTCAGCTCTTGACGTTCTATGCTTTCATTATTTTTTGTTTTATTTTAAAAGGCACTTTGGCGTAAAAACAAAAACTAAACTAAACTAAATGGCAACAACAGTTGCAAAACTGTGCACGCTCCTTGCGAATTTCTGTGCTCTCCCAGGCACTCCCATTCCCCGCGTGTGGCACTTCAACAACGAGCAGCGGCAAAAGCGCAAAACAACTTGAAAATGCATTTTAATTACATGCGTCTCAGTGGCAATACACGCCTCCGTGTCCGCCCATGCCCCTCCCTCGTGTCTGTAAGACTGTGCTCTTTAATTGAATGTGCTTAAAGCAGCAAAAAATACGCAATTAAATGGTCAGCCCACTTCGGTGGACAGCGGTCAGTGCGTGGCGTTAAGGGTACCGGCTGAAAAGTGTGCCAGAGCCATCAGAGCGCCCTCAAGTGACGACCTTCCCGGACAGACACCCAATCCAACTGCGAGATAGACAGTCCGACAGTTTGTCATTTCTGTGCGCATTCACTTAAATGTCGAAATAAATTAACAACACGGCGAGCGGTTTTTGCATAAATGTCAAAGGAATAACCGAAATACACACTGATCCGCAAACGTGTGTATCTCTCAGATTCTTCGACTAGTTGAGCGCCAGAGGAGACAAAATTTCTGATTTGGAGCATAGCAAGATGTGCCCTCAGGATTAACAATCTATTTCATCAATGATGCATGCAAATCCAATCAAAGTTTTTCAATTAAATATAAATGTGCGAATACACCTTTCGGCCGTTCGATTTTCTCTGTATATTTTATATATAGTATAGTATTTGCTTGTACGAGTTGGCAACTGCAAAGCAATCAGCAAAATTTGTATTGCATCATAAAACAAATCCTATTTTGCTGCAAACCAACTAAAACCAAACAGAATCATCGACATATTGAGTGCGATTTTTTATAAAAGTTTTCTGCGCTTATCCCAGAATCATTTTTTTTCGCGAATAAACACAGTGCACTCAATTATTTTGCCAGAGACAAATAGTTATTTCGCACATTTTAAACAACATATAAAGCAAATAAAAATATGCTATCAAAAAGTGAAAGATCTGCTTACAATTATAGTGACTGATTAAAGAGTTGGAAAATTATCATCAATAAGTTTAGTGAATATGTCAAGCAGGAAAAAAAAGTATGTTTAATCGATTTTTGATTAAAGTATACGAATGTACTCACCAGAGTCTAAACTAAAAACAGCCTTTTTTAGTGCTTCTGTTTAAGAGAAAGACTAACAATTACATAACTTCTGAATGGCTGTATCCAGCTTTTAAGCTAAAGGCCATAGTTGAACCCATGTGAAAATAAGAAATTATGAAAAACTGGAGTGTCGGAAGCTTAAACATAAATTACTTCCTTAGCAGACGCTATTTCAATATTTTTAATTCACGTCTAGATTCTTCAGCGGCATCAATTGGCCTACAAGCTACCTGGCCTGGCACAGAAATGTTGCTGATTAAGTTGTTGCCGCAAGTAATTTGCGTCAAGTGAGGCGCAGACTCTCAGCATGTGTCACAGTACAGTGAATAACCGTGCATAAAGCCAGTAAACAACAACGAAACAAAGCGGAACACTAAAAGCCAACAACGTGCGACAATTACAACCGTAAATTATGCCAACAAGAGTCCGCTGCGGAGACTCTGGCAACCACTGTCTCCCCCCTCGCCATTGCACAACATCTTTGGGAATGTTGCAACGCCCCTCGCTTGACTACCCACAACTTGGACGTTGCGACGTGACCACAAAAGATGAAAACCAAGTGCAACAAAATGAAGCGCGACAACGACAACTCAATTAAGTAAATGAGTGATAACCAGGCGATGATGTTGCTGCTTTTGTTGTTATTGCGAGTAATTTTCATTGTTGTTTATAAACACTAGTTATGTACATAAAATGGATAATTAAGAGATGGGTAAGAGGACTTAGACACTTATCAGAGCTTGGAAAACCCATTACGATCATAATGAAAATCTTCTGAAATTTCGCCTCCAAAAAGGCATAATAGTTTTGTGCGGATGTATATAATAGTCAGAAGGAACAATATCCGACCCCATAATGTATCTTATGTCCGCTGTCAAGAATATTTATATACTTTACGTTTTTGTCAATTTTTCAACTCTCTGCACTGCACATCACGGGGGACAATTGACAATTGGCTACCAAGTGTCGATTGATTCTGCCAGAACTACAAGGCTGCACAAAATCACGCATACATCGACAAACATTTCTGTGTTCTACTGCTTCGTTCCCTCTGTTTTACAGATTCAAAAATCTGTTCCTTTATATTTATACGAGCATCATAAAATGTAAAGACTTAAAACCCCGATGGATTCTCAATGTTAGGAGACCTTTCCTATATATCAGGCCTTCTTCGGCGTTAAAAATACGTTTATTGTAAATCGAATTTAAAATAAGCAATCATTAATTCAATCCTATCTCTGATGATGAGAAATATATTAAAATAATATTATTAAAAAGTTCGGATAGTCAATATTTGACGTAGTATGGAATTACCAATTATGTTTCTATTTATCTCTAACACGAATACTGATTTGCTGAAAGCTTGAATATGTTATTTTCTAATTAATCTGTAATAGCACGTTGTATGGATAAGTTGAGTTTAAAATGCTTCGTCCTTTCATTTTAAACGTAAATTAAAATTGACAACCAACGCAGGGCCAACAATTAGCAGGTCTCCAACAAAAATGCGAGAAACGGATTACTTAAGGGCAGGGGACAACATAACTAACGCTCTCTGCATCATGCAAAGTCAATTAAGCGCGGCGAGAAAATGGCCGGCGCACATATCTACACACACGCATACACACCCACACACACACGAGGTCACACGCGACGGGGCGCCATTTTGTAGCCTGCCTGCCGCCATTCACATAGTTGAGGCAAATTTGCCACATGCATGGCGAAGAAATAAAATTGAATGAAATGAATTGAAATGTAAAGGAATGAAGGCTGGTAATGTGTGGTGAGGCCCGACTGTCGCTGGTGGTGGGGGGATGGGCTGGCTATGCCTGTTTGCAAAAGTTTTAAAATTCGTTTAAGCGAGACTTTTAATAAACGCGAGCCGACCATTGAAAAGACTTGGGCACTTCTATGGTAACTACTTATTTATGCTTTGAGGGAAGCGAAAGTTTTTTGATTTATGGGCATACACACACCCGTGTACACACGCATGAGCGCAGAGTTTGGCTGTGTTGAAACTTTTAGAACAGAGCAGCGAGCCCAAAATGACATTTCCGGTTAACGCTGGCGCAAAATTCCAGCAATGTCGCGTTTATTTTTGGCCCACTTGCTGACATGAACGTCACACTGGATGCACGCCCATTGAATGCTTACGCCCTCATATTGTGGTCATTGTTTTTGTTGTTGCTGTTAGCAATGCTTTTGTCATGCAATTTGTGTGCTTTCTTTTGTTTTTACTTGACGGGGTATTCGCTGTTGCATTGGCGAAAATGTGGGCGTGCTCTGAAATAGGTCGATTGGCCTGTAGGTCATCCCCAAAAATGCATTACATATGTAAGCATGTATCATGTATGCATATTAGCTAGTCGACATGTGCTTGAGTTGGATATATAGTATATATAGTCAGGCACGCTGACAGGCAAAACGCGTACGGAAATTATATAAGCTCACTTTATGCCGTTAAGGTTGACTTAGTACCCCGACCCCAATTAGGGTTCAATTCAGTGCTCCATTTCTGTGCTGCTTCCTGGCAAGCTTGTCGGTGGCCCCAAAGCGGAAGTTGGGCAAAACTAGTCGGCCCAGTCGCCGACTGGCTGGCATGTGATAAATAGTCGACGTCTGATTCTTGGCAAGCTGCCTGGCAAATATTTGCGCTAGCTTCAACTATAAGGTGATAAACTTGGCATAATGCAATATTTAGTGTTTGAACAGGCATTTAAAAGGCTATACATACTTATATTGCAGTTTTGCCATTTCTACGCTGCCACCAGCATCGCCATCATCATTATCTTCATTCACATCATCATCGTCAACCAGTGTTTGCCCAGTGATGATAAGCTTTGAAATGTTTTGCACACTTTTGCATATGCAAATGTAAGCCACACAAAATAAGTATCTGGGCACCGTCCACTGCTTGGGAGCATTTAAACTGTGCTCATAGATAGTCAAAGTAACAGACACACACGCACATATCGTATGGGTCCTTGGAATGTGCTTACAAGATTGAGCTTCTTGATTAATGTTGCTGGCGCTTCTTTCCAGCTTGAGGTTGCCCAGCTGGAGATATGAAGCATTGGCCAAGTTGTTTTATCTGATAAATAGTAGATGGAATTTGGATGTTTGCTTGCCAACGGACAGTGAAGAATGATTTTACATACGTTATGTACTCTCTACATTTTATTTGCAAACATCCATTTAATGCATGAAATGGCATTCGTACTGCTCGAAGGAATTTCTTTTCTAAATTCGTTAAGATATGAAAGAACTTTTTAATAAGGATATGCAATCCAATTTAGTTGTGCATTGACTTTTAAATTAAGTTGAGCATACCCATATTAACATATGCTAATATAAATCTTATAAATTAATTTGCATATACTTTTTTAAGGCTAGCATAGATTTAATGAAAATACGTAGAATATAATTGAACATATGTGCATTTATTCAATACGTATTTAATATGGCTTTTCTTTTCCAACTTAGTTGGAGTGTGGTTTGTTTTATTCTGGCCTGGGCCTGTTCAAACATACCTCGCATCTTGTCGAAGGCACAAAGGACGCGCTTGACTAGATTCGCAGAATTGTCATAGAATATTTAGGCTTTCGTGCTGTTTACTGTTTTTGACAAGCCGCCACTTATCGTTACCATTATTCGCCTCTGTAATTTAAGCATAAAAGATACGCAAATTGCAATTTCAATTGATTTGGTACTTTAAGTAACGTATGTTCATATTAATAAATATTTTTTCTCCATAATTGACCAAGCGTCATTTTCGTGCTAGCTTTGACTTTGGCTTAAGCTGGTTTCTCATATTCTTTAACAAGCGTGTTTCCTACATATAAATGTCCATTTTTTTTTTTTTGTCTGGGTGTTAAATTTTAATTGCAGCTAATTTTCTGTTACTTTACTTAGCAACTTTTATCAGCGTGAGTTTTGGTTAATGATAGCTTAATTTAAATATTTACAATATGTATGTTTATGTACATCTTAATTTTACTTCATTAAAGGCGGCGTTTGGCCAGGTCTTTTTAAAACAATCATCAATTATAAACTTAAGGAAGGATTCATCCAATCATCTTCCATTAATTTTCCACATTTGCGTGTGACATATTATAAAAATTGAGCTTTCTGCACGTTGACGACCGATTAGTCAGTAATTAAAGCAATATTTATAGATAGATATACAGACCCTTATGTTGGTGTCATTGCCTCCAGTCTTTCTTGTTGATTGAACTGTGAGTAAGTAAGCGTAGGGCGTGATATTCAGTATTGCCTACGCAATACTAGTATTACTTTACTCCTATGAATACATCCTGAAGAAGCGGGACGATGAGCGCATATTCGGCTTGGCTCAAATTTTTTATTGCGTTGGGAAATCGCTGGAGATCATCAAAATAACAATACATACTGACGGTGAGACATGAATGCGGTTGTTCCATTTCAAGTCCGAGTAGCACTTACCACAGGGTCAGTGTACCTTGTGTTCCCTTTTTGGCAAACAGTGTTAAGATAAGCACTGGGCAATAAACTCATTACTGCTACCGCATTGAAAGATTTCGTTTGCATTTTCACTCAGCTAGTGGATTTTCCAAAAACAATTAATCACTTCTTTAGTTGAGTTTCTCACAGATCTTACTGTAGTTCTTTTGTAGTTTGGACTGCACGTTGATCATTAATCAGGCAACATGTAATTCAAAAAAAGACGTATATATATTTAAATTACTCAGTTGTGCCTACAAAATAACTAACTTTATTTATGTGTATATTAAATCTTGATTTGTTAAATATCGAGATAAAATCTTTTAGCCGAGACAAAAACATTTTCTTTTCATATAAATATAATTATACTCACACAATCTTATAAATGCCACTCTTGCTTTCTAGACTGCCGCATTAGCATGATATTATCGAGTGCTGATTTCTCTATTAGGCATGTTAAGCAAAATAAATATTTCAGTTAATTACTTTGAGTTAGCTGGCGAGCGAACTGTTCTTCCTGTATTTGCTCAGTAATAATTTGTGCATGCAAATGAAAGATGCTTGTCATATGCATACCCAGCTTTCTCTCACTGGCACACATGACCTTTGAATGTGTTCAATGTGTATACACTGTAGGCAGATATATTTACCATCTCACATAAATATATGTACAATATTTACACACATACACATCGAGTCGTAATAATGATCTGTTGGGGGCATTAGGCAAATTATATCAAAATAAATCAATTGCCCATTTGGTGCTCGACTTCTGCTGCTGGTGCTGTTTTGCCATTATGGTCTGTGCTCTCACTACCCACCCTTAATGTTTATACAGTGCACTATATATATTGACATACATATATGTGCATACATATGTACAAATTTAGTTATTCATGGGTATGTACTACGTATGGTTAGAACGCACTCGCTTATAGACACACCACGTCGAATCTATATGCACGATCGTGATCTCGATGCGATCGTTTCACACATAATGCTATGGCACGCGCCCCGCTCCAAGCTTCCAGTCTCCCTGACGCACGTGAGCAGATCGCACGAGAATAGAGAGTAAGAACGTGTGCGAGAGTGGGATTAAGAGCGAAACTGTGAGAGAGAACGATGCAAATGGTGCGATCTTGCTATGGTGAGAGCAATGTAGGGGTTTATTTTTAGGATAACAATGCCGCAACAGCATTGGGTAGCAGGAGCGAAATTCAACATTTCAGTATTTGGGGAAAATCGAGGAAAATTTTCAGAGCTGCAGCCAGTCGACCGGATAGAGCAACGCGAACAAGGTGGCAAACGGCAACGGCGGCTAAAGGCCAGAGCGCGAAATATATACATAAGTATATGTATAATTTGAGAGATACATATACAGAATATAGCCCATGGTATATATACATAAGTCTTATACTATATATGGAGCAATATTAAAGTGAAGAATTCTCAGTTTGACAAAAGCGAAATGTGAAAATTGACGTTGTACGATACGTATTTGTGTGTGTTGTGTGTCTTTGTGTGTGCGTGTGGGGTGGGTTGGTCATGAAAGTTACATGCCCCACCGTACAACAGCGAAAAAGAAATCAAACTAAAACAAATCTACATTCGAGGTAAATGCTTACATATTAAAAGTACATATCTACCATATACATATATATGTATGTGTGCTCACTTACTTATCATGCCGAGACAACAGGGACTGGCAGTACTAGTAAAAAAAATACCCCAATTGTACGATTGCCTGTGTATGTGTGCGTGTGTGTGTGTGCGAGTGTGTGTATGCATGTGTGTATCTATGTATAACGGCGTTATCCCGAGAAATTACCCCGCTTGATTCTTCTAGAGAAGACCGAAGTTGCTTCCTCGTTCGTGTGCTATTTAGTTGGGTATGTTTTTGTCGCTGGCGCTTTTACTTTTCGTTGCTGGTCGGCTCTTTTGCTCGAATAAAAATTCCGCTTGCGTGTTAGCTGAAAGTTATTTTTAAAAATTTCTTTTAATTTTTTCTCATTTACGAGATACGAGATTTTAAATACAGACGACGTTGCTGTCGATAGTGTTCTATGAGAATTTATTTTTTCAAAACAATTTTTCCGCCTTTGGTTGCATTAATACCAACATATCCGTATCTTGTTGAGAAAGTGTGCAATAACCAAACTATTTACAAATTAAATGAATTAAAAAGCTGAAAACTTACCCAAAATTATTTATAACTAGGTTGCACATTATTTAACCATTACGGATACAGCCTAGCTGTGCCCGAAGAAAGGGTGGAGTGGAAGCTGCTTGCCCCGTCGGCGTTTCTTTGTTCAATGAATATAGGTTGTAAATATAATCGTCTTTGTTCATATTACGTATACGCAATGTACGATTTCAGTCTGTCTGATGTGGGGATGTGTTTCAGAATATACATTTTAATGCTTTGTTCCTTGCAAACCACTTTAGCTATAATTAAAAATAAATTGTATAATAATTAAATTTTTCAAATTTCTATGTGCCAAATGAATTGATCAGGGGAATATTGGTTAATTTTTAAAGATTATTTATATATTAATATTGCCTTAGAACATAAAATTCGTGAACTACTTAATTGGATGTGCAACATTGCTGATCTTCTATTCATTATGATGTCCCTTTTAGCTGTTTCTGGCAATAACATGTAGACAAATTTGATAACTTTTCTGTTGTTCAAACATTTTCAAAATGGCAATTAGGCCAAACATTTACGTGTCTGCCGACTGCCAAATGCAGTATCCGTGAAAGTGGACAGCAAGACGAATAACAACTGCAACATGAGCAACAACGAGTGCAGCAACAACAAGCAATGGCAATGGCAGCAATGTCACAACTCAAGTGTCAAACAAAAGGCGACGATGGCAATGGCATAGACAGCTACAAAAACAGTGCGATAGAGATAGAGAACCAGGGAGTGAGATAGATGCCGCCTGAATAGAAATGAGATAGTGGGAACGCTATTTTCAACTATTTGGTCTACTAATATAACCAGAACCAAAAACAATGCGATTATAATTCAAGAAAAAACCATAGATTTCGGTTTGCTTCAGATTCAAAGAGTCATTCGCAACTTCTCACTAAGCAGCTCATAGCTAAAGTGGAAATCCAACGCGAAACTACAAAACGCACTCATTAAAAATTCAAATTGCAAACAACAACTAAACCACAAAAAAACAAAACAAAAATAGAAGAGTGCTCAAATCGAAAGTGTCAAGCAAGGAGATACCCTATACGTAGTTTCAGATTGCTTTAACGAAAATGTATAACTATTTTAGACCGAAACACAAGCACAATTAAGGCAGCCACTATACTTCTTCCCTCAGCCCCATACTATAGAAAATATATACATTCTAGTCCAATCCAATCCAGTGCATAAGCCACAAAGCAAGATTATACTGTTGAACTGTTTTTGTTTTGTTTTCATACATACATTAAAAGCCTTAGCACTCGTAATTACAAGATATGTTGTCGATACTAATCGATTGCGAAATATGTGTGTAGTATTCCAGATAACTTTCCACATTCCACATTCCGAATTTGAAGTGCCTAAGTTAAGAGGCTTCAGATCATCGCTTTCGTAGACTGACGCACTTAGAGATGGGCATGGCTTTCATCATGGATGGCGATTATGTATACTTTATCAGTGATTATACCTTTCTTTTAACCAAACACAGGGTATGAAAAGCCAGCAAGAGCAATACAGTGCATGAAAAATGAAAACTCTGCTCAGAGCTGTTTTTGCACCGGCATAAAGAGCAGAGCGTAAAATTCTTGTTTTCCCCAAAACACACACACACAACACAGACGGCTGACGGCGTTTTCTGATGCTGTTATTGTTGTACTCAGGGCTAGAAAAACTTTTTCAGCATATGGCGGCCGCCCATTGCAAGTCAGTTGTGGGTGTAAGGGGTATGTGGGTGTGTTGGTGTGCCAACTTTAGTGCATGGAAAGGAAATGCTTGACATGTCTTGCTCGTTCTGCTTCCTCTTTTATGCTATTTTATTTATTTTCACATTTTTGTTTCTGTTTTTTTTTTTTTTTTTGTTTGGCCACTGGCATTAACAAACATTTTTTTTTTTTTGTACTCAACATTTTAATTATTTATTTCATGAATGTTTTTTATCTTCTGCCTTTGCCTTTGCCTTTCTCTTAACTTTTGTGTCTTCGCACTTAGCTTAACTTTTCTTTTATCGCCTTTAAAGTCATGCATCTCCGTCTAGTCAAACGTATTTCATCTTATTAATGATATAATTCATAATTTCTTTGTGAATCGCACCCGCACAGAAAGTGCCAAATTAATAATAACAATAAATTGTCTGATTTATTTAACACAATTAATGTCCATGTTTATTTGGTTTATGTTGCGTTCATTGAACGTAGATTCGAGGCCAAGATATTCTGACTTATTGACACATAAAATTGCCGGTAATCGTCGCAAGAGACATTTCATTTATTAATCGACTACCCAATAAAATTTGTGTGTGTACATGCGTGCATATATATAAAATCGTATGATTCCGAAATATTTTTGTATTTAGTGCAAAGATTTGAAGAAACGGGTGTTTTCAGTTGCCGATTGTGAGATACAATCAAAAGTTCAATCAATTTTTCAGACTTTAGATACATGGTCATAGGTCAAAACTAAAGTTTTCTGTACAAGAAAAAAACTTCAGCACTTTCATTTGTTTGTTTGTGAATGCTTGCTAAATATTTGTGAGTTGCCTACCGCATTTTCTTCTTATCTATGAAAATAACCATTTACCTGTGCAAAATTTGAATGACTTGGCTTTTAATATTTTTTACAATATTGTAAAACCATCGAGTGAATAGCCGAGAGTCAGAATACTTTGTTTATTGTTATGCAATGTTCCCTGCATATATGAAAGTACTATGTACTTACTTCATATTCATATATACTTACTTCATATTGCAAGGTGCATTAATAGGCCAATTAAATTTTCCTCACGCATCAATGCAACTGTTTGCTCCCCACCCACCAATTTAATAATGTTGAATATTCAAATACACATATCCGCTCCGATGGCCACTTCCTACTTCCACGAGCAATCAATCAATAACCTATCGATTACATACGCAATTGTAAACATGAAAACTGTATTGTCCATTGAGATATTAGGCCGTTCTAAGGCATTTGCTAAGAAGCTTGTGAGATAATTTTTCCTTCAAATAATATATTTTGTCTCAATTGTAAAAAAGAAATAATTATGTTCGAAATTTTTTAAAAGAGCACACAAATTATAATTTGTGATATGTCTGCCTACTCTTCGTGTCTTCCGTCTCAATCCACTGATTAAGGCTTGGCATATAAAGCATATATCAACAAACAAACCGAGTAACCATTTCATTATTATTATTTTGCTTTTTTCTTAAATTCATTACTTGTGACTTTCAAAAGGACGCAAAAGGAAATATTTAAGATTTTTAGCTGTACGTTGGTTACACTTCAGTCAGTCAGTTAAATATGGATGAATAGCAAAAGCAAATAAATTGGTTTAACAATAGACAAAGATTCTTTTAATGGATTCGTCCTTAAATATTGATACGTTAATTTGTGTGTACATGCATAAGCACCGCAAATACAAATAATTTGTCAGATATTCAATTCAATTATATTCAGGAATCGATTTATTTTTGCAGACCAACAACAGCAACCACAATTTTTTTATCGACAGTTTATGGTCATTCAAAAATGTATGCGATTAAATGGAACGATTTTCGCTTGGATTGATGTGCTCATCAGTGCAAGAACGATATATCTCTGTTAAGGGCAATGCCAATTTGAATGTTTGAGGATTATACAACAGGGAATGTGCGACAGGGATATGGAACTCTTATAGCAGCAAATGTGGCGCTCAACTTGACCCAGATATAACATTTCATTTGCATATTTATATGGCCGCCTGTTATAATTCTTATTGTCGTTGTTGTTGTGGCTTTCGTTCGTCCTGCTCTGTGGCAAGAGGCAAGGGTACCAGCATCGGTAACCAAAAAAAAAAAAAAAAAGGAAAATATTTTCCCTTGACGTAAACGACAACGATGCAAGAAATTCCAAACTGACGGAAAAGCGAGCGCAGATATTTTAGCAACTTTGCCTTGGTATGCCATGGCATGGCACAGCATGGGTTGGGATAAGATGAGATGAGGGGAGGTGAGAGGAAAATGCGTTGCTCGTGTTTATCTCTGATGGCTGCCTGTCCAACTTTGGCTCCTCTGGCCGGTGCGCCCATTGCTTGGCACGTAGTTAGTTGTTGCGCTATCTGCCCAATGACATGTGCTGAGTTCTGTGTGCCAAAAAACAAGAACACTGGACGCCGCGAATTGTTATTGTATCTTGCAGATACACAAATTGAATTGCCTGAAGTGAAAATGAACGAGCAGAGTTCAGCGCACTTTAAAAAGTGTTCGTTGCACCGCACAACCGCTCAAAGAACCCCAGAAGCCGCAAGATAGATGAGCGCTAATACAATTGCGTGCCGAGATTAATTTATTTATTCCTGTTGAGCACGCGCCCCCAACGCATTTGTAATGCATGTGCCAGTATCTCAAAGATAAACCCAGTATTATACGCTGTGACGGGTGTGTGTGTGTGTGTGCGTGTGCATGTGTATGTCTGGCTGTCTGTAAGTGAGAGTGTGACTCGTGCCAGGCGCTGCACATGGCTTGCAGCGGATGTCTTTACTGCTGCCTGGCGTGCTACTTGTGTGTATAGCTCGTGTTTCTTAGGTTACTCTTAACTGTAGGTCTGGTTGGTTTCGTACCCATGTCTGCAACAGGCACAAAGAGATGTCTCCGATTCCATAAAGTTTCTTGATTGGTATATCAGATCGTCCTTCAGTTCTCAAGTCAATGTCAATTGTTTAACTAATTATATAAGTAAAATTACATATATATAATTATATATAAATAAAATTTAAACAACATAGATCCACCAATCTTTAGTCGAAAAGTGTGTTATTGTGTAGAAAATGGTTCTCTTTCAAGGTATATTAGTAGTAATGAGCTTCAATATTCTCCTCACTTGCCGAAAAATCCATGTTAAATAATATAATGAATAAAGTAAAGAAAAACATTTTCTTGAAGGGTGTTTAGTCATCGAAGTGCCTAACATAGGTGTTCTTTCTTGTTCTGCTCTGTTTTTATATGTATTCGTTTGTTGTGGTTACACTCTAGTTTAGCGGCCATCAAGTGCACATTTATAATTGGAGCATTGCCAAGCAACGTGCATGTCGATCCCTTCCGTGGGGCATTGCTCCGCTTCTAAGTCATAACTGTCACAGGCAAGTGCTTAGATTCTCAAACTTACTTGCATAAGTATTCATGTATATGTATGTAGTACAGTGCACTTGTATCTAATAGCTTCGCTCCTGCACAAGGCTGATGTATTAGGTTTCTAAAATCAGTAACGAAACAAACACAATGGGGGCACTCACGGTGACATCGATATTAGCGTCCAGTGCGAGTCATTCACTTGACTGTTGTGCCCCTCCCATCCACCACTGGCATGCCTCGCCTGATGCAGCTTAAAGCGTGACAGGACAAAGAGTCAGACAAACTGGTACACTAATATATTTGGGGTGTTGGGCGTTAGTCTGGTCGTGAAACTAAATCTGTATAAATATTCCCTTGGCGGTGCTCATGCTTTGCTGGGCATAATCTCAGATGAATTTATGTTATCACAACTGATGATATTTACTTTTTTTCTTTCTTAAAAATTACAATTTTAATTTTTATAAACTATAATTTGGTTTTAAAATATGGTTTTAAAAAATGCTTAATGTTTTTATAGCCTGAACACATTAAAAATGGGTATAAGGGTATATTGTATTTGTGCAAAATCCAAATGTATGTAACAGGCAGAAGGAAGCATCTCCGACCCCATAAAGTAAATATATTCTTGATCAGCATCAATAGCCGAGTTGATCTAGCCATGTCCGTCTGTCTGTCCGTCCGTCCGTCCGTATGTATGAACGCAAGGATCTCAGAACCTATAAGAACTAGAGACTAGATGCTCCTAGTTCCCGCGCAGATCAAGTTTGTTTCCGATAATCGATAACTTACTCCGTTTCCAAGCAATCGATAAAAATCGATATCGATATCATGTTTTTTGGGCAATTTCGGTAAATAATAAGAGCTAGAGTCACCAAACTTGACATATAGCTTCTAAAATAGAATATATATATGCATTTGATGTTGGAAGAAGAGGGTTCAGGGTATCCCCTAGTCGGGAGCTCCCGACTAGAATCTCTTACTTGTTTATCTTGGGTTCTGTTTTGATTTTAAACTTCATCACAACTATCTTACACATTGTATGCTCGTAATAAAAGGTTATAATTAATCTCATGGTACTGTTCCTTTGTACTCGGAATGCAAATTTAAGCTTTTGCAAATTTTCTCGTCTTGCGACTAATTTGTTGCCTTGCCTTAGCATAACCAACAACTAGGTCAAAGGCCCTGTCATGCCGGTGCTGGTTTCATCTCGGTGGCGCATCGTGGATAATTAATTGGTTGCCCGTTTGATTGAACGTTTGATGGATGAGTGCAGCGACGTGTGTGTTCTGTTTTTGCCCATGGCAAACTACATATTTGCTTTTGGTACAAGTGAACTATGTATATACTAACAGACCTGCCCTTTTCCTGTTTCATTTGCAGTAATTTGACTCGACAACAGACACAGCCACAGCCACAACCACAGCCACAGCTATAGCCATGGTGATAAGCAAACCCGACTCGTCGACGAATGGGGCGGCGGCGGAAGCGGCTGCAGGTGCAGCTGCAGGTCTGGATGCTTCTGCGAATAGCATGGGACATAGGTCGGGCATACCACAGGATCAAATAGACAATATTTTGAGCGGCATATCCAACACGGGGGATGTCAAAATGAACAATCATCGCAAGAAGCTGCGACAAAGGTAAGCAATTCTTCCGTCGTCAATTTAAATACTACAGTTACATGATCGTTGCAGATTTGATATTATTAAAAAGTTAGGTCAAGGCACATATGGCAAAGTGCAGCTTGGTATTAATAAGGAAACGGGCCAGGAGGTGGCCATCAAAACGATAAAGAAATGTAAAATTGAGGCTGAGGCAGATCTCGTGCGCATTCGACGGGAGGTGCAAATCATGAGCTCAGTGCAGCATCCCAACATTATACACATATATGAAGGTATTTAATTCTTCCACGTGGAACACTATGCAACATTATGTTTATCTTAATATGAGTAACTCACTTACAGTATTTGAGAACCGCGAGAAAATGGTGCTGGTCATGGAGTTTGCCGCTGGCGGTGAGCTATACGACTACCTGTCCGAACGCAAGGTGCTTAGCGAGGAGGAAGCACGTCGCATTTTTCGTCAAGTGGCTACGGCCGTCTACTATTGTCACAAGCACAAGATATGCCATCGCGATCTGAAGCTGGAAAACATACTGCTCGATGAACAGGGCAACGCCAAGGTAACATTCGAATACTAAATTGTTACAATTCATAATTAGACATTAAAACCTATTTTTAATATACCCTATACCTAATTTGAGGTGTATACCATATAAATATCGTATTATTTATACGGACAAATTATTATTCATACATTAAATGTACTAGCGCTCGTTTATGATCCTAGTAGCTACTGTCAAGTATAGCCTTTATGCATTTAGATAAGCTAATAAGTTAATAGTCCACAGCTAATCCTTTGGAGTATTTGTAAATTCTTCTCTAACAGATTGCCGACTTTGGTCTGTCTAATGTGTTCGACGATCAGCGCCTGCTCGGCACTTTCTGCGGGTCACCATTGTATGCCTCGCCGGAGATTGTAGAAGGCACACCCTACCAGGGACCCGAGGTGGACTGCTGGTCCTTGGGCGTGCTGCTCTATACTCTAGTCTATGGTTCCATGCCCTTTGATGGTTCCAACTTCAAAAGACTTGTCAAACAGATCAGCCAAGGCGACTACTATGAGCCACGCAAGCCGTCACGTGCTTCCACACTCATTCGGGAAATGTTGACGGTGTCTCCACAGAAGCGAGCCACTATCGAGCAGATTTGTTCGCATTGGTGGGTGAACGAGAACGACAATGTCTCCTGCCTTGATTTGGCTGAGGATTTGGCTAATCAAACGCCGGTTCGCCTCGATGTACTCCTGTCACTGACACCTGCTGCCATTACCGCAGATCAGCTGGTGGTACCATCGGCAGAGGGCGCAGCAGCCGCAGCAGCAGCTGCCAAGGCTGCGGCCAATGAACGCGTTCAACGCTCGCATTCGGTGGGCTCCATACGTGATATTGGTGGGCCCAACACAGAGGCAGAGCGTCGCATTCTTGACATGGTTGCTGGTGAGTTGAATCGAATATCAAATACTACATTCATCATGCTTGCAAAGACCATAAGACCCTAGAGCTCCTCCGTGCACAATTTTGTATATATTTGTATATTGTAAAGTGCTGTGAACTAACTTGGCATACACAACAATGTGCCCTGTCCACCAACTAACTGCTGCTGCTCATGCGGGTTCCCCGTTCCACCTCCGTTACCCACCTAACGATCAAATATACCACACTCAAGTGCACTAAACAACTTGAAACCAAATTCATTTAACCACACTCATTAAACCACGCCTCCCTTTCTCTCTCTCTCTCTCTCTCTCTCTCTCTCTCTTTGTCTCTTTCTTTCTTCTGGTGATTATCACGCTTTCCTAGCTGGTGGTGAAGCTGCACTGATGCCTTCACCCACACGCACCATAACACCCGCCCAGAGCCCCGTGCAAGCCAAGCGCAAGCTGCAGCCCACGGTTTCCACCGAGAACGCTGCCGGCACTACGGCCAAAAAGAAGGAGAAGCCGGCCAACAGTTCATTTGTGGTCAGCGAAGCCACAGCACCATCACTTGCGCCACCAACACCAACTGCACCACTTGCGCCAACACCAATAACTGCGCCCCAGGCTATGGAGACTGAGAGCTTTACCCCTGCTGACGAGCAGTCAACGTCCACGACGGCGCCCAGCTACTCCCCACAG
This sequence comes from Drosophila novamexicana, assembly GCF_003285875.2. Taxonomy (NCBI): domain Eukaryota; kingdom Metazoa; phylum Arthropoda; class Insecta; order Diptera; family Drosophilidae; genus Drosophila; species Drosophila novamexicana. The sequence continues at coordinate 768,595 of NW_020824809.1, read as the reverse complement.
GATATGCAGCAAGTTGGCAATCTATGCGAGCAACTTATTAGCGAACCAGTTGCACCACTCGCCAATGCGTTACCGCGACAGTCTACACGACCCAAACTAGATGCGGTCGTAGAAACACCCGAGGAGAAGGACGCCACTAAAGTGATAAAAAAATTTGTGAACAAACACAAGACCGCCGATTTGGTGAATGCGATCAATGAGAGTGCCACAGGAAAAGCCACGCCCAGCAGCAATTCTGCATCGCAGCCGCCCCCCCTAGCACCCTTCGTCCGCAAGTGTAGCCTGCAAGACGAGTCCACACTCAACAAGTTCAATGCGGATCGTCGCAAGTCGCGCATCCTAGAAACAGCAGAAAAGTTTCAACCGCCGCCTCCAATATCGACAGCGCCTGAGAAGCCTAAAAAGCTCAGCATACCCGGCGTTAGCGTAGGCAGCTTTAAAAAGGAGTTCGAGCGCAAGGCCATAAACCCGACTCCTGTGGCCGGACCCACACCAGGTGAGCGTCGCGCTCAGGAGCAGGTGGCCGCCGCAGCTGCCGCGGCTCAAGAGGCTGAGGCACAGGAAGCCTTGGTCACTCCACCACCTTCGCCAGTAGTGTCTGGAACTCTAGAGGCCAGCGATTCTAAGAACTCTGTGTCCTCCATTTCGCTTGAAGAGGCACGTCGCTCTATGGAGAACTCGATTGCGTTGCTGCGACAGGCTGAGAACGAGTCCAACAAGGAACTGGACCAGCTTTGCGCCCAAACAGAGACGATTGGCGTTAGCGAAATAACAGCGGAGGAGCGCGAGCGTAAGTTGAAGAATGCACGCGCCATAATCGGAAACGCCATACAGCCGGGTAAGTGGCCAATGCAACTGCATGTCCATATATGATAATATCTGATAATGATAAACTAAGCTAAGCCCGCAGCGCTTTCGAGTTGACTACCAGCACTTCTTTATACATTACCAAGCAATAGCGTCAAGCACAAGTCTAGCAGCTAAGCAGTTAAGCGAATTCTTCGAATTCTCAGAATTTAAATTAGAAATTCATCCCAATTTTTACGTTTTCTATCGCTTTGGGGAACCACTTATCCTTATATTAGGCTAAGATACTCAATATATCTGCATTCTGGACCACAATTTCTTCTAATTCTTCGGGTGAGGTTCTTTACAGATTTGATAAGGTATTTTCGGCAATGAAAGCTTCATACAATTGCAATTTATTTTCTCCAGATTAAACGACCGGAATCTTTAAAATCGAAACATTTGCAATAAATATTTTTTTTTATTTTCATAAAAAACACATTAAATCAAATTACTTGAAAATAGAAAGTAAAATTGATGAAAGAAATGATTTTGAATAAAAGAAGATATATAACAGATATAATTGCTAATAAAAAAAATGACTAACAGATATAAATTTCGGTTGGTACTTTACATTTTTTTAGTTTTTAGACTTTGGTTAAAAAATGAGTAATAATAGAAGCAAGGCAAGATCTCAAAGGATTTAATACTGATTTTTTCAATGGATTTTATAGCATTTTACTTACAAAATAAACAAAAAATGATAAAATGTCCCTTCTATGACAGTAAATGGAAAACTTTTGAATGATTAAACTGTTCTTATCTGCTTACTGTTCGAGACTTGTGCATAGCTTTCAGTTGATGCGTCTTGTATTTCCAAATATTTACATAACTATCTCCCCATTGTCGATGTGTATGTAAAACCGTTTGCCAGCGGAGTGCTGCATGGATTATATTTTGGCTTTTGGAATATAATCTGATACACTCACAATTACAAATTGAACCAATTCCAATTGCAACTCGCTTGGTCATGCCAACAGATCATAGTCCCAAAGTAAACAGGGCACATGCAAAACTCATTTCTGTACTGATCATTGTCTCAGATTCACCTGTCCACTCTCTCTCTCTCTCTTTCTCTCTCTCTCTCTCTCTCCCTCCCTCTCTCTGTCTGTCTTTCTGCTCTTTTGCTCTTTAGCATCCACTCGCATAGCACAAGCACATACATCCACATACATTCTCATCATATTCATTGAATCATCATCTTAATTTTAGTGATACGCAGGCCAACACCATTATTTGGCATCGGCAATGGCTTCGGCAGTGGCGCTGGCGCCGGCGGATTTGGGGGCGGTGCAATGTTACCGATGCGCACTGAGAGCAGCAACAATTTCACTGGCAATGTTAGCAGCAACAGCAGCAGTCCAACCAGTGCGCCACCAATTGCTTTAGCAGCTGCTAAGCAAGTGATACAACAGCGACTCTTTTCGGGCGGCGTTCCTGGAGGGACGATAGCGACGCCACAACGGGCGGTCATTTGGCAGCCACAAACGGCGTATAGCACGGCAAGCATATTCCAGCCATTGCCCACAAGCAGTCCATTCAGGCAACTGCAACAGCAGTACCAGCAGAAGTGCCAGGAGGCACAGCAGCACCAGCGATTTGCCAGCAGTGCCTTATTTACGCCACCGCCCTCGCCGCTGTATGCCCCCAGCCATGCCCACGTCCATGCCAGCAGCAACAACAACAACAATACGATGCCAATTATCAATTACAATGTCAGCTCGCGTACGAGACCATTTCATAATCAAGCTCAAGACACTCTTAATACATCTGCCTTGCCTGCGGCTATGTGGCTGAAATGTAAGTCTTGGCAGTGGCTCCACAGTGCCACGCGACGCCCAACTGCACACCTACCCACCTATCTGCTTGCCTGCCTGCCCTGCCCTGCCGTCAACCAAATCCGTTCCGTTCCCGTTGCGTTACCTAACAGATTCCTTGAGGCTGGTTACCTATTGATATCTCAAACTCAGTAATACTCAAACTCACTCATATGGAGCAGATATTTGGATACAAGGAAATAGCTTAACCAGCGTCATAGCATCTGGCGTTTTGTGTGTGTTCCTTTGTAGTCTCTGTTTCTCTCAATCACTGTCACCAAATTGGCCTTTCTTGTTGCCGTTGTCGGTGTCGTTGCTCTGCTTTCTGTTAACCCATAAATGGAATTCACAACAAATCCGAACTGAAACTAAAGCTAATTATTTTTGCTGCTCGTAGAATTGTTTCGCTCTTCTTTGCTGTTGTTGCTGTCTTTGTTGTTGTTGTTGTTGTCGTTGTCATTGTTGTTCTTGTTGATCTTTGTTGTTAGTACATATTCGTATCTGTAGCCGCCTTAGCTGCCGCTAGTCGCTGCCGCTGCAACTTAACTAATTACAAATAAGCGCGCGAACACCCACACCCACACACACGCACATACACCCACACACTCACACCAACACACTCACATCCCCACACGCACACACACACACACACACACACATAAACAATCACACGCTTAACAACCGATTGTTTGGCCCTTGAATACTTCCAAGCCAACACCAACCCACAAGTTGCCATATCTATGCTTCTTGCTTAATTGTTCGTTTCCCAACAGGCCAGGCGCACTATAAAAACGATTAAATAAATGTTTAATAAACTTTAAAATCCCATATACACAGCTTCACCTGGCGGCGATGCCTCATTGGGCAACGCAGTGAAAACCTCTACCGCATCTATTACGCTCAAATCGGCGACGTTACCGCGTCGCAAAATTAATGCCAAATCAGAGGTGCAGCTGGAAATCAAGCCGCGCATTCCTGAACAGCCTCAGCCGGCGATGCGCTTCAGCACCGAGATGCAGCATCCAGTGGCCGACTTGCGCAGTGCGCCACCTCGCGAGGGTCCCATACCATACAGTCCCATCAAAACCTCGCTGCAGACGCGAGCCACCAGCTTAGAGCCCAAAGAGCACATCATAACCATACAGCGGCCACCAACACAACAAGCTTATGGACGCACCAACTCCAACACCACAAATCGGTGAGTGGAACTGCGAAAAATCCACAAATAGATAAGTATCCAATGTCGATAATAATTGTAATTCGTTGCAGTTCTGGTTCGCTGTCACGTCAATCCACTGCTGAATCCGAGACGGAAACAGCAACGACCATGTCGCAATCAACAGTTACTGGCGGTTCGGGCATCTCTCAGCCTATTAAGAAGAGTCCACGCGAAGTAATTATACCGATTTCCGTGGAGGGTAGAGGCTTAATCACGCCACGTGAGCGCAGCATTGAGCCTTCCGAGTCAGTTCACACAACCGCCTCCAGCCGCTCAACATTCAGCCGACTGCGTCCATCGCATCGGATTGGGTAAGGTTCAGTAGGCAGCAAACTTGTCCAATTTTATTTAAGTGTCTTAAACTTTGTTTACAGCTCACTCCTCAGCGAGAGCGGGTTCGATGAGAGCTCGCCATTCCAAAAGATGCGCACAACTTCTATTACTCGTGATGGCGGCGATGATGAGTCGCTTTTTACCCCGCACAGACTTAGGTTTGCAAACACATTATGCATTTCAGTCCATGAATATTTATCAGAACTTTGCATGTTACTTTATTTTCATTTACGCAGGAGCTCGAGGCCTGTCAAGAAAATTAGCCAGGACAACGATTCTCAAAGCTCTGGCGAGGAGGATGACGACGATGGCTTCGAAATACTAACCGCAGAGAACTTATTCTCGACTTTGCTGCAACGTGTAAGTTGATATATTATTCCCGATAAAAATATAACTCTTTATATGCATGTTTCTCCCACTGATCATATTCCATTTTCAGGTGCGTGCTGTTACGAATCGCATGAACGTCAACAGTGACCTTACAGCCGGATTTCCCAGTCATTCTAGTCGCCTGCTAACGGATATCTCGCGGCAGGCACAAGGCCATAGGTCATTCTGGGGTCAGGGCAGTCCCTTCGGCAGGTGAGCGATTGGCCACTAGGCCTGAAGATAGAATTCAATCATTTCATTAAAATCGATTCTGGTACACATACCACGTTATGTATAACAAGTTTTATAATGCTTATGAACGATAACAATTACAATGATTTTGTTATAAATCTTTTACATGCTGCTCTCGAAATACTAAACCTTAAATAACAACTCGAATCATTTGATTTGATAAACGTTCAACTAACAACAAACAAAAGCGAGCATAGGTCACAAGTCAGTTATAGCTATACTCAAACGGTAGAAAAGAAGCAAGTGTAAGTATACAAAGTGGGAGGTAAAGGGGCACAGATTATAATACTTCAACTATTGTCAACTATTATCTATCGACTACTATAACTAAATATTAAAGAACTACATACACCCAGCTATATCCGCCTATGTTTCTTAGGTGCAGACAACGTTTGCTAAAGGTCTTAAGCATTACGAGCCGCATACGAAATTGGTTGATTGATTGGCCTGGTTCCAAATGCTGCCTGTAAGTTGGCCTATTCAATGTGCAAGTCCTTTAGCTAAACGTTGTCCGACATTCCTCACAATCAAATGCATTCAGATATGTTATGCACGCAAACACATTCTTGTGTGTAGGTATGTGCCTATAATAATCATCGTTGGGTCTCATCTCTCTCTTTGACAGCCGCCTCAACAGCGCCGGCAACAGCAGCGGTCTCGGTGCACCCTGGCGTCACAGCATGTCCCGGGACTTGGGTAGCGAAATGGAGTCGATGTTCTCACGCACGGGCGCCACGCTGCCAAGAGGTGAATATCACAGAATAAAGAGTAAATATTTAGATCAGTAGGCAGACAACAGGCAACAGATACCAAGCGAACCGAAGCGAAGCAACTGCAATTCTCGATGCGAACACAACGTAAATCATAAAAATATCAGATCCAAAAGTATGCTACGTAAATAAGAAATTTCAATTTCGATTTATACTTGTATACACATTTCTAGTAGTTGTTGATGTATTCTAAAAACAAAACATAAACAAAAACAAAAAACAGAAACAAATCAACAAAAAAAAATGAAAAAAACACAAACAAAACAAATCAAGTGAATACCTACTACTACTACTACTACTACTACATATATCTACTTATTTAGTATATACAAGTTTGTGCAGCCTGAATACAACCCCTAAAAACCAACAAAAAAAAAAAAACAATAAACATAAGCAATTAATTAAGTGTTTACTGTAATTATCAAATGAAAATGCCAATTAATACTTTGACAAATCCTTTTCTGTTCGATTATGAATTATTTTTAATTTTTTTTTTTTCAATATTCTGTGTGCGCACATCTCTTTAATAGCATATCCATCTCAATAAGATGCGAAACTATCAAAAGTAGTACTCTATCTATCCACCTATCTTTCTATCTATGTTTATCTATCCATTATATCTATCTTTTTATCTATCTATATATCTATTTATTGATCTATTGCTACCTGTCCTAGAGCACAATAACTTTTGTTATTAACCTTTAATGCTGCTGCCGCTTTACAATTTACAAACATACATACATAATATGTATCTACATATATACATACATATATTGCTATATACCTCTTAAAAGAGTCATGTCTAGGCTCTCGTAGCCCAACGAATCCAACCGACTCAGTTAAATGTTTTCTGCGTATTGTTTGCACAGTTTTTTGTTTATTTATTTATCTATTTATTTTCGTTAAATTTGATTTTATTTTCATTATTTGCTTAACCAGATTTTTTTAATTATTTAATTAAGTATTAAAATGTTATGCAATATTGCAATGATGATAGAAAAATTGTCAAAGGTCGAATGAGATATGAAATCGTATTCAAAGTTTTGAATATCTGCGCAATTATATAGTTATTTATATAGAATTTTTAGCTTGGCCAATTAAACAAAATGCTCAACAAAATATAAGTATGTACATATATACATACATATATATGTATATATATATTTATATGTTTTACAGCTACAAAAATTGTACACACAAATTGAATTAGGAACTACAGAATTTGGCAAATACACGAAATTTCAATTCATTTACATTTACTCGTATGTTATTAAAAATTGTTACAGAAAAATAAAAGAAGAAAATATAACAATAATATTTAATTGTTGACGACAAACAAGATAGGATATGTAATTAATCTTAACAACAATTCAAGAAGCCCGAGCGGCTAAACGGCTACAAATTTAACCCATAAATAATCTTATTACATTTTACAGTGAAAACAATTTTGATGACAATAAAGCGAACCACTTTTGTTTTAATTATATAGAAAGAAACGAATCCAAATCAAATACAGATGAAGAAAAATAAACCATGGCTCTTTTATTTGCAATTACAAATTGTTTGACAACCAAAAGAATTTTGTTAAATAAATATCTACATATACATACATAATACTTTAATTATTGTTGTACAGTTTGCAAATGGCCCCGCTACCTTAAATTTGTTTTAGTTTTACATATATTTATATAAATATATAATTTTTTTTACCATAAACAAAAACCAAAAAAAAAATGGAAAATGCGCTAACCAAGCAAGTTGTTTGAGTTCCAAAGTTCTTGTTTATGTTTTTAGTTTAATAATAATAAAACCAAATTTGTGTTGTACAAGAAATTAATTTATAACACCACTAAGCACACGCACACACACATATATACACAAGCCCACACATGCATTTGAAGCTTATCGATGTAGTTAATATTGTTCACGCTGTTTAATGCTGTGTTTAAGCTGATCAGCCACAATCACAAGCACAACCAAACCCAAAATAAAAACCACAACCGCAACAACAACAACAATAACTAACTTGGTAGAAACACCAAACAAAACTCAAAATCTAAATTCAAATCAAAACCAAAAACAAGTTTCTGAGTTCTGGGCTATTTTAAATCAACAAGAAAAAATGTAATTAATACGAATTTATTTAAAGCAATTGAAATAATGTAAACAAAAAACTATGATTTTTATCCAATAATAAACAGGACACGCTGTTTGAATAATTTAGCAAAGTTAAGAACAACTAAAACAAAAATGTCCAAAACTTTGAATACGATAATGTACAAAAATGTTCAGCTACTAATTGTTGTCATTATTCAGAGAAGAGCAAACATATTTTCTTATCATCAGCAAACAACACAAACTTTCAGCTGCTCTATATTTGTTGTTGTTTTATTTATTTATTTATTTATTTAATTTTTTTGTTTTTTGAAAGCCTTAACGCACTGCAACTTTCATTCTCATACCTTTGTAGGCGCCGTTAACTTGGCTTATATTTTTAATATAACATATTTTGTTGGTTTTATGATTATTTGATTATTTGCAATTTGTTGGCCGTTTACAACATTTCATGCTTATTTCGTTTACAGTTGGTTTATCCTTAACTTCTACCACGCCCACAAAGCATGTTATAACCATTAACAACAGTCCGTTAAATACCACCATCACCAATGCCAATACCAATACCAGTACCAAAAGCAACTCGCAACTGCAACCCGCCATAGTGGCAACGGCCACAAGAACATCACGAAAAGTCGCCGTCGCCGTCGCCACAGCTCCGCAGTTAACCATCAGCCGGGAACAGAGTAAACAAGTGCCACCCAAGACAGCAAAAACCATCAGCACTACCACAACAGCCACAATCACAACCACAAGAAACCTCAAGAAGCCATAAGGCGAACAATGCAAACATTAATTCTGATGCAGATGCAGAGGCAGATGCAAATGCAAATGTTGATGCTGGTATTTTGCGTGGCAGCAACTGGCAAAATTATTTAACTTTTTTGTTTCAGTATTGAATTTCCTATAGATGTTTGTTGTTGATTGTTCAATTTTCAACCTTTAACAATTTTATCGAACGCTTTTAATTAGCCACACATTTAACGTTCAGTATGCGCCCAAAGGAATACTGCAATAAACGTAGCAAATGCTATTACCTAAACGCTTATTTAAGCTTAAAGCACATTAACTTTATATTTTGTTTGTTTTGTTCAACTAAAAACAAATCAAAAATTATTCTAAATTTGGAGATTGTCAATGGGAAAGTATGTGAGAATGAAGAGAGAGAAGAGTGCTCGTAGCGAAGATGATTGTTATAAGTACTAGCACTTGACACTAATTGTGATTTAAATTAATTTTAAAAAGTTTTAGTTATTTATGTAAATGCTCAATTTGAGTTTGATTTAAGATATTCACAGTAAAACCTAAACTACAAACTACAAAATAATCATCGATTGACATCATTTTTCAAATCATTTACTGAACTCAAGCAGGGTATTTCTCCAGCGCAAAGGCTGCTTCAAGCATTACAACTAAGCAATATTTTTATATGCATTCATACATACTCTTACATAACTACATTTAAAGACTAAAACTATTTTATATGCCGATTTGCAAATGAAATAAACATCATTTAACTTGATCAATTGCAAAATACATAAAAACAAAATGAAAAACCCAACAAATTGTTATTTTTTATGTCCTCCTGCACGTGAGCTAATCATTGTTATTGATTGGAACGAATTTGATATTGTTGTATGTTACTATTATAATCTTTTTTTTTATATATAATTGCTTTAACGAGCTAACCCCGCTATGTTACTCTAGATCGATCCAGTGTGCAAAGTTCTTTTGGTTGCAAACATACAAAATGTTTACAGGTACTTCTGGACACCGACTCGGAGTACAGGTACTCAGTTATGTAAGATGCTTGAGTTGTGTGCACTGCAGAGAGGTGGGTAAGCTTTCGAATTGGCCCATCAGCATTCAGCTCACTCCGTGGCGGGAGCCTATGGTTCAGGCTGCTCGAGACTTAAGCGACACCTTTACCTCTACCATTCACAGGTCATCACTTCAGAAGCAGTGCCAGCAAACCTCGATCACCGTCAGGCAATGTGGAGAATGGAGAGGCCCAGAACACTATATATGCGACTGCAACCGTTGGCACTGACGAAGAGCCGCTGGATCTGGCCGACTTGGATCTGTCGCGCTTGCGACTCAGCAAAAAGGATCTGGAAACGCTCTCTAGCATTACCCCAGGCCTACCAAAATCCTTTCAGGAGCAGCTGCTGGCCAAGCTGCCGCCAACGCAGGCCCGCAAATTATCTCGCACGCTAAGCGTGCAGAGCGGCGCTGCAACCACCACTCCGGCCATTAAGTTGTACAAACGCAGCCAGAGCAGCGGTCGTGGATATCTGCCGGAGCAGCCAGAGGAGGATTGCTCACCCAAACCGCAAACGGATGCGCCCAAGACGACAGCAGCCAGCACAGCCATCTATCGACGGAGTTTAAGTCGAGCCCCGAGCCAGGGGCCAGCACAAGAAACGTCTGCAACCGCACAGGCTAACAAAAGCCGCAGCAGCAGCGTATGCCGAGATGACTATGGCAAGTCCTCGTTATGTAGCAGCAGCTACACTAGCGACATTAATGACAAGTATAAATACTATTCTCCATATTTGAGTAAGTCTACCAATGGAACGGCGCTTACGAAGGAGGTGCCGGAAAAGCGTTATAGTGCTGCGGTGGGGCGTCCACCAAGCGGCTACCTGTCGCCGCCGCCACAAGGTACCAGTGAGGCCGTGGCCGACGGCAGTAGCTCCTTGCGTAGACGCTCCTCGCAGCGTCGAATCTCACGCTTTCTGCGGCCCGACTTCTTTGACGAACCACGCGAGCGTGACTCTCAGAGTGCCCTACGGGAGATACGGGAAAGATCCTGTGACCGCTTAGAAACAACGGAGCAGTACCATCGCAAGCACAGCTTGCCCAATGTGGAATCGGAAGTGGAGCCTGTACAAACAGCAAAACGACATGCCCGCAACAAGAGCATGGAGCAGTTTTCTGATGCAGTAGAAGGACCCCTGAGCGCTGCCCAGCAGCCTGTGACGAGACGAAGCCAGTCACGTTCACGTGAACTTGAAAAAGAACTCGATAAACACGAGCTGGCCAACAAAATACTGCAGGAGTTGCAGCTGCTGTCAACGGTGCGCACGCAGAACGAGCAAGAACAGCGTTTGTCGACGGAGCAATCAGCTGCTGAGACGCCTCGGGGTGACAAATCTGAAGAAACGTCCACCATAAAGAAATTGAAAAAAGCTAAGTCGAAGGAAAAGCAAGCTGAGCTAAGCAACGACCCAGATGCCATCGCCACAACAACGACTCCGCTCGTCCGAAAAGTTAAAAAGGTGGTAAATAAAGCAGCTGAACCAGAAGCAACACAACCCAATCAGTTGCCTGCACCAAAGGAGACTAAACTCAAGCGACCCAAATCGTATCCCATGAAGGATCTGGGTCTAAGTCTCAAAGGTAACCCAGAGTTGCCTTTGCCCGAGTCGACTCCGTCAGCGCTGCCAAGCAAACTGCCTAGTAAATCAACCCCGTCGTCAACAGAGGCAACTGCTGATCCAGCACAAAGAGAGAGCCGACTGATGCGTCCCAAAAGCTATCCAGCCACAAGGTTGACCATGCCCAAGGATTTCAGAAAGGTAACTCACAGCGGCGCTGCCATACCCAGCATAGCCGAGACTTCGCTAAAGGCGACAAGCGCATCAAATTCCAAGACCACGTCGGAAGAAAAGTCATTATCAGTCACACCCACAGGTGTAACAAGCTCAATGACTGAAAAGGACACTGGCTCCTCATCTGCGGAGTCGCGTCCAACGACCACTAAAAAAATAATCAAGGCTTCCAAGAAATCCAAGCTAGTGCCGCCTACACCAGTGACTCCATCTACGCCCACAACCACAACAACAACTACACCAGCCGACAGCTCCAAGGAGTCGAGTCCGGTGATCAAATCGAAGGATAAATCGCCTGAAAAAAAAACCAGCAAGGGCCTGTTCTATGCCATAGGTCAAAAATTCGAGAAGCTCCGTGACTCAGCAATGAGCAAAGAGAAGAAAGTGAGCACGCCCAGCACAGCGCTGGTTTGCACACAGAAACAAGGCTCGCCAGAAGAGCACAGCTCAGTGGAGAAGTCTACATCAACGCTGCTGCAAAAGAAGAAGTCCATGGATGCAGACAAGCCACATGAGGCTGCTTCAGAGGATAAGCGTGTCGACAAGCGATCGCGCTTTGACACCATGCTACGCTCGTTGCGGGAACGGTCCGTCCCACGCACTCAGCCCGCTAACAGTGTCAGTCCCAAGCGATCCGCCAGCGTTGAGGAGCTGCACGCCGACAGCAGCAGCAGCAGCGGAAAACAGAGCGGCGCAGTTAACAAAATGTTAGGTGGACTTCTGCGACGCTTTGACCGTGAGAATAGCGAGCAGCGACGCGTGCGAAGCACTCGTTCTACCAGTAACATTGAGAGACAAGTACGCGAGGAGCAGGACACATTACTTCCAACCTCGCCCATTTATCAAAATGTGGCCAAAACTAAAGCCATGGCCGCTGAAGTGAACTGCAACTGTGACACGATCTGCCCAGACTGCGTACAGAATCAAAGCGCCAAGGGAAGCAGCATAGAGAAGACGATAACAACAACAACGACGACGACGACATTGACAACCCCGACGATAGCCAGCTGCAACCTGCAAAGCAACAAAGAGAAACGCAAGGGTCTTATGCTGGATCTGAGCAATCCGACTAGTGGAAACGCCTCAGGAGCCACAAGTGGCACGGCGACAACCACAACCAACACGAGTGGCAGCTACCGTGGCGCTAAGACGAACCCGGCGCTGCTCAATGGCAACGGGCTGTACTCCAATTTGCCGCCGTACCCGGGCGCCATGAAGAGCACCTCCTCCAACAACAGCTCGAGTCAGCAATCAGTGGATAATACTACCAACAACAACTCTGTCAATACCAACAACAACTGCAGCTCGCAAACTTCGGGCTATCGCACCTCGTCGGCGCACGAGATCAATCGCAATAACTTGCTGACGCCTTCGTTCGAGAACATTGCCAACTACTCTTCGGATTCGAGAAGCTACCAGGATGACTGTGCCTCGACTTCCACGTTTATGTCTCCTACCGAAGAGCCTGAGTTGTACTTTGACAATTGGTCTGTTTGCTCCGAGGACAACTACATGCTGCATGCAACGCCCTCCCCGACGGTGTCACGTCTATCCCGCGCCTCTCAGCTGTCGTCGCCTACACGCTGCTCGGAGAGCTCCGATCCCAATGAGAGTGTAATTGATCGCATTAAGCGGCGCAGCTTCTACAGCCGCTTCAACGAGCAAAAGCCCAGACGCACCAGCAGTATTGTTGGCCCCTCAGCGGTGCGTGACTATTACCGGGAACAGCAGGCAGCGGTGAAGGCGCGCTCCAGCCAAAAGTTGCATGCACCAGAGGTAGAGACACGCGCTCATTCCCCGGACATTACTCAACAGTTTTTCAGACCATTAAAACTGAGTCCCGTCGGCACTGAGCTGAAGCCGCCCGTATATCGTTCACCACTGGACTATGCCACCTCTGCGTCTGGTGGAGCAACTAGCAAACCTCGTAAGAGTCTTAACGACATTCGCAACACATCGCCATCGTTCCTAAGCAGACGCTATGAGCCGCACGATTATAGTTCGGTGCCCATGCGTTACAAAAGTTCCTCCAGCTCCAGTCCCAGCAATGGCGCCGTAGGCGGCGTCAACGGCTATTACAACACATACAATCCGAAACGTCGTTCTTCATATACTCTAAACGGCACTCTGCCCTCCGGCACGGGCAGCAGCGCTGGCGCTAGTAGTCATTTGGATGGCTATGCTACACTGGGAAGACGCTCCATTCGACCCTATGACCATCGCACCATGTCGTTGTTGGAACAGCCAACGACAGGCACCAGCAGCAGCAGCGCAGGTGGCAGCTACCACCGACGAGAGACTCGCACCCCAGTTCGTGACTACACCTCTAGCATTTCGCGGTGAGTACTGCAAGTTTAGGCATTGTCATATGTCAGTGGTAATAAGTTTCCATTTTTGTACTTTATAGCTCCGGATCGCGCTATCGTACCTCGTCAGCCACGCGGAGTCCCACAAATATTTGATGTTCCACACCGCAGAATGGCTTCTGCATCTTCTGCTACTACTCAAAACGAAAAAAGGCTGCTCATGTTTCGGCCAACACAACTGCCTCCTCGTCAGCATCGGCCTCATCCTCCCGCGCCAGCGGTGGCATCAAAAAATTGATGCAATCCGCACAGACCCATCATAATCAGCATAGGTTCTAGGAAACCAAGCGCATGACGCTGCCAAGGATAGCGACAGCTTAGATATGACAAATTCGAAAGGAAGCACTCAGATTGAGTGTACCAAATTAGACATAACTCATTTTTGATATTTTTTATATAGCCAAAGTTTAGATTTAGTGCAGATTGCCCAGGAGCTCTGCGCGTAGTTGTCCCATTAACTAATCAGATAAACATAGTGGCGTTTCAAAAAATCAAAACAAAAACAAAAACAGGAACGTAAGAACGTAACCGTAGTTCAAGAGGTAAAATGGTGTCGGTCTTAGGTTCGACCGATCATTAATGCCATATACGATTTTCAAATGATTGTGCCTTGGTTCCTTCGGCGTTTTTAGATTTAGCCCTAGACGTAAAGTTGATTTAATTTATAAGCAGGGGAAGGTACAGGAGGGAATGTGGAAAAATGTTAGTTTTTTAACAGATATTTCAAAAATATTTTATATGCTATTTTTAAGAGCCTCGCGCTGAAAAATGCGTTAAAATTTTACCAATAATTTTAACTACTATTTTTTGCAACACAGAACTGAATGATTATTTGAGATATTTAGATTTGGCAATGATATGGAAGCTTTCTTTCGTTAACTAGAACTATTGATGTTATTGCAAAATAATAGAAGATACGTGTAGAAATAACGAGAGGTAAAGATTCGGGTGTAGCGAAAACAAAAAGCGAATTTAAAATCTAGTGGGTAGAAAATTTAAAGTTACAAAATGTAATAAAGCATGAGAGTGCAAACATTTTTAAAGATCAATAAACACCACGCATAAATACAATCATTAAGTATCAAATCTTTTTTAATCTACGGGTTCAACGTTCTACAACGAAAAAATCACTCAGTTCTGTTTCTTTAACTTGTAGGTGGGCATAAATGGGACATAGTAGGTCCATTTCCAGCTGCGTATGGCATCCATGCCATACGGAAAATCATAATCTGTGGCGCTGCCATCGTTGATGTTGTCGTCGCCCAGCGGCATCTCGTTCGCCCACTCGATAAGTCCACGCTCAGCGGGTGTGCCTGTGAGAAATTAGTTTAGTTATCTCCCAGCTTAGATGTCAATTGACCACAACTTACCGGGAATAATGTTATCCAGCAGGCAGCCCAGTAAGCCACCCACCAAAATAGTCGTGCCCAACAGCACAGATAACGTGGAATCTACGGTTTCATTGCCCGTATTAATGGCACCCGGATGTTGTTGCATCCAGGGGCACAGCACCATGGGGAAAAATATCGATAGACCAAGAATATATAAGTTTCTTGCAGAACGCAAGTCGACGTACTGCAGCGTAGAGAGGCCAAACGCTATGATCATGCCAAACATGACACAGAATATTCCTCCCACCACCGAGTCAGGTATCAGAATGAATATGGCGCCAAACTTTCCAATAACGCCCTGTAATACCATTATAAAAGCGGCCCATTGAATAACACGTCGGGAACCTATCTAGAAAAATTGGAAAAGATAAGTCGGTACGCTAACGTCACAAGCTCTGCTGCTCACCTTTGTCACACCTATAGCACCCACATTCTCTCCGAAAGTATTTGTGCCATTGCCAGCGCCCCAGAGGCCAGCCAGAACCGTGCCCAGGCCTTCGGTACCGATTCCGCGATTAATGGCATGTAAGGGAGGCGACTGGGCGCCTGCCATTTGCGAAACTGTGGGATAATAGCTCAAAGATTCCACAGTGCAGGCCAGCACGCCTGCGAGCATACCCAGCACTCCAGACAACGTCACCGAGGGCCATCCGAACTGGCCCGGATACGGCACATAGAACCACTTGGCACTGGTTAACACATTAATCCGCACATCTGTGCGTGATGGATGCGAAGGCGGAAACACGTCTGTGGCTGTAAGAATGCCGCAAAGGCCCCACATAATAATGATGGTCAACAGCACGGGGAACAGGCGGAAGAGCTGGAACTGACGCACCTCCAAGCCGTGGCCCTTTCGATAGGCAAGCACTGGAATCGTAACGTCGCACATGATTTGCGAGAAAAGTGTCAGCATTCCCGTAGTCCTGTAAAAACATGTACACTAAGAAATGGAAACTAGTTTAGTTTACCTGCTGACACTCACCCCACCGCAATGCCCCAGTGTTTCGAGGCCGTTTCCGCAGCGTGCTCGAAAAGTGTCAGACCGACCAAGGAAACTGTTGGCACAATGGTGAGCGGCGTCACATACTTTAATATCTTGCCAACAAGTCCCGTATAGCCCAATATGACCTGTACCATCGCCGAAACTGCGATCGCCCCGGACAGCTCGCGCATCCGTATCTGCCACAACTCTTCGCGTTCCGCCTCATTCATGGCATCAAGCTTGTCTTGGGGCGGGCATTTCCATTGAGGCAGCGCAAGTATGGCCAGAGTGGGAACTAGAAAAGATATAGTTCCACCCTGAACTATGGGCAAGCGCACGCCCCATGTCGCCTGGAAGTAGGTAACTATGCCGGTAACAAATATCATTGTAGATATAATAATGCCACGATTGGGATCCTCATCGGACATGCACAGTGCCGGTGTTAGTATAAATGGTATTGACACAATCGCTCCAATCATAGTAAGATAATGTTGAAAGGCGAGAAATATGCTCAGATACCACTCTGAAACAGATCGATTAGAAATTACAAAACTGTCGCCAATCTGCTTTAAAATTCACCACAATTTACCAGGATTTTCGTTAATGGCATAAAGCAGTTTGGGCTTCGATCTCTCAGCGTGCGGCGCCGAAGGATTGGCTGTGGGTGTTGCCGCCCTGTTGGCATCATTTAGCTTGGCTGCATCGGCCTAAGAGAAACAAAACTTATTAAGTTATAACAACTAATTTATGCAACTATTAAATTGAACTTATAATTATAGCATATTAAATTAAATTTCTATTGACTTATGCTAATTTCGGCTTGTTGAAAGGCATATCTGGGAGTATCATGAAGGGGAAGTGCATTTTTGTTTTATTTATAAAACTTACATAAACAACAGTGGTTGAATTAATTAGCATTATTTTATGGCAATATGATAAGCTAGATCGTGGGTTTTTATGGGTAACTCCCAGTACCCACTCCCGTCCGTCTTTTGAAATAATAGATAGATAGATTGTTAGCACTCGTGTTGGAATTCTGATTAATTGAGCGTGAGTTTCAGACTAGTAACTATTGAATAAATGGACGGGTCCCAGCTTGTTAGGTTTTATTATATATTAATAAACCAATAAATTACAGGCCAAAATACTGGACTCAGCTGAGTTAATAAATCACTAGCATAAATTGCTTGCTGAAAAATGTGACAAATTGGAATTAGTAAACGATGAACAGTAAATCGCCCCCCAGGCATGCATATGACACTAGATAGTCCACTGAGTTTATCTCTATTTTCTGCTAAATAATTGTGATACAGATCCCTATATTATTGGCTTCACAATGAATAAGACCATACAATAAGTAACAAAAAAAAAAACATTTAACCGATAAGAATCACAACAAAAAATGGCAATTAAGGGCAATTGGCACGCTAATTCCCTTTGAAAATTTACCACTTATGTAAACTTCTTTGAGCTTAAGATTGTGTATATGAATCTACTTATTTATATATAAGTAGAGCGAAAGGAAACCCCGATGCAAAATCATTACTCCAATCACTTACTGGCAACCCATCCCCAATCGCAACACTATTAAGTTCCATAATTAGGCAGTATATAGCCTTTTGCCTGGCATCGATCGATCAATTTATACTAAACACAATACTATCCTCACTGCTGCAATCGTCGTGAACTGATGCAGTCGACTGCTTGGAAGAGACTGAAGAAAGAGCAAAGAAACCAGCTACAACAAATATCGACGCCAGTGCTGGGAAAGATCTTACTTTAAGGTTGTCGAAATTTGCTCAATTGATTGTACAATCTAACTGTACAGTTAGAGTGAGAGCGTACATTGCAAGGCATTGAAGCAAAAGTAATGGCAATAGAAGAGAAGGTGATCTCTATAGGTAGCTCTCATTTGATCGATTCAATTGATGAATTTCACTATTTGTATCGAGAGTGAAGAATTTGTTGTATAAATTTATATACTCTACTTATTTCACTCTCATCCAAGTTATTTATAATTATAGTTGGTAAAAGATAAAAACGCTTCAAGGCAGTCAGCGGCTACTCTGTAAAAATGTCGAAAAGATCGCCATATAGATACCGCTTAATGAGCTTCATAAACCATAGTATATCTTTCGTTTTTTTGTGTGGACACATATACGTACTTATCAAGTATACCATATACCGTTTTTTGGAGTTATTAAAACATGAGCATTTAAATTCAAAAAATAAAAAATCTTTTTTATCAGGTTAATAATTAAAATCATTTGTAGGTATGTACCTTTTGTACCCACGTTCTTTAGATCGAACAGGGAGCCCAAAAATAATATAGCTATAAACTTAAATATTAGTACTTCTTCAAGTGGAGAAAACGGCGACCTTGCAAACTTGCCTATGTTCAAAATGCCAGCAATTGAGTAAGTTCACTTGAAACTGAGTACCTCAACCTGAGAGAATATGTATGAATATATGTCAACTCTCTAACTTTCTAGGGTATATTCTTAAAAGTCCATTTGTAATTTTATTTTATTGACAGGGAAGTGTATGTAGTTAATAAAATGACATAAAAAACGTTCATCAACTTGAGTTTCGACGCTGCTTCAGAGCGTATGATTTTTTATGATATATCCCATCGAAATTTAAATAAGTTTGACCGTCCTGCGTAGAGTAAACAGAAAAAAAAGCGCTTTTGGAGAAACAAAATTTAATATGCATAGCATTTTTATTGTAAAAGTAACTCTGCACATTTTGTTTGTAAATATTTAACTAAAGCGCTACATACATAGTTTAATATACATTAATTTAGTTTTGGTGGTGTTGTTAAAGTTGTGATATTTTATGCTATACACACATGGTTACTTTCAATATACCGATAGATCCATTTAATGAAGCATTTATAAAAGTTGCGATAGACGTGTAGATTTTTAGACGGCGTTAGTGTATGTTTTAGTGAAGGTTTTCTTTTCAATACACATTTGTGAAGATGATTTATGTTTGGTAGTTTGATAAATATGTTTAATATATTTTTTAACTAATTTTTCAAAGGGATCTTCATCGATAACATTAATTAATATGTTTTTCTTTATGTAAAGCACACCAAGTTCTGTTGCAGTTGCAGTCTCTCTTACAAAATTAAACAAAACAAAAGAGCATTAAACAAAACTTATAACGATAAATAAAAGTGTCTAGTGCACGAAAGCGGCATTAAGGAGCAATTTATGGTGTGTCTTCTTCTTTATCCTGCCACACGCTGCTCTCATTCTCCGTATCACTTAGAATTTCGACCACCTCCTCTTCGCCCGTCAGCAACCCTTCATCCTTCATATCTTTGAAGAAATCAGCTGGCATAGACATATCGCTATCACCGTTGTCAACCATTAGATTCAGTTCAGGCACCAGTGAGTCATCTGTGCCCACCTGCGCATTTATCGTTGTGGTGGCTGACGTTGTAGAAGACACATCCATAGGCGGCAGCGTAGCCACCGGATTAAAAGGCGCATCTAAATCTTCCAGACCACGCGGTGGCTTTAGCTTGGCCAGCTCTTCTCGTAGATGCCGATAATGTCGACGCAACACCATTGAGTTAAAGGATATAGTGCGACTAGCGCGTTCGGTATATTGTGGCTTACTTAGCTCCTCAATCCAACCCTCGATTTGTGTGCAAATCTCCTCTCGCTTTAGCCAAAAGTGTTTGTGAATTACCTGAAAATTTGCATGGTTTTAAGGGCTTTAGTCATTTTAATATTGAAACTTACATCTGTGAAGCAGGGACTTGGGTTCCGTATTTGCTCTAACATTGCCCAACGAACGCACGCCTGATAAATGTTGCTGTTATACTCGCGCGACGAGTTGGTGCCGCTGGGTGTTCCACGACTGCGCTCAAAGCCCGGTTCATTAAAGTACGGCTCAGGCACCAATATCAGGGACTGTATGGAGACGAGAACCTGCAGAAAACTGGAGGTTTGTGCATTCCATTTCTCCTCGGGTCGTCCGTGCCAGGTGTTAAGCACTGACAGACAAACTTTGCCATCGTTGTAGAGATTGGGATTAAAGCGTACCGAATGACGACCTGTGGTCTCTAAATTGATGAGCATGGGCAAGTTGGGATAGTCTGGTGGAAAGAATACATCAAATTCGAAGCAGCCGTTGGCATACGGCGTGTCCGCCGGACCAGTTATTAGCACCTAATATGTATAAATTAATGATCAGATGTGAATATATAAATAGTAGCATAAATCACGCAAGAACATCATTATGGGATCTTATACTACCTTCATTATGTCCAATCTATCCGTATCACAGCGCACAAAGACAGAACTACTAAAACTTAGCGGCAAGCTGGTAGATAGCGTGACTGCTTCCTGCGCCAGCCGCTTGACACGTGAGGGATGATATCGATCGCCGGCTAAACGCACCATTTTCTCAAAATGATGTGAAACAACAAATCGAAAGCTGTTGTTGTCCGATTCCACAATCATATCGTATGTATCGAACTGGCGTTTTTTCATCAGCTCCAGATAGCGCTGCTCAACTGATTTGCTGAGCGGCCGCTCCAATGAACCCATGCCATCCTCATGCGTATGCAACATATTAATGAGAGCATCTGCATCGGTCGTCTTCTGGACGAGCACGCAGGTCTCGTGTATATCCGGTATGAGCAGCGCAAGGCCCTCGTCATCACCATCATCAATGTTGAAAGTCAGCTGATGAGTTTGGCCTTTAATGTTGGACTTCTTGTTGACCCTGTTGGAAGAAAAAATGCTTAGTAATTTTAATTGTTATTGACCTATGAGGGACTCACTTAAGCCGCTTCGCATACGTATCAACGCAGGTCTTCATGTTCTTTAAAAGCTCCGCAATAGGTGGTGTACATTCCCCGCTAACATTCGGCTGTAGCAACGAAACCAAATTCTTAGAAAGGGAAAGCGCACGCAGCAGCTTTAAAATGGCACGATAGAGAGGAATGTGTCGTGTTATGTCTAAAACTGAATCGTTGCGCAGGTAAGAGCTAAGCGCGGGTATGAGACACGACTGCTGCAGCAAAGTCTGGAAAATTGGCGGCAGGTCGCCAGTCACAGCGCGCACATCGTGGTATGCAAGTATATCTTCTCCGCGCATATCGCTGGGTATGCAATCCCCGGGGTTGATATAACTTGATAATACCAACAACAGCACCGTCACATGCTCTTCCTCACTCTTCTGGCGCAAAAGCGCCTGCTCGACGTTCCACGACTGTGTCGTAGAGCCGGTGCCAAATCCAGTGCCTTTTGCCCAGTATATATGGCTTTTATCATCCGACGTCGCCGTACTTGCCATGGGTTCCTCTGCTGTGCTACTTTTTGCGGCTGAGCCGTTGCCGTTGCCATTGCTGTTACCACTAGATGTTGGCTCGCTTATTAATGCACCAATCTTGTTGTTATGGGACTGATGCGAAAAGATGCCTAGACAGTTGAGCACAAGATGCATGGCGCCTACTTCAATGACAACACGGCGCAATAGCACGCCGTCATCCGTGGAGAGTGACACACTATCCAGCAGTTGACGGAAAACCTCAAACGGCAGTGTTGGTAAAGATGGTGCCAACGAAAGGCTATAGATGTCATCTGTAGAGCAAGCAAGATAGCTTAGCAAATAAAAAATTAGATGTAAAGAAACTGCTGCACTTACTGCCATCGCCATCTCCGGTGACGCCTAGTACGAGACGCAGGAGGCATTGGGCACGCTGTTTGTCCCTAAGCAGAACATCGGAATAGGCAGGCAGCCGTAGGAAGAGACCAAAAGCGGCCAATGAATGTTGCGGTACAGAACTAACAGTTATTTGTTTAGCTGCCGGCTCACATATGGTATCCTCCAGGTCTTCGTAAATCTCATCATTGGGCTCTAGCTTAACCCAATCGGACAGTGGTAGGCTCTTCTCCTTCTCAGCCGCTACCGAAGTGGCCTTTCGGCCCATGTGTTCAGGATACACAGTGGGCAAATAGTGTGCTAGCAGTGATAGACCGCCACTGCTAGAAAATCTTTGTAACGGAGACGGCAGTGGCTCAGTGCAAACAGCCTTGATTTTCTTCGATTCGGTGGCTACATCTCCCAACGAACGCTGGTGTACCAAATCCAATGAAAGGCAGGGTGAGGATAACGAGTGACCAGCACCCTGCAGTGTAGCCAACACCTGCGAAATGGTGGCGTCACCAGACAACAGTATATCCGGATAATCTGCTACAACCAACTGGCTGCCAATACCAACATGTGCCGCTTGCAGTAGAAACTCCTCAATATTAAAGGTATCTGTAAAAAATATATTTTAATATTTTACTGCGATTTATGTGCGTTTATTTATTTCACTCACTGATGGGTAGCAGTTGCATGCCTGATGTTTGGGTCTCCTTGTCTTTATTAACTGCTGCCTGGTTTTTGGCATCCTTGATGCGCTTGTCCTTAGCCGCCACCGCAGCACCAACAGTAAGAAACTCCATGCTGCCTGCGTCCATATTGTTAAAGTTAATGAAGCACGATTTATCGAGCTTGGTATCGTTTGACTTGGCCGCAGCTGAAATACTAGCTGAGCCATCACCACCAGTACGCTGATCTGTTGGTTGTTGATACACTAAGTTACTATAAACTACGGTATCAAAAATGAAATTAAGAAATAAAAAGTCAAAATTAATTAAAGAAAAAAATAAAATAACAAATCAATATCAAACTATACAAATAGGTTTCACATTCTGCAACTTAAAAAAAATAGTCCGAAATTAGAGACAAAATTTAACCTTTAAAAACGTACAAGTTTACAAAATTTTAAAAGTCAGTACGTTATTAAAATGTATTAATAAATAAATGGCAAGGTAATAGGTAATGGTTGTCAATCAAGCCTGTCATCAAATATAATAACGCTACCCTTAATTTAAAGGTTTCAATTAGAATCACTTACCACTAACACAGTTCTGCATGATCTCCTGACAAGTGGTGCTCGTAGTGACATTGAAGATCATTTGATGAGCGCTGCTGCGTTTGGCGGGATGATGATTGACCGACGCAATGGGTAAGCTGTTGTTGGCACCCGCAACACCAGTACCACCCATGATGGCAGACAAGGTATCTCGGCGCTGCAACGGCTGTTGGCTGTGCACAGAGACCGTAATGTGCTCGTTCTCTAGCAATAGCTGCAACACCAACTGCCGCGTAAAGCCGGAGATTGTTGGACGACTGCCAGACGCAGAGCGCAATGGCTTGCAGATTATGGCGCCAATGAGCAGCGACGTCAGCACTTCCTGATTGGCTGGATGACACGCACTCACACGTGTAAAGAAATTAATTGTTGCCCGTTCAAGACGAATGAACGTCTGCTGCATGGGCAGCGTTTTGGTGAACTGTGCCAAGTGTGTGTTGCAAAGCAGCTGTAGCAGCGGCTTCCAAAACATTGAGCCCTGCAAGGTGCCCAGCCAGTCACGCATGGGACCCTCCGCACAGCACTCGGAAAAGAAGTCCAGCACTTTAGGAACATTCGCAGAGCTAAGCAGTGGCACTGTGCCCAGACCGACATTCGCCTCCGCTTTGTCAAAGTCGGTAAGAGAAGAATCTCCACCAGCAGCAACCTGATTGCTGCAAGAAGCTGCGGTCGTTGGCACTACAGATTGCACCTCTGATGTTTGTAACATGTGTGTGCAGTACTCGTAGATGGCATGCGCCAATAGCTTGGGCAAACCCGAGTCCAGCATCTGATAAACGGCCACTGGAGACTGGCATGCCAGTGCAAGTGTCTTTAGAAAAGCCGGATATTGCAGCAACTGTGTGAGATTTTCAGTGCCTTCGCGACGGAACCAAGCGCAGCCGCTTTGCACTTTGCTATCATCCGTTTTACCACGAGGCTGCTGCTCCAACTTCACACCTAACTTTACTAGCAATTGATTAAATAGCTCGGGCTTAATGTAGCACAGCGCACATATAAGCGCATCAAAACTGCTCTTCAATGGCTCATCATGCTCAAGTTCAGCTATCCACCGGTAGCAAGTCTCAAAAAATGCCGGTGTAATAAGCTGAGGCAGATCGGGTACCTGTTGTTGGCGCTGCACTTGCCATAAAATTGAAGCAATAACCTTGACAAACCCGCTTTGCGGATTATTACAGCGGGCCTGCTTGCTGTAAGTGTCATGAAGTTGCATAATCCAGTCCAAAAGCACGCGTAGCTTATCAAGCATGTGCGCTGTTGACCCAGTGACCACTTGGTAAATGAGATCACACACAGCATCGTTAGAGAGTTTAAACACTGCAAAAATATTTGGCCAAATATTAGTTTAGTACTTGACAGAGCAACTATGTTGCGCCTTACCCTGTGGTGTGGTATGCCAAAGCAAAGTTCGCAGAAGCTGCAAACTAAGTTCATGATTGTACGCCCCCAACTTGATTAGTATAGTTTCAAGATGCTGCTGCGCAAAGCTAGGTATCATTGGCATAATGTTCAGCAGGGAGCAACAGGCCTCCAAAAATCCGGGATATGCAGCCGGATACGAAGCGATTAAATCTGCCAACTTGCTATCAGGTTGCAAAGCAGCTACATGAAAGCATCGAGATAAAATGCGCACCCAACCGATACTAGTTTTGGCGAAAGCATCATCCTCCGGCAATGCATCTACATCCATAGCCGACAGTGTGGCCGAGCTTAGCGGGGCTGAGCAGGCAACGAATGATTCACCAAAAACTCCTTGGCTGCGAAGTCCTTGCATTCGATTACCAAAGATCGTCTGACCCAAAACAGCAATCTGTACTAGCCCCACATTGCCGCAATCCTTGGGTCTAAAAAAATGGTTGTTACAACTGTAATTGGAAAGTGACACCGACAAGTTTTGCTTACTTGTAAAGTCTCAGTACAATGCTGGTAGCCACTTCAGCTTTAGCTAGTTTAAGACGTATACAGGTAAGGCCCGTGGTTGCCATGGGCGCGCCCACGGGAATAGAACCAACACCATAATCACGAGACAGCTCCAAAGCTACAGCCGAAGGGCATGAAGCCAAACTAGAGGTATGCGGCACCAGCTGCACCTCCTTGAGCAAAATGGCTGTGGGCAGCGTTATCGTCAAATCAACGTGCGTCTCATTTGGATAGAACATATAGCTCCAGGCAGGCGACCGTGGTCGTCTATGAGTGGCATTTGGATTTGAGATTAGCATTTCGGCACTTTGCGCTGCATCATTCTCCGATACTATATGCGAAAAGGGCGCAAAGTTGATAAGTCCATCATATTGGGCGCTGCCGTTCCTTGACGGTTGTGCTGCTGTTGTCGTAGTTGGCGCGCCAGTGCTTGACGTTGTCTTCTTACAAGCGTTAGTGTTGCTAACAGGACTATTGAGCTTGAGCCGAGTATTACGCGTCATATGTTGCATAATCATTGAGATCTAGTTGTAAAGTAAACAAATGCAATACTGTAACATTCTTTATGAAATATTTAGGGTTCTGTACATTTTTATCAATATACTGATAATATATAAATTTTGACCAAGCACATATAGCATATACTACTTTTAGCTGAAAACTACCCTAAAGCATAACTTTTAGCCAAGTAGCAACTTACCAGTCCCGGTTGCATGTTTATAATAGTCTTGTTAAGTCGCACCAAATTATGACAAATGATTTGTATGCCACCTAGCTGTGTGAAAATTTGCACAGCCGCAGTCACTTCCAGCACTTTCGATATGTACCAAAGAAAGGGTTCCGATAGTTGAAGACGTGGTAATGTGGCATTGCGTTGTATGGTGGCTGTAACACAAATACAACAATACCAACAATGTCCTATAACACAAAAACAAAAACTTACTCTCCTCTAGATATTGGCATATAGGTGCTACAACCAGTCGTGGATTGGAGGCCCTCTCACTTAGAGTGATCATTAAACTGAAAACGGCATCTGCAATGGTCTGCGGCTCATCCAGTACCATATTCGTTTTGAGTGAAAAGAAGCAGCTCGAGGACATCATAGTAAACGTGTTCGTTGAGCACTGAGAGAGGGCCCCAAACAAGCGCTTCATAGTGGGAAACTGGCGCAGCACTGTAAGAAAAATAATTATCCAATTAAAAATATATTATAACAAAAAAAACGGAAGTACGAACCCCAATCGGCTATACATGGCACCTTGCTGCGATGCCCTTCTGTGTTCAGCTGTTCAGCTTTCGTTTCATCTGTTTGGCTTTGATTAGACAGCTCCTCCTCTTCAGGTATGGTGACCTCCTGTAGTATATAAAAGCCATTAGTAACTATGGTATCCTCTGGCTGAATTAACATACACTAGGTTGCCTGGGCATCTCCGTTAGAACCATGTGCGAGGACAGTTTGAGTAGATTTATAATCAACGAATTATCGCAGATGTTGGCATTTTGCTTAGAGGGATTTTCGGATCCCAAGACATTGGCAAACAAATTGCTGAAATTATTGCCAGCATTGCTATTTTCGTTGCCGCGCTGGCATTGCAGCTTTTCGCCATTGGAAATGTTGTTGAAGACTAGAAACGCTAAAAACAAAATAAAAAAAAAAAATAAAGCTGTGACTTTCACCAGTTAGCAGTTACGCTACTTACAAACACTTTCGATAATCTTAAGCGCAATGTTTAGATCGCCCTTGTCATTGGGCATTAAAAGCAGATCGCGTACCAGCTGATTCTGAGCATCGATTGGGCCTTGCTGGTTGCTAATAGCGCCGCCAGGCTGTACTAATTGCAGCACGACATGCAACAGAATGTCTTTAAGCCGACGCTTACATGGAATGAGTCCACCACAGCTCTCGTTCTTGCTATGAAGCCATAACAGAAGTTCGTGTAGATGCTTGCAAATGGTAGGACCAGCCTGACAGAGGTAGATAAAAACATTTTGACAAAATGGGTCTCTTTGTCAGGAGAAAGTAACTTACACAACGATTGGTAATAATGGAGGAACTCATGCCGTAGCCGGAAAAAAAGCGCAGCAGCATTTTCTCAAAATTCTCATCGTTCACAATGACCTCATTAATGCGCGTGCAGTCTGAAACATCGTCGCCAATGGGCAACGAATTGCAAGCGAGGAATAGGCATTGGAAGCCTAAGCACCAAGTGCGCAGCTTAATGTCATTGTGCCAGGCTAGAGCCAGTAAAAGCCCTTGCACTGCATTAGCACCAAATGGAATTTTTGGTATATCCGCTTGGGTGATGCCCGTCGTGTAGGGCTTATCCGCCAGCTCGCAGTTAAGTGTTAGCCACATTTGCAACACTTGCTCCAGATGCACCCACGTATCCTCATAATGCAGATCGGCCAATATAGAATCAAAAACGTTTTTCAGCATAATATATGTGTTGCGGCCACTATAATCTGGGCCAGACCACAACTGCGTAAGATACTCTGGCCAAGGCGCAGCGTCTGGTGGTGCCGATACGAACTCATTAGTCAGCACCTGCGGTAGCGAGGAGTACAAATCTAGCGATGTACGATTCGTCAGACGACGCAGCTGTGCTTCCACGTGCAGCTCCAATCCAGCATCCAGACGTGTATCCATAGCAATGGATATGGACTTGCAAAAGAAGCTAAACGTATTCTTGCAGAGCGCATTACTCTCTTTTTTAGTAATTGGTTTTGTGCGCTCGATCATATCGATGTCGTTCAGCATCTCGTCAAACTCAGTATCCTCGCATTCGATCAGAGATGGTAGGTAATTGTATTTGGCAGCTGTAAGGGATTAGCAATGTTTAACAAATTAAAATAAAAATAAATACTGGTGCAGTATAATAGGGGTAATATGATAACATGAGCATCGGTTTTCGGGGGATCCCAAGGAACAGCGTCCCCACTTGGGCCTCCTAGAACTGAAGCCCATGTCAATGGGAATTTTTTTCTGCGGTTTTAGGTCTCATTTTTTTACCCTCCGGATAAAAGTCACTTGCTGTCGGCATATGTAGCACAGCCTGTGCGACGGAGGAAGAGAAGGATGCTAAAAAAATGAGAAATATATTTTTCAAAAACCAATAGAGAACAAGGGAAAGCGCAAGCTACCATGCAATCCATAATAGCAATGGAAGCCTACCATCGTGCAATTGCCGAGGCTTAAATACACCCTTGCATTTTCCAGATACGTAAACTAATTTGCCCAAAAATAAAAGGATCTCAAGCAAGAGCCAAATTCTAACGATATCACTATGAATATCAATAACTATAATGGTTTTGAAAAGTCAAACGGACCGGAAAATTGTCAAATAAATGTTCACCATACCCGTATTGCAAGAATATAACACTATATCTGATAAGGAAAGTTACTTACAGCTATAATCACTAAAAAGATCCCGAGTCTCCTGCACAGCTGTCGTCACAATGGAACGAGCTCCATCGTTTGTGGGTGTGGCATCGTTATCCCTGTACTGTTTGTCTGCATCCAACAGGTCCTAAACGAGAAAATACTATTAGTCAATTTTCTAAAACTAATTGAATAAAATATCACCTGGAGCAGGCAAGTAATTGCATGCACCGCCCAGGGCTGTTGCTGATCGTTCCACACGGCCAAACGTATGAGCTGCTCGAGCTGTGCTGTTGTCACAATTTTGCACAGTCTCACCGATGGCCGACACGCAGCCACTAGACGCGCTATTACTTTGCACGTTAAAAGAAACTGATCCATATTGCAATCGAAATCCATTTCAAGCAACAGAGCAAATAACCCACGAATAACCACTTTGATGTTGGTCATGCTTAGCGTTTTTAGACCCTTATCAAAGTTACTGTCTCCATCAGTACTAGCTCCCAAGCCGTCGAGATGTTTAGGCGATGATGTGGAAGTGCTAGCGGCCTTAACTGAGCTGCCACTGGCATTGGTGCTAGGCGCACACATACTACTGGATACCATATTGATTTTTCCCCCTGTTGACGTTGCTTTGCTTGCACCGCTAGCCTTAGATTTAGTCGACAACTCCATAAATATACCGGGATGCTAAGGGATTCAGAATTGAGAAAGTGTCAGATGCTTTTTACAGTAGTAAATTATATTGTCTTACCTCATTCTGTATCATGTAGATTTTCTTGCCCCAGTCTGTGTAGGGTTGAACAGAGTATTTGTTCTGCTGTATAATTCGCTTCTTGAAGCAACGTAATTGTTTACTATTCGGAGTATTATTGGGTCTGGTCTTTGTAAAGTCGCTTTCACAGCTCATAAAATCCCATCGCGCCGCCGCTGTGTCGATATATAGCATTAGTATTTTACGAATTGGTGCCAGATAAAAGATTCTCACATTTATCCTTGCGCTCATTGTTGTCATCTAGACAGACAGAAAGGAACAATAAAAGCCACGTGATCAGTTGAAGGTCGGACGTGCTTCCCATGGCTGCGCTGCGTTCGGCTGCACTGGCTGAAGTACTGGGCTGCTCGGACTGGAACTTGTAGTGTGGCGAAATAGGCGCCAGCAACTTGACTAGCGTCTTGAGCACAGCATCTATGACTATGGAACGACAAGCGCCCATTGCAATGCTGCGACGCCCCAAGTATGTGAGCAGAAAGAAGATGCTGTAGAATAGTAAAAATCAATTAAATAAGTGTACAATATACGGCAAATCAATTAACATACCGATCCTGTGGAAATGCCTTACAATTCTGCGCCGAGAATAAACTACAGAAAGTATCAGCCAAAAAGTCACCCCACCAAGGCTGAAAGCAGCACATGCGAACCAGCAGGGAACATGTTGTCAACTGCAATTGTGCATCGCCATAAACAACCAAGGAATTAAATAGTGTTTTAGCAGTAACCACATTAAAGCGCTGATGCACGGGCAGTATGTTCTTAATACCATACTCAATGGAGAAGTGCAACAACACCTCGACCAGACTAAGACTCAATACGCGAAGTTTATCCCGCGATGCGTTGCGTAACGTTTCCTCAATAAGTACAGGAGGTGTAGGCGAACGAAGCGCCTTGGGCGATACAGCACGTTCCAAACGCAGAACCACATTTCGAATAACGTTAATTTGGTATTGTAACAGCATGCATTCTTCATATAGAGAAACAACCTTGTTGTTATTGTCCATACCACAGCTAAGCTCTTCATCACGTTGCTTGTTAATAAACGCCTGTAAATGGGCTACATTGGATAGCTCGCTGTTGCGCATAGGCGACAGAAGTTCCATTAATTTGCAGCTGGCCAAGCTGTAACGGCAGTGTACATCCTCGTAAAGTGCATTAAGCGACTTAAGGTGCGTCTGCAGCGATTGAGCTGGTTGTTTAACAAAACGCACAAGCTGATCACCATAACCATCATGCTCCAGTACAACAGGATGACCAAAGAAACTTCCCAGTGGCACTTTACACTTGGTGGATGACATACCGATACGTCCAACGATTGTCAACTTTAAATAGCGACAAATAGGTGGTGGCTGCATATCGCTGAGCACCAGTGTTTTGGTCTGTATGTCTGAGACCTGCACAAGGCGCGTGCAGTCCGTTTCCTCGTCAAAGCACCAAATATCAATATTGAGGGACGTAAGCTCATCGCAGGCGGGTATTACCACATCCGTTAGTAGTATGTGTTGGCCAAAGTCAAGCACGACAAAGCGTCGGGCGCCCGAATGCATGCGGTCGACAACAATCATTAACTTGGGCGGGGGCGTGAGAAGTTTGTGCCAAGCAATCGGCGGACAAGGATTCGCACTCAGATTTTCCATGATTTTCTCTCGCTCTACGGCATCATCTGTCATGTTCTGTGAGTTGTCATTCCCACCCGTTTGCGATGCTGGTTGGGACTGATCTGACGATTGTGAAAACGAAGCCTCTTCAGGTAGAACATCGAGGCAAGACTTCATTACGGGCTTTTCCCAGTTATCCAGCTCCCCAAAGGCATCGTAGGAGTTTTCTTCGTTTATGCCGAACTTCTTTTGTATGTAACTGTTCCAAAGTGTGAGCTGTGGCAAAAACTTAGATATCTTCAGCTTATCAATGATTGCGGCCTTCTCGATTTTTACCTCCTCTTTTAAAGCATGCTCCAAATCGGTGAGAGATGATACGGCTAAAATAATTTTTGAGACAAAATTCGGAATAGCCCAATTAACCTTTTCATAATTCAACAAGACTTACAAGCTTTATCCTTAAAGCCGTTAACCATGCCAAAAGAACCAAAAGCGGTTTTAACATCCTTGTCTTTCATCTCTTCCACCAGACACTCCACATCATTAACCAAATCGTTTAGCTAAAAATAAAATTGGTATAAGAATATTTGCAAATATATTTGCAAATGTAATATTTTAATACAACATTAAAATTGAAACAATGATTTATTCTAATGAGAACTGTTATTTACCAATTCTTCATCCTTGCCTTTGGTCGCAACCATCTTCGGCATCATCATCACATCCTCAATGACTACACTGGCAGCACCATTGACTACGCTGTCAATGTTATCAATGCGTGTGGCCTCTGATGTTTGTACACAATTAAAATGTAACTGTACCACCTCCAACAGTCCACGCAATTGATTGCTAATACTCTTTCCGCGTATGAGATGCGGAAAGGTGCGAAAGTCAACACCATCTGCAAATAGTTATTTATTAATATATGAAACCAATATAAATGTATAGACTAGCACCTATGGAGCTCAAACGCTTGATGTCGAGACCTGTCACTGGCAATATAGTTGCACTGCTTCGTATCACACTTGTAAGTCCCACCGACGAGTTTGATCCATGTCGATTTATATTGGGGAAATCAAAGTCGAAAATTTCCGGCTCAAAGGGATAACCATACAGTCCAAAACGCGTGCTCAGCAGTGCGCAATGCGGGTCCCATCGTTTATCAATTTCGCAAGCTATGTCTTTAAGCAGATTGATAGCATGCTCCGAAATGCTGTTGTGCGACTCTGCAGTGGATGTAGCGCAGGTAAGCATTGTATACCAGCGTACGACACTAGCGCACTGTGCTCGCGGTAACTCATGGAACGTATTGGTTATTGCAGTTTTAATGCTGATATCCAGAGAAGCATGTTTCTGTAGCTCTCGGGGAAGATTGGCCATGCCTCTGAAAGAAACACAAAAGTGTACATTTTATTACAAATAACAAATAAGATTGATTCTGTACTTACTCTGTCAGCATGATCAGCAGTTTTACACATTTGTGCGCCGTGGTCCGTTCACTATAGATTATGCAGTTGCGCATCAACTTCTCGATGTGCTTTTCGGACAAGTAAATGCACTCAAACTGCTGAGCCAGCAGATCGTTAATATTAGCTGCTGTTTGTTTGTTTATCTGGTCCTTGAGACGCTCAGACTTTGGCGAACGGAAGCGATTTAAGCGGATGAAACAAATCCAGTTGAGCACATCAAGTGCCAGATTCTTGGTCAGCGGAGTTGATTCAGAATCACTGGCAATGCGGAAGAGCTGTTCCAACAGTCCGTTACTATCCAGCATGGCAATGCGCTGAATGCGCCCATTGCTTATGCGACTATGTGACTTCACGGCGCGCACACTTATTGAGATCTCGTGTAACCAATCGCAACCTGCATTAAACG
This sequence comes from Drosophila novamexicana, assembly GCF_003285875.2. Lineage (NCBI taxonomy): Eukaryota > Metazoa > Arthropoda > Insecta > Diptera > Drosophilidae > Drosophila > Drosophila novamexicana. Next base: position 736,028 of record NW_020824809.1, on the reverse strand, counting down.
AGGAAATATTATGATCAAATCAGATTAATAATAAAATAAAACAGGAAAAGTTGCAGAAACGGCGGGAACTACCTATTAGTTGCCCGGTGTTTCGACGAACAAAAGGACCAGATGCAGTGGGACGAGACCTCAACGAATGCTTTGGTACGACGATTGTTTGAACATGTGGAAGTTCTGAATTGTTCGCATATTTGTTCAAAAGCGGACCGCTCAAAACTGAAATAATTTTCATTTTTCCTGATTTCAGATGGGCTTGATTTGCATTGGACAGCGTGGGATTTATTTTGCTGCTTCGCGTACGATAAACACAATCTTCAACTTGGTGCGGACTCTTGCGTCGCGCAGAAGAAGCTGCAATTGTTCGGGAATAAAAAGCGTGACCAAAACCAAAAAGGCAACGATCAGCAATATATTTTCGGTATACCGAGAATCAACTACCCTTGCAAATAATTATTCACTTAAGTAAAGAGCCCGAAACATTGGAAAAAGCGGTGTGTCTAAAGCTGACTTAGCAAATTTTCTTTTGGTCCAGAACTAAAATCAACTCAAATTTGCTAATGTTTATATAGAAAAGCTTACAGAAAACTTTGAAAAATAATTTGTTGATCTATTTTGTTCAAGTAGTTTTTATGTTTAGGTCTATGTATTATTATGCAAGGGTATGGTTTCAAACTTTTCTCATTTCTAATTAATATTTCAGCGCTTACAAACCTCTTGTTTTGCTCTGTCCCTCCTTGGACGGATCCGATACGGTTTTGATATGCAGAAGAAAATTACGTGTGCGTGTCTTAAACAGTTTGGGCGAGGTTAAGGTGGCGGTACCGCCTTGATCACACAGATCAATGCATGAAGAGAGCTCGATGGGACCGGCCAGCACTTCTGCATTGTGAGCCAACAGATATTCCTCACTGAGTACCGGATTCTCACTGGCAACTGTAAATTAGGAATGAACAGATACGTGATTAAGCAAAGAATACAAATTGTTTACTATTTGGTGCCTCACTATATGAGAAGTCAATATTATCGTCAATGACGTTGGGTTTATAGCTGGCGTGCGGTCCTTTCATTCTGTAGCCAAAGCCATTAGTGTTCTGCTTGAGTAGGGTGACCTGAATGGCTGCTGGATTAGAACACTGCTGGTACACAGTAAATTTTAAATCGATATGGCCCAATGAAACTGGCTGTGCCAGGTTTAGCTCAATTATGTGCTCATCCCATGTGGTCCTATAAAAGACAGAACATTTTTAAAACTTGAAGCCCATAATATTCGTGCTCAACGACTTACGCATCGTTATGCAGTCGCCAAGTCCGTGTGAAGTCACGCTCATCGCCTCCATGACGCATATTTTGCGATTGCTTGCGCTGCTTTTGTACCTGTCCCAGATCGTTCCAGCAACTTGGTACTTCAGCTGAGTACACTGTTAGCTTCTCTTCGAACTGAGTGAGTGCGTACAACAAGCGCAGGTCATCGAGCGTCAGGTCAGTGGTCTTGTATGCTAACAGGTTTGTGTTGTTGCCCATTAAAGATGCAACCGATGGTGATGTCTGCACATGTGCGTTTTGACTTGATGTCCCGGCGGCTGCCTCATTGCTTACATCCACAGAAATCATCGGATCGCTCATAACAGAGTCAATTCCCGCAGCATTGCGCACTCCATCGGTTACACTTAAATCCATGCCATGTGTCAACGTGGTACTGCAGTCATCCTCCATTTCCAGTAACTCATCGCCAGAGTCATTGTCGCCGTCGTTGAGCGAATAAAACAGCATGCCCCCCTGGCGCGAACAGCAGCAAAGCCTGTCCAAGTTGCGACAATAGACCACGGCTTCAAAGTGCTCACCCTCTTCCTCGATGACAGTAGTGGCCTGAAAATCGGCCAAGGAGTAAATTTCAATGCATCCATCGGCGCACACCACACAAACGGAGCCAACTTCTTTCGCATCAGAAGAAGCCGACGATGCATATGGAGGCAGGATGCACAGCTGCTTAGGGCACTTTGCACGGCTGAAGGTCATTGCAAGCGTATAATCATTGGAGATTTGCATGTCATCGTAATCAAAAAGGAGCAACTGTGCGGCTACATTGCATTCTGAATTATTTTCATCTGCATTTAAAATTAAATAACAATTTATTAGACATTGTGAGACGAAATTTTTGAATATATCTTAATCTAAATTATGGAACTAATATATCGTTAGTTAAGCTAAATATTCATGCATTAAACATTTCTGAATTTGTACAAAAGTTATCTATTCTTATATCTTTGTTTATATATATAATAATAAAATATGTCACTTACCTATATCCGCTGGTAAGTTGTGTTGCTCCTCATCTTCTTTAGCGACCGTGGCCATTATGATCTTTGTGGGTTCCGAATCTGGAGCTTTGGTGCGCATCAGTTTAACCAGCAGCTGATTGCACTTGGGACTGGTGGGCATAATTTCCGCAATCTCTATAATTTCCTGCAAATCTAATGGAACTCCATTCGCACTACGGGCGCCATCCATGGCATTCATTCGTTTGACGCTCGTCCAGCTTTCCACTAGGCAGTCAATTTCTTCACTGGCGGTCAACTTGTCGCTAGTGCTGTTGTTGCCGTTGATGATATTGTTGTTATTATTGTTGTTACTTGTGGGGCCTACGCCTATAGTGTTGCTGTCATTGTTATTGTTATTTTGATGTGACACTTCGGCTTCATCCATAAGCTTGTCCATGTCATTGCTCATGCCTAACAAGCTGTTGCTAACATTCACCGTATTTGAGGAAACCATCAGCCCGGAGGAAGAATCGTCCAGATTACTATCCAGTATTTGCGATAACGTGGACAAATCAAAGTCATATAGAACAGAAGAGTTGTTTCCGCTCTGGTTGACATCATTGTTTTTGTTATAAGTCATTAAAGCGGACACAAAGCCGTTGCTGTCGAAGCCGTCGGCAAATTTTTCATATGGCGTCAGCGATTTGTTGTCATCGTCCTTCGAGGATTCAAGACTCACTTGGCTGGCAACAACATTTGAGTCACTGGAAGCTGGGAAAGTGAAATAGAAATAGTTAAGTGAAAGTAATTAACCGAGCAAACAACTAAATAATTTAGCATAATATTGTGAGTTTTTTCACCGCTTTAAAATTATTTTCTTTTTTTAGTTGCAGCCAATGTAATTTACATTAATTTCAAGTTAGTTTTTGTAACTTTTTTTAAAAGCAATAGAAATGCTTAGATTGACGCCAAATTTAATAGGATTAATCTACGTTAACATTTACACAATAGTAAAACTTTAAGAAGATGAAAAGAACTTACTGGTACCCAGCTGCGAAGATGTCTTTTTCAGCTGTCCTCCAATGCTTGAGACACTGCCGCTGTCATTGCTGATAATCGCCGAGTTCTCGCTGTGCCTATCCAACTCCACAATGTTGAGCACCACCATACGTAATGCCATCTCTCCACTACTTTGCCGCACAGTCACACCTAGCACTATCTTTGAGCCCACAACTCCGGCACGCAATGTCGATGTAGATGTTATATGCTGTGTATTAACGCCGCCAAACTTTCCGCTGCTGTGCATACTGGCAGCGTGAGCAGCGCTACTGCTGTTTCCGCTTCCACTATAGTTTTCCGAGTATACATAGTTGACTTTAGTGCGGGCGCGTGCATTTGGTAACACGCAAATGGCCGTAATACGGGCCCACTCAAAGTTCTCTTCGAAAACTTCTTTGAGCAGTGTGGGAACATGGAAACTGTGCATAAGCTTCAGATGACGCTCAATGCTCCACACGCTCAGCTCGCCTGACTGAGTGCAGCTCGTGCACAGAACATTTGCATAATCGCTGTTAGAAATGATATCAAAGCCCATGCCCGGCGCGGTCGATGCTGGATTGGTGGCATAGCTGATGGACAGCGGCACATTTTGAGTGTATTCACCCTTAACAAACGGGCATAGAGGTGAGTGACGCTCGTGCTCGCTCCAGGGTTCGTCTGTTTTCTCCCAGCAAACCAAGCACACGTTACATGTAAAACACATGGCACGATCTTCACCCGATGATGAGGGCTGATGATAGAAGCCGGCTTGTGCCATTTGATCTGGCAGCGCCCATTTATAATCCATGTGAGGCCACTTCTCAAATGTTTGGCGCCGCACTGCTTCCGAGTGCATGAGAACGCGCTGAAAATTGCTAAAATTCCAGCCGTAGTCCGGCAGACGGGAGCCCATTAACAAGTCCGTTAGGCGCTCATTGATGGCCGATGCTATGGCCAGTACAGGAATGTGTCGTTCCAAACGTTTCAGCAATATTACCACATTGTTTGCTACCAATTTTAGACTGGAATAGGGTACCTCCAAGCAAATTGTATTCCACTGCAACGTTAAAATAAAATATATTATAACGTTTATACGACATACGGCTATTTAAGAAACATTCAGACGACCATGTGAGCGACTGTGAAAATAGTTTTGAATTCTAAACATATTCAATATTATATTTTATGCGCATGTACTCATATGGCGACTAATGTAAATGTAAACAGCCATTAGCGATGATAAACTTACCCGTTGCGCCTTTATGCCCTTCTTAGCGTTAAGCTGAGCCTGGTTAATCTTCAGTGTCAGCTCATTGCTAATATCACACGGACACTCGAGACCTTCGCTCTCCAGTTCGTTTATGCAATTCTGAAAGATGATCGCCTCTGACAATATAAGCTCCAGCTTAATGTAATCATCATTCTGACCGATTGGCGCCTGCAGTATGGTGTCTAACAGTAAAACGCCGTTGTAGTCGCCGCGTAGGCCCACATTGTGACCATCCCAGAACAAGATTTTATCTTGCAATGGCATGTAGCGTCCATGGATTACGCTGTCCGCTGCAAAACGTAAGAAAATAGTGCTAAGTGAAACAAAATTGCACAGATTTTGCCACAGAAAATTCAGTCTTACGCCCGCCATCCCATTTCATCAAAGCTTGCAATTAGTTGTATTGAATGAGCAAGCAAGGGCATGCATGCATACATACACATGTAGACACACATAAAAATGTACACATGTCAGCGCAACAAATGCGTAAACTGCGTAATAAGTAAAACAATAACAAAACAAAAAAATAAAACAAAAACAAATCAAATAAATAAAACCCCAAGATTGCTTAAGCTACTCTCTATGGCAGTCAAGAACATATCAAATAAAACAATATTATATCCTTGCTCCGTTCAACGTTTCCTGTCAAACATGCACCAATACACTTGCATACAAATGTATGTATGCATATTGAAACTTAACGAATACAGACAAATTTACAAAACACAATGCAATAAATTGACATTTGTTCGTGTATTTGTATTTGTGCGTCTGTGTAGTAATTTTTTTCCATACATTCATATATATGTGTATACACTAGTGCTGCTGGTGGTACTGCTTACCATTTGTACTCAATTGATACGTCTGAAGTATAACGCCGGAATTGACATCTAGAACTTTCACTAGATTGTTGACACCAAACGCAAGCAGCACATTTAGTTGCGGATGATAAACGATGTTGCGAATTTCGAACACTGGTGCTCCGCCAGGCAATACACCATCGTTGCTGCTGTCATCGCCCACATCCAAGTAGCCGTCTTGCTTTAGAATACGCTGTTCCATGCTTTAACTACATGCGGGCGTCGTGCGCGCGTTTAGGTTGGTTGGCAACGCGAACTTTGCCTATCCTTGGGAATTTTTGTTTCACAATTGATCAAGAAATTTTCACAATTAAAATTACTTTCGTCGGGACTCTTGCTGCTGCGCTGCAGTTTTTCCTAAATGTGTCCCCTTTTCTTCCTTCTGACAGATGAGTATTTGATTTGCCATTCGCCTTAGCGTTTGCCAATTGTCAAAAACTGCAATTCAGAGTTGTGTAGGCATGTAGGGGTAGATTCAAAGTTTAGTGTTAAAATAAAAATGCTAGATAATCAACAGCTACTTTGATGTGCAGCAAACAAAATAAAATTCTATTTGTAACAACAAGTACAAATTGATTTAATTTTTCACCCGTCACATTCGTTACTCAACACTGTTTTTGCCATTCACATCATAGCGCGTTTTGTTTACATTGACAATCTAGTTTTACAGCAACTGCAACAAGATGAATATCTTGCCCAAAAAACGGTAGAACATAAATGTGGTATACAAAAATCAACTATTGATTGATTTATTCATACATTTTATAGCTGGCATGTGCGCACTAAAGATAATATTGCCCGCGTGCGGCGGGATGAAGCAGCTGCTCAGGAAGACGAAAAAAAACGGCTGGACAAATTGCAATTGGCCGTAAGTAATCAGAATACATACATATATAACTATAGATACACTAACTACACACTTTTAAACTCGTAAAGGAGAGCGAAGCGCGTATCAACTATTTGCGACGTCAATCGGGTTTGCCTGTAAACGTAATAGAAGGGACTGGTGCTCAAGGAAGCAGTGAAAGTACATTAGAAGAGGCCGCAGCACACAATTCTGGTGTTACATCTGCAGTAGATCTATTTGCGGATTACAAAAGTCATGTAAAGAAAACAAACAAAGATTTGGAAAAGGAAAAAAAGGACGAACAGGAAAAGTATGAGAAACAAATCGGATACCTCACCTATCTGGGGCAGGATACAAATGAGGCTCTCAAGGTGCGCAGTTGGTATGAATTGGCCCCAAAACGTCCGGAAAATGCTGACTTCGATCGAACTGAAATCCAATTAAAAGAAAAACTGTCACAAGATCCACTCACATTAATAAAGACACTGATCCCAGGAGAAGCACAGCCTGTTCGAAATTCGATCAAGCGACGAAAACGCACACCGACACCAGAAGCATCGCCTGTCTTAGTGCGTTTGTTGAAATCCAAGAAACACAAAAAGGACAAGAAACATGACAAAAAACACAAGAAACACAAGCATAAAAGGGACAAAGTTGAAAAAATAAGCAAAGAGCTGGCCACGAACGCAAAGCGCGATAAATTAAACAGGTTGCGCAAGGAACGGCTGTTGCGTGAAGCAACAGAGCGACGTCGTCAGGAACAATTATTTGCTCCCAAGGAGTCGGCAATGCCAAGTAATGCTGCAAGCACGCCGGCCCCTACGCCGCGAATAGTCCAAAAGTACAATAGCCAATTTAATCCAGAGTTTGCTAAACAGAATATGATTTGAACATGCATGTATAAATGGATTTAAAAACATTTTGTTGAACTGTTCAATTATGTAAGTTTGTACAGAACTTTTGTCACATAATAAAGATTACATCTGTGTATATAAAGCTGCTTGACCTGACTGGCTAAAGCTTTTCAAGCTGTATTTTCGGAAAATGCGGCTCATAGGTTTTTCGTGTCTGATTTTGGAAATTCCATCCGCATTGGCGGAAAAAGGTTGCATGAAAGTTTTGCATTAACCATCCAATCGGCTTCAAAATCATTGTCAAAGATGTTTGTGAAAATTAATTTGAGATGTATTTCAGATTTTTTGCAAAATCCGTCCTTCTTGCTGGATAAATGCGAGTGACAGGGAAAATTTAAGATTCGTTTTACAGCGTTAAACTTATTATCAAAGCATTACATAAAAACTAAATAAATACAAGTTTAAGTGATTTTTGAAAACTATCCGCAACTGCTTACTTCAGCTTCATTCGCTTATCACTATCAGTCAGTCTGGACAGTCACGATATATATTACTCGAGTAATGATACTAAGGTACATATAAATGATATGAGGATCAATCTTTAGAGGAGCTTATTAGTAAGCTTCATTTCAAATATGATCTCTACAAATCTTAATTTATAAAATGCGGCCATTGCCCAAAAACGAATATACCTTTTATATTGCGAATTATACGATTATTACGATTTCGTATGTCATCTTTCTAAGAATGAAATATGTAATTTTGTTAGCGTCATTTACCGCGTAGATTTACCATTAATATTGTCAATCTTCGTATGTATATCTGTGAGTGTTTAAATATGCAAATGCAATGCAAAATATGAACATACATATTTACATAATAACAATTTATTTTAAGATGTTACAAGTTTTTAACTTTTGTAGTAAACAATAACAGGAGTTATGGGCTCCAAGCGGTTCCGATGCAGTTTTGGTCATTACATTTTTTTCTCATATTTATAAATATACTCTTGATACACAAGTAGGCTGAATCCTTATGACAAAAGTAAAATTCGAAAAACCAAAATACCTGGTGTATGTATATTTAAATCATATTTCTGTTGATTTCATTGGCGCCAAACTTTTCAATAGCTCTCCTGTGCAACGTTGTGAGCAGTGTTGCAAATCATCAAAAACCTACTAATACATGCACATGCCATTTTGGCGGTGCACGCTTTGCAATGCTTGGTTATTTCATCTCTAAGTTTAGCGTCGTTTGCTTGCTCGCTGAGGTTTCACATTTGTAATTTGCATTCTAAGATTTATCTCTTATTTTAAATATTAAAAAATTGTAAAGAATTGCAAGTCAAGAAAATTGAAATGGATGACGATAATAACGACGCTCCACGTGGTAAGTAGCAAAGAAAGTGCTTGGCCTGCGGCTGGGTTATTTTTTTAGTTTTGTGTTAAGCAGAAAACCGTTTGAATTCAAAATGTCACGCCATGAACAGACAAAACGTGTTGTTCCGTCCTAATCTGCATGTAGGGTAAATGCCAGATAACATTATATCCTTCCATATCTTACTACTTTTAGTAACTCGCGCACGTACACGCCGCCTGTCCGTCCTGGATACAGATAGTCGCCCTTTGACGCCCATACTGGATGTGGCCGCCGACCGGGGTAAGTGCATTTTGTATTTACTGGAACGTAATCGATATTGAACGACGTTGTTGTTGTAGCATCTCCACGTCCAATGCGCAGAACTCGCTTAAACTCGGCAACAATCGATTTAAGGACTCCGACACGCGCCACCCGCTTGTCGGTGGCCCGTGGAGAGACTCCAGAGCCTGCCACCCCTACTCTGACATTGTCCTCTGTCAAACGGGGCACCCGCACACCGGCCAAATCTGTACGTAAGCAGTTGCCGTTACCAGAGGACGTAATCGAAGAAGACTCTAACACAAAGATGCAAGTGCAGAAAAAGGCTGAGCCTGACAATGACAAAATGAACGTCGTTGCCAAAGATTCTGAAGCTGCCGTTGTTGACACCAGACCTATGCAGACACAGTTGGGTACGCCACCAGATGAGAGGCGTGTGACGCGTTCAATGTCGAAAACGCCTCCGGTGATTGGACGCGCTGTAAACAATACACCTCAACAGGAATTTGATACGAAAAATTCACCTGAAGAAAAACAAAAACAAACAAAGCAGTCGATTGAAATAGCCACTGAAACTGTAGATTCGCCAGTTGAAGCACAACAGTCGATGCACTCCGATGAAGGCGTTACTAAGGAATCAGTTACTACCACTAAAGTGGGGGATAGGTCCGCACTTATGGCAACTCCCAAAGTTAAGGTCAAGGTCAAAGACATTCTAATTGGAAACCAAGAGGATATATCAAAAGTTGACAATGAGATAATTGTGTCCAATGTGGGTGTAGCCAAGAATGACGAGCCAGTCGGTATAACAGCGAAACCTATCGAAGACAAAGAGGAGATAAAGCAGTCTGCTGAGAATACTGATAAACCCTTTACAAGTGACGGTGATACATCCATGAACCAGCTTGACGTGCTGCCTGAGAGTGATGATACAGGTACTCATGCTCATGTATCCGAAGATGTCCGTTTGCCAGATCTAACACCTAATATAAAGACTCGTTTGGTAGAACAAAAACGGTCAGAGCCCATGAAGAGTGTAGGCTTCAATAGCAATGGTGAAGTTGATGAGCCTATCAAGCAGACATATCCAAAGACCCCAGCACGCGTTAGTACGCCTGCGGGAGATGTTTACAGCCTCGCGGGTCGTAAGGCTAAAAGCGAGGTAAGGGATAAGAGCGAGACGCCCTTAAAGCCCATAATCTTAAAGGGACGCAACAGCTCTACTCCTCTAGCAAAGCTAGAGCCATTATTGAGCCAAGCTAATGCGGTCAATGAGCAAAATCCGCCTCCACCACAAATTGATATGATAAAACCTCTCTCAGCGTTGGAAGACAAGGAAGAGAATGTCCAGACAGCTAAAGAGAATCCCACCCGCCGTCTTGTAAGCGAAGACGAGGATGAAGAGGAAGATGAATATGAAGAGAGTCCTGTGTGCGAGTTTTTTGACAACGAGGCAGAGGTTATTAATAATTATCAATCTGGCGACTCAATGGACAGTTCCGTCCGCCATGAGATCGAAGACAATGAAATACCGCACGATGGTGAATCTGTGGGTAGTCAGGACACATTTGATGATCACTCTGATGACAGTGCAGATGAAAAAATGTCGTTTATAGTCTCCGATAACGAAGATGACGACAATAATATTGAATCTTTGTGCTTCTCTTCTGGCTCTGAAGAAGCTGACTTGGAACCAAAGAAACGGCGTCGTATTATTGTTCATGACAGCAGTGATGACGAGGATCCTGAAGAGAATCAAGAAATTAAGAAAAATGATTCTACGGAAGAAGAAAAACTTACTGAAAAATCGATACAAATGGATAAAAATGAGAGCGATATGAATAAAGAAGCAGTTCAGCTGGCAGCCGAACAAGCAGACAAGCTATCAACATGCGAGAAATCACCGGAATTAAAGCCAAATAACTGTGATCCCCTTAACGAAACGGCGCCGCTAATTGACATGAACCTGGGCGAAGAGTTCCAAAAAGATGAGGTTCTAGCGGTAGAAGAGGTTCTTTCCAGTTCCAATGAAAGCGAGGAGCAAGAGGCTAAAAAAAATACGAGCAGGAGCATCTATGAAGTGCTCGATTCTGGTGAAGAATCAAGTGAAAACGAAGAGTATGTTTGTGATAAGCCGACACCTGACGATCATGAAACCACTAGAGAGGATGAAAAATCTAATTCAAACGAAAAACTCGCAAATTTTCATGAGTCGCCTATTGTTAAAGAAGAAAAGCCAATTTCTGGTGAAGAGAAACAAGAGGTGGTTGTCAAGTCAATGGCACCTACTAGCGAATCGTCGTCATTCCACGCAAAACAAAAACGTGAGGAAGAAGCAGCACTTCTGGGTGAGCTCTCCTCCTGCGACTTATCTCACTTGCGGCAAATGTTCAATCCCCTCCAGAAGTCGCGGCGGCAGACGCTGTACGTACAGGATCCACATAAAGCCGATAAGGAGCCGAAACCAAAATTGAAACGTCGCAGTGAACAGTTGAACAGCGATGTCAAGCCATCGCAATCGTTCATAGAAACTCTGGCCGAGGAAAAGATCCAACTGATGAAGCGCAGGCGCATGTCAAAGAGTTTTTGTGGAGCTGTCGATGGCTTGGACACCATCGAACTAACGGAAATACAAAATAAAAAGGCCAAAAACTGTGAGTCAGCAGCTAGCGATAACGAAATGGATGTTGCCGTCGAAGCTGTTAAGGAGGAACTGCCTACTCCCGCTCCCATGTCGGAAGCGAAGGCCAATGATGAACTGTCCGTAGAGAAAGTAGTCCAGCCAAAGAGTCGCAATGATTATATAGAATATTGCGATACCTTGATCCGGGCGGCAAATGAAGCGAAGCTGGAGGAGAAGAAAAAAGTAAGCCAGCCAATCAGATAACTGAATGAAACTAATTTAATTAAATTCCAAAATTCTTCAGCGTATCGCAGCGGGCAAGAAGCAAAAGAGTCGCCTGTGCGCTGCTACTCTGTCTACTTGCATCGCCGACCCCGCCAATGGCCCGTCAGTTGCCGCAGCCGCAACTAAATCGGTGTCGGAAAAGCTGACTAAGATTAAAAAGGATGTGAAACGTCTGCAAGCCACCAAGCAAGCTATCAAGCATGCCATGCAGCTGCTTGCTCCTGATGCAGCAAATAAAGGGGTGAGTTGCAAAAGAATTTTGGAGTGTCAATCCTTTACGTTGCCTTTTATAGCCCCAATCGCTGGCTCGGAAACTGTCTCCTCAACCGGATATTAATGCCAAGTCCGTAAAGTCTAAGCACCAGACGAAGACGAAGAAAAGAAAGCCCACAGTTGTACAAAAGTCCCCATTAAAGAGCTCCGACGAAGAAAATCACCATATCCCCAAACGTATTAAAACGAGTGCCGGTTATGTTACGGTCATGTCCAAGAAAGAGCGAACAAGAATTGAAACTTTTAAAACATCATCCAGCATCGTGGAAGTCGAGCCCTGCACTCCCACCCAAAAGTATTTTAAAGAGGTTCTGGCATCACCCAAAACCCGTCACGGGTTTAAAGAGATGCCTGCCACCCCGAAAACGTCTAAAAAGAAGTCGACGTCTGTACGTAACCCAGCTACGGAGGCGGCTTTGCGCTTTAAAAGGGAAATATTTGGTAGAAGTTATAAATAAGTAAATTTAATATTAGCAATTAGTTAGCCGTTGGTTGTAAACGCAGTTATGTTCTTGTTTAAGTTTAAAAATGTTCTAAATTTGAATTTTTTTTTTCATTGGAAATTTTGTTACGGGTAATAGTTATTGCTGAGGAAATCGAAAGGAAATTATATATTTGTTATACAGCAAAAGATAGAAACGAAGCTTAACCAACCTAAACATGTTTAAATATTTCATTTGTTCTGATTAAATGCAAGTTAAAATGTATTAACGATGTGAATTTAAAATTTAATTGTTAAAAATGGTACCCATGAACACACAAATCCACACAAAGAAAGGCTTTCAATTCAAAATTAGTATTCGCATTTCTTTTTCAATATTTTGATTTATCTTAATGTAAATTTTCAAAAACTAAAAAAATGTACCACTGAAAATATGTATGTATATAAAAAAACAAAACAATATTCCATAAGATCTGGCGCACTATAAGTGCTGCATAAACTTCTTTATATCATATACAAACTTGATTATTATATACAAATAAGCGCCATTATGAACTATTACTATTTTTTTTGTACGATCTGCTTAATTTTTAAAAACTAATAAATATGTACAGGTTATAACACAATTTAAAAATGGTTGTTTTTTAAACAAAACTCCTGAAGTTAAGGCATTATTTCATTGCAGATAATAAATTTCTACAAATGTTATACTCAAAAAATCTGTAAGCTGACTATTGTTGCTCAATTGAGCGGCTACATTTAACATTTACGATACTGGACAACCAAAATATCGATATATTGCTATATACAACTTTTACTTTTAATCAGTAGAAATGTATGTTTCAGCTGTTATATTAAAAGTAATAACAACTTGCTGTCAAATCCAATATCTTTCCCAAGACCATTGAGAAAAGGTTACGTTTTCCATATTTTGCTTTTAATTTTTGCAGGGGAATGGCCGTTATAATTTAAATTTGAATGCTCAAAATAGTAGTTGGTTTGCTGCTTAAAACGCATACGTATTGTATTGGAATGGACAGTTTGAAATAGTGTTTTAAATATTTAATTTAAAGTTTTACGGTAATAAGTTTTCACAATTGATCACTTAACAAAATGTAGTGCTCTTATGGTAACAATAAATTCTAATCTGCTTTAAATGATATCGATATCACAACCTTATTTCCATTATCGTACAAAAATATCGTGTTCTCATCTATTGATTAACGAACTATCGATATCGTAGTACGCCATCAACATCCCTAGTCAAAAGCAACAACAAGGGTACGGTTCGGGATACTGTGATTGCTAATAAATATTATTTTTGCCGATAAAGGGAACTCAATTTAAAAATAAAGAAATGTGATGTGTGTGAGAAGAAAAATTAAAACAAAAACCGTAAACAAATATTATTTATTTTAAAAAGTAATACAAGTGTATTATAAATATGAAAACATCGGTTTTTGTACATACAAACGGATTAAGAAAGGAGACAAAATGAAATTGATCAATTCAAATCTCATATACAACAGTAAATCTGCTAATTAAAAGGGGGTGCTCGCTTTGCAACGCTTGGTTATTTCATCTCTAAGTTTAGCGTCGTTTGCTTGCTCGCTGAGGTTTCACATTTGTAATTTGCATTCTAAGATTTATCTCTTATTTTAAATATTAAAAAATTGTAAAGAATTGCAAGTCAAGAAAATTGAAATGGATGACGATAATAACGACGCTCCACGTGGTAAGTAGCAAAGAAAGTGCTTGGCCTGCGGCTGGGTTATTTTTTTAGTTTTGTGTTAAGCAGAAAACCGTTTGAATTCAAAATGTCACGCCATGAACAGACAAAACGTGTTGTTCCGTCCTAATCTGCATGTAGGGTAAATGCCAGATAACATTATATCCTTCCATATCTTACTACTTTTAGTAACTCGCGCACGTACACGCCGCCTGTCCGTCCTGGATACAGATAGTCGCCCTTTGACGCCCATACTGGATGTGGCCGCCGACCGGGGTAAGTGCATTTTGTATTTACTGGAACGTAATCGATATTGAACGACGTTGTTGTTGTAGCATCTCCACGTCCAATGCGCAGAACTCGCTTAAACTCGGCAACAATCGATTTAAGGACTCCGACACGCGCCACCCGCTTGTCGGTGGCCCGTGGAGAGACTCCAGAGCCTGCCACCCCTACTCTGACTTTGTCCTCTGTCAAACGGGGCACCCGCACACCGGCCAAATCTGTACGTAAGCAGTTGCCGTTACCAGAGGACGTAATCGAAGAAGACTCTAACACAAAGATGCAAGTGCAGAAAAAGGCTGAGCCTGACAATGACAAAATGAACGTCGTTGCCAAAGATTCTGAAGCTGCCGTTGTTGACACCAGACCTATGCAGACACAGTTGGGTACGCCACCAGATGAGAGGCGTGTGACGCGTTCAATGTCGCAAACGCCTCCGGTGATTGGACGCGCTGTAAACAATACACCTCAACAGGAATTTGATACGAAAAATTCACCTGAAGAAAAACAAAAACAAACAAAGCAGTCGATTGAAATAGCCACTGAAACTGTAGATTCGCCAGTTGAAGCACAACAGTCGATGCACTCCGATGAAGGCGTTACTAAGGAATCAGTTACTACCACTAAAGTGGGGGATAGGTCCGCACTTATGGCAACTCCCAAAGTTAAGGTCAAGGTCAAAGACATTCTAATTGGAAACCAAGAGGATATATCAAAAGTTGACAATGAGATAATTGTGTCCAATGTGGGTGTAGCCAAGAATGACGAGCCAGTCGGTATAACAGCGAAACCTATCGAAGACAAAGAGGAGATAAAGCAGTCTGCTGAGAATACTGATAAACCCTTTACAAGTGACGGTGATACATCCATGAACCAGCTTGACGTGCTGCCTGAGAGTGATGATACAGGTACTCATGCTCATGTAACCGAAGATGTCCGTTTGCCAGATCTAACACCTAATATAAAGACTCGTTTGGTAGAACAAAAACGGTCAGAGCCCATGAAGAGTGTAGGCTTCAATAGCAATGGTGAAGTTGATGAGCCTATCAAGCAGACATATCCAAAGACCCCAGCACGCGTTAGTACGCCTGCGGGAGATGTTTACAGCCTCGCGGGTCGTAAGGCTAAAAGCGAGGTAAGGGATAAGAGCGAGACGCCCTTAAAGCCCATAATCTTAAAGGGACGCAACAGCTCTACTCCTCTAGCAAAGCTAGAGCCATTATTGAGCCAAGCTAATGCGGTCAATGAGCAAAATCCGCCTCCACCACAAATTGATATGATAAAACCTCTCTCAGCGTTGGAAGACAAGGAAGAGAATGTCCAGACAGCTAAAGAGAATCCCACCCGCCGTCTTGTAAGCGAAGACGAGGATGAAGAGGAAGATGAATATGAAGAGAGTCCTGTGTGCGAGTTTTTTGACAACGAGGCAGAGGTTATTAATAATTATCAATCTGGCGACTCAATGGACAGTTCCGTCCGCCATGAGATCGAAGACAATGAAATACCGCACGATGGTGAATCTGTGGGTAGTCAGGACACATTTGATGATCACTCTGATGACAGTGCAGATGAAAAAATGTCGTTTATAGTCTCCGATAACGAAGATGACGACAATAATATTGAATCTTTGTGCTTCTCTTCTGGCTCTGAAGAAGCTGACTTGGAACCAAAGAAACGGCGTCGTATTATTGTTCATGACAGCAGTGATGACGAGGATCCTGAAGAGAATCAAGAAATTAAGAAAAATGATTCTACGGAAGAAGAAAAACTTACTGAAAAATCGATACAAATGGATAAAAATGAGAGCGATATGAATAAAGAAGCAGTTCAGCTGGCAGCCGAACAAGCAGACAAGCTATCAACATGCGAGAAATCACCGGAATTAAAGCCAAATAACTGTGATCCCCTTAACGAAACGGCGCCGCTAATTGACATGAACCTGGGCGAAGAGTTCCAAAAAGATGAGGTTCTAGCGGTAGAAGAGGTTCTTTCCAGTTCCAATGAAAGCGAGGAGCAAGAGGCTAAAAAAAATACGAGCAGGAGCATCTATGAAGTGCTCGATTCTGGTGAAGAATCAAGTGAAAACGAAGAGTATGTTTGTGATAAGCCGACACCTGACGATCATGAAACCACTAGAGAGGATGAAAAATCTAATTCAAACGAAAAACTCGCAAATTTTCATGAGTCGCCTATTGTTAAAGAAGAAAAGCCAATTTCTGGTGAAGAGAAACAAGAGGTGGTTGTCAAGTCAATGGCACCTACTAGCGAATCGTCGTCATTCCACGCAAAACAAAAACGTGAGGAAGAAGCAGCACTTCTGGGTGAGCTCTCCTCCTGCGACTTATCTCACTTGCGGCAAATGTTCAATCCCCTCCAGAAGTCGCGGCGGCAGACGCTGTACGTACAGGATCCACATAAAGCCGATAAGGAGCCGAAACCAAAATTGAAACGTCGCAGTGAACAGTTGAACAGCGATGTCAAGCCATCGCAATCGTTCATAGAAACTCTGGCCGAGGAAAAGATCCAACTGATGAAGCGCAGGCGCATGTCAAAGAGTTTTTGTGGAGCTGTCGATGGCTTGGACACCATCGAACTAACGGAAATACAAAATAAAAAGGCCAAAAACTGTGAGTCAGCAGCTAGCGATAACGAAATGGATGTTGCCGTCGAAGCTGTTAAGGAGGAACTGCCTACTCCCGCTCCCATGTCGGAAGCGAAGGCCAATGATGAACTGTCCGTAGAGAAAGTAGTCCAGCCAAAGAGTCGCAATGATTATATAGAATATTGCGATACCTTGATCCGGGCGGCAAATGAAGCGAAGCTGGAGGAGAAGAAAAAAGTAAGCCAGCCAATCAGATAACTGAATGAAACTAATTTAATTAAATTCCAAAATTCTTCAGCGTATCGCAGCGGGCAAGAAGCAAAAGAGTCGCCTGTGCGCTGCTACTCTGTCTACTTGCATCGCCGACCCCGCCAATGGCCCGTCAGTTGCCGCAGCCGCAACTAAATCGGTGTCGGAAAAGCTGACTAAGATTAAAAAGGATGTGAAACGTCTGCAAGCCACCAAGCAAGCTATCAAGCATGCCATGCAGCTGCTTGCTCCTGATGCAGCAAATAAAGGGGTGAGTTGCAAAAGAATTTTGGAGTGTCAATCCTTTACGTTGCCTTTTATAGCCCCAATCGCTGGCTCGGAAACTGTCTCCTCAACCGGATATTAATGCCAAGTCCGTAAAGTCTAAGCACCAGACGAAGACGAAGAAAAGAAAGCCCACAGTTGTACAAAAGTCCCCATTAAAGAGCTCCGACGAAGAAAATCACCATATCCCCAAACGTATTAAAACGAGTGCCGGTTATGTTACGGTCATGTCCAAGAAAGAGCGAACAAGAATTGAAACTTTTAAAACATCATCCAGCATCGTGGAAGTCGAGCCCTGCACTCCCACCCAAAAGTATTTTAAAGAGGTTCTGGCATCACCCAAAACCCGTCACGGGTTTAAAGAGATGCCTGCCACCCCGAAAACGTCTAAAAAGAAGTCGACGTCTGTACGTAACCCAGCTACGGAGGCGGCTTTGCGCTTTAAAAGGGAAATATTTGGTAGAAGTTATAAATAAGTAAATTTAATATTAGCAATTAGTTAGCCGTTGGTTGTAAACGCAGTTATGTTCTTGTTTAAGTTTAAAAATGTTCTAAATTTGAATTTTTTTTTTTCATTGGAAATTTTGTTACGGGTAATAGTTATTGCTGAGGAAATCGAAAGGAAATTATATATTTGTTATACAGCAAAAGATAGAAACGAAGCTTAACCAACCTAAACATGTTTAAATATTTCATTTGTTCTGATTAAATGCAAGTTAAAATGTATTAACGATGTGAATTTAAAATTTAATTGTTAAAAATGGTACCCATGAACACACAAATCCACACAAAGAAAGGCTTTCAATTCAAAATTAGTATTCGCATTTCTTTTTCAATATTTTGATTTATCTTAATGTAAATTTTCAAAAACTAAAAAAATGTACCACTGAAAATATGTATGTATATAAAAAAACAAAACAATATTCCATAAGATCTGGCGCACTATAAGTGCTGCATAAACTTCTTTATATCATATACAAACTTGATTATTATATACAAATAAGCGCCATTATGAACTATTGCTATTTTTTTGTACAATCTGCTTAATTTTTAAAAACTAATAAATATGTACAGGGTATAACACAATTGAAAAATGATTGTTTTTTAAAAAAACTCCTGAAGTTAAGGCATTATTTCATTGCAGATAATAAATTTCTACAAATGTTATACTCAAAAAATCTGTAAGCTGACTATTGTTGCTCAATTGAGCGGCTAAATTTAACATTTACGATATTGGACAACCAAAATATCGATATATTGTTATATACAACTTTTACTTTTAAGCAGTAGAAATGTATGTTTCAGCTGTTATATTAAAAGTAATAACAACTTGCTGTCAAATCCAATATCTTTCCCAAGACCATTGAAAAAAAGTTACGTTTTCCATATTTTGCTTTTCATTTTTGCAAGGGAATGGCCGTTATAATTATATAAATTTGAATGCTCAAATTAGTAGTAGGTGCGCTGCTTAAAACGCATACGTATTGTATTGGAATGGACAGTTTGAAATAATGTTTAAAATATTTAATTTAAAGTTTTACGGTAATAAGTTTTCACAAATGATCTCTTAACAAAATGTAGTGCTCTTGTGATATGATGATATGATATCGATATCACAACCTTATTTCCATTATCGTACAAAAATATCGTGTTCTCATCTATTGATTAACGAACTATCGATATCGTAGTACGCCATCAACATCCCTAGTCAAAAGCAACAACAAGGCCGAACAGAGCGGACGTGTGCGCGGTTCGGGATTTTGTGATTGCTTGTAAATATTATTTTCGCCGATAAAGAGAAGTCAATAAAAAAATAATTAAGAAATGTACCAGTAGCAAAATAAAATAATGGTAAACGAAAATGTGTTTATTATAAAAAATAATACAAGTGTATTATAAATCATAAAATACGAAGTGCAGAGAAAGAAACGGTTGTTCTCTTATACCGGACGCGTAACGGTTTTTGTACATACAAACGGATTAAGAAAGGAGACTTAAGGAAAGTGATCAAAACAAATCTCATATGCAACAGTAAATCTGCACATTGAAAGGCTACAACATGTTCGAATTGGAGGATTATTCAAGCAGTATACACGAGGGTTTCTTCAGTAAATATGCAGTAAGTACAATTGTACGAACATTAATGTACACACACACACATGTGTGAGTATTTATTCAAGAAAAGCAAGAAAGCAACACAGGCAAACAAAAATTAGCAAATTCATATTTGTCGGCCGGTAACACATATAAGCACATTAACCAATACCACGACATATGCTTTTATCGTTCATTTTCAAATTTGTAACGTTCGTTTTTATACGAATTCTCCGCAGTCTAAAAAGCAGAGCTCTCGGTATCAGCTCTCCAACGTTAATTTTTCCTAGTATTTCTGCACCTGCATTCCCCTGCCATCTGAACAGGCCTCCACTGTTTCGTATTCGCCCCAAGAACAGTTTGCTTCGAACCTCTCTCTCACACTGTTATTGCGCGGCGAAGCATTGTTGTTGGGTTTTTGCTACGCTCGCTTTGTGCTCGTCGGCAGATTCGCTTTCGTAACGTTCAAATTTTAAATTTATATTCGCCAGCTCAACACAGCGAGTAGTTCGCATACTAATGTACACATAAATGTTATGCATATGTATTTGCGATCGTTGTGCTTTGATATTGCTCTTAAGTCGCACTCATTGGCACCGTTGATTTATGGGGGTGTTTAGGAGACAAACAGGCGTTCATAACCGGAACAGAGCCGTTGTTTAAAGTAGAGCCGATAATATTAAATAGTGTATTAAATCATACATTCTTATAAAATTGACTTCCTTTACTGAGGCGTTAAGCTGTTATTTTTCTTTTATGCCTCAGTATTTATATTTCGGGTTATTAACTTGGCTATAGTTGTGTGTGGAGACCAAGTTTATGTTAGGGTAGCGCCAATGTTATGGCTGACTCAACAGCGGCCTGTTGTGTGTACTAAAAATTGTTTCCAGTAAAAGCAGCGGCGAAAACGTTGCTGTTGTTCGTTGGAGTTTGAGTTGAGGAAACACGGGGGGTTGGTTCTTGTTGTCATCATGTATATCAGCAGAATTCTTCTAATTCTGCTCCACTCGTGGCTTAACCTCGCTAAATGTACATTGTAGAATCATGCGTAAGTATTTAACATTTATTGTTGAACAATACATGGATATGCATGTGTATCTTCCGTATATGAGTGTGTTTTGTCAGTGTTCTTTGAGCTGCTGCTTCGTTGGTTTGTCTCTTAGAGTATCTTCTGCTTTTGCGTTTTAAATTTTTTGAAGGCCAAACGTTCACCTTGATTTTGTTGGCGGCTGCTTTTTCGTAGCTGGGGAAACGCACATTTGTATTTTATTTATTTTTCGTATTTTAAAGCCAATTTGCACATGGGCCTCGCAGTAACACACAAACATGTTTAGTTAATATTAATGTTAGTCCTGACCTCTTACAAAGTTTTTGCATTTGCTAGTATGATAAGCGGCAATCTTTTATTAAACCATGTGCGCCTGTTAAATGCAACATGTACAAACTCGCAAAAACTAGCACACAAACGCATTAGAGCAGCCACAAGTGTGATTTGTGTGTGTGTGTGTATGTGTATATGTATGTATGTATGTGTTTGTATGTTGTGAGTGAGGAGAAACAAAGAAACGCAAACACAGCGAAACGCTTTTATCTTATACGTTGCTTTCAAACTCTACAAGTTGTGAGGGGAAGAGAGTAAGACCGACCGCTGAACGGTCACCCATCAAAAGCTTTTTCTCTTGCTCTCCCTTAAAAAAACAGAGGCCATATACATACATATACATAAACTTCAAAGTTCAACGTGCCGACCGGCCGGCAAAATTGAGTTTGAGTGAGTAAATGAGACACCCACAAACCACAGCACAAAAAAGAAAAGAATAAACTCAGACTCACATTCATGTGAGGCAACCTGTCTCTCTTTTTGGCCGCCCGCGTTCGTTTGTTGCTTTAATATGAGCGCCCAGCTGTATGCCGCATAGATTTTCTCACGGCCCAGACAGTGCAGTGACACCCTTTGGGATCCCATTCGGGGACAACTTATATTTTTATAATACTTGGGAAATAACTCGCTAAATTCTGCAGACTTAAAACCGATTTACAATGTGGTATCATGAGTATAATTGTGCGTACGTGTGTGTGCTTTGGATTTTTCTGGACTGTAATGTAATTTACAAATAGGCGCTCATAAGTACGGAAAAGACATTAGT
The DNA here is from genome assembly GCF_003285875.2 of Drosophila novamexicana. Classification (NCBI taxonomy): domain Eukaryota; kingdom Metazoa; phylum Arthropoda; class Insecta; order Diptera; family Drosophilidae; genus Drosophila; species Drosophila novamexicana. The sequence continues at coordinate 714,252 of NW_020824809.1, read as the reverse complement.
CGGCTGCAAGATGGCCGGGCATATGTCTTCTTATCCTACCTGCGCCTGGGATCAGATTTGGATTTGTGTGCCAGAGTCTCCAGCCATTAAAATTTTAAGGTGAAAGCGGCGCAAAAAGATATGTAACAGCCTGAGGTAGTAGCAACTACAAAAGATGCATGGCAGATGCAAAGGCGAAGGCAACAAAAAGGAAATACCGATAACACACACACAAACACACACACACAGACACACACACACACACACACACACACACACACACACACACACAGGCTCACACAAATAAAACAAAACCAAACGAAAATGCGGCATAGGAAATGCTGCACCCCAGGCGTAGTGTCTAGGACATACATTGAGCCAAGGGTGCGACACTGAGTGCTCAGCATGCTGCCTGCCGAATGCTCAATCGCGAATGTATGTGTGTGTGTGTATGTACGTACATACAATCATACAGTAATATGTCAGCATGTATGCATATTTTCATTTCAATGTTGCACAACTCGAAAGGTTATCAGGAGGCAGCAGCTGGTCCAAGCTGAAGTTTCGAAATGTTTTTCCTTTATGCCTTACGCCTGCCTGCTGCCAATTTTGACCGCCTGTTCAATGCATTTTTATTTCGGCACATTTTTTCAAAAACGTTTTTTTTTTTTTCAAACAAAGAGAGAACACTGCAGCTCCTACCCAACCTTTTGCATACGTATGTATGTGCACATATACAAACACTCGCACCTATGCAGGTGATATAAATTACCACCCAAGAACATCAGCAAATAAAACCAATTAGAAGCAGGAAGTTTCCTTTCCGTTTGGGAATGCAGCTCACAACTTACAGAGTACCAACTGTGTATTAATATTAACTTACATACATATGTACATATACAAGCATATTCACTCGAAATGTATGTATGTGTGTATATGTGTAGGTCTGTATTGACTACAGGGACAACCCCTGAGTTTCAATATTGCAGCTGCCTATCCGCCTGGTCTGTCTGCCAGCCTGACAAAAGGTTATCGGAGCACACTCACACATGTACATATACACGTACGTACGCACTCATTTTAAATACAAACATACATACATATATATATATATAAATATATATAAAAAAAATGACGATCCATAATACTGAAGTATGAAGAGTAGGACAATCCTTAATTATTTATGTAGTTTAGGGGGGAAAACTCGACACGAGAACTGTAACTTATATTTTGCTTAATTATTAACAAATCAAAAATGTATCTAGTCGAAAGTTAGAATAATTTAATAATGAATTCTGGAATATGCAATTTATGTGTATTCTATGAGATTTCTGGTCATCGAAATATTCTAAATATATTTCCTCCAGAAATTGGATTGATTTTGTTTTCTCGAGATATTTATCTTCCCTTCAAAAATTTGAATATGTCAACATCTTACTATAATATACCGAATAGGATTACTCAGAACTTATCAATATATGTATGTATGTATCGTAGGATATTTTTAAAAGTAGGATCAAGCCAATGTGTGTATAAAGTTGGGTTCTTCTCTTCTTGTCAATGGTGAGGCAGCTGCCGTTTTAAACATTGAACGAAAATGTGCAACACCTGTCGTGCCCCAAATTAGTGTTGGACGCAAGTGACCAAAGCGGAAGGGGAAGAGCAGAGAAGTGCATCATTAGCTGGTCACCAGCGAATGGACATCGACATGGGCGGGAAAAGGATCCCAGAGTACGACAAAAAGCCGCAGATATTGCCCAAAATTAAGCTACCCAGACACAAGATGTGTGTGAGAGTGTGGGTGCTTACAGCCCACAACATTTTCGGGACTGATAAAAGAACGTCCGCCTACATGGACAGCGTGCGTACATTTATGATATCCTGCTAAATTATGCAACTTATCATCGTTCGTGGAGCATGCGACGCGTGGCGTTGTGTATGCCGCATCTATCGATTTTCAGCATGAGCAGACGAGAACCAGGGCCGGGTCAATGAGTTGGAATGTGTCCAAGGACACACGCTCAGGGCCAACCAAAAACCGCCCCCACCGGCAAGTAACAGGCGCTAGCAGCTTTTTTGTAAAGTTCGTCTAAATGTGGAGTTGCGCCTAATAACCAAAACACGAAATGACAAAACGTAGATGTTGAGAGTGTCTACTGTTAAACTGGCGCCTACTACCCTTTTTCGTAACAGAATTCAAGCAATCCCCTCAGCACAAAAAGTGCTCAGACGACCGCTGAACGGCGCTGAGTTTTAGCTCGCTCTGTTGGTGTTTCATTTGCGGAATGTTTTGTTGCCAACTGTACTGCTTGTGCGCTCAACAGAGAACTCTGTTGTTGCGCGGTCGATGTTCTATGTTTTCATCGTAAAGAGCAGCAGAGTGTACTCAGTGAGTTCTCTTCCAATCGCTTTTAACATGAAAAAGTCGTCAACGTTGCTGTTCGTTGCTCGCTGTTATGCATACACACGCACGCAACTTTGCGGTGTTTGTATTCCTGCTCTGTTCGTGGTGGAGTCGCTGCTGCGAAATTGTTGTTTATGTATGGCTTTATTCCCTTTTTTTTTGGTTTTTTGTTTTTTTTTTTTAATGGTGTATGTATACATATATGTATGTGTATTTATTCCCCTTTTTATCGTATATTTGCTGTTAACCGGCAGCCTGTCGCGTTTAGCTTCATGTAAATGTTGCTGCAACATGTTTAGCTCTGCAACATTTCCATCGGTGGTTGATTTTAGCTCGACCAGTTGCCTGTCTGCACTTCAGGCAAATATGAGAATATGTTTATGCGGCATAATATATGTACATATGTATGTCTGTATGAATGTATGCATATAAGGAAACTAAGCTTGCGGCCGTAATTTGTAGTATTTAAATATTGTAAATGTGATCTTTGAGCTAGACCAAGAAATAATTACATATGTGCATATGTAAGTGTGTCCATGTACCTAAGTATGCTTGTACTTATACATGTATACATACACATATAGACATATATTTTTTTACATGCATTCATAGATGTACTGTCCACAGGTTTGTTTATGTTTCGTACATTCTCAGCAGCCACTTCAGCCTGTGATTGTATGTACATATAAAACTTTCAATTTTACTGATTTCCGGTTTATGATGGTGGCCTCCTCTGACTCAAATATACATACATACAAACATAAATATATTTGTATATAAAAACAAACTCATGCATATATGTATGTACATATGTATATATGTTCCAAGTTCAGGCGCTATTATGCACATGTGCGTATGTGTACATGTTTTGAATGCATGTGCTGTAAGTCAATTTTGTTGTTGCTGGACATTACTTTGGCGCCGAGTTACATACATACATTTTTCTATATGTATGTATTTATGTGTCTATATGTGTTGTGCCATATGCAGCCTGTGCCTGCCTTTCGTTGCCTGCCTTGAGCGTAAAACTGGTTTGAACAACGGCTCCTGCTTCTTTCCCATGAACATCGCAGTTCTTGTTGTTACCGCACGTAGAAAAGGAAAAGTGTATACATACATACATATTTATGTATATAAGGAATGCATGTTTTTGTGGTGGAATGCGTAACGAACGTCAACAAGTTGCACGTTGAGAGGAAATATGTAAACATGCATTCATTATATTGTGGAAAACAATATATGTATGTATATATTTTAGTTTGAAAATCTAACGACAGTTGGCAGCATTTGTAACACTGTTGAGCGTTATTTTAAAAGTTTGGTCACACCGTCCTTCAAGTCACACCGACGATTTAATACCCTTGTAGTCATTCGCCGTACGATTAAGCAGATATGTGAAGCTCGTAAATGCTGAGTTTGGTGAAAATGGGGAACATCAAATATTTTGCCATGCAAAAACTCATGCCCTACGATTTTCATATGATTCATATATAGCGGCAATCTATAGCTAGTAAATAAAGAGTTTGGACAAGATATCTTACTAAACAAAAAGTTTTTCCTAAAAAACATAAACCTTCGTAAACAGACCAGCCGGGCTGTTAATGCTGATCTAGAACATACTTAATGTGCTTGACTATGCGGTAAACATTTCATGGGAAATTATAATACACTACAAAGATTTTGAGAAGCTGTCGTCTAGGTGAAAATAGTCTTACGAATATTGGCCTGTAGGGCACGGATTGTCGCATCTGGTGCGGATTTTCTAAAATCAAGTTGTAAATGTTATAAATTCGTTGGGTGCTATAGATTCCCATTTGAACACTACAGTTATATGTGCATATATAGGTATCTGAAAAAATTGGCGTTTTGCAACACTGCGGGCGCGATTTTATCGCGCTAAAATTTGTCTAATGAATTGTTAAGAAGCACCCAAGAGTGCTTGGGAATAAATTTGATTACTTATAATGTATATTTGCCAACAGGAAGCGGCGGGGCCTTCGCTGGACTTTTATGTGTCCGACTCCATGCAGGATATGTTGGATGTGGACATAAGGGCAGAGATTGCGAACGTTGTGGGCAGCTCAAGTGACTTGACCTCCTCGCTCGATCACGCACTGGAAGCCATTTCGGCTATAAACAATAGTAACAACAACAGCAGCAGTATATCATCGTCGACACACAATGCAAATGCAAATCTGCTGGCCAGCAGCGCACTGCACGCCTCTCCCACAGCCAAGTGGATGGGCTCTTGCGCCAATTTCTGGTCCACAGCCGATTATTATGCGGATGTTGGGGCATGTGTCAATCCCATTTCCGTGATGCCGCTAATCAACTCAAACTCCGGCTCTAATTCATTGCTTGGCTCTGGATCGCCCCAAAAGTCGCGTGGTGCCCAGTCGACGCAGAGCAGAGCGGGATCTGCGGCTGGACAGGCGCCGCCCGCCTCTCCATGCGATCAGCACAAATCGCATTTGACCTTCTCGCCAGCACAGATGAAAGTAAGCGCCGGTTCAATGCGCAGAGAGCAGGTGATGGCCCATATACCCAAGCAAATTTCGGCTCTGCCAATTTCGTCGTCGGCTGCGACCGGCGGCGGTACCACGGCGCCGGCTACAATGGCAACCAATTCTGCACTGCAGCGTCGCAATTCGTCGGCAGTGGATGCTGTGCGCAAGGATCTGGGCACTGAGCTGCGCAAGGCGCAGTCCGGCTTGGAAGAGACAAAAGCCACTGCCAAAAACACTAGCCTGCTAACGGCTGGTGGCGCTACCAACACCATTAAGCTGGGTCCCGGCATTGGTGGCCTGACCTTTGCCAACAGCGCCACATACAACAAGCTAAAGCAGCAAACGTCGGCAAAGTCCCCCAACGGCGCACCGCTCACTTCCAATGGCAACATCGTGCTCAAGCGGGATCGTGAAGCGAGTCCGTTGCATAACATTACGACGCTGCACGCGGGCGGTGTTCAGAAACGGGGCAATGCGCCAAAAAGCATTGCGTCGGCGGCCCACTCGCCGCATCATCAGATGCATGTGCAGAGCAGCATTGGGTCGCCCTCGTCCACTTGCTCCTCTACTACTGGCCGTCCCACAACGTCATCTTCGCCGTTGTCCTTTGCGGCGCTTAGCAACAACGGCTTCAACAGCAACAATAACAACAACAATACCAACAACAACAATACCAACAACAACAACAGCAGCAGCAGTAACAATATCAAGCCACTGCAGCAGAAGGTGAAGCTGCCGGCGGCCATGAACAGCGCATTTCCGAAGCCCGCTTACTCCTACTCCTGCCTTATTGCGCTGGCGCTCAAGAATTCGCGTGCAGGCTCACTGCCCGTATCCGAAATCTACAGTTTCTTGTGCCAGCACTTTCCCTATTTTGAGAATGCGCCAAGCGGCTGGAAGAACAGCGTGCGCCACAATTTGTCGCTGAATAAGTGCTTTGAGAAGATTGAGCGGCCGGCAACGAACGGAAATCAACGCAAGGGATGCCGCTGGGCCATGAATCCAGAACGTATCTGTAAGATGGATGAGGAGGTACAAAAGTGGTCGCGCAAGGATCCAGGCGCAATACGCGGCGCCATGGTCTATCCCGAACATTTGGAGGCCCTGGAGCGTGGCGAAATGAAGCATGGATCGGCCGATTCTGATGTGGAGCTGGATTCGCAATCTGAGATTGAGGAATCTTCTGATTTAGAGGAGCACGACTTTGATGACACTATGATCGATGCGATGCTAGTCGAAGAAGAGGAAAATGATAATGTTGAGTAAGTAAAAAGAAAAGAAAACCCAATGCAGTACTTCCCATGAACCCTATTAACACATTAACTTCAATTTATAGCTGGACGAACAGTGATGATGAAGATAACGTTCAGGAGGATCACGTGCTTCATGAGTATGAGCCAAGCAACCAATCTGCCAATCACCTGCCAACTGATCATCAGCTGCTAGTCGCACAGAAGAGCGCCGAATTCGACATTGAGGTGAGATTGGTAAACTAACAAGTGCTCGAACTCCAGCAGGGCAGGGCTCTTGTCTTAGTTCTTATATTTATGTTTCGTAATGTTATTCCCGTCAGGTGGACGAGCTGTACGATGCCATCGACATTGAGGATGACAAACAGACAGTGCGCCACGCTATTGCCCACGGTCAAACATCGAGCATCATTGAGCTCAACCCAGCCGATCTGAATGCGAATGATGGCTATCGGTCGCCCAAGCGCGCACGGCTTGACATTAACTATGCCATCGGTCCTGCCGGTGAGCTTGAGCAGAAATATGGCCAGAAAGTTAAGGTGCAGCAGGTGCACCAAGTGATGCAGCAGCAGCCGCCCACGTACAATCGTCGAAAGATGCCTCTGGTTAATCGCATCATATAAGGGAGCAGCCGCCCTTTTATACATACATATATATTATTCACACTAAGTGTTAGGTTTACGTTTAAGGCTCACCCATCAGTTACGCTTAAAACTTTAATCCTAAGTTGATTTTTGTGTGTGCACTGTGCAGTTTCGCTCCATATAAACACACTCGAGTTTAAGTACGTGTGTATGTAGCTCGATCCTATTGATTAAAATAGGTTTGTTATTCAATTCGGCCGCACGCTTTGTAGTCGCTTATAGCAAAAATGTGTCGCAATACAATATTTCCATGTATATTGAAAGGGGTCTTTCAAATAAATGTCTATGTTTCAAGCATTAACTAATATGTGACACATAACTAGGAAGTGCCGTTAACAAATATTTGACGCTTGAGGGAAAACTCAAGAATTAATTGTAATAATATAGTAATTGTAATTGTTTAATCTCCCGAATCCAACAATGACGAAACATAAATTATGTTAATTGTTTTCCAAAATCTTGACTATAAAGAGAATTTTTGAAATTGATCTCCAACGAAAAAAGTAATTTTATGATAATCTATGTTGTAATTACTATTGACGATTGTTTTCTTTACAAATCATGCCTTCTTCTGGCTACCGAAAAGATAACAAGCATAACGCCTAACGCAACAAACATTGAAATGCTCTTCGACAATGCAAGCATTAAAATGTTGGACAACGAAACATGAAGCACTCACCGTTTATATATATTTACACACTTGTTAACTGTACATAAAAATGGCATTTATAAGCATTTTCAGCGAATTTTCTATATAAATATTTGTGAAGGTAATGTTGAAAACAACCACCCAAAACTTGCCGGTCCAGTATTCATGTGACAGATGTTGGTAGAATAATACCAAGTATATACTATATTAATATATAAGATTATAATTAAAGTGCGAATTCTCGTATTAATAATTGAAAGTAGAGTCAATTACATTTTTGAAATATATTATATATTACATATATGGTATGTAAATATTTTTTACCCAAAAGATTGTATACTACTTTAGCTGTAAATGAAATGTATATTAATAACAATGTAACAGTAATATCAACCAAAACCGAGCAGCATTGCAAGAATTCCAAACGAATTGTCAAAATTCTCCAACTGAAAAGACTTGAAAACAACGTATACAGCCGAACATTCAGGACTCAGTTTACATGAATGTAAACAAGACCTCAGATTTTAAATACAAAGTACAAACAGTTTTTAAGTTAACTGAAATAAGGTTATTACAAGTTACAAATAATGTAAATGATTTTTACGATCGATCTATTTGAAGCCATCAAAAATATTTGAAATTCTAATTTACATCTCTCCATAGCCACTTCGCAAAAATCAATAATCATAGTACATACATTTTTTGTTGAAATATTCATTATTTAATAGCAGTTAACAAATTATATATTATAAGTACGAAATATGTGTATTATATATCAAATTTTTAAGCAAAATTAACAATTTTTGTATAGAGTTGTTAGAAAATCAATTTGTACAACACAATTGAAATCAAAAAAAACAAAAAAAAAAAAAAACAATAAAAAAATTTCAAGCCATTTGATTACTTTATTTTTTTATAATTCTTTACCTTTTTTTAACATAATTATTTATTTATTTTATTTAAAGTTAATGTATTGCGTATATCTATATGTCTGCCTAATGTGTTTAGTGTAGGGGAGCAGTGGAATGTGTGGAGTTAGACTCTTTCAGGGAGGTCAAGTGGGTGTCCTCTTTTGAGCCGTCTAGTTGTTGAGCTGGTGTCTAATAGGCCAATGGCAAGATTATTTGGGTGGTTGCCTAGTCTGGCGATGTAGCGATCACTCAGCTTGGCAATAGCCTCTTTAACCCAAGGAATGTTTAGCTGGCTGTGGATTACCTGACCAAAAAAAAGTTTGAAATGCGTAAATTTGTTTTTAGTGGAGAGAGCATTGATACTAAGCCTGATGCCGATGGAACGCCTGGCACTTTGTTCTTATAACCTTTCACCCGCATTTATCATCCAAGACGAGTAAATTTTGCAAAAAGTGTGAAAAAATCTAAAATATATTTTCACAAAGATCTGTGAAAAGGAGTTTAAAGCTGATACAATCGATTTTTTTCCCTATATATACCAAAAATGAATGTAAGCACAGATCTTCGAAAATGACGAACAAGAAGTTTAATATGTTTTTTACACTTGCGGATGGATTTTCCTAAAGATGATAATGTCTTAAATAAAAACTAGGATAAGATGCCCTACTATTTACAACTTTATTTAAACGACTAAAATTATGAAAAAGGGAAGAAGCACAGCCTCTGCGTATGGTGCATGTTCTTGCATACGTATACATAACATGTATTCGGAATGTTTCTTATGGCATCTGGGCGGTAGGTAAATAGTGGTACACGGCATCTCCGAATCAGGCAGTTCCAACTAAAGGAGATGTCACTTGCTTCCTTAAAAAACAGACTGCAGTAAGGTATTTATTATTATATTATATATATTATATAATGGTCCGGAATGCATGTAGTAAGATGGTTAAAAATATCAGAATACAATTACATACATTACATTTATACATACAGCGCAAGTATAAAAGGTTAGCACACCATTCGATAGAAATAAATACGTTTATTTACTTTTAAGACATCTTTATTTCACATTTATAAATAGGTAGATTTGATTTGAATTGATATTCCATTTTGTTTTCGTTTCATTTAGGTTTTGCTTTTGCAACCAATAAAGCTCAAGATTTCAGCTTAGTATTTGCAGATTGAGCAATAAGTTTTGTATAATTTCTTTTGTTTCGAACAATTTTGCTTGGAAAGCAATCGTAAAGCCTACTGGTCCGATTTCGCGTCTATATTAAAACTGTACCACAAAATCGGGCAGCAATACAGCTTGTGTAAACTTAATGACGTTGAGTTTTTTTATTGCGCAATGATATCGTAAAACTCAGTTCTTAAAGATAGGTCATACAACAATATTGGGAAACACACAGATTTAAAATTTTGAGAGCATTAGCACAATAGGAATAATATACTGACTTATATATTGACAGTTATATAAGACTTCACTTTGATTGGTTGTGATTTAATTTTTTACAATTCGGACCTTGCCGTATGCAAAATGTTCTTGTTTTCTCGTTTGCAAGAGATATTCCTTCTAAGACTAGATTTCTTTGAGTTTCTTACATTGTATCTCCTGCGTTTAGCTTATTCTAGTTGAATGGCTTACAAAAGGTTTTCTTGCTAGAATAAATACCTAAAATGGCATAAAATACTTTCTTGGGTGCCTCTGTTAAAATATTTCTCTGTACTTGTTGCTTTGTATATGCTTCAGGAATTACCATACAAATGTTCAGTTGCAGTTTAAATATATCTATACATATATATGTATATAAGTGTGTGTGTGTGTTTATTTATTTTTCAGATACAAACACATGTACGTAGGTATGCAGTAAAATGTATGGTTTTTAAAAATTGAGTGTTCATATTTGCACATTTAAGGCCTGTAGTTTACTTAACTTAGTTTTCCATTGAGCAAGCCGTTCCAGCCAGATTTTTTTGCTTCCTTAACTAATCTATACAGTTCTGCAATCAGTGCATATGGTAGATGTGTTTTTGTGCGTACCTTCACATGCAAATGCAAATGGGGGTGTGTGCTTTTTCGTTGTGCATGTATGCGCCGAGCACTATGCTGTACAATTTTCGTTGAAACCAGACAAAACTGATGTGACAAATAGCTTTTCTTAAAGTTAAACACAAGTATCATAGTTTAGTTAGAGGCTAAGTTCACAAATACTAATGCACATGTACTTAAACTAAAGTGTATCCCATTAATACATAATCAGATCAGACAAGGCCAACGCTGCAAGGGCGTGACTAGCTTGCTGCTTGGACGGTTCCTTACTTGAATGTGGGGGCAATTCTTTAAATATATAATAATATTTAATCTGCTTGCATATAGACAAACATACAAATGCCTAAAAGCTAACTGATTATGTTTACAGTTGAGAAGAACTTAATCTACAACCTAATACACGAATACATAGACACATCTTTGACTTTTAAATGCACAGTTGAAACGGACCTTTTGAATGGGGGATCGATTTGGTATAGCCAAATAATTTCAGTTAACATAAATTCTATGATTACTCGATACATACAAAGCCAGGCTATTCGCCTGTGTTGCACTGCATACCACTCATTCCTGCTTCAGACGCTTGGCTTCGTTGCCTGCGCTAGTGGCACTTGCAGCAGCAGCTAATGGACCAGCTCCACTGACCGAGCTAGCCGTTGTTTGTTGTTCCCCATCGCTGGTTATGTAGGCGAACTGACACTCGAATTCAAAGTCCATTTCTTTCTTCTGATCAAAGGTTGACAGTTAATAGATGGCACTCTCGTTAGTAGGTGCTTTGGTGCTTACCATGCGCTCACAAATGACCGCTATGGCCGTCTTCTGCTGCGCCTCGGCTATCTTGTGCTCCACCAGATAGAACATGTATTCATCGAACAGCAGGCGTATTAGGTGAAAGCTGCCGAAGCTCGATGCGGACCGCAGTGTCAAGTCTCTTATGATCATGGAGCTGTAGAAGCTCCATTTAAGCAGAAACTGACGTGCGGCTCGCGCGTAACTTGGCTTGCCTGTGTACTCCTCCATCGCGGATTCGACGACAAGCTGCAGCCAGCTGGCCCACTGCTCTAATGAGCTTTGCTGCTGCAGTGCCGCCTTGAAATCGTTCTCCAGACGCTGAACCACAGCTGGTGCACATTGGCTTACCCAGGCGGCTTGCTCCTGTAACATAGTTAATTTACGTTTTTGTTTAAGTTACAACCATTGACACATCAACTACTTTTAATCGACGCACCTGTACATTGTGAAAGTCCACGCGATTAAGATCGTTTAGCATTTGGGATATCTGCGCACCGTTCTGAAGCACAGCCCGTGCCGCCTGTGCCAGATGATTAAGAGATGTGTAGCGACGCAGTGTCTGGCAAAATGCCGAAACAGCGCTGGTCTTGATCTGCGAAAGCTGCTCCGGCACGCCCAGCATACTTTCGCACAGCCACAGCTCCAGGTTTTTTGCAAAGTTGCGAATTGCTTGTGTGAGTGCATTGGGTATCGAGCGGAGTACATCCGGTATTATTACGTCCACTGTATTCTGGTAGAACTGATAGTCCACCTGTTAGTAAGATTGGATTCAAAAATCATTTAATACTTTTTATATAAACGGTTATAAAAATATCGCAGTATCAAATTATATAGCTATCGTTTTATGGCAAGAAAAATCCGCCGAAAATTAATCTCTTGTATCAAAATTTTTTTCAAGATATCTTGTTTGTTGTGTTATTTTTTATATAAGCCTAAACCTATCAATATCGAACCACTTCATCAGATTATTAACTATGCTCATTGCATATTTGCAACATCTGTTAACATCGGACTACCATATTATATAGCTACCATTAAACGATCTACCGAAAATTAAAAACTGTTTTGCCAAAATATCTCGGCCATACCATACCATGCATTGTAATTGTCAGAGATGCCTCCTTTTATACGTCATACATTTCTGGACAAAGTTATAATACAATCTACAAGCTTAATAAGCTTAAATACTAAATCATAATTAGCTATTCCCGTTGATAACCACCTCGGCTATACTATGTCTGGTTTCTATATTCAGTTGTTCTAATAGAATTTACAGTGAACACATTCATAATTCGAGGCATTCACCGTACTCACCTCGCGAACAAACTTTTGCACTTCTGCGCAGTGGCACAACAGATACAGCTTTGTCTTGCTCAAGTACTTCTCCTCCTCGCACTCGTCCAGATTGTTGTTGTCCGAGGTGCGCCAAAAGTCACGCAGCAAAAATTCGACTGTGCCAAACTCCAGATTGAGCACAGCATCCAGAAATGATTCGCAGTGCTCACGGTACAGGGCACGGAACGTGTCCACATCATCCAGGGTGAGTTCAGTGTGAAAGCTGTGGTTCAGTTCGATGGGCGGAAAGACTGGCATTGCGCCAGCACCGTCGCCAATGTACTACAAGCGAGATGAACATGAAGAATGAGTAATGCTTAGAATCGGATTTGAGAATTCACGCATTGCCTACCTGTATGCACGCCTCGTAGGTTTCCGGCTTGAAATTGTGCTTCTTGGCGCCAGCATTGCGCTGGCCAGAAGACGAGGTCATTCCATTGCTACCATTTGAGCTGACCAGTTGGCTGGCGTTGCTGCTGCTGACGTTGGCGATGGCTCCATTGCCAGGCGGGGTGCCATAGCCCTGCAGCGATTTATCCTCCATGGACTGATGGATTAGTAGCGATCCGGGCTTGATGCGAATGCCATAATAGTGGTACTTTGAGTTTCCGCGTGTGCCCAGGCGACGTGTGCGCAGACCGGAGAACACAGAGCGTATCAGCTTGCCGAAGCTGGCTGCATTCACCGGTTCCAGCTTCTGCTCGTTGCAGTGCTGCATGTAGTGGTTATACAGCGTAGAGCGTGGCAGACTGACTCCATCGGCCGTCTCGTAGTTGCGCGATAGCCACTTAATCTACAAGCGTGCGAGAGAGATGTTAGCAACGCTGCTACTGCTATTGCTGCCGAAGCCGCTGCCAGTGCTGCTGCTCTTGGGCAGAGTATGTCGGACCCACCATGCTCTTACTCATGCCAAAAACAGATCCCCTACTACTCACCGTTGCCGAGGCAATTTTGTTGCTGGTGGCCATGGCGCTCTGGTCACTATCGGGCGACGCCCCATCGACCCCGTTGCCGATGCTGCCGCCGCTGGCTGAATTGGTGGTTGTTGTGGAGGTGGGCGTTTGCGGTGTGCTCTGCGCCTCCTGTATGTAGGATACCTCATGCTACATTGAAGCCAAATGGTAAGTCCATGTCACCGGCTCACTGAACTCTCGTTTTTTACTCACCGTCAGGCTGTGCGGTGAGTCCCGGCTGTGTGATTGCGAGGACCCATTCAACAACAGGGTATCGTCCACTGGAACCAGGTACGGCAGCGTCGTGGAGTGTGCATTCGCTGTGCTCCCTGCCGTAGTGGTTGTATAGTTACCGGTGGCTGCCGAGGTTGAGTAGTATGTCTGGCCATTGCTCTGGTAGTCGCCCACCGGACAGAACGGATACGTCCTGTGGACAGGACAACATATTAAACAGTGAGGCCATGCTGCCCATGCTGATGAACTTACATTTGTGTCTGGCTGGAATTACTATGATACAGCTCCGAGTCAACATATTGCACTTGATAGTTTTGATCCTGACCGGAAACTGAAAGGCAACAACACAAATATGAGAAAAACAAACATAAATAAACAAACAGACAATAAATTACTCAGACGATACAAAATTAAAAGATAAACGATATATTGCATTTTGTTAAAATATTTCCTACTACCCGCGCTTTGAAATTTAAGAACAACCGTCTATACGATATTTTTGCATCACACAGTTCTGATAATTTCGATCTAAAAATATTGCATTATGCAAATGACTGTTTAAACATAAAAGCTTGCAATTTATATGCGTATTCAATACAAAGAAAAGTGTCTATTTGAGCTTGCCTTGAGTTTAATTTGCAAATCAAAACTTTTTGCAGCATACCTTTTGGAGCAAGCTACAATATGTTAAATCTTGGACGAACTTAAAAATGTGTTACACGTATTTAGCAATTTGAGACGGGAAAAGGAAAAAAATTAAAATACAGCTGATTGATTTAATATACATTTCTGGCACAATATAAGTTTTGTCTGGTGCTTGTAAAACCAGATAACTCAAATGTGTAAATGCATGTAAACAGGTAGAAGGAGGCATCTCAGACCGCATAAAGTGTATATATATACTACCTAATATCGAGAGCTGAATCGATCTAGCCAGCTCCGTCTATATATCTGTATGTCTACCCCGGAGGTCAAAGAGCTAAATTCTTGCAGCACGATTCTTTTAGCTCATCGAAATGAATAAGAATCGATATCCAAATCCTGTTTTTCAAACCTATCTCGGAGCTTTAAAGAAACACCAAATTTGGTATGTACACTCTTGTATAGAATACACAGATACAGAATATTTAACCCTTTGCATACCTTTCCTCGTTCCTCGCAAAATTGAAAAAAACACATTTTTGGAGTTTATATTCTCAGGTTTTGGTATTTACACCCACTTAAGTGCTTTATATGTAAATTATATAAAGATTGGACAAAACATACCTAATTTTAATAAGAATTTCCTATAGCCTAAGTTGAAAGCTGGTTCGTGTGTGTTTATGTGTGTCTTTCTGTTTGTATGTATAGAAGAAGCAGGAATGTTTGTGTCACAGCAGATTGGCATCTGCAGATCGTGCATTCCCGGCTAAAGCACGTCTAATTTTTGTACTCCATTTAAAATACTTAATATTTCTGTGCAATTGTATGTAACAGGCAAAAAAAAACCCCGTGAGTATATATATTCTTGATCAGGATGACAAGCTGAGTCGATAAAGCCATGACCCTCTGCCCATCTCTTAATACAATATTTTTTCCCATTTTCATAATGTCGATCAAAACCGATTTTGAGACATGCTTCTTTAAACGTCACTCGTGTAATATATTAAGATCAGAAATATTTTTCGGGTCCCTCCCCCAGTTCCCTGCAAAGTTAGAATTAACTAATTTTTAAAGGCAGAGCCTCGCGAATTGGAACATACACACAGTTTAGGGTCATATTTGGCACTGAAAATTCAGTAATAATCGGACTATAAAAACCGAAGCTAGTATGGGATGCGAGCTATAATAAACTTGTCACTGAGTTAAGGTTATCTCGTAAAAAGGCACTGTGTGTCAAGTGATGTTTTTATACCCTGAACCCATTAAAAATGGGTATTTGTACAAAATCTAAATGTATGTAACAGGCAGAAGGAAGCATCTCCGACCCCATTAAGTATATATATTCTTGATCAGCACCAATAGCCGAGTCGATCTAGCCATGTCCCTCTGTCTGTCTCACCGTCTGTCCGTATGTATGAACGCAAGGATCTCAGAACCTGTAAGAGCTAGAGACTTGAAATTTAAGATGTAGGTGCTCCTAGTGCCTGCGCAGATCGAGTTTATTTCCGATAATCGATAACCTACTCTGTTTTCAAGCAGTCGATAAAAATCTATATCGATATCCTGTCTTTTGGGCAATTTTGGTAGCTAGAGTCACCAAACTTGACATATAGCTTCTAAAATAGAATATATATATTCATTTCATGTTGGAAGAAGAGGGTTAAGATTATCCCCTAGTCGGGAGCTCCCGACTAGAACCTCTTACTTGTTTATAATTCGATAAATATTTAATGGGAATAGCAATTTTTGCATTTTAGTTTTAGTTACAAACTAACTTATAAATAGTACTAATTCATAGAGAGTTGTTCCAAAAGTGTTTCTCGGTTTCAACAGTTATCCAAAAACGAGGTCACTTGAAAAGCCATCTACCAAAGGCCACCATTAGAAATAAATATTGAAATTTAAATATATTTATACTGATCTATCAGTATATGATCTTATATTGAGGAAACAGAGAGAAAGAAGAAAATCGGAAGTCCATTAGGAAATGTTGATATTCACTTTCTGTTTCACATAAAATCATATGATTTTTTCTACACGGTTAGTCAACTATTAAATAGAGTTTGAAAAAATAAATAGTTGATATTATTTTTAAACATTGTCAGACTATGTTTTATTTGCACAAATATCAGAAAAATGTGATGTTAGATAACATTTCACTGAACTGTCAATGTCCACTTTTTATCAAGTCAGCGACTTCTTCGGATAGACCGATATATGAGGATATGTCTGACAGCCGTTTAACTCCATTTAATTGAAAGTTTACAACATGGCCAATGATGCATGAGTAAGACACTTGACACTTTTGTTTGATGGCCCAAAGTTGGCACACATAAACACAAGCACACACTCACTAACACCCCGCACTCACACTCACGACGGAGAGTGTAAACAGAGCGTCAATTAAAAGCCATTGATAGGATTCGAACTGAAATTGTTGGCTATGCAAAATATTTACCACCGCAATAGGACAAATTGTTGTGACGTCGGTGGTGGTGGTGGTGATACATTGCTGTAGTTGCTGCTGAGCTTGAGGATGTCGCGGAGGAGGCGGCAGCGGCACCAATTGCCGTACAGCTGCTGTAGTTAACAGCACTGGCGGTGGCCACAAACGTCTGGTGGTGATGGTGATGATGATGATGGTGCAGCTGCAACTGCAACTGGGCGGCTGGCAGCGGCGCTAGTGTAGTTGCTGTCGCCGCCACTGGTAACTGTTGCTGGTGCTGATGCTGCGGCAGCAACTGGTGGTGATGTTGAGCTAGTGGCTGCTGCTGTTGCTGTTGTTGCTGATGGTGGTGCTGTGGCTGCAGCTTACAGCGGCACTTCTCCAGGAGATTCGTGTAGGCGGCAGCGGCAGCAGTGATCGGCGGCGGTGGCGTGATATCCAACTCGGGAAGATGATGGTATTGGGGCTGGTGCTGGTGCTGGTGCGGGCTCTGATGCTGTTGCTGCTGATGATGATGATGGTGCAGGTGTTTTTGCTGTTGGTGACGCGTCTGGCAGTCGAAGTCGAATCGCGAATGCATTCGTTTAGTTTTAATTCTCGAGTGGGCAGCTCGCAAATGAGTAAAGTGAGGCGCCAAAGTTGGTACGTGTGTTACGGGTCCCTGAACAGCTGCTGCAGCAGTCACATGTCCGGAAGCGCAAGCGGCCTGTGCAGATTCCACTGATTGTAAGCCGAGATGTTGTCGCCCGGTTGCTTTGGGCAACTGTTTCACAGTGGCAAGGAAAAGTGAAAGTGAAAATCGGAAAAAGCCCGCACAACTTGCTGCTGCTGTTGCTGCTGTGAACAGTGTGCGGTGGGTGGGCCCCGGGCGATGTAATGGCGGAAATACGACTTGGCAACGTTGTGACGTAGCAACGGAGCAAGAGCAACCAGAACGTATGCACGGTAGAATTACAACTGAACTCAAAATCAAATGTTATCCTAGCAATATGCCTCCGAAAAATAATGATGACGACGGCGATGACGGCGGCGGCGCAGCAACGAATTAAATTACAGCGGTGGTGGTGGTGGTGTTGTCCTCGGTGGCTCCGTGGATGGGTGGGTGCTTGGTTTGATGCTGCGTTGTTATGATTTGTGCCTGCCCGCCCACAGCTACCCCTGGCAGCAGGCAACGTAGTCGCCGTAGCAAATAATCCAACCCAAACCCTTAGCCTTCGGGATTGGAGCCAGAGCTGGAGACGGCAGTGGCAGCGTTTTATTTTTCAAGCGGCGCCAGCTAATTCCGGGCTCAAAGTCGCATTTTCTGGGATCTGAACAAGTGTCGAGAGCAGCCCAAAGATGCTGCTAGTGCAAGTGAGACAGCAACTGCTAGCAGGCAGTACGGCATGTGGCAACGTCGGCGTCAAGGCAACGCAGCCAATCATTCGGGCGCAGAGCTGCCACCATCTGCCTACCCTGTCGCAGCCGCACAGCCTGGTGGTTGCTAGGACATCAACGACTCTCTCTCTCACTTACTCTCACGCACACACTCACAAGCACACACACACACAAGTGCAGTTACACGCTTTCTCAACAACCCCCAGCGGATGCTGCATGCCCTGGCGCTGGCCAACCAAAACGTTTGCTGCCGGCACGCGCTTTTCTTCGCCGTGGATGGGGACAGTAGGTGGGCTGTTGGGTGGGCTGTTGTTGAAGATAACACATATGCCTGCCACTTTGCCACTGCGTGCACGCGTGGTATTTTTCACATATTTTTCTCTCGGCATCGTTGTGTTAATTCAGTCTTTCCTGAATTCAAACAAATATTTCGAATATTAATTCTGGTCTTTTATGAAATGCACACGCGGCCAGTTGTACTCAGTGGGTGTCCATTGCAGCTGTTTGAATGTGGATCTGTGGACACTAGCATGGGCATGGGCACATGTTTAGGTATGAAGCCTCAGGTACATTGACTCTTTTCGACTTCAAACTTTAAAAGCTTATTAGACATTTCTGGGCTTAGCAAGGCAACAAAGTCTAATGAAAAGTAACTCTGTGGTATATTTTTGATCGTGCAGAATCCTATTCAGAGCGATAAAAAGCCATAATTCAATTTGACCAATCAACATGCTTCTGGTTACCATGTTTTAGACATTCCGACCTAATAATTTAACTATATCTGTAGTCTGTAGATTTTTGTGTGTTAACGTTGTCCTCGAAACTAAGAACAGACTATTTCACATCTTACAGTCCACATATACAGAAGATACAGATCAGAGAAGATTTAAGATAGCAGCCTTATATAACTAATTTCAATTGAAATCTATACTATACAAATTTGGTAAAATAGTAAATCACAGATCCTACATTGAGTAAGGATTCTATTGACTTGAGCTATCTTTTTAACTGCATTTCTGTGTAAACGTGTCGATCCCAGTGACTAATCTTTAGAGACTATATTGCAGGGGTTTGTCTTCTTTGATTTCGTTGATCTTAATCAAAGTATAATGCCCTTGCAGAGGGTATTATAATTATGTAACGACCCCATAAAGAATATATATTCTTGATTAGTATCAACAGCCGAGTCGATATAGACATGGCCGTCTGTCGGTCTGTCTGTTTCTAAGCGAACTAGTCTCTCAGTTTTAAAGTCATCGTCATCAGACTTTGTAGAAGTCCCTCTTTCTGTTGCACGCAGTACATATGTCGGAACCAGCTGGATCGGACCATTATATTATATAGCTGCGGTAGGAACGATCGGTCGAAAAGTAGGTTCTTGCATGAACAACTTTTTTGTTTATTAAGATATCTTGACCAAGCTCGGCATATATAACTTTCACTATGGTCCCTACATTTATACAAAATCCTTTTTACATCGGACTACTATATCATATAGCTGCCACAGGAACGATCGGTCGAAAAGGAGGTTCTTGCATGGAAAACTTTTTGTTTTTCAAGATATCTAAGCCCAACTCGGCATTAACTATTTTCCCAGAGCTTCTTAGATAACTGGCAAAGCACTATGAGCATCCCCATAAAGTATATCTATTCTATTAGTAAACATGTTTATGTAATATTCGCATATACTTTGTTAATAATAAAAGTGGATTGGCCAGATCCACATCCTTTTGACAACAAGATAACAAAAAAAAATATGCTTTATTAATATTAAAACTCTCCTGTGCATTCCATGGAAATTAGTAAACTTTCTATATGCTTGCAAATGAGAATTCATTGCCAGGATAGCCGACAAGTGCAGGGCGCCTCATCCCTAACAATTGTTGTGCTTTGCTCACAGTTTATCCGTGCATCTGCTGCAGTCGAATCAACAACAACAAATTAACCTTTTGTAAACAGACTGCACCTTGCTTAGAAAGGGGTCTGGCACATTGAATTCAGAACGCTTTATACAGCTTCAAACGTTGCCTTCGATTCGGCCCTTAGATAGCACAGAATTCTATATGAAGTGCGATTTGCCTTTGAAAATGATTGCGATCTAGCAAACTTTGCTGTTTACCCAATTTAAAGAAGCCCGGCATATGCTGATTTTCCCGGACAGTCTAACAGCTAACGTACAACCACTTTGGTGCCTTAGTTAAGCTTCTATATAGTTAGCTGGTAAGGATTGAGTTTGCAGCGTTCCATATTTAGTTGTTGCCTTTATTAAATTTTAAGCTTTTTCTGCATCGTCGATTTGATGAGCACCCCACCAAATCGTATCAATTGAAACATTCCCATTATGTGAGAGAGAGGTAAGTTTGAGGACAGCTGAATGGAGCGGGGGCGGCAGATAGTGTTCTCCCTATATAATCTTCGAGTATTGTGTTGAATTTGGGCCGTAGTCCACCTTCAATTGTCAAATATTCCTCATAGTGCGTGGAAGTGAAGCAATACAAAAAGATAGCCGATTATTGGAACGTCGAAGTCTGTATACTCTTTCGCAGTTAAACTATATATGCACTTGTGATATTTTCTGTTATATGCGAATGATTGAAATTACAATGACAGAGTCGACATACCCTTTTAGAGGGCATAAGTAGTATTAATACACAGCGGGCGGTTATTAATGAGTCGCCGCGTGAAGGGTGCTCGCGCTTCTGTCTTCCTGACCCCCTGCTCTGACATCCCATTCCCTTTCTGATTTTCATCCCACCTCAATTTGTTGTGATTACTTGCCGTATTTGTTGTTAGCTCCGCTGGTGGTGGTAATTTGCGCTAATAAAATCAAGTATCATGGGCAAGCAGTTCTAGTTTCCGGCGCCCCCCTCTTTGTGCAGTTCGCTGTTCGCAGCCGCAGTCAGCAGCGCAATCGAAGTCGGCAGCGTGTGATCCTGCCCTATAGATAGTGCTCACCAAGTGTAATCTCGATTAATTCATTGTGTAGCGCTGAAGTGGAATATAATAATTATGTGTACGGGTGTAGGGTATCGCTCCCAATTCACTCCCCTTGAAAACACAGCTGCACTTTGCCACACTTTTCGTTACTTTGTATTGCACGTGCCGCAACTGGTGCCGTGTCCTGTTGTTAAGGCTACCTCTGCACAGGTAGGTCTATCATCCGCAACGGGGTGACTGTTAAGTCTGTGCGTCTATCTGTCTGTCGGTGTCTATCAGTGTATATGTTGGGCTCTTCTTACCCGCTCATCTCTGCTCGTTTCAGTTTTCAAATTAAGTCGCTTTAATTGTGATATCAAGCAAACGTTTAAAATGCACAGGGATTTAGCTGGTTCCATGGCCCTGCCCGCTGCGCCCCTCAGGGACGACATGCTGATCCTGTGATTATGTTTGTTTACAAAGGCGCGACTTTTGCCGTTTGCTGTTTGTTTGCTGGATTTTTTTCGCTTTGATTTCGCACGACTCTGCAAGCGTGAGCGTACGCGATGAACCGCCAGGACTTGCGCGCGGTTTTTCTCGCTCGCCAAAAGCCAGGCCAATTTTCGCTTTTTTAACTATAATAAATATGTATCTGTAACAATTAAAAAATTGGATGCCACTGGAGACAAAAATAATGGCTGACATATATACATATCTGGCATATTATGTTTTTGAAACATGTATGTGCTTGTTTAAGAGGCATTTCCTGGATTTTTTTTTTATTTAATAGGATCTTCTGATTGTTTTGTAAACAATAAACCAATTATGAGATACCAAAAACGCGCTGGACGTTAACAGATCATATACAAACATATATTTTTTTAATATGAGCCGAATCTGATACCAAACCATTTTACCAAAAAGACAGCCCAAGCAGTAATAACAAAACCATTCGTTTACTCAACCATCATTTTGATTTGGTACATACCAATTTTGGGTGGGAGTCAAAACAAGCTCTTTTCTTTGCATATGAAAATTTGTGCATCGTGCAATGTTTAGTCAATCAATGAATAAAAGTTGAATTGTTTCATACAAATTTAGAAAATATATGACAGGCAAAAGTTTTAAAATTAATACTATTAAAGCATAATAGAGTTAGTTTCAAGAACCTGCACTTCAAATATATGAAATCGAACGGCATACATATTTTTATTTTATATATATTTATATTTTTAGAAAACCTTTCCTGCTTTTAATGCTGAACCTTATACAAATAATTTCGGAAAACGGAGTATTTTGTCATATAGAAACTCAATTTACAACTTACAATTACGTATAATAATATATTAATACGATCTTAATTGGATTTGGCTCATATAAAAGCAGCATATTTAAACTAGTAAATGTCCGGTACGGTTAATATATATTGATAAACAATAAAGTTATTCAAACAAGAACCAAATTTCGACTGGTCGTTCCTAAAGAAAACAGGCGGACCTATATGGCTATTGAGGCTGCCCAAGAATATAAATGTATTTTGTGGGGTCGGATATGGCTTTTGCTATCTGTTACACATATAATGACAGAACCATAATACCCTTTACAAGCGAATAAAAAATACAAATTGAACAGTATTCTTCGCTAAATGTGCACAATCAACTTTAGCAAAAAACGGTTGAGTTTCTTTTATAGAGGATGTGTTAAGAATGAACACAACATCAAGAACTCACTAGCGTTGATGTCGTGAGAGAAGTAGAATGAAAGATAATCGAGATTTTGATATTGATGTACAGCTCATAAGTTATGTGAAAGCGAGTTGTTAATAGACTATTTCTAAGTCTATGTCTCAATTTCCATTTATTACAGCTTTTGCGATGGCTATAAACTAAAACATTTTAAAGATTTGAAATTTTGTTGAGACAGCCTAAGTATAGTCATGAATCGGTAATATAACAACAACAGCAGCAATTCAAAGCTGTTTCAGAGTTTGTGAGGGGTGAATATATAGTCCTGTTTGTTATGGACTTGCCTTTTGGCAAGAATTCAAATTTATAACCTACATCTTTATATTCAGAATACATTACTTATGAAATAATGACATTGTGTCATTGGAAAAACGTAAGAAAAACAGACAGTAGAATAATATTGGCTCGACTCACCCGTTACAGTGATGAATGGTGTGCCTTCATCATCCTCGGTAGCCTGCACCACGGTCAATTGGCCATTGGCTACTTGTTGCGCTAGATCGACGCCACTCTTGATGGCACTCAAGCCCGGCAAAGTGTGTATGGTGGTTGTGCTGTTGGTTGTGCCCGTGGCTCCCTGCTCGCTGCTGCTAACATTATTAACGGCATGGATATGGGCGTGAAGGTGCGCTTCCTGGCTCGAGTCACTGGTATCCATGGGCAGCACTACGCGAATGACCTCCAATTGATCGGTGGTCGTTGTGGTGTCATCGCCAATGCCGTCTCTCAGTTTCTTTTGTAAGAGCTGGCAATTCTGAAACAATAACAGAATCAATGAAAGCCATCTTAAAGTTGATTTTATATGAGATGTAGGTAGAAGAGATGGCAACCTGTGTCATGACATCCTCCAAAGTGGCAGCCACAACAACTCCATCCTCGGTGCAGAACTCAAACTCCTCAGCATGAGTTGTCGGTGTTGCGGGTGTCCTCGGCTCTACGGTCAGCACATCGCCAGAAGCTTTAGGCACAAGCTGCTGTTGCTGTTCCTTGGGATCTGTTTGGCTGGCATCTACTGTGGCGGCTTCAACGGCGGCGCTCGTCGTGATGATGAACTGGCGCTGGGTTGCCAAGCGTGTGCTCATTTCATTTGCTTAATGCTCTACAATCTAGGTCTTAATTGTATTTGTAAAATGTATTTATTCTACAAGTCGTTTGGTTAAAGTAAAAGGCCAGAGTTTTGCACTTTCGATGCGAAATTCGTTGACTAGACAGCAGTTGATCTCCTTTTCTCGCTCGCGTCCTCTCTCTTTATCTCTCTCCCTCTCCAACTCTCTCGCTCTCTCGTTGTAAGGCAATTGCGGTACTTAAATGTATTCAGTTACTTAAGTTCCTAACAGCTGCAATGAAAGTAAAAATTTATTGTACTGATTGTAACACTACAAAGCCTAAAATATCGTCGCTAAAATTAGAAACCCAATTTGCCTTCACCCAAAATCAAGTGCCATACAAATGCCTCTTACTATATGATGTGCTATGCATTTGGAATTCTTGTTGTTGTTGCTGTTTTTGTTGATATTCTTTCTCTTGATGGCATTGTAGCTTGCCTACTTGCTTTTGGGGGTTGACTGCTTCTGATGGGGCGTTGCTATGAAATTAAACATTTCACAGGTATTTTCTTCATACTTTGATTTACTCGTCGCTTTGTTCTTCTTTTCGCCTCAAAACAACAACAGCACCAACAACAGCAGCCCGCATTCAGCACAAATTTCTGTTAGCTTTTGTTGTCGAACTGAAAGACGCCATTTTGGTTTGCGCTCGTTTTAGTGGCATCTTTTAGGCGCTAGATATCATTTGTAGCATGCCTTTCAGGTAGGTGGCCGTATGTGTAGGTGGCCTGAACTAATTACACTGTACATAGAGACCTCTTTGATTATTCATTGAATGCAAATGTATATGTATGTGTGTTATTAAAACATACATATACATATGTTCTTCATTGGTATTAACAATTTCAAATATGGCCAAAAGCATTGATATATGTATATATTTTCTCAAGACTCGCTCACTGCCTTATCAAATGCCTAAATAGAATTGAATTATTACATGTAAATAGGTTTTATTATTCATATTCATTCGGGCTGGGTTAAGATTATTCCCAAGTCCAGTAATTTACGTGCTTATATTCATTTTGTTATAAAATATGCATCCGTTTCATTAGTACATCTTCTTATAAGAAGTAGGATATAATGGGACTTTCTCTTTTCCGTTCTAAAGCATACTAAAATATACTCACGAATCACGAATTGTTGATCAGTATAAAAAGCCGAGTCGATATGGCCAAGCAATACATTTGTTTAATCCCATACGAATACTTGGTATAAAATACATTTTTTATGAATTTTATGTTCATTTTCAAAATGTATTGGCATTAACTAGTTTAACTATGCACTTTTGTTAATATTTAACTACTACCATATCATATCGTATGTTCTATAGGTAGAATCGGTCAAATAGGGAGATTTTGTTTTGAAAACTTTATAATTTCAAGATATTTTTACAAAATTCAGCAATTAAGGCGTCCAGTTTTCAGCAAACCCGTCCACAAGGGTATTTAATCTTCGGCGTGCCGAAGACAGCTGCTCTTTTTTGTTTTAACTTTAGCTCCGTGCCAATCATATTCTGTCAAAAGCATTTGCTTATTACACCACACTTATTTATTGCAAATACCTTTATCTAATTGATTTTTGTATATTTTTTGTTGACTTTTATATTTAGATCCGTTATTGCACAAACTGCATTTATGAATTTCTCACTCAAAGTCACGCTCTCTGGCACATCTTTGTGTTTTCCCTTTGGCCCACAGTTGTTCACTGGGCAACCGGTTTAATGTAAATAATATTTGCCGAAACGCCGCTGGCAACGCCAGCCCAGCCAGTGGAGTGTCCAGACAGGAGACGGCAACTAGGAATTTGAGCAGGATTGGGACTGGGAATGCATTGAAGTAGTGATGGAGCTGAGGTAACAGGGCGCCGCCGACAACGACGACCCGGCATACGTCATATAGTCGAACTTGTAGTCCCAGTTGTTGTTTATAAACAATAAACGAAGTCAGCGGCGATTGAGCGTCATTTAACGGGGTGTGCAGGGGTGTGAGGCTGCCCTGGCGGCAAGTTGTGTTGCAAGTAGAGGGTTAATGCGTTGCCCTCCAGGAAGCACAAGGTGCCTGGGCATTAGTATACAAATCAAATAGTAAAACCATGCGGACAAGTTCATAAATTTAACGTGTGAAAAATGTAGCTTGAGAGAAACACAGACACAGACACACACAAACACACAAACACACACACACACACACACACACACACACACACACACACACACACACACTAACACTAATATCGAATCACTAAGGACGCGCCACGGAGAATTATCGATCAAATAAGTTTCGCATTTTTTTGTTGTTTTTCTCGAATTTTTCTTCTTACTTTACCAACCGTTTGCCATATTTCCGTAAGCTTTGGTTCCATTGACTACCTCTGCGGGGGATCTTTCACTTTTCGATACTGTTCTCGTTGTGGCAGTTGTTGTATGTGGTGGTGCTGCCGCTTGCTGTGCTTGCAACGAACGTAAATGTGCAACTACAGCACGAATCATATTCAGGCAGCTATTATTGTCGGGCAGGTGGCCGCTCGAGCTCAAGTGCCAACGGCGGGGCGTAGGGGGTAGTTAATAGCTAATAGAGTTGGTCAATATGCTGCTGCGTTTTTCACTAGTGGTGGTGTGTCTAGAACACACACAATCAGCTGCACAAGCGAGACAGAAATGCGTTTAGGCACGGCCCAAACAACGCTACGCAAATGGCCTGCCAACGAGCACTGCAGTTTCAGGATACTTTTTGGCGCTGAGCCTCTGCTACCCCATTGGAAATGCATTTACGTCAAGGTCCTAAATGCCCAGCGGCAGCTGTGTCGGCGATATAGGAAGAGTTAGTTGGTGGCTCAGCCAGCGTGACGCTTTTACCGAAAAGGTAGCATTTGTTAGGTTCAGTTGAGTTTCGACTGGGTTGCAGGAAGACAGCATATCATCGGCAAGGAAAAATATAACCTATATAGAAAAAAGTTAGGTTTTAAGCAGCTGCCAGTTGTCGCAAATAAATTTGAATATAACAGGAATCGCCATGGATCAGCATCAGAAACTGCTTCCAGTTCTGGTTTCGTTTTTCTATGATAGTTTTGATCAAGTTCGATCTATCTACCAACACATTGACTTAAAGGTTGAACAAACTTCAAATAATAATATATAAGTTAAACCTTAGGTAAGCCACACCTTGCAACTGACTCTAGATCTGCAAAAATTTGCCCTCAGTCCGAAGCTATAACCACTTGAGAATTATAAGCAGCGAAAAATCGAAAGAGCTAGCATAAACAGCCTGTTTAATACTGTGGCCTGTTGGCCACTAAACACATTTGGTCAACAACATTTATCCCTTATACACTAGTCGAAAGTATACTCCCAGAATATGCTTTATAACTAGTTCTAAAAACCTTTTCATGAATGCCGAACTAACTTATTTGTCGACTAGGTAACCGCATTAGCCGAACGCAGTTTACCCTTGAATCACGTGGACCAATATTGGTTCATTGTTATAGATAATAATCAATACCCAGGCATTAATAAAGTCTGTAATGTGTTTGGGCCAATGCTAAAAGAGAGTTCGGATAGATTCGCTAGGGAATAGGCTGCTAGAAACGAAATATACATAGTATTGGATTGAGCTGGACATGTGCAGTGCAGATCAGAGACTCTCTTATCCTCTTCTCTATATAAAGTTGTAAAAGAAATACATAAGCTTCAAAATTCGAAAATAGAGGTACTCGCACCTATTTCATCACTTTCCAATTTAAGAATCAATAATTTTCTAGCGCCTTCTTATATTTTTCACGTGAGCCCATCTATCTTATAACACTCGCAACCAGGAACCGAAAACCATGAGCACCTTCCAGACAGTATGTGTTGGTCCCAGTCCACAATGATTATCAGGCGAAAGTACATACATAGTCTGATTGTCACAAACTCGTTAATGTACCGATGGACTTGTTTATGCAAAGAGTATGACGAAAAGATGTTGAAGCGAATTTTTGTTTTAGCCTGATTCTTGATAGATGAAACAGGTTTCAAAGGAAATAATCATATTTGTGCGTTTGTATCATCGTAAATATTTTTCAATTGTGAAATGCATTTCATTACGTTATTAACGTTTATTTGAGTTTAAGTTAGTTTATCTTTCAGTATGTGCTTCAAAAAATGGCAAAAACATTTTTAGATTAGCTTTGTTGAAATAAAGTTGATATGAATATGTTTCAACTCAATTACGTCAAACAATTTAATTTCGTTTGTAATTTTTAAATATTATCATATGTCATAGGGAAGAATAAGTTACTCGACAACTGTCCCTTGCACTAATTAGTTAAAATTCTACTGCAGCAGTAGGTTAGCTGCAAAAATCGGTTAGGAGAGTTGCCAGAGACGCAGTCAGCATCATGACTGTGGGCAAACTGTGGACAGCAATTTCTTATGCTTACAACTGTTTCTATGGGTATTTAACCGAATATGTTGCAAACTAATTGAAATAGTTAATTGGGAGTTAGCTGAATGGCAACAGGCTTGACCTGTGCAGCTTTGTGTTGCAAATTACCAAGCTCAGATCACAATAAGCATGTCGAAACTATGCTCTTTGATGATGAGCTTGTGTATTGTTGACAGTCATTACAACAGGCATCAGTCGTCAATTGCTCTGACAGGTATTATGGGTGCGTTCGCTTGGCATGTGCCGACCCAGCCCGCCCCCGCGCACCGCCTCACCTTCGGCCCAGGCAGTCAAGCAAAACATGGTGCGGGGCAGTAAAGCGGAAACATGCACCGAGATGCTTGTTTTACACCTGGTGGTCGTTCGGTTCGGAACCGCGCACGTTGTAATGTGCAACCGGCCATGGCAGCCGTAAGAGTCTCGCACACGCCACTTGGATGCGAAGGTGCACGCGGCTAGCTGTGTCATATACATACATGTATACATAAGTATGCGCTGCCTTGCTGCTATAAAATTGTACCTGGATATGGGGGTTGGTTGGTTTGTGTGTCCGAGAAGGACTCGTCTTAATTGCCTTTAAATATGGAGCTTTACAAAACTGTCTTGCGCTGGAAAAGTCGAGGCGTAAGTGAGTTGGTGTAATTTTCTCATTTTCCCGTTCAATGAAAACTCATTTACTGTGCCACAAATGCTCGTAATGCTGGCAAAATGGAAAAAGTTATGTGCTTTTGATCTTTGCTAGCGGCACTTCACGGTTGCTTGAAAGTTTTTCATTTTTTATTTTGCCTTTTTTTTTAGATAAATGTGAAATTTTTCCCACCTGCGAGGGGGCGAATGGACAGAGCGTGGGCTACCTAAATCAGACCAATGGATTTTTCTAGCACTTACCATATCAAATGTGTAGTATCATCGAGGGCTTCTGTCGGTATCCT
Source organism: Drosophila novamexicana (assembly GCF_003285875.2). NCBI lineage: Eukaryota > Metazoa > Arthropoda > Insecta > Diptera > Drosophilidae > Drosophila > Drosophila novamexicana. The sequence continues at coordinate 684,959 of NW_020824809.1, read as the reverse complement.
GGCCGATAATGTGCATTTCAAAAGTAATTTATTTGCACTTTTTGGTCATTTTATTGTAGTTAATTTTAAAGAAATAAAAAGAAAATTTTAATTTCGTTGCCTGTATGTACGATATCCTTCATTTGGTATGAAAATTAGACCGGAAGGAAGTGTGGCGCTCACACACACACACAGAAGATCGACCGAGCTGCGACGTAACTTGTTGTGTTTGGGTTTTTCGTTTCCTTGGCAACAACAGGGGACAACAACAAACAAAGTGTTGGCATTTTATTGACCAAAGGGCGCTATCCAGAACATTACACTATTATCGGCTCAGCTGTTATTGTTGCTAGTTGATGAATATTGCACGTTGGTTTTGTAATTAATTGCCTAATATTATTGCACGGAATTGGTAACTATTGTTAAAATGTGAGTAAAATTGTTTCACTTAACTGTGAACAGCTGACTCGGCATTGTGCAGTGTTGGCAAGCGACCATATCGCAACTGCCATCCGAATACAACTGCTGCTGTCTGGCAACGTGGCAGTGTTGCATGTCTGGTTTTGCCATTCACACTGTTCGCAAACATTTGAATTTGCCGGTTCATTCAAATTAAACATGTGAGCTACAAATATATAATTACTATATGTTTTAGTTAAGGAAAAACTCGTCCAAAATTAAACAAAGTCTCATATTTATTACACTTTTGTTACTCTGGGCTTGTCATCTAACACGATCTATTTATTATATTTGTTTTTTGCGTTACCTCGTAAAAAACGTGATCAATTTACTGCACATTATATACTTGTTAATTAATTTGTTGCGAAGTGCAATTTTAACACTTGACTGGCACAACAGCAACAACAATTACCGGTTCAATAAGGCAATGTCTCCCTAGTTAATGGTAGAATGAATTTACTTGTCTGCAATAATTGAATATGAGTTCACCATATATTCATATTCGTATGCACGTAAATTGTATATACATATAAAGATATGTATCTATATATATGAGTTCCATTTAAATACACACGTTTATATAAGCCAATCAATTATTCCAGACCAGTAATACATGCTACCATTTACTAAGGAGATATATATATATAGATATTTATATATATTTTCTCAATGCTGCTCGTCCAGTTTTGCTCAATTACCCAGCCGGCAGTTTTTGAGTGCTCGCGCACGTGTTGCACATTGACTGACTCGTGGACTCGGGAACATGCGAGCTCCGCCAGCTCAATAGTCGCATAGTCCGGGCATTTGATGTATGCATATTTGAACTTTCCATGCAAAATTGCATTATTTACAGCGATTGTTTTCAATTTTTTTGTTTGTTCACAGCGGTCATTTCAAAAGGTGAGCGGGCTTTTTTATTTACATGTTTAAATTTAGCGCGAATCGCGTTTTCAACAGACTGAGACATTGATAATAATAAGAGGATAAGAATGATAGCACATTTACTCATTGCATATGTCAATAACGATCACTCGGAATGAATGAATTCATGATGGAATTTATCCGTTCTTACATGCCTATTAATCGATATAGAGCTTTAATAGTCCAGATAGCGATTCCATGCGTTCGAGTAGGGATATTTAAAGATAATATATTTAAGAACTTTACAGGAAAGGCACAATTTCAATGAAGAGGTTAATATACTATTCTTTACTGTGAGGAAACATCAGTTTATTATTTTAAAGTCTAATACTTTATGATTTGTGAAGTTGAAGGTTTTTTATCAATACACACTCTATTGCTGATTTGCAAGTAGAGTTCGAGTTGAAGTTTGGATACAAAGAGCTGACTACGACGGGCAATAAAGGGCTGATGGGGGTACAAAAGCCGCTGCTTAAAATCGGAGATAAATTGCGTTAGGAATTGCCTTAAATATAAATATTAACTTTGGATCGATCAGGAGAAGCTCATTCATAGTCTCCAAACCATTTTGCGTATATCTGCTAAAGTGAGTCCAAGCATACGTTTTTCCAAAGAACCTTCAACTTCAGGAGTCAAATTGTATTTTACATAGATATAAATATGCCAAACTGACTTTGAAATCAATCGGTTGAAAACAAAAACCTGAAGAATGATAAAAAAAGCTACACCACGTTTTCGACTTCCATTTTTCAAAGAGCTATAAAAACAAGTTTGAGTACTATCGGATAGTCAACAGAAAAGATTCAAAAATCTTCGTTCTCGAATATTCTACATTTGCAAGTGGGATTTCGCAGTCAATGTGTATTTGGCACAACAAACGCAAGTCGCAGCGCCTCATTTAGACACTGGCAGTTATTTAAGACAGTCCCGATATTTACTCGGGAAACATCTGTAATCACAGTCATCGATGGGTCACGAATAATCTGAAATTTTAAAGTTGAGTTTCTTGACCACACCAAACCCTTACTCGATCACATCTGCTATCCCAAATGAATTCTTAGTAGTTCAATTTAGCTGATTATATTTGCAAAAAATGCCAGCTTCTCTGCCTGGCTGTAGAGTTGGCAAGACCCCAAAACATATTTGTAATTTATTAGCTGTTTTTTAGAATCCATCATAACATGATCACAAGTTGAACGATTTTGTTATTAAAAGCTAATTATTATTAATTTCTTTCGCCGTTTGGGGGCACCTTAGAACTAACGAAGTTAGATTGCCAACTCGCAGCCTTATCACGACTTGGCTGTTGCATTGTGCAATGAACAGACTTGCGATGCACAACAGGTAGCACTTTTCACAGTGAAAGAAGGTTATTCAAGTAGCTGAGCACAAAATACGACGTTCGTAGCACACGTAAGCCACGTCAATCAATCTCCAGCAGAGAACAATTATTTTTCATATCGGTATGAGTATTTTTTTTTTAAAACGCATTTAATTCCAAATTGTATAACGTTCCTGTCGCGCACATTTCCAGTCGCACAGTATGTATTTCCGTTACGATACGAAAAGTGCGTCAAGAGGCCCTGCTTTAGAGTACATGGTACATATATATATGTATAGACGTGGATACATTTCGTTCGTAACTGGGCCGATGTAACTGACATGACAAGCATTAGCTGCGACTGTTTTGCAACATTGTCAGTGCTTCTCGGCTTTGGATTGGCATAACAACGTCTTCTACTGCCCGGTTTGAATTGTACACGTGGCGTATGCGTAACGCCGAGAACCTTCGTTCTCCTTGGGTTATTTTACTTACAGCAGTCGAGACAGACAACTGGGCAGTCCAGACAAGTTTTATATATGCTGTCGTTCCTTATTGACGATGTTATTAGTTACATTTTAGTAGACTAGCTGGATATCATTACTAACAAATGTTAGTCCCACTCTCCTTAGGGTCAATAAACTGAGGAAACATAAGAAAACGCAAGACCAAGATGGCTGAGTCGCTAAGAACATATTTCATGAGAACTAAGGATGGCTTTCATCTTACTGAAGGAAACGTAAGCACCCAAGTGTGTTGCAAGCGTGCCCACATCTGGCGATGTCGCGGGCTTCGAGGGATAGCTAAAAGTAGTAGTAGATATCTTATCTTTGTTTTGGTTCAGAGCTCCAACATGGAGATAACATCGTAATACCGAGCTCGTTAATTTACACGTGAGTATACAAACTATATATGCACACCAACAACAGCTATGTTCAAAGCTTCGGCGTCACCTTGTCGCCAGAGTCTCAAGCTCGATAGGAAATTAAAAACCCGCTTTTTCTGATTTATCAACGGCAGCATTTAAATGCAAAACGTGTAACACAGTTTGTAAGTTTTACATAAGTTAGCGCGAATCGAAAATAGAACTCGAGACCGCAAAGCAAATAACAAAATACTTTGAAATCAAATGAAATGCAAATAATAATAAAAACTAATTAAGATCAATGCTGCTCGACTAGAAGCTACCCTGTCCAAACTGTTGCATGGCTCTATATCTATCTATCTCTATATCTATCTCTCTCTACGTATCTAAAATCTGTAAAATAAATTCATCATTCCTTCACATCTATTTGCCGGGCAGTATTATTGCTTATCTATCTATCTCTATATCTATCTCTCTCTACGTATCTAAAATCTGTAAAATAAATTCATCATTCCTTCAGATCTATTTGCCGGACAGTGTTATCACTTAATTTATTTTATTGGTGATTCCGTAACGTTTTAATTCTATGATTTATCTAAAAAATGTCTATTAGAAATAATTCATAGAAAACAGTTGTCCTGAATGTCTGAAATTATTTCTGTGTTAAGGGTCACAAGGGACGGGGTTTTAGAACATTCCACCCGCAAGTTTGGTAAAGATGGTGGAACACTGTAGTAAAAAATATGTTTGATTACCTTTGATTGAATTCATTTGAGACCAATTTTGAAAAATGCGTCGCTCCTTGATAGAAATGAGAGTCTGGTGTTTAATGGGCCAAGTTCAAGTTGAGTCCCAACGCTTTCATACTTATTTTCAAAGTCACACACAAGTAGTTAATTAACTCCATTTGAGCGGTTTTGGGAATTCCACCTATAACTATGGACATTGAACCAAAACTAACCAAACGGATTCATACAAACTATTGTGCGAATACGGGTTTGACGTATTACGCCAAATCCACACACTTTTTAATGGATAATGCAGGTCAAAAGTTACATCCGTTACACGCATCACATTGAATTTGATTGATTAATGGATCTCAAACTGATTTTCAATGATCTATGTCAACCATAGCTTGAGATACAACTTTCAGGTGTACAATTCAGTTATCCGCGCAGCTAATACACCTGATCGGGGTGTAAAAAGCACGCAATATATGTACATACAGATGAGTATGCATTAAATGTATTATTTTTTATGTACGTTTAATTAATGCAAAAATTGTTATTTTGCCGGACATCTTCCACTCGGAGATTGTAGCTATTAAGAGTGTGTGCAATTGTTCGTATTGGGGTTTTCTAGTACTCATTTGTTTATCCGCGCCAACACGTGTCGGGTTTTACGACTGCCGACTGCGTAGAACCATTCTTTATTCAAATATTTTCCGAGATTTCCTGCTGCAGCTGGATTGAAAAAGAAAATTGTGTTTACATTATCAGCAAGTGTATATATGTATATCAACTTATATATAAATACTCAAGGACTATGTATGGCTTGTACTTTTATCAGTGAACTAAACCACTTTTATTGAATTTACCTCGACTTTGAAATTATAATTTTGGCAGGCTGATAAGCACATGTATTTCTTCTGCTTTTGCTTCTTACGTTATTGCTATTAATTTATATGAGCCAAAAGTGTGCACGACTCTTTGGTTTATTAAAAAAGTGTATACATATGTATGTACGTAATGCTGTTCAACCATATATTAAATGTGATGCTAATCGAATATAGTAAATTTATGAAGCAAATTGGTTAGCACACACCCATTTTGTTTGTACCGTTTCGTGGCCTTTTTCCCAAGCGAATTTGGGCCTGGCCGCTGCCTGAGCCACTGTACCGCCCCCGGCTGACCAATTTCATTAGCTTATGCTAATACGAGGTGCCAATTGCAGTTAATAAATATGTACGTACATACATATAACGTACAAAATTTGAATGTGCATGTATGCGCAAATTTTAATGTGTCAGCTATGTCAGCTATACGAAAATAAATCTGGAATACTTGTCTTACAAGACATAAAGCTATTAAAATGTATTTTTCTCTTTATATTCATAATGTTTCCTCATACGAATGAATCATAATCCTGGGATCTAATTATCATCGAATATGTGTACATAGGTTATGCTGGTAATACTGAAACTTGCAAGGTTCCTGATTTATTTCCTTAACTATGCCAACAACTTGAGAAAATCAATTATTATTGCTTCTTATATCCCTTTGATAATGTTTTATTTTTATACCCTGAACCCATTAAAAATGGGTATAAGGATATATTGTATTTGTTCAAAATCCAAATGTATGTAACAGGCAGAAGGAAGCTTATCCGACCCCATAAAGTATATATATTCTTGATCAGCATGAATAGCCGAGTCTATCTAGCCATGTCCGTCTGTCTATCCATCCGTCCGTCCGTCCGTATGTATGAACGCAAGGATCTCAGAACCTATAAGAGCTAGAGACTTGAAATCGATAACTTACTCCGTTTCCAAGCAATCGATAAAAATCGATTTCAATGTCCTGTTTTTTGGGAAATTTTGGTAAATAATAAGAGCTATAGTCACCAAACTTGACATTTAGCTTCTAAAATAGAACATATGTATGCATTTGATGTTGGAAGAAGAGGGTTCATGGTATCCCCTAGTCGGGAGCTCCCGACTAGAACCTCTTACTTGGTATTCTAATATTATATTGTTAATGTGCACATCTGCTGAGCAGCTTCACAATAGCTAACAAGCAGCTCATGAGTTTATTGTGCACACCTATATATATATGTATGTATATGTATAAATGTAAGTTGAGAAAACGCAAACAGACCAATAAAGATACAGAAAGCGACACAGATACAGAGACATATACAGATAATCGCATGCAAACCTACAAGCATACTTACATATACATACATACATGTATGTGTGTATGCATGTATGTGACCATAAGTTAGCTCAGTCAGCGCTTGGGACTATGCCCACATAAACAATCCACAAGTGTTTGTTTTTTATCACGCCGCTTGCCTCGTTTATTGAAAAAGAAAAAACAACTTTGTACATTTTTTAGTTGCTGTTGTGTCAGCTTCGTGTCGCATTGCATTTCATTTCTATGGAAATTTACAAGCCACGTAACGCATTTCGAACACGTGACTAAAACAAAAACTAACTTTTAAAACAGGTGCGAGTAGGTACGAAAATAGAAAAATTTACTTTTCTAACTGTATATTAAACAATTGTACAATATAAAGTTGTGATAAGGCTGCGGGGCATAATGTGGGGCAAGGTGCGTGAGTCATTCGAACTATTTGTATCAGCTTTATGACGTGCACGTGCCTCTCTGGGCGTATGTGTAATATCAAAGCTGATAGGCTTGAGCACGTTACGTATACGTAATAACATCTGATGCGCCATTAGCTAATAGTGGCCGCATTGCGGCGTTGCACGTGTCACCAGCCAGAGGCAAAGTATTCGTAAATACCTACATATGTACATTCATTTGTAGGTTTCTACAAATGCAACTGTCCAGCTGACTGTGAGATCAGAAAAACAGCAAAAACAGGAATGCAGCTTATGCAAGCTGCTTCAGCCAGCGCCCATTTTCATTGCGCATTGGACTTGGACACGTTTGTGACATTAGTCGAGCGTGCTGGGCAGTGACTTGTTGCTTTGATTTGCTTTGACCTTTGGCAGCGCTAAAAATAGATTGCATGCCTTTGTGAGTAGCGACCGCTGGCATTTAAATTTAATTAAAGTGCTGGAAAATAAAATGAAATAAACAAAATTATATATGTACGCGCACTACATATATGTATAAACAAAGAGCTGTGCTGATAGTACAAACGCACACACACACACACACACACACACACACACACACACACACACACACACACACACACACACGTACACGCACACAGATAAAACATTTGCACAACACGTGACCAACAACAAACTGGCATGTGTGCTGTGTGAGTGTGTGGCTTACAGCCGACATACATACATACACATATTTCTGCATACATACTTATTTGTATGCATGTATGTGAATTGGCTGACACGCTCGCCTCGCGTGAGATATTACGTCATGCGCTATGAATTTTTTGCGCTTGCTGTGGCCGCTTTCAACGTGTCTTGATTAAAAAGCTGCTCACGCGTATAACAGAGAGGGAGAACATCGCGAAGAGAGACTGAGAGAGAGAGAGAGATAAAAAAGTGTGTGTGTATGCAAGTGAAACAGAGATATCGGTGCGCCCACCGCTCATCGCACTGTTAATGAACGGCCAACTCAGCGTATGATTATTATTTCGATTAATAATAATACATATGTATGTATGTATAAAAACAAAATTTCAGCCGACTATGAGAGCTTGCGTTTTGCATGAACATGTATCTGTGAGACAGTCGCTTTGTTGCCAGGCAATCCTCGCCTCGTCGCAATTCGCCGTCAAATGTCGGCGTTGATGGTGCCGCCGCCCAATGTAACAGCTGCGAATCGCTTTGGAATTTGTCACGTTCACGTGTTTTATTATGTGCTGCTGCCGTTGTTATTGCTGTTGCTGTTGTTTTGCTTAACTTGCCTTGGGTTTCTACGTCGCTGTTTATTTATTTTTGTTTTTGTTTCGCTTGCGCTTGCCTTTCAACTTGAAAGCTGTCAGACAAACACCAACAGAAACAACTCTAAAGAGCACGCAACGCACGCCCCGATGACCACTGAGTTCTATAACGGTAATCTTTATGTGCAAGCGTGTGGGTGAATGTTTTTTATCAATAAAAAAAAAATCGAAAAATAAAACTATGTACGCCTGGACTATGTACAAATGTATATACATTTTTATTTTTAATAATTGTCAACAGTAACTACTACAGTCATCTTAAGTGCTTATTAATAACACACATACGTATTCATATAGTTGTCTGTTTATATATATATACAATAAATTCACGCGCAACAATGGTTGCGCTTTTCGTATTCGTACATAACGAACATTTTACATATGTACATATGTGCATGTTTTGTATACATACATTTTTATTCAAATAGGCTCATTTACTGCACTTTTGTGCTATTGCAAGATTGCGTCGTCTAGTCATCAAAATATGCACCGTAGTGCTTATAAGTCTTACACGTGGCAAATATTTAATGCTTATTTTACAATTTAAAAACTGACAATATAAAGAACATATGAACATTAATATAAGATAGGTGCGTTACTTTCTTTTAATATTCTTAACACAACCAATGCAAAATAAAAATAAAAACTAATACAAGCTGTAAATATTATCAAGTATCCGTCTCCGATTTGATATGTACTTACGTTTGAAAACATTGATTAGCTAATCCATGTATGTACATACAATAAAAATATGTACAAATGTGTTCTTCATAGGCCCACTGTGGCAATCACGTTCGCCGCGCACGAAATGCGATAACATCAACGCACGCACAGACACATTCACAGAGATCTAAAAGCCAGCGCATACCAACACACACTCACTCGCAGTGCCAGCCGCAGCCCAACATGACTTGACAAAGTGCTTCGCTCAGAGTCAGCGGGGCGGTTTCTCTCTCGCTCTCTCACGTTTTCTAGCTCTTTTGCCATTTTCATTCTCTGATACCCCAGGCACGTCATCTGCTCTCTCAACTTGCTCACAGTTTTTGGTCTCGTGTTGTGTATATGCACACTCTTTGTGAAGAGTATACTTCACCTGTAATGTGGCTTGTAAACACTTAAAACAACTTACAAAATTAGGCTTATATAAAGTTCCTATATATACAAAAATTTAAAATTTTAGAAATAAACCGAATTTATTATATTATCTGGAAAATAACTTTTTTAGTTAGAATATCCCAAATTTATTATAAGAAAATATTTTAAATGTACAGGGCTTGTATTCTGTGTAGGGTATTCAGCTCTCTATACGTTGAATTTGGGTTCGCTGTCTTGGTTTTAATTTTAGCCCGTTCGCCGCGTCTTTTTCATTCATTTCAATTCGACCGTTCGAAGTGAGCAGTTGATGTTTGCAGTCAACGCAAGTGTTTTAACAAAAAAAAAAAAAAAAATACAAAATTATAGCAACAGCCAAGCAGTAGCAGCAACAAAAAATTGTAGGCATACATACACATACATACATACATCTGAAAGTGCTGTGTAGTAAAATATACAAATACAAGCAAACGAAAAGCTCACAAACACGCGGGTGCTGGTGCTGGTAAAATTCCACTGTGAAACGAAGGAAGTTGTGTATTAATAAAATAAATATAAAATAGCTTAAAGTGCAAAACGTGTAAATCGCAGCCGTGTGACAAAAAAAAAAACCAATCACGTTTTTCGACAATCGTTCGCTTTTGGTACTGTGCGGTGCGGAGCTGGTAGCGTGTGTGCGTGTTTAACAGAGAGCAAGTCCCGCGACCAAAACGAGACGCGAGTGCAAAAAATTTCAAGGTTTCGAACGCAGCAGCATCGCTAGCAGAAAACGTGTGGGCATCAAGTTAACACGGGCGGGGCAGACCAGGCTAATACAATTAAACATTGGCCCCGAGGCTTACAGTGGTACAACAAGTGTGGTTAAATTGACACATTGATAAACATAACGAAGCCTAGCACATACATACATATATATCAGCGAGTACATATATGCGACCATAGTGTTGTGTACTTAAGGTCTTATCGCGTCCGTTGCTGTCTCCGTTATCGGCTCAGTCACAAATACGAAAGACTAACGCTGCTGATAAACGTAGCACAGTCATCACTTACAGTCAAAAGACGAGTGATGCGCCTTATCGGGAACAGATTACTCCTTTAACAATTTAAACATAAACAGAAAGACAATTCGAAATGTTATGCTACATGTAAAACGGTTAGTGGTGTCGCAAGTGTGCAAAGAGTATTGGATACTTAAGTGTGATACAATACATTGTTATAAAAATTAAATAGCTTAAAACTAAAATCGAAATATTTAAATTTGTAGAATATTTAAATACGTTGTTCAGCAAGTCGACTTGTGTAATATTAAAAGTGACCCCACCAGAGAATACAAGCTAGCAAAAAATTGTAATTCGCCGCAAATAAATTCGCCGTGGCCGACAACCTGTTTGCTGTCATATAAATTTGTGCGCTCTTTCGCCGGCTTTTTATCTTGTCTTTCCTGCATTGACGTAAAGAGCGATACCGTCCACCATTCCACCGCAACTGCAAGTAACGTTGACGCAGGAGCAGCAGCAGCAGAGGACGGAGCCACGCAAAGCAGCCATCGCAATTTTGCCAAGGATCGCAGCCTCTAGCAGCACCAGCAGCCACCGCAGTCACAGCAACATCAACATGGAGCCTTACTGGAGCGAAGCAAACGGTCATGCCGCACATCCGGTTAAGTATGAGAGGTAGGTATAAATAAGGAAGCCTTTGCCACAGAAAACGACAGCAACTTCTACAAAAACAACAAGCACACTCACTTTCACCTGCGCGCGTTAAGCTTATGCATAAATTAGTTAGTATTATTTTTAAATTCATCTCTTTAAGTTGTAGCTTTAGTTTTCAACCGGCATTGTAACAGTTTATCATGTGTGTGTGTGTGTGTGTTTGTGAGTTGCGATTGGGTGTGGATCGTGAGGCTATTTTTGGCAGTTGAGCGAATTGAAGAATAAAATTAAGCGAAGAGCAAGTAAAAACGTGGGTAGACATACTCGCGTTTGCCTGACGCCTTTGAATCTATTTTCAAAATGGATTTTTATTTTATGTATTTATTTATGCAAACATTTTGCTGAAGCACAAACAAAATACAACACACGATTGGGTAAACGTGACGCTCAGTTTGGGGCTTACCCCTCTCCCATCTCACCTCTCCCTTCTTTCTTCTCTTTGTATTTTTATTTTGAACTTGAATTTTATTTACCACGCCATTTCATTCCACTTGGAATTTTGTTTTTGCGGGCATTGGTCGATACACAGTACATACGTTTACATATAGTACATATATGTATATATGATAATACTATACATATTACATAAATAAATAAAAGGTTGGGCCGAGACCGGACTGATTGGTTTTTATAAAGCCAGCTTATATACCCACTAAATGTCAACGGCCAAAATGCTATAAGGCTATAAATAGCAACAAAAACAGCCAATTGGCCCGGCATATTTGATTGGCTTTAGTGGGCGTGTTGGCTCCGTGTTGAGGCATACAAGCACATACACATGCACACGTGTGCGTGCGTGTGTGCCAGTCGGTGTCCTTTTGAAGGTCAGCAACTGTTGTTGTTGTTCTTGTTGTTGTTGTTGTTGATTGTTATTCGTCTATTTTGGTGTCACCAGTGTCTAGTCCACGCTGGCGCTGTGCCTTTAAGTGATTCCCAATAATGTGTATGCACATATTTAACGGCAGTCCCTTCCCCATGCTGAATAATCAAATATGCAACAGACATAAAAATAATAACAGCCTTATTTGCTTGAACGCGAGAAACCAGCTAATGAAGGAAAACTAAAAATCCACTTACCTATTGGTTATAACAGAAGTTGTTTTGCTCTCGTTTTCACAGTGACCCTTTAAAGATGTGATGAATATGCATGCATGTATATTAATTATGTGTGCGAGTTTAGCTGCACATGTGTACATATGTATATGTTATATATATATATATATATATATATATATATATGTATCCTATTGGGCAAGCATATTTCGCTTACATCACGTGAGCCATTAAGTAAAGCTCGAATTGAAAACTGAAGGCGAATTTATTTTATTTTTTTTTACCATTTTGACAAAAATGAAATACCTGTGTGTCACGTTTAAACCCTATGCCCTGTTCTTAGGGATTTGTCTATAACTTGTTATTGTTGAGCGATCGCTTGTTATGGTTTCTAGGTGCTTAAAACAAAAACAAGTTAAATGAATAACGAGGACGAGGCTCTTGGCATTATCGTCAACATTGTTATCGCGATCGTTGTCGTGCCCGATATCATTCAGTTCCTGGCAGTTTGCTTAAATCGTCAGTTGGCACTTGAAGTAAACACGCGTCTACGAAAGCGTCGTATATCTACAATGTTTATAATTTGCTTTAATAAAAAACAACTTAACTACAAACAAGTCATCCATAAAAGAGATAAGCAAGCACGCGATAAAGGCTCGTGACGCACATCGCAGATGCCGGATAACTGATTTAGTTAAATATATAATTCAAGGGAGTGCTGGTTGAGAGACAATGTGTGAGATCTCGGGTTTGTTGCACGACGAGGCAGCTGCTCCAAATGCCAAATATTCAAATACGCAGCTGTCTCTCGTTGTTTTCGATTTCGGGATCTTTGCGACAACGTGACCACCAACCATCCCGGCCGTGACCCAGTGATAAGCAAGTGCTCGATGCTCCGCGATTTGTGATATGTAATAAGTGGCTATCGATAATGCCGTGCGAGAGAACTTTGAGAAAGTGTGTTTGTTTGCTGACTACGTTTGTGTTACATGGCGACTCGTCATGTAGATTAAGTACGCCCAAATGTTCAGCAAGACAACACGTCGAAGCAAGCCGCAAATGATCGAGGATGTGCATTTATTTAAGACACACTTCAGTGATCTATTTAGCTTATATCAATAGCGATGTTTACAAACTAACAACAACAAACGCATGCTTGCGTTCTATAAATAAAAATACAAATTTTATCTGTACGCACATATCTACACACACACACACACACACACACACTACTTACATATATAAATTAGTACCTAGCGATCTCGCGATTCTTCAGATTTACTAAACAGAGCGGACACTTATTCCGATTTCAAATCGGATTCCAAATGCCATTCGGAGTCGCGTCGTCTTATCGTCATCGTTCGACCATTGGCATCCCCGCCAGAGGCACGTACACATGATCGTTTCCATGCAGTTGTTTTCATACAAACATATATATAAGTCTCTGAATATATATGCATGTGTGTACATGCATATGTATATATATCCCACTGTGCTGTTTTATACAGATGCATCCACTATATAGAGCTCGCGATCTCTCGTGCCGTTTGACAAACGTGATGCAAATATTGAGAAATTCACGAAATTTGTTATCTGTGTGTATAAGTGAGTTTTTGTGTGTGCGTATGTGCATTTGTATTTGTATGTGTGCTTCCTTGCTGTGATTAATGCACTCAATGTTGGCTGGGCATGTTGCGAGGCGAGTCTCTGGGTCCGCCGGGGCCAGTGTGGGGCAGGTGAGTCAACAGCGTCCATCAGATGGTGCCACGTTGCATTTGATTGCTGCTAAATGATTTAAATAGATGAATTTTTATGTCTTTTGACCCAGTTATGCTAAAAGTATGCCACGTGTGTGAGTGTGTATATGTAAATATGTGCGGGATGTATATGTGAGAGTAGACGATGTTGCCTTTGACATGATGACATTTTTTCAGATATCGAATAATATGTCATAATAAAGAACAAGTCCGTAGTACCAATCCGCGTTTGTGTCTTTTATTTCTGACAATGTGAAGTCTTTTACGTGGTTGATTCAAACGATGTTAATATCCGCTGCATCATCTTTTTTCAAAATTTACAAATACATATGTATGTGGGCGCAACAAGAGGCGTATACGTAATGCATCAAATAAATCATGCAGCACTCACCGCTTGTGCTCAATTGAGCTTATTGCTGTTTTGAATTGTTGTTGTTTGTGTTTATTGAATTGTTTACTGGATGTAGAGAAAACATAAGTGAGAATAAGTACTATTATAAGGGGTAGGAGGGGAGGGAGCATGCCGCTTGTTGCAGTTTAGTTCGCTGTCCCGCTGTTGCTAAGCACTCCAATTGACACGTGGACACGTTTTGCTGGCAAATCAGTTTACGCTCTGTTGACTTATTTGTGATGGATAAGCACTCTGCACTTCGCTTGCCATAGTGCTTTGGCTTTGGCGATATTATCACGTGTCCAGGCAGCCATGGCTTTATATTCACAAACTTATATACTTGAGCTTTTTAAAATTTTCAGTTGAACAGCTGCAACCGGTTAGCGTGAGACTTCCAGTTTTTCAAGCATAACAAAAAAACAAAAACATCTCACGTGATCTCTGCTAAAGTAATGTGTGTGAAACACTCAACTAGTTTTATTGCTAAAAATTTCCAGCACTCTAATAATTGTTTACGACTGTTGCTTGGCGGCTGGCGGCTTGGCCTGCACTAGTATTTGTTTATATGGATTTTATCTTATCAGCAGCGTCTCAGACTGCAGGTGCAGTCAAGGTTATACCGGCCAATGGGCGGGCCAAGTCACAGTTTCTAATTCCTCCATCGTAAAGGCAGATCACTTTTGTTTTTCACTTAATGCTTGACGCTAATTTACCAAAGGCAAGAGACAACGATTTATAATATTTATATTTGTGTTGACTTTTTGTTATTCCCCTGAAGTGCGTCATCGTTTTAGTGTTTTCGCTTTTCTATTAGGTTGGTTCTTTTTTAAGCATTTCACAATTCGCAGCAGCCATTTCCATTGCCGACCGACAGTCAACTAAAGCGTCGAGATCTGTAAATCTATGATGTGATGCGAAGGTCTTTCTCATCTGACCCAGATTTTGTAACGGAAATGCTTGACATTGAAACAGTCGGACTCGTTTGTATAATTGTTTCTACAGTCGTAATAATAAATTTGTTGTAAAAATTGACAGGATTTGGCCATTGCTTAGGTGCATATATATATGTATGTATATTTACTATATTACTCTTAAATATTCTACTCAGTCATTTTATTAGTCACTCTCCGAATAATACACTCGATCTGACATGTGTTGTTGACCAATTAATCTAGAATTGCTTGTGCAGCGCACGTACACAAATATTGTAAACTATTCCAAGTAGCTAGTCGCATTATCTTTATAGCAATTTAAATACAGGCAAAGGTGGTTATTCCCAATGTATTGCGATTAGACTAACAAAACATAAGGTGTCTAATTTGGACTTGTGCTATCTTAAAGTCATGTGAATCAATTCTGATAGTATTGGTGAATACACAGTCATATTCACACTCCCTCATGTACATACATACCAATGCACACTTGAAATTTTAAGCGTATGTCACGTGTAACGGAAAAGATATCTTATCTATGAAGTCAAATAGAACTGGAAACAATTAATCGAAATATCAATAGAATACGTTTTCATTAATTTTAGGTTAACGCACGATATCGCTAGCAACTTTGAGGGCGTGCGTGTGCAAAAACGTTCAATTAGTATATACTCTCTATTGAAAGGGTGTTATAATTTCATCACGGAATGTGTATAGCATTAAAGAAGAATCTTCGATTGTGTTGACGTTGATATACCTGTGCCTCTGTCTGTTTTTAATCTCAACAAGTCGCTCTCTTTTACGAATAGCTGAAGATTTTAATAAAACATCACTAAGATTTATCGCTTAACTAGTAAAACTCGGTGACCCTAGGGGTATTCACGCTTCGGCACTCTGAAGATAACTTTCCTTTCGTTTCATTTATTGCTCCGATTCTAATGTCTGCTCATGCTTCTGGCAAGCAGCTTGCGGCTGATCAACATTAAGCGTCATTTGGCATACGAGCTAGATGTCGCATAGTCGAATTGTTGAATACACTACAAATTCGACTGGCTCAAATCTAAATATATATACGAGCGCCGCTATTCGCCAATTACTTAATAGCTCAAAGGTGCACGACGGCACGACATCGTCGACAATGTTTTGGCCCACTGGCCCCCAAATTCGAAAACGCCAACAAGAAAGCTTGCCAGTTTGGGCGGGCATAATGGGCGTGTCCATTGGGTTCAATGTTCATTGTTAAGCGTTCAGGGAATCGCGTAGATATTTCATGAATCAAGCGAGTGATTTGGCAACTGACGCCGCTCGCTGGGTGCAAAGGTCGACTGTTACTTGAGTGCGGTAAAATAGGAACACGCCCTGCGCACGGGACTGCCACTGGGATGCACAGCCTGTTGGCCCTATGTTCGTATCCCTGATGACAGTATATCGACTAGAGTGCAACTCAACTGGATCAGTTCTTAAGTGTATTTCAATCTGCAAATAGATTGAATGTGCAAACAGCATCAAAATGAACTGTGACGTGCCAAAGTGCGCATTACTCATACGCAGTGTGAACCAGGATCTGTGCGTGACATTTACAGCTTCCTTCGGCTTACAAATAAACCAATAAGTGGTCCTAGATACTGGCCAGATAGTCGGCGTACTCAGTAGTCGCAGTTTATAGATTTCACTACAGTTTGCTAGCACTTTTGTGAGGGATAAGTAAACAAGCTCTAAGCGCCATAAGCTGGTGGGTACTGGTATTTACTACGTATCTATGTGTGTATGTATGTATGCATGTACGTATGTATATAAGCATTTGTGTATACTTATATATGTACGTCAGTTGTTTACATACTCGACCAATCTTTGCGTGTTGGCGCTTATCGCAAATGTTGCTGGCATTCGCAACAAGTTTTCTAGCGTTTTCTGACGCGGCCTTTCCGAGTTGTTTTTTTTTCTTCTTTTCTGTTTTTCTTTTCTTCTCTTTTCTTTATTTTTATGTTTTGTGCCTTTATTTCTCTAGCTTTGTTTGTTTTGGTCAGAAATTGGCGCTCATTGAAATTGATTAAATATTTGCATTATTCTTTATTTTGTTTCACTCCTTTTATTTATTTTATTATTTACTCATTTGCCTCACTTGGCAACGGTTTTTGTTTTTTAATGCAACGAAAATTTCAACAATTTGTTTTGTCCGATTCTTGCATTTAAAAAGATTTTATTATACATATATATTTCTGACACATGCTATTAAAACGTGTAGACTCTATATTTAGATTGAAAACAGAGCGTATGCTGACTATTTATTTAAACGTGTTGTCAACTTTCAAGTGCTGTTGATGCTCGGCTAGATAAATGCCTTATTTAATACATGGTGTATCCAACAGAGTCATTCGATGAGATTATTTAGCTATGTTAAAGGTGTTGATAACAAACAGAGCTATCGTACAAATTTGTCACATGCTCAGCATAACATCCAACAAGTTGGCGAAAAAAGAGTTGGTTTTATTTTTGTATAAGTGTAAGTATTTTTGCGTATAGGTGTTTGCGCGCGTGTGTGTGTGTGTGTGTGTGTGTGTGTTACCTGATTATATAGCTGGGTATGTTTTTGTATGAACAACTATTGTACACTATGCTAATTGTATTTTAAGGCACTATTATCCTGTTGTACCACAAACAAATCAAAACAAATCGCTCGTTTGATTTTAGCCAAGCGACAATTTGGTGTGCAAGCATTGGTGGCCCTTTTCGGGGACTCTCGGATTAGCTGCTGGTTGACTACCAACTGTGGAACATTATAAGAAATGAAATGATATTGAGATATGTAAGAGAGTGTGAGAGAGGGATGCGCGACAGACAGAGAGTTTTGCTGTTCACAAATTGACATTTCGATTAATACATATTTCTTCTTTTTTTCATTTTGCAGCCTAGGCTTATTTTTAATTTTACTTGAAAACAAATAAAGCATTACCCATAAAAAACAACACAATTTAACTACATTTAAATATTTAGAATAATTAGATTTATGTTTATATTTCTAAGTCAGTTTAAGTTATGCGCCTAATAAATGCATTACTAAAACAATGAAAACAAATGAAAAAAAAAAAAAAAACTTGACTAGCTTTTGAACAAGATTTGGACTTATTTGTGTTTCTTATCCTTCCCACTTCTTTTTGCATATGAAACAAAACGCATACGAATTATAGCGAAGCAGCTGTCTCCAGTTTTCCTTATTGCACAGAATCTAGCTTAAATTTTTCAACATCGGCAACAGCATACAGCGAGGATGATGCTGAATATGCCACCGGAAGACGTAATAAAACATCGAGGGTAAATATTACAATTTTAGAGCGAAAAATCGCGACACTAATCAAATTCGAAAACAAGATCAAAGGATCAAAAGAAAAAGCGCCCGAGCAACAAGTTCTCAGCTTGTACTCATAATGTAACTGATTACTGGCGACTGGTGACTGGTGACTGGCGACTGGCGACTGGTTACTGGCAACGGCAAGTGATGTCGACGACTACGCCCACTTTCACACGCCTACAACTCACACAGAACGCACACGCACAGCATCCCGAGAAGTCGCCGCCGCTTTTGACCCTTTTTTATTGTACGCAAGAACATGAAGATACAATAATAAATATGAAAAGAATACCCAAATTAGTAAAGTTAACGAAAATAAAGCGAAATTGAAATAAACATGACAAAAAGAACAAAACCGAATACCACTGGCCAGAATCATTATTTAGCATAATGGTCCCGAAACTTCATAACATTTTACTCACTAGCTGCTAGGCTCTGGTAAAGATCGTACTAATGGTACTCCTTATTTGTATGCTTCTACAGCAAGATCCATTGTCGCATCGCATCATTGAGAAGCGGCGTCGCGATCGCATGAACTCCTGCTTGGCTGATTTGTCCCGCCTCATACCGCCACAGTATCAGCGCAAGGGGCGTGGCCGCATCGAGAAGACCGAAATCATTGAGATGGCCATCCGTCACCTGAAGCACTTGCAGAGCGAGTGCCTCCAAAAGGAGAGTGAGTACCGCAGCGGTTACATGGACTGCATGAAGGAGGCGGCAAAGTTCCTCTACGATAGCCAAATGCAGGACTTTTGCTATCGACTTTTGGCCCGCCTGCAGGAGCATATTGACGAGGTGTTTAAAGGTATGCAACCAAGCTTTTTATCAAATCAATTACTTTTTTTACTTACTTTTATTTTTTTCTGCTTTTGTCAGCTGACTGCTACAAATCCTCCCGCAGCTGCCACATGCCGGATAATGTGAGCGCCTCCAGTGGCAGCCCGCATCAGGCGTATCATCAGCCTCTGTGCCATTTGCGCGAAATACAGGGCGCCTCGGAACACAGCAGTGACCATAATGATGTCAAAGATCTGAGTTTCCGCAATCATCTCAATCAGCTACAGCGTAGTCATCAAGCAGCCGCGGCGGCCGTTGCTGCTGCCGTTGTGACCAATGCGAGCACTTCCAGTACCAGCATGGAACGCCAAAGCCCGAGTAAGATCGCTGTGGGCAGCGGAAATGGCATGGTCAACGGCATCGCTACCGATAATGTACCCACCAATTCAACAGGCTCCAACACTGCAAGCAGCAATACGGCTAGTTCGACTACATCTACATCCACATGCCACACGTTGGCTAAGACGCCTGTGGCCGCTGTTGCCATTGCTGCCCACCAGCAGCCGCATCAGGCGCCAGTGATTACATCGACGGCGCCTCATCATCATACAGATAGTAGTCAGCACGATTTTGAGTCTTCGCGTGAGCCGTTGCTTCATACGGATACCTCCAACATGCACTCGCCCCCACCCCGGGACTCACTGCTGCAGCAGCATGCTCATTTGGCCCATAATCATCACACAACTGATAGCCTAATGTCGCTGCGGATGCGCAACTACTCGGAATCCTCGCATGAGATTGAACACAACAACAATTATAAGTACAAGAACCACATCAAGGAGCGTTTTGTGCACGAGCTGCACGACGAGGAGACGAGTAGCGAGCACGCCCCCCACCTACAGAGCGAGCACTCGCATTTGCATGCACTTTCCGAACACTCCAAGGACGGTACCGAGCCTGAGATAGCACCCATAATGGCCAAGAAACGTAAACTGGCTGAAGCAGCCTGCAATGGAAACCTTCCGCTGGATGTGCACAATGAAGCTAGCAACACAATTCTGCCACGTCCCATGGTGTTGGTGCGCGACGACAAATCCTCTTTTAGCTTCAGTGATATTAAGGACATCAAGGCGGAGCTGCACAATAGTAACTCCAACTCCGGTCCGCTACTGGCTAAGCTGAGCGCTGCAGGCTCGCAGTTAAGCACACCTAGCAGCACGACGGCTCCCCTGCCGCCCCGTCACTCGTTTACTGTACCTATCTTTGCGTTGCACGGACAGGGTAATTACTATGTTCCACTTAATGTGGACTTCAATGCACTAGTGCCGTACCTCAACGGTGTAGATCTGCTCGAGAAGAGCTACACGAGCATGCCCGTGGTGCATCCCATCAACATAAATGTCAACTTTATGTCCAGCTCGGCATCATTGTTAGCGGCTGCTGCTGCCGCCGCTGCCGTTGCTGCCGGTAAGCAACAGGCCGTGGTCGCCCCAACCGCTAACACACTAAGCGCTAGCTCAGCAGCCGTTCAGGCGGCTGCTGCTGCCGCCGTGGCTAAGGCCAAGCTGGAGCAGGCCATTAGCAACAGCTGGTAAGCTCCGCTGACTCGAAAGGTGGGGCGCACCACAGACAACGGAAGAGAACAAGTCTACCTCACCTCTTATGTGAATAATCATTAAATGATTAATTCCTAATACTGTGCGAAAATCAATCTGTTGGGAGTCGCTTGGCTGCAGCAGTATAAACACACACACACACACACTCACACACACCACACACACACCGACAATTATTATTCTGTATAAATAAGATGATTAAACTGAAGGACAGTGAGCAACCAGTTATGAACTGGACGCAGCCTTTGAGGCGCGCCTGTTTATTGATCCACTGAGCAAAGTCTACATCAAAATTGAACTGTTTTAAGTCGACTTAATTGGAAATTTTGTTTACAAATAGTTTCAAATATACAAGAAATGAAAAATTCTACAAATTTCTAAGAGAAATATACACATAGAAATGTGCATGTTTGATGCCAAGAACCAGCCCACATTAAAAAATCTAATGGATTTAAATTATAATTAATTGTGAATTAAATGTATTTTTAGATGTGTAACATTTTTTTTTGAAACTTTAATAAGTGTTGTGGTTTCAAATCAGGCTCCAAGTGCGTTTTTTAAATAAATAAATATTCATAAACCACTAGTCAAATCAACATTTAGGAACGAAAACAAAAACAAAAAGAAAACTTTTTAAATGTTGATGTGTATATATTATTATCATACAAATTATATACAAAATATTCGCTTTAAGTTTTATTATTTAGCAGCCAACTATTTTAAGTTCTTAGAGTTCAAGGATTTTGCTAAAATCTTGGGCAAATATACAAAATACGTCAATTTCGTTAAAGTTTGTTTCATTTTCGAAATGGGGACTTTTATTATGTTTTAAATGAATATGTAAATAAATTTTTTATCACTGTTTCTGTCATTAAGTTTATTAAATAAAATATATTAATGTTGTGACATGTTATGTGACCTTTAATTATAAAATGGGCAAAATAAAGAAAAAAAATCAAATTATTTTCTAAAAATGTTTGCTGCTTGAAAACTAAAAGTTTATGCACAATATATTCATGTTTAATGGATTTTATGATTATTACGTTAACTACAGTACAATTAATATAATACAACCACATTACTGTTTAATATATTTTATATATGTATGTATACTTACGTAATAAAGTTGAAATGAAAATTATTGAACAAATTCATTTTCATCTTGTCTGCCATTTTTCTATGCTCGTCTGCGACTGGGCGTGACTAAATATATATTTCTTGTTCGATAGTGAAGTTCTAAGAAGTTCCACCAGTCCATATAATATTATTTACTTTGAGAATAGCGTATAAACATAATTGATTGCCAAAGATCCTATTACTTTAAAGATAACTGATTGTTAAATAATGCTTCTATTTGTCTTGATAGACTGAGCTGCGTCTGGAACTAGATGAAAAACTCGTTTGGACCTAAATTCGAAAGATATAAAAACAGTGACATTAAGATCGTGAGTTGTTTTTGGGGCTTCAATCTCCCAGATTTCGATTGATCATCGCCATTAGATTCAAACATTCTGTTGCCCTCTTCGTCAAACGAATTTATTGTAGGGCTACATGAAATGTCCTTAGGGCAGGTTAATTGGGTGCGCAATTCAAGAAATGGATCTCTTGATCTGATATTCGTGTTGGTATCGTTCGACAGTGTTGTGCACAGGATTGAAAAGTTTACACTTCCTGAAGATCATTTTCATCCAACTCTGGATGTGGTCATTGATCTATCAGCCCGAATGCCTAACAAGAATCGGAATAAGCTAATAGTGTTTGTTGTTTCCGAGTGCATTTTTTGTATCATAAACTGACTACAAATACAGAATTGTGAATGAAACAGCAAGTAGAAGCCACATTAGAATGGATTCAAACATACATTTATTTAGTAGGAGAATCGTTATCCCGCAAATTTTCATTTATTATTACTTCCGATTCCTACATATTAAGTAAACGTAACACGGAAATTATTACAATTCAAATGTATGCAGAGCAGGGGCATAGGAGTACATTGGTCATCTTTAAGTCGAGAATTTCTGCCTTTTTGTTCTTTGCAATTTCACAAGTCGGTGTAACAAATCACCCGCAGATTGAACAACGTAGTTTTGAAAGCCATGTTTTTTGAATATCATAGTCAAACACATGTACATTTATGTAAACATACACTCAAATGTGTAACGCCATAACTATGTACACACTTTTCACAAAGTAATAAGAAAGAGGTTCTAGTCGAGAGCTCCCGACTAGGGGATACCCTGAACCCTCTTCTTCCAACATTAAATGCATATATATATATTCTATTTTACAAGCTTTATGTCAAGTTTGGTGACTCTAGCTCTTATTATTTACCAAAATTGCCCAAAAAACAGGTTATCGATATCGATTTTTATCGATTGCTTGGAAACGGAGTAAGTTATCGATTATCGGAAACAAACTCGATCTGCGCAGGCACTAGGAGCACAGGGTAAACATATCGATATGGCGTAAATTTAAAGTTTGAAAGGCACTTATAAAGGAGAAAGTTTCGACAATTATTTAAGCTTTTATTATATTTTAAAACGACTTTTGCGCAGGTTTTAGCCGAGAATGGGTAAATGGGGTATAATCTTTTAGGGAAAGAGGTTTTGGGTTTTATGAGCTAGAGTCACCAAATTTGACGTGTAACTTCTATACCCGCACTACCTCGTAACTATAAATAAACCTTTTTAAATATCCCACTAATTTAAGCCACAATTTCCATGCTGTTGTCTTTTTGGGAATATACAAATATTCCATAGCACAATAAGATCAATAGTAACATATTTCACCAAGATCGGTTAAGGAACACAGAATTTATAAAGAGAACGTGATTTGGCTGGCCACGCGATTGAGGGCGACAGTGCAAATTGCAAGAATTTCTGTAAACATGTACACACATTCCTGCGCGCCTTCTTAAATTTTATCAACAGCATTGCAATTGCGATTGTATTGTTTTCAGTGGTGCCTTTTTTAATTCGTTTTTTTTTTTCTCATTAAGACTCGATTATTAGTGTGGCTGTTGAGTAGAGTCGGCGGCAAGGAATGCGTTCCATTGCGATTTGAAACCCTACCGAGGAAGCTACTTTTTTTTCAATTTATTTTAATTACTTAGTAGTTTTAGTAACAAACGAGCGAGTATCCCAAACGACGGTATTCCCCACTCGGGAGCTCCCGACTAGACCCTTTTACTTGCTTCATTTATTTTTTTACTCCTAAAGCTAATGTGTTCCTAGAGCGAGTAACATTTGGTTCCCCTAGTCTCCTATTTGTATAGATGTACGTATATATTATGTTAAATATTATTGTTGTTTATTAGGAGAGGGCAAACAATATCAATTAACCACATGCTTTCTTGCCACAGTCTTATAAACTAGATGTGTTATGTTAATGAACTTTTTCGAATGAAAATTATTGCTGCCTTCCTAAGCGTATGCTTATGCTAATTTTGTATATGTCTGACAAATTGTTGACGTTGGATCTTCTTTTCAATTGGGCGATTGAAGCATCAGAAGAAAGCATCTCCGACCCCATAAGGTATATATATATAGAACCTCTTACTTGTTTTAAATTTATTTGGTTTTGGAATAAGAGGGTTCAGGGGATTCCCTAGTCGGAAGCTCCCGACTAGAACCTCTTACTTGTTTTAAATTCTTTGCTTGGGCTTCTGCTGCAGTTTTACTTTAATTAGTAATAATTATTACTCAATGCTTGCTCAATGTTTATAATAGTCAGGTTGAGTTCAATAAAAGTTGAAAAGTTCCCCGCTCGGGAAGTGGGAATCTTTTGCTAATCTCAACATTCCTAACAATCGTGCAAAACCTTCAAAGCCGCCTTAGTTGGTAACCACGCCAGAGGCCGCATCATATCTACGGCCAGTTTAGGGCTCCGCACATGGTACAGCCGATGTCCAAGAAGTTTATGTTTACGTTTTCGGAGATATTTCATTCTGCATTCATTCTGTCCATTTTAAATGATTTCAAGTTATATAGAGATAAAAAAGTTATTCATTCAGTATCTTCCATTTGACGAAACTCTAACATATTAGTAGAGAGAGAAAGCGAAATTCTGCAGATTAACACAATGAAGAAGCTTATTGATTTTATACCAATGTATGCAACAGGTAGAAGGAAGCACCTCCGACCCCATAAAGTATATATATTCTTGATCAGTATCAATAGCCGAGTCGCTCTAGCTAAGTATGTCCGTCCTTTCACCAGTCCGTTCGACTTGTAATTTTAGCTGTAGGTCCTCCAAGTGCCCGCGCAGATCGAGTTTGTTTTCGATATTCGATAACTTGCTCCGTTTCCAAGCAATCGATAGAAATCTATATCGATATCTTGTTTTTTGAGCAAATTGTGTAAATAATAAGAGCTAGAGTCACCAAACTTGACATGTTGTCTATATTTTTGCATTTGGTGTTGGAAGAAGAGAGTTGAGGGTATCCCCTAGTCGGAGCTCCCGACTAGAACCTCTTACTTGTTTTTTTTTTTTGGCTGGTGTGGCTGTTGAGTAGAGTCGTTCCAGGGGAACTTTTTTTAAATTGATCTTTATTACTTTAAACGAGCGCGCTGCGCGAACTGCATTTGATGTTGGAATAAGAGGGTCCAGGGTATTCCCTAGTCGTGAGCTCTTGACTCTTGTTGTTTGTAGCATTAATTCTCATAATGTAGCTTGTTTGTAATTTCTCATATGCTTTGATAAAAAGAAATATGTTATTTATGGATCTTATCGCAGTCGAGCGTATAAATTATAAGAAGTAGAAACGCTGTAGCTGAGTGTGCTCGACTACAAAATACCCTGTGCCACTCAGTCAACATTTTACTTAGGTTTTTAACATCACACTTTGAATTCTTAATATAAATTAATAAAATATTTGAACTGAACAAATGCTTATTTGACGACATATCTATCAAATAACCTATTTTTAAAATAAGAGTAAAATAAAAAAAAATCTATTAACCATACCATACCATATAATTACATTTTATAAACCTTCTACTTATGATTCTATACTAAATTAAATCTTATACAATGCTTATTTCATCACATACTGAAGAGTAACATTGCCATAAATATATTTCCAGACAACGAATATAAGTAATTTTAATAAGTATTAAGGTAAATTTAGTTTATTATTGGTAACATGTTCGATTTATAATTGTAACGCAGCTCTGATAAGGCCAATAGTTACAAATAATCCTAGTTCTCCCTAATTGTTGTCCTTCTTGGAAGCCTCGTGTTGGAAGGTTCGAAGTAAGGCTATATTTACCTTTTACGTCAATGTGGATTCCAGGAAGCTTATTCAAGCATTAATGACACATTTATGCACAACAGTTGCTTAAGTGGAACTTACTCCATACTATGGAAAATTTAATGTTGAATAACTTTTCCACTTTCTGTGCGATATCCGAAATTTGCAGGGCATATACATATATTTTTTAAATGAGTGTTTATGCCAATTTACAAGGCTCTAGCTTTAAATTAAAGTTTTGGTGAATAGGGGAGGTAGCTAAAAAAATACAAGTCTCAAATTTGATTTATATTGCTATTTTGTGAGACATGAAACAAACAAAAAGTCAAAAAATCTCGTCGACCTGATTCGGAATATATAAACTTTGCGGGCTCGGACATTTGCAAAAACCCTTATTAGCCGTTATCAGCCGTTATTAATGGTTGCAGGGTATACAAAATATAAAAAGTGTTTTCTGAGTAATCAGTTTTAAAATATTTTCACATTATGAAATGTAAGAAAAATAACAGCTTTGTATTCCAGTTCGTTTTAATGCTGCAAGGCTTCTACATCCAGGCGGATAACTGGAGTGAGTTTTTGGTGTGTTTTTAATTGAATACGATTTTCATTTATTACGATCTGTAAGTAGCATTTAAATTAAGTTATAAGCCAGGCAGGAGTTTAAATTATTTTTAATTTGAAATAATAATACGATAATTGACATTTTTACGTTATAATCTCCATAATTGTTGTTTAATAATATAATTATTATTATATAGAGGGCCATGTCTTAAATCAGCTCTTCCAAAATTATAAATTTTATTGGCTAGGCACCTTAGCTTGTCGTATCTTGCTAGAGTACCTGAGGTTTTTTGATTCCTTTTGGATATGGGATGCCACTATGAATTAAGTGGAGGCGTACGGGATCTCACAGTAGGACTGTGGACCAATAAAGGGTATTTTAATTAAGTGAGCTCGTCGCCACTTTCAGCTATTTCCAAGCATTACTATTAAGGGTCCAGAGCTGCTGGGGACTGTTCCAGTAGTCTTCGAGGTTATCTTTTGTAGGGAGCCTGAAGCTTGGTTATCCGCAGATCGTAGATGTCAATAATCGCCCGAAATATTACTATAGGCCAAGCGCTGTTAAACTTGTTCCAACTCCCCGGCTCTGGTAAGTGAGATTCAAATTCCATCAGGGAGCTCATCAGTTGGTTTGAGCTGCCTGGCAAGACAAATCGACGTCAATCCGTCTGACAAAAATTTCCTTACATTGGTATATCATTCCGTCCTTGACGGAGCGCTGTGTGACCTTCTAATGCACACTTGGTATGTTGTTAGGTTAGTGCACTAAATAAAGTGGTCATATCCTAAATTTAGCTTTTTATATAATGTTGGATTTGGCAACCTTTCCATTTTTATAATAATTATTTGTTTGGCTGGCTCAGTTATAATGTTAATTTCTTATTTTTAAAACAAGCTCAAAGTTTCTGTAACGAAACTCTTTTGCATTGTATAATTTTATAAATTAAAATTAAAGTTTAATTCGTTTTTTTTTTTCAGAATTCTAGCTATAATGAAGAATGTAGCATTTGCTCTTGGTATACTCAGTGTACTAATTGTTGCAATAGTGGGAGATATTCCCGGCTGCGATTATTTTGATACTGTCGACCTTACGAATAGCCACAAATTCGAGAATGGAACATATCAATATGAGGATATTTTAATACCAAAGGAGAAAGTCGGCCTATACGACTACCAGATATTGTTTAATGGTAACCGCGAGCCGGTGCCCGAGCACACAAGAGGATGTGCCTGCCAAATCAAATCGTGTGTTCGCTTTTGTTGTGATCCTCAAATGTTACTCGTTAAAGGAGAGGGGAAATGTGAAGGCCTTATTAATTTAAACTATAGTTCTATTTTGAATATAACAATGCATGATGGCGCAAAAGTAGAAAAAGATGTTATGGAATTTATTGTGCAAAAGCATCTCCCTGTGCCTTGTAAGGACCACCTACTGCTTAACGCCGCTGGAAACGAAAACCATGGTTGGACTTTGTTTGAGGTTTGAGTTTCTTTTTATACCCTTGCAGCGGGTATTATAATTTTTTTGTGAAATGTGTAACGCACAGAAGGAGACATCTCCGACCCCATAAAGAATATATATTCTAGATCAGTATCAATAGCCGAGTCGATATAGCCATGTCCGTCTGTCCGTCTGTCTGTTTCTATGCGAACAAGTCTCTCAGTTTTAAAGCTATCTTTATGAAAGAAGAAGTCCCTCTTTCTGTTGCACGCTGTACATATGTCAAAACCAGCTGGATCGGACCATTATATCATATAGCTGCCATAGGAACAATCGGTCGAAAATTAAGTTGTTCCATGAAAAACTTTTTGTCATTCAAGGTTCAGAATCTTTTTTACATCGGACTATTATATCATATATCTGCCATAGAAATGATCGGTTGAAAGCCAGGTTTTTGATTGAAAACCTTTTTTGTTTATAAAGATATCTTGACCAAACTCGGCATTAGCTATTTTCCCTGTGCTTCTTAGATACGGGCAAAGCACTAAGAGCATTATGAAAAGGTTGGGTCTGCAAGGGTATTAGATCTTCGGCGTGCCGAAGATAGCCTTTCTTTCTCGTCATTATTTCATTGTTGTTAATAATTCAGAACGGTACTCTGGTTCGTCATTTCGATGGAGAGCACTTATCTAAGAGTGACTATTGCCTGCAACCAATTCATCGGCCGAATAGCCAGCTCCTCTATGAACTACAACCTCACCATTGCCTTCCACCAATTGAGAAAACCAACGCATATAGTAAGATATATCAATTTCCGCATTTGAGTAACACAGTTAATGTATGTATGTATGTCACATTCAATGCTCGAAAAACCAATAATACAAAACAATATAGTTGTGCCTATCTGCTTAAATGAAACAGATAGCAATTTAATTTCTTAGTTGTTTTTTGCGAAATCTTTAATCCCTAGACGTGCGTTCATTTTTAAATTTCTTTTAAGTTTTTCTTATTTGTTTGATCAAATTTCGTACAGCGCAAGTCTCTTGTTATGTTCCTGCTTAAATTCAGTATATTTATTTTAAGAAACAAAAAGATTTTCATGTATAAGTATTAGATTTTAACAGAAATAAAGTTAAAGGCATGCTGTGAAAACTTAATTATTAGTTAAATGAGTAGCATAATAATAATATTCCTTTCAATTGTGAGTCGAAATTAACAAATAAGCCAAACTTATCATTATCTGTGCTCAAGATATGATTTATATGGATTTTAAATAGGCCGGCCTTCGCATTAGTACACAAATAAGGATAACGTTCCAGGGTTTATATTCAGTTTAGTTTTAGCGGCTACCACATATCCCAGTGAAGGGTATCACCCCGGCGATTATGTCTCAAAGGTGTATTGAATTGTTTATCTCCTAACATTTCACTTACTACTTACAGTCCAGACGGTGTCGGTATTCTGCCTGGCTATTATAATTGTGGTTTACCTGAATCTACCGAATTTTAAATCAACCCACGGAAAATGTTGCACATGTTACTTTACCTGCCTAACTGCGAGCTTTCTTATGATTGCTATTGTAAGTTTTGGATGGGTGGACAAAAAATACAGTCATATATGCTTTTTGATAGGTAAGTCCGATTGAGTTATTGAATGTTCCATATTTTAATTTATATTTCAGGCTATAGTGGCTATTATGCAATCATGGCTACATTCTTGTGGCTTTTGTTGATAAACTACAATTTGTGGAAAACATTTAACAACATTGGAGTTGGCCGAAGGTCCCGATTTACGAATTACAATATTTTTGTATGGAGTGTTGCGGCCATATTTCTTATAGTTACATGCTTGGCTGATTTCTTATACGAAGTCGATGAGAATGAGGAGGATCCAAACATGTTTATATTTAAGCCTGGCGTTGGGCTTTACTCGTGTTGGATTAATAGTAAGAATTTTCTGATTTTATTAATGTAATTATTTTGCTTTAGCTTTTTGCTTAGTTTATGATGTGTCGGCTATGATCTATTTTTATGGACCAATATTTCTTTTGATTGTATGCAATACAACATTTTTTATTAAAACGGCAATGCGGATATTTGTGCAAAATAAAAATAATAAACGCCAGTTAAAGAAAACGGAATGCCAGCGTAACTTAAGGAATCTGACCAAGTAAGCTTTATTAACATTTTATCGTACGGGGACAGTTATTGCACATATTATTTTTTTTAGCTTCGAAATGTTTTTTCGATTATTTATTATTGTGGGCGTGATCTGGTTTCTTGAAATCATTTCATATTTTTGTACACTTTTTGATGTAAATTCAATGTGGGTTACATTTGCTGATATGCTCACATCTGGCCAAGGTGTCATATTGTTCGTAGTGACAATCATAAAAAAAGATGTCTTAAAATCCATTGCTGAACGGTGAGTTCTTCTCGCATTTTAATTTAAACAAATTGTAATTTCTTTTTATTAGAATTGTAAAAAGGACATCCCGAACTGATACGTCACTGACGTCAACTTCTACTCAACCTCCACTAACTGAAATTTCTTTGCTGCCAAAAACTGAGAGAACGTCTTCAGAGCGAGCACAATAGCGAAGCAGATCA
This sequence comes from Drosophila novamexicana, assembly GCF_003285875.2. Lineage (NCBI taxonomy): Eukaryota > Metazoa > Arthropoda > Insecta > Diptera > Drosophilidae > Drosophila > Drosophila novamexicana. Next base: position 654,211 of record NW_020824809.1, on the reverse strand, counting down.
ACATTTTACAATAATATTACCATTTAGTTATGTTTCTAAAACCCAGAAGAGCATCTGAATGATTGTCGGCTTAAATTTAAGGATAGAGTACATACCCTACAGATGGTATTGACATTTAAACGACAGGTTTACACTTTGTAACCATTACCCATACATAAGCTTAATAAAAACAAAATAAAAACGTTTGAAAAGCACATATAGTTTATATTTAAGTGTTGGTTGTCATGAATTAGCAATGTATTGGCCATATTAGCTTCTCAAAATGTTAATCACTCACTCAAGTCTTAATATCTAAAATATTATTAGATTTGTATATTTAAGTCAACCCATAGGACAGGCGTATCTAGCTATGTGGCACCATATTTCTAAGCACACATTCATATTCTTTCACTTATTTATTTTTAAGTTGAATTTAGTATGATGTGAAATATCAAAAGTATATTATTATATACATATGCGTTATTGTATGTATGCTATAAAACTAACTACTAACTGTAGTATAATTAAAGGATTTCAGTCAAAACTAGGACGCATTTTAAACTTTTGCAAAAGCGTTTCGTTAAACTAAAAAAAAGTTTTTTAAAACTAAATACAGCACAAGTTATTGTGTTTGAAACTGAACTAGATGCACTTGTACTTGGCGAGGGAACGGCAAAACTGTACAACAGTTTTTAGTTGATCGTGCGCTTCAGATGAAACTCAACCATGTTGTCCAAATCGCAAATAGATGATTTAGACTTCTTCATATCTGAGTTGAGTACTCGCAAATGAGAGGTATAATCGGGCAGCCGGTTTAGACTGGCTGACATTTCCTGGGCCATCTGTCTGGCCACCTGAGCAAAGGTCAAACGAGATTTCCCCAGCCGTTTAAGAGGGCTAAACAGTTCGTGCATTTCTTTAAGTTCGCCATAGTCAAGTACCTGCCATTGTCCACTCTCCATGTTCCAGGTGAAAAGAATACGACACTCGTATTGTCGATTGTGAAAAACACAGCCCATGCGACCTGTGCAGTACATACAATTTGTTGGAGTGGCAGGCATTTGATCTCGTGCCGAGAATTGTGCCATGAGCATACAGCTAATAGTTTGGCTTAGTGGGCAAACACTGATGAACTCATAGGCCCAGTCGTAAAATACATTGTAGATCTTTTGATGCTTTTGACATATCATGCTAATAACATAATATGTGAAAGTCTCAAGATCGAAGGAGTGTTGTGTAATAACCACGCTGCTGCAGCGCAAGCGTTGAAAGGATGCGTGTGAAATCATTTGCATTTCAGAATAGCAAGAGCCGTGCACCTCCATGGGAAGCGAGGTATGATAGCCCGGTGAGATACAATCGTCTATGGATAAAACAGTATATGTCAAACAGTATTATTCAAAATTGTAATCTTTGAAAGGCTTACCTTCTTCACTCGTTATTACAGAAGTGGCATCGTCCTCATCTACATAGCGACGTCGCAGCTTCTTGGTGCATACCGGCTTCTCTGGCATAACTCCGCCTTGCACTGGCATTTCGACAATGCGCTGCTCATCACGCCGCGGCGATAAAAATGACAGCCCGGCGTTGGGTGACATTGATCCTCCAATCTCAAAGCGCTTGGCCATAGATACCTGCAATGGGGATAATGCACCCAAAGGTCCAACGGGCTTATAACTGAGCATTTGTTGTGTCGCCTGGGACAGCGGTGGCGACTTTTGATTGTAAATTTGAGCAGCTACCGTGGCTGCATTTGCATTGCGGCTGGGTGACCGCATTAGACTCGAGCTGGAAGGCGGTGAACGAAATCCCAAATGCAGCGGCGGTGGCGGGGTATGTGATGGCTGTGCTGGGTGTGGAGATGATGATGGGGAAGCACATGGGGAATTGTGAAAATAGTGTGTCGTGGGTGAAAACCGATGCAGACTACGCTGGCCAGATGAACTAGCGGTTGATGGGCTAAACGTTGTACGTCCTGCTGAGCGAATTTTGGTGAACGGTATGATGTTTTCAGAGTTATCCTCAGAGAACTCATACTTTTTATCAGCAAGACGACGCTTGCGAAATATTGAAATCTTTTCACATTTTTCGTTGTCTTCGGAGAACTCGTAGGCATTTGATTTGTCTGTCATTGAGCTGGAAGTCGATGTGTTCTACAAAATATAAAATTATACTATTTATAAAGCAACCATAACATGGAGAGCTTACATGCATATCAATTGTTGTGATTCCGTTACGGTAAGATCTAGTGACAATACGCTGATTGCGCTTTCTTGATTGGGTGGATTCATTGGTGCCAACAACATTTTGTATTACTACAGGTAAGGTGGTTTCCAACAGTGTCATACTAGACGCAGTTACGCCGTTGTTGCAGTTGGACGAAAAAATTAACTTTTCGTAGCCGATGCTATTGTGTTCTGCATTGCTGCGCTGTTGAATTTCGTTGTCTTTATTGTTAATGGCATTATTAGCGCGGTGAGTATGATCAGTTTCAATGTCACTGAAATCCGCAATAATGCGTGCTACAACGCTGTGCTCACTATCCGCTTCAGAACCAGTAAAGGGGACCGAGCAGCGATCTTCCTCGCTGGCTAGTGGAGTGCGTGGTAGCAGCAGTGTTTGCTGAGTGCAGGGCAGGCTATAATTTTGCTGTGGCAAGGAGCTGCTATTGGGTACGGCCGGCGTGTCCACGTCGATTCGCAGCATGTGCATGAAGCCATTCGAGATAATGAGAATGCGCTCTGGGCAAAGGAGATTTATTGTCGGCTCGAAGCGGGGGTCCGTTTCGGTTGAGGAATACTTTGTGTGCACTGTCAAATGGCAATTGAGACAGTGTGCGTTGTAAAAGGAATCTGAAAATATATAATGTAGGTTATTGGGCCATCGGTATATATGCATTAATGTTAATCACATGGACCGTCATCGCAAAGCTTTCGACACTCCAAACAACCAAGTTTAGGAACTTTGACATATGTTATATAGCTTTCTTCGCTCTCTTCCGTTGCAGCGCCATGTACCACCAGAATTTGCTGATCTGCATTTTTCCACTGTGTCATGGTGACCGACTTTAGATTGTCGACCACATGATCATCAAACAAACGGCGCGAGAAAAAATATCGCAGTTTTTTGTGGGGTTGGAAGAGCCAAAAGTAAAGACTGCATGGTAGAAAATACAGATGTTTAATGCTGTTTATATGTCAATGCTATCACTTACGTGTACTTGTAGCCTACATTAAAGGAGTAGTGGTTGAGTGATGTATTGTCGTTGCACACGACTCGATGGCTGATCATGTACTGCCCACAAGCAGTCAGTCCCATGAATATGTGCCTAGAAGAAATGGTCTTAGAGCGGGTCTTGTGACTGTCGTTCCCTTTTTGGGGGTGCTTACCCTTCTAACGCATTGCTTGCCAACACGTCCTTCAGATATAATTTTAACCTATTTGGCACTTGGTCGTAAGGAAGTTTCTGTTTTTGGCCCTCCCGTGATTGACCTGAGAAAAATCCTGTGCGCTATTGGAGTTTGGGTGTACATTTATTAGAAGTGAACTTTTGGGATCATATGTACATATGTACATACGTATGTAGTCCACATACCTCTCTGTCATACAACATTTGTACCAGATTTCGCGTTCGCGATTGCGTCTGCAATGGGTGAGTTTGCGTGTTGGTTGGCTCCTCAGCCTCATCAGAACTATCCACCGTGGAGATATCATCGTCATCCGAAGAAACCCCCGACAATGACTCGACGTAATTTTGGTAATCAGTCTCCATTGCCTCACAGACTCGAAAATCAGACTTAAAAATTTACCGACAAAAGCAACAACAGGGCCACCGTAACACAAATATCCACAAGAAGCTTTTAACGCAGGCATCAGCGACGGCACTTAAACGCCGCCGCACACATCGAATCCCGATTGCTTTGTTGCACAGTCTTTTATATAAAAATTTACATAGGAAGCGAAAAATTCTTCGTTTATTCAGTTTATTCAGTTTATAGATGGTAATTGTGGTGGCTAGCCGATAGGCGGTGTGACCGTTGTTATTATATTTATCGATAACATTAGTTGCCGCTTTTTATTTTTGTTATCTGGCAATGCTGATTGCGCGCCAAGAAAAAAATTTTAAATCTTCGCAGTAAATAAAATTTAAATTAAATGATTATGCAAAGTACATTTTCCACAGTGGGTATATTCATTAAATACAATAAATAAATTAAGACTAATTTGGCATTTCTACTGCTCATTCCTATGGCGCTACAGTTTCTTTTTCTGGCTTTTTAGGAGTCGCCTCCATTGCTTCTGCCACACGTATGTTCTGCTTGCGTCTTACACTGTAGAACGGCATTGGCACCTCTGCAGTGGGCTCTGCGCCCATACCCGTACTCACTGCTGGTGGCTGCGGTAGAGGCGGCTCTTCGTTCGTTTTGTTGAATATAACCCAATTATCAGGTCTGTTATTAAAACGTAACTTAGTATTTTTCAGTGCTAATTCCTCATGTTGTTCTTCCTTTGAACTCACCTGTCCGGTTTTGTAAGCACGGTTATAGGCGCAAATGCTAGATTGGAAAATTGTTGGGGAACAGCACTGACAATTGTCGATCGTTCGTCATAGTCCTCGGTTTCGGCCAATATATGCCCGCCCAGCTGTTTCCCAACGCTGTCCGGAAAAATCGTTACTTTGCTGTTAGTTGCGCTTCGGCTTGAGGATGTCAGTATTGGTTTGGGCATTTCTGTCACGTACATTATATGTGTCTTGTTCTTCAACATGGGCAGTACGAAGTTGTCGTCCAGGGAAGTGATATTCAACGTGTTCGTAGTTGTGTTTGTCGGTGCGTCGTTGCTCGAACTGTTTTTATTGTATGTTTTCGAAGATGTCGTCATGCCACTCGTCTGTTTACCTAAGCTGGTGAAGTCAATGGTTTTGTTTAGTTCGTCCTCGTCGTATACGTAATCTTCATTGCTCTCCAGTGTACTCTCGTCGATAGTAATATTGTTCAGCGTTCGGCTCAAAAAGTCGTAGTCCCGTACGATATCCAACTTGTGGTCCGTATTCGAAAACTCATTGGTGGCACTGCCTGCCTCTTTTAGTTCAGGCATGCGAGCATAGTACGTCTGCGTCTGTGTCAATGGTCTGTGGCCCGCAGTGCCAGTAGAGAAAGGACTGAGGTTTTGGGTTAGCTCCCGATCGTAATATAGTTCGCTCTGGCTTTGCGGGTAGTCCGGTCTGTACGGCGATTGGGAAGCCGGACCGTAGCTTCCAGCAAGGTTTTGCGGACGCGGGTAGGAACTAAAAACAGGATTAAGCTCAGGACGCGGACGTATATTAAAACTAAATGTGCTATCGGCGCCATTTGCGCTGGCCACACCCGAAATGCTGCCAAAGTGTCCAGAACTAACGGCGCTGCTGGACGCATGCAGGTAATTAGATTGGGAGCTTGCCCCTATTTGGGAGCTGCTTGTAACCGGGTGTGATTGTGAGAAAGGTGGCCGTGGTGCATACGCTGAGCTGGCTATAATATGTGAGCCACCACCGCTGATTGGACTGTTTATCACATGAGTTTCCTGATAAGGTCGCTCCTGGTGGATCGATGAAATTGGACTTGGCTCCGGCGCCTGTGTGGGTCGTCGGTTGGCATTTGGATTTAAACTATTGGTGGCAAAGCTTAAAAAGTTTTGAAAAATGTTCGGTGCGCGTGTTGTGCTGCGTCTGTCATCGTTGTCGGTTAAGTAAATAATTGTCGGTGGTTTCGTTTTCTGTGACTGTAAGATTGGGTCCCTTTGTGTTAGATAATACCCGTAACTGGGCGTAGTGCTGCTATAGTCCATATAGTGAGGAGCGTAGCTATTTTCGTAGTTGTTGTAGGGCCTATAAATGGTCGATGTAGTGTAGTCGCTATGTTCTGAACCGAGTGGTTTCGTTATTGGACTCTTGTTTGTCTGTCGTATATTAATCTCAATTTCATATTGGTCATTTGAGTTAGGTCCGTTTACAACTACCTTTTGGGGATAGGCCGGTCTATTTTGGTAATGGCTGCGCAGCTCCACGCCTCGTTTTGTTGTTTTAGATGATTTAGACGATTTTGTAGTACGACTGACACGGGAAAGGCTTGCAGTTGTGCTCGGAATTGCCTTTGTTGTAGAAATAATGTGGGTTGTTGTGCGATTACGTTGCGTGTGCAACAGTCTAGTGCCGAGTAGTGTGTCAGGTGTTTTCGATTTAATCAGTTCCTTGGAGTTTTGCACACCACGCTGCACTCGTTTGCTACTGCTAAGGTCCTCAGAAGTTTGTCTTAGTGGGTCAATCAAGTCGTCTGCGTCACTGTTTTGTAGATGGGATTCTTTCGTGATTGGAGTCGTTTCTGTAGGTCTGTCAGTAGTTATCGAAGTATAGTTCGAGTTCGTTTCATGAAAAGTGTGGGTATCTCGGAATTCTGGTAAGTCTGTATCATTGGAGTGCGGTTCGGTTTCTGTATCCGAAAGTATTTCGTGACTTGTCTCTGTCGTTGTTGTGTTGCCATCCACGGCACTGCGTAGCTCAATTGGGACATTGTTTATAATCACTGTCCGCTTTGGTGTAGTTCCTCCTGGTTTTCTAGTGATCAAGTTCTTAATATTTATAGTTATTTTGGGTGATTTGTCTAGCTTATTGTTTATTCCGGTGACAGGTATCTTGCGAGTAGGCGTCACATTTCTATTGTTGTTGATGTTTGTCTTCGTCGTGGTCAGAGTCTTTCGTTTTAGGTCTAGTTTGTCGTTAATTTTGGTACCATTTTTTGGTCGCTGAAAGCCCGTAGCTGAGTTTGGACTAAAGTCTACATGAGGCTGGCTAGGCTTCACGCGGTTTGAAAAGCCCGCCTTGTCTTCCTTCAGATTTGTCGTAAAACTCATTTCATTTTGGGACAGCTCCGGTTGTACGATGTTAAAAATATGATCGGGTTGATGCTTGGCCGCTAAAAACGGATCTTGCTCTAGCCAAGGACTAAGATCAATAGATCCCAGAATGCCAGTGCCGCAGTTCTGACGTTCGTTGTCTGTAAACTCAGCAGGAATGAAAATATGTGGCTGGAATGTGCCCCCACCCACTGCACGGCATAAAACTTGCGCTAGCGATACTCTTCTTAGCGAATGTATCTGCGCTGGTGTGAATGAGCTCTCAAAGCCGCCATTCTCGTACCAGAACCTATCACCGCGACGCGAGTTACTGAACTGCTGAGCTATGATGCAGGCAAAAGTAGGACCAACAAGACCACCAACTACGGGCCTTTCCGCAATACCACCGACAAATAGATCGATATCGTGAACGCTACGGTAGGCGTGGCCAATTCGTTTGGCCGACTCTGGACCCACTACATTGGCTATGACAGAGATAAGAAAGAGAAGTATAAGTATGCTGAACGACCCACTAAGGCACAACATTACCAAATTCATCCCAGCTTTGAATAGGACTCAGTCCACAAGGGACACGCCACGAGGTGTACGGAGCTAGGCCATGATCCCGCCCACGCTGAATATTGATAGCGGCCAAGTCTAGGCCAAAGGGAAAGCCTGGTGTCTGAAACAGATGGTTGGTCAGCTCTGGCGTTATAAACTCGTCGCGTTTGAGCGCGCGCTGCGAAGCCATTCCTCGGAGCAGACGATGCAGTGAGCCAGCAGTACCAATGTCACCGTTCTGAAACTCCTTATGCAAACTGACATCTAGAAATACGGTAAGCATGGTACAGCATCCTGTATGATTGGCATTTAAGAAGATCGCTTAAACTTACTGTTGTTGATAACATTGTGATGGCGGTCGCATCTCATATAGGAATTCTGCACCAGTGAGTGACCAAATCGAAAGGCTGCTGAAGAGAACGCGTTGGCTACGGTGGGATTGACTTTCGGGTCATAGCCCTCGTAGAAACCGGTGCTCAGAAGCTCCAAATCGAACAGTTTACACACTTCTTTGCCCAGTATCACCGGTAGGAACTCTCTATATGTGATGTGTTGAAACATAGCACCCACAATTCGTCGCGTTTCCTGATAGATCTTCTCGTCGCTCCAGTGAGGATTCAGCTCACTCAACTCTAAGGCAATGCGATTGTGCTCGCCGACCCACACATGATGCATGGCCAGCAGACCAGGCTGTTCGCCGCTACGTCCGTCACCGGATCTGATGCATTGTGTCGCGATAGCGCCGCGCTGGCAAACATCATCAGCCGGATTGCCACGGCCATAGATCAGTTGGCCATTACGAAATATACGTGCGTTGTCCGAGGACTTGGCACTGTTTGAGTAAATGGGCGAAGCATCAATATAGGACGTTGCTTGATTGGTTTGCTCACGCCAGGATAGTACACAGTCGCGACGCTGCGCAGGGGCCGAACGCAAAAACTCCAAGCAGCGAACCTTGAGTGGCGACAGCCATGGATCATCCAGTGGCACCTTGATTGGAAAGCACGATGGATGAAAGTCCTTGCCGCCACAGCAACTGGGTATAGAGCCGTTGATGGACCTGTTCGAAAGTAAAATGTTTAGTTAACCGGATTATAAATCGGTAGCTTTTCTTACCGTGGTTGTGCAGTCGACGTCATGTCGTGATCCAGTAGCTGGCCCCACTGCGCTATCATGAGAGTCAGTGGGGCTTCGCCTTCGCGTGCACCATGCACCAGCAAGCTGACAAAACGCGAGGAGGACAAAGTGCTGCCATCTGTCGAGCTGCGAACACTGTCAACTCCATCGCCGTACTCTGGTGGCAGGAAGCGATTAAAGGGCATCTGTGCAGCCCCCCAGCGTGGTCTCCGTTTGTTGTTGCATGTTCCGTCGTGCGTTCGATAGCGTTCCGAGGCTGGCATACAAGGCGGCGGATCACGAACAGGGCATAGCCCCTCCAGCGCCGTACGGCGCAACGAGATCTTGTGGGCATGCGATTGGCGCGCTAGCTCATCGATGTGCTGGAAGCTGGGAGGAGACAATACTTTTGGTTAGCTCATCCTAATCCTGCCTATGTCTATATCGTCGACATGGCTGCGTTCAAACTTTGTTTTCAAGTGCTGTCTACAAACGTTAGCGGCATCTATTTATAAAACGTTCAAGTTGCACGAAGTTGGGAGCCACATGGCCAACACAGATCCAAACGAGTTCGTCGCATTGCTGCCGGTGTTGAGATGCGAGATCCACCGACAAATTAAAGCAATTTGCGTTTTCAGTGTTATATTTGTAAATATGTATATACACATATATATATGTATGTATAGGTATGTGGTGGGAAAACGCATAAAACATCACAACGTGAGCAGCTGACTTGACTTTAGCCGCTTTGGCTTTCCATTTACCTGCAGGTTTTTACTCTTTCGCTGGGTATAATTAATTTATCATGAAAACTACTCTGGTCAATAGAAAGTCCTAACAATACATGAGACTGTAATTAAAGGTTTTAATGGAAAGGGTTGAAAATATGGTTGAGTTTATATTTATCAGTAGCACATCTCATGAAAGAAAAATTGTACAGAAGAAAGTACAAAAGTCGAAAACCCCTTTTAGAGCTTGTTAAAGCTCGTGTTAATTTGTATATTTTTAATTATTTATTTATTGATTTTCAATCTTTTTGCGGAAGCATTATCTAACTGTTATTTTCTCTTAGCATTCATATTTTTAATTAAAACTTCGTATTAAAGCACATTCTCAATTTAATGCATTGCCATTATGTCATTATCATCCTGAAAAGGATAATGAATATAAAAAAAGTCAGATACCGGTCTCAAGCTGACGCTTCGACACTCCATCTAACAAGTTTTTTTGATCTTACTGCATTATAATATTTTGTCTTATACCATTTTTAGAAAATTAAGCTATCTACAGATGGTGATCAAAATTCAAGATTGAAGGGTATTAGAAAGTCAACGAGTTGATTGCACTTTGTGCGGTGAAAGTGGAAAATGCCTGATCTCATTTGTTGTACTTATCGGATCTCGGTTTTCTGGTTTTTCATTTAACTACTCATTTTAATACCTATAAAAGCACTCAACGCCCTTTACCTTAGACAACGAGGCGTATGCGCAATCTTTGTCTACACACGAATACACAGCTGTAGAGCGCAGCCGCAGCCGCGCCGTTCAATGAACTCAGCAGACAAAAACAAAAAAAAATGCTTTTTTATATATATATATAATGTATACACATATATACATATTTATTTGTGTGTACATAAGGTTTCGTACTGCTGGGTGCTTGAGGCCGAATTCGTGCGGCGCTTGGCGCTTGTAGAAAACGAAAGTCGCGTCTTGTAGCTTTTATTTATTTATTTGTGTTTGTATCTTTCTTTGGCATATAAGTCGCCGGTGAATTTTGTTGTTCGGTATGGATTTTTTGTTGTCGCAGTTTGATGTAATCATATTGCGAATGCTCAGACTGCGACTTATTGAAAGACCAAGGCAGAGTTGGAGACGAAGAGTGTCAATGGGAAAGCGTCAAGCGTTTTTCACCATATTATTTCTAAGGTTTGATGTCGCTGTCCATAAACATTCATGCACACATATAATATATAATTACAATCGTTCACATTCACTCGCTTTCTTCTAATTTGGCTAAATGCTGCTTTTGGCAATATTAATGAGCGCTAACGCTTGGTCACATCATCGATGAAGGCAGTGACTTTTAATAAAAGCCACCGCATCAAATATTTCGTAATTTAATTTTGGGCAATCAGCAAGCTAAACAAACAAACTAAGTAACTAACGAGGATGCTCGACTAGCAGATACCCTTAGCTAGGACTACATTCTTAATTTTATTTATTTATCAGTCTTTCTTTAAACTTGATTTATATTTCATGAATAACTTTTATTAAGAAAAGGGGTATCAAATTGATGCTTATTTATTATGTCTGCAGGGTAGGAAAAAACGAAAGAGCTGGGACGAACCTTTAAGAGCTGTGGCGCCTTCGTCTCGGATTGTTATTGTTGTCAGCTCATTGGGCACCGCAGTTGATTGCATTGATTACATAAAAGTATTTGGGCAGCTTTGGCTCATTGCACCTGCACTTATATGCGAGCGGGTGTGTGTGCTTATGTTTTGTAATTGTGACTGTCTTTGAGTGAAAGTTCTGTTTTAGCTGTGCTTAATGCTGGTTATGTGTGGAAAATTGCACGGATTTTTTCAGAGGCAAGCCGAAGCCGAACTCGAATTCAAACTCGTTGTGAAAAGTGAAAACTTGCAAACTGGAAAAACTACACTGCTGAGGTGGCTGCTCGACTGCTGTTTCCGCTGCCTGGCCAAAGGGGTCATTTACTTTTGCACTGCCCAACTTTACTCAGCTCAGCTCAGCCCAGCACAGCCCAGCACAGTCCAGCCAGCGGGCAAATTTAATTTACCTTCAGCTATCATACAATTTGGCTTAACTTAAATGGCCTGGCGTGGTCCAGACCATGACGGCTGCTGATGCTGGCTTGCAATTATGTGCCATTTCAATGTCAAAGTGAAAGTTTACTCTCAGCAGTCGCGGCAACCATCGTTGACTGTCGTTTTAGATATGATTTTACGGGTGTCGCTACTGCTCCCGCTCCCACTCCTGCTTCCATACCGCTACTGGTCACATTTTGGAGCACTTTTGTCCGCGCACTTCGACTTCAACTCATGAGCAAAGGGTGTCATGGAGTCGTAGAACTCGTTAATCAAGCGAGAAAGTTACCGCTGCTTTGGAATGGGGGTGGCATCGGTATGCAGGAGCGTCCCCGTTTAAATTGTCAAATTATGGGTACGTATTATTATTAGCTTTGTTTTCTTTCAATTAACTTCGGGTGCGGCAACTTTTGCTATTTGCGGGGCTGGTTAGATAAAAAAATGAATGTAAAAGAAACAATAATATTCTTCACTAGAATTGAAATTTGAATATTTCGTCTTATGAATCTTATATAACCTGCATTTTCACTAAAAAACACTAGATTTGTTGCAAGCTGATGCCAGAATACTGGAGCACAGCTTGATCGTAAATTATGCGCCTTTGGCAATGACTTTGCTGATGGTATATCAAAGCTATACGAAAATGTTTGTGGTTGATAAAATCACTCACCCACCCGTTCTGTTGGCTGGCCAGAGGACTTACTTTTGGCGAAAGGCTTTTGTGGCTTCGATGGTTGCATAGGCGGCCATCTCCCGTTGCTCTGACTCTGCATTGGGCGCGTTGAAACGCGAGAGTAGGGCGGCTGGATGGTTGTCCTGCAGCGTTTGACCTTCAAAAGAAAAAAGTTACAAATGTGGTTTCAGCAATAAAAAACCAATCGCACACCATTAAGCAGCATTTGTGGTTGTATTCTGCCATACAGCTCGGCCATGGCATTGAGTCCTTGCTGAACGCTCTGCTGCAACGCCACATCCATCAGAGTGGGTCGACGGGAGCGCGTATTCCTCTGGCTCTGCTGGAATGTCAGTTCTGTTGGCAACGTTAATGGCCGAGGTAGCTCTTGGGTGGGCGGCTTGCTACTAGCATACCCTACTGGCTCCGGCTTCTGATCATGCCCCCAACCCGCGTCTGACCACAGCAGCAGAGTCAACAGCGACAAACGCAGCATAACAACTTTGTGTCTCATGTGGAAAGTTCAACCAATGCCCAGGAGCTGATAAACTGTAAAAACACATCAAAGTTCATAAGCTGCCTGCAAAGTTCGAATATGAGCTGTGTCATAAGACCTATTTGATGGCATACCCAGGGGGCAGCTTCACTAAAGCTAATTATTGCAACTCTTAATTCATTAAAATGTGTTCCTTTATAGACCCATCCACTACGTAGTAGCTATGTTTGGTTGCGCAAGTGAAAAAAGTGAAAAAAGTATAAATATTTAAAAAAATAAACAAATGGAATGGAAAAGGGTTATATTAGTGTTTATGTCATGGGAAATGGGAAGCTCTCCGACGCAATTAACTATATATATATATATATATATTTTAGCCATTTCCGTGCGTCAATCTTTTCTTACCATGCGTCTATCTCGCTATCGCTCGGAGCTTGTAAGAACTAGCTTCATCGTATCTCGCATAATAAATACAGATCCAAAGTATTTCATTTCATTGATAACTTTTTGTGAAAAACAAATTTTACGAGGCATAGCCGAGTGCTTTGGTATTTTCACATGTTCGGTTTCCATATTATATGTGCCTAAAGATCGAACAACAAACCCCAATGTTGTAGAAGATAGGATTAGGGAAAGGGGAACATGCTGCAGGCATGTGCTTTTATGTATAAATAAAAGCTTGAATACTTGTGGCGGCTGCTTGAGGGTTTCTCCCAATCTTGACTGGAACATTCTTACTTGTTAATTATGGCTAATTATTGGAATCTGTGGAATGTTGTACATATACATTTCTTTAACATTAATTATTCAAAGGGTACATGTAAATCTGAAATCTGTCAATTTGTTATTCGTTATTAGACTGTAGGGGGGAAACTAAAACTTACACACATCAGGGTTAAATTAACCTGACCTTGTTTGAAGATTTAGATGCAAGTCATGGAAAATTTTTAAACAACATTTTTATACCCTGTACTCATTTCAAGCTGGGTGAAGTGGCTTCCATAAACTAAAATATCTAGCCATATTTGCCTGTTTAAACGCGTCGATTTCAGAGACTAATAGAGCTATAAGAAATATAATTGTAAGCGAAGGAGCTTTTTTTTTAATATTTTCTTTTTGCATTACAGGGCCCCTAATATTGATAAAAAGACTATCATTTGGGTATCTTACACCTTCTCATTTTAATAGGAATATAATTTTAAAACAATCCGAAAATAATTTCAACAATTTTAAAAATACATCCTACATAATGTAAAAAAAGCAAAGAGTGCATGTTGCGAAGGCAGGTAAATGGTATCTATTAGTCGGGCACTCTCGACTATTTATTATAATTTTCTCTGGATAAAGTAGAAAAAACTAAATTGTATCAATCAACGCGGAAATTAACTTTAATTACGGACGGAGTTGCGTCGCGGATCGCCAATGTAATGCCGATTGTTGTTGTTGTTGTTGTTGATGTTGTTACTGTGCCAGATTGCATCAACGCTGAAAAATGTGCCATAATCAGGGAATGCAAGCCGATGTTTGATTTAAATTTATTTATTTAGAAATTATGTGCAGCCGGCGGCAAAGTAAAAGTTGTCATTAAATGTTATGTGATGTAATTATTTGTTTGGTTGGCTCGAGGTCCGTGTGATTTTTTTTATTCTTCCTTTTTTATACGATCGTTTTCGCTATCTCTATATTCTGCATCATTTCACACTTTTCCCGCACTTTTGTTGGCTCTGGCCGAGTGATTTTGTGCTATGGCGGGCAAAGCTAAGCATTTTTCTCTGCCGTTTTCTTTGTATCTTTTAATGTAATACCACCAGATTATATGCTTCACTGGACGTATAACAGGCATTAAGAGTGGCGGTTCTCTGCATAATATAAACATATTAACTGCAATTCATTCGAATTGTGTGCATGCGCCTAACTCGTAATGTTAATAGTTGCTGCATCTACTTCTGTTCACTGTTCATTACCCAGCTGCATGCAGAGGTGGCTACTGAAGTTGATGAAAGGGGGTGGACTTTAAGATCTCATCTTTGGAACGTAAATCCTCTGACAATGTGAAAGTGCACATATATATGTAGACACATGTGTGATATATGTGTGATATAACTAACTAATGAAAGATACGGAAATTTTACTTTTATTGCAATGGTAAAGAGGTAATCTGCATTTAGAATAAGTTAAGAAAAGCAATGTTAACGAAATATTGCACTTATTAAAGTAGTACTTTAGTTTAGTAATATAAATGTATAACACACAAATCGGGATCAAATTGAATATAAAATGTTCTATCCCCACCTAAGCTTTATCATCGCCGTCTTTAGGAATACACTTTGGCCGTGCATAATAATTAATATAGGTATTTTTTTAATTTTCGTGCACAAATTATGCAATTATGCACTTGCATAAGGCACTTCTTTGTCTATGCCCCTGCGCCGACCTGCCGGCGGAGCCGGGCCTTGCAATAGTTGCAGCCAGGAAATCGTTCGTATAGAGAAATTTCCAGGTCGGCGTCAAAACTTTTTGAAAATGCTTAGGACACGCTCACTTAGCCAACAGTGATAAGTATATATTTTAACAAAACGGAAATTGATATACCTTTAGTTCAGTTGGCAGCCAAATTGATTCACTCCTGCTGCAATTGATAAAGTAGCAGGAAATGTGCTCGATCACTTTTGAGGGTCTTGTGTCATGAATAGGTGACAGGTATTCACTGTTGCAATGCTTACGTTAATGTTAAAGTTATTGTTAATGCTAGCTTTAAGGTGAGTGATAAGTCAAAGCGTTTCTTCCTGTTCCTCTTCCTGACACGGTTTCACTTTTTAATACTGAGAGCCGCACAAAATAGAAACTTTTTCGCGTTTGTATCTTTGATCGCCGTAAACCGAACTAAATCGATTCTCACCTTACAGCTACCATTAGAAGCCAAAAAGACGCAGACGCGGCGACACACTGGAGCCAGAAACAGAGCCGCAGCCAGAGGTAGAGCCAGAGTTGGAGCCAAGCCGATGCCACAACTTCCATGAGACGCGGCATTGCTCACCAAAAAAAAAAAAACATATATATATCAACGTCAAGAGTTCCAGGCGAGCGACCAGTTCTCGCTGTTGAATGCTGCTGGTACTGCTGCGGGCATCTCGTAGTAGCAGTTTTTTTCACTCTTCTACATATTTATTATTTATTTTCAGTTTGGCGCTTATCGTTGCCGCCGTCACCTCAACCATCAGCGCCAATACGAATTTGTTGTATATATTGAGAGATAAAATAGCCGGCGGCTGCAAAAATGTCTTACTACATGGTGGGCAACTTCATTGATCGTCATCAATGCGCGGGCCACTCGCCACTCGTATCAAATAATTCCGGGCTCAGCTTCAAGCTCCGGGCACGGGCCTGGGGTCGACCTCAGCAGCCCACTCGAGAGCTTGTCTGCATCACACTCTGCTTATCTTCCGCCTCGTCGGGCTGCTTTCAATTAGAAGAGAAAGTTCTCGCTACGAAAAAGCGAAAAGCTCAATACACAAAAACACACAAACAAATATTTCACCCGGGGGCAATGATGCTTTTACTCTAAGCTATCGCCCCACCCAAACGAGTTGAGAATAGCGAAAATATCTTAAAAATTGCACCTCATAAATTAAGTAGTTGATTTATTACTGTTGAAACGGTTACTCACTTTCAGCTCGACTGTCACAGAAGCTGACAGTCACTGATCAAACGAGAGCCTAAGTTTGCCAGAGATGCAGCAGACCCAAAGTGTGCATTGACATGACATTGAACAAGCTAAAGTTTTGTTGTTGATACCAATAATAACACCATTTCTAGAGCAACATCTATCGAGGATAAGTTAACGAAAGCTAAAACATACTGATTGTCTGAATGGCTGACTGAATTCAAAAACAACAGAACAGAACGTGCAGACGTAACGTCATGGGCATTTGTGGTATGGCATCAGAATTATTACAATTTTCTTGTATTTTTTTGTTTTAAACTAAAATTCTGTCATATGTATCCATTAGCCAGTTGCCAATACATCGATTAAGTAGCTCGGTGCATTGAGTTTGAAACATGGGGCTTAATTATATGAATGAAAGTACATCTGAGCCCCGAGAGCTATAAGATCTAGAGATTGAGAGATGAAGGTGTATACTTACGTGCTAGTCTAGTAGGGACACAGAAGTTTATTTGGCTGTTCAAGCCAGAGGAGAAGCCTCCACTCGTGATTATTTAATGAATAAATATTACACAAAGCAACATTCTACTGCAATCAGAATCCCAGAATCCCATCAGAATCACAATAATGGTTTTCTATTTTGACTCAACTCCGTCTCAACGAATCGAATATTGTGGCGACTTGACACATGACATATCAAACTCCTGCTGGTCGAACTTAAGTTTATAATCAAAACCAATTACAGGTGAAGTGAATTCAAGGTTGTTGTTTGCAGATCTACACTTCACGAGCCCATGCTAGGATGTTGCAATAGTAAAGCTGCATAAGGGTTGTAGGAAAAGCGGATAGTTTGGAAATCACTCTATAGTTCTTCCTTTTTTATGGAGCTTTATGATAAATGATTATTTTTATATATATAAGATTAAGTGTTTAAAGACAACATAAGATGTTTTAAAATAGATTCAAAAGTGCTGCCCGCTGAACATATTGACTTGAGTATGTTTAGATCGTTGTGTAGCTAACTTTAATTAATATGGAGTTCGACCTCTGATGTGGATATGGCAGATTTGTATTATGCCTAGAGTAGATGTGGGTAGTTTCGAAAAAGTCATCGAGTAGAGCGGCAATACCTGGCCCAGTCTTCGCAATCTCATCTGCTAAGTTTAGTTTAGAGCTAAGAAAATTAAAAATTATCTTAGGGTTATATGAAAACTGATGCCGCCATTGTCGAGGTTTGTCCTTATAACATTTGAAATTTTGCACAGAAAAGATTAATTCCATTTTGAAGAGCTTATAATTCTTTAAATGGATTACGATAGGAGAACTTATGTAGGCCGTCAATAAATATATATGACCTAGAGGAGAAGAGAATGGTTCAATCCATTGAACAGAACAACCTAGAGATGATTTGGTGGTCTTATCTTAATAAGTTCCGATGAAAAAATAGATTCAACAGCTATGAGTTCAGATCAGATCCTTAAAAAACGATCAGATATGCGATCTGATGCACCTGCAAATTGCTATCAATCTCCGTATACGAGTCGCAATTAAAGTGCTAAGCATCTCCCGCTAGGCCAGTGCGATAGGTGTATTTTGAAAACAACAGTTTTCACATAGCTAACATTCTTTACTGTACCAAAGGCATCGAAGAATAGAAAAGATTGTATTCATTCCACATTCAAGATTCCACTCGGCAGGGTGGATTTTTCACAACCAGTAATCAGTTTTTTCCAAGAAGGATGGATTTTGATATGCTAATATATTTCTTTCACCCATTTCCAGCCTGTAGAAAATGAATATGTATCTAAAATCGATTTTTAAAATTTGCAATTTACATATTATTTTCGTAATGTCAGTTTTAGCTGATCGGATTCTGTGAAATGTGTGAAAGACGTATCAAATTAATTCCAGACAGATCTTGGAAAATATGTCAACATCTATTTTGAACATACACTAAACGGCTTAAAATCTTAATAAATACATATTTTTTGAAAACAGAAGTTGTAAATTGAAGGGGTAAATAAATTAAATTGTTTCTGATTTAATTATAAATATCGATAAAGAATTCATTGTATCTAGTCATTAATGCTCAACAAAAGTATTGGGGTGGCATGCCAAAGTTTAATTACTGTCATGAAAAAAAATTGTTAAAGATAAGCGCAGAATACTTGAAATGACACCAATATATTACATATGTATATAGCTTTAATTATAAGGAATTCCATAAGCCATCGATCATTGCTGATTGTATCTGAATTGAGCAAGGCTCCGTCTAGCGAGAGGTGCACAGACCGTTCCAGCTACAAATGTGTTACGTATACATATCTTAAATTAAGTATACGTAAGCAAATGAATTTGCATGACAATAGCCACGCACATGGGCAATTGGATTCAATTAAACTGAGTGCGCAGTTCGGCAAGAAAGAGGGAAAGGAAAAACAAGAGCTAAACAATACAAACGACAAACTTTGATCCACGAAAAACGATGCACGGTGAGCGCAGAGAATGCGAGAAGCAAGAAGCGAGAAGCGAAAAGCAAGAAGCGGGCTACGTAGGCGTCAACCCGAAACGAAATGGAATGTTGCAGACGTTGATGATGATTGTGACGTACTGGCGAGAGGCAGACGCGGAGGTCGGCACCAATTGGGGGCTGACTGGGTCACTGTTACGAGCG
Organism: Drosophila novamexicana; assembly: GCF_003285875.2. Taxonomy (NCBI): domain Eukaryota; kingdom Metazoa; phylum Arthropoda; class Insecta; order Diptera; family Drosophilidae; genus Drosophila; species Drosophila novamexicana. Next base: position 635,351 of record NW_020824809.1, on the reverse strand, counting down.
TAAGAATAGGCATGCGCTCAGCACACTCACACAGTCATGTAAGAGAGAGAGCACACGGCTATCGACGGCACGCAGTTGAGGTTAGAATCGAGTCATACTTGGTTAGAAGAGTGACGCAGCGTGAGAGCGACTACAGCGTTGGACAAAGAATCGTGTGCTTTTGCATTTGACAGATTCAGACTTCGCTTTCATTTCGTTCAGTTTTACTTCTCTATTGCTGCATTGTAATTCAAAATTTATGCTTTCTTATATACGTATTTTTTTCTTTCGCTGGTCTTTTACTTTCACACGCAGGCAAAAAAGGTTAAGAGCAGCCACAATGACAATGAAAACGACAACGACAATGACAACGCCCACGATTGTATTTACGCCCAAACTTGTTGGTGATAAGTTTTTTCCTTTTTTCTTTTTTTTTTTGTTGCCTTTTCTACCTTTACCCTTATTGTGGAGCTTAATTGAATTTTGAAATGTCTTAAGAAGCTGTACGTAAAATTTGTTGATTAAAAATTTGAGATTTTATTTGCATTTATTGTATGTTAATTTAGGTTTAACATATTTGTATATAGTAAAATTAAAGTTAGGTATAATAAATATAATGTACATATGTATGTTTATATGCAGACACTTGCCGAGCTCTTGTTAACGCTTTACTCGTTTCTTGGATCATCAATTAAAACAGTATTTAGTTTATTATATCTTTTTCGGTTTTTTTTTCTTTCGTTTTGTATTTCTTGCAACTTATTTCAAATTTTTCGTAGGGAGGAACGATGTTAGTTGCATTTGAAACATAATGAATTGAACGAAATATCAATTTTACAAGGTTTAATATGTTTGGTAGAAATATGTCTGTGCGTGTATACGTGCTTTGCATCTTGTAACAGCTGCGACTTTGGCTTCGGTCTGGAAATCTCCAGAAGCGGCCCCTAAATTTACAAACAGCAATTCGGATTATTTGTGCAAAATGTGTCGCGTTTAAATGTAACATAAACTTAAAATTATGCATTATGTAGGGGTGTGTGAGTGTGTGTTTAGGGTATATGTAGCTAAAGTATTGCACTATATAGTACTATGTATGTATAAATATGATAAACAATTTACATAAATTTTATATCAAAATTTAATTTTTTCTTATATACTTAAGAGTTACACCCAAAAGCCTTTTTAAAAAAATAGCTTGAAAAACTTTAGGAAATTGAGCAAACATTATTTAGACAAAGAAAACCCACAGTTCAACTATCTGTAACTGGCAACTGGATACGCCATGGAATATATAGGGAAAAAGTGTTGCAAAACAGGAACATTTTAGTATTTTATAAAGAGAGATAGAGAAAGATAGAATTAGAGACAGATACAAATACAGATGCAGATAAAGTGGGACGGAGCGAATATATTAAGTGTGCAGTAGAACTGCATTAGACGTTCTATGTGATATATAGATTGAGGATACGGATATTGGTGCCGTTCTTATTCGCGATAAAATCATTTTTACAATACGGAATGTGATTCTTGGCTTATTGTAATTCATTCCACCTCTTTCTGCACACTCGCTTAACAATCGCATTGTCCCTTAAACACTTTTAAGCCTCTAACATGACCCCTGGGCTGGGCTGGAGCCCCTGGCGGGCAGACAGCTATCAAAATTCAAATCACAAATTGAATATATCCTGGCTTGGCAATGGCCGCAGCCAACTTTCCAACTTCCGCACAGCACTCGATTCACTCAAGTCTACTCCCGGCTACCTGCCAGGCGGACATGGCATTAGCCACGCCCAGCCACCAGCGCCCGCACATCCGCCCGCCTTTATTGACGTCGATCGCCGGCGCGGGCAGCCGCATGCCGGGACTGTTGTTGCTCCTTGTCGCGCAGCTCCTTGATTGCGCCCACCGTGCCGAACATTACCTTGGCCGTCAGCTGCGTGTGATGCGAGGCGCTGGTTTTGCTGCTGGAATTTGCGTTGGCGTCCCGATCCAGGCCCGCGTTTGCATTGGCGTAGGCATTCGTATAGGACACGTAATTGTTGTTTAAATCGCGACCGCAGCTGCACTGATGCGACATGTTGCACGTGTTCTAGTTATAGAATCGACTGATCGATCGATCACTGGCGACGACCTAAGATCTGGATGTCTGGATGTGGACTTCTTCTGCTTATTCGCTGCCAGCTAACCAGCTGAACTCGCCGTATTAAATAGCCTTTGCCCAGTCAGAGTCAAACTCTTGCAGCAGTTGATCAGCTCTCTGTGTGTGTGGGTTGCTTGGTGATCGCGCGTGTGCACGAAACAAAACTCAAAGTAAAGTCGTTTCAGCTCCTCGTCGTCGTCGTCGTCCGATAGTCGCTCACACTTTCACAGACTCACTAGAACTAATTTCGAAAAACTGTGGTGTTGTTTTTGTGGCGTTACCAGCCAGCCAGCCAGCCAGAGCCACAGCCACAGCTGCGACGACAGCGCCGCTGTCTGCGGCGTCGACGACGACGACGACGACGACGATGACGATGAGCGTTGAGTATCAAAGAGAGCGGACGAGAGCGTGAGTAGAGCCCGAGCGTCAACCCAAGCGTCAACTGAGCGCGCGTGAGCCACATGGGAGCCAACTGAGTGCCAAAATAAAAAATAAAAAGAAAAAGAAAAAAAATAAAATAAAAACTCGCTGCTGCTGCGATCGCTGTTGTTGTTGTTGCTGCTATTGCTGCTGCTGATGGTGGGCGCAGTGAAATGATAAATTTCTCTACACTTTGCAGTCCATCTACATTGGTCAACATCCACGCAAATCGGTAATAAATATTTTTTCGCGAATTTCAGGATGAAAAGTTCAGACTATTTGGATTACGATAAAATGAATGACAAAGTAGTTAATTTTGAACAAAAGTGAGAAAACTATATAGATTAACATTTGTTGTTCCCCTAACATTTCTCGAATTTGTCAGCATGCTTTTTCGCTGCTTTATATATTGCATACATATTGCAGAAATTACCCATCAATGTTACCGCTTTATCCTTTGTAAATAATAACACATGAAATAAATAAATATGAAAGTAACCAAATGTCGCTAAACAATTATATGATCATGTTTTTCATATACCCGTTGACAACCTTTTCCCTCATTTGCAGGTTGAATAAATGGATGGAAAATGAAAATAATCAAGAAAGTTTAATAAAACTTTTAAACTTTGCCGGAGACTGCGCAATGGGTTTTTATTTTGACGAAGAACGAAATAATTGATGCAGTGTGCGACGTTGGAGATCGCGGATTGGGATGCTGCTGCAGCGATGATGACGTTGGCGTTCACAACGACGACGACGACGACGACGTCGGCGACGATGGCAGCGGCTTGTTAAGCTTTAGCCGTGAGCTGCGCGCGAGAGCTTTCTTGATTGCAGCGTAGTTTCTAATGGCCGATTCCCGCTGATGCCCATTCCCTGCCCCCTCCAGTTTAGCATGTAATTTGTGAAGCCTGCGTCGACGCTGAGCTTGTGTAATCTTTTCGTAGTCGTCGTCGTCGTCGTCGTCGTCGACGTTGTGGTCTTCGTTGTTTTTACGAGCGACAGAAAATTGTGTTGTATTTTTGCTTTTTATTCAATTTTGTTTATAACATTTTGCGAATTCCAAGCGCACGTTACACACAACAAAAGCAACAATTACGGCAATACCACAGTAAACTATAAGTGCACGCGCATGAGTTTGTATCAGGTGAAAATCAGTAAGCGCTGCAGCGTCTCACCTGTTGCCTTTCATATTCATACATAGCTGTTGTTTTTATTTTTATTTTTTTGCTGGCATTCATCAGGTTTCATTCACCTTTTGGCAGCGACAGAGACAGAGAAAGAGACAGCGACAGCAGCCGCTCCAGCAGAAGCAGTCACAATATTGTAAAAATGTTTTCGAAGAAAAAACTTTTGTCTATGCGGCCGTGTCGTTTAGTTTACATAATTGGAATGCAAATAGGCAAACAAGTGCACGGCTTGAATTGCTCTGCCTGCCCTGCGGTAAGGCTGTGTTGGTTTTGTTGTTGTTGTTCTTGTTTGGACAGCTGCACCTTGCACATTGCATGCACTTGTTGAGTGCGCATACGCAGGGTGGTGCAGTCGGGCCCTTAAACGGAAATGCCACCACACCAATGTTGAACCTGACCTCATTTCCAGCAAGCAACAATTCTATGATTTGGACACAAGGCGCATTTCAAATGACATAAACAACAATTGCTACGGTGACAGCGACGCCGATGCCAACGCAGAAGCCAAAAGCGACTGCGACGCTGGCAGCAGCGCATTCGCTTTCGATCATGTGGCCATATCACTTTCCTCCATTCACAAGCCAGAGAGTGGAACTACCAGTTTTCTCCAAGAACTCCAAGTTGACCCATATATTTACAAACACACACACACACAGACACATTCACAAATATAGAGACGGCGGGTCGGTTCCAGTGGGTGGGTGGCAGCGGTGGCAGCAAGAATGCGAGAGCGCACAGAGTGGGACCGAGAGAACGTCTAACTGGTTAAAGGACAAGGAAAGAAAGAAAGACAGAAAGAGAAAAGAGAGATATACATTTTTTTAAAGATAGAGTGAGTTAATAGACGAAGAGAGACCCAGAGAGAAAAAGAGAGCACAAGAGAGCAAGAGGGAGAGTAAATGCTGGCGCTTTGAAGAGTTCGAAAAGAAAGCGAAAAAGAAATTTCAATGCAACGAAGCGTTGAATGGATAGCGCACATACATTTACACCCATATTTGTATACGCACATACATATACACATCTGCACAAGCACAGACGCTGGCGTTGGCTGCTCACCTACTTCTGGCCCAGCCATCGGCTCTGGCAGTTCTTTCCAAAAAAAGTGTGTCACTCAGAAGAAACCGGCAGCAGCGGCTGCCGCAGCCGCAATCGCAGCGCCGCACGAAAGAGAGGCCAGCAGCATTCTTTGCTGACTTTCTGCCTCACACAGCTAATATGTTTACAATTACACAAGTATACACACATACACACACGCTCACGCATTCAGATGCAAATTCAAGTGTAAGTATCTGTGCTTGTACACATGTAAATATGTAAGTACATGTAAATATCGCCTTTGGAGTTATAATTATAAATGCGAACACATTTAAGCATATCAATACCTATACATATTCATGTATGTGGCGTGCGTGTATATGAGCATCGATGCTGACTTTTAGCTCATGTTGTTGCTGTTGTTGTTGTTGTTCTTTTTAATATCTAACGCCACATAAGTTCATCTGGATCTCAAGTGCATTTTGTACAGCGCTGGCTTTTTCTCATGCGCCGAATCAATTAAAATCCAACAAAACTTGTTGTGGGAAAAATCGCCGAAAACCTGCATAAGAATCGTGATTTTATTTATTTTTTTGTCATCGTTCAAGTACTAAAAATGTTTTCTTTGACGTTTATTTTTCTGCTTATGCATTTTCGGTGGGAAGTTAAAACAGGTGTGTGTGTGTGTGTGTGTGTGTGTTTGTTGGATTAGGTGTGGGCCAAACTGGTTGGAAGCTAGCTGCCTGGTTGGCGCGGGTTTGTTGCCCCCACAGCCACAGCCATATCCATAGCTACAGCCAGAGTTGCAAATGATGATTTATTGCTGAACTTGTCTTCTGGAACACTAAATTGAAATTACTTGAGTTTAGGCCGCATTGGCCTGCAGCTGTTTTGGCAACAGCCGTAAGATAGTAACACACGATATCCTCGAATCGCTGACAGTCGCAGGCGTATTAGAAATACATCACAGAGCGAACATATGCCACGGGACTTGCCAAATGATTCGAATAGCGCTCGGACCACTGGGAAATTTATTAACCTGTTCCGGTGTGCAACGCTGCGACCTTTGAGATTAGCTTGCACGCTCTGAGCATTTGGCCAGGCCGCGTGCTGGATATGGATATGTTATGCCATGTTCGTCATGAGCAGTCAGATATTGGCGCTAAGATTTATGATCCGTTTGCCGTGGTGAATAATCTGTTGGGCCGGCACCTGGGCCTGCACAGGGCTGCTGATTTTGAATTGGAGCGCTGCCTGTGGGTGGCGCAGGCGTTTTCCTGCAGCGAAATACAAGCAACTGATGGCTGTCATCATTTGACGTCATTACTGCACTTGTTCTTCTTGTTGTAGCGGTTGTTGCTGTTTTTACAATTCCATTTTATTGGAAGTCATAAACACACATATTTCGCCTCGCAAATCTCAATGCAATTTCAATGTTCATCATGATTTGGGGCATTTATTTCACGCTGTGCGCTCTCTCGTCAAATGGCGCTACACATACACCCAAATGCCAATTAGCGACGACAGCTGGGGGGGGCATCAGCATCAAGACTTGTGTCCTGAGCTAGCTGGGCTAATTCCAAACTTACATCAATATTTTCTCAACATTTTGCATTAGCCAGCGATTTTTGTGTTACGTAGTTAAACTATTTACTATTAAGCGCTCAGCAGGTGGCGAATGTTGATGGCTTCTAGTTGGCAATTTGCCTTTACTGAATTGCTATTAGGAATTACCAGGATGTTTCCTTAAGTATGTAAGAAAAACAAATTGGCCAATTGCTTTTAGTTGCTGGCTATATTTGGTTGTAATATTACGATACACTGCACTCTCTACTCTATAAGTATAAAAGGATATAAAACCTTAAATATGCTTGACACTTAGAAAATATTGTTGTTTGATTAAACAGTATTATTATAGATCACAGAAATGTGGAATTGATTTATCGCCATCGTGGCTTGCCTTAAGTTTGTATTATGAAGTGCATTTTTATTCGTTGAAAAGTATTTGAATACAACTAGAAATTATTTCTACCGATTTTATAAGAATGTGAAAAATTTCAATGCAATTTTTCCTCAATATTCATGTCTTTATATCAACTCTTTACTAACCGAATGTAAAAGATAGGATGCTTACTTCAGATTTTTTTTTGGAAAATGGTATCTATAAACCCTTTTAACCAGTCAATTATAGCTTTAAGCGCATTTTCTTGGAGTTTCCTGGCAATTTACTTAAGGCGTGCTTTGGAAAATCAAGATGAAAGATTAAGTTTCCTGCGCTCCCTTTCAAGCTCATTTCCAAAGAGAAACATAGGTTATGAATGCGTCATACAGCGATTTTGGAAAAAGGCATACATTTTTTATTTTTGGTTTTTTGTAATGCATACTTAAGACTCAAATATTTGAAGCCTATTTGTAGAACTTGGAAATTTTGTTTGAAGCCAATCACACGAAACTTTTCCCAAAAAAGGGTCAGAAAGACTCAAGCAAACAAAAGATCTCTTGTAGGGGGTCCCCGATTAGGAGTTACCCTGAAACCTGCAGCCCGCTGCCCAGCTTACAAGTATGCTAGCTTTCTTCTTTAGACACATACACAATAACTGTTATATCAACACGCATACAATGCACATGCACGACCGCCTCTAATGTGCGAATTCGATGTTTTCTTTATTAGTGATAGTATTACCTTGATATGCTAACTATTTTGAAAATTAATGTAACAAGCAGAAAGAAGCATCTATGACCATATATAGGGTACTAGCGGGTATTACCCGGCCTTACCCGTCGATATTAAAATTATATTGTGTAATCATTTTCTTTTAGGCTTAGATTAGACTCCCTCAATTTGACACATAGCTTCTTGTTAAGTATATACACATCTGGTATATACTTTGCTTAAGTTTGAGCAAATTAGATAAAAGCTCAGGGTATTTGATAGTCGGCTACAATCGACGATAGCACTTTTACCAGGTTTTTATCGATATTATCTAAGGGGACCAGATATTGACAAAAAAGATAAACCTATGCTGGACCAGTTCATGCACGCAGATGATCCAGAAAAAATGTGCCATATGCTTTTAAGGAGATGTTTCCTTATGCATGTTACACAGGCTCTTCAGAAGATTTGGTACTCATTGAAATTTGATATATTTTCGAGTTTGTATTTGCGGCAGACAAATTCCTAAAATATTGGCCATGCACACGAAAGACTGCATTCGACATCCTCTAAAGATTCACGCTGAAACAAATCGCAAATAATCGTGATACTAACGTCTTTTGGAAACAGCCTTTGCCATTAAACTTATAAACTGGGGTATTGGTAAGCGTTATTATTGCAGGATTTTTGAAATTTGGGAACAGAAATTTGGTATACAAATATATAAAAAGTGTAATATAAACGATGGGATATCCTTAATGTTATGTAAAGACTACAGCACTTTCAAAGCCAATTTTGCGGCTTTCGTTTTTAGAATATTACAAATTTGATTTTCGGGCCCGCAATATTAGTATTTTTTCTCTCAGTCTCTAGGATCGGCGTGCTTCTGCAAACGTGTAGACGGACAAGACGACAGATGATAACATCACAGCTCTAGGGTGTGATCAGATTTGTCCGATTTTTAAAAGGTACTGGGTATAACAGTTTATAAAATATTTCTTCAATATATATTCTCCAAATCGAATATTTGGCCATAACCTTAAAATTCGTTAGATATTCTGTTGCTCCCGCCTGGAAGTAGGCTAAGTTATATGACATATCATGTCGTTCAAAGCTTAATCGAAGTCTTTGTTCTAATTTCAGGCAGATAACCACCCACTGTGTTTCTTATAGACCGGATGGCATTTGTAAAATGTTCAACGGTAATCGCCAAAGGCAGCCACAAGACCAGTAAGACCAGTGTCCTGACCGGGAACTTTGTAAAAAATATAAAGGCATGTTGCGTAGAATTCCATGGCGTTTCGCTTTTGAAATGTTACAGTTCCAGTTAAGGGATGCACACACACACACGCATAAACAGAGTCTGGCAAATACAAGCGGGCAAACAAATAGCATGCATGTCATTTGAACTGTCAGCTGACTGCCGCCTTCTTGAAAGCAAAGCAAAGTGAAAGCAAAAGAAAGTAAAGGAAAGTCGCTGCTAGGCAGGCTGCGAGCTCCCTGCATTTGACTAATGCGCAGCTCGGCTAGTTGACAATTTTTAATAAAATTGAGAAATAGTTGGTCACATATTTACTCCCATGTACGCAAAAACATATATGTGTGGGCGCCTCTCTAAGGCTGTATGGTGGCCGCTTCAAGCCCTAATGAGGTTGACACATGCTGTAGACTTTCTGCTCAGTCCCAACTGACTTCATTATGGCAATCCTGCTTATGGCTCTGAATTTTCAAATCATAAAATGTATTAAGGTCTTTTTCCTGTGTAGTTTCTGACATCGATCCAACCAGAAAGACAAACATGGCTAAATCAGCTCAACTTGATCAAGAACATATATACCTTATGCCTCCTTCTGCCTGTTACGTACATATGCACAAAACAATTATACACTTTTTTCTTTTCCATTTTTAATGAGTACAGGGTAACCGCGAAATAATGTTATCACGTAAATTCTTTTTGATTCGCGGTGACTTTTCGACGACTTTTTCGTGCTTTTTGGTGACAATCTAAGTAGAGAAACTGCAACAACAACGACTCTGTCAATGGGCATGTATGTATTTTGTTTTACCACTGCAATTAGCACCGGCAATTCAGCGCAGAGTCACGGCCACTTGTTACATCCTGGGAACGATGGGAACGAAGGCAACCACGGTACGGTCGGGCAACAAGGGCGCTGCGTGTTGAGAATCACTCGCAAACTCACCACACTAGCTAGCACACACACATTGTCGTCATCGGCCGCGACTGTTGCCGTTCCCGTGGGCGTTGCGCTGATAACTGCGCGCGAAGGTCCCTCGGCCTGCTCATATAAGAACGAACGCTTCAGCGGCTGTGGATTCAAAAGTTAACCGACATTTGATCTGTCAACGTGCTGTAGTACGGCAACCAAAGAACTTGCCCCAATCGGGAAAGGACCACTTCAACATTTTGGATTTGGGACGCGTTTGTGTCGAATCGCGTTCAAGTTGAGCAAAAATATCACAGAAAATTGAGTATTTAGTGTGTTTTATTTTGTAAAGCTGCGCAAATTCGCCAACAAGAGTTTACTTTATAAATGTAAGTTGGTAAATATACAATTTGTTTTTGCAATATATTGTAGATGCTTGAAAGATGAAGATAAACTAGAATTTTTGTTTTTGCCAATTTTCGAAAAAATACAGTTTTCAGTTATGCATGCGATGTTAATAATCTAAAATCTATCTCCAACGAGCTAATAAACATAAAGTTATTTCAAATTTAATCACAGCTCAAAAACCTGAATTTGTTTATTATAGACTTAGGCGTGCAAGAAAGAGTTTTGCAGAATCGAAGCTAAAGTTATTCTAGCTTGCTTTTGTTCACATAATCGGCATCCAAGTCCTCTAAATGTGTATTTGTAAAGTGAGATTGTGACATGTATTTTTAAATAATGTTTAAAACATTAAATACGACTAGTTACAAAGCATCAAAAGCCAGATTAGTTATTAAATTCCGCTTGGCAAATTTACAAGGCACAAGGTTTGAGAGCGACTGTTGCTTGCGATTAAAGTAGGCTGGTAAATATATTTGTTGTTTTTTTTTTTTTTAATTTATCTGCTATATTTTTTGAAATGCCATATATCCTCTTTAAACTTATTTGAATGATTGCGAGTTTTAAGGTTGGTGAATAATTTTATTTATTTGCTATAGTTTGTTATACTTCAGATATGTTGTGATTAGAGTTATCACTCTATTGTATAAGAGTTATCATTCAATTTATTCTATTCTTAATGTGATTAACTTTAAAATTATTTCAAAGTTGTTTTTAGAGTGACACTGTGTGAAAAATTTACAGATCAAGTTTGAAGAAAATAACGGTGTAGAATCGTTTGTTTATTTTAAATTAAGGTCACAATTTATATTTTATTTGCTATTTGGCAACTTTTTCGTTATGTAAAATTTCCAAATTTCGAACACAAATTTAATAAAGTAATAATTTAGCTTAGTTTTCTTGAAGTTTTTCTCTTAAGCACAGCAGCATTTGTTTAAGCCCTCATAAGTATGCAATGTTATTTTGTTTGTCAAATGATCTAAAGAAAAGCAACCCAAATCGAAAACAATTTTCATCGCCGGGCATATCAAAACAAATTTGATTATATGAAACGCTCGCAGCTAAAAGTGACATACGAACAAGGGATCCAATAGGTTACATGGTAGATGGAGAGCATGACAATTGAAGTCGTTCGAAATCACAAGCAAAAGAAGCCCAAAGACAAGAGACAAGCCTCAATCAAATTGCAATTAAATAAATAACGGAGAGCCCTACAAGCTATATTCAACATATTAAAAAAAAACAAATCAAAGGGCATTTGTTGATTGATGGCAAGGGATATTCATTGGAGCAACGCTGGGTGTGGGAGTATAGATGTGGGATGCCTGTTTCAGGCATATGTTTCGGTTGCTTTGAAAATAGTACACATATAGATATACATATTTTTATAAATTGACAAATTCAAAGAAAACACAATGTAATTGGGCTCCCAGCAAAAGTTGCCCCAAGCAGTTGGCCCTACCGAGCGGTTGCTTGCTCCCATCGCCCTTTCATTGGATGCCTAGTCCGTCCCGTAACCGCCATAACTTGTTGTAAAGAAGTTAGCCACTTCATTACCTGAGCATAACTTAATTAGGCAGCTTACCGAGGGAGCCGTGCCGAAGCAGCTGCCTTACCTAATTCCGCTTTCAGTTTAAAAAAGATATGCACAAATTGCGTGCCTTTCAATTGTGCACGGCTAATGTTTGCCCCATTTGCGCAGCTTCACCCGCGGCCAAGCTACGGCTTTTCTCCTCGCATGTGTGGGTTAGGTGTGTGTAGGTGTGTTTCAATGAGCAGCGTACACATGTACATATATTCTTTCAAAGACGTCAGCTGAAATTGTTTTTTGGCTTTTGCTTTGAAGCCGCTAAGCTGCACTTTGGCCCAGCTACCTTTTTAGTCAATTGGCCATGGCCAATTTGCGATGCAATGCAATTCTTGTGGCCGTGGCTGGAAAGTTTTCATCTTAATTAGAAAACAGCAAAGACCATTTTGAATTTCCGCTGCATTTTCGCTTGCGGACAATCTAATCGCCGCGGCGGATATGAGAAAGCCAGAGAAACAGGACCTGGCCCCGAGAGTTGTGACCATAAATTCATAAACAGATAATGCCGCCGTCGGCTTTGCTTATAAGGTCTTATTTGCGCCGGGCGAAAGGTTTACGGCTTGCAATAATACGGCGACAAACGAGTTTTTATTGTACAAATAGCTGTTGTGTCCGAATATGGGGCTTTACAAAAAGTTTTGCTTTGAAGATTTATGATTGCGGTGTAAATGTGCATGTCCAAGTCTGTGTTCCCGATGACGCTTGATAAAGTCCAACGAATGTGACGACTTTCCGCCTATTATCAACACAGCTGCTTTTATTGTGCGGCGTGGAAAATGCGCAGCTGCCGCTGTCACGATTGTAAATCATGGCCGGGTCGCTTCTGCCCTTGGCTGCCTCGCGGTGGCGTGGTCTGCGTAACCTGTTGCATGATTTGTTGTCGTCGCTGCTGTAGCTGTTGCATACGCCAGCTGCAATTTATGGCTGCCAGCGCAGCGATTTGCAATTTCTCACATGTAGATAGATGTCTATGCCCCAAACCGTGCGCTACTATTAGTAATGCACGCATTTTGTTTGCACATCATTATGTGTGTCGGCGCGCTTTGGGGATTTGGTGGGGCCATCAATTGGCATTGGTATTGGAAAGTAAGCCTTGTGGCGCTTTTACGCATTAAGTTGCTGTGCAAAGAAAAAGCAGCAGCGCCAGAAGGCCAAAAAGTTTAAAAGTCAGGCTAATTGAAAACTGTCCTGTCTTGGGCGGCGACCTCATTTGCCTGTGCAAACAACAAGCTTTGTTGTTGTTGTTTTTTTTTTTTGTAGAAAACTACAATAACACTTGCCGGCTTCTGCCTTGCCCACCCAATACCAAACCCCTTCAGCTGCTACGTGCGCTGAGTGCTAAGCACTTGACTTGAGCATTGCATCCTCACAGAGCAGTTGGGGCGACCAGGAAGCGGAAGTGCAGGCAGCCAATGCAAGCAGAACAATAAGATGGCGACATATTCCATTATGTCCTGTTATGTACTTTCAATTACGAGTCTTGGAACGTCACATTTACGGCAATGACAATGCCTTCTTATTGGCAGTGCCACAAAGCTGATGGCATGACTGACATGACTGACTCTGGCTCCGACCCAGACTCGGGGCGAAGTATATTTTCAGTCCGTTTATTGCCTGCTAATGGCGCCAAACTAAAGGCAGTGACAGCTGCTGGCTACTTAAATTTGCTTAAGTTCAACAGCTTGGTAGCTGGTAAACTTAATTGTCGCACCGTTCGCGGATTAAGCTGTGCATAACACGCACTCAGCAAACTTCAATGACAAGGACATTGGCATAGCAGAGCCAGAGGCCAGCGTCAGCGCGAAAGAGCAAGCTTCTTTGACGTGCCAAACCTAATATAAATGGGTTCAAGACTCTACACAAACTCCTGCGTACAGCTTGCAAGGCCAGCAAAAAAGCTGTCTGCTGCATTCTGGGCTGAAAAGTCCTTCCCCTAGCACCCGCCCACACGATGGAGGCACTGAAAAGCTGGACCACATATTTGAGCGTACCATTGCGAATTTCTGTTTATATTTTTTTCGCTTGTCGCCTGCCTGTCAGGGCGCTGAAAATTGTTGCTATTTGACATATGCCCGTATTTGTTTTTTGTATGTGCTAGAAAAATTCCTGTCGATTCTGTAGCTCACATATATATGGCGGGGTATACTAGCTGTGTGATTCAAGAAATTCGAACGCTATTATTTGAAATACTTTCAATGATTGCAGCGAATATATCAACACACCTTTTTTTATTTATATATATTTATAATTTTGTCTAAAATTGTGTTAATCAAATAAATAACTTTAAAGTAATTCAAGAACTTTTTGTGCATAACAATGTTAGTGAAGGCTAAAAGCTTTCAATCACTTGATAAATTTGTCATTTACCGAAGAGATCTCGAGCTTATGGCATTTCAATGAAAATAAAAATAAAAATATGCGTTAGGCCCAAAATAATATAAATAAAAATATGTATTTATAAAAAATATATATATTTAATTTTCATATTGCCATAAAAGGTATTGGCATTAAAAGGCAATTTATCGGTGGAAAAACTATACTTGACGATTACGAGGTCCATTTTCCTCCTTGCATATCTGTAGAGCTACAAGGGTATTAAATCTTCGGGTTGTCGAAGATAGCCGGAATTTCTTTCCATGTGACACTGCAGTCGATAAGTTTCGACTTGTTTCTATTTATTACATGCGTAGAAAATGTATTTGTAAAAACCTCTATGCCGACAGTTGTTTGGCAGCAGAAAAAATGAATTGATGCTTGAACCGCCTTTTGCACACCTTACAGATAGGGATAGAAAGCTAGAAGACACGTGCCCGTGACATGAATATTGTGCACGCCCAACTACTGCTGCTGGCGCTTTACTGCCTGGGCTACGTCTGCTGCTCTCCGGCTATCGGCCATGAGGCACGGAACCAAGTCACAAGCGATGGTGACGGCGAAGGCGACAATGATTTGCTACTGAGTGCTGGTGAAGATGCTTCAGAAAATGGAGGCGATATCGATAAGCGAGTGGAACGCTACGCCTTTGGGCTAGGTCGGCGCGCCTATATGTACACCAATGGAGGCGCCGGTATGAAACGCCTACCGGTGTACAACTTCGGACTCGGCAAACGATCACGTCCATACTCCTTTGGTCTGGGCAAGCGCAGTGACTATGATTACGACCAGGAAAACGAGATTGATTACAGGGCGCTGCCGCCTGGTTTCATGGCAGCTGCGGGTGAGTAGTCCACAATGGGCGCTCTGCTTAGGATCATTGAAAAAATTCCTTTTTCTCATTTGCAGGCAGGGCTAGTCGACAAAATAAGCGAACGACGCGCCCACAACCATTTAACTTTGGCCTGGGCAGGCGTTAAGACCGCCCACCCTAAAGAGTGCACGGCTGTCATCCCACTTCCAGTCGGATGCTAGTTGTGAGCCGCTTAAATAACTTTTAACTATTATATCAAATTGCTGTTACATGGCTCAGACTTTCACAAAAGTCAAACTTAAATAACATTCGAAAACTAATCTAAAGCTGAGAACTTGGCGTGGACTTCGTTCACTTATAAATAAAAAGTTAACTTTTAAATTTTAGTTCTTCAATTGAGGCGTTAAACTGCAGCAACATTTTAGTTTAAACTATATTATATAAATGCAAAAAATAAAATGGAAAAAATATAAAAAAAAAAATGGCGTGTGCAATTGAAATATGAACAGATATACAAAGAATATATTCAATTATATATACATATTCGATCTAATCAAATTTAAATAAATATGTTATACATGTACATTTTAATGGGGTATTATCATAAAAATATTTATTTATATGTATATGTATACTGGGCACTCTGTCCCCCACATCGAGGAGGATCAATCGTTGTAACCGAAACGCGTAAAACCAAAACATTAGTACCAAGTATATTCTATATAAGAACGTATACAATATATAACACATACTTGAATATGTATATGGAAAATTTATGTAGCAAAGTGATTATTTAAACTTAAATATATGTATTTGTTTTGTGAATATATTTCAATAAACATCAAACTTAGCACTGAAAATTGTGCAAACAAAGTTGTGACAATTCAATGAACTATTTATAAAAATGTATCGTTTATTTTTATTTCACAACTTTTAGAATACAAATTAATACATAGAAAACAAATATTAAACACGCTTATAACATTCAACTATCGATTAAAGATTTTACGATTACCCTTAAGCTAAATAATATCAATCTTTAGTTTGCACAGAATGGTGTCAAATGCAAACACTGATGATATAAACGTATAGGGTCTACCCCGTATTATACCAAAGTCTGGTTCTAGGCTGGGCAATGAACGGGGCAAGAAATTGGGCATCTGCTGTCCGTGACGACCAGTAACAGAGGCCAGCGGCTTGCGCGCATTCTGCTTCATCTTCTCCTTGCGGGCAACCAGTTTCTTTGTTTCGCGCACCATGTAAATAGCTTCCGTGTTGGTCATGTAGTTGTGAATGATCTTTATGGAGCACGAAAGGATGTGATATTAGCAAGAAACAAAAGCTAAACAACAGTTCCTAACTAACCCTTCGCTTCTTGGGGCAGTGGGCAAATACCCATATCAGCGTACACAGTGTGTTGAAGATTTCGCTGTCCTTGTCGCACCAGCGCAATAACATTTGGGCAATGGTTACCAGGCCGCCCTCCTGGAACGTGTTTACAGTAGTGCTGTTGTATCGTGCCAGATTGAGAATGATGCGACTGCATCGCTCAATCAGCTGCTTGTCAACCTCTGAGCGAATCGCCTGCGCCATTATTCCATAACAGAAGGTCGACATGAACTCCGAGCACCACATAAGCAGGTGGGGTACTGTGCGGGAGAGGCGATCTGCAAACAAATGATATTAAATATTACAACTTGGCAAAAAGCGACTGCAAAATTCATTTGGTTACCCAGCTGATTTAGTACGGCTAACGCATCCGACGCAATGAAACGACCTCGCAGAATACGCACTGAGTCCTGCACTTTAGCACGCACCGAATTGATGGCCGTCGCCTCCTGTCGAAGCTGCAAAAGACGCCGCCTTATGGCCAATAATCCAGCGTTCCTTTGCCGTCTGCGTGTGCGATAGCCACGCCAGTAGCGCTGTATAACTTTGGCTGCCCGCTTTTGACGGAGATACTCAACCATCTCGGGAGTCATTAGCGCCTGAAAACGCTTACGTGCCAAGAAGCCACGAGCACGGGACTGGAAATCCAAAGTGGAGCGTCTAAGCAGCCTGAAATGTTCCTGTTGCGCCATCATCAAACGTTTTCCACGGAACTTTTGCTGCAGATGAACCGTGATCTTACGAAGCTGCAGAAACTCTTTGCGCTTTTGGCGCATGCTGTATCTGGCGCGAAATATGCGCTGTACCCAAATAGTAACTGACAGAAGCTGCTGATACTGCGCCCTTACAGTGCGCATAGCTTGGCGGGCACGGTACCGACGTTGTACGATCAAAGCGGCCTCTCGTGCTTGCTGAAACTGATGGCGCTGTAGCCTCATGAGCAGCATTGAGCGCAGACTTCTTTGTAACAGACGAACCTTCTCTACAGTCTGCAGGAAGTGCTGGCGCTGCCAACGAGCTTTCAATGTGGCTCGCCATTTACGCTGCAAGGTTACTGAACTGTTGCGCATACGTTGATAGCCTCGCCGCACGAGTCGCATCTGCTTTAGACTACGCCACCAGATCTGAATGCGAATAGCTGCCCGCCGTTGTTGCTGATAGTTATTGCGTGCAGAAATCATGGCCAGTTTTGCTCGGTATCGTTGCTGCATTCGGACGACGAGTCCTCGCTGCTGTTCATAGGCCTGACGCTGCTGCCGCATGGATAGCTTAGCCCGATAGCGACGCTGCATATGGATTACAGCCAGATTTAGCTGTTGGTATTCGTTCTTCTGCCGACACATCGCCGTTTGAGCTCGATAGCGTCTCTGTATTGTGATGACTGCTTGACGCAGTTTCAGGTAGCCCTGCCGCTGATCTTTTCTAAGCAAGTGGTTGCGCCAGTGCATCTGCAGGCAAGAGACAGCAGCCTGAGTGCCGTGATACTTTGCTCGCTGGAAGCGCATTGCTTTATGTGCACGGAAACGACGCTGCATAAATACGGCCGCTTGGCGCAGGCGCTGGTACTGCGCGCGATGTGTCTGCATTAATTTCCGTGCTTGCCAACGCCTCTGCAGCACAAGAGTTGAATTTCTAATCTGGATAAACTCGCTACGCTGCTGACGCATCTGCATACGGGCGCGTAGTTTTCTTTGCAACAATATCGTGTAGACCTTTAGTTTATGATAGCTATGATACTGCCGACGCATCTTCAACGTTGCTCTCCAGCGTGATTGCAGGTTTATAATGCATTGACGCTCCTTGGCATAGTTACGTCGTGCTGTCAGCATTTTATGACGTGCCCGATATCGTTGCTGCAGTACCAATGTGGCGGCTTTCAGTTGCAGAAATCGTTGTTGTTGGTGGCGCATCTGGAGACGGGCGCGATAACGGATCTGTAGCAATATTGTGCACGTTTTTAGCTTTCGATAATTAGCAAGCTGTCGCCGCATCTCCAGCGTTGCTCTCCAACGGCGTTGAACGTCTATGATGCACTGAAGTTCATGTAAGTAGCTGCGACGTGTTCGAAGCATCTTTAGGCGCGCGCGATAGCGTCTTTGTAGCACCAGAGCGGACTGTCGCAGCAGCTGAAACTGATCCCGCGTGTGCTGCATCAGCCACTTGTTACGCACACTTTGCTGCACAAAGATAATGAGCTGTCGTTCACGAATAAAGGTTTCTCGTTGTTTTTTGGCCAATCGATAGGAGCGCCAACACATTTGTATGCATGCGGCGGCTGCATTCTGTTTTTGATCACGTTGAAGACGCGCTGTAAGTGCAGCAGCCAACAGTTTTCTGGAAAACATGCGACGTCGCCAAATGCGCTGCAGAAATATCGCCGATTCGCGTAAGTGGAGGAACTGTTGGCGACACAGACGGCCCTGGTGATTGGCACGCCACCAGAGCTGAATGCATACAATGCTTTGATAAACTTGATAGAGATGCTTCTGGGCAAGATAGCGACGCGTGTACTTCTGAAGAACGATGACGGCTCGAAGGCGCTCCACTCTGTACAGTTTGGCATACTTGCGCATCTGGTGGCCCCGGAAAACGGCCTGTATACGAATGGCGGCGCGTTCGCGAATGCGACGCCGAATAAAAACGTGCAGCCAGCGGCGGCGCCACCACACCTGTAAGACACGGGCGGCAGCATGAAACTTGGGCGATCGGAATTTGTAGCATAGCTGCCAAAGAAGGGAAAGTGTCTTCTCCCGATAGCCGTCCACTATATCTGCAGCTGAGATGTCGCCACTCAGCTGGAAATCCGCATCACGCAGAGCGCCCAAAGCCAGCTTTACATTGAAGATGCGTTGCAGCCTGGAAATGGCAGGAACGCGCAACTGCTGGGTGAGATCGTCACGCAGCAGAATTACCTCCATTACACGCGTAAGCCGAACGCCGTCACGTAGATCTACTGCTAGGTTGTTAAAGGCATAGTCAAACTCATCAAGAAAAGTCTGCTTGTGTTTGAGTACGTAGCCCAGGCGGCGCAGTTCACGGGTTATGTCACCAATGTTGGCTAGCAACTCTGAAGAAAAGCGCAGCAGAATATCCTTGGTCTCCTTGTGCGGCGACTTCTTGATGAACAGACAGGGATTATGCTTGATGATGCGACGCTGTTTGGCTAGATCGAGGAACAGTAGTAGAAATAATATTTTTTGTAGCGTGTGCTTTTTAATGGCTTCTGCATATTCCTCGGTTAGCGTAAAGGCCTTGCTGTACTTTTGCTCCTCGAATTTGTTGCGAAACAGGCGGTTTAAGATAAAGGTGCTGAGACCCACGATGTCGCGGTTGGATTGAAGATGCAGCTTCTCGCCAAACACTACCTCGAGGCCCAGGCGCAGCCAAAGTGGATTAAAACACAGAAGCAACTCTAGTATAGTGCGCTGCATGACCACGTCAAGGTGTAAATTTCGATCGGTGCGTATGCGCAGTGCTTGCTTTTGCACATATACAGCTACCTTGGAACAGGGCAAGCGCATTTCTTCACTGAAAAACAACTCAACTGCGGCTCGACGGAGCGACTCTAGACGGAACTTGGTCAAATAGTTCATTGATTGCTCCTCCTTGGTGGGTGCCAGCGACAGCTCCTTGTTACGCACCTCGTTAAACAGCTTGCCAACATCAATTTTGCTATTTGTATCTGCATCCAGATCGGCGGGTATGCTAACGAGTGCATTTAACCATTTTTTAAAGTCCGCCTGGTGCCGCTCTACAGCCTGCTCATCTAAATACATAGTTGATGCCAAAAAAGGATCAGCGGTTGTAGTTGCAGCAAATGGATCCGGATTAATGTATGTTTGTAAATACAGGTCCGAATCATAAAGTTTAACGGTAGGTTTATCTCGTGTCTTGCGCGGTGTTGCTGGCTTTTTCAGCAGCGACATCGTTTGGGCCAACTTAAACTTCTTGGGCTGAGCATGGGGCCACACCTTAGCGCTCCGCGCTGAAGCGTTGGCAGGTGCCAGGCTGCCCTCAAAGCGTTGCCGCTTGGGCGGAGAGATGGTGAGCGTCTCATTGCGATGCAGTGATTCATTGCTGGGCGCATCTGAGAAGCTCAGCTCATTCGAACGTCGTTTGTGCCCAATTATGCCGCCGTTGAGTTGCTTTACTTCATTATCCTTTAGTACCTGCGCACTGGGGCTGGCTTTCCTGGTTTTACGACCCACTTCGTGCAAATTAAAACGACTTGATTGCGCTAGAATCTCGCATTGATTGAAAAGCACATCATGTTGGGACAATACGCTAGTCTCACTGCTGCAGGAGCTATCAAGGGACGGAATTATTACTTGTTTGGGCGCTTGCAGCGGCGGCGGCTGCTGTTGTTGTTGATAGTAACGGTTCTGCTCAATGGAACGAAGCTGCAGCATTTCATTAAGATTCGGCATGGAGCCCTGTATAGCAATTTTTGTTTGCGGCGACAACAGTGACAGATTCGACATAGATTCCGAGTACTTTCGCAGAGGCGAGCCTACAATATTAATATCCCTTTTTAAGTCGTGTACTTTGCTCTTTGGAGGTGAGCGAATCTCCATATTGGGAGGACTGGCATCCTCTTCACGTATGCACGCCAAGGCACGTGTTTGAGTCGCATGAACGATGGTTGTCGTCTTGTTCAGAACTAGCGTTGGCGTTTGCAGCAGCTGATCTGTGCGCGTACAATCTAAAGTGTCCACGGATATGTTCATTGCATCTGAATGTTTTACATCGAATGTTTTGTTAACAATGACTTGGCCGCTGGTCACGTTGTATTCCTCGTCTAGGGCAGACCCGAGTCGACGTGGCCGCAAATCGTTGCTGGAGATGTATGTGTGAGAGTCTTTAATGCTTACTGTTGGAGTCGGCCAGTCAGCTAAATTATCTGGCATATGAGCTGATGCCGTATTCTGTGTGTTCTCGGTCAGCGGCGTAAATTGCATATTATCAATTAAACTAAATACATTTGCCGGAGTCAAAGGGCTAACATTCTCCTTGCATTTGCGGGCCTGCGGCGAATTATAAGGTTTATTATCGCATGCATCGCGAGTAAAAGGCTCTGCTTTATACACGTTGTGCTCGCTTAGCGGCAATTTTGTTTCGGAAGCTCGAGCAACTCGTGCAGCCGGCACATTGCGCCAAGGCAATTTGGCAGTTGTTGATGCGGCTGATGCCACATTAGACATGCGCTTCTTCTGGTTTACAGATGCAATGTGGTTTTTATGAGCCTTGTTGCTACCAGTTGGCGACCTTAGCTGCAGTGTCTTGCCCACTGTAGGAAATTTGCGAGTAGACTTCAGGTAGAAAAGAAAGAAAAACAAAAAAAAAACGGGGGATGAATCCAGATGTCAGCTCGGCTGCGAAGCTTAGTATGGCTTACCCTTGCAGGCTGGTGGTTCTTAGATTTAAGTATAATCATTACGTCTTTACGAAAGTTGCGATTATCCAGCAGCTGTAGCGTTTCCTTGCAAGCAACTTCCAACTGTGGAGTCCATACCAACTCCATTGACACCTCATCGCGTGCCGGCACCGTATTTTCTATCCACTCCAGGCTGAGATTATGCTCCTCTTTGATGGCCTTGCTTACTTTGACCTATAAACGCATGAGGTAAGCAGTGTAAGCATTGCCATGGCATTGATCAAATAAACTTGGGTGTCCAAGTTGCCAGGCCGACGACTGGTGACGGCTGGCTGATCTATATCTGCGTCTGTTACAAACTAACCTTAATGTCGTCGTCGCTAGGATTAATGATGCGCACGAAGCGCTTTGCAGTTTTGGTAATGGGCACATCCTCGAATTGCACAATTGCTTTGGCCGAAAATGGCGCCATCACCACCACAGCAGGCTCGCGACCCTCAATGCGCTTCTTTTGCTTAAGACGCGACGGAGTCACAGTAATCTACATTCAAATGACAGACACAAATTAATTACGATTCCTTTGTTTCACATGTGAACCAACCTCAAAGGCGCTCATCTTGATGCGGAATAAGCTAGTCAATCTTCGTCGCAAGCAACTAAAACTAACAACAAACAATTAACACACTTGACGAAATAAACAAATCTTAACAGGAAAACATCAACACAATTAACAATAATTTTAGTCCGACGCCACTAATCAAAATGTAGACTCGAAATAAAGCGCCGTCGACGCCGTTGCCATTTTGAAAACAGCTTGCTAGGGTTGCTTCCGCATCTGAGGCGTTTTGGTATTATTTAGAGCGAATTACTGTTAAGCGTCAACTCTGTTGCACCAATGCGAATGGCAAATGTCAGACTGGCGGTACATTCAAAACGCACTATTATCTTTTTTACATTTATTTACAAGTCCAACAATAAAACTTAAGCAAATATGCAAATATGAATTATATTAGTCTGCTGGGCGGCAAAAATTGTGTGCGTTGAACCGACTGGTCTTCGCCTACCGCCGTTTCAGCATACATATTCTTAAGGTAGCCAGGAAAAGGTGTAACCGCATCAAACTCCTCGCCACCATCGTCATCCGGTGGTTCGACTGCCACAAAGGATATGGCAAATCCGCGCAGTGAGTTGCTCTCGTCCGTTTGAAACTTCAATAAAAGCGTGTCTGAGTTGGAAACAATAATAGGCGGCTTCCGTTTGCCGCAAAATCGCCCATGTATAATATTCATAGCGTTGCCCTCCTCGGTGACTTCAAGAAAATCATAGTCACAGCGCTCAGAGAATTCGATTTCAAAGTGAAGAAACTTAATTTTTACGCTGCTATCTGGATCAGCCTCAATGCGCCAGTCGCAGTACATGTTGCGCTTATATGGTCGGCTGCCGTAACGCGGATGTGAGTAGAAAATCTGGGAATGATTGGTGGCACGCAAGTAGCCTCCGCACTCGGATACAAACGAAGCCTTGAAGCCTTTTCGCTGAAGGCCTGCATCCGTCTTCAGCACCATGAACATCTCATTGCTGGAGGCAATTACAGCATAGGGTTCCCGGCCGCCACAGTAGATGCCCAAAGTAGAACTATTCTCGGATCGTCCATCGTAAATGGCCACATAGTCATATATGCATTCCTGATGGCTCTCCACTTCAAAGTCGTGGAAGGTGAGTTGTATGCGATGTCCGAGTACGGTCTGGAAGTGCCAGTAGCAATAAATGTTGCGCGCATAGTCGTTCGGGTAGTTGGGACTGTGGAGCACCCCATAAGACGATGTAATTTCGAACTTGCACTTGGTCTCCGTGCAATTGTGGCCATTCTTGTGAAGGTCGTATCCATTCCTGCAGCTACACTGGTATGCACCGTAGGTGTTCCGGCATCTGTGTTGGCAGCCACCGTTGTTTACTGCACACTCATCCTCGTCTGTTGGACATGAGACGCATTAATTATATAGAGACCCTAATAGATTTATATAGATACTTACCCAGTATGAACTGTGCCGCAAAGCCGCTCCGCTGAACCGTGCGATCCGAATGAAATTCAATCCGCAGAATATTTTGTTCAGAGTTTATAATCGGAGGCAGTTCGTTGCCGCAGTATATGCCAATCTTCTTTAGCCTGTTATCGCGCATCTTTGAGTAGATAATAAGATAGTCATAGCTGCATTTGGTGTACTGCAAATTGGTGCCCTCCAGATCAAAGTGTGTAAAGTTAAGAAATACTGCGTGATGCACTGGAGCCACTACCTCCCACACACACTCCTTGGCGTTGGGGTATAAATCAGGATACGAAGGCGAATAAAGTGTACCATTTGACATTGTAGCATTAACAATGCCGCCGCATGCATCTACAAATTAAAAAATGTATAACGAAAACATTGCTAATATTCGACTCCCAACCCACCTTCGCATGTTTTCCCATTGGCCTGGAGCTCGTAGCCGGCGTGACAGCCACACTGGTAGCTGCCCAAGGTATTAATGCAGACGTGTTGACATCCATGCTGCATAAACTTGCATTCGTCTACGTCCAGCATTAGGGCGGCGGAGAAGCCCAGTTTCTGCACGGAGCCATCCGACACGAACCTAATGTACATTTGATTGCTGTGAGTCCTAAAATAGTTTTAAACGATATGATCATGTAATCTTAATGGACAAAGATTTCTTAATTTTCTTACTTAATGTTTGGCGGCAGCTTGTCCCCACAAAAACGTCCGATCAACTTCGATTCGCTCCGACTACCATCGCGTATTTCAATGTAGTCATAGATGCAGCTATCGTGCTTCTCCAGCTCAAACGACTGAAACTTAAGCGCCACCTGGTGGTGTGGCGGGGCGGTAATACGCCAAATGCATTCCTTACCAGGCATGTATTCTAGCGGATAGTTGGGGGAGTCTATGGACTGGTCCCTGTTCAAGTGAAGGTCTCCACCACAAACCACTAGAAAATTTAATCATCCGGATTTTTGTAATGGTAAAAATAGGTAATAAATGGGTTCCTCCGTACTCACCCTCAAAACGCGCCTTGAATCCCCTGTATCCAAGAGCCGCGTTGCGATTTACGTAATTGATCAGCATGCGACTCGTCTCGGTGGTGATGACCTCGCCGCTAGAGTTGCCGCAGAGGCGTCGCACAAGCGGCGACCGATGCCAATAACCATCACGAATTTCCAAGTAGTCGTGTGTACAGTTCTCCGAAGAGAGCAGCTGCAACTCCTGCAGATACAGAATGATACGCTCACCGTTTGTGGCCGTTATACGCCACTCACAGTTGCTAAGGGAAGCATCGGCTTCAGCACCAGCGGCTTGTTCGCCTACATCACCACTGCCCTCGTACTCGCTGCGCAGATCGTTGCCGGTGTAGACATAATGGGGTCCCACAATCTGCCCCGCGTTCTGCTGAAAAGTGCGCCCACAAGCAGCACACTTATACAGAAGATTGGCCTGCAAAATATCGCCACGACTGAGGCGACGTCGTTGACCCAGCTCGATATGGGTGCCAGGAGGTAAACCAATAGGCGTGATTGTATCCAGATATGAGCTCTTTGAGAATGAGTTTTTCGCATAGTGCATAATGGAATTATAGTCATAGGGCTGGAGCGGCTCGTCAAACTCGTCTGGTGATAGTACGTCGAAATTGTAGGCCTGACCACGCATTATGTTTGCCTTGTTAATGATGATGTGCTTGTCCCGATCGCCACGTGCGTGCTCATGATGAAAGCCAATGGTGTGGCCTAGCTCGTGTATGATGATGCCGAACTTTTCACAGTTACGGCCTATGGAGATGGGCTGTCGCCCACTGCCGTTCTTCCCCAGAAATGAACAGCAACTGATTTCCAAACGCACAGGTCAAGTAATGTCAACATATATGGGCACATAAGACTCACCCGCAACTCTTCACCGTGAAATAAATGTAGTTGGAGTGCAGTTTGGCATCTCGTTCGACAAACTTAATGCACGTAAAGTTTTCCCAGTAGCGCATGGCTTGTTTGAATAGCGCCTTGTGAGCACCGCTGAAGATTGAATCTATCTCGTATGGTATCACCCCATAATCCCAAGTGCGCTCCTTACGCACGGTCACGCCCCGCCGCGCTCGACTGGGCCGCTGCTGTAGTAGCACATCTTTGGTCTCATCAGTCCAGAGCAATGGGGGTCCTGCATTTGGAGTCGACGTCAGAGTAGATTCCACTGACGACTTATGTCGCCGTCGTCGCCGTACCTGTTTCCGGCGTTGGCTGCTGCTGTGGGAATAAGGGTAATCTGAAACTCTTGCATTTCTGATTTATGTATATGCCAAATTTATTCATATTGCGCGTCCAGTGGGACAAATTTCTTAATGGCCGCTTGAAGAGCACAAAAGCTTCATCGAGCGGCTGGCATAATTGAAATTGTTGACTAAATGTGCCACATTGTAGAAAACGTGCCTTTGCTTTACTAATGCCAAGGAAACGTTCAATAAAAAAACTTGAAACTTACCGCAACAAATTTCTCTTGCCAAGCTCCTTTGTTTCTGTTTCGATTTTCTTCGCCTTTTTAGAATGTAATCCGGACGAGCCAAATATCCTAGCCTCGTTGTGCACATGAGGTTGCTCTTTATGCGAATTAGACGCAGGTGCCTTCAACAGATTAAATAAGAATCTCTCAAGATGTTTAAATATTCTGATGCGCTTACTTGGACCGCTTCTGGCATTCCATTGAAATCTTCAGGCTGCTTTCTAAAATCAAAACCACAGTCATCAACATGCAATGATCGATCCAATCCCAGAGCCTGTGCCTTGTCAAGCGACAAGGAGAATGCCAATGATCCCGCAAACATGAGAAACAATTTCACTTTCAATGACATGGTGCACGCTTTGGGTTCCTTTAAACAGGCTTGTTTATTATAATAAGACGCGGCTCACCGTGGACCGTGCAGGTCAAGCTCAAAATTATAACTGAATTCCTAAATGCTGCGATTGCCGAATTATATTGGGCGCAGTTACACACAAAATTTCTTAAGGGTTCTTGCTCCAAGGGGACGGATACCACAGGTATAAGAGATAAAAGAGAGAACGCGAGGTAGCAGCAGTAGAACGAGAAAGGGAGATGACAGAGAATATCAGGCAGGAGTCGCTATGGCAACACAACGCGATCTGTCGTCATCGACAACAACAAGACACAGATTAAATCTTGAAGAGCATTCGGGTTTTGGAACGATGGAACGACGGCGTCCGCGACTGGAACAAAAGCCGAACTATCCTCATTGGCATTTCAAGTCGCCCATTGTCTGTTTGCCTGCTGTTGATTGCTTGCGTTCAATGGGCTTGATTTGGGTATTCCTACACCTTGACATTGTCTTTTTTTGTTTTACCTGGGATTGAGCCGGACTCGCGAGCGCTTCGAGCGGCTCGCGGCTAAGCTCGCAGAACAAACTGGCATCCAGATCAGGTGTTGTCTAGGGCATTTTAGGGCAGGTCATTAATGACAAACCATAAATCCGGCAAATGAACGAAACTCTTCGCGGTAAATCCAACAAAAAGGCTATTGATTGTGACCCAGCGCCTTTTTAAAGTGCAAATATGCAAAAGGACACCACCTTCCGCCAGAACTTTTTTTACTCAAAATACCGTTGATTTGTGTATATCGTTTTTAAAGATACTGTTCATTATTAGTAAATATATTTAATTACGTATTAGGTTGATTTCAAATTTTAAAAAATAGTACATACTATACATACATAATTCGGAGTTTTACGTGCCTTTTACACACCGTAATTTTGGCAACTTTGTTGAAAGAATAAAAAATGCACTAGGAATAGAAAGTTTTAGACGTAACCGCCTTAGACAATGTACGTAACAAGAAATTGAAAGTAATTAAAAATAAACTGTCACGTAACTTGCACACTGAGTTCAGAGTTCTTTACACTAGAATATAATAGAAATACACACAAATACATTAATATGTAGATCGGTCTACTATAAGAGCCGTAGCGTTAAGCGCCCTAAAGAAAACGCCTGTAAATATTATATGGCAAAATTGAGTACTCATGACATTCACTTAAATATTTCATTATTGTTACATATTCATTTGAGTTGTAAAGCTAATGAGTTCTTCCCCTTTTTAGCGATATGCCTGACGTGCTATAACCTAACGATGTGTTCTGAATATCTATGTTTACTTAATATTTGATTACGGTCAAAATGAAGTCTATGATTATGTTAAGAGAGCAGAAATCTTGCTGTATGTACGCCACGATATGCCTAAAAAGTTAAATAAATTCCGTTTGAATAGATATTGTCATGATTTTTATGCGTTTCCAGCATGCCTGTCCGCCTAATTCGTCCAAGATGAGTAACTAATGGGAAAAGTATGGCGTCTGCGATACTGAGCATTCACCAGCTGGTTTTCACTGAAGTCGCTATAGTCATCAGTCTCCTCGGTGTCCTCCTTGTATATGCTTTTGAGTGACCCCGGAAATGGAGTTACCATCTCAGAGCTATACGAGTTTTCCACATCCTCATCGCTGTTTTCAAACGGATCAACGGCCACATACGATGCCGAGAACCCCTTCATGGGAACCGAGCTGTCAGTTTTGAAGCGCACTAGCAGCGAATCAGTCATCGAGATGATATCCTGGGGCAGCTGCAATGCACAGACCAGCGAATCAGGCAACAAGAAACAATATATTAATTGTGTCATTCTTTACCACATTGCCACAGTATTGGCCGTACATGGGCCCGCTGGTATCCTCCATTCCCGAGAACACCTGTACATAGTCGTAGGTGCAATTCTCGCTACTCTCGATGTCGAAAGTGAGGAAGAGCAGCTGCACATTGCTGTTGGGCGGTGCTTGAATGGTCCACTCGCAGTCCGCGTTATCGTCATAATCCTGATTGCTATATCGGGAATGGGAATAGAACTGTTGGACGTGATTTGTGGCACGCAGATAGCCACCGCAGGCTGCAAAATAGCAAACGAATTTCAGCATCTAGCCGTTGGTATAGATTGCAATACTCAATGCACTTACAAGTCGAATGCATTGCGGTAAATCCATTCATCTGTTTGTTCTTATCCGTTTTGAGGACCATATACAGTTGGTTGGTGGTGGACGAAATGGGGTAAGGTATCTTTTCGCCACAGAATCGTCCCAGCAATGAGCTGAGTTCAGATTCACCATCATAGATAGCCACGTTATCATAGGCGCATTCCTAGCAATA
The DNA here is from genome assembly GCF_003285875.2 of Drosophila novamexicana. Lineage (NCBI taxonomy): Eukaryota > Metazoa > Arthropoda > Insecta > Diptera > Drosophilidae > Drosophila > Drosophila novamexicana. The sequence continues at coordinate 606,586 of NW_020824809.1, read as the reverse complement.
GCAAAAAAACATATCTAATTTCCTATCGAAATGATTCGATGATTTGACTGTAATTAACCTGGTGCGATTCCACATTAAACTCATTGAAAATAAGTTTGATGCGGTGTCCCGGCGTGGTCGAGAAGTGCCAAACACAATCGGCATTTGGCGGGTAATTGTCCGGATAGTTGGGACTGTAAATAGTACCGAACGGGGCCGATATCTCGTTCTTGCACTCACCCTCTTTACAGTCGTGTCCATTTTCGTGCAACGAGTACCCATTGTGACAGAAGCACATGTAAGATCCAATGGTATTTCGACACTCGTGTTGGCAACCTCCATTATTCACAGCACACTCGTCAATATCCGTAAAGAATACGGCTGCAAAGCCCGTACGCTGAATTGACTTGTCCGAATGGAACTCGACGCGCAGAGCATTACTGTCCGAGGTGGCGGTGGGTGGAATGGCGCTGCCGCAGAAGGTGCCAATACGCTTTAGGCGATTCTCAGTCAGTTTGGAATAAATGGTCACCGAATCGTAACCGCAGTCGGATTGCTGATGCGCCGTGCCCTCCAGATCGAAATGCGTGAAGTTCAATGAAATTTTGTGCTTGGGTGGTGCGACAATCTCCCAAATGCACTCCTTAAGTACGGGATAGAATTCGGGATACGAAGGGGATGTAATGGTGCCATTCGGATACTCGATTACACCCCCGCAGGCATCTAAATTAAAAGCGCACATATAGATAAGGGCATTAGGACAAGGCTCAATAGGCGCGTGACGGCGGATGCTGGCACAGCCACAGCAACAACCACAATATTCACAACAACACTAGACCAACTACTTACCTTCGCAGTGCTTCTTGTCGCTGTGGAGCTCATAGCCAATGTGGCAACTGCATTCGTAGCCGCCAAGCGTGTTGATGCACTCGTGCTCGCAGCCATGATTTTGCGTCTCGCACTCGTCTACCTCCTTCATGAACACGGCCGAGAAGCCCGCCTTCTGCACCGATGTGTCCGACACAAATTTCACGTACATCGAATTGCCACTTGACCTGAAAGTGACGACGAACAAAGCAGTCGGTTTGAGTGGTTGTGCGTGGGCCAGCCATGAGGCTGGGCTAGCACTTGTCGGCACTCACTTCATGTTCGGTGGCGGTTTGTAACCACAGAAAACCCCAATTAGCGGCGCATCCTGCGCGGGACCGTCTCGCACTTCCACATAGTCATAGACGCAGCTGTCATGGTTCTCGACCTCAAACGACTGGAATTTCAGCGCCACTTGGAAGCTTTTCGGCACCGTAATTTTCCACACGCATTCCTTGTTGGGCAAATAGTCGAGCGGATAGTTGGGTGACTCCAGGCGACCCTCCGAATCATCCACAGACAAATCGCCACCGCAAACAACTAGGTAAAAGGAATGTCATTCGTTTGTCATGTATTTTCTGTTACTCTCCACTTACCATCGAACTCTGCTTTGAAGCCCCGATAGCCGTCTCCACGATGGGTGTTCACATAGGTCAGAAGCATGCGGCTGGATTGGGTTGTAATCACATCGTTGGCCACCTTGCCGCAAAAGCGTCCAATTAGCGGCGACTTAAAGTAGTAGCCATCGCGCACTTCCAGATAGTCAGTCTCGCAGTTGTTGGATTTAAATATGTTCTAAAGATGACAGTCTATTAAACATAATTGCGCATCTTATAACTACTCCGATTTCCTACCATATCCTCGAGCCTTAGCACTACACGTTCTCCGTGCGTTGCCGTTATTCGCCACTCGCAGTGTTCGGTCTCGTTGCTAACGGCACCCGCTGTATAGTATACGGGACTGGAAAATATGCCCGTGCTTTCCTGAAACGTTCGGCCGCACTTGGGACACTTGTATAAAAGATTGGCTTGCGCAATGTCACCCTGACTGAGCCGCAAACGCTGACCAATCTCCGGTCTCTTGCGTCCCTTCACTTCAATTGGCAATATCGTATCCAGATAGGTGCCCTTCGAGAAGGTATTGCGAGCATAATGCATAATCGAATCATAATCATAGGCCATGCCCAATGAGTTAACCTCGTCCACGGAAAGCATGTTAAAGTTGTAGTCCTGACCCTTCATAATATTATTGTGTTCTATAACCACGTGCTTCTCACGATCTGGTCGTGTATGCTCATGCCAGAATCCCACCACGTGGCCCAACTCATGCACCACAATACCAAACTTGTCGCAGTTACGACCAATTGAAATGGCCTGTGGCCCATTGCCACGCTTACCCACAAATGAACAGCATCTGGGCAGACAAAATTATATCATTAATATAGGGAGACATGTGATTTTCGAGCTTTCCTATAATATATACATCTATACCTTATATAAAAAGGTCGAGTTGTTCCATAGTTATTAATACTTTAATCAAATGCCTCAACATTAGTAATGAAGGATGTTTAAGAAAACATTCTAGATTTGGGCATGGACCATGTTTTTCTCCGTAGTCGTAGCCGACGGGCCCATGCTGCAAAACCATATTTTATGCGTGCTACTTTCGGGTTCCTGCAGATTACGTCAGGTTACAGATAAAACAATGCTACGAGTGATATGTAAAGTAGATCTCGACATATTTATTCTACCATTTTCGGAACAAGGCGATTTATTTTGAATTCCAGCAAGCTTAGGAGAAGAATAAAACTCGCGTGTGTTGAATTTGGTTAAGAGCAAAGATCAATTTTGACTAAAATATCTTAAAAAACAATTCAGATTTTTGTAAATTACAATATTTTCGATAAATTCATCCATAGAGATACATGATATATTAATCTGATTTAATGATCCTCCCTATGTGATACAGTGGTCAGAATGACGAACCTTAGCAAAGTTTCACGACGATTTCTTAGCATAGAAATATACTGACGAGCATGACTTGGCTATATATGTGAACTTTATTGTAGCTACTGATTAAGAACCGAATAGGTATCGTGATAAAAAATAACCTTCTTATATACCCTATCTAGCCGATTCTGATGCATTAAGAGGATAGACTAGGCTCGCCGCCCTAATCGAGAATACATAAACTTTATTTTGCGTATTTACAGTGTGGAGGTTGGCATCAAAGGTTAACTTAACGGTTAATGATTTACTCACCCGCAATTTCGTATGGTGAATACAATATAGTTTGGATGAATTTCCGCATCGCGCTCAACAAACTTGATGCACGTGGAGTTTTCCCAGTGGCGCATGGCTTGTTTAAATAGGGCTTTGTGCAGTCCGCTGAAGTTACCGTCGATCTCGTAGGGAATGACACCATAATCCCAGATGCGCTCCTTTTTTGCGGTTACGGCACGCGCCACGCGATGATGCTGCCTTGGGGTACTGTGGACGAAAATAGGAGAAAGGAGACTCTGAGTTCGGGTCATATTAAAGTCCTTGTGCAACAGTTGTGGGCGAGTCAAATAAAAGTTGAACATGGCGTATGCGTAATTTTAATTGCCGACAGTCATCCAAAAATGTTTCTTGCTGTTTTTGGCTGAAACTTTTGGCCGGCGAAATTCTATTAAAATTCATAACTTTTTACGGTATCCACTTTTATTTTGAATGTGCATCGGCACTGCGGGTGCGGGTGTCGGTGTATGTGCGGGTGTGTACGTGTGTGCTTGTAGGTGTGTTTTTGCGCCAATGTTCATAAAATGGCTGTTGTTTGGGTAAAGTTTATGGCCAAGCATCTGAATTGAATGGCCAGTAATTTACAGCAGCCAGGAAATGGTAACGGAAACGGATGTGGTGCTTGCGGTTGGAACCATGGACGGGGCAACTGTAAACTTACTCCGTATCCGGCACTCGAGTATCAGCCTTGGGAATCTGCAGGCTATTCATATTATCAGTCCGCTGCTGCTCATCAATTTGCGCCTGCGTCGAAAAAACATTTAGAGGTGACGGAGTGCTGCGGCCTCGTCCTCGACGACGATGCTGACCATGCTTCTGCTTCTTATGACTATGGTGGTGCGGGCGCTGGCTTAGGTGCGCTGACTGGCCGAGGGGACGATCAAGCTCCTCGCGCAGACGCTGCACTTTGCTGATATAGTCCGTCCATTGGTTATTGCTGCGGGTTATACAAAATCTTACATCACTGTTTAAGAACCCAGATTCTAGATAACTCACCGATGCTTTGGGCCTCGTCTGTGTCTTCTTCGCACTATCCCATGCGCATGCAAAAAGTCAACATCATCGTCTAAGTGCATGCCGTTGCCACCAGCATTGCTATAGACATTGGGCATCGTCGATCTCTGCGTAGGCAATGAGGTGGGCACAATATGTTGACGTCGTTCTGCCACAAAATTGTTTCCCGAATCGTCCTCAATGTCCTTATTGTTGGATTGAATTTTCCGCGTGTCCACATTGCGATGCAGGGTTTGTGTTTTGTTGAGCTGGAGCAAAGCGGGTGCGACACTCATTCTTGCATTAGATGCAGTTCTTCGCCGCTGGATAGCCTGGGACTCTGGCGGTGTCAACACCTCGTTCTTGTAACTGGGTGGGTTGGCAATATCAGATAGGGTCTGCGCGCTGGGCTTTAACGGCTCGTTAGCGCTCTAAAGGCACGATGAAAGGGTCATGCTCGGAAATCCGCTTAGGCTTTGCGACAACTTACCAGGCTGGCATCATTGTTGCTAATGCCACTTGCTTTGGTCAGCGGCTGTCCTGTTGTGTGGCTTACGATACCAACGCTGGGTAGTTTGGTCTTTTTACGTATGATATCCGTCAATCCCTCCTCCTCGACCTGTAAGCCCTCGTTGTATACTTCCTGCTTGAGCTTCTCTAGGTCCAGTTGAAAAGTCGCATTGTATTTGGCTGGCTCTGGAGCATCCGCCAACATGTGATTGGTTGTCGTTTTCGGCAGCAGTTCCTCCTCCACCGGCTCCTCATCGTCGATTGGTGTGTGAGCCACCAGAGGACCCTCATCTCCGTCGGGCAGCGCAATGTCGCCCATAAAGCCGCCTGCAAAAATAATTTTTTTCGCATTTAATGAAAATCCATTTTAAATTATACAGGTCACCCGCCAGTTTCTCGTGCCATAACTAACATATTGTTTTAATTATAAACGACAAGGCATACATTTTTATTTCAATTGAAATTTAATGTGGTAAAGCTTGTCTGGTGCCTCTCCTCAACCTGGCCCGGCGTACCACTCGTAATTTATAATTTATGCAAAGAGTGCGCGTGGGTGCTGGGTTGGCAGGAGCATAACAGACGGACTGTTGTGTTTGCCCAGCGGTTGGATAGACACTGTATATCCATTTAATCAGTATATCAGTGTAGTTGTGGTCAGACAGTTTGTTTACTTTGGCCCGCCGGCGAGCAATACGCGACGCATGCAAGTTGTGGACACACATGTGGCCAGCAGCCAGGAGACAGGAGCCAGGAGACGGTACCCAGCAACCAGCTGCCAGCAGCCGATCGCCAGGGTCCAGTATCCAGCCACAAAGATAACAGTTAATACGGAAAATATGAAATTATTATTATTGCCACATCAGACTCAGACATGTTACATAAAATTAATTAAGTGCGTTTGTTATTTTCGCATGACATAAAAGACATAAAGAAAAGCCAATTATTTATGACTACAGATTATACGTTCCGTACATATGATAAGTACATTGTGTAATGTCGAAGCTTTTCAAATTATTTCCTACAGAATTAAACGTCCTCTAAAAGCTTTTTTTTTTTTAATAAAAATTATGTTTTCCGATATAAATTTAAGTTTCACATTAAATTTATTTATAAAGCATAAAACATTGTTGTGGAAAACATTTCAATTTTCTTTTTCTTTTTAATTACTTTTTCTTTAAAACAATTCTATGGAAAATACATAAAGATTTGAAGCATTTAAATTCGCTTTTCTCTTTTAATTATTATTCCCTTGCATAGGGTATTATAATTTTGTCTCGAAATGTGTAACGTATAGAAGGAAACATCTCCGACCCCATAAAGTATATATATTCTTAACTCTCTTAAACTTATTTGTTTTTCAAGATATCTTGACCAAACTTAGCATTATTACTGTCACTATGCTCTTTATATATATGCAAACTTCTTTCCACTTCTTCCAATAAAATGTTTGTATTTATTGATTTAAAACGAGCATTATATTTTGAGCAGGTATACATTGGGGAAATCTACAAAACATTAAAGTCGAAGAACTGAACCTTGAGAACAAAGTGCACTCAGTATCCAGTTATTGCAGCAAGCATCCATGCAATTTAACCTTTACACAGGTTACGTTAACGGTATTTGACTCTTGGACACCTCTTCGTTCTCTAATTTGGCCAGTGTGCAGTCGCATCTCTTCTGTCAAACGTAGTCGAAGTCTGATTATTGTGAATGCTGCGACAAATCCAATAAACTTAAAGCCACGGGCCACCTTCCAAACAACTAGGTCAACGCTAGCGGAGAAGCGCGCATAAAATACACATGTTTTCACAACAGATACGCACGACCTAAGTCTAAGTATTGTCCTACACTCTTTAAAGATTGCCTGACTTTACAGTTCACTATGATATGGTACAGCGCGTATTTGGATACGAATCCCGAATTGGTGTAGAGTTGGGGTGAATGTTGGTGTCTTCTCTCAGTAAATCATTATTTGGATTCTGCGAAAAATGTTAAACATCTCTTAAGCTTCACCAACCAAATCTGTGACCCCAATTTATAGCAAGAAGAAATGGCTATTTCGTAAAACGTGAAAACCCCTGAAATGAATCTCAACATATATCTTTCAAAATGTTGCTAAGAATGTTTTTCGCGATTTTTTCAAAATTGTGGGTGTAATTTCCCAGAAACCCTATTAAGCGTGCATTTCCATCTCCAACAGAAGAACACAATTTGAAGGAAGATGTGTCTATCTGACACATATATTTCTGTTGCATATATTCAAAAATAATAAAATGCAATGTGGTTATGATAATATTATTTTAAATGTATTTAACACCAATTATAATAACAATCTACCCAAGGTCAAAGCAAAACATAGTAGTTTTATTATAGAAAATTGATTCACATTCGGCGCAATGATAATATTTTCTGTGATTTAAGCGCGATATAGGTATGAAATACATTATACAATACGATTAGCAAGCAGCAAAGCCAAAAGATTGATGTGAAAGGCAATTGAGCTGGAATAGCCAAAGTACAGACATGTTTGTTTGCGAAAGCAGATGTCAAATGCATTAGTTTAATATTGAAATACACCAATATATAGAGCAAGGCAGAGACTAGCAGCAAAGGAATAAGCAAATAAGCAAGCATTAAGTCTTCTTAGATAAGTTGACTTAACGACGATAACCAATAAATGAGGTCAACTTTAACCTCTGTGTAATGATTGGAGCACAAACAAATTATCCTCTTGGCTAAACATATTCAGCGTTCTTGCAAATGATTTGAAAACCTAACATTAATATTTCTAACATGTCCGAGCACATGATGCAAAATTCACTTATTCAGATGCATGCAGTGTGCAGCCGTGCAATCGTAAAAACGCATACCCTGTAAGCTACGAGAAAGGGTTATTAAGGTAGAGTTTCAGTAAATGTTGATAAGATTTATACAAAATTTGTGTAAACTGAAGTCAAAGATTTCAATTGCACTTTGTGCTATACTGCCACATCAATCCGTCATTGACTTTATATTCAGGTTTTGTATGGCTCTTTTTTTATCAAAATATTTAACTGGAATTTAAATGTATTGAAGGCAACTTGCGTTGCGTAAACAACAACGTATGCCCAATACGCACTTTTGATAAATAGCTCCAGAATATGAAAAAATAAAACCATAGTAGTGGGCTGATGAGAGCTTAAAATTAAAACGGACCTCTTCCCAAGGAAAATTTGTAGTTGGCACTTGAGCAAGTTAACTAAAGCGGAAGGGAGGAAACACCGCCGGTAGAACAGTAAAAAGCCAGTGCACTCTGAACCACAGCTAGCTAGAAAACTTTGCACCTAACGCGTCACAAATCCTACAGAAGGCAGGCCGGCTTCAGCGGGTGGCGGGCATCGTTGTTGCCCACACAAGCTCTGTGAGAAAAAGGCCAACGGGCACTCGGAGGAATATAAGAAAAAATCTAGAAAACGAGAGACGTGAGAGAGGGATTTGAAGAAAAGTAAGACAGCAAACGTGCGTAGCTCAGAGTCCATGTACAATTTCATTACATTTAAGTTAAATGCCCTGAGCTGGTGCTTTATCCGTCCAGTCTGGACAACTGGCTGGCACGTCTGGCAGACAAACAGTTCGCACAAGTGAAAGTAATTAAATTTTTGAGCGCCGCCTCCGCTCCCGCATCGTTCACACTAACGAACTGATGCAGAAACGTGCCGCATGGGGCTAGGGTTGGCTACTCGTGGATACTGGCGACCAGTTTTCCAACCCCTTTTTTTATGGCGACCACAAACATGTTAACACATTTGGCCAGTTGCAGTTTTCGGCCATTTGTGCCATTTTTCCGTGGTCCCTTCCATCACCTCACCTCCGGCTGAATATGCGTTTGCTGGCTGCTAGTTTATGAGCTTTAGACGCGTTGAGCACAGAATTTAATTAAAAATAAACTATCCGCCTCCCCCAACTACTACGCAACTGATTTTGCGACTTAGCTTAAAACAACAACAACAACAACACCAACAACAAACAGAAACAAAAACTTCAATAATGCCAACAAGAACAATATCCTGCCTGTAACGTGTAGCATCAGGTCAACAGCGCTTTGTACGCATCAGCAACAGAGACAGCCACGTCGAACTTTTTTGTGGGTCAAAATTAAATAATAAAAGAGCATATCGAGCTTTCCCCTAAATGATTGCCAGCTTGATTTTTAGCCAACGAGGCTTCCAATTGTTTTTATTGTGGTGCTCTGTGCCTGTGTCACAAACGAAAATAATTTGAGTACCTTTATGGACTCAAATAAATTCCAAACGATTACACACGCTAACAAAAACTAAACGCTTGGCCAAGAGGTTTTTGTGTATGACTCTTTGAACCTTTCAGTTAGCATATGTGGTATGTGTGTATATAGAGAGCGGAAATGCATTTGCATACATTGTACATATGAATTATGGCCCTAATTTTGCTTGTGTGCAAGTTTGCGTGATTACAGTAGCCGTAACAATAATGTTTAATTTGCAGTGAAGGCCTCGCGCTTCGGTCGAATGGCCGGACGCACAAATTATCGGATCTAAATTATTTTATGATAAGCGACCAGCACACAAATAGAGGAAGCCGACAAATGTTTAGACGAAATGAAAGATTAAATCAACACAAGCTGGCAAATAAGAGCATCCACACGTAGGCAAATAGACAAACTAATCCGGAGGATAGCACCACATTGTATTCGGCATCGCTCCATCAAGCCACGTTTAGACATCGCTCAACTTCAGCCGAGTATCACATTCGTCATTTTGCCCAACAATGGAAGGATTATTAATTTGGGCAAGATTTTGAGTTAGGCGCGGCCCATTCTGCTGTAGGTTCACAGGCACCGGAATATTTCTATCTATAACACAACTTATGTTATTTTCTAGATTGTTTTCACTTTTGGAGTTGTTATTTCCATAATTGAAAAAAATCTACTCTTAAGTGGCAATTCGAGTCTGCCCAATATAAATGGACATTTCTTGAAGGGTGTTACCTTCACGAATTCTGCTAATTTGTGTGGAGTTGATTATTTTTCCTTGCTTCTTTATTAGTACAACTTTAATCGTACTCCATTTGGAGTAGCCGGTCTATGAAATACCCTGTACACAGCGCCGAGCTGCCGTTTCAACAATTCTAGTTTTCTTCTATACATACATATACAAAAACACACATAATAATCAAAATTTTGTTATCCCTAACTATACTTAAAAAGGTCAGAGAAGCCTCCTTTTTCCTGTTATTAATTACGTCATTCACATATTTAATTGGTTCAGTGTATAAAACATTTGAATGTTAACGAATGTGATGCGATGATATATGTATTGGTAAAATATTGTATTTGAATGCTGCAGAAGTTAAACTGTGGTGTGACAGAGATACAATAACCAGTGCTATGAAACTGCCGTCACCTTAATAAAGTATATCCATTCGCATCCACACTTGTCATGTGAGTGCCGCAAATCATAGATAAACCTTCATTGAAAACACAACGGCCAATTTTTGAGACAACAGATTTAAAATGGACAACTGCATCAAAGCATTTATGCAGCCATGCGCCACTTCATCCCAACCGCACAATGCCACTTACGCTGCGTGAAAAAAAAATGATAAAAATATTCGAAGTGGTATCTGTGCGCTCTCGTGAAACATTTCGCCTGGCATCGTTTTTAGAAAACTTTGCCATTGAGCGCAAAATATTTTGCGCGCAGTTTTAAAAATTGAAATGCGGCTAGAAAGCATTCATCGCGGCCACATGATGTGCCTGACTGTGAGTTTATGTGGGCTTGCGCTTGTATGCGTTGCACCTACTCGCAGTTCGCTCGAACTTTATTACGACCAGGCAGCGGCAACGGATACAGCAGCCGCCTCTTGGGTTCAATAAACTCTCAATGCACTACACCCCCCACCTACCCCGAATGCACCACCCTCAATAACTCCGTCTGCCGTTCGTTGCTGCATCTGATAATTGTACCCTGACAACAGCAGCACTGCTGAGTTTATTTTTGAAAATGCATATTTTGCAAACGGAATGTCAAAACAAGCACAAAATATTCGAAAAAGCTGGTTGGAAAATGTCAGGCCTAATTAAAGAGTCCAATGCAACGTTCGGAATGCTGAATTTCAAGAAGGATAATTTAAATCTTATTTGTTTATGTTGATAGGAACTATGTATAATTAAAAATTATTAGACGTCGATTGTGCTTTTAGTTTGAATATAATAAAATTTTTCGTTAACTTAAAACCAATCGATATATATATTTTTCAATATCAAGCATTAACTAACTGAAACAAATGTCTGAAAGCTTAAAGTGCCTGTCAGATGCATGTTTGGAATTTGTTTCTTGCTGAGCCTGCTTGATTCAATTGCGTTTGGCATATAAATTCAGTTTCGGGTTCTTTCAATTTGCTTTGGTGAGCAGGCGACAGACTCAGCTGGGCCAACATCAGAAAAAAAAGGGAAAAGAAAAACGCATTCTTTTCGTTTTTCGGATGGCGTTTGCCCTTTTTCTATCCTTCCCACAAGCCAAAAATCAGCAAAACTGTTAGAGCTCTCATAAATTGCAGCTTAGTCGGGACTTTAGTTTTTCCCATCCAATTTTCACAATTTGCGGCTTGGCAGCAATCAGCCAAACAATTAAAACAACATTAGCAAAGAAATCTTAATGTTTCAGAAAGTAAAAAAAAAATCTCTATATATATTCAACTGACCTGACTGACTAACTGATTGGTGATCAACGCACAGCACATACCGTAAGAGCTAGAAAGCTGAAAGCTGCAAGTTTAGACGGAGTTTTAGGAAATTCCACCCGTATGTGTGGAAAAATCGCGAAACACTTTTTCGAAGATCTTTGTTCAAAAACATTTAAGGGGGTTTTCGCACATTTAGAAAAATTCATTCCTCCTTAGTGGAAATGGGGGTCAAAAATTTGGTGGTGTCGCGCTCAAAATCATTTCGAATTTGGCAGAATCAAACCTTTCTCGATTCAAAAATTGTTTTTTGTAAAGCTCTAAGCTTGAGCCGACTCTCTTCAAGCTTATTTTCAAAGCTCTACATTGAGTGATTTTTTAAATTTCACCCGCAACAGTGATAAATGGGCGGAAAACGGTTGTATAAAAGTTTTTTGTTTATCGTCTGATAGGTTTCAAAGTCAAAATCTTTGAGACAATTTTATATGTGCCACGAGCAAGGGCACGGGATATACCCGCTAATATGTATATATGACTCAAAACATAAGCCCAACGTTACGGCATTACCTAAGCAGCTTTTGAGCTTGTTGCTTTGCAGTAAGATTTTGACATGAATTTCGACTAAAAAATCGGTGTCGAGATTTGAATGCCAGATTAATCTAGAGGGAAAACCATGAAGAAAAAGCCAAACTTCGTGAAAATCGGATGAGATTTGACCGAGTTATGGGGGTGGTAATTTCTGACCCATGTCTATATACGAATCTTCGGGTAAGATTTGGACATGAATTTCGACTAAAAAATCGGTGTCAAGATTTGAATGCCAGATTAATCTAGAGGGAAAACCATAAAGAAAAAGCCAAGCTTCGTGAAAATCGGATGAGATTTGACCGAGTTATGGGGGTGGTAAATTTTGACCCATGTCTATATACGAATCTTGGGGTAAGATTTGGACATGAATTTCGACTAAAAAATCGGTGTCGAGATTTGAATGCCAGATTAATCTAGAGGGAAAACCATGAAGAAAAAGCCAAACTTCGTGAAAATCGGATGAGATTTGACCGAGTTATGGGGGTGGTAATTTTTGACCCATGTCTATATACGAATCTTGGGGTAAGATTTGGACATGAATTTCGACTAAAAAATCGGTGTTCAGATTTGAATGCCAGATTAATCTAGAGGGAAAACCATGAAGAAAAATCCTAACTTCGTGGAAATCGGATGAGATTTGACCGAGTTATGGGGGTGGTAAATTTTGACCCATGTCTATATACGAATCTTGGGGCAATATTTGGACATGAATTTCGACCAAAAAATCGGTGTCGAGATTTGAATGCCAGATTAATCTAGAGGGAAAACCATGAAGAAAAAGCCAAACTTCGTGAAAATCGGATGAGATTTGACCGCGTTATGGGGGTGGTAAATTTTGACCCATGTCTATATACGAATCTTGGGTTAAGATTTGGACATGAATTTCGACTAAAAAATCGGTGTTCAGATTTGAATGCCAGATTAATCTAGAGGGAAAACCATGAAGAAAAATCCAAACTTCGTGAAAATCGGATGAGATTTGACCGAGTTATGGGGGTGGTAAATTTTGACCCATGTCTATATACGAATCTTGGGGTAAGATTTGGACATGAATTTCGACTAAAAAATCGGTGTCGTGATTTGAATGCCAGATTAATCTAGAGGGAAAACCATGATGAAAAATCCAAACTTCGTGAAAATCGGATGAAATTTGACCGAGATATGGGGGTGGTAATTTTTGACCCATGTCTATATACGAATCTTGGGGTAAGATTTGGACATGAATTTCGACTAAAAATCGGTGTTCAGATTTGAATGCCAGATTAATCTAGAGGGAAAACCATGAAGAAAAAGCCAAACTTCGTGAAAATCGGATGAGATTTGACCGAGTTATGGGGGTGGTAAATTTTGACCCATGTCTATATACGAATCTTGAGGCAATATTTGGACATGAATTTCGACCAAAAAATCGTTGTCGAGATTTGAATGCCAGATTATTCTAGAGGGAAAACCATGAAGAAAAAGCCAAACTTCGTGGAAATCGGATGAGATTTGACCGAGTTATGGGGGTGGTCAATTTTGACCCATGTCTATATACGAATCTTGGGGTAAGATTTGGACATGAATTTCGACCAAAAAATCGGTGTCGAGATTTGAATGCCAGATTAATCTAGACAGAAACCCATGAAGAAAAAGCCAAACTTTGTGAAAATCGGATGAGATTTGACCGAGTTATGGGGGTGGTAAATTTTGACCCATGTCTATATACGAATCTTGGGGCAATATTTGGACATGAATTTCGACTAAAAAATCGGTGTTCAGATTTGAATGCCAGATTAATCTAGAGGGAAAACCATGAAGAAAAAGCCAAACTTCGTGGAAATCGGATGAGATTTGACCGAGTTATGGGGGTGGTAATTTTTGACCCATGTCTATATACGAATCTTGGGGTAAGATTTGGACATGAATTTCGACTAAAAAATCGGTGTTAAGATTTGAATGCCAGATTAATTTAGAGGGAAAACCATGAAGAAAAATCCAAACTTCGTGAAAATCGGATAAAATTTGACCGAGTTATGGGGGTGGTAAATTTTGACCCATGTCTATGTACGAATCTTGGGGTAAGATTTGGACATGAATTTCGACTAAAAAATCTGTGTCGAGATTTGAATGCCAGATTAATTTAGAGGGAAAACCATGAAGAAAAATCCTAACTTCGTGGAAATCGGATGAGATTTGACCGAGTTATGGGGGTGGTAATTTTTGACCCATGTCTATATACGAATCTTGGGGTAAGATTTGGACATGAATTTCGACTAAAAATCGGTGTCGAGATTTGAATGCCAGATTAATCTAGAGGGAAAACCATGAAGAAAAATCCAAACTTCGTGAAAATCGGATAAAATTTGACCGAGATATGGGGGTGGTAATTTTTGACCCATGTCTATATACGAATCTTGGGGTAAGATTTGGACATGAATTTCGACTAAAAAATCGGTGTCGAGATTTGAATGCCAGATTAATCTAGAGGGAAAACCATGAAGAAAAAGCCAAACTTCGTGGAAATCGGATGAGATTTGACCGAGTTATGGGGGTGGTAATTTTTGACCCATATCTATATACGAATCTTGGGGTAAGATTTGGACATGAATTTCGACTAAAAAATCGGTGTCGAGATTTGAATGCCAGATTAATCTAGAGGGAAAACCATGAAGAAAAATCCAAACTTCGTGAAAATCGGATAAAATTTGACCGAGTTATGGGGGTGGTCAATTTTGACCCATGTCTATATACGAATCTTGGGGTAAGATTTGGACATGAATTTCGACCAAAAAATCGGTGTCGAGATTTGAATGCCAGATTAATCTAGACAGAAACCCATGAAGAAAAAGCCAAACTTTGTGAAAATCGGATGAGATTTGACCGAGTTATGGGGGTGGTAAATTTTGACCCATGTCTATATACGAATCTTGGGGCAATATTTGGACATGAATTTCGACTAAAAAATCGGTGTTCAGATTTGAATGCCAGATTAATCTAGAGGGAAAACCATGAAGAAAAAGCCAAACTTCGTGGAAATCGGATGAGATTTGACCGAGTTATGGGGGTGGTAATTTTTGACCCATGTCTATATACGAATCTTGGGGTAAGATTTGGACATGAATTTCGACTAAAAAATCGGTGTTAAGATTTGAATGCCAGATTAATTTAGAGGGAAAACCATGAAGAAAAATCCAAACTTCGTGAAAATCGGATAAAATTTGACCGAGTTATGGGGGTGGTAAATTTTGACCCATGTCTATGTACGAATCTTGGGGTAAGATTTGGACATGAATTTCGACTAAAAAATCTGTGTCGAGATTTGAATGCCAGATTAATTTAGAGGGAAAACCATGAAGAAAAATCCTAACTTCGTGGAAATCGGATGAGATTTGACCGAGTTATGGGGGTGGTAATTTTTGACCCATGTCTATATACGAATCTTGGGGTAAGATTTGGACATGAATTTCGACTAAAAATCGGTGTCGAGATTTGAATGCCAGATTAATCTAGAGGGAAAACCATGAAGAAAAATCCAAACTTCGTGAAAATCGGATAAAATTTGACCGAGATATGGGGGTGGTAATTTTTGACCCATGTCTATATACGAATCTTGGGGTAAGATTTGGACATGAATTTCGACTAAAAAATCGGTGTCGAGATTTGAATGCCAGATTAATCTAGAGGGAAAACCATGAAGAAAAAGCCAAACTTCGTGGAAATCGGATGAGATTTGACCGAGTTATGGGGGTGGTAATTTTTGACCCATATCTATATACGAATCTTGGGGTAAGATTTGGACATGAATTTCGACTAAAAAATCGGTGTCGAGATTTGAATGCCAGATTAATCTAGAGGGAAAACCATGAAGAAAAATCCAAACTTCGTGAAAATCGGATAAAATTTGACCGAGATATGGGGGTGGTAATTTTTGACCCATGTCTATATACGAATCTTGGGGTAAGATTTGGACATGAATTTCGACTAAAAAATCGGTGTCGAGATTTGAATGCCAGATTAATCTAGAGGGAAAACCATGAAGAAAAAGCCAAACTTCGTGGAAATCGGATGAGATTTGACCGAGTTATGGGGGTGTTAAATTTTGACCCATGTCTATATACGAATCTTGGGGCAATATTTGGACATGAATTTCGACCAAAAAATCGGTGTTAAGATTTGAATGCCAGATTAATCTAGAGGGAAAACCATGAAGAAAAATCCAAACTTCGTGAAAATCGGATGAGATTTGACCGAGATATGGGGGTGGTCATTTTTGACCCATGTCTATATACGAATCTTGGGGTAAGATTTGGACATGAATTTCGACTAAAAAATCGGTGTCGAGATTTGAATGCCAGATTAATCTAGAGGGAAAACCATGAAGAAAAAGCCAAACTTCGTGAAAATCGGATGAGATTTGACCGCGTTATGGGGGTGGTAAATTTTGACCCATGTCTATATACGAATCTTGGGGCAATATTTGGACATGAATTTCGACCAAAAAATCGGTGTTAAGATTTGAATGCCAGATTAATCTAGAGGGAAAACCATGAAGAAAAATCCAAACTTCGTGAAAATCGGATGAGATTTGACCGAGATATGGGGGTGGTAATTTTTGACCCATGTCTATATACGAATCTTGGGGTAAGATTTGGACATGAATTTCGACTAAAAAATCGGTGTCGAGATTTGAATGCCAGATTAATCTAGAGGGAAAACCATGAAGAAAAAGCCAAACTTCGTGGAAATCGGATGAGATTTGACCGAGTTATGGGGGTGTTAAATTTTGACCCATGTCTATATACGAATCTTGGGTTAAGATTTGAACATGAATTTCGACTAAAAAATCGGTGTCGAGATTTGAATGCCAGATTAATCTAGAGGGAAAAGGGAATGAAGAAAAATCCAAACTTCGTGAAAATCGGATAAAATTTGACCGAGATATGGGGGTGGTAATTTTTGACCCATGTCTATATACGAATCTTGGGGTAAGATTTGGACATGAATTTCGACTAAAAAATCGGTGTCGAGATTTGAATGCCAGATTAATCTAGAGGGAAAACCATGAAGAAAAAGCCAAACTTCGTGGAAATCGGATGAGATTTGACCGAGTTATGGGGGTGGTAATTTTTGACCCATATCTATATACGAATCTTGGGGTAAGATTTGGACATGAATTTCGACTAAAAAATCGGTGTCGAGATTTGAATGCCAGATTAATCTAGAGGGAAAACCATGAAGAAAAATCCAAACTTCGTGAAAATCGGATAAAATTTGACCGAGATATGGGGGTGGTAATTTTTGACCCATGTCTATATACGAATCTTGGGGTAAGATTTGGACATGAATTTCGACTAAAAAATCGGTGTCGAGATTTGAATGCCAGATTAATCTAGAGGGAAAACCATGAAGAAAAAGCCAAACTTCGTGGAAATCGGATGAGATTTGACCGAGTTATGGGGGTGTTAAATTTTGACCCATGTCTATATACGAATCTTGGGGCAATATTTGGACATGAATTTCGACCAAAAAATCGGTGTTAAGATTTGAATGCCAGATTAATCTAGAGGGAAAACCATGAAGAAAAATCCAAACTTCGTGAAAATCGGATGAGATTTGACCGAGATATGGGGGTGGTAATTTTTGACCCATGTCTATATACGAATCTTAGGGTAAGATTTGGACATGAATTTCGACTAAAAAATCGGTGTCGAGATTTGAATGCCAGATTAATCTAGAGGGAAAACCATGAAGAAAAAGCCAAACTTCGTGAAAATCGGATGAGATTTGACCGCGTTATGGGGGTGGTAAATTTTGACCCATGTCTATATACGAATCTTGGGGCAATATTTGGACATGAATTTCGACCAAAAAATCGGTGTTAAGATTTGAATGCCAGATTAATCTAGAGGGAAAACCATGAAGAAAAATCCAAACTTCGTGAAAATCGGATGAGATTTGACCGAGATATGGGGGTGGTAATTTTTGACCCATGTCTATATACGAATCTTGGGGTAAGATTTGGACATGAATTTCGACTAAAAAATCGGTGTCGAGATTTGAATGCCAGATTAATCTAGAGGGAAAACCATGAAGAAAAAGCCAAACTTCGTGAAAATCGGATGAGATTTGACCGAGTTATGGGGGTGTTAAATTTTGACCCATGTCTATATACGAATCTTGGGTTAAGATTTGAACATGAATTTCGACTAAAAAATCGGTGTCGAGATTTGAATGCCAGATTAATCTAGGGGAAAAACCATGAAGAAAAATCCAAACTTCGTGAAAATCGGATGAAATTTGACCGAGATATGGGGGTGGTAATTTTTGACCCATGTCTATATACGAATCTTGGGGTAAGATTTGGACATGAATTTCGACTAAAAAATCGGTGTTCAGATTTGAATGCCAGATTAATCTAGAGGGAAAACCATGAAGAAAAATCCAAACTTCGTGAAAATCGGATGAGATTTGACCGAGTTATGGGGGTGGTAAATTTTGACCCATGTCTATATACGAATCTTGGGGCAATATTTGGACATGAATTTCGACTAAAAAATCGGTGTCGAGATTTGAATGCCAGATTAATCTAGAGGGAAAACCATGAAGAAAAAGCCAAACTTCGTGAAAATCGGATGAGATTTGACCGAGTTATGGGGGTAGTAAATTTTGACCCATGTCTATATACGAATCTTGGGGTAAGATTTGGACATGAATTTCGACTAAAAAATCGGTGTCGTGATTTGAATGCCAGATTAATCTAGAGGGAAAACCATGAAGAAAAAGCCAAACTTCGTGAAAATCGGATGAGATTTGACCGCGTTATGGGGGTGGTAATTTTTGACCCATGTCTATATACGAATCTTGGGGTAAGATTTGGACATGAATTTCGACTAAAAAATCGGTGTCGAGATTTGAATGCCAGATTAATCTAGAGGGAAAACCATGAAGAAAAAGCCAAACTTCGTGGAAATCGGATGAGATTTGACCGAGTTATGGGGGTGGTCAATTTTGACCCATGTCTATATACGAATCTTGGGGTAAGATTTGGACAGGAATTTCGACTAAAAAATCGGTGTCGAGATTTGAATGCCAGATTAATCTAGAGGGAAAACCATGAAGAAAAAGCCAAACTTCGTGGAAATCGGATGAGATTTGACCGAGTTATGGGGGTGGTAATTTTTGACCCATATCTATATACGAATCTTGGGGTAAGATTTGGACATGAATTTCGACTAAAAAATTGGTGTCGAGATTTGAATGCCAGATTAATCTAGAGGGAAAACCATGAAGAAAAATCCAAACTTCGTGAAAATCGGATAAAATTTGACCGAGATATGGGGGTGGTAATTTTGGCCCATGTCTATATACGAATCTTGGGGTAAGATTTGGACATGAATTTCGACTAAAAAATCGGTGTCGAGATTTGAATGCCAGATTAATCTAGAGGGAAAACCATGAAGAAAAAGCCAAACTTCGTGGAAATCGGATGAGATTTGACCGAGTTATGGGGGTGGTAAGTAAGATTTGGACATGAATTTCGACTAAAAAATCGGTGTTCAGATTTGAATGCCAGATTAATCTAGAGGGAAAACCATGAAGAAAAAGCCAAACTTGCAGTTTGCTTATTTAGTTTGCTAAATTTGCATCAACAATGATTTCAAGTATACTTACACAATTGAAACTTTAACATGAAGCTGAATAAATTATATAAGTATACATATTTGTAAGTACTATATAAGATGTTTGTATGTAAGAGGTCAGCGCCTCGAAGTATGCAGCAAAAAATAATATGCAGCTCTATGAGCACTCATCTGCTCGTATGTCTGTCTATTGGCCTGCTATATACTTACATATACATGTACGATGCATGCTAAATTTGAAAGCAACATGCTGGTTAAGCTGCACGCACACAAACACACACACACCCCTGCATGACAAGGACTAAATCCTTTGAAAAGTCCTTCGTACCGTACAACTGTTGCAATTGTTTGTCTATCTAGCTATCCGTCGGCTTACTTTATGCCTGTGTGTGAGCGCTCTGTAATTGTGCGTAAGCCACGCCCCCAGGCGTACAACAAACGCACACCCGCACTAAAACAAACACACACACACATGTGCAATAAGTGTGCAGCTGCCATTTTGGCATTAATTAATTATGCAAACAGTTTAAATTAAGTTTATTTTATTTACACATGTTGCTGCATGTTTGTCACGCCGTGAGTGGGCGTTTGCCAACTATGAGTCAAAGTGGATTTTAAATAAATACAAAATCATACACATTTTCATACATATATATATATATATAAGTGCATATACATACACAAACAAGCAAAGGCCCAGGACATTGGACATGCAATACAAGGCATGTGCATTTCAAGTTATCGTTGACACCGTCACAAATTTCAAAGTGACAACATTGGAATTAGTAAACCGCATTTGTATCTGTCTGCAGCCTGGAGCGAAGTTCTGAAGCCTGCAAGCCAAGCCAAGCCTAAAATCAGTAGAAAGTTAAAGTAAAATGGAAAACCCTTAAAAGAACTGCGCGCCTATTGGTGCGAGTGTCGTTCTTACAATTTGTGTTTCCGATATATGTATAACACTTCCGACTCTCGACTTCCGACTCCCAGTAATAACAAATGAGTTAAATATATCTTTATATACTGATTGCGCTGACTGACTGAGTAACTGACTGGGTTATCGTATGTGATAGAGGTGCACGCTAAGACGAACTTAATGAACCATCCTCTCGGCTTCGAAGAGTTTTCAAAGATCTTTGTGAAAATTTATTTGTTATGAGCTTTACACTTCCGTCCCTTTTGGATGATAAATACGGGTTAGAGGAAATGGGAGAAATGAAAGAAAATATATTTTTTTGCGGATTCAAAAAAAATAATCTGCTTATACAACACAAAATAGCAGAAAATGTTAACATATATTTATACATTGAATTCACTTGCAGTTGTATTTTGTATATTGTATTGCAAGTAAAGAGGATAAGGATAGGTAGAGAGCAGCTTCAAGACTACCCCTTTCGTCTGAAGTATTTTTACTTGTTTACTTGTCTACTTGTCCATGCTTAGCCTCCATCAAAGGATTTGTAATGAAAAGTTAGTTATTTCTCGAACGGTTGACTGACAATAGTCTGAAAGCAATTAATATTTTACCCGCTGTCTTCAGCCTTAGTGGGCAACGAGGATCCGGGTTCGAATCCCTGGCAAGTGTATGTATTTAGTTTTGTGTAAATGGTTGACAGCATAATAATAATAATAATATATTAAATCTTAACATTCCTCTAAGAATGAGTTATTTTTTAAATGAAATCAGAAATCTTGACACATCTAAGGGTACATAGTAAATTGTGCAATTCGATTGTTCTGTGGCTAATTTATTGTCAGTTGGGAAATCCCACTGTCTGTGCGTTGGCCAAACCCTCAACGTCCCGTCACGTCGGCTTAGCCAAATCCATCTACGTCCGTAACCACAGAAATATAAAGTGGCAGCTCTGTGCGCTATGCCGCTAAAAGTGCGAACCGTAAATAGTTGTGATGTCTGTAACTTCTCCAGGTTACTTGCCCCGCCCACCATCCTAGCTGCCTCTTCTCTCACATTCATGAGTGGTGTGTTTGTCTGGACGATGCATGGAATGTCTGCTAAGTGGCTTTTTATTTCCATGGCTGAAAAAGCCAACGACAGTGAAGAATGGCGTTAGTTTGGCGCGGTTTAGCGTTCCGCTCACTCGTTTATAGGCCATGTTTCAAGCTCCTACACATTTGTCCGGGTATGTGTGCGTGTGTAGGGTGAAGGGGGCAGGGTGGTCCAAATTATTTGCAGTCGCTTTGGCCCTGGGTAGGTTGTTTATGCTTTCAGGCTAGTGCAACCCGCACAGCCTGACGTTTTGGTAGCTCTGGTTGCGGTTTCGTCTAGTTTGTTTTGTTGTTGTTGCTGTTGCTGTGCCTAGACCGTTGTTGTCATCATTACTGTCGGCAACTTTGCCTAGTTATCTACAGGCTTGCTGTCTCGCGTTTCCGCGCCCTTTTCACATTTGTAGTGTCATTTGCGGTTTGATTTCGAGTTGCAGCTCGGCGACCGAAAAGACCGACAGCCACGCGCACACAGCAGCGCGTTTCTCCAACTGGTCTTTTAGCGTTGCTTCTGAGCCATCATCACTTTCATCATCACTTTGATCAAATTTGCATGCATTGCGGGCCAGACATCGTGCATACCCACTTAAACCACTTAAATGTTTTGTTTTGCCCAGTTTTGAATAGACTGGACGGCGTCTGAAGGACGATGTTGAGTCCTGTACTATAAATGTTATATCTGAATCGAGTGTCAATTAATTTTCAATATAGAATCTTTTTATGTCCTTTCAGATTAAGTTAGACTAGACTAATGTCTAGTGTTTCATATTCAGCTCGTTAATATTAAGGTAGTGTAGTTAGCTAGCTGAAAATCTAAATGCTAACCCAAACCTGCAAAAGCAACGATAAATTTATTGTCGAGTTTCGAATTGAGCTACAGTTAATGTAATGTTTGTTAAGTTTTGTTGTTGTTCCAGCTTTAACAATTTCTGTCGTCGTTGTTGCTGTTGCTCAACTCTGCTCATACTAATGCTACAGTGGACGTTCAATTCCAGCTTACTTCAAAATTCAATTAGTTAACTTTGTGTTGCGTAGAGAAAACCAAGAAAAATTTGTTTGTGTTTTCCTCCCCCATTGTTGTTGCGTGCATTTGCATACATTAGGCTCTCTTTCAGTTTGCTGTACTTGCATGTGTGCCAGTTTATGTGTTTATGTATGTGTGTGCGTATGGTAGGTTGTGTATGTATTCTAAATCGGCTGTGACCCAATTTGTGAGCAACAGAATGCAAAGAATTCATTAATTGTGAGAATGACAAAATCGAGCGCGTGAAAATCCCTGTGCACCCTTGATTAATAGCGGCCTGTTTTTCTGGGAGCATGTAAAACCATGCCCTAAACAAAGAGAAAGATTCGCCCTGAAGCGTTCGGATACATGTATGTGAGTGAGTGTGACTGCCTTGTAAATCAAACCGACTTCAGCCAACCTTCGGATGGCCCTGTAAGTAGAAACAGACAGTCAGGGGGTACAGTGAAACACAGAAATTTATAAATTGGGAGTTTACTTGGATACATAAACGATTCACAACTCACAATTAGAGGGAGCGGCCTTAACTATTTCTATTTTGATCACTGCAAATAGAAATTGCATCTACTTTAAACAATTCTTTAGTCGAGCTTTATATCAAATGGGGCAGAATTACTTATCAACATCTAATCGAGCAAGTTTCTGCCCAACTGAAGCTGACGAAAGCTGAAAGCTTTTTTTCGTTCCAGGATCAATGAAAGGATTGTAAGAATTGTATGATAATATTGCAAAAGTCTGAGGCTAGATTACATATACACTGAACATCAATATTTTAAATGTGGGTATAATATTTTCAAAACTTAAAAAATTGATATGTATGCTATTGAATTTATTCCCGTTTTTGTATTGCTTCCATTGTGATGCACATTGTCAACTCGTTGGACTACTTGACACTACATTGCCAATGGCAGCGAAGGCGGGAAATGGTTTGCTCATGTATTCCATGGAGCCAACTTTTTGACAATTGATGTGCGCAAATACTTATAAGTCAGACTCGCTCGCACAACCGCCCATAGACAAACTTGGCTGGGGCCACATTACATCCCAGTTGCCGGCAGACAAATTGCAATCCTCGTCGCCGTCGCCTTGGTCGTCTTCATCGAAGTTATTCCGCACACAGATACAGGCATTGATATGCTCGTTCTGGAGGCATTCAATTTGATTCTGAAAACCGAGGTAAATTCAATTCAGTTGAGCAGCCAGGCAAGTTGATCTGATGCTACAATGGAGCTTAATTTTCAACGCTGCATCTAACGGTGCCAGTGGTGTCTTGGGCGTGCACAGTGTGGGTGAGCTTTGGCGAGCACGCTTGGAAAAGCCAGCGCATATCAAGAACATTGCGTGTGTATGAGATAAGTTTACAAGACT
Source organism: Drosophila novamexicana (assembly GCF_003285875.2). Taxonomy (NCBI): domain Eukaryota; kingdom Metazoa; phylum Arthropoda; class Insecta; order Diptera; family Drosophilidae; genus Drosophila; species Drosophila novamexicana. Next base: position 582,659 of record NW_020824809.1, on the reverse strand, counting down.
TTTCACTTTTACTCAAACTTAAGACATTGCAAAGCCAATAGAATTTGCAAAGCGTTGCTTTTGGCCACACAGGCAAACACAATATACACACGTATATGACAAATGCTTATAACGCAAATAGTTGACTTATGGATTGACTTAGCGCTAACTAATTCGATTTTGCGCTTAGGCAGCGCAAATGCGAGACCACATAAGATGTGAGGGTCTTATGACAGCATATTTGACAGCACAGCGAACCAAGTTTAATGTACTACTCACCCGCCTTGCAGGGGTCCATGTCGATGTCATTGGACACCTTGGGTGCCACTTGCATGTGCAGCAGCTGCTCAATGCTGTATTTGCTATGATAGGCCCGAAGATTGTTCTGCAGTGGTAGATGATTAAGGTGATGCAGGTGCGACTTGTGCTGCCCGTAGCCATGCTGGTGATAAGGATGAGTGGCAGCTGACTCTTTCACGTACTCTTTGACGTATTTGTTGTTGTCGCGCTCATGCTTCTCAACAATGGCAACGTTATCCATTGAAGTGGGCGCCACCAGTGGATCCCCATGCAGTTTGGCGCTTTTGACATGTACCGAGATTAACACCAGCAGCGCGGTGGCAACCAGCAGGGCGTAGTTGGTATAGCTCATTACCCGGCCGCCGCGTCCGGCTCCAAGCCGGCTCTGCAGCGCCATCTGAGCGTGGTTTTTACTGCTGCTCCGCACGTTCTTTCGCTTGTCAATTGTCGTGACGCTGCGAACAGTGTTGTTTGCCTTTGTTTTTGCTTTGCGTTTTGTTTATCGCCTCCGTCCGTTCCCAGTTCAAGTGCGCTGCATTCTCGCGCTGCACGTGGCCTGCAATGATCACGGAAAATTGAGATGAAATAATTGTTGAATTGCCTCAAACTGGCTCGTTTTGGTTCTCATTTGAATAGAAATGAATTGTCGAGGCCGATCAGTCAATTGATCTGTGTGTCCGTATACACACAGCCATAGTACATAAATACATAAACATATACATACATGTATAGGTTAATATATTCTGTTGATAACCCCAACCCCTTGTATGAAATATTTGTAGAACAATTTTGTTTATGCTTATTAATCAGCTCTTGAATGTCTTTGTATAAATGTTCTATGGAAATAAACTCAAGTCTTTAAATCTATCTATAAATCAAAGAAAGTAAACAGAATAGCTATAGACTAAGCATTAAGTTAGAATTTGCCAATCGTTAGGTTTACGACACATTTTAGATAACTGCACTGGCTTCATTTGCTCGGATAGATTATTTACAAATGCTACGCAAGACTTTAAGACTTACAGTAGATGCCTCCAGGCAAAATTATCTGTACAAATTCTGTTCAATCCGACCATAATAAGCTGAAGCAACAGCAAAACATGTAGAGCAACAGCAACCGAACAGCTGGAAGCAATCCATGCACACCCGGCGTCTAATTTACATATGGGTGCTTGTGTGTGGGTGTGCGTATGCGTGTAGGGTTATGTTGTGCACAGCTGTGCACATCTTGAAGCACAGAAGTTGTGCACATTTACTTGGAATGCTCCTCAGTAGCTGGCATAGCACATTGTGTGTGAGGTTGCTTGAAAGGGGCATAAAAGAGGATTGTCGTATCAGAGGCAGGACAGCAGGCAGACAGACAGACATCCATACAATGACCTGCAACAGCTCATAAACGAGATGCGACCGCCGGCTGTCATCAGTTGTGCACTCAATTAACTTGAGTTAAAGGTGTCTCAGCAAGGACACACGCTGCCCAGACGCCTTTGGACAACTATGTACAATGACAGGTAATTAAAAATCGCTTAAGGCACCCCGGGCCGTCCTCTTGCCTAAGAGCTATACAAACTTTGGTTGCCAATTGAATATACAATAAAAAAAAACCTTTTCAATTAACTTAAATGTTCGCCCGGCTATTATCGCCCTTTTATTGTTACCAGACCCCAGGAAATGTTGGCAATTTCGTTAAATCATTTAATTTCCGGCGCGCACTACCAACAATTACAACAACAGTTATTCAACAAAGCAAATCAAGTCCCTGTCTGGATTTTTATGGCAAATTAAGTTGGCTTCTGCGAAGGGAGTCGGTAAGCTGAACGCGCTGGCTGCCAAAGACTTAGCCAGCAAGCAACTAGCAAATAAAGCCAAAGACACTTTCAGCAGCAACCCTTGGCAAAAGTGGCTATAACAACAACAGCAGACTCAGCTCAGCAACTACATCTGTGTGGTAAACAAAGAGTGCAACATATTTTCTTAATTTCATTTCATTTCGTTTCGTGCGTGTGCAGCAGGCAAATGTACAGGCAGGGGCGGCAACAGCAGACCCCGTTTTCAGGATACTCAGTAGCATAATTGCGTATACGCCGCATGGCACTGGCTCTTACAGAGGCAACAACGGGTGCCTTAATCGGGGAGCATTGTGGCGCCGGCTGCTCATTTATGCAAATTATAAATTCAATTGATTAATTCTGAGCTAACAGAGAGTTAATTTTTCGTTTAACTGTCGCGTTCATATGCTCTTGCAAAGGAATTAAGTCTTGGGCAATGACAGCGCTCAGTACTTTGCACTGTTACCGCCTTTGGTCTCCGTTCGCTTGTTTATCGCTAGCTGAGAAGCACCCACATGGACTTCAGCACTTATCAGTGGACAGCGCAGAAAGTTCTGGGTCTAGGTCATTTTTGGGCAGCGCATCGCAAACGTAAACAAATTAAAATTTCATTGCACGGCTGCGCAATGTATTAAGAGAAGTGCAGAGGTTGCAATGTTCTTTGATGAATTTTTTGTGTGTGTTTGATTCGTATATTTTGCTAACGATATTTAAAGATTATGTTGGGCGAATGGAATATTTAGTTTAATTACGTAAGATAAGGTCCTTAGACACACAGCTTCAGCCATCCTGCTGCTCACTCACAGTCAGTCAGGCCATCAATCAGGCTTGTCAAGTGTGCGCCACTTTCAAACTACCCGAGCTGACAATGACAAGCGCAAAGTGGACGGGGATATTACAAACGGTCTAGGCTGGAGTTGTAGTCAGTAGAATGGCATCTCAGTTGCCTTATCTCTTCTTGCGACGTCCCGCCTTGGCTCGCCTCGTCTCAGTCACTTTTAGTGTTTTACAAGCAGATATCTTGACATGAGTCCTTTCTCCCAAACTTCTCTAAATGGCCTCGCGCTCATTTTTGCTTTATTTTGATTTGCCCTGTCGCACTGACAGTTGACATTTAAAGTTGCAACTAAGTACATATTTGGCGGCGGATATGAATTTTATACCCTTGTCAAGAGTCGGAAGCAGAAAATTAACGACTGAACTGAGGGCATCTTTCGAGGTTCGCCCCAATTGCATGATTCCTCAAAAAATGTTGTAGTTTGTCTTGGGTTTCTGAGGATATGGCTATATATATTAATGCAATACATTTGCAATACATTTTATCAATGATTAGTATTGGTATTAACTTGTTTACTAAAATAATTTTTAATTGATTCACCATAATAACAATAATAACATTCACACTGAGGCTCGTGTGTTCTGTTCTTGTTTACCCCATTCAAAAAAAGTGTTGTTTTTTATTATTTTCTAGCTCACTTTTCTAATTCACAACTGTCAGAATGTTGCAATACCTTGTATTTTCAAAATAAACACCTTTACAAATAAGTATTAGAAGTCAGGACTTGGTGGGACACTTTCTCTCTCTCTCTCTCTCGTTTAAGGGACTGATTGGTCCAAACCTTAAATGGCGTATAGTTAGGCTGTTACTGTTAATTGCATATTCCAACGGGCAGGTAAAAGGCAAATCCGATTTGAAGAATCTAAAATTTATTTTATTGGCAATTCATCAGTCTCGAATTGAATTTCTAAAATCGCCGAAACACGTAATCAATAAGTTCTTTTGTAGGGCTTTGAATGTAAGTTTGAGGTTGATCGGAAAAAACTTAAAGCTGCGTCCAAAAAGACCCGCATTTTTCACCGAGACAGCTTTGATTTTGGGAAAAATGTGAAACACTTTTTATATAGATCAATGAAAACAAATTTGAGCGCGAAATATCACCCACCAAATCGTTGACCGCCATTTCCACCAAGGCGGAATGCATTTTGGAAAAGTGTAACACCCCTCAAAGGAATTTGAACAAAGATCGTTGAAAATGAGTTTAGACTGATGGTAAGCAAAAAATTAGCATACTACAATTTTTCGCGATTGCCTAAACCCTTCTTAGCATGCACCTTCATCACATAAGGTAACTACTAGCTCTGACGGTTTGGGCTGTACGTTGATCCCCAATCGGTCAGTCAGTCAAGCTGTTTTATATATAGATATATAAATATTATATTAACGAAGTAGGCTTTGGGTTGCGATCACGCTTGTAAATTGCATTCATGCATTTGCAGATTTAAAATAAAAATAAAAATATTTTAAAGGCTTTTTCATTAATATATTTAAGTCTCGGCTCACTTTATTCTTTGTTCGTTAATTTTAGCTGCACGACTGATAAAAAGTATTGCATATCAACAGGCGCATATTGGATAAACAGACCAAATGGACAGAACTGGAAATTGTCAGCAAGCTCTCCAAGAAATAAATTTCAATTACCAACGCAAGGGCATAATGAAGGGAGCTTATTCCTTTTCACGGGCGAACAACCGGGCCGACTTTTATGAGACTTAAATGCTATGCAAGCGCAAAATGTAACGGGACTGCCAAACAAGCACGCAAACAAACGGGCCAACAACCGCACAGATAGACAAGCAAACGGGCGCACACTGAAAAGGAGCAAAGGCCACAGCCGGAGCCACAGCCAACGGCAAATAATTAAGCTTGGCCTGCTAGCACCTGTGGCCTCTCAGCTAGCGCCGCCGACCAGGTGGTTGCAACTGTAGCCGAAATGCGCCTGGACGGGCTTGGGCACCTTTCTGGCCCTAGTCGCTGCGGTTCAGTTGGAGCCATGTGAATGTAAATAAAGTTCAACCGTAAAATACACCGCAGACAGATAGGCTGCCGATGTCGTTGCTGTTACCGTCGCCGTATCTTATAACTGAGAATGGGGCTTTCCCAGAGCCGCAGTGTAAATAAAAAAAATTAAAAATAAAGATGTGTTAAGGTGCCACACAGAACATGACCAATGGTCAGCCAGCTGTTTATGAACTATACATTCGCCTTGCATCCGAGACAGCACAAGACTAAGAAATAATTAATACTAACAACAGAAATGATGATCGGACCTGGAATAAGCTCCACTGGGCTGGAGCTGGAACCCTCGGGCTTGTGCTCGTCAGTTTATGCTGCGGCTGCTGTTGCCTGATTTTTTCTTTTGGTCATAAATAACAATTGCCAACGACTATGCCAGTAAAAGGAAACCAACGGCAAGTGCGAGGAAAGAAAATATGGTGCCGAGATTCCTTTTTATGGTGATTGTGTGGGTAATCGACGTCGGGCCAAGGCCGGTAGCCTGGCAGCGGCGATAAAAACCAATACAAATATGAAAAGCAAATGAAATCCTTTTAATTTGGCAAATAAAACCGACTGCCAGGCGGTCCTCGGTCCTCTGAATGCTATACAAATTTGTATGAGCCCCAAAAGATGGCAAAAGAAACAGCAGAAAAGTTGCGCAGAAATTGGAGTCGTGACTTTTGGCATGTAAATGATTTTTTCATGAATCCCCCAAATGTGTGCAAGTGAAGGCATGAATTAAGTCAACCCTGAGAACATTTGAGGCGAAAATCAAGTTTTTCACTTAAAATTTCACATGAAAAATGAGTATGGCAATGCATTTATTTCCATTCAATTTAATTAACCCGCATGATTTCAATATTTATAATGGATAATTATAATAATAATGGATTACCATAAATGAAAAGTACATTTGAAACTTGAATAAATCATTCGAAATAAGATCAAATAGATAGACTCGCCATTTATGAGTACCGAATATTTTAAATTTAACGATACACAAACTTTTGATACAGCAAACCAACCCCAGAAACTAAATATGCTTCGATATTAATTAATTGCACATGGTGCAGGAAAAATAAAAATCTTGCCTTAAGCAGAGCATGGTCACGGGGACAGTTCTCCACAATCAGACGTGTGGAAGTGCTCTTGTATCTAGACCGACGGGAACACACACACACACAGGGACAGACACCTATGCTCACCCACTTGCCGCATATCATTAACTTTGCTTCATACCAGCATCAAGAACGGTGATAACAAAATATTTATGTGAAGGAGAGGGCGAGGGGCAGTACTGCAAAAGATGAAGTGAAATACGAAGGAAAATAACTCGTCGCGTGATGAGTATGAGAACATTGAATGGCCCTTTCTGCATTATATCCCATCATCTGTTCGTTGAGAGAACGCCCACGCGACACTTGCCATATCCGCCTCGTACGCCACACAGATTCATGAGCCTATACAAATATTCATAAAATAACTCAAACAGATACTTTGAATGCTTTGCAGATACTGAGATTTTGAGCTGCCCAGGCAACGCAGATATTCGACACAGTGGATTAAAGCCACAATAGATCCGAAAGTAGACACAAATCTGAATGCTGGTCCTCTCGGCACCTGCGGCACATAATAAGCTTTTAATTTTCTTACTTTTGCTGCGATAGCAAATTGAAAATGAAATTTTCAACATGACAAATCCCCAAGTAAAGCAAATAAACCCAAAAATACAGAAAAAAATGTATCAAGCACGCGCCCCTCAACTGAAGTAGAAATGCGTGCAAAGCACAAAAAATGAAAGAATAAAGAGCTTTCTCCAAAATATTAAATACCCTTTACGACACACATATGTATGTATGAGAGTTGTGCCATATTTCTGTGCCTTGATTAACTTAATCAAATTTTCCATTTGCAACCAAGTATTTGACAATGCCAATAACCAATAACTAAGATTTCATATATACATTAGTTAAACTGTGTGTTTAATAAAAGGGAATTGGCATAAAAAGCATGCCTATTTAAACGTACACAGTTTGTGTCAGAGCTTAAATACTCTACATACTCTCTGCAAGGGTACACTAAACGAGAAGAAACGAGAGGAAGCAAAATGTTTTCTATTCATAAGCAAAGTTGGCAGAAATATGAAATGAAATGTCGCAGAAACGGAAAGTATTGTTGGGTAATGCATACGCGCGCAATTTTTTAATGCGGAGGGAGGTAACATGAAACGCTTAATGGCGTTGGTTGGCAATAAGCAGGCGAAGATGCCACAAAATGTTTGCCGGGCCAAAGGACAAGCAACGAAACAGCCAGGACCAGTGAAGCAAAAGTGAAATGCGTTTGCAGCAGCTTAAATTTATACGGCAGTGGGTGTGGGTATGTGTGTATGTGTGTGAATGTGTGAGTGCACTGAAGCGTTAGAAACCTGGCAACAATATCAATATGCGTCTCTTGTGCTACGTTTGCTACAAAAGCAGCGTCGTCAGCGCCGTCCCCGACATTGTACGCCGCCCCCTGCTGACAATTGTTTGCCAGCGGAAGTTGATTTTCTGGCAAAGCGGAAGTGTTGAGGCGCTGGAAAATGCGGCAGACGCGCGACGGCAGCGAATTTCATGTTTGTGGCATGCCTTGCTGCGACGCATAAATTTTCATCTAACTGACAAAAAGCATCAGGCAAAAGTGAAGCCAAAAAAAACCCAAAGCGAACAAATGCGGGGAATATACATACTTATATATTTTGCTAATGCCACATCATTGGGCATCAAAGGCTGGAGCAGGAGCCACAGACGGGTCCAATTAACTCGGTCGGCATTTAAGTTTTGCCTTTTGTGTTCTTACCTTTAATTTCAGTGAGGCTTGCACAGCCTCTGGGCAAACGACGCAGATCGTTGGCCAAAAAAAGCAGTCGCCCAACAACAATCGCAGCAATACAATAACAACAAGAACGACAACAACAGCAACAGCAACAAAAGCAAGAGCAATGTGCGATCCTGATTCGTTCAATCTGTGTCTGCGATCGAGTTCAAAGCAGCAGCAAGGCAAGATCGTTGCTGTCTCTCCATCAGCCTCTGCTGGCGTCGCTGCTTGCCGCAGCAGCGGTACCTTGACTTTTGACGATGTTCCGTATTGCAGTAGCCCGAACAAAACAATAAAGTAATGTCTTAGTATATAAACACAAACACGCACACACACACACACGCATATGCATATTTGAATTAATAAATATATGTATATCCCACAACATATATTCACACACACACACACAGTCAGAAAGCAGATTCTATTTTAATTACACAGACGGCCTTTAGAACGAAGACCATTGACAATTGACAATTCGCGTTTCGCTCGATTTTGTTTGTTATTTATTGTTTTTGTTTTTGATGAAATGAAAAGCGGAAAACGGACAACGACACAATCATTCAGTCAGTGGAATAGTGGAAAGCGTAAAACGCAAAACACCCACAACGTAAAACGCCGGTGCCGTTGATTTCAGTTCAAGAGGGGATGAATGAGGTGTAGGCGGTGGAGGGTAAGCAACGTACAGTGCACACGGATGGCAGCCGCGTGCCGTTTGTTATTTATAGCTATTGTTGCTGTTGCGTCTTTTCTGCCTCTATCAGCAGCGCCAGCAACAGCAACAGCAGCAGCAGCAGCAGCATCAGCATCAGCATAAGCAACAGCAATAGCAACTGCGGCGCGTTTGTCGCAGTCTGCTTGAAATAAATGCAAAAACAACGTCGGGCAACTACGACAGCTGCTGATAAGGAAAACGCATAGAACGCGATCGAACGTCGAGTGCAAAGATCGCGACAAACTGATCTATTCACGGTCCGACGGACTGACTGTCTGACAGATTAGCTGAAGACGAACGACTAAGTAATATAGAAACTAAATAGGTACAATAAGCACCTTTGCTTTTAGTTAGGATATAGCTTTTTATTTTCCCATTTGCCAAATTTGTTTTTATTTTAATGCAATAGTCGGAAAAAATAACCAGGATGCAAGTTCCACCTGTAGCTGCACTCCAAAAAGATGCTACATTTTCTTTATATATAAGCACATTCCTTTTAATATTATAGCGTTAGAAATAAGTGCACTTATTGTTATTCACGAATACAAACATACACTTGAGTGCCAAAGGAATCCTTTTTTTGGCTCGTTTCGATTTTGTGTTCTGCTCTCGATCAAACAAGTTTGTTGCTGTTTTTCTTTCGTTCGCGTTATTTAGCCGCCACAAAGATGCACACGTCCGTTTACGACGAAAGGTTCTCGCGCTTTGATTTGAGAGATTCCAACATAAACAGAGCAAACATAGCCACTGGCACAGCTGTGTTTAATAGACAGAGAGAGAGAGAGAGAGAAAGAGACATTATTGGTGTGTGTGAGAAAGAGAGAGAGAGAGGGAGAGATAGCTAGAGGGAGAGAGCATGCGCTGAGATGCTTGCTAACAGCTGCTTTTTCTTAACAGTCGCAACCGCTTTGAACTGATGTAAGTTCAAATTCATTTAATATATCAGTTATTTATTTTAGATAAATTTGATTACTATACACCCTCAACAAAATTATCTCTAAGCACACGATTTTTATCAATTTAGGGTTGTACATACTTTAAGTTGCTTTTAAATTGCTTTTTTACTCAAAAGATCTTGACAAAACTCTGTAATTATTAGTTTTAATAATCCTATGAAAGAATCTCAGGGTTTTTATAACAAAATGATTAGGTTTCAATATTAACAAATTCCAATCCTTTGGTTTTTACCATGTTTTTGCTGTTAATATTGCCGTTGGTGTCATTGCAGCCATATTGTGATAACGGCCCTAAACATCGATAAAATCATATCGATGTATTTAATAAAAATGTATTAACGGCGTTGTCTATAATTAGTTGCCTTCAGAGTGCTAAAATTGGAACGGTTGTTAATAGCAATTTTCACGCATTGAGATGACGCAAAGTTGTGAAACAACGAACTGCAATAAGGAGGCAACGCTACAATGCCCCACTTGCCTTAAGTTGGGCATCAAGGGTTCATTTTTCTGCTCACAGGCTTGCTTTAAAGGATTCTGGAAAGAGCACAAGGTGATCCATGCTTTAGCTGGTAGGTTTCCACCTAATATACATATTCGTATATATACATTTAACAGGATTTCCCAAAAATGTGATATTCTTCCCATATAGCCGGTGGGGAGAAACATCCCGTAGACGAGGGTGTGTACAATCCCTGGCCACATTTTCGCTTTACCGGCAAATTGCGCCCCTTTCCGCAGACTGCCAAACGTGCTGTGCCTGAAGCTATTGCGCGTCCAGACTATGCTGATCACCCAGCGGGACGTTCATTGTCGGAAGAATCCTTGCGCGGGACAACAATAAAGATACTCGATGATGATGAAATTGAGGCAATGCGAGTAGCTGGACGCCTAGGACGGGAGTGTCTTGATGAAGGCGCCAAAGCCATAGAGGTGGGCATTACAACTGATGAGTTGGATCGGTTGGTGCACGAAGCAGCCATAGAGCGCGACTGCTACCCTTCACCCCTCAACTACTACAATTTCCCCAAGTCCTGCTGTACGAGCGTGAACGAGGTTATTTGCCACGGTATACCGGACAAGCGTCCATTGGAGAACGGCGATATCTGTAACATCGATGTGACTGTCTATCACCACGGTTTTCATGGCGATCTCAACGAAACATTTTTCGTGGGAGACGTATCAGAAAAACACAAAAAGTTGGTACGCATCACGTACGAATCATTGTGCAAAGCTATCGAATTGGTGCGCCCAGGCGTTAAGTACCGGGAGATAGGTAACGTTATTCAGAAGTATGTGGCGCCGCATGGTTTTAGCGTCGTCCGCAGCTATTGTGGTCATGGTATTCACCGTGTTTTCCACACTGCCCCCAATGTACCCCACTATGCTAGTAAGTCGATTGGCATAGATAATCTCCTAAAGATACTGATGTTTTGAACCGTCCACAGAGAATTCTGCCGTTGGAGTGATGGCCGCTGGGCACTGCTTTACAATCGAACCAATGATTTCCGAGGGTGTCCAAAAGGCGGAATCTTGGCCTGATGACTGGACCGCCGTAACAGCTGATGGCCTTTACTCAGCCCAGTTCGAACAAACTCTGCTGGTAACTAACAATGGTTGTGAGATCCTCACGAAGCGCCGCGAGAACAATGGGCAACCATGGTTCATGGATAATTTGTAGTCCACTTGGAGATTTTCTTTTTGATAAAGCTTTAATTTGTTTTAACAATAAATATAAAGTTTGTAGTTCAAAGTCAGTTTATTTTTGATGCCCATGCGTAGACTCTCACACATTTACTTCTCAAGTGGCGCATAATTAAGCAGCTTCTCAATGAGATCCACATGGCCGAGCAGCATGCGACGACAACAATAGCGTTTTAAGCCCAAAGCATCCAGGGCATCACTAAAGAATTTATGTTAGAAGCTTGTTATAGATCGGGCAAAAAAGGAGGAATGTGGGCAAAATAGCCGTGCGTCTTACCCTTCTGTGTACTCTGCCTGAAGCAAGCCAAGGTAGGATTCCCACTTGTTTCCGATTACCTTGCCACAAGTAAAACACCGAATTGGTATAATCATCGCGGTTGCAATCAATTTAAATAGTGTTCTAATATTATTTAATTACTTCGTGCGTGTTCCGTCGACACATTTATGCTTAGCTTCATTTTTCCTGCAGGCCTGCCAACTTGTTCAAAATTAAATATCGAAAGTAAATGAGCACATTGTCTGAGTATCGATATATAACAGTGTGACCCATCAGTAATGCATTAAAATGCGCGTTATTTTAAAATATTAATACATTTATTTATTACACTATCGACTTGCTATATGTTTAAATTTATAAATGAGTCTGTAAAATAAATATTCGAATGTCGCTAAGGACTACGTTATAACAAAAACAAATTTTTATTTACTGCTGGCGTCATTTTGGCTGCCTGAAACTTCTACAGAAGTTGAAACGGGAAACAAATCCTTTGCCGTATTGTTACCGTCCAGTGCGGGCACATTTTCAAAGGAGCCTTTTTTTGGATTATCTGAGCGCTTCTGCAGACGCTGCTGTAAGTACAGAAATAATGTATACATATATAGGCTAAAAGCTTCAAATGAATCTAATCCTACCGTTTCGGACGTTTCCTCATCTGGAACAAAAATACGTAACGGCGTATTACTGCCAAGCTGCTGCTGTACCAGACGCTGATGTTCCTCGAAGGCAGTGGCCGCTGCATCTGGGGGATAATTTTGTGACTGTTGCTGTTGCTGCTGCTGTTGCTGTTGCTGTTGGTGCTGTTGGTGCTGCTGAAGTTGTTGCTGTTGCAGTTGGTGTAGTTGCAGTTGTTGCTGATGCTGTTGATGCTGCAAGTGTTGTGCCTGTGCCTGTGCCTTTAGCTCTTCCAACTGTAATTCTTGCTGATATTGCTGTTGCTGCAGCTCTTGCTGATATTGATGTTGTTGGAATTGAGCATGTGCCTGTGCGTTCAGTTCTTCCAATTGGATCTGTTGCTGTTGCTGCTGCTGCTGCTGTTTTTGCAGCTCAAGTGCAGCATGCTCAGTTTCCAACTGCTGCCGTCGGGCTTCTTCCTCAGCATACGCTTGCAGCAGCTGGGAAGAGTCGTGCGAGTTTCCATAGTAGTTAGATACCACAAATCCGCCCTCTGGCGCTGTTGAACTAACTGCTGCGGCGACATTGGCCAGGTGGAAAGGCGCAGTCTCATAGACGGGTTCGGCAGACTCACCTAACGCTGGCGCGGCAATTAGTGCTGCATATTGCGGCGCCGTATCCAACACCGGGTGTATATTGTGTTGAGGATCCTTGGCGGCCTGCAGAATTTGGCCATTGCTGGCCACCTCCTGCGTCAGATCAGCGTTCACGTATCCGGTCTCAACGACGTGCTCTGTGCTGGGCTTAAAAAGTTGCTGCTTGTGCTGGGTGTAGAGCTGATTAGACTGGGTGACCAGATAGGTGGGATTGTAGATGGGTATGTGGGCCGCGGGCAAGGCGGCTGCTATGAAGGGCTGTGTCGCCTGCTGCGAAAACTGTATGGGATATATTGGAACCGTTTGAGCAGCCGCCTGGGCACCCACAATCTGAACTAGCGGTTGAGCAGGCAGATGGTTGCTTTGCACATCCGAAGGGAGTGGCTGGTTGTTGCTAGGCGTGTTGTAGCTCTCCGTTGCGACCTTCACTTTGCTAGTGGGCAACGATGGGTCGGGATCTGGGGCAAAGAGTTTCTGCGAGCCCGAAATAGGATCGCGAATCGTTTGATCATTTGTCTCATCCTCATGCACGCTGTAATAGCTGCCCACAGCTGCGGGCGGCCCATAGGCTGGGGACTGTGGACGTTGTGTGCTCTGTGGGGGCGAGTTTTGTGGGGGCAAGTATTCGGTGTCTAATCCATCATCTATCTGATTGTCGTGATCGTGATGCAGTGCCAGATTGGGGGCGGGTACCGTATAAATAGGTGCAAAGTGCTCGGTGTTGTAATTGTTGTGCGTGTCCAGCTGTGGGGCATGTGAGGCATGTGAGGCATGTGAGGCATGTGAGGATAAGTGTTCATGTCCTGCCCGCTACTGTGGTACTTACCGGCAAGTTCTGCAGCTCGCTGTAGGCAACCGCTGTGGGTTTCTCATACTTAAAGGGCTTCTCATATCCGAAAGTTGGCTTGGAATGCGGCTTGGAGTTACTTAGCTTGATCTTCAGCGGCTTCCGTAAGCTACCTGAGGGCTTAAGATACACTGGAGCGCTTAGCTTAAGCGGGCGTGATCCACGTAAATGATGCGGTGGCGCTCCATGCAACAGGTGAGCGTGGGCGTGCGAGTGCCCGTGCGCGTGTAAATGGGAGTGAGCGTGTGAGTGCGGAGCCAGATGCTGATGAGCGTGACTATGGGCGCCAGGACGACCCTTTAAAACCAATGGAACTGGCTGATCACTGCGAATCTGCACAACCAGTGTACGCTGCTTGCCAGTGGAAGCAGCTGCAGCGCCGCCAGGACGATTTAATTGATTGGCGCTCTTGGGAGGCCAATTGTTGTTGCTGAAGATCAGCGGACGCTTTCCAACAGGCAGCTCACAGCTGGCCAGGCCCAACAGTAGCGTAAACAGTAGCGTAAAAGGCTAAAGTAGTAGAGATGTCAAAATGTAATACGAAAATTCATTAAACAACATTTAATTATCTTGCGGGTAAGTACTCAACAAATAAACAAATAAAACTTTCTAAGCTCTATCAGCGCTAAGCTCACAATGTGGTTAGGGGAATAGAGGGGGCTGGGAGGGGGTTAGGGCAGTAGCATGTAATCAACGGACGGTCGGAGAACCGAAAATAATGGCCTTAATTTGTATAAATTGGCGGTTTTCTAAAATTTTATCACGTCGCCTGGGGCTAGCCACTAAAAGCTGGTTAAGCTATCATATATATGTGTGTGTGTGTGTGTGTGTGTGTGTGTGTAGACACGGTAGCCATAACTGCAGGCGGACCAGGCGGGCGGATGTCTCGTCTAATTAAACGTGTGGGCCAACGAAAGTGAAATACCAAATCGATTTGGTTCTGTTATGAACGCGACGAGGCCTCTGCTGTGCCGTGCTTTGCTTTTGGTATGCCTGCCCCTGGAAGTCAACAATTTGGCGTCGTAATTGTTGCAACAACTAATTTCACTTGTCTGCCGGAGACACTGGCAATGACAATGTTGTGCCGTTAGTCCGGCAGTCAATCAAGCGCCGCGCTCAGGTGAAACTGACAGCCGACCGTAGCCGGTCGCAGCGGACAATGCGACCACTGTGCTGCACTGTGGTTATTGATTACGTGCTGCGTTTGCCTAATCGAAATTACAAACGTAATTGAGACCAAATTGCTGGCTTGGTGTTTATCAAGTGGCTAGTAATTTGATATTGCTTTGTCGCCTGTAAAAATATGCATAATAATGGTTGACGTCAACCAGGAGCGGCCGATGGTGAATGAACTTGTGCGGTGGGAGCAGTTAATATCAACTCGTTTAAAGAAAGTCAAAGTCCCGATAAAATTAGTATTTTCATAATTTTATGCATTCGCCACATACAAATGTCGCCAGCAACTAACTTGAAGTAGGAATTGGTTTTGGACTAAATTCCACTATGGCTGCCCGCTCACAATTCGAACTGTAGCAAATCAGGGGAAACCATAAACAAGCACAAGTTAACCCAATTCACAACGCATTTGGCCAACCTGAAATGCAACTTTTATTTAGCACTAAGCCAACTGTTTTCGAGCAAACGCATCATTTTATTTTCAAGTCTTCCCGCCACACTTTGTTGCACATTGAGGCAAAGTCAATGCCAGTAGCCGTGGCAGTGGCCGTGCCCGTGCCCGTGCCTGTGCCTGTCAAGCAACTGCAGTGTAATTGGTGCGCAGTGTGCACAAAGCGAGCGGCCCATTGTTTGTTGTTTAAAGCGAAAACTCGGCGCATCAAGTGCTCTCATTGCAACTGCAACCGAACCGCAAATGAAAGTGCACACAATTGCCCCTCAATCGCAATTTAACAAGTATTCAAAGCATGGGCTGCCACAGCGCCATCAATTGCAATTCAATTGAAGGAAAAACGAAGACGAAGTTGCAGTTGAATGGCGGCATTGTCTTTAGATTTAAGCGAAAGACAGAAAAAATATAAGATGAATTATCAACATGGAGTCAATAGAAACTTCCAATTTGCATACAATTAATGCATTTCAGGTTGTGATTCCCAGCGGGCTAATTTTCAATTATCGATAATTGAGCCCAACTAAATAAGCATGGGATTTACTTACCTTCATGTTGTGGCAAATTAAGTGAACGATAGACAAATGTTGGTATAGCTGAAGAGATTACTATTTGAGCGTGTAGAAGGAAAGGTTTGACTTGGCGTTGAGTGACTATTGTTTGAAGACGTGCTGGCTTTTATTCCAGCAGCAAGTAGATGAAGATCAAAATAGCAATTAAGTAAATAATCACATCAATTAACTTCATGTCCACGTGCGCCTCGGCGCTTTTCTTTGGCGAGATAGTGCGAATACGAATTTATTACCGGGGCTGCAACTCTTCAAGTCTGCACCTGTTCAGGTCGCGTTAACAACTGAGCGCAGCTACTGTCGCTGACTTTGATAGTTACTTTTGCCAGCCATTGGAAGCACACGTATCATCGCTCACTGGAAGCGGAGACCACAAAGAAAGTGGTCGGCTTTTCTTTCGACGGCTTCGTCTGTGCTAGCGATGGCATCGGCCATCGGGCTGAAAACTTGTTCAATGCTCGGACTCAGCACGCGACCACAAACAACATGGAATGCCGACATGTGCACTGTCTTCACACTGCAAGACATACACGCAGAGCTTAAACGAAAGTGTTTGGCAGTTCTTGGCCATCTGAGCCCAGGCAAACAAAAGACTTGGGCAACGAACTTGTCAATACCTTAAAAAGCAATGCGGACCAGGCGCGCATGAACACAAAATAGGCTCTTTTCGCATTGATGCCTGATACCGCCACAAGAACAGAATCATTAAAGCGACTTTCTGAATGACAGCCTTACCTGGCCAGATATATGCTACTTACAGTGAGCTCGAATCGATCTCCATTATGTATGAGAATCTCTGTAGCTGGGTAATATAAAACAAGAGGCTCGAGTCCGAAGCTCCCGACTAGATGATACCCTGATCCCTCTTCGTTTGCTTTAGCAGTAATAGAAATAAATTTAAAAAAAAAACCATTCACTCTTAATGAAAAAAAAAAAACAAAGAATAAAATTAACACATACATACAGCATAGAATGGAATACAATCGCAATTAAATGTGTGTGTGTACATGTTTACAGAAATGCTGGAAATTTGCGCTAGCTGCCCCAACCACATAGACAGCCACAACATATTTTCTTTAATAACTTTTGTGTTTCTCAACTGAGCATAATGAAATTTTCAACAGTAGATCTCATTGTACTATAGAGCCGTCGTGTATTCTCAAACAATCAATTGCATTAAAATTGTGGCTTAAATGGGTGGTCAATACAAATAAGTGTTTTTACTTGATTTATAGCTATGTGGTGCTAGCGAGGTGGTGGGGATAGTTATAAAATAAAAGATACTTGATATATATACATATACTATTCTAGAAGCTACATGATAAGTTTGGTGACTTTAGGTCATAAAACCTTAGAGATTTGCTCAAAAAACACGATATCGATATCAATTTTGATCGATTACTTGGAAACGCAGCAAGTTATTGATTAACGGAAACAAAATCGTACGGCGTGTGAACTAGGAGGACCTACGTTCCAAATTTCAACTCTCGAGCTTTTATAGGTTCTAATATCCTTGCGATCACACATGCGGACAGAAGGAGAGACAGGCGGACATGGCTAGACTGACTCGGCTGTTGATGTTGATCAGGAATATATATATATATGATTCTTTCTGCCTGTTACATACATTTGCACAAATACATTATACCCCTTTTACACATTTTGAATGGGTTCAGGGTAGAATGACGGAAGCTTATGTTGACCCTAATAAATATATAATCGATTCGTAATAAAACCATTATATTATCTATACACTATGAAATTAATAAGGAAATGCAAATTTTAGACTTGTTATAACATAAATAACGTTAAGGCAGATATATTATAGAACCATTAATTTGTGCAAAAACTGCGTTGTTCAAGATCCAGGATGTATGAATTCCAAATTCAAAATTTTGCGAAATTATGCTCTCTCCGTCCAATGACCACCGTAATAGATTTATTTTGGTGTAAGCCTTGAAAGAATGAATTAAATGATTAACTTTATAGCTATGAATACATTATTTTTGGTACAATATATCTTCGACGATGTTTATGGAAGTCACATATATCAACAGTCATTGCATACAGGAAAGGATGCCATCCACCACGTTCACGTTTGAGCATCTTGAAGTGAACTTTGCATTGAAGATTATAGAAATATCTATATAACTGGAATTCAAGGGTCAAGGAGCCCAGCTGAGGATGTCTACCTCGTTTATAGTTCTCTTCAATATGAACCTCAAGTTTATTAAATTACTAGTGCGGTTGAAAGCCTGGATGCGGCACTCGTTAGCTTCTCCCCATTCTGGCTTCAATACTGCACAACTGAGGCACTGAAACTTATAATTCCCGTGGACCTGTGCAAGGTATACATAATATTTATAGTTTAATTCTTACACTTCTTGAATACTTACAGGTGCACAGTAGCAGCAAAATGGAAATAAGATTATAAATATATATGATTTCATGCTTTTGAGCACGATCTCGTATTGGTGACAGTCCAACAATTGCTAAACCGCTTTCAAACTATAGACATGTTTATAACAATATTTTGAAGCTTGATAGAGCACTTGACTAATGACAATTAAATAAATTTGATAATCTATTTTTAAATTTGTGTTTTTATAAAAACATAAAACATAAATCATTGATAATGATCAAAACCTGGGCCTATAATGAGCGGGATCTTCTTCCATTTCTCTATCTCTCTCTGCCGGTCTGTCAATATTTAAATATAATAAATAAAATTATAAATTTATAAAACATGTATAAATATCGTTTAGAAGCCTTCCCTAAGCGGTTGCTCGTATCGATCTGTGTTGATTTGAAGTATTTACGAGAAGTAGGCACGAGGTATTTCTTAGCAAATACTGCGTATTAGAGATTTCTCATTTACTTAATTTGGCTTAAAATGTGTGCTTATTCAGGCGATTGTAATTGTAATTGATGTACAACAACTGCCATGGTTAATGTTGTATATATGGTTAATATATATACATATCACATATACATATATCGCTGATTACACAACAGTAATGAGTATTGCGGAGCGACATAAAAAGTTTATGAAACGCGCGCCTTCAATTGGACTTGTTAATTGGGTGCGTTTTATGCGAGTCGTGACTGCAAATTTCTAAACGCAATTGGGCGATGGAATTTCTGGTGCTGGCCTACCATATGTGGGTCAATTTTTGGGCTGTTCGAGCCGTTACCCATGCTACCCTAGCTCAAGATTTCACTTTTTATAAGAAAAAGCTCCCGGCGCAGGCCATTATTTCAATTTTTGTATTCGTATTTTTTATTTTGAAATATTATTTTAACAAGGTTTTTTTTAAACATTAACAACATAATATTATTATTATACCATTTATTTAGTTACAGTTATCTGTTTTTTTTTTTAATCTTCTTTATTATATATTATATTATGTTTCATAGACAAATGTTTAAAATACGAAGTTTAATGTGTTTATTTTATTATTCAAAATTTCGTGTTTCCTCGAAATTGTTGTGGCTTTTTTTAAACAAAACAATTTTATATTATACTTTCTCCGATCTCGATCTATTCATTTTATAATTATAAATAAATTGTATATCAGCACTTTATTTTGAATCTTATGATCAAATATCAGAGTTTTACTTGTAAATATATTTTATAAATCGCGGGTAAAAACTAAAAAAATTAATTACAGTTATGTTGACTAATTTATGTGGTTTGCTTAGACTTGTTCTTTAAATTATTTATACAATTTTAATGCACACAGTACTAAAATAATTTGTATGCATATGCAGTATATATGTATATATATATACAAATCTACACACACGTCTATGCATGTGTATGTATGCATATATGGGAGTAGTGAAAGTGCTGCGAAATTATGAAATAATTTTGTTTTGTTTTTCAACTTCGGCAATTATAAATTAATTAACGTTTTTGTTTGTTTGTTAGTTACAAAATAACATTTCTTTGTTGCTCAAATTTTAAAAATAATCATTTGTGGTTTTTAGTTTTTAGCTGCAAACTTTGTTTCCTATACAAAGAATCTAACTACTGTAAATGCTTCACATTTACGAGTATGATATTTTTACAATTTTACTCACGAAAGTTTCTACAAAACATTGCAGTTGTGTCTAGATGTATGGCATTGAGTATTTCTGGGCGATATATCATTATTTATTTACTATTATTACAAAGCCGGGTTGCTGGCGAAATCGAACCATATTATGCTTATGGATTTCAAATTGTTAAATAAAAAGCATAGTAAGACAAGACTTTCGTGTGAATTGAAGTAATTTGAGAAATTGGAGCACAGCAAATGACGAACAGCGCTTTGCTCAATTTTTATGAGATTTATCGATTTATATTTAATAAGCTATTTTATGGATAGTTCTCGTTATGCATATTTTTATTTCTCAGAATTTTTATTAGCGTAAACATGATTCAATCAAGTTTCACAACATCGAGAGTTCGTTTTGTTGCTGTTCGCTGATGTGATGTGTGGTCGTTTCAGAGTGTTCGTATGTGTGTAAAAGTGTAAGTGTGTATGTGTGTTTTGATGTTCGTGTGTGTGTGTGTGGGTGTGTGTGTGAGTATTCATATTTCTAAAATTTGTAAAACTATGTTATTCATTTAAAAATTATGTTTAACTTTTGGGTTTATTCTATGCCTGTTATAAGGATTGCAAATGCTTTTTCATCTCAACTATATTACATTTATATATTAAATTGCCCTAACAATAAATGAACTTGAACTTAATATACATATATATATATATATATAAATATATGTGTATCTATATATATATATATACATATATATATGTGTATGTTATGTTATCTATATGTTTTTCTTTTTGGTTTTAAGCCATTACATACATACATAAGTAGGTACATGCATACTTTTACATACGTAACGTTACTTTGAAGGCGCATACTTAATATTCACAATGTTAGATTTTCGTTAAATTTTTTGTCTAGACCTAAGGCTACATTCTTTTTTATCAAAACGCAATGAACCAAAACCAATCTTAACTATATTCCTTCTTTCAACTTAAATTGACTTAAGTTGGTATTTGTTTGTTTTGTTTCATATTATTAAAAGCTCGAATTCGATTAACTGTTATATTAATAAGCTAAATTTAATTCACAAAATGTAAATGTTTTAAACGAATATTATATGATGAATATTCGTTTAGTCTATATTAAAATGGCGAAAACAAAACTGAACTAAGCTTCTGCATTTTGTGGTTTAATTTAGAGTGATTTCTATACGCTTTGGCAGTGTTTATCATTTGAACAAATCCATATACCGAAAACTCTATGAACAGAAACATGAATACAAATAGCCGAAGTGAAGTGATCTAACGACATTTTTACATTATCTGACCTACATAATTGTAAGTAGGTAGCTTTATTATTTACATTATATGTACAAAAAAATCGGAGCGTTTTATTAGCGGCTCAAGCGCAAGCGCGTGAAAGTCTAAAGAAGGGTTTAAGACAACTCGAGAAACGGTGGACTAAAAGGACATCTTTCGGTCTGCATTCGATTTGTTTTATCTAAAAAAATTTGTTTAGAACACCACAGCTGCTGCTCGTAAATCGCAATAGGCACGCACGTAAAAAGCGCATACATCGTTGCATACACTAAAAATATTACTAGCTACATTTTGTCAACTGCTCGCTATAGATAGTTACATCTATCTATCTATATATGTATGTCTTCAGCTACTTTCATACCGTGATGAATACAAGTATTTATGTATGTACGTGTTTCTACTGATTTATAATAATGTCAATGCGCTACTTACTCTTAATATTTATGCTTGAAGTGTTTTGCATGGATAACAGCAGAGTTTATGTGGAATAGCCTTGAATTGATTTTATTGAACCGTTCTGGTTAGGAAATATTATTGAAAATTTGTTTGTATGCGTATATAATACATATGACACTTCTTCAATTACCACACGAACAGATATGAGCAAATAAATAACAATCTCAAGTCGAATATACTGAAATATCTAATGGATTGTAATGTCATTTGAAAATGACTTAAATGATGCTTTATTTATGCGATTTGTATCTTTTGATGGAACAACCGTTGATTTACTATTTTTCTGTTTTGGTTTTTGGTTTTATAAAATTTCGAATTTAGTCTATTCTTACTATTTTCTGCATTATTCCCATAGATAGTCGAGATACTCGATAATTGTTTCAATTAAATATCGCTAGGAATTTTGTTTGTTTTGAGAACATTATAGTTAAATTAATATAATACGTTCGTATAAATCGTTTTTGCGCATGCTCAGAAACATCTAAATGCAGTTTTTGAACTTGAATGCTGACACAACTTTGGATTTCGGTTTAGGCTCATCTCCCATTGTCCACATACGCAAAATGTAAGTGGCGGCCAAGCATTTATGGAATTTGTTTTACAGTTGTTTTTTTTTTGTTTGTTTCCTTTTAATTTCTGTGTCTGTACAACATATGTAGACATTCATAAGTTAGCTGTAGCATAGTTGTTGTTGTTGCAGTTGCTGCTAAGACATATATCTAGCTTTTCACTTTTTGTATATACGTATGTAAGTATTTGTATCTTAAATACAGTTGCAATATTGCATCTAAATATACACAGTATGTAAAGTGTTTGTAATGGATACTTTTTGCCTTGTTCTTGTTTTTGTAAAAAATACTTCGAATTGCAAGCCTTATGCTATTCAGATTTAAAAGATGCACATATTTCATAATGTTAGCTTGCATTGTATTTTCACTAATATCAGCAAAGGGTTTTCGCTTGTTTTTCTTTGTTTAATGTGTAGCTTACCTCACTAATGGTTCCCAATTGCTTACGTCACACCATTGAGATGAATTTTCTTTTCGAATCGTTGGATATTTGTAATGCGATGATAGCGCCATGAATTGAACTCATAATTTGAACATAATATGAAATAAGATTTGAATTAATAATACCAATAATGATAATGCAACAATTGTACTAAATGAATGAAGGAAATGTTCATAATAAATATACATACCCATAGTATAATAACTAATGATTGTTGCGTCAAGATAAGGAGTATATCAAAATAGCAAATTATAAAACGGATTGTTTTAAAAATATTTTTATTTGGAACAGAGTGAAATAATGAAAAACAAAAATAAATAATTAAAATTTTAAATAATTACAAGAGGAATTGAACAGTAATTAAAAAACTAAGTGTAATAAAACTTCGGATAGATACAAAATTATAGGTAAATTGTTAATTTCAAGGTTCTAAAAGGCATACGGAATGGTGTGGGAAGCAATCAGCTGACAATTGAACGATGGATATCAAAGAAGTTGTTCTTTCTTTAATGAATATGTGGCTTTTATGCTTGTAGAGACATCTAACACTGCCCACCGTTGGTCGTTTGTGGTGTGTGGCTATCCTTGATTGTTAAACAGGATGGACAAAATACTCTGCACGGTGTCTCTACAAATATAAAAGTACAGAGTAACGCATTTACGGGCACGTACGCATTTAAATTTTTAAGTATTGTTACTTACGCCAATTGGCCTAACTTTTGATTTTGTTACATTTCCCTAGGTACACAGTATATACAGGTACTTTTATAGTATATAGTACGCGTCTGTGGTGTTACAGACCTATACCTATAGCTAATGCCAATGCCTATACTTGTATTTACTTCTTGGTGCGCAATTTTAACCAGATCTTATGCCAATATTTATGCCATAAATGCGATGCTCTGTACACAATTAACTTCTCCATCGTTCAAATGTACGAATAAGGACCATCAGTTAAGGCGCTACACAGTAACAATCAAGAGTTATCATCCTTATTGGAGCCGCCCCCACCGACTCCGGACCCTTGTGTGTTGGTGCCGCGACCGCCAGCAGGCGCACGCACTGCGGGCGGCTTATACTCCAGGCCCGGATCGAATTGCATTAAAACGAATACCTATCGGAATGCATATGTTAGCACGTTGCTTTGCTTACATTTAGGGTTTGCCATTCTTACCTGATCTGTTGGCAGTAATGAGAAGTCGTCGGGTGGGTTAGTTATTACATAACGTTTGCTGCTCGCATCACAGCTAGAGCTAGTATCCCTAAACCGATAGAGTCCTATGCACAACATCCCGTACGACTTGAGAGCAGCAACGAACAAATCCCCATACTTTCCGCATTCCCCAAACTGCGCCAACGGTCCATCATACAATGAGATTTGGCCCACACGACATCTGATCGAGCAAAACATAATCTCAGTTAATTAACCGGAATGCGCCTAATTAAACGTAAGGCTCACCTGTCTCGGTTGCTCAGACTGTCGACGGTACTGTATCCTCCGCGCAGGCCGGCACCCTCCGCCAAGATTAGTTCCAATTCGGGCGTGGCGCCGCCTGTTATCAGCGATCGGATCAGCGTTAAGGCATTTTGATTGAAGTATGTCTACGGTGCGTGTAAGACACAGATTGAGAGAGAATGAGAGAGACAGAGTGTATGGTGGTTAAATGGGTCGGATGGGAAAGAATGGGATTGGGAACATGGCATTACCGTGGACATCAGCGAGTCTAACACACTCACAGCGAACGCAGTACCACAGGCGAACGGCTGCGTGAGATATAGTTCTGTGTCTGGATCGTCATCGTCGTCTTGATCGAGAAACTGCACGTTACTATCATTGACCAGTTCTTTAAACGACAACCAACAATAAAACATAGTGTCCATTAGTACAGCACCTCTTTCACATTAGCTAGACAGTGTAGTGGGGCTGAGCGTAGCATAACCCTGACCCTCTTCCCTCTAAGCCCGCCCACTGCTTGGTCAGCCCCATTTACACCGCTTGAGGTAGGACGCTTTTCGTTCGGTCGTTCGCAAACTTGGCCAACTTAGTGCGATGCAGTTTACCTGTTATCATGGGCACATTGGCGCCATACACTGAGCCGCGCCGCTGCAGCACAATGGGACTGCCAGCGGTCGCGCTCAGATTGTCGAACTCCGGTCCGCGTTGGCTAAGCACGCCAATCGTGTCGTCAAAGGTCATGGCCTTAATGTTAAGCGAGGCCAGGATGGCCTCCTTGTCGGCCAGTGTGGGATCGTCGTTACTAGGAACTTTTGCAGACAATATGCAGCACATATCACACAGGTTGACGTTAACCGCCCGCAGATCGGCACGACTGAGCGGCGATCCATTAAGCACCGAAATCTTAGGCAGATTCTGTAGCATTTTCCACTCGCGTCGGATATAGTCCACGGAGCCAACAATTACCACATGCTTGAGCTCATGGTAATGGAAATTAGATGCGCGTAACGGCATCACTAGATTCCGTAGCCCAATTAGCGGTGAGTCCGGATCGGCGAACAGGCAAACAACCACATGGCCATTTAGTACTGTCATGGCCGCCTGATTGCGATCCTGCGAAGGAAAATTTTAAATAGTAACTTCGCAGTTGATCTTTGCGGAGTTCTGGCTTACCAATATGCAGTCTTCTAAGCTCTTCGCCGGACTCCAGTGAAACATGCCTGTTGAGTCGTACTTCATCTCCGTCTTCTCAAAATCAAAGTCCTTCGACTGATCGTCTGCTATGCCGGCTGGCAAAGAGACGCCACCATTTTGATTTTGTGTCCCAGTGCCGGAGCTGCGACTCGTTGGCCTGGAGGCAAGCAAATTATTGAGATTTATTAACCGTTTGAGGCAAATCGTTCGCAAATTTTGGGAATTTCTTATCAATTTCATGGCATATCTGATTACGAACCAATAAAAATAAACGCTACATCCAAATGCAAAGTGTTGTTCGTAACGCTACGAGTACGAGTTTCGTTCAAAAAATATAAATACTTGAGTACGAGTACTTGGAGCTTTTAAAATTTAAAAAGAGTGTCGTTGATACGATAGATAGCTAGAGATATAGAGTTATATATGTATGTATGTTGATAGAGAGAAGAGGAAGAGCTTGTGCTAATAACAATAGTTGCGAAATTACGAGTATCAAAACACAAATGCCAAAACGATTACATTAGAATATGTTTTAAAATCAAAGTTTAACTACGCGAAACATGTTCGGAGTCAACCGGCGATGGCGGCTAACTTAGATAAGGTCACATGCGGCCGCCCTCGGGTGTATTAAGTGTAGCAAATGGTTAGAGAGGGGCATGCACAAGGGACATACCACATGCAACTGCTGCCTACGCCGGAGTGCACAGCACAACACTATGACATTGTGCACAGTTCGCAGTCAGAATAAAATCAAAACAAAAGTGCTAAAGAAGTGAATACCAAAAAGGATAGAGATGCCAGTGGAAGGCAGAGAGAGTAAACATAGATCACGACCCTAATAAATTTTGAACTTTGAACTTTGAATGATAGCTGTAAGAAAGTAAGATATGCACTAGAAGAATAGACTTTGCTCAAAACTTCGTTAGAAGTAAGATACTGCTAATTGTTTTATAATCTGTTTGAGTTCCTTTCAGAACAAAAATAACCGGGGAAAATGGTTTTTATAATTCATTGTTTAATTGTTCTATTGCTATCAGTTCCGGTATATTCCGCTTATGCTTGGCTATTTAAATTTTATATTAAGAATGGGATGGATTTGACTTGAGCCCATGGGATCTGTTAGAATTGCCCGAGTTGCCATTTGCTTTGCGAGCACATCGTCTTGTATTCATTATTAGCAGGCAAACCGATCTGGGTTTACAATTAAAAGTTTATTATCGTGATGTTCTCGCACACATACCCACGCACACACACACGCACACATTATAAAGAAATGACAGAAGCAATTGAAATGCAGCAAAGTTGTAGTTACTGTTATATACAATTAAGTACAAATACGATTACACGACACAAGTTTTTCATTGCATTGAATCAAAATGTACAAATGTATTGGTTAGATCTAAAGATATAGATAAAGATATAGATAGAGATATTGGTATAGGTATAGGTATAGGTATGGGTATAGGTATAGGTATGGGTATAGGTATAGGTATAGGTATAGGTATAGGTATAGGTATAGGTATAGGTTATAGGTATAGGTAAAAGTATACGGTATAGTTATAGGTATAGGTATAGGTATAGGTATAGGTATAGGTATAGGTATAGGTATAGGTATAGGTATAGGTATAGGTATAGGTATAGGTATAGGTATAGGTATAGGTATAGGTATAGGTATAGGTATAGGTATAGGTATAGGTATAGGTATAGGTATAGGTATAGGTATAGGTATAGGTATAGGTATAGGTATAGGTATAGGTATAGGTATAGGTATAGGTATAGGTATAGGTATAGGTATAGGTATAGGTATAGGTATAGGTATAGGTATAGGTATAGGTATAGGTATAGGTATAGGTATAGGTATAGGTATAGGTATAGGTATAGGTATAGGTATAGGTATAGGTATAGGTATAGGTATAGGTATAGGTATAGGTATAGGTATAGGTATAGGTATAGGTATAGGTATAGGTATAGGTATAGGTATAGGTATAGGTATAGGTATAGGTATAGGTATAGGTATAGGTATAGGTATAGGTATAGGTATAGGTATAGGTATAGGTATAGGTATAGGTATAGGTATAGGTATAGGTATAGGTATAGGTATAGGTATAGGTATAGGTATAGGTATAGGTATAGGTATAGGTATAGGTATAGGTATAGGTAGGTATAGGTATAGGTATAGGTATAGGTATAGGTATAGGTATAGGTATAGGTATAGGTATAGGTATAGGTATAGGTATAGGTATAGGTATAGGTATAGGTATAGGTATAGGTATAGTTATAGGTATAGGTATAGGTATAGGTATAGGTATAGGTATAGGTATAGGTATAGGTATAGGTATAGGTATAGGTATAGGTATAGGTATAGGTATAGGTATAGGTATAGGTATAGGTATAGGTATAGGTATAGGTATAGGTATAGGTATAGGTATAGGTATAGGTATAGGTATAGGTATAGGTATAGGTATAGGTATAGGTATAGGTATAGGTATAGGTATAGGTATAGGTATAGGTATAGGTATAGTAAGTGGCACGCATAGACTAAAAAATAAAAAAGGAAATTGAGATCATATTTTTAATAAAGACAGATTGATTTGAATGCTGATAGGCAAGATGGCGCAGCTGATATTGAAAAATTATTATGTGATTTTACATATGTATATGTATGTATTAATCATATGTAAGAATCGTTTGGTGCATAGGCACACACATACACAAACACGAATTAATAAATAAACGCACACAGACAGCAACGTGACAAAATTACGCATACGAATAGTTAAGATTTGTATTTGGTATTGATGTATGGAATAGCTTTCAATCAACCAATTAATGTGTGTTTAACAAAATGCGCATAGTTGAATAAGTATTTACGAATACTAAGTTATAGTAGTAGTAGTAGTTAAAAACGCTTTTGGCTTCTTATAATTTGATTTAAGTAAAATTTCTAGGAAATTATGGACGCATACATGAGCTTTTTAACTTCGTAAGCAAGTTGATAGCCCGCATAAGGGTTAGCATCATTTTCTGGTGGCCTGAAACAAAATGTTGTTCGTTTTTTATACATATAAACTTGTTAAAAATTGTTGTTGTTTTTTCTTTAATTTTTTTATAATTATTATTTTTTTTTTTTTTTTGGTTAATTGTTAACGTGTATGTGAGACAGTTTGTTAAAGTGTTAAGAATAATCAATATTTAAGGAGCATTTACATATGTACGAGGCATGACCATTAAAGGCCATCGAACTGGGTGTTATTTGTTAGGTACAGAATAAAAAAGAAAAACAATGAAAAAGTGACCAAACTCAAATATTATGTAGTATAACGCTTAGTTTTGTTGTAACGCAAACTAGGAAACACAAAAAATCAAAGAATGCAGCTGAACAGCAAAGGCCATAAGTGTATGCTTTTTATCTTGCTCGATTATCGATTTGCTTTGCCATATAAATACTTTGTAACTGAAGCCGAGTGCCCTCTCTTGTGTATAAGTGTAATTGGTTCCGTGCTCCCCCGCCCGTTGAGTACATATATTTATGTATGTATCGCTCGGATTATGCTAAGGTTTCCTTAATTCCGGCCGCTCACCTGTTATACTGCGATGGCGATATAACCTGGCCCTCCACTTGGCGGCTCACGTTCACCGTGGGTTTTACCTTGTTCACCTGTTTCCCCGCAGCTGCAGCGGCCGCTGCGGCAGCGGCGGTGTTGTTCATGTGATGCATGCCACCTGTACCGTTGCCAGTGCCGTTCGGGCGTCGCACATTCCGATTGAGAACTGCAATAAAGATGGAGACAGGGAAAACAGAGAGAAGTTGAGTTGCAGTCATTCACCATTGATTAGCTAGGAGCAGGCTGTAGAAAGAGCGGAGGTAAGTATTTGAAACTTACGATTTGTATCTTCTCTGTCACGTGTAATGTCACCTGTGGCAGTTGCGTTTCGCAGTGGCAGTTTGTTAGGTGACAGCAGTTACAGCAGTTACAGCAGATTTAGAGAGAAAGAGAGAGAGAAAGGAAGTTTTAGCAGATACATTCGATTAGTAAGATTTAAGTTTTCTGATACTGTTGGCAGAGTGCATTACAAATTTTCATTTAGTCATATATGCATCGGTCAAGTTAATAAAGAAAGGTATTTTTGAGCCGCGTGTAAGTAAGTATCTAGTTAGTTTTGTTTGAAAGCAGTTGCTATTCTTAGTTTAGGTTTTACAACTGTGACATGTGTGTGGTCTCAAGAAATAAACAGTGTATTTAACAAGCAAATATGTATGCAAACACAACACACACACAAATGTTTACAAAAATATTGTGAAAATGCTTTAAATAAGTAGACATCAATATCGAATTTAAATGACTGTTTAGAACAAGCTTTTGTTAAAATAGATTTAGCAGTTCTTTTAGAAAGTTATATAAACATTTACATTTATTTAGAACATTATTTGTCGTTTTTATATATTTCAAATAACAATTTCTGTTCAAAATTATGCAAAACAATACAAAGGAAAAGCAATTAGCTAATTATACTTGATCAATTCCTTTTATTCATAGAATTTTTGATTTTTTTTTTTTTTTGATGATATATTTTAATTGATTTATAGGGCATTGGGTGTACTGTCAGCAACACATGATAAGGCAATGATAAGGCAAATTAGGACTTACAAACAAATAAATAAATGAGGTTCGTGTAACTTTGCATGTAACAATATCTGTAAGGGTCGCGGGCGTTCTGTGTTCAAAATAACCTTTCTCTTTCGTTTCGTGTTCAGAATTGACAGACTTATATGTACGTAAATCATAGGTAACATTGTTGTGGTTCTGGTCTTATACAAGCTGATATTGAGACATTACCCGATACAGATCCACGCACATGCACCCGCTTGGGAAGCTCTGGAGGCGTAAATGTGGGTGCAGGATGGTGTTCATCTGTAAGATATTTTTGGTATTGTTATCGCACAGCTTCAGGTAATCAAATTCGTTTTGTTTTGTGTAAGAGACAATGCTTTTTTATGTGAAGCTCATAATTTTGTGTTTGCTGGTGTGTACACCAATTATTATTACATAATTTTTTTTTTTGATAATCAGGGGAATATTGTGTTTGTATAAACTAAAATCGTGAAAGTTGCGGTTGTACATAAAGCAAAAACACAATCTTAAAATCATATTCAAATTAGACGGGCTAGAAATTTTTAAACATGTGTTCAACCGAAGGTCATACAAAAGTAAGGAAAATTGATCAATGTGATCTGGGGAATGATTTAAGGACTTTTCATTGGGCTTGGGACTTCAATACACAATTATACATTTTGTTAAATATGCATTAATAATCAAGGCCATTTCAAACATGCAAATAATTATAAGAGTAAAAAACGGGTAGCAATAGGTAAGGTACATAAGCATAAAATACTAAACTACAAAAGCAAGAGAACAAGCACTGGATAAGTGAAGTAAGATCTTAAGTATTAAGTTGCCACAATGAAAGCATAATTGGCAAGGATATGGCATAAACTTTTACTCCATCGGTTGGTGGCTCAAATTTGAAAAGCATTTAGTTCAACTGTTTTTCAATGGAAATCTAACACACACCTAATGAACTCTTTCACGTCTTTACTACCTAAAAGTCACTTGACTATTATCTCAAAAGGACTAATTTAATTTAACACTTTGTTCAACACATTCGATATAACAGTATGCAATTTAACTGCTTAAGACATGAAGCTTAAAAAGACTCAAAAGCTCGCTCCTTAATTGGTAAAGTGGTGCATTGGCGATTGGCAGGGCAGCTGGTGATCATGACCAAAAGTGCGTAATAGTTGTTCTACAAATGCTATACTTTCTCAGAACTTACTTATATATCGCAGTAGTAACTATGTATTTAAGTAATGATTTTGCGGCTTTTATATTTCATGAAATTTCTTAAACCGTAGAACTAGTTATAACACAAACGATACTCGAAAAAGTTTGAGGTGAATCAGGAAGAAAGAATACACTTAAGATTTAAATAAAAAGTAAGGAACGTGCACTGGCACACTTAAAAAAAAAAGTTTTATTTGTAAATTCTAAATTGTGAATCTCAATAAACAATTAGAACGAATACTAATGTGGCTTTTAAATCAATGTTCGAGTATATGAGTTGAGTATTTGAGTTGAATTATTGAGTTAATTAGACTTACTTGACAACGAGTATTCATCGTCTTCTACACACACACACAGACATATAAATACATAGTACGAGTATTGTAGCAGTAGTAGAAGTAGTTGGTACGAACGAGTACATGTACAAGTAGGGGAATATATAGACGTATGATATTTGTATATATAAAAAAAGAGCAAACCCCAGCGTCAGAAATTGTGTTTCTTTTTTTTCTTCTTTGAATTATTTATTACATAAATTGTATTACAGTGTTGTATGTATTGTACATATGTGAAATGAAAGATGGGGTAAATATTTGCTTGATTTAAGTGTATATGCTATTTGTATTACATTTATCCAGATGAGACCTCAGTTGGCTCAAAGCTAAACCCTTTGCTTTCACAAATACGAAAAGCATGTACGAAAATGTCTCGACTTATTTTAGATTTAGCTTCGAAGTTGACGAATAGAACGACGAAAATAAAAAACACAAATATAAATAAAATGAGAGATGCGTGTTTACTGCTATACAAAAATGTGTACAAAATACGATATATGAATATATATTAAAGATATGGTTTATTAATGGTTACAAGATTGTAGTATGGAATACATACGAAAATACGTCAGATTAAGGTTTACGATAGCAACTTTTGAATTATATTCAGTTGAGTATTTTGTAGAAACATATTGAATTTGTATTTTATCTATCGACTTAACTACACACGCACACACACTAAGTAGTTAAGGCAAAAATTTATTATGAAAAGTACACAATTACGAGAACGAACGAGAAGAAACGATTATATTAGGTGTAACTGTGTGTGGTGTTGTTGTGGTGTGCAACAATCTGTGTGGCTTGTACATCCGAATGTATTGAGTAAATGATGTAAGTTTAATCTCTAGAACCAATGGAATTTCTTAATGTTCAGCTGACTTGATGCCTGTCTGTACTGCTTAGCAATAGCAATTAATGTAAGTTAGTGAGACAAGAGGACTTTTCACTTGGTTAGTAGATGTAACAAGTATGTTGAGTGATTTGTTTTAACTTGGCATTATGTTTGTCGTTATGTTTTATTATTTGGAATTAATTTGTTTCGTATGCTTATACAGTTACAGTAGAGTAGAGATATGGAGAAGTTATATGTATGTATATAGGAATAGATAAAGAGAGAGAGAGAGAGAGAGAGAGAGAATAGGCAGAAATTTATACGTACTTGCACGCCCAACCATTTGTACGGCTCGGACGCCTTTCCGGAAGGTGGCCACTGTTTTGTTTCATGAAAACAGAATTGTATAGGATATGCATGAATAGGTAAATGATGGTAAGGTAATGATAGTTGGTTTGCATATTCAGATCAAATCATCAATCAGTAATATAATTTATAACATAATTTATAAATATACTTTATAAATGTAATATATAAACCGAAATGAATGGAACATAATTACCTAAATAAACAAAAGGTTCGTTACAAAAATATATTATTAAGTCACACGGCACACGTTATACTTGAACTGTCATTATGTATTATATATGGTATGTAATAAATGATTTTAAGTATGTATAGAATATCAGCTAGTCATGATTTTCGTTGCAAGCTAATTGAACTCTATATTGAATGTAATATTTATACTGAGTATACGATAGATCGAAACAATAGAGCGACAGATAGAGCAACAGAATGTAATGTATTCTGCTTAAATGTAAAACAATTGCAGTTAAGTAGTAGACCTGTTCTAAGACATCTCCCTAATGCTCGATCTTAGCCTTCATCACTTACTGTTACTGGTACTATTATAATCCTTTTAAGTTAAGCAGGGCGAGGCAGATACATATATGCGGGAACTCGCATTTAACAGCTGGGGCTTTTAGCACAAGTAAGAGATACATTGATTTGGCATTTACGTACACGATTGAAAGGGGTTTATTATGCTGATTAATACTGGCATTTATGAACATATTTATTTTAATCTGCAAGCATGTTGTTTTAAAAAGATGATTTAGAGTTTTTAGTTTATTTGTTTGCTTCACAGCAAACATGTTACTGATATACACTCGGCAGTCCGAATCGAATATGCACTTTCCAAAACAATATTCAGCCAAATCGACAATTCAAAACGTAATATTGGAGAAACAATTAAGGGAGAATTCTTGGCAAGAGAGAGACAGAATTCTGGAGATATGTTTTGGAATGTGTTTTTAAATACAGTTAGGTATGCGGTTCAACACTTTAGCAGCAACAAATAAATCATTTTGGCTTGGCATGATATAAAAATATAGGCACCGAACTCGAAATAATTATTGGAATTGTTGTTGTTGTTGTTTTTCTTTTTATTTGTACATTAAAAGCGTACCCTCCATTGTATTCATCACTGATGTGATCCCTTGGTTGACCATCCCTGTCTGCATCATAATCATGCCCACATCTGTAAGACGGTTAGGGATTTCATATTCTTTTATACAAGTGACAGGACCACATAAAACGTACACACAAACTAAACAGATCTATGGGATCCATACTTAATACTAGGCATATTAACATTGTTGCTGTACTATTTTTGTGCCCATCCACATACAACCATACATTGAGTTCCACGTCGGGAACGCATTGGCGCAGTTAATAATTTTTTAAGCCAGACTCTGGCAACGCAAAACATTGCAAACTTACTAACTACTTGAGAACATTGAAGCTAAATTATTGATACATACATAATACGCAGTTATTTATGTGTATAGTCGTATACTACATAGAAACCAAATATCAAATACATAAACGTTAATTTTAGTTACACGACTTATGTAAAATGATGAAGAACGCGCTTAATGGATATGCTGTAGGAGCTTTAGTATCCAGTAATTATTAGCATAACCTGCATTTAAATTATTTACACTTTTTAGTTGGGTGGGACAACTACGCTTATGTACTTATTTACATTTATATTATATATAAAAAGTTAATTATTATGTTAGTGGGATTAACGCCACGATAAGTAGAAACTTAAAACTTAAGATACACATAGACTTCAACTGATGGCAGAAAACGACGCAGCATTTGAATGACCTATTGCTACAACATAGTAAAAAGGACTGTATTTATATAATTGAAGTTGGGAAAAGTTGAGTTTGATTAGTAAAGGACTTGAAAATCAGAGCTGCAAAAGTGACTGAAAAATATTTATTAAAAATAGAGTTTCAAGGATTTTAATCGTGAAAGTGTAATAAGAACTTTTAATTAGTTTTGTGCTTAATTACATGCACTTCTTTAAATTGGTTTCTTTTCCATCAACACATATAAAGTACAAGTAAAAAAGGGTAGCAAAAGTTGTTAAAGAGAGGTAGGGAGAGAAAAATTTTATAAGTGTATTTTATGTTAAATGTGCACTTTTTATTTCTTATTAAAAATATGTAAATGTACATTGAAAATTTCTCGATATTAATGTAGATCTTTTACCAAAGCGTTTGAAGTTTTCGTCCAAAATATTCGAATAAACGAAAAATGCATGTTTTTGCTCTACATGCGCAAAAAAAAAATATTCTTTTAATATTATGCAATATGTTCTATGAGTTTTTTATTCGAGTCAATATCAAATTGATTCTCAAAGAATTAACTTTTCAAAACGGAACACAGTCGCGAATTTTTTACAAAATTAAAAAAAAAAACTGTCCTACCAATAAAAAGTATTATATGTTATCACAAAATAATTATATGTAAAAGTTATACTGGTTGCAATTCTGTGGCGGTACTTATTGGAAATATTTAAACCAAAAACATGGGTTGCATATTGCACAAACATATTTACAGTTGAA
The DNA here is from genome assembly GCF_003285875.2 of Drosophila novamexicana. Taxonomy (NCBI): domain Eukaryota; kingdom Metazoa; phylum Arthropoda; class Insecta; order Diptera; family Drosophilidae; genus Drosophila; species Drosophila novamexicana. Next base: position 547,491 of record NW_020824809.1, on the reverse strand, counting down.
GAGAACGTTGTGTAAGCCATCCGAATCTTTTATACTTGTATGTAGTATGCAATTATTCGTGTTTATAGACAGATATGTATCCATAGTAAGTATTTGGATTCTTTTTGTATTGTGGAGGATTATATAAGAGAAGAGGCGCATACATATCATAATAAAAACTGACCAAAAATAACTGTTCAATATCCAAAGATACGGGACGGGACAGTTGTTCGTTAAATGTATGTAATTAGTAAATAATTGTGTGTTAATTGCTAGGGTAGGGTCGGATCATGGCTGCACAATCTTAACGTGCACAGTCAGTACTAATTGCACAGTTAACTATCCAAATAAAAAACTTGTTGGAAAAATGTATAAAAAAATACAAAATTTGTAGTGTACCTGAAACGGGTGAAGTGCACAGTATATAAGTATAAGTTTAATTGAGGATTAAAAAGAGTATAGAAAAATGTCGGTCAAACATAGGTGAATTATTATAGTATTTGTTGTATTAAATGTACAAATAAATGTATAATTTGCGTACTTTTATCAAATTTGGAATAGGGGGGACAACTTTAAAACTCAGTGAATGGTTGTGATATAGGTCGTTGTTGTATTGTAAAATTATGTTAGTGTGTTTTGGGATAATATTTTGAACAATTTAGATTTACCTAAGTCTTCAAATTTGCTCCTGGGCTGAACAGTCACTGTGGGACAAAGTTATGACATTTATTTGTATTATTATGTATCACAATTAATTTGATATCTGATCTTCAGGTCATATGTATATTTGACATACATCTGCACACATGCATCATACATACTTGTGTAGGTATGTGCACAGGTGAAGTCAAAAAACCTTAATTTGTTTGGTTTAATTTTTATATGATTGTTAACTAGGTTATAAGATCTATGTCGTTGTTAGGGTTGTCATTATCGAAACAGTTGAGGGGCCCCAAGCACCACAGCATATTTTAAATGTGTTACAAAAGTTATTTAATAAATTAGGTTTTTTTGTGGATAAAGACAAAATTTGAATAGTTATATATATATATCATTTAGTATTACATATGTAGGAATCATTCTGGATCATCATATAAATATATATGCATTTATAGATGCATATATAAATATATATATATTGTGCGTTATTTTACTGCGCCTGCTAAGACGCTGCTTATCTTTAAAGTGTCTGAACCTAAGGAAAAAAACTTAGAGCTATTTAATTGCCTGCACTTAAAGTTTACTTTAGTTTTAGCTGTTCACGGAACTCTCGATAAAAATTAAATGTACAAAAAAATGAAATACAAGAAGTAAATAGAAATAAATTAAACCCAAAGACATACATAGACATAAATACTGTCTTATCGTGTCAACAAAATGGTAAAAAGTATGCTTACAGTTTTTGCATTTGCACTTCTTAATGAGCGTCTCATCTTTGATGTCCTCATGACAGGCTTTGCAATAGAACCATGCACTATAACCAGAGTATAGCTCGATTATCTTGGTATGAGTATGACTTATACGACTTACCGCTTGACCTCATCAGCACTTTGTGCTATGAAGAAACCCTGCGTATTTGCCTGTATTTTGGCACCACGCGGATTTATGGAAATTTTGCTGTCGGCACCCTCTTCAGCGCCTTTGATTTCAATGGCAAGCAGCAGGAGCTTCAGCTTGGAGAAGCACAATCTATAGGCAGCGGAATAAATGGAAAATTTGTGTTACTCGAGTCATGTACAGGAAGTATCTACCTCTTACATATACTTTATTAAGCGTATTAAATATTACTACACTATAAAGTGTAGAAAAATCGTATCAAACAGGACATGCGTTTCGTGTAGGTGCGTTGAAAGCGTACACTGTACAAATATTTGCACTTCATATTCATACATACAAAACCACATGCTAGACAAAATACTTATAAAAATGTAACTAAGAATTATTTTTCTATAAAAATGAGCTGAATTGTTACATTTATTAAATCAATGAAGTCCACTTGGTTGCTGAGATTGTGGCTGTTATTTAGCGTGAGGGGTGAAGGCGGGTCAAAGGTGGCACACAAATAAAATTCACTCTGCACATGCAAAAGGAGGATTGAATTGGTTATAATTCATCAGATGCTGTAATTTTATCTTTTGTGGTTAACGCATAGTTTCTGATATTTGTGGATATGTACCCATATGTATGTATGTATGTATGTATATTGTAATTGCGATTTGCTGTTATGTAATCAGTTATCGGGCTTGAACTGGGACTAATCGGAGCGGAGTTGAGCGGAGCGGAATTGGTAACAAGCGAGCGGTGTCTAGATAAATATGTTCTAAACTTTGTTTGTACTTTGTGGCTGGTTACTATTTTATGCGAACGGATGCAATGCGATTGTTAATCCAAAAATCAAATTATACGTAATAATGTTAAATATACAAGAAGATCAATGTTTGCTGCTATAGTTCTCTTCTCTTGTAAAGATCTTTTCATACTGGTATATAAAACTAAGTAAGTAAATTAGAAGTACAAGTAGGTAGTAGTAGTAAGTATTTAGAAATAGGGACAAAAGGTAGTTTGTTACTAGTTAGTATATAGTGGAAGGAATAAATCAAACGGAACAGAATTCAATTTGACAAATGATATAAATAAAATATTGAATTGAACATATTGTACAAGGCAAAAGTATTTTTTATACAGTTGTTTCTTTAATAACATTTTTAGATTTTTGTATTTATTTTATTTTTGTAAATTTTGTTTTTCTAAATTCTCATTTTGGAGTCTTACTCGCTGGCTTGTGGGAATGTCATGCCGGTAAATGAAGGTGATAGAGTTTCGGTGTACATCTCACACCCTGTACCTTGAAGATAATCATTTTGCCAGGCCTGTGTGTCTGGTGACTGAAAGTTAGAAAATGGTTTTGTTGTGGTTTGGATTTAGTAAGTTCGCTAATGTAACTACGCGACGGTTGTTTGTTTCTTGTACATGTTCTTGTTATTATTGTTCTTGTTGTTGTTGTAGTTCTTGTTGGTTGAGTAGAAGTTGGGAATAACTTGGCTCATATGCGCATTTCTATCGATCAGGCTCAGGGCTCGATTGGGCATACAGTTTGGCTACGGCTTGTGCGTTATTCACGGACTCAAATGCGGGCTTCTCTGTTTTCATATGTACATACGGGCACACTTATAACATCTGATCATCCGAGCAGTGTGTTGTGCATGTGTGGGGGTGTGTTTGTTTTCGGGTTAGCATTTGTTTGTCTGGCTTTGATCTGGTATTAGCTTTAGCTTTGGCATACTTCTCAAAGGCTCAACTGTTTAGCTTGCGACATATTTTTACACTTCCCTAACTTAACTAACAGCATTAAGTACCAGCCACCTTTTTGGAGAATTACGAACAACGTGTGGCTTATAGAGTTTCAACCAAAACCATAATGTAGTTATATCAAATGAGCATAATTCAAACAGAAGTCAAAACAATAAATAAATATTGAACATCAACTTAAATACACGCTGCATAGTTATGCTCTGAATCTAGAGAGCACAGCACACAAAGATACCATACAATTAGCGTTTAACAATGCTCTCGATATCGTAGTGTAATTATGTGTGTGTGTGTGTGTGTGTGTGTGTGTGTGTGTGTGTGTTAGCGTGTGTATTTTATATGGGTGTGGGGTTTTTATTTTATTTATTTTTTCATTTTTATCATAGAGGTCTGACTGCAAACTTAGTTAAAAAGAAAAGAATATTCAGCAAGGATGTCATTTGTATTTGCAAACACTGAAGGCTTTTTAACATTGAAAACATTAAGTACACAAAGAATTAGCATAAAACACCGACTAATTTTTCACAGTGTACTTCCACGTGTAGATGTGTATGTCTGTGTTTAATGTCTCTTCAAATACAAATCAAAATTTAACACCATAGGCAGGCAATTTTACAAGTTTAGGCATCTCCAGACGTTGACATCAATATAAACGTGTCTGAAGACCAGAATCTTAAAACTCTCCCAAAATCATAACAGACAAAGTAAAAATTTTACAACATCAATTAGAAATTATCAGGAGATAATAAAAGCAGAGTGAGTGTGTGTGTGTGTTTCTGTGGATATGTTTATGCGAGTGTTATATATTGTATTGTTTTTTTTTTGTATTGTTTTTGTATTTGTTGTTGGTACTATATTTGTCAACGCTGCACGATTAACAAGTACATAGTTCAATAGTAGGTAGTATAATAGATACGATACGATACGAATATGTTTATAGCATTTAGAAATTGGACTGCCCGCTGCGCAACTTACTCAGTGGCCTGAGCAAATGGTATTCCAATAAATGTGGGACTCAATGTTTCTGTGTACATTTCCATGCCAGTGCCGCGCAGGTAATCATTTGTCCAAGATTGCATTTCTGGCGACTATGGGGTTAAAGACGTACATACATAATATAGATTGATGGTTTATTTGGTTGACTGACTTGTGGCAGCCCCTTCTCTTCTCTTCATATAGCAATTGTCATCAAAAAGCTAATATCTTTGTCCTGCTTTCTGGATTTCAATACACCCCAGTTGTGTGCTTGTGTCTGGTATATTGTTAGGAGTAGCCGTCGTGTTAGGCACTTTGGCAATACTTACCGTTTTAAAGGAACGCATGGCAAACAAATTTGCCATCATTGTCGAAAAGCCAGGTGCCAAACAGCTCTGCGCTATAAAACCCAACTTCAGCTCGGCCAAGCAAATGACATCATCGCCCTGCTTCCAGTCCCACGAAGGTATGTTCAGCAAGTACGCCTGGGGATATCGGGTTTTTATTTCATTTTCTGCAAGTTTTTACGGACCGAGTGTGCTTTTACCTTATTATGGTACTGCATTAGCTGGATGATGACACGAATATCATCGCTGTAGTTCTTAATAGAGATAACTCTCATTATGTTGGCAGCATCTTCTGCGTCGGGATCTTGGCAATATTTGTTAGCTAGCACCAGGCAGGCATCGGCTTCATGCACCTTTTGTAGAGTATTGATTAATTAGCAATGGATTACATAAAGGCTTAATAAATATTGGTCATTTGTCTATGTCTTTGTAAAAGCCAAGCTCGGCTGTAGCTATAGACGTTTGTAGTAAGTTTTGTTATGTTGACCTAAGTTCAAAGTGGCTGTGACTTATAATTGTATTGTAAGTAAGTACATTATGTTTTTTAGGTATGGTTGGGTGTTGTTATTGAGTGATTGTTGACTTGTCGTATTTAAACAGGTAAAGTTAGTAAGCAGTTTACATGTACATTGCCTGCACAACTAAGTATAGTACAAGTAGTTGAAATGTCACAAGTGAAGTGTGTGGGTTTTAGTTATATATATATATATATATATATATTTTTGTATAAAATATTGGGCATTATTTCACGATGCCTATTTTCTTGCATTCACATTAAGTACTTGACTTTGATTAGCTTTGGCAACACCGGCGACAGGGACACAGTAAGCGGTTACAAAATTTGTTGGAGTTAAATTCGTGGCTAGATTTGTTTTTGCGATTAAGTTCAACTTCCAGTTCAAAGGTGACAGACAACAACAATAATCACAACTCAGAAAGCGAACGCTCGGTGCATGGGTGGAGGTAGAGGTATACAGAGAACTCGTGTCGTTCAGGGTGTTCAGAATCAAAACTAAATATTAAAGCAATATACAAAACAAAGAGTCAAACTCAAATGGCATTACATAATATATTACATATGTTAGGCAGGTCATGCAGCATGCAATGTACTATATAAAACAATAGTTATTAGAGCATCGATAGTCTACAAAATGAGCGCAAGCAATTGCCATACGACAATAACAAAAGAACAGAAAATAGGGACTTTAAAATTTGCTATTGACTTATACTTAGAGAGAAGAGAAAGCATTTCTCATGAGCAATTTTAATTATATCGAAAACTCAAATGCAGCTAAGCCCGATATCGATTGAATGTATCCAAGTAGAGGTATATTTGTTATATATAAATACGACGAATACTGAATGCGCTAATATCCTGTATATAACATACACTAAAAGGTATTTATGTTAACGAAATAAAATTATACTCTAACATTGGCGTCAACATTGAAACCAAAAAATTATTAACGTAAAAAATCATATATTACTTCAACAAATTTAATCATATTTTTCTCCTTTAATATTAATGTTTTTTATTTATATTTCGCTTATTTTATTGTTAACTACTCAAGTTTGTTGTTGGTTCCTTTACTTTATGTTCCGGGCTGATTTAATCTTGAAGAAATATTGTTATCATTATACCCCTGCAGAAGGTATTATAATTTTGTCCCCCATCATATATTCTTAATATTCTTGATCGGTACCAACAGCCGAGACGATATAGCCATGTCCGTCTGTCTGTTTCTATCCGAACTAGTCTCTCAGTTTCTTTCTGTTGCAAGCAGCACATATGTCGGAACCAGCTGGATCGGACCACTATATCATATAGCTGCCATAGGAAAGATCGGTCCAAAATGAGGTTCTTGTATGAACAACTTTTTTGTTTATCAAGATATATTTGCCAAACTAGGCATTTGTTACTATGCTCCTCATATATTATCAGCACCAAGACACTATAACATTTGGCTTCCATAGGAACAATCGCTCGAGAAATTAAGTTGTTGCATGAAAATATTTTTTTGTTTATGAACATATTTCGACCAAACTCGTCATTTATTAGTTTCTCTATACCTTTGCCCCTCATATTTAAGCAAAATCCTGTCAACATCGGACCACTATATCAATTAGTTGCCATAGGATCGATCGAGTTATTGTATGGAAAACTTGTTATGTTTTTCAGGATATAGTGATATATACAAAGATTCAAAATCTTATCTACATTGGAATGTTATATTATATTTATCCCAGTGCTTCTTGGATACGCGCAACGCATTATGAGTATTATCAAAATGCTCTTTCTTTCTCGTTTTAAATTAACATTAATTAAATAATTTGTGACACAATGTTTTACATAGATTAAGTCCAATGTGAGCTAACAATCAAAAAATATTAAAACAAAAATCATTTCTATACTATCAAATCCCGATCCGACTTTGTTAACGTGCATTCTTGCTTTTACCGACGTCGCTTGGTCAATTGAGCAATGTTGAAAATACGTATGGTACCGGGAGATCTAACTCTAGTTCTTAACATCGGGCATCCTAGCGCATTCAATATCCCGCTTGTCCCTCTTGTATGAAACTAATTACTGCTCCCGTTGCTCATTTAATTCTTGTTTTCGTCATATTGTTAAATTGTCTCGCCTTAATTAAACGCGTTCGCAAGTCCGAAAGGCCACATGCTATACTACGCTATACAATTGTCTAATCCGGCCCTGCCAATTGGAACAATTAAAACAAAAATACATTTTTGATTACTATTTTTAACCCCAGCATTTTAATATTCCTCGTTGATTTTAGTATAGATTTGTTCCTTATCAATTATTACTATTTTGATAACCAAGTCGTATTTGCCAGGCCTCCGTCTTAGTTCTCACTTTCGAGCTAAAGGGAGGCTCCAGTAAAAATTTCAGCTTTGCAACTCATACGGTTTGGACTGTACGTTGATCACAGTTCTGTCAATCAGTCAGTCAGGACAAACCGATCCATCTAAGTTTTAAAAATTCTAGAGCGTGTGTCGAAATCAAATCAAAATTTGGTTTCGATTTCTCGAAAAGTGTGAAATACTTTTGGATGAATTTATACAAAGATCTTTAAAAATTAATTTAAGACCGATCGGATAAATTTAAGTGTCCCACCATCATAGTTTCATAGCTCTAACATCTTCAACTGTGCATCTTCAATCATCAATCAGTCAGTCAGCACAAAGATTCGTTTCGAATTGAGTTAATTTAGCAATTTAGTAAATAGGTTGGTAACTGTACAAGTGTTCTGAAATTTGATTAACATCCGAACAGATACACCCTACATGTTATAATCTACCATTTCCAGGAAATAATCAATTATAATGGTTATTAAAATTTAAAATACCTAATAATTGTATAATTGTATTATTTGATATGCAATCATATACTTAGCACATACATATATATAAGTAGATTTAAAATTAACATATTAAAACTGCTAAAAATTATGACGCTTAAGCTAACAATGAATCACGATAAGTTTTTGCATACACAATAACGTCAACAATTTACAGTGTATCTGTGTTTAAATGTTGAGCTGTGAGAGTTATTGTGAGTGTATGGGAAAATATTGGAATTTAATAGTTTTTAAATTTACACATAAGTCGGTTCTCTAATGCTGCAGCTTCTAATTCATTGGAACTCAGCAACTGATACATATGTAGATACAAATGAATTGTGTTCCTATGATGTACACAAAACTAAAACCAGCAAATCAGTATGCGACAATGAATAATGAATAATATCTATGATTTACATATATAAACATTACATAAATACATTAATTAAGTACGTTGTAATTGTAACATACACACGCACACACATATATATATATATATATACATATATATATATAGTGATATTCAAATATATATAAGTACACATATATATAAGTAGAGAGTTCGTTATGTTAGGTATGTACGTATGTTAATAAGCAGTTGTCTGGTTTAGTTTGGTTTGGTTAAAGTAGGGCAAACACTCACAAAATAAAACGACAACAAAATACACAAAATGAAGAATGAAATCAACCAACATAGAGAAACATATAAAATGAAAAGTTATTTTACCTTAACCCTTTGCAGATCGATCGGATTCATAATGGTTCCTTGGAAGAACTCCACGGTGGTAAAATGACGTTTGAACAAACCCTCAAGTTCCAAATCGGGTGGTTTACTTTTAATTTTTTAGTTATGAGGTTTTTGGACGTACATAATTTTTGTATTTTCGATTGTTTTTGTTTTTTTTTTTTTTTTTTTTGAAAAATATATAATACAAATTTTTTAGAGTAGTATTGTGTTATTTTTATGTTCCAATTAACATAGTTTAGGATGATTGAGTTGTATTGAGACCATAAGATTTAAGTATTTTGTGTGATTACACAATTAATACACATATTTGAATAGTTGTGCAGTTGGAGTATGCAAATGAAAAAAGAAATAGATAAAAATGAATTGGTCAAAACTAAATTTGCGATAGGAAATGTATGAATTTTTTCGACAAAATATTCTTAATAAATTGACATTTAAAAGTAAATTAAAATATTTCAAATAAAACATTTAGTTATTTACAAAATATCCAGTAAATGTTTGTAACCCCTGTTTAGGTGGTCGAGCTGTCTTAAATTATCTGATCCATAAGCTCATCTTATATATAATAGTAGTTTTGTTTATAGCTAAAAGTATACCTAAGCTTTTGTACATATTTACATATATGTAATACACCCATTTTAATTGATAGATATTACATATATATAGATATGAAATCTTAAATCTAGTTTAAAGACGTATTAATGTGCAGCGCAAATAATGAACCTGGTATTTAAACGATAATTTAAATACGAGATATATTCAGAAATATATATATTACAAAATAAATCGATAATTTGAAAAGTTTTTTTCATAAAGCATAAGGTGCTGTGAATCAAAAAATAGATATATATTTATATGAAGATAAAATCCTATGCTATGCATATTTATATTATATATATATATATAAATTTATCTAAGTTTTTAGTCAATAAATAATAGAATACAAAAGTCAAACTTGAATAAAATTTCAGCTAAGAGGACATTCCATTGAGCAGGTTAAATTAGTATTACTTAAAGCCAACGTGAACAAATTAATAATATTGCTATATAAGTATATACTATAGGTATCGAAAAGAGTGAAATTAAGTGTTGTACATAAAACTATTAAAATTTAATCCTAATTAAATTTTATTAAGAATTTAGAAATTAAACAAATAATGGAATGTATGCTATATTTGCATAAGCTGTTAAATCAATTTAACTGCACCCGCAAGTGGCAGCTGCCTTGCAGACAAGATATTTGCATCCTTGTTGTTTCCTTTGGAACTGGGTTGCAACTATCTGACACGAGAGGTGAACTTTAGTGTCAATAATAAAATATAAACAAATCTTAAAAAAAAAGGCTAAAGACAAATGTATTTGTAAATAATTAAAAGTGAGATCGAGCAAATTTTGGGAATTGGGTGTGGCTGTGAGCTGTGAGCAAGAGCTCGAGCATCGAATTATGAGAGGCTATGGCTATAGGAGTTGAGGTGAAAGGCTATTTGCATTTGGCTATTTGTTGTCAGCCGATTGCTACTAACTATGTATTATATGTGGTCTTACTATTGCTAAGGACACGAGCTATTACCTATGTACAAACAAGGGTATGTACATGTGCACAGCACACTCACAATGTGACGCGATTTTGAGTAGAGTACCGAACGGTAGGGCACGTTGGTTTGGTCTGCTTAGCTCCAATGCTTGACTAACCAGTATTTGAGTGTCTTTGTATAGGTGTATGTATGTATGCTATTGTATGTTGTGTACGTATGTATCGGTGTTGGTGTGTGTCTCTCTAAGTAAATTTAGCTTTACTCCTTGAAGTGTATTTGTGTACCTTGACTCGTTCCAGATCGACTGCGTTCATCATAGTGCCCTGAAAAAACGCCACTGTTGTATAGTGGCGCTTCAGCAGTCCCTCTAGCTCCAGGTCGGGCTCTTTGCTATTTTTTACATTACGTTACATTATATGATTGAGTTTTATATTAATAATTATGTAAATCAAGTTAGGTATATTACAAAACGAAAAATATAATTTTGATTTGGTGATAACTACTAACTAATGCGAATAATGCAAATGCTTAAAGTAAGTGCTTTGACTAATTAATTTATAGACTTAACTGATTGAGACCTTCTATATAAAATAGCAGCAAGCAATCAGCACATTAAATCAAATATTAATTGCTTGCTGCGAGGTCAATACATTTCTGCTTATATACTGAATTAAATTGATTTGTATTCGTTGATATCATCTAAATTATATCATATAATACAAAATATTTACGAAACAATACTTTAAGAAATCAATAGTACAAATTGGCAACATAAATATTTAGTGTGAATCGATTTTTAACACCAAATACGAAAAGGGAACTTACCGATGTAAAAAGACTACTTCGACATCGACATCCTCACGATCTTCGTGCAGAAAGTCCTTCAGGAAATGCGACACGGACTCGTATGTTATATGACCGCATACCACAATATGTCTAAGAACAAGTTTGGGTGAGTGTGTAGCAAAGAGAAAAGTACATTAGTAAATTGGTTTTAATTGTCGATCGATCCAATGCAAGAATAAGGCTTATTATTAAGAGTGGGATGCAGTAAGCTGTTTACATGTCTCATGAATTATTGCTTTATTCGTGTGCAGAATTTTATGTTCAGGTGTATATGCATTTCGATGTGTCTGTCTGAGAGAGGGTGTGTGTGTGTGTGTGTGTGTGTGTGGGTGCGCGTGCGTGTGTAAGTATGTGTGTGCAGTAGCGCTGCAATCATGGGCAAACAAAATTGATTAAATTTTCATTGAAAAATCAATATTGTTTTCAGTTGATCAGTTAGGTTAATGATATAAAAATTGTAAATAGCTGAAGCGCTTATTGCTTGTGTCAGATGTTTCATTGATGAATGTATGTACGATGTATGTTTATATACTTGTGTTTCATGTATGTGTACATATTATTTATTTATTTATATTGGTAATATTTTCACATAATTTGTTCTGGTTATCAACTGATTTGTTTTCATTATGATTACTATTATAACTTGTCAGTGTTATTTTGTAGTTAAAACAGTAAACAGTATTAAATTTATAAATTACATTGTATTTTCATAAAATCAAAATACGAAAATTATAGTAATTGACACAAAAAATAAATGAAGAATCACTGCAATATGCATGAATTTAGTCTGCTACCCCAAGATTCTCTTTGAACATAAGGTAAAGGTAACAAATTGTAAATAAATAAAAAAAACAACAAACTAAACAAAAAGGCGTTCATACATACATGTGCAAAGTAGGTTTAATTTGACCGGGTCATAGCTTTGCATTTGTATTTTACAAATCAACCAATAATATTAAATAAGAGGGGTTCCACTGAAGGTTAGCTACGCACACCGTTGAAATTAATTCAACTTACATGCATCGTATTAAGCATTAATGATTCTCAATATTTTAAATATTAAATTGCTACGTATTTATGTACAAAGTATTTAATTGTATTCTAAACACTCATTCCAATCAAATTCTACAGTGTTTGTCGTGTAAATAAGTATTTATATATTCTATAATCTGGTGGTACTCTAATATTACCGGCATGCAATCAGGCAACCAGGCAACCAGGCAAATAGGCAGGCATACTCATTCCTTTTGTATTTTCTTAACAGGTGCATCAGTTGAAACATGCGTACTTCTATGTGTTATTGTGTACTTGTGAGTTCTTCTGATAGCTGTACCACACCATACTACAAGCTTGCAGAGAGATATGTGGATGTATGATTTGTAGTGTTGTAGTATTATATTTGTACATATTGACCCAGGTGAATTCATTCAATAAGCAAGAAGGATGGCACAGCTGGATCCTCTATAAACCATTTTAAATAATAATTGTATATCCAATTTGGAACGAAAAAATCCATATTTAAAGTACATAAACGCACTTGAAGATTGAGCCTACAATGAATCATTATTTTCGATTTATTATAGCACAAAAACTCGGCAACCACACAGAGTGTGAGGCTTAGCTTTTGCAAGATGCAAGAACATGTTTTCAAAGCCCACGGATATTAACGAATTACTTTTTATCAGGTGCCAAGCACAGAAAAAATAAATTATATAAAATTAAAATAAATAAATTCATTCTCATGTATTTTTCGTTGTTTTTGATATGTTTCCTTGACGTGTGCTCAAACATTGTTTTAATGTCTTAATTGAGTAAATGTGTCGCTAAGTTTTTGGACAGCTACAGTATTAAAGAGTTTGGTGTTGAACAATCTATAAAATTGAACAAAATTGTAATGAATTTTGTGGTTTACTGCTTTAAAAAATGTGCTGAGTTTTAAAAATATATTTTTCGTCTTAAGAATGCCATCTTATCACAGAAATGAATAAGTTCAGTGAAAAGTTAAATGTTTTATGCCTGGCCACGCATTTTCATTTTATTTTTCTATTTTTTTTCTTTATTGATAATTAATACAGCTCATGTGTTCCGCACATGAATTTAATATTAAATACAAAAAATTGACAAAATAATGTTAATTTATCAGATGACTCCGAAACGTGCCATGAGTGATATAAATGTCGGTGGCTAGGTGAAACGTCGGAAAATAAAGATGGATACGAAAGAGGTATGTTGGTACTAGTTGAAAGCTTGAAAATATAACAAAAAGAGAGCGTAATGTTTATGTATTGGAAGGATTCGGAAATGGTTTAGGGTATCGGTGTATGCATCGGTTGCGGATTGTGTAAGTTTCGGTCGTCTCGATGGCAGCAAGTGTTCAATACTGCTCGGTACCAGAAACTGCCGCCACCTAAGCCTAGAGCCGGCTAAAGAATACAAGTAGTTTTCATTTGTAGAAATATTGATCAAACGACGAAACTAAGTCAACGGCAACCTGCGCGATCACAATTACATATGATATAAAGTATATCAACTCTAGCAATTCAGCTAAGAGAGGACAAATTTAAGGGAGAACTATTTGACAAATGGCGTCAATCAAGTCAAGAAGCCAATTCCACTTGGTTCTATGCTAAATCGCATCCATCCACATCACTAGACACGATTATAGAGCTGAGAGTTACATATTTACCGAGGTGTAAGAGTTGCAATACTTTGTAATACAACGCCAATAACTATGTGATTGATGTTTATCTTTAATCGTGTACGATCTTGTTATATGCGCCAATTCGTTTATTAATTGATTGTACCATGTTTAATTGTTGTTTAGTTAGAAGTTTAAAATAGAATAGCATAGAAATAGAACACTGTCTAAAACAATAATAAAAACAAAAGAGATACGAAATAAACAATTACATAGTTTTTATTATTTGTAAAATCGATTATATAGCAAAAGACATAAATACAAGTTTCTCAAGAACTACAACATTGAAAAGGAGTAGCTTATAACTGAGAGAGAGATAGAGAGAGAGAGAGAGAGAGAGAGAGAGTCGGGTAGACAAAGAGTAAAAGTATTATATGGTTTGTATATATATGAACATTTTTATTTTATATTTCTTATTAAAATACGTAACACACACATATTTTGTTCTTTTATGTCCGATGATTACTAAACAAATGCATGGTTAGACAATTGCAAATAAATTATATCGGATTCTTAAACAAAAGATTATTTTCTGTCTAAGGTCCCTTACCTGGGAAATAAACTACACAAAAATACAGGAACTGTTCAATATTTATCTTTAGTGACAGCTGCATTATTTACAAGTTGTTCTGGTTAATTGCCTTCAAAAATTAAATGTTTGGATCAAACCATTTGACAATGAAAGTATGTGTGTGTACATTGTTTAATGCTTGTCTAACATTTACGCACAAAATTTTTTTTATGAAATATTTAAATATGCATTATTATCATTGAATGTTTAGTCGTTTAAATTGATTTGCACAATAAACATATATATTTACGAATTACGACTGCGATATCAAGGACTATATAGACAATAACGAATATGAAACACAATATTAAACACCAATCACTGATTCTTCAAGGGCTAATATAATGCAACACGGCTAGTTGATGGCATACAAAATGTTAAACCAAAGAAAATACTGTACGGCAGTTCTTCAATTTAAACTCTGCCAATCATAAGTATGCCCCACAAAACCCCATGCCCTTTTTTTTTTTTGTAGCTGCAATGCTAATAGATATATAAGTATGTGTCACGAGTCAACTTAAAATGGAACTGAAAACGTGCAACACCTGCGCTCAAAATAAGCGCTGATAAACTAAAAACAAAATGAATAAGAATTAAGAGCAAGATTTGTGTAAAGAGAAGAAAGTAGCAGAAGAGTAGATTGATAATTTTGCGATCAGTTAGAATTTATTAAACTTACAACAAGATAATTTAGTAGTTAAGAGTACGCACATTATACACTCAAAACAGTTTAAGTACGATCGATACAGTTTATTGAATAGGTTTCAATGGTTCACAAAATGCCAATCCAAACCAAATACAATAAATCAAGAAATTGAATCGAATCAAATAAAACTAATGTGGCGAGTCCTTAAAATAAAGTAAATGCATAGAGCATCACTTCATTGGCATCGTAGTTAAATTTAACTGACGCTCTGAGTGATATCGGGGCGGCACTTTAGGATTTCAAATAAAATTCAATAAAGAAAGCAAAATGAATCGAAAGACGCATACAAAATGAGTTGTTGAGAACTAAATTAAAATTGAAAACATATATATTTTTTTTGTGAAAGATTTCTTGTTGATTCTTGCTTTTGCATTTGTAATTTTTTTTCTTTCATTTTTTAGTGAGGCTTGTTTTGAGGATTTTAGTGTGCATATAAGTAGTATGTGTGTTTGATCGATCGAATGTTCTGAATTCGAGTTGAGTTTGAGTTTGTGATTGATTGATTGATTGATTGGTTGGTTGGATTGTTAGAATGTTGTGTTGTACCGTTTCTGGGGGAGCCCTTGGGGCTATGCGTATTATTTATATTGCTTCCGCTAGCTTTTGGCTATGCTTATTAGTTGGCCGTGTTCTGTGAGGCTTTTATATAATATATAATGTGTTGGGCATTTGTATACATAAGTGTGTATATATGTATGCTTGTAGTTAGTTAAAATTTCAGAAATCAAAATCAAATTTCAGATATTTTTCCACTCGAAAGGATTTGTATGAATGAAGCGCAAAGTAAAAGTAAATACTGCACAATATTATGATTATTGGTTTCTTTTCATTTTATTTTATTTAAATTCATTTTTTTTTTTAGTTTTAACTTGCAGAAATTTCATTTTGATTTGGTGTTTATATTGTCAGAAACAAAGACTTTAGTTAATTTTAAATATTTGTTGACTTAAATTTATGTTTGGTTTTTGTGATAGTAAGTAGTCTGGTTGTTTATATTATTAAAATCAGTTGATTATTTATTTGTCTGTTGATTGTAAGAAAATTTAGTTTGTCTCACCTTCGCCCTTTTTCATTTTTTAATGTGCCCCCATATTTGGCTCTTGTTCCAATCAAGTCTATAATCTCAGGTATACAACTTGCAAAAATCGCCTGTATTCAGTATGAAAGATAATGATGATAGTGAAGTATTTCGATTTGTTTTCTTTTGAATACTTTTTATTGGTAGAAATAATACAAAAATCATACACGGAGCTCAGAGAACGCGAGGGAGTCAAGACAGGAGAGACTGAGAGGAATACCGATTGGCAGACAAATCTCTATAGATATATGTGTATGCCTAGAAAAATGCTCAGTAGTTCAGTTCGACGACGTGGACGACACTTTTGCCTGCTGGGTGCTGGGAAGTTGCTTTGGTGGTTGATCATTTTTATTGTTGCTGTTTTTTTTTTTTGTTTGTTTTGTTTTGTTTATTTTTTGATGATAGCGCCAGACGTCATAGTTGTGAGAACTGAAGCATCTAAATGTTTAAAATCATAATGCTAATATAGAAACCATAAGAAATTTAATTGAACTAAATAAAAGTATATTTTCATATATTCTTCGCAAATCAACCAACCATTTCAACAGTCTGCAGCTAATTGTTGTTTTGCAAATTATTAATAAATAACACATGTCTAGTGACAATTAATTTTGCAGTAGGCCTTCGATTTCTTGGGGGTACGTGTTGTCTATAGTTAACAACACAGTATGTACTAAATTATTAATCGATATATATAAACAAGCATATAGTATCACGTAACGAATATCATCAGGATGAGTTAAATATCTGGTGCCAGTGCACACACCCATCAAAGCAAATCTATTTGACTTTATATTGATGATAGGTTTGAGCTTTAGCACCTGCTATTAGCAGAGACTGTTGGAAACTACAACTACTTCAAGATCAGGTGGTTTTGCATGGTAAGATAAAATGTGTGTTTCATAAATTTTATAAATAGGCATATTCGCTATTCGCAAACAAAACTTTTGTTTCTTTGTATCTGGATGGTGTACGTGAGAGTCTATACTTTTTGGGAGGAATCGGGAAAGAGTTTCAAATGTAGACATGATGTTGATACTGATTACGATTACACAGATACTGCAACTATTACTGATAACAAATAAATTGTTCGTCTTAATTAAATCATTGAGAAATTTTGCAGCGCCGCTTCGGGCAGCTGTATTACTCGTATATGCGTGGCTGCGGCATACTAAGTAGGTGCAAGCAAATTAACGACTTTAATTAATTAGAGATGATTAAGTAGGTAAATTGTGTAATATGTTATGTATGGTCGATTTTACCATATATTAATGGAGTATTTAGTATGCATGTATGTAATTACAAGTGAATTCTATATAATATGTAGTAGTTAGGTAGTGGATAAAATTGCAAAAACGTTTCTACTTCATTTGTTTATGTATGTATTTGAGTAGAATTATAAAACGTGTACAAAATTGGAATAAATTAATGTCCATAGATCAAATCGGTACAGAACTAAAGCAGCAACTTGGTGTGTGTTCCAACAAACAAACCAACAAACAATTCAATGTTATGCATTTTATTCATTTTTTTTTTCAAGTAAGTTCAAAAACTAAACTTAAGAAAAAGCTATTTGTTTCGAAGCATTTCAACAGGGAAACTAAAACTATAAACAAATCCAATTTATCATAAATTGACTCTGCTGAAGTTGCATAAAAACTCGCGATGTATCTTTTTAAAAACTAAAAAAAAAGTATTTTGATTAATTATTAAAGCCTGAAGTGAACACAATGTAGCTAATGCTTAAAATTTTTTTTATTTCATTGCACTTTAAGAGAGAAGTTATTTTATATTCTCGTTTTTAAGTCAAATCAAAAAACAAAAGAAATATAAATTTAACAATATTTCATATTATTGTATTTAAAAAATTGTTTAAATATACTATTTTGCACGATGCTTGCCGTCCAAATAGTCTAAGAGATTTAAAATTCATTGACTTCTGTGCCAACCAATATGCCAAAATTCATCGATTTCTGTGCTTTGTGTTTTTTGCACTCACACGCAACGTATTCAAACCCTTCTGTAAATTGTTCTTCAAAACGAATTATGCAAATCAAATATGTATGATTGTGTGTGTGCGTGTGTGTGTGTTTGTTTATTTGTATGCGTTTGAAAGTTTATTTACTCTGTTGGCTTGTTTGCAATCAATTTCGAAATTGTGCTACCAATGTCGTAAGATGCATGCATTGCGTTATGCAGCAATAAATACAACAAAATCAAAATGTTACCTTTAAAGGAAAACTACAAACATTTATGTATAGAGTATTGTTTGAGTCATAGCAGTTGCGTCACGTATATTGATTATGAGTTAGCCGTTCTTATAATGAAAAGAAACTTTTTGATTTAGTTTGGAATTTGGACGATGAAATGTGCGTGAGAAAATTTGAGAATTTGTTGCATACCCGCCAGGCACTACGATTTCTATTAAATTCAATTTGTAAACATTTAATGTCAACAATGCAAACATGATTCAACATTGAGTAACCACTTTGGCACTAAACATGGCCCAATTTGACCGCACATTGATCGTTTTTCTCCCAAGCCTAATGAATCGCACACAAAAAACGAAGCCAAGTTGAACAAAAAATAATAATAAATTGCATGTACAGCATGTTTATGTTTGTAAATATGATAACAACAAAATTTACAGAAGGTTTTGAGAAAGAAAATAATGACACATTTATGTCTTAGCTCATTTGATTTACTTAATTAACAGAGTTCAGTTTTCTCTCCTTTTACACATGCCACCAAGAAACCAATGCCTTTTTGGAAATTCGAATGTAGTTCTTTATATTTTTGCAGTATTCAGTTTATTTGCTTAATAATTGGCAACTGTTTTATGGTTTAAGATCTGTCTGTTTTTTGCTGATGCTGTTTCAACTGGTTTGTGTGCAGTTGCTGAACAGATTTTGATAGCAAATGTGTGGGCATTTTTATGCAAATTCAAGTGACGTCAAATAACAATAAAATTAGGATAACAAATAAATAAAAGGACAAACGGAAGGAAAATAAAAATTTATCTTTAAAAAGTATTTCATTTTCTGAAGTTTAGTAAGAATGCAATATAAGAAAAATCAGGTTAATTCGATTGTAGCGATTGTTGTTTTATAGATTCTGGTTATTTATCTTTTTGGTGTTGCTGTTGTAGTTACTTTGTTTTTATTTATTTTATTTGTTGAATAATTCTTTTTGTGGTACAGCCAGCAACGAATTCGTGTACCTTTTTCTAGGATCCTTGCTATATGTTCCACCATATTTGCTTCTCTGGGCAGCCAGTTCAGTGATTTCTGGTATCCAACTAGCGAACACAGCCTAAATTCAACAACACACATACACTTTTAGAATACAGAGAAGTGCCAAAATAATTCAGTTTCAGTTTCAGTTACAATTGCAGTTTTAGTATTTGGCTACTTGTTGCTGATCTTTGGATGGTGTGTTAAAAGAATTCACAAACTTTCTAAATGCGAGACTCACAAATTCGTAAGGAAACGACGACGATAACGGAGACAACGCAGGACAACAAAGGATGCATACATACCTCATAATCACATAATCACACCGCACTCATTCAAACGATGATTCATACATTCAAGCCAACTCTCAACTCACTCACACACTCATACTTACATATATACACATTTATCAGGTTCACTTGCAGACATTCGAAAGCATTCGCTCAATATTACATCTAATTGTAAATAATTTTTTATATATATATGTACAGTTTGGATTTCTGGAAGATATTCTCTTTAAGTATTTACTGTTGTTTGTTTTTACTTTAAGGTCTATGAATTTACAGATTTACAGCTGTATACGAAACGTGCTATGGCTGCCAAGGAGTCTGCGGAGAGAGTCGTCGACCGACTACACACGACGTATACGAATATTTTTATTTAGATTTTGGGTATTTTAATGGCTTTTTTAAATACAAAATATAGCGATACTTTCAGTTCTAATGGTGTGCTAAATGTTATGGAATGAGATTGAGCGAACTGAAAGAAACCTAGAATTGGTACGTTTAATATGCTCAAATGCCTTGTTGTTCAATGTCGTACTTAATATTGATTATAGAATAAACTTCGGCTAACCGAAGCAAAAGACAAGTTCCAAAACCAGAGAAAATGTTTGATATAATTTTAATTTTAGTTTTAAATGCTGTTTTAACAAATGTTTATCTATAATTTATTTTCATTTGCCATAAATTTCCCATAAATTTAGCTTGAAACATACATTTTAGTTTGAGGTTTAGCCGGACAATTGGTAGACAAGCGTTTGTACACTTAATAGAATATACAAGTATAGCCTGGATAACCTGGAAAATGTCTCGAGAAAAATAAAACAAATAAAGTATTAGGCATAATTTAAAATGTTGAAGACATCGATGAACTATTTATGTTATGGTGACACTGATACAAAACTGCTTATTTAAGGATCAAAAGTTAAATGTAATTATTGCATAATATAGCTAATACTCTCTTCAAAATATAAATAAAGATAATTACGTATACTTTGAAATACAATATTTTATTTGGTAATGCGTGACCGATGCTTTTAAATTGTGTTATCAACAATGCGACTTTAAGTTTTGCTTAAATGCTGCAGGATATTGACGAAAACAAAACTAAACAAAAAAAAAAACAAAACCTTTAACTCTCTCAAGTTGATAAACGCATGTTTTGTACTTCTGGTGTTAATGCAAAAAACATTTAAAGCATGGCAAATAAAACATTACTAAATGTAAACAGGAAATGAAAAAGTAAATGGACAGCAAATTCGGGCCAAATGTAATGTAAAACAAACGCCTACAAAGTGTTTGTAGAACGACTTGCTAACTAATTCAAACAAATGTGTGAGACGTAATCAATTAAAAAAAAAGAATGAAAAAAAATGAAAATACAAGTACAAAATCCCTAATTACTTTAATTGAAAAATTGATCATTTACATACAAATTGTATATGTAGACGACTAACTGATCTGTAGAATAGAGGTTGTGATTGATATTTATTGAAAGGAAAATGTATATTTTAAGGAAACAAATTAAAATTAGAATGTAGAAAGTACTTTACTATTTGCTCGTATGATCAATCAGCGCGTTACGCAATGATAATAAATGTCATGTTTTCTGTTTGGGTATATTCATTGAAAAAGTTAATTAGGTAATCATGACTCTTATTCGTCAGAGTTGACTGACAACTACATTTTTGAGGGTAAATACATTAGTAGAACTTTGCATTACAGTCAACATCGTATGCGAGTTACCAAAATACAAATCCATTTGGTAAATCAAAAATATAACAAAGGGTAACAGACTAAGTATGTAATTTGATTATTGAGTGTTAACGTGACTATTCATTACTGTTTATGGGTTGCTGTGTTCCTAATGCGACTAACTACAATTGTGTTTGTACGAAAGATTGTTTCTCGTTCTCCACACTGAGTTTTTGCAATAATCGCCTGGACTTTTGACTCAATATTTGGAGAGAATATTTTATTGAATACTCAAGCTTTATATTCACTTTGAATATATATATAAAATATATATATGTAGATATAGATTGATATATATATATACATATACATGTATAAGACATATATATGGGAATTGGTTTAAGAAAAAAAAAAAGAAAACTGATTCAATAAATAACAAATTGTTTAAACATATCACAGTTTTCTATTCTTCAATAACATTTAGTTAGGCTATGCATTTGGAGATCTTCAACTTGATATTATTTGATTGGTATTGGTGTTACAGTTTTTAATATTTATTTATTTAAAATTATGTTTTTCAAATTGATTGTGATGTTGTTATGTCTTTTATTGCATATGGAATGTTATAGACTACCTCTTTCCGTGTTCTCTTTTCAGTTCACCGCCATATTTATTGCCACTACCAACGAGTTCAATTATTTCCGGTATACTGCTGGCAAACATTGCCTAAAATATTCCACACATACGAATATATAAAAATTAACAAGTTTGTTTAGCAAAATCAATTATTGTTAATATTTAAACGATTGTTGTGTCTTAGCAAAAGGTCTCGAAAGAAAACACTTCGTCTGCCTAGTGGGTTCGAAGTGAGGTCAAGGCAGTCACACCAGAGGAGGCATATACTTATCAATCAATATTTTGGTTATCTCAATATATGTATGCACCTAAATTGGTTAAATTCTCAAATCAAAGTTGCGACAGCCAGCATTAAAGCATGCAAAACACAAATACCTTAAATGTGATAATTAGGAAAAATTGATTATATGCATGTACGTAATGTGAGATAAATTTCAATCAATGTCGAGACCCTCACCGGCTACCTGATCTGTTATTATTTCTTTTTGTTACTTGTCAAGGTGTCGGTGTTAGTGTCGGTGTCTACGAGTTGTTGTTACCAAACCAAAGGTAAATAGAAAATTCAAATATATGTATACAAAAAGAGATACTAAACTGCATGCATTTGGTTCGATTGTATTGAAAACAAAAGGCAACTGTTTTAAAAATGAATCAACTACCAGCTGCTGTACGAGTAAGTATGTAAATGTCTCTGAGAGTGCGGGCGAAGAACGAATCGAGAGTGGCTAAATTAAACCGCACGTTGAAACGCGTTAAGCTTACTTAAGTGATTTAAAGCTAACGGAACTGGGATGAACGCATAAATGAAACTGAGTCTCAAAGTAAACGTTTTTGTTTTTTTTTTTTTGTTTGTTTTAATTAAATTGGTGCAGCGTTATTAAGTCGTTCTATGCATGTATTTACAAAAACGTAGCATATTTCTTAAATACGGATACGGTTTTATATAGATTAATTGAATAAAATATAATGTTTTGTAGATAAATCCTTATGCTATAAGTCGGATTGTAATTATATGTATGTAGTAAGGGGATAACGCTTGGTACGAGTTCAGGTTGAGGTTGAGTAAAGTAAAGTGCTACGCTTGGTACATGAGTACAAATAGTACTGGTTCTGGTACTGGTACTGGTACTGGATGGTTTTGGTTACTTGAATACTTTATCGCTAAGCTAGTTTTGAGCACAACTGTACTAAGTACGTTAGGCAACAACCAAAACTTTAATCATTCACACATTTTAGCACTGCCAACACCGCTGTTGCTTGGCCTAAACTCAATGGTCCTCGATGTAAATTGGGTAGGACAGAGGCAGACAGAGAGAGATAGAGAAACATTGTCTATATATGTAACTAAAAGAAAGTTTGGATAATGTTGTAGTACATATTGTTGTTGCTTTTTGTGTGGTATATTGTTGATTGTTTCAGCATATTGTTGTTACACTTACCAAGCCGACGAGCAGAAAGAACACGAGAAATGTTCTTCCCAAGACAGTCTCACAGTAAACGTCACCATATCCTACCGTTGACATGGTCACAATTAGGAAATAGACACAGGTCCAATAGGATAAACGATGAGCATTATTAAAATCCAGCGGATCGCCAGAGTTCTCCAGCTAAATTTTAAGAAAATGCAATTGCAATTTTCAATTGCAAACAAATACGCATCAACGATTATTCAGATTGCACATTTCCTATGCCATTGGACACTGGAAAAAGCGCTACGCACGCCCTCCCAGCAACTAGCGCCGGGCTCATACTCTGTAACAGCGTGCAACGCGGCGTATGCGTAATATTTTAACTGGCTCAGACACGCGCTGCAAATCTGTCACAGAGCCGGCTGGAAGACGCGCGACACGCATAGCTAAATGTGTGTGTAAATGTTAACTGTGAGTGTGTGTCTACATACCAGATGTATAATGCCCGCTGCTGTTAACCACACGGATATAAAAATTGATACTAGTTGAGCCAAGCGTATTGAGCTCGATGTTTTTAGTACGTTTAAATATTGTAAAATATCTGGAACAGTCATGAGGCGTAGCGCTCGAAGAAATCGAAGACCTGTTTATAATATATATTGACACAAATTATAGTTGCCACACACAGAGTAAAGCACATTGCATGCATACAAATCGATCTAGGCACGCCCTTAAGAATTATTTCGAATTGTTAAATTAAACGTAACATATTGTTTTAAGGCGTTCGTGAGTATGCACATAAGTGTATACGTTTGTGTCTGTGTATGTGTATGTACAAGAGATGAAAATCTTCTTTCCGTGAAACCGATTTGTATGCATCAAATTTAGGGAATTTTTGTAATATTATTAATTTTGGGTATTTCTTTTTTGAGCTTACCGATCCATGTTCGATCTAAATATATTGATACGAAGGACGGGGGTATTGTAAAATAATCTACAAAACTGTACATTTCTAACATAAACCAAAGCTTATCGGACGCCGCTATGAACTGTAAAAAATTGTTAATGAAAGAACACAATCACGTTTAATGATTTGTCAAAAGAGATGCTAACTGATTATATACTGAATGCTCAGCCAATTGATTTGCGACAAAATAAATAGAGTGTGCCGTGTAAAACTTACTCGTATAAAAAAGTAAACCATAAAAAATATATTGAATGCGAGATCGATCTGTTGAGTAATGTTATTACTCCATTTTTGGCATCTTTCGACTTCTTCGCTTGATGCATCAACAAAGTATATAATGAGAGATGCAATGCTGAGTATAAATACGAGTACGACCTGAAAGAAAAATGGTTAAATTATCTATAAACTTTGCGCTCAATTAAATAAAAACATTTTTTAACTATATATTAATTTTTCAATGATGTATCATCTTAAAAATTATGGTTTCAGTTATGTATAATACTATCTGAGGGTATCTGAAGGTTCAGCCGGGATTGAAATGGGCTGTTTATTCTCATTCACAAATTTAAGAGTGTATTGGGCTCGTCTGTTTGTCCCATCGCATAAATGTAATTATTCTTGGAAATATTGAATTTATAGTTTTAAAAGGAGCGCGACAAATTGTGATAGTAGATAACTTTAGATATGTTTTAATACATGTTATGGCCATCCCATGTTAAGCTGTTATTGGACTGTGTTACACAGTTAGTGGCATCCTACTGTTCCTAGTTGATTTTATTTGTGTCCGATTAAAGCAAAGATATTTGTCTGAAACTTCTTCAAAGATCCGTATGAAGATTGTGGAATATTCACATTACTGAAGGAATTTGCGGCTTCAACCGAACGGGAAAATGTTTAGCTGGGCCGAGGCATGAAAGTTTGTATTTTTACACAAAACCTCTTGTTTTGTATCTCATTTACGTTTTTCATTGGAAAAAGCTTTGTTTTTTAATCATTTTAAGTAAGCCTAATCGTATTCCTTATTACATTACTTTCTGGTATGTTTATTTGTCATGCCTTTCTTACAACCATTGAGTGGTTTATCCGTTTCCTGGCAGCGATGAATAGAAAATAAATTGGATAGGATTATGCATTCTTAAATGCGCCATCACATTGGACCCAAGGGCCAATTGATCATGGGCTGAGCTCCGACATCGCTGCAGCCTTAAGTCGAGGGCGTTTCGTTGATAAATCTGCGGCAATCATGAAAATGTTACAAGGTAATTTCGGTAGGGCTTCTTCTGCTTGAAAAAGCGTTCGTAAGGCCGCAGCTGTCCGAACAGGGAGCGAGTTAAATGTCAGGGCTTTTTGCCAAAACGAAAATACCAGTAAAGGTGAATCAACTTGGGACTGGCGCTCTTTTAGCCAACATTGTGTCGTCTTATGCCACTTCATGCTATTCTAAATGGGCTTAATTGTTATTGCCGTTGTTAGGATTTCCGCTCAGCCGTATAGACGTAATTGCTTTGATAATCAAACAAAACATAGCAGAACAGGAAAACTGAATTTGGCAAAAGCAGCACGCAAGCTACTTATGCCCCAAGTTGTGGCTGATTTTTACTTGTTGTCATGCAAATGCACATAACATAGTGGGTAGTTTTTTGCACAACATTCCAAAATTGGCCTTAGTTTAATCCAAAACTTGCGCATAACTATGTCAAAAGCTTAAGATTACATATACGCCATGGGATGCCGGCTGACTTTTCATTAAGCTAACTTAATTGCCAGTGACATCTAATGAAATTGAACCATAATCTCATCCAGCGTTGACGTAAGGCTTTCCTTTACTCTTATATCAGTAGTGAATCCAAGACTGACGTCATCAGGACAAGGTAATCAATGCAGCACCCAAGACAGAAAGCAAAAAACGGCAAAGTAACATGGCCACGAAGATGATAAAATTGCTTGCTCATATTGTTATTGCTGGGATTCTTTTTCTTATAGAAACTGGGTCAGTCACTATGCTACGAGCACGACCCGAAATGTATCTGAAGTGGCGCAAAAACCAGTTATACCAAATCGCGAACTTGAAATGTCAAACTATCCCAAATAATGTGTATGAAAAAAACACCTGCAGTTTTAACCCCTGCAGAGAATATTTTAATTTTGTGTATAACGGATTTAAGGAGACATTTTTGACCGCTTACACCTAAATGTTATTAAGGCATCTTATCATAAAACTATATTTGGGGCTTATTGTAATTTAAATATGTGCAAATACCTCCGCATTAAATATTCTTGATTCGATTATATCATTAGAACCAAATTTGATATCTCTATTTAAAATACGGAATCAAGAAAAATGAAGATTTATGCTGGTAATACTTGACTCAAGTATTAAATTATTATTTCAAGCCGTTTTTTGTACTCTGAGATCAGCACCATTTTCTTGATTAGTATACCCTGCCAAAGGGGTTTGAGGTGAAAAGGCGCCTGTTTTGTGGCTTAGCAGTTTGCCGCTGTAACATTTGGAGTGCTGTTTGATCTGATCCTCAATAGAGCATCCAGATGTTCTCCCGATTCAGGTCTTGGATCAGAATCTATCTACGAATGTGCCAGTATACCAACATTAAATCTTCTTGATTTTATAAGGCATGAACGAAGCAAAAATGCTTCTTAAAATTACATCAAAAAGCATTGGTCTCTCATCGGTCCTCATTCATGCAACCGGAGCAAGTTTTAAATGAAACAAACTTGATTCCCTTGCTTTGACCAAATTTCCAAATTCCAAGTCTCTCACTTCTATACTCACCGAAATGGATGTGATCATAAAGACGGACAGATAGACAGATGTTCAAGGTCAAAGATTTATGTAGTTGAATGGGTTGGTTTTGATTAGCTTTTTACGCAGGGTTGATAACATAGTTTTGTTTCGTATAAGAGATTGCGGGATACGTGGAGTATACATTTAATTATTTACTACCAATTACAAGTATTTTAAGACTGCCAGCTGCTCAAAAATAAACCAATCAATAGTAATGGAGCAACCACAGTAAGAATGGTGGGGCTTGTAGTTTAATGGCCCCAGCGTTAAGGCACACTGCGGGTTTTAAAGAGTGCTGACTGCTCGTATCGAAGCTGCTCCATGGCGTGACCAAGTGCAATCGGATGTAGTCGACCGCCCCCAGTAAGCTGCCATAAATGCTGCTTGAAGGCTTTCGCTCCACTTCCGCATTGACGTCGCTTTAAAAATGTAAAGCCAATTAGCTGCAGGGCTAGGCATGAAGTATTGGTCACCGAAGGGGGAGTTCATTCTAGTTTATTGGGGAAAACTTTCGATTAAAGTGAATGGCAGAATAACATCGATTGTGTAACAGTCAAATAGAAAAGGAATACATACTTGCAGTACAGTTAAGCCCAACCACAACAATAAAAAGAATAGCAATAACAACTATAGCACAGAGCCGAAAAGATACAACGTTTATGCCAAAAGGCTTGGGCAAAACGTCAGAAGGCGGCCAAAAGCTGCAATGCCAACAAATATACGCCGCTATCTGCCAACCGATTGGCGTGTTGGCAGTAGGCCTGGCTATATCCATTTACCCCAATTCGCGCTCCTTCAGCGCCACGCGTCTGCCTTCCTTGGCCCTGGTTACAGTGAAACGTGCGAGTTTTTATCGATTTTCTTAGACTTTTTCCTGGCCCACTCACCCACATTATTTACTGTAATTTCTTCTTTTTTTCGGTTGTGGCTTTTTCGGTGCACCAACATATCATCCGTTATTTTATTTCATTTTGCCCGTTTCCCCTTATTAGCTGGAATTTCTTGTTGGCTTAAGGATAGCTCTTTGCATACAACAAAGAGCACAGCTATCGATAAATGTCCCACGGAGAAATCAACTTGTGAAAGGCCAATGGGAAAAGAGCATAAATACTTTTTGCACATATGTGTGTAAGGTATAAGTTGTTATATCTTTTTTTGCTATCTGCTCCTTCTTTTCCCTCATTCTCGATAAACATCGATTGTGGAATAAGGTTTTAAAGGCCATCAATGATTAAATTACTTTACTTTTTGGATACCTTAACTCGGTCAACACCAGAAATAAAAGCGTTGAGCTTTTTATATAAACAAATTTTAGTTTCATATTTAAGTATTGTCAATCGTCTGCGTATGTATTTGTGTTTTAATCTTCTAAATAAAGATCGAATTGTTGAAAGGGCAGCATACTGCAGGGGACAGGGCAACTAGGAGGACACCCTTTCCTTATCACTTGCTTTTTGTTGACGCCGCAGCACTGAACTGTTATATGATAATGGAAATAATGTATTTCGCCTGTGTTAGATTTAAGAGGAAATCAATTGCTGCATACGACCTTTCTGTGTATCTATTATGCTTGATAAGCATGTATTATCATACCAAATGTGAACAGAGCGCGAAATTGGAATTTTAGATAACTGTGCAGTCTTCAATCTGAATATGTTTGTAGATTCCCTAAATAAGTTGAACGAATCAAATAACACTTTTAATTAAAACTTCCAAAATGTTCTACTATGCGTTTTTCGTGTGCTTACAAAAGTATGCTATACAAAATCAATTGATAGTTACTATTAGAGCCAATTTCATTCTACTTCCATCTCCAATTTCAAAACCCAACTTACAATTTCTAAATCAGTCACACGCCATAGATATGAACAGGTTCCATGGTACACTCGATTAGAAGACGCCTTCCATTCCGGCCGAATTATTTTTGGTTTGAAATTGTTTCCCAAATGGGTTTCAGGCCGATCGCATGATAAACAGACAGTTTCATTCAACCATTTACCATCAAATTTATGAAGGGGTTTGAAAATAACTTTGAAGCCGAGCGACCTTCGTTTCATTCCAGGAAGTGAGGATTTTCAAAAAAGTGTGAAACACTTCTTAAATGAAATTTTATAAAGATCTTAATTAAAGATCTCTTTATTAAAGATCTTAATTTTTATGCCTCTTTTCCAAAAGGAATGTGTGGATATTTTGAGAAGTGAACAACACCTCCCGACTAAATATCTTTGCAAGTGGTTTTAGGCTTAGGCGCGTCTCGCTCATTTAGTGCTGTCAACATACTACATGTTTCTTCATTTTCATATTTAAAAAATACTTATAAATAAGAAAAACTTCTGATAACATAAAACAAACTAAATATTTATAGAAAAATCAACCATAGAAAAATGAACAGGCAAACCGATATAGAGACATTGACTCGACTGTTGATACTGACCTTCTGCCTATTAGATATTACTTTTTCGATTCTTCTTCTCGCTTCCATTCAAAAAGGCATTTTTAGTAGCGTGAAGCGAAGGGAAGAAGCAGCGTAGTGTAGAAAGGAGCTTAACTCCTTGTGAAGTCAAATTGGTACGCGCTTCAGAAAATCACTAAGTAAGACATTCCCGAGTCGGAAACTCTTAAAAGTTCAATAACGGCCGAAAATAACTTGAAACTCTAAGACTGAAAGCACTTAGCTTTGACGTTCTAAGTACGATTTTAGGAATTATTGATGTTTTTGTTTATAGATTGGGACTGGGTGTGTCTTCGTTATTTGTGTCTCGATCTTTAAAATAAGTTGTCAGTTGTCTAGATGTCAAATTTAACCTTAAGAGCTCTGACAGGGAAAGACTTTTGCATACTCAAAGACTGAATGTTTTAAGTTTTGACGACCTTTTAGTGGACGGGAGAAAATAAAATCTTACGGATTCACGGGAATAATGCCAAAAACCCAATATAATCTTTTTTACTTTGATAACAACATATAAAAATGTGCTTTAATCTTACAAAATGAATAATTACGAAATGAAAAAAGAAACCGTCGGCAACTTCTAAATGTCTGAAAATAAATTCCTCAAGTAGCGTAGAGCTTAGGCAGAAGTTCACATTTAATGGATGGCTGCATAATGTGACATATGCATAACATTAAATTAAGTCTGTTTGCACATGGCACCTGGCTTCTTTCATAAGCTATCATTAGTTATCAGAGCATATGTTTATTTCCAAGTAGCTGGTGGATTTTTTTAATACACCAAAGCAGCCGCTTTTTAGGCAACTAAATCAATTTGTTGGCGAGCATTTGTGGTACATGGAAATTGTTGATTTACTTTGCTGCTTCCGCTGTTGACATGCAACCAACAGTGGCAGCAACGAAATGTGGCTAAATAAAATGTAAATGTTACATTTTACACGCAACCAGCTTGCCCTTGCGAATCGAATAAAATGGGCTGAAACTGAATGAGTAACCCGAATGCACTTGAAAAGAATTACTGCCCATATTTATCGGCCACGTAATTGTTTCGATTTGTTGTAAATTTCCAAAGTCTAACAGAATCTAAGTGGAATTTCAACTTCAAATACTGATGTGGGTGGGATAGGGATTAATATAAGTACTTACCAAAATTCGACCAGTTGTTGTTTGACCCGAGATAAGCTCTCCAGCCCAGTCTTTTGCTTCTGTCATAAATGTTCCCTCGAACTCCTGTTTGTTACGTGACGCCTTCTGCTCCTTTTGCTTGGGATCGTTGGGTCCCAGGTCCGGCTCCTTGCGGCAGCAGATGAATGCAAACGCACGCCATAGCAGCACAATGAGCAGGCCAGCAAGGAATGTGAATATGCTGGATAGCAGAAAACACCAATATTTGCGAACTTTGAGACAATCATCGGCATCGAATGGTGAATCTGTTGGATCATCGGCCAATGATTCGACAGTGCTTTGATCACACCCCGACATCCCCTGCAAAATTCGTATAGAATATTATTAAGAATATTCTTAAGAGTAGTCAATCTATTAATAATCAATTAGCAATTAACTAATAACTATTACCAATACAAATAATATCTACACGAGACAAAATTTCTGAGCACAAGGCGGCAGCCATTTATAAATATGTATGTACATATACTTAAATACATATATACACAAGACTATATGTTTGTATGTAAATGTTTTACACACACGTACATAGTACGTCACGTTTGACATTAAGAATGAGCACATTTTTTGGCTCAAGTTTGCATCGCAAAGCGCATAAATGTAAACAAAAATAACAGTTTTCGACGACAGAGAATGTAGGCCATTAATACTTAGTTGTAAATGCTAAACCAAAAAAATAATAATATAAATAACTTATCTAATAAATACAAAAATAAGCAACCGATCAACATGAACCAATTATTAAATTCTTGGCTTACATTTGTCAATACACTGATATTTGTGCCGATCAACCCGCTTGCCATTTCAGTTGCTTACATTGCGACGCACTGCACTATATACACTATATAAATATGTACAATTTGTATGATATTGTGATTATGGTTTGGTCGAGGTACTCTGGGCTTTCAAGTGCATATAGGCCCTGGCCACTTTGGGCATGGCCAAGTGGCCAATGACGCCACTAAAGAGCCAACAGACGCGACTGCGGCAATAACGGCGAAAAACGGCAGAAAACTTGGCACGCCTTTAAAAATAGCAACAAACAAATCTTTCTTTTATTTTTAAAGTTGTCTCGCAATGTAGTATGCGACACACGCACAGAGATGGACACCACACATGAGCAAAGAACGCGGCTACAATTTGCTTAAGATGTCAGCTTTGGCCGTGCGACATTTAACATACGAGTACGAGCACAGACGTAGATACACCGACTGCTAGATACATATGTAAGTATCTGATCGACTCACATTAGCTTAACATTCACTCAACTAGTACACGGTCTTTTATTATTATTTGATGGCCGACAGAATTTTGCACGCTTTTTTTAATAATTAGCAACTGGGGCCAACGCACTCAATGAATCACTGCCTATGTAAATATATACATTTATATATATATATATATATATATATATATATATTTATGTATATTATGGATACATCTGCATCTAAAAAACAACCGCAACAGCACAGCACGCACGATTAAGGCCAGCAGCAAACAAAAAGGAGGCAACGAGCGAACAGCACAACCGACGCGCACCAACTGAAAATGAACGCCGCCTGCTCAGCTGCTTAGCTGGCCAGAGTGCTATCTCCTGACGCGGGCGCGGGCTCGCTCTCTCGCTGGCTGACCGCGAAAATTGTCAACGCAGGCGACAAAATTGAATTGAATTAACAGACACGAAAAATGAAAACACAATTTATCATTGGCACCTCCCACACCTGTATGCTCTTCCCTACAAACTTTAACTGGAACTTATGGCGCTGGTTCTTCCTGATAATTCGGGGACCTAATACAACTGTTATATAGCCGCAAGTTCCGCTTTTTTAATTTTATTATATTATATTGATAATATAATTCTGATCATCTCATCTGGCTTATGGCTTCGTCCAGAGAACATACAAAATTGAAATTCATGGTTAAAACCGGCTCGCTTGAAGATTTTTATTTTTTCTATGTATGAGTTAGTGATCTAGCAAACAAGTTGGGGTCCTTTTGGCCAGCTGCACGGGATTCATATAAGACTTCCGATATTTCTTGTATTCCAATCCGTCTATTCTATACGTCGCCTCAAAATGATAATGCCCGGGGAAGGGTATTAGAACGTACGTTTGTATAATAGACCTATATACCCATATATATGTGTGTGTCAATGTGTGCGTGAGTTGCCAACAATGAATTGTTATTACAACAAAAAAACAACAGGGCAAATATATATAAATAAAATATGAGTTCTCTTGTTGTTCTGCCCAGTGCCGTTCTAAGCACACAAACACACACACACACACACACACACACAATCACATTTTTGCATTCCCTCTCTGCTCCCAGTGGCAAACGAGGAACCACCAGGTTAACTCAGTCCAGTCACGCCATGTTGCCAGTAAGCTGTCGTTTCATAATTTACGCGCTTGTTTGCTATTTCCTGCGGGGACAGGCCAACAACGACCCCAACCCCAAACCCAACCACTGCAACAGTCCACCGTTTCCTCAAACATGGCAACAAGCTACCCCAGTTAAATTGCCTCCGTTTTACCTACGCGTTTCCACTAGCCACAATTGCTCATCATCAACAGCAGCCGCGGCAGCAATGTGTATTTGTATACCCTAAGCCCATAGAAAATGAGTATATATACAGTATATTGTATTTGTAAGAATGTATGTAACAGGCAGATGGAAGCATCTCCGACCCCTAAAGTATATATATTCTTGATCAGTAGCCGAGTCGATCCGTCTGTCCGCCCGTTCGACCGTATCTATGAACGCAAGGATCTCAGAACCTATTCGAGTTTGAGACTTGAAATAGCTGTAGGTCCTCCTAGTGATCGAGCTGTTGAAAATGTTATCAAAGAAAACATGCTTTGACTGGCCACGTGTGTGGCAGCTTGCGGAAATTGCACGAATTTCTGTATACACACACACACATTCATACGCGTTCTATCAACAGCATTGCCATATCGATTTTATTGTTTTCTGCGCGTGCGTGTGTGCTGCTAGTTTAATTCGTTTTTTTCTCAATGGAAATTATTTGTTGATATGGCTTTTGAGTAAACAGTATAACTGTTTGTTCCGACTGACTGACTGATTGGTGATCAACGCACAGCCAAACCGTAAGAGCTAGGATGGTGAAATTTTCACTATTGTTACCTTATCTGATGAAGGTGCATGTAAATACGGGGTTTCGGTTAATTCAATTGCAACTTTTTTGTTTACCATCCGATCGGCCTCAAACTCATTTTCAAAGATCTTTCTCATATTCATTTGAGAGGTGTTTCTCACATTTTGGAATATCCATTCCTCTTTGGTGGAAATGGGGGTCAAAAAATTCAAATTTATATCAAATCCACAAAAGCTCACTTCGTTTCCACAAAATGCAAATATATCGATTATCAGATGTGGATTTGACAATATCTCTGAACTTTCAAGAGCGGAGGAATCCAAGTTCAGGATATATGTTGAGTAAACAAAGGTTCTCTCAAAATTGGAAAAAAAAACTCATTTCCTGACTAAAGGGTACATTCTAGTCGGGCACCGCCGACACGAGCTCTCTTATATTTTTAGTTCTTGTTATATGCGACACTCGGTACGGTTAAGTTTATCGCTTTATTGCATTTGGCCAATTAAAAATGTTTTCAATTAGTGTACTCAGATGAATATTTTTAAACTGACGCTAGCCTTGAAATTGTAAAATACATGGAATGATGATTTACAAAACGGCACGACGTTGACGTGTATTCAATAATATGTCTATGTTGTCAAACGGGTACAGTAAAGCAAGCTATATAACTGCATTCGAATGGTCTAAATAGATAATGCTAATAGGTAATTAGATGAAGATGATAGGAACATATGCGAAGATTCTTTTAGAATTAAGCATGTACATTTACAAATTGATCGTCCTATTGCTGCTTAGGTTATTTTTAATATCAATAAGAAGTCATTTAGTCGCTATCAATCTGTAAAAAACATCCTTGAACCTTTTTCTACGCCCGTCAATATTAGTTTAGAATCATTATTGCATTATTGACATTTATAATCTATTTAGATCTCGACGCTTCCGATAATAAGACGATGAAAAGTGTATTTGCCACTGAACTGTCCATAAGCTGTGTGAACTATAAATAAACAAACAATTATCGTTGTCTTTGCCAGATGTTTGCCTTTGACGAAAAATAAAAAAAAAAATAAACTATAAATGCCAAGATTGCAAATGAACCATTCCATTTGAATTTAAAGTATATGTGTATATTTCTTGAAAGTCATTGGCAGCAGACCTGATTTGTCAATTCAATTCATTAGGTTCAGCTAAATAAACAACTAACCATCAAACTGGAGACTGATTGATTTAAAAAAAATAATTAGTTGTTGATTTTAAGAATGTTGTTTGACACTTTGGCTACTTTGAAATTTTTTGTCAAAGTGCCTTAACTGGACTTAAGATACGCGTATGCCGTATACAGACCGACGACCTGCTGCGACTAATAACCCAGTCGCAGGGCGTTTAGATAACAGAGCGATATAAATTATGCCACAAGGCAGAGCCGATTTGGTTGTCAGACGGTGATAGGAGCGGGCGGCCCGAGGCGGCAATCAAATGGATGAAGTCACACGGCGACCAAGTGGCAATAATTTACATTGCGAACTATTGATTTTAAGGCGTGGGAGTGGGCGTGGACATGGACGTGGACTTGGACTTGGAGGAGGGAGGTGGTAGATAACTTGACACATGTCCGTCAATTTGTGGAACGCCAAGAAGTGTAGAGAACAAAGATAGAGACAGAGCCGACACGGTTGTGGCAAATGCCAAACGACAAGCAACGAGTTGACAAATACCCTTCGACTTTTTGAGCAATTTATGGGTAGCACTTGGCCCGCTGATTGTAGCCACCGATTGCTGACCGCGGGCGTCGCAACATTACCAAGGCCGATGGGCTTACGCTGCCCCCAGGGCGTTGGGTCTAGTTAAGTTTCAGTTTCTGTGCCACGTTTGCTAAGGTCACGCGAGCTGCTTTACTCGCATACAACTACACACACACATAAATATATACATACATGCATACATATTGGCGGAAATAGGCTAAAATGAAGCGTATTCCTACACTGAAACAGTCATCATAGATCATAGATCCGACGAGCAAGTGCCTAATTATCCGCTTCTTGTTTGCGCTAATGATGATGGACGCAAGATGATTGATTAATTAATTGATCGATTGATTGACTGACTGATTGAATGATTGGTTGATTGATTCTTGGTTGCACTGATTGCACATCTATGGCCATTTCGAGCACAATTGAGCTTGCACAATTGCTAGCTTGCGTTATACACGTAAGAAATGGGGTTTTACCTTTGGCGAGATGGGCGGATAAAACGGTGGCAGTTCATGACAATTTGGACACCAGCTGGCCATGTTAGCTGATTCGGTTTCGGTTTCGGGTTCGTATTTGGTATCTGGTTGAATTTTGATATCTCTTTTGCAATTAGAGCCAAATTAGCAGCCGCAATCGATATCGTTGTGTCCTTTCTCATATTCGCTTCTTGAAGTTGTGTGCGTCAGATATGTAGGAGAGTGTTTTTGTATCTTTGT
The DNA here is from genome assembly GCF_003285875.2 of Drosophila novamexicana. Classification (NCBI taxonomy): domain Eukaryota; kingdom Metazoa; phylum Arthropoda; class Insecta; order Diptera; family Drosophilidae; genus Drosophila; species Drosophila novamexicana. The sequence goes on along the minus strand of NW_020824809.1, from coordinate 511,094 downwards.
ATAGAGGGGCGGGTTTGGGTTCGTTGCCAGTAATGCTACTCACCTAGTACAGGCTATACCACCGAGGCAGGGCTCCAGGGCTGCCAACATTCACACGCTCAAATCGCACATTAATATGTAGACGATTTGTTGTTGATATTATTATTATTAATTTTAGAAGAATTGTTATTGTTGTTGGTTTTGGTTTTGGTTTTGTTTTTGTTTTTGGTGTTGTTTTTGTGTTTATTAATATTATTGTAGCCGTACAAATATTGTTATTTGCTTTGCTTTAATTTCTTTACCATCACATTCGGATTTTTATGTTTTCGGATTCTTTATATACAGTTTTATGTCATTCGATTCATATAAAATAGGTTTGTAAGTTTTTGTTGTTGTTTCTTTAGAATACCGTTATTAACTTCATTGTGCGTTTATTTGTATTAATTTTGATGTAAGTATTTGCTATGAGTAGAATTGTTGTTAAAAACATATTTAATCATTTTTTGTTTCACTTTTCACATATTTTCAAATTTTCAAGGGCCAGTAAGGTTGTTATTATTTTTTACGATATTTGTAAATATCGTTAAATACACTTTCTTACTCAATACATTGGCAAATTTCACTGATGCAATTCGCATAGTTGCCTATTTTCCATCACATACGACAGTAACTGGGCAGTAACTGCGGGAAAAATGAAAACGCGGCCTGGTAAATAAATAAATAAAGACGCGAAGCAAATTTCAAAGCAAAAGCAGCAGCTGAGCGTCGGTTCTTAGGACTTGCTCTCACTAGCTCTTTCTCCCCTATTGCTCTCTCTCTCTCCCTCTTTCTTTCTTTGTCTCTCGCTCTCCCAGTTTTTGCGCATGTACTTTAGATGTAGTCCGAAAGAGTGTGAAGCTTTTTGCATTGGGTTGAAGGCACAAATTAATTTATGTTAAGCATACGCCGTGTCTATCACAACTATTAAAATTGAATTTATCTATTTCCTTTATTGTTACTAGTTTTATTATTATGCAGCCTGATTTAATTCCCAAACGCTGTTTACAAATTCAATCCGTGAGATACGCGGACAATGCGACAGAGGGACGCCAGTTAGTATTTGCCTGCGGGGCAACGAACGTACAGAAAAGGAATGTGAACCGTGCGCGTGAAGCGTGTGCGAGGCAATGAACGCTTCCAAGAGTTTCTGCAGCCTGTCGTTGAAACGGAAACACACTGCCCTAGTTTTAGTTGTGCTTCGCAACACATACATGCATACATACATTCTTTAATGAATACACATGTACGTATGTATGCACATACTTATGTACCTGCACGAACAAAACAAGCCGCACAACGCAATTCCACAGCGTATAGAATATAAATATTATAAAAGCATGTTCTTCACAAAACAAAAGCTGTCATCTTTTTTTAAGTATTTGTAATGTTTATCACGCAAATATGCTGTAATTATGAGCACTGTCAGTGTTGCCACCTTGAGCCGAAATGTAAACAGAATGAATGACTGGCTCGAACTCGTTTGAAATTTGGTTAAATTTCCTTGTAGGTATCTACCGCTCTCATATATATGTATATATATATATGTATGTATACAAAGGTACATGCTCGGGCACTGACTGACTGACACACATAAACCAATAAACGCGCATAACGGACACCTACACCAACGAAGACGAGTAGGAAAAAACAAAAATAACATTGGCGATGACAACGAAGCGTGGCTAGAACGGGGCCAGAAGCTCATTCGGCAACAGCAATAGCAACAACAACATGAAACGATACTACTGTACCATATCTCCGGCTACCCATCGACTTTATCATCGTGTCCTTTCGTTTGGCTTTGTCGTTCCTGCTCGTCGTCGCTAAAAACTTTTGTGTGCTCGTTTTGTTCGATTCAACATGAAACTGGCGCACTGTGCGTGTGTCTGTGTATGAGTTTGCGCATGTGTGTGTGTGTATATATATGTATGTGTAAACGAATGAATCTTTTAGCAATTCGTATATGTAGGCTAGCTCCTTTTAAATAAAAACCCGCAGCAATGCCACAATAAACAGAAAATGTTGCCATAAAAATATAAATATTATTATGGCTATCCGCATATCTTTTGACATTTATTTTATATTCACTAGAATCGATATAATCAGTTGAATTGTCCATTATTTTATCGAATTTACTTTCACGTGCGGATACACATATACATGTCTCAGAGCCGATCCATATTAATTGAATTTCCTGTCCAAAAATATGTCACACAAGAAGTTTAAATGATTTTTTTTTTAACTTTCAAACAGTTTTCACCGACTATCCAAATTTTCATCACTTCATCACTTATTCTTATTTGAAATTTCTTGTAAACTTGAATACAGCTTTAATGTATTATATAGGATTCTTTTCTTTAATTGGCATACGCAATTTGAAATTTCTTTACTTTCTCAGTATTCGTTTATGGAAAACTGGGTGTGTGTGTATGTTTGTTATATATATATATATATATATATATATATATATATATATATATACATATATTTAATGAGGAACTTTTTCATTACTTTTCACACAAGCACACGACGCGCACAGGCCAAGCACCAACCTTTCTCGTCAGCAGCGGATACAATTCTGCGCGCTGCGAACTCGGACGGCTCGAGACTCTGCGGCCCAAGCTCGTCTTTAAGCTTTTTCGGAATGCTAGGGGCCTGGCATGTTAGGTGGAGCTTGCGATTCATTAAAACTGGCGCCAAAATGCACCGACGATGCAAGTGTGTGTGTGTGTGTGTGTGTATGTGTTCCTGTGACTGTATTTTGGTTGCTTAGCGATTGGCTCACGTGGCGTATAAAAAAAATGCATTACATTTCTCTTTAAATTGGCTGTGCGCTTGAGTGTAACTGTAGCATATTTCTTGGCTGTGTTTTTTGCATATGAATGAAAAATGTCGCATTCACATTGTTACATTCACATTTTATGTATATAAATAAGGATCTTTTAAGCGAACATGTTAAAATAATGTGTTTAAATAAACATGTAATTTCAGGTTTAATAAGCCGATTATCTCTTATGCCCTTTATTCATTACTAAGCACGCATTTCAAATGTTTCCCATTTGTTAAATTTTAAAGTAAGCACTTTAAAAAATAGTTAACTGAAGCGTATTCTATGTTTTTGTGAGTGTGTTTTAGACTATATTGAAATACAACGTTTCTAACCTAAATGTGCCGCGAACTAGAAGTAATTGGAGCCCTGAGTTTAATGTGTTATCGTTCATCGATATTTCGTATCAAATACCGATAATCAAAACATTTGAGACGCAATCAGGTTGCTTCGATTTGGTAGTCAGGAATGTGACCAAATTTGTTGTTATATTAAGCAACATAGAGCACAAGAATTTATATAACCAAACACCAGTTACACCATGAAAACAGCCGTTCTCGGCGGCGGCATCAGTGGCTTATCCGCCGGCTACTATCTATTGCGAAGGTTCGGCAAACCTTTGACCATTTACGAGGCATCACCGCGCGTCGGTGGCTGGATACGTTCTGAATGGCACAGGGACCGCGGTTTTTTGTTCGAGAGCGGTCCGCGCACGATACGGCCAAAAGGTATAGCGGGTGCCAACACCTTGGAACTGGTGGATCAACTGAATCTGCCGATTAAACCAATACGCAGTTCACATGTGGCGGCACGGAACCGCATGCTTTATGCCAAGGGCCAGATCTGTATGCTGCCGAACAGTCCCAGGGGCCTTATTGGCACTGTTCCTCCCTTTACAAAACCTCTGTATAGAGCTCTTCTCCATGACTTGACCACTGGTGGCACTGTGGCTAAAAACGAAGACGAGTCCATCTACAGCTTTGCCCAAAGGCGATTCGGCAAGGAAATTGCTGATTACGCCATTAGCCCAATGATCTGTGGCATTTGTGCTGGCGACGCGCGCGAAATCAGTGTGCGTTTTCTCATGGAGAGTCTCTTCGAGAAAGAGCAAAAATATGGCGGCGTAATAAAGGGCATGCTCTACTCGCGGTTCAAGAACAATGTAGACGAGAGCAAAGTAGGCTTGTTTGACCAAGACGAGCCCAAGCTGTACAAGCAAGCTGTCCAAGAGAAGTGGGCCATGTACAGCCTCGCAGATGGCCTGGAACAGCTGCCGCGAGCTTTGCGCAAATACCTGGGCGAACACGATGTGAACGTCCAGCTAAGTAGCAAGTGCCACAATTTAAGCTTTAACAACGACGGCGCTCGCATTAGTGTACGCGATGCTGACTTGCCGGTAGCTCATGTGGTTAGCTCACTGCCTGCGCACCAGTTGGCACCGCTGGTGAGAACGCAGCATCCGTCGCTGGCCGCCCAACTGCTGGACATACCCTATGTGGATGTGGTCGTGGTCAACTTGCAATACAACAGTGATCAGCTCTTGAAGCAAAATGGCTTTGGGTTACTGGTGCCGCCCGTCGAAAAGCTGCCCGTGCTGGGAGTCATCTTCGATAGCTGCTGCTTCGACATGGCGGGCAACACGATATTAACCGTCATGATGGGCGGCCGCTGGTTCGACAAGTGGTTTGGCCACCAGCCCAGCCAAAAGGAATTGCGCGACATTGCACAGCAGCACGTGCGCAAGATTCTTCACATCAAAGAAGAGCCTAACTTTAGCCGCGTACATACGCTTCACAAGTGCATTCCCCAGTACACCGTCGGACATAAGCGACGCGTGGAGAACATAAGGAGCTACATTAAAAACTACAAGTTGCCATTGTCGCTATGTGGCGCAGCTTATGATGGCGTTGGCATCAACGACGTCATATTGTCTGCCCGCAGACAGGTAAACAAGTTGCCGGTGCTCCTGCCGCCGCCGGGTCACTGAGGCTATTGGCATGAACTGAAATTATATATTTCAATTAATCATTATTTATTCATTTATATATTTTCTTTTGTAACTATGGTTTGAGTGATTTTCCGTTTGTACATTAAACTCCGTTGGTTTCCCTCCTAGATCGAGCCGCCATTTATTTACCAAAACCACCTAGACATGGTGGACTTTTTTCCGGCTCGTGCTCGGGCGCCCATTGCTTTGGTGTTTTCGCCTCAATAGAGAGTGCGTGCATGAATTCGAATCCGGCCGCCTTCAACGCAGTCTTAATAGTGTCATTTACCAGTCGATGGCGCTGCGTGGATACATTTTAGGGTACTAAATAAAGGCAGTCGTGTTAGCCGTGTGCTTACCTTAATGAGCGTCAAATCATTGAACTTGTCGGATACGACAAGCACTCTAAAATGCGATTCAGCTTGCTTGGGAGTGTTGTGCATTGGCGATTCGTTGGTAACATCCAGGAAAACCGGATTAAGCTCCGCTGTTAGCGCTTTCCTCATTGCCGTTTCTATAGGTGGATACTGTGCCTCCTGCGACATGTTTGTCTCGGGATTCCTATTGAACAATGTGCCGCTTGTGCTTAGTAGTTGATTTACTTTCTGTGCTGAAATTCGAACAGATTGTCGAAACGTTAAGCCAAACATGTTTCCAATATTCTCGCACAGCTGTTGCACAATTACATAAACAATTTGTTGTCAGGCCTTTATGAGAGCCGATGAAATGAACTAGTTCCGTTTGGTTCGGTTCGCGATAGTTGCACGTTAATTTGAAATGTGATGAAACCGATAAATTTAAAACTTTTACAAATACTACACTTTATGTTAATATCAGCTCTTGACATTTTACACAAAAATACACATTTTTTTTGGGATTTAAGTAACCAATATGAATTTCGCCCTTTAATTCTTCTGTCCATGTTAGTGAATATGGACAAATTAACTGGCACATTGGTTTAATTAAATTTATTTAAACATATTCAACGGGAAGCTCTTTTAGAAATATTGGATCTGTAAAAATGTCAATAAAAATGTGGTCTTATTCAGCAATACACATACTCCAATTGCCAGTTAATGTGCCGTAACAAATGTAATATTCTTTAACGATGATTTTCATAGAAAGACATATTTTGATATTTCAAACTAATATTTCTCCTATGAATATGTTTAATTGAATTGTGTTATCAAGCAAAAGCATAAACAAACACATTTAACGATGCATATTACCATAAAAAAATATGCCCATGCCCATAAATAAACGAAGAACGGGCATAACCATTCAATGTGAATATATCGCTGTTTCCTACTGCTTGGTATACGTTGCTTGTGTTAATAGTCAACCAGCTTCTTAAGCTTGGGTGGCGCGGAAATGACCACTCGTCCCCGATTTCCTCCACCCGAGTTGCTGCTATGAGCCTGTGCCTCCTCTCGACCACTGTGCGCGCGCTCATACTGCTGTTGTCTGTACCGCTCTCGCTCACGATTTCTCTCCAAGCTTCGCTCCCGTTGACGACGTCGCCGCGATTGGGACTGACTACGCCGACTTCGGGAACATCTCCGCTCCCGACTGCCGCTTCGTCGTCGACTGTGAGACCTCCGCTTTCGATCTGTGCGGCTGCTGCTCCTTCTGCTTCGAGAACGGGATCGTTGCCTCCTGTTACGGCTTGGACTTCGTGATCTTCGTTTGCGTTGCATGCGACTGCTGCTACGTCGACTGTGGGAACGCGATCGGTGCCTTCTGCTTCGACTATGACTACGGGATCTACTGCGACGGGCAGATGATTTGACCAAGCGGGTTGCAGCTTCCGAATCTACCGATTCCACATCGCTGTCGGAGAGTTTGCCGCTGGACGGCGTTCCATATTTGTGTCGCAACTCACGCCGCCTGTGAATAAAGAGATGTGAGAGGGCTTTCAAAAAGCCACCCACAACTGATTACTCACCTACGACGCAGCTTGAGCGCGAGCTCGCGCATCTCATCCTCGCGTTCCTGTTGCAACTGACGCTCTCTCTCCGTTTTTTCAATCTCTGCACGCTTATCGGCCTTATCTGAAATATAAATGACTGCTCAGTCCTAGTTTTTAAATTAGCAAAGCTTTCGTCTTCGAACTTCACACTACACTCGGCGGCTTACATTGCCTGTTTAGCAGGTTTTGCATCTTGCGCTTAAGCCGCTCTCGAAGATTGGGCCGTCCACTGCCACTCGCCTGTCCAGATCCCTGTAATATTCATCAACAATTATTTAGCATTCCTGACGCCATTATGTGCAGATAAGTTGGAGTCAGTTCTGGTTTCAGTCGAAAGTGTCGTTGCGCAAGACTCGGCAACATGAGGGACAAAAGTAAATCAAATTGAAACGAAATTTACATGCTGTTAAACCTGTACATATCTAACGAAAGCCAACTAAGTCACGAAACTCTTCCCTTAATAAGTTGAAAGAAATCAATACATTCATATATTCTTTACATAGAAAAAAATCTACACCTGATATGCGGGACAAAATAAACAAGAGACATAAATTATCCTTGATGTGCCTAAGATTAAATAATCTTGCATAAATATAACAGACAAGCGTTATATTATTTACAAAAGCTCTGTTCACAGCCGATTAAATGAAATAAATGTTATGGAAGTGCGACTTAGGATTGTGGTCATAAGTTGAGTATTATAAAACTGCATATATCTAAATTGGTCATATTCAAAAAAAAAAAAACCGAAAAGTGTTTCTTTCTTTCGGTAATAAAAATACAGGCAGAGGAATGGAACGTTCCTAGACGAAGTGTTTGACAAGACAAGACAAGTCAGACCATTATGATCATATAGACACCACTGTCAATTGATCAAGAATACATATGTGCACACAAGGCACAAGCCATAAAAAGTTAATTAACTATAATGACAACTTTGATAGTTTTGTTGACTGTGATCAGTTTGGCGAATAGCCATTCCATGATAAATACGAGTTCGATGCTCCAAAATATAAATACTCTTAGCCCATTAACCCATAACATTTAAACAACCTAATACTATTTTCTTTTGGGTTAATGTTGCTGACATCTGTTTGCACAGCTGGATACCCTTTGAAAGGACCACGGACAAAATAAAAAAGCGGATCTGAATTTCGCACATTTGGTGTCCAAAGAGTTGCTACAACGCTAAAACGGTATAGAGCGTCCACGTCTGGGATGGTCCATTGCAATTTATGATCGTGTCATATGCATATTGGTTTGTGATTGTCATCGATTCATATTGGTTTGGATTTTTAAGGTAGAGGCGTGAAAATTTGTGGTGTACTCCAGTTATTTGAGGCAATGAGACACTTTGGTTTTGCTTACTGACTTTGGTTTCGGTAGCAGAACTATATTTGCCTGTTAGATTACCCGTGCTGGATGACGACATCAATGGCTGCGAGCGCTCCGAGCTGTAAGACAAAAGATTGTAATTATCAAAATAGTTTCCAACTAAAGAGAACGTTAATTGATAATTGAAACCGAATCTGAGGCTTCTTTGGTTGCTCAACTTTACCATACGGCTGCCGTCACTTACGCAGTATCCACATCCAATTCTTCGGAGTCATCGCGATCTCTGCCGCGCAGAGATTTGCCTGGCTGTTTGCCCTCGTCTTCCTCGACATCGCTTGGATCACTACTCTCCGCTGACGATGAGGATGTGTCGTTTCCTCGCTTTCGACCATAGTAGCGCTTTAGTGGGGGCGGCGGCGGCTCCGTCACTTGGGGCAACACAGGCGTCGAAATGCCCAAAGCTGGTGCCGTTGTGGTCATGCTGAGGACACGCGAAGACAGCGGATAACTGATCATCGGCACTGCTGAAAGTGTTTGATCTGTTGGCTTCGGCAGCAATTGCTGTTGCTGCTGCACTTGCTTAATTGGCAAGTTCGCCGCTGTCATCAGTAATGTGCTCGAAGCCGTTGTGGTTGTTGTTGTGCTAAGGCAAATGGTTTTCTGTGTTGCTGGCGGTGTTGTTAACTTTTTAACATTTGAATGCGTGCGACTGCGCCGACTAGAACGGGAGTGGGATCGAGAGCGACGCCTTCTTGACATTGTATAGGAGCTAACGCTTGAGCTGCGGGAGGAGTAGGGATAGCGTTTGCGCGACCGCTTATAGCTGGGACTACGAGAAGTGTAGCGCTGCCAAGAACTTGAACGCGAACGTGATCGAGAGCGAGATGGGGAACGCGATCTCGAGTAATGCCTTCGTCGCCTCCGGCTGCGTGTGCGGCTACGGCGATGATAACTACGACGTCGACTGCGCCGACGACTTGGACTGCGGGATGTGCTGCGTGAGCGATGTCGTCCGCTGCGATTCGACGTCTCGTTCATGAGCTTTAGTTGGTCCAAATTGTCCTTAACTTTTTGTGCATAGGAAACTGAGGCAGCAATCGCTGCACCGCTGCTGGCGTTAATACAGGACTCGCCAAGAGTCTGACCAGGCTTTGTCAAATTGATAGTGATTTTTGAGTGCGGCTGCATCTCATCCTCACCACCAAATGAGGTAATATAGGTAATCTTTTCGCCGCCACCCTCAGCTGGTGAGGGCGAGCGAGATTCAGAGTCCTCGTCCTTGTCCTTGTTTTTTCCCTGGTCCTCTTTGGCCGCATAGCTAGGCGGACTGAACGGTCGATTTGCAATACGCCGCTCTTTTTGTGCACGACGTTCCCGACGCGATTTGCGTCCGCTTAGTAGCATCTTTTCCTGTTCTTCTTCGCGCGCAATCCGTAGCGCATCCGCTTCGTCCGCATCCTTTGTGAGATGCGAGAAGAAGTCGTTACTTTTCATGCCATAATTGCGACCACAGGCATTAAGTTCGTGTGCCTGAGCCGTGTCCAGTTTGCCAATGTCTATGGACACATCCATATCCATATCTGAATCCGATTCATCTGAGTTTTCGGCCTTATCACCGGCCGCGGCAGCTGCGCTGCTTGTTGCTGGCGCAGTTCCGAAGGGCTGCGGACCGATTGCCACAGAGGGCGCTTCTCCATCATCGTAGGAATAACCAATGGTAGCTCCACCGCCGCTATTCTTTTGCTTCTTCTTTCCTAAATTGCGCTCCGCCTCTAGCTGAGCGTTGGCTCCGAACTGTTCCTCCAGATACAGCTGATGCAGGAACTTATCCTCGCTAACATTAAGAAAATCATTTTGCGCCAATATACGATAGCGCTCGTAGTTCAACTGCCGCTCTTCGACCGTTAGATCCGATTCTCCTTCCGCCTCATTACTGTTTTTTGCCACGGGCGCAATGTAGTCCAAATGTGCGCGCACATCGAAGCGATCGATAAGGTTGTCCTGGTGTCCCTGCCAAGGAACACTGCAAGGGAACAAAAACCAAATTAGTTTTCGCAGAAAGATTGGCATTCAGGTATATTTATATCTGTATTCAATATCACTTGCATGATTGCGTCGCCATCACCGGCGGCCGCTACAGCTGGGTCCAAATAAATTTTGCTCCGTCTGCCGTGCAATTGTAGAAACTGTGTGGGATCCGCTTGAATCTTATCATAAAAGTATTGTCTGCGCTCAGCACGCTTGCGATAGTCCACGATTAGGCCGCGTATCCGGCGTTCCTGTTTTCGAGCCTCGTGCCACATAATTTTCCATCAATTGAGTTTAACGACGACAAATTTTTCACAGAGTTCACACACGCTCGGCCGGCATAAATCGTCTATTTTTAATGAGTCGTTTCCACTGCCTCTCTTCGACTGCGATAGTGTTGCGAAACGTGTGAAACGAACGACGCCCTGAACTGGAACTTGTTCAGTGCAGCTCAGCTTGGCTTGCAAATCTAATGGCTGGGTTCAAACTAATTGGGGTTAATTAAAATTGGATGGGGTTGCAAAAGATATAATAAAACATCAGGCTATACTTAGTCTGTCATCTGGGCGGTCCACGCCGCCGGCAGCCGGATGAACTCTGTAACTGCGCATGCGCTTGCTGTAGGGTGGAAACGGAAATAAAAGGAGGATAATAAATAACAGGCAAAACTGGAATGAGCCACAACACAACAATTGTCAGTCACTGCAGCCGCCGCCGCCGCCGCCTTGTGCTACAACATTTTGCGGCATCGATTTTAAGGGCACATTCAAATCAGTAGAACTAGCACAACCAGTTTGCGGATCTCGTTTATCGTCTAATGTCTGCTAGACGTTACTATTTCGGAGCAGAGAAACGTTACAATACCTCCGGAGAAGACAAGGTTTGTCAAGATGATGGGCCTGTGTACCCTCGCGACGGCAACAACAACAATGACAATGACGATACGAACAATGAGCCAGAGCCGGACGCCGACAAGGACGACGACTCTGAGTTTTTGCAAGATGTGCCATACTCGTCCAGCAGCATCGACCGTAGCTCAATTGGCTCCATACCCTGGGCAGATGATGCCATCAAAAAGAACAAACTGGATTGGGAGCGCGTTGACCGCATGATAAGCGGCGAAGAAGCGCTATCGGAGCTGGAGCCAGAACTGCGGCACGAAATAGCTGACTGGCAACGCAAATTCCCCAGTTTATTAGCCCGCAAAGCGAAGCCACTCAAACCGCAAAGTTTTGACAGCAGTCGTAACACAACAGGTCGGAACGAAGTGCCAGACGAATCTGGGGACATCGACTCAATATCAGATCTTAGTCTAAACTCTCTAGATGATTATGACGAAGGGGATGAGGATGAGGACGACGATGGCTTTCTCACCCCGACAGTCGCGCGTCAACGCGACCACGAGCAGCTAATACCATCAGATCGAAATTATATGCGTCCTGCCAAAAACCTTGTGGCTATACTAGACAGAGATCTACACATTACGTCGGTTGCGCTCAAGCTGCGTAGGCGTGAGCACACCCAGCAACCGCAAGCACCAATCACGCCGCAGTCGGCTACAGTGCCACACTCTCGTCTGCGAATGCCACCTATTCTCAACGTACTGGACTCCAATCGACGCTTTCGCGGACTCCTCAACAACCGTAGCTTTGTGCAGCTAACGCAGGTGCAGCAGCAACCCAAATCAGCGGCATTGACGTATGCCAGCAGCGCGGAGAGACGGCAGCAGGCAGGCGTTAGATCGGCCTGGAACATGCCCATGGCTGCCAGCAGATTCCTAAACAACAAGCATGCAATTGTGTTACCTTCACTGAACCGTCACAGAGACTTCAGCACGACTGCCACCACATCTAGTCAAAGCATTTCCAGTGGGAGTGGCGCGCACATCAACAATATAGTCACTCTTGGCGCAAGTCCTCACGGGAAGGGGAGAGATTACAATGTCCAGCATTCGCATCAGAATGGCCTGCCGCTAGACCAAGTCACAACAAATTCAACTACCCCTTCAACGGGCCGTTCTATCTCAGCAGCAATTCATCATCCACGGTCGCAGTTTGCCACCAGTAGTGCCTTCTACATACCGTACAGTGCCTCAAAATTTAAAGCGTTTAAGTAGCCAAAATCTCGTTGTATACAACTAGCAATAAATTTTGAAAGCGATGAACAAGTGCTTTTTTTGAAAGTGCCCGAATAGGAAATATTCTTTATGAAGCTCCGAACCCCGTAACATATATTCGTATTTAATTATGCATATATTTATAAGATCTCTCATTGTTGGGTGGAGCCAGCGGAGGCGATATTCTTTTTGTGTATGCGCGATTGTTGATGCTATTCGAGAATATATTTTTAAGCTCAAATTCGCCCTATTCCGTCTACCATGCACATTTGCTATATGCTTATTTTTATTATTTTTTTCAACTATTTGTTTTCAAAATACTTTTAATGGTATGTTTATCAAATTCCATCTTATTATTTCTTAACAACCATATAATCTTAATAATCACTGTAGACATATCCATAATATTGTTTGTTATATAATAACTCCTAAAGACTGTTCCTAGTCGGCTACAAAGCGTATACAAACTATTGTGTACTTAGAGAACATATGCCACACGTTTCAATCTCCAATACACGTGGTTTAGTAAGACGCCTTTTGCTTACGTGTCGAAGTTATAGTAACAAATAAAACTCAAGATTACAGACTCATGTTGTCTAGGCGCAGGCGCCCATCGTTCTCAGTAAGGTATAGGGTATCTGCTAAACATTGCTCTGTGATCAGTTCTTCCACACGATCATTCATCTAGTTTAGAGAAGGTATAGAGATATAATCCAGTGTTTATAATAAGAGGTCGACATACTTACGCCTTTTGCCTTGCGCTCGCTCAACACCTCGGGATATTTAAAGGCTGGCCCAAAATTCACACTGACTGTCGCGCTCTTGTGTATCGAAATGGCCGGAAAATAGCTGCCCCCATAAATGTCCTCGAACGCAATACCTTGCGACTGGCCATTCTTGAAGAACTCGATCCGACTGCCTTGCAGGATGTGTAGATTCTTAAGTGTTTCCGTTATTTTGTCCTTATCTTCGTAATACAAATGTGATTTGAATTTAACAAGCGGCTGATGGAAAATATGGAATAAAGTAAATGGGGAATTTTGCGGTAAATTCCAATATTTAACTCACGCGGTCCTTGAATGTGTTTGGCAGGTAGTCCATTGTTGGCAACTCGGGAAGGTCAATGAGCAATCCAAGCGTATCTCCTTCACCATACGCTTCACTATAGTGCTTGCCGTGGCTCTCAGTAAACTTCGTGCCCTTGCGCGAACGCCAGGAATAGCCAAATTTGTCATATCCCAACGGCGCCTGTAGATTACCATATTCTCGACCCCAGCCAACTCGAGTTGCTGCACCCTCCGGCATCTCTTCAATGGTTATCTCATAGTACCAACAACCACGGTTTACAGCTACGACAAAGCAGAATTTTTGAAGAAAAACCACCATTTAAATTCATTGCTTAGCTACTTACAGTGTGTAGCGCGCACTTGAGAATATCCCCGCTCCCCAGTCACCGCCAGTCGATCCTCGCTGATTTTTAATTGTGGTGCTCGATCGTGCAGAGCCAGTAGCACTGCATGTGGTACTAGTGTGCGATATAGCCAGCCAGGTATGGGCTTCCCCGCCCAGTCGGAGCTCTCATCGAATTCCTGACGGAATGGCGCGTGCGGATCCGGCTCAGCAAGTATATAACGATATCCATCCTTATTAAATGGATGCTCCAGCGGGTAGCCGTGCGGAGGAAGTTTCACATTGGCTGTCACATCAGAGCTAGGACGTCCCTTCTTGCCCGTTGGGCCCGCATCAGTGCCAGGAAACTTTCGTTTCTGCCTGTTATTCTTAGCAAGCGTGGCTGCAATGTGCAAAATGATATAAGTAGCTGTACGTGACTTGCGGCATGGAATGCCAAAGCTTATTTAATCTGCGGGATGTGAATGACTAAATAGTTACTGCGGCTGTCCCGCACTTACAATCTTCTTCACTGCTTGCAAGCGACGCTACGCTCAGCGTTGACGTCATCGCAAGGACAATATGTATGTGGTGTCCTTAATTACGACGCGTTTTAAATCAGTTGTCCAGCGAATGACAGCACACGCAACAATATGTAACACAAATATTTATTATTCTAATGAAATTGGGCTCAGCTCGTATCCGCTAACGAGCCCCACCCACCCCGCGCTAACAATCTTTGTGTGCGTCAGTTGTGTTTATTTATTTGTTGTTTGTTTGATTGTTTACTTATTAATGGATGTGTGACGAGAACACGAAGTCAAAAATAAGAAACTACCGCAAAACGTAATTACGATCAGCTTTTGCTTCAAATGTCTGAATTGCAAAAAGCGGCGAGAGCGAAAAAGTGAGTGAGCGAGCGAAAAAATAACCATAACCATACGATGTGAGCGAGCGTTCCACGGTGCTACAGCTACGAACCGTAGTTGCTTCAATTCCTATTAGTAAAGTAGCAACAACAAAAATAAAATAGAGCTGCAGTGCAACTGGAAAACTGATAAATAATTTGAATAGCTTTGCAATTATCTGCCCACTGCCGATTTTAATTTCGGATTTGTCGGCTCTCTTTGCGAACGTGCCTGAGTATTAATGTGAAAAAGATAGCAGGCGCACGCTTCGTTTATTTTGTTTGGAAGGGCATGCAAAGCAGAACGCGATAAAGACAATTGCCATTGTGTTAGCCTTATTTCGCGTCAGCTTTTGCAGCTTTAGCCCCACTGTGCACGCTCAGCTGTAACGAATAGTAGGCAAAACAAAAATGAGTGCTAAGCATATTCGGAAAACACCGAATCATAGACTCTCTTTAGGTTTCGCTTTATGTGACTCAAAAAAAAAAATGAATTTATTGAACAACCGCCCAACAGGAAGAATAGAAAGATCGTCAAAGACGAAAAGAGGCTTTGTTTTGTTTTGATAATAGCATCTCACCTTGCATATAACCATCCTCGGTAAGACGCAGGGCGCCAGTTTTGCTCATAATCTCGTAGTTTGGTTTAATTAAACGCAAATCCTGATGAAAAAGTCCATACATGGCACCCTGTTCAACATGCTCTTCGTAGACAAACAATGTATTAACATCTTTCACAAGGGAACGCTGCACGGTTGAGTACCAAGACTGCGTCAGACGACGCGGCATCGTTGTCATGGCTTCCCAGAATTGTTCAATATAGGGTATTATCTCCTTGTCTTTGCTAAACTGTATTTGATTCTTGCCTTCCCGAAGCGCCGCCTGCTGCATGTTGGCAATGGCACACTGGCACATCTGAGATATTGCTATTAAGAAGTTATAGAGAGTAAAAATTGTCAATGCGATTGCTTTTTCTTTGCCATACTTACTAGCTTGGCTTTTGCGAAAGCTTTCCAGGCCCGTGGCAGAACAATTTTTGCACACAAATATATAATTTGTGATAAACGGCAACAGCTTCCCCTTGCCCAACTGGTAAGTAATGCAGGACTCATGAATCCATCGGGAGCATGTCGCACACAGTAATTCAATCGCGTTAAGGTTGCGTTCCTTGCCACTAGACATGCAGAAAATAAACAAATTTGAGTGTACTTATCAAACAAAATTTCTTGTACATGTGCCTACCAATAACAGACGCCGGCTGTAGTCTGCCTGTCCCCGCCTTCCCCACCAGCAACTCCACTAACTGAGCTACGATGCTCTTGCAACTGCATTTTCTCATCCTCCATGTTAAAGTTGAGCTCTGGGTTCGCCTCAGTAGGTGAGCTGGTCTCCATTATGCACTCGTCCATTATAAGTTACAAGTTCTTGTTGGAGTTTTATTCACAAAGTATGTAAACAAATAAATGCCGCTTCGGGAATAAATTGCTAAGCGACGGCGATTTATCGAAATTCCTCGAGGGAACAAAGTGACAAACAAAGTGTGGGCACCCAACACTCGGTGTAATGTTATTAACAGCGCGCACTTATTTGTTCCAGTAAACCAGACATTTCTTTTGTCAGTTTGTCAAAAAATGTACTTTGATTTGTTTGTATTTAAAGTGAATTTCTTAATAGCGGTGGAAGTTTTTGTAGAAAAAAAGGATTTCGCTTTAAAGATCGCCGGGATGATTCCTAAATTGAATTTAACAGCCGTTCACTGTATGCGCTACAGAGTCACAAGAGAACAGCTGTTGGTTAACATTATTCATATTTTTCTCTGAATGTGTATTAAATTAATTTTTTGTTTTTCTGTAGAGACAATGTCGTCACCAGATTAAATTATCAAAGCTGCTACGATTTTGTAAAAGTTGTTTTTGTATATTGTATACATCGCATGCCACACACACATACAGGGTTGTATTTGCAAAACCATCGGTCGGCCACCACACACTATGGTTTTCTATCGCTCGTCTAGTAGCGATGTTTCTTATCGACAGAAAATATATCTAGAAAATATATCAATTCATAAAAATTTACTAGAATTTAAGAGTACTTTTGGATGCAATGTTAGACAAGTGCGTGTTGTGTGCATGAGAGTGAGTGGCATTGAGTGCGCAATATAAATGGAATTGCATGGACGCTACAAAGGACTAAAGAGATCGACTAAAAGCCCACCAACAAATTGCACTTTGCGACAACGGCGAACGCTGGTGGAGGCGAAGGAGGCGACGGCAACGGCAAAGCAAACGGATCTTAAGAAGTAGAAACAGCAGCAGCCACGGCTTTCGGTGGAGCCACACAAGAGCAATGTGCGAGGTTTGCGCCGATTTCCAAAATTTATTGGAGCTGTGTAAGTAGCGAAAATATATGCATATAATGTGTGTCGGCATTTATACAGTGATAACTGTCTAAACTTGCGCCCACTTTTCCCCTCCCCCTTCACGAACGTATACTTTACTTTTCAGATGAGGTTCGCGTGGCCAGTTCGGAGCTTAAGTTTCAGCTGCTGCTCAAGAGCGAAATTGAGACGACTTTCAATTATATCCAATCGTGGCCACAGCGTCAGTGCATGTGTTTGTACCGGGATAACAAGAACTATGATCGCTTTAATCTAGTGGTGCAATCGCTCATTTGTCTTACGGTGCAACACTTGAAGCACATTGATCATCTAATCGACAGTTACAAACGGCTAACGGCTAGTGCTGCGCAAGTTGTCGCACAGGCGCAGAGAAAACCCACACCCGAAAAGCCCGACAAGGACTCACACAACGACAATGACAACGAGAGCAACAATAAGCACAAGGAGTCAACGTCCTCGTCGTCGTGTTCGCCACCGTCCGCTGGTGACGACAGTAAATCAACCCTTCCTGAGGCCAGCGGTGATGAGGAAAAAAGGGCCTCCGGTGATGGTCCAGGTCCACCCAAGAAACCGCCATCACCACCGCCACTTCAAGTCCCACCAACCAGCAGTAAGGCACATCCACAATACACGGAAGAGCCATGGATACTGCCTGAGGTGGAGAAATTGCTGGTACTCGTATCCAAGGTATTTCTGCTCAACTTTCCGCTGTACATTGCCCATAAGCACGGCATGCACTCACGTCTTGACGATCTGCAAGCGGAGGAAGCGCACCACCTGGCTCTAATCTGTGATCTGCACGACAACGATCTACCCATTTACCTGCTGCGCAACGTGAGCCTGTTTTGCAATTCTGGCGGCTTTGGTGCCATGTCACTGTGCTTTGAACATCCGGACTTGCCCGTATCTACAGCTCACTCCATGACTGCCACAGTGTCCAATGTGAAGCTGTGGCTCAACTATCACTGTAACACACAACTGTTCGTGCCACTGCGCAGCCGCATTTTGCAATACATGTGCAAGCTCTCCGATCAAAATCTTCGCTCGGCGGCAACGCGTGCCATGGCTGACTTTGTGTGGTCCTCCATGCGTGATCCGCTGGACGTGGCCGTCAACTTTGATACCGAAGGCCTAGCTCTGGCCTTTAAGTACTTTACATCAACTACACTGACGATGCGTTTGGCGGGTAAGTGTTTAATCAAGTTTTTGAGGCATGTCCCAAAAAATAAGAATTTAAAAGAAGCTTTAAATAGTTAAACACAGAGTGCATGAAGTAATCCAAATCTTAGTATATGTAGAGGATTATTTCAAGATAATTTTAATTCTTAGTTATATAACAAGCTCAAATTATTCTTTAGACAAATTTAATATAAAAATAGTGTAAAGCATAGCTCCTTAGAACGATGACCATTTTGATGTGAACGCGAAGATGATAACAGCTCCAGACACACACAAATACTATTGATACCAAAAAAAGAATCGTAAGGTTTAAATTAGGAAAACAAAAAAAAAAAAATTAATGATTGCCTTTTTGTATATTAAAGGGTCCTGTAAATGCTTTTATGAGCTATCTTTACAGTAATGTTAGAAATTTGCGAGCTTAGTGACATTTGATAAACCTAACATTAAGCATTATTATATGCGCGCAACTATAATTGCCAACAAATTTATTTTAGGAATGGCCCAAATCAATGCTCACATAAATCTGTTCAATGAGATTTGCACCACTGAAACTGTCAATGAGGTGGAGCTTTTTGGCCAGCGTATAGCCAACTGGCTAACAGAGAATCAAATTGTTCAGCATCTGTTTGGTCCAAATCTGCACGTTGAGATTGTAAAGCAAGCCCATGTACTTCTTAACTTCTTGGCCGTGGAGAATCAGATCTCCGAGGAGGACATCAAACTCATCTGGCAGGCGACGCAGCTGAAGCACTGCTCCAAAACTATATTTGATATATTGCCAGCGCTGGTAAAGAATCTGGCACCACGTCCGGCCATGCATCTGTATTCGCTGCTATGCCGTATGGATCCAAAGGAGCACACCGAGCAAAGTATTTACATTGCATCCGCTTTGACCAAGTTAATTTGGACGCGCGATTGTACGCGCAGTCAAATGAATTTGATGCAAGACCATTTGCTTGGCTCCAATGTGACAGCCTCCAGCTCGGACAGCGGTAGCATTGAAGGCAGTAACACTGAGGATGATCATGTGGGCGCCGATGATAGCAGCATCGCTAGTGGCGGTGGTGGTGGCCACAAAAGCCCTGTCGATGGCGTAACACCTTGTAAACAAGCAAGACACAGGCGTCATATTTGCGATCCGACCACTGAGAAGGCCAAGCAAATGAGCGGCGATGACATAGCCAAGGTGGACATTAAGTAAGTCAATAAATATCCAAGGCATTTTATTCGTTTAAATGGGTCCTTCTTTCGGCAGAAACCATCGCATTGTCAACATCATCGACAACACCAGCAGTGAAGAGGAACTACAATCACGAGCTGCTTTGGAGCTTCAGCTACATCGCAAAAAGACAAGCAACAAGCGACGCCGTCCGAAAAATAGCAACAAGCAACAGCAGCCGCTTCTACCGCATGAGCTGGTCGAAATATGGGACGGTGCTGAGGATGTGCCCAGCAGCGACGATGGCGATGCTGATGGCGACGGCGAACTTCTCGCCGACAGTGATGAGTGCAGTGATAGTGCCGGCCATCAACTGGTGCCCGCTGCCGTACTTAAGCATTTGCACGGCGAAGGACCATATATACGCGCTATTGCAGAGACGAACATCAGCGAACTTCTGAGCGGTGCAGAGAATGATGGCAGCTATTCATCACCCATGAGCAATAAATCAGAGAAGAATCTCGCTGACTTTGACGACGAGGATGTTTCACCGTGTGAGGAAGAGTTGGCTCAACTTGTAAACTCGCATGGAGCACGTGTGACCGCCCCGAATTGTAGAGATGTGGCTCCTGCTTTTGCAGCTGCTGCCGCTGCTCTGATGGCCGCTCAATCAGCAATGGCTATGCAAAAGTCTGGTGAAACAAATGTAGCCGCCGCTGCTGCTGCAGTTGCGGCGGCCGCTGTTGCCACTGGAAATGCGCAACAGTCATTAGTAGCCATGCGGCAACAGGCCAATGCAGCTGCAGCTGTTGCTGCTGCGGCCGCTGTTAAGTCCAAGTCCGACTCAGATGTGGATCTGGTAGACGTGGGCAACAAACAGCAGCACTCGCCCAGGGCTAACAATGCAGCATCAAGCAATAACCAGCCCTCCTTTAAGCTAAACGATGTCTGCCAGCCGGGCAATACGCTACTCTGGGATCTGCTTCAGGACGACAAAATTGTAAGTGCAATCCATGCATAGCGACCCCGCTCTTAAAGATCGAAATATGATTTATTTAAAAACGTGTCTGATAGCTTTTCCAAGCGTTTCAAAATGAAAATAGAACGGTTTAAGAACTTGACGAAACAATGTCGATTTTCATGGGGATTGCTCCAAAACTAAGAGACTAGTTTGCATAGAAACAGACAAACGGACATGTCTATATAGACTTGAATCTTGCTACTGATCAATAATATATATACCTTATAGGGTTTCCTTCTGTGCGTAACACATATATTGACCAAATTAATAATAATAATAATAATTAAGGAATAGCAAGGTTTAATTGTACTTTATGTTATCCGTTAACATCAGAACAGAAAAAACTATTGAATATTAGTGTGAATCTTTAAATCAAATTTCAAGTAAAAAGTAAGGAAAGAAGATTAATCTCAGTTTAGGTTGCTGACCAACATTATTACATGAAGCAATAATTAAATTCATTGCCTACTTCGTGCTCTGATTGGTCTTTTCGTCTTTTCCCAGGGTCAACTTGGCGAATCTTTAGCCTTAGAAGCTGAGAAGGCGCTAGCAACTCTCTTATGCTTTAGCATGGACCGCCAACTGCGCACAAAATTCATTGAGGGCTGTCTCCACAACGTGGCCAACAATCGTAGTGTGATCGTCAGCTTGCGGCTATTGCCAAAGCTTTTTGCGTCATTTCAGCAGTTCCGACCATCGGACACGCATACAATGACATTGTGGGCAGAGCGTAATCATCGCATGATGCAGTCCTTCTTCAATAACATTCGCCACTATGCCAGGAGGCATGCAGAGCTGTTGATCAACCAAAATGGCGAGCAGCAACAGCAACAACTGGGCCTTCAGCTATACTCGCACAAGACGCAGGTTTCTGTGCGGCTGCAGTTTCTCTCGTCTATCTTTTCTTCGGTGGGCTCGCCTAAGACCTTTCGGCTGACGCTGGAGCAGTTGGATGCGCTATGGGAGTGGCTCGCGCATGATCCCGAGTGCTCAGATTGTTATTTTTCGTGGCTTCAGGCGCAAACGAAGGGAGGCGATCAGCACGCGCTGGGTATCGACGCACTGCAGCACCTATACTTGAAAAAACTACCAGAGCTGCGTCCAGAAGAATTTTCTATGGTGGCACTAGGACTTTTCCAGCAACTGTGCAGCTTCGCGCGGATCGCGATGGCCGAGTATGAAAAGCACAGTGAGGCCATAACTGCCAACTCCAGTGCCGTGGGAATGTACCACCTATGGAAGATTGCATTGCGCGCCCAAAGCAACGAGGTCTCATTGGCAGCGATCCAATACATCAACATGTATTACATGGGCCAACAGTTGCGCCTAGAAAGGGAGTTTGTGTCGCAGTGCATGGACAATCTCGTACAAGCGGCTACGGCGCTGGAATGGTAAGTTAATACAAGTATATACATCTAGTGAATTCTCGAAGCTTATGACGTTTTGGGCATGTTTAGAAATGGCTCAATAACGAATACTCACAAAATAAATCAAGAAGATTTAAATCCCTTGTAGAGTTTGTTAAAAAATTTTTGATAAACGATCGTTTCTATGGCAGTTATAAAATATAGTGGTCCAATGTTGACAAGATTTTTCATACATTTAAAGGTAAATTAAGGTAAACTTAAAAATGCCGAATTTGAGTAAATCTTAATAAACGACAAAGCTTTTCACACAAAACCCTACTCTTGGACCGATCGTTCCTATGGCAGCTATAAAATATAGTAATCTGATCCAGTCGGTTCCGACTATGTACTGCCTTCAACATAAAGATAAACCTATGCGAAGTTTGAAGACGATAGCTTTAAAGCGGCGACACTATTTCGCATAGAAACAGTCAGATGGACAGACGGATATGGTTAGATCCGCTCAGCTGTTGATGCTGTGAACTATACTAGAAGAATCCCAGAGGGCTACCTTTTAAATACCTTCTACACATTCTTGTGTTTTTGAAATTCTTGGCCATAAACGTTCAGGGTATAACAAAAATGGTGCAACTTAATTTTTTGGCCTAGGGTTGAACTACAAAGTAGAGTAGAGGTTTAAAATTGAGCACAGTCTTTTGCACGAACAATGTTTACCCTCCTTTCAATAGGGTTGAAAGGAAGAAGTGAATTTGGACAAAGCTCTTTGAAAAGACTTTTTAGGAAGATTGGATCGTAAGCCGTTATCCGTGATTTTACCCAACTTCCAGGTGGAATTTCCATTCCCGAAAGATCGATAAAAATCCATTTTAGGCCTCGCTTTTTTAAGCACTTTTTAGCTACAAATAACAAGCTACAACAAATTTGGCACCTCACAAATTATTGTGCGTAAATACATCGTTTAGTACCTGCACAATCATTTGGAATTCATGTTGGGCTTTAATGATTTGAAGAATTTGTCAAAGCGTGATTCTACAAGCCAAAATATTATAAAGTCTGCGGGTACAGGGGATTGTCTAGCAAGCTCAGCCCACTACAGCGCACTTTCTATAATATATATATATATCTATTTTTTTATAGTATGTATGTTAATCAATAACTGTGTACTTGTACTATTTATTTGTATTCATAGCATTGAGGACGAGAATGCGTTGATGCGAGTGCAGCGCGGGTTGTTGTTGCTTAACACTCATCTGGACACATTCAGGCGACGGTATGCTTTTCATTTGCGCCGCTGGGCCATCGAGGGCAAGGGGATCGGCTCGCACAGCAATTTGAAAAACGAGGGCGCCGGTCCACCACTGCGGATTGTGCTACAACAGGCGGGCTTATCAGAAAAAAGTCTGCTGCATATGCATGCCTGCGATCTCATTGCTGATCTTAAGGCGGAGGTCTCTAAGTGGTGGGAGAGCCTGCAGTCGGGCATCGCGGCGCCAGTTTTGGGCCTGCTGTTGAGCGATGGTCCTCTGAGGATTATTACACAGGGCCAGGAGCTTACATCGGATTATGACGAACGTACTCTGGGTGACGCTGGTTTCAAAGACAATCAGATTGTGTATGTTTCATTGGGTGGACGCGGTGCTCGGCGTAAGGAAACGAACGTAGAGCATCCATCAATGTTACCGCCACCGCCCAAGGAATGTCTGCCCACGGTACTCCTGCTACAGCCCAAGTACTTTGAGAAACTGTTCTGTTTGATGCAAACGCTAGGAGACATGAAGCCGCAATCTTCAACGGTGCATTTGCAGCATCACACAAAGGCGCAGCTGTTGTCGCGCCGTGTGTGGGATATTTTGGCCATGTTGCCCACTAATCCGCATATACTAGATGCATTCAAGAATCTGGTTAACGATCTCAATGAACTGCAGCAACTGGACGATCAGGAGCAGCTGGCCAACAAGCGCAAACAAATCAAGCAAAAATTTAACGAGCTGCTTGATCCTAGCAATCTTCAAAAGTTCATGTACTCTTTGCACATCGTCGAAAGCCTGGCGTTGAGTAGCGGTCCGCGGCAAACTGGTGCTTCCGTTGGTCCTGGTGGGGCTGGCGCCAATGGCAATCTGGCTACTAGTGAGCAGCCTCGCATCAAAAAGAGCGCAAACAGACGGCATAACAGCAACGAGCAGCCGGCGGAACCGAAACGCAGCAGCAGCAGCAGTGACTGCAGCAAAGAGCAGGTGGGCGGCGACCTGGAGGCCACGGTTACTTCAGCACCACGTTCTGGCAGCGACGCAGATATTAGCGAGTTGGTCGGCGGCGACAAGGAAAACCAGCCGAAACAGCACAGTAAACGGCAGAAAAAGATCGATGGCCTTGACCAGGACCATCCATTGGGCTGTGCCACACCGCCACCACCTTCGCCAGCATCCACATTACCAGCTACACCAGGGCGCAGTGCGCTGGTTGGCGAGAGTAGCAAGTGGAGCGAAGCATTTATCAAGTGCGGCGGGCTGCAGCATCTGTACGAGATCTTTAGTGCCGGACAGCTGCAGCAAAGCGCGCATGCCAAAGAGCTTGCGCTAAACGAATGGCGTCATGATTGCTTGGCCAGCCTATTGCGCATTCTTTGGTTGTTGGGCTTCGAGGAGCTACAGACACAGGATGTGCACGTACTGATGTCGCGACCACATGCGTTCATGCTGCAGCTAATGGAAGTGCCCCAGTGCCTACAGCGTCTGTCCAGCATACTTAACGATGAAGTCCATCAACATTTGTCAGCCGGCGCCACTTCACTGGTATTCCCATATCAGTTTCATCAACTGCGGACTGGTTTCTGGGGACGTGCACAGCTGGTTCAGTTTACTATGAACATTCTGGTGAGTTTCGTGCATGCTTCAGCAGAGGCGCGTAGCTTACTCTGGTCTCAGCCGGAACAATGTAATTGGCTGCAGAAGTTCATACTGGAAGACCCAGAGCCGGCGGTGCGTCGCGAAATTTGCGCCGGTCTCTATCGCATCTGTTTGGGTAATGCGCAAAGTTATCGCCTGCTGTTGGCTCCTCTGCTGCACAAGCTTATTGCATTGCTGCCACGTGCCGAGCAAATGAGTTCTTCAGTGCAGCACACCCAGTTCTTGCTTTCTGAAGAGGGCAAGGAGCCATATGGACCAGCTTGTCGGGATTATTTTTGGCTACTGGCGCGCCTTGTTGACACTTTGACGCCCGAAATGGTAGCCGAGGAGCGTATCGATATCGAGTTGCTATGCGAGAGCGTTTCGGAGAGCATTCTCAACCGCGACTACCACGAACTGCGCCATGGCTATCAGGATGATGGATTAGTGGGCTTACTCAATCTCATGTCCAATCTAATTAAGTACGACACTAGCTACAAATACAGGCCCAAGGCATTGAGCTTCATTGAGCAGCTAATCGAGTTCCTGTTCGAAATGCCATCTCCAGCTAATCGCCAGAAACCCAAATGCAAATCAGCTACTTCCCGTGCGGCTGCCTATGATCTGCTGGTGGAGCTGTGCCGCGGCTGTGCCACCAATTATAGCTACCTGCACGCTCGGCTGCTGGCGCAGCACAGGTCCGGTCCGAAACAGCCATATCCTTGGGATTATTGGCCACGTGACGAAGGTCGTGCCGAGTGTGGCTATGTGGGCCTAACAAATTTGGGAGCTACCTGTTACATGGCCTCCTGCATACAGCATCTATATATGATGCCACAGGCCCGAGCAGCTATTTTGCGACTGCCGCCAGCCGGCACCCAAAAACATGCGCCGACGCTGCTGGAACTGCAGCGCATGTTCGCATATCTGCTGGAGTCGGAGCGCAAAGCTTATAATCCCCGCAGCTTCTGTCGCGTGTATCAGATGGATCATCAGCCCCTCAATACGGGCGAGCAGAAGGACATGGCTGAGTTCTTCATTGATCTGGTGTCTAAGCTAGAGGAAATGACGCCAGATCTAAAGCATTTGGTAAAGCGTTTGTTTTGCGGCACTTTAAGCAACAATGTCGTTTCTCTGGACTGCGGTCATGTCTCACGTACCGCTGAGGAGTTTTATACAGTCCGGTGCCAAGTGGCGGACATGCGAAATTTGCAAGAGTCGCTCGATGAGGTGACTGTAAAGGATACGCTTGAAGGGGACAACATGTACACATGCTCGCAGTGTGGCAAAAAAGTGCGAGCTGAAAAGCGTGCTTGCTTCAAGAAACTGCCTCAGATCCTGTGTTTTAACACCATGCGGTACACCTTCAATATGGTGACCATGCTGAAGGAAAAGGTCAACACGCACTTTTCGTTTCCATTGCGACTCAACATGTGTCACTACGTAGAAAAGACGCTGATGCCGCAGCAATACAAGGAGGATCGCGAGAAACGCAAGCGTGAACTTCAACAAAATGAGAATGATGAGGGGGCTGAGAATGAAAAGGCTGAAGCCACACTAGACGCAGACATCGAGGAGTGCTATGAGTAAGTGGCTTTATTGGGTATTATCTGTAAGTTTAATTTAAAACACTTGTTGATTACAGGTACGAATTGGTTGGCGTTACAGTGCACACAGGAACAGCGGACGGTGGGCATTATTATAGCTTTATTAAGGAGCGCACGAAAAGCAACTACCACCCGCACGAGCGTTGGTTCCTGTTTAATGATGCTGAGGTCAAGCCTTTCGATCCCTCGCAAATAGCGGCCGAGTGCTTTGGTGGCGAAATGACGGTAAGCACTCGCGCTAAATATTTAACCAGATATTTATTAAAAGTCCCTATTTCAATGTTAATTTTTTTCATTTTATAGAGCAAAACCTACGACTCAGTGACTGAAAAGTATTTGGACTTTAGCTTCGAAAAGACAAACTCAGCGTATATGCTATTTTATGAACGTCGCTTACCAGAGCATCTGCAGCGTCGGCACTCGGAACTTCTGGCCACGCCAACGCCAAGTCCCACTAATGAGGATAAGACAGAAACGGAAGAGCAGCCCAAGGTGGAGAAGGTCAATATAAATAAAAGTGATCTGACGACAGCGGACATTGCAGACTCAGTTAAAGCAGAGCCAGAGCAAGTGACTCCGATCAAGAACGATGTTGAAAATTTGCAGGAGGACAAACAAACCGAAGAGCAAGACGAGACTGAACAGAAGGGAGGGAGAGGAATGGATCAAATTACAGCCAATTGTGATAATTTAAAGTCGAATAGTAAAGAAACGCAGGCGTCAACCTCAAAGGCGGCCGTCGTCGTGGAAGCAAAAGTGTCTAATAAGCTACAACAGTTTCGTCCATTGTTGAGCAAGGAGCTAGAAGATTGGATTTGGCAGGATAACCGACAGTTCTTGCAAGATCGAAATATCTTCGAGCACACCTACTTCAAGTGGGTATACAAATACTTTCAACAGCCGACAGTTGTTTTAAGCCTTCTGTTTTAGCTTCATGTGGCAAATTTGCGGTCACATACCACAGACGTTAATCTCGGAGACTGACGTCACTTGCATGGCCGCTAAGTTGTCCGTGTCATTTTTCATTGAAACATTCATACATGCCAAGGAGAAGGTAAGCATTACAAATTTATCTCAACCTCTTGACATTTGCCTAATGTAAGACCCTTGCCCTTCACATAATGCATTGATATTAATAAATTTCATTAAAATTTGTTAACTTTCAGTAGAACACCGTGATCAGCGATTTACAAAGTTTATTGTCTTATTTTTTATACATATTATCAAATGATCTAATTTATCCACTTGAATTTACGGGTTTGACCGGTTAAGTTTTCTTTCGCCTTAATGTGAGCTGTAATTTTCTAAGAAGAAAATCTCAATCAATGTGTTACTTTAGACAAATGTCATTATATAGGATTAACAAATGCAAATCCCAAAATCATTGTGACATTATTTCCATTCTACAGCCCACCATGGTTCCTTGGGTAGAGCTGCTTACAAAGCAATTCAACGCCAGTGAAGAGGCTTGCGAATGGTTCCTATCGCATATGTCGGTTGAACCTTTTTGGCCTGTGCAGGTGCTAATTCAATGCCCAAATCAAATGGTGCGTCAAATGTTTCAGCGTTTGGTCGTTCATGTTATACAGCGGCTGCGGTAAGTTTCTTACTGAGCATTTGATCGAAATTCGACTTCAGATGAATATGCTTATTATTGCTTATAGCGCGTCGCATGCTGATCTGTATCTGGGTGTGGATACAGACGAAAATGACAGGGAGCTGATTGGTCAAGCATCATGTGTTACACGTTTTATAAGCTCGCTAATTTCACTGCTGGAACATGGAGCGCGCTCTCATCTGCGCCATCTATCCGAGTACTTTAGCCTGCTGTGTGAGTTCTCGCGCATGGGAGATGAAGAAGCCATGTTTTTGTTGCGCATCGGCGTTCTCAAGAGCCTGGTTGATTTTTACCTGGGCCATAAGCAAACAGATAGTGTTAGTTGGCAAGAAGAAATGTTGGAGCTTCTACTTTAATTGCTTATTTATATTACAGATTGACATCAGCTCAGACAATGAGGACAACTCTTCAGATGAGGCGCTCTCAGTAGAAAAAATGCGTCCAGCATCGCTAGACAAAATGATTGCACTATGTGCTAGTCTTGTCGAACGTTCGCGAGGCGCTGATTTTCGATTGCGTCTTTCGCCCAAAGACTTCAATGCCATTGCCGGTGGAAAGGTGATACTGAAAAAGCTCGAAAGCGTTATATATTCCATCTAATCAAACATTCAAGCACCACTACATCGTCTAACCATCAAATATCAATCCATAAATCCACCAACAAACCAATCCAATGTCTAATCCTATAACCAATTGTTTTGCTTTGTTCATTGCTTATGTGTTATATATATTTATTTCACATATATTTCGTAGGGTTTTCCATTTTTGTATCAACAAATAAAGGATGGCATTAATCCGCACCAGACAAAGCATTTAATCCACGCGCTCTGCCGCTGGGACGATCGTTTGGCTACACAAATCATCAGTATGCTCTTCGCCTCGGTCACCAAACACACTGAGCTCTGTGCACCATTCTTCAAGTTGCTGACACTGCTCACCGAGACACAGGGCGGTCCAGTTGGCCTGCCCTGTTTTACGCAGCTGGTGCTGCCACGAATGTGGGATGCGGCAGAGTACTGTCCACAATCTGTGCTTGACTGGCTGTCGCTGCAGGCCACCAAGAATAAAATAGCGCATGCCTGGATTCTTCAGTCCGCCGAGCAATGGCTGGAACAATTTTTACTCGCGCATGATAATACGCGCGTAAGAAATGGTACGAAATGGCTAACCAGTACATGTTTGGGCGCTATATTTTAGTTTTTATTCATATTGTAGCCGCTGCCTGCCTGCTGGTGGCGCTGGTGCCCTCCCAGCCGTTTCGTGCCAACTTCCGCGCTCACTCGCAACATAAGTTGTTGGCTCTCAATCCGCACAGTTATCGGTAAATGCAGCAGCTTAACTGATAAGCAGCGTCATAAACTTTTGTTTTTCTATCCCCTTGCAGGGACATCAACAGCGATGCCCAGGTGGTGCTGCATCAAGTGATAACATTGCTACTGCGGCTACTGCGTCCAGCACGCGCTTATGCAGACATAGGGGCACATGGTACTACCAAGCTGACCGCCTATTTTAATCTACTCAGCTACTGTATGGTTTCTAAGACTGAAAAACTAATGGCAAGTTTGGAAACACACATGCATACAGCTTTCTGCACATCTCTGCTCCGATCGCAGCTAAATTTGTTTCTTTCGCCAACAGATAGGTTCATTTATGCGCTCCCTATGGGAGCTGTTTCACCCGCGCCTCTCTGAGCCCAGTGTGCCGGCGCATCACAACAAACATGCCTTGCTCACCTTCTGGCATCACTCGCTTGTCGACTGCCCAGAAAATGCGGCCCTGGTGGCCAACTGCCCGGAGATAACGCGGAACATTGCATTTAACTATATACTGTAAGACATTCGTAGTGGGCACGGTTTCGCTTTAACAATCTGATATTCCCATGCAGTGCCGATCACGATGATTCAGAGATTGTAACTTACAATCGGTCCATGCTTCCGGCCTACTATGGACTGTTGCGTTTATGCTGCGAGCAAAGCCGGACACTCACCCGACAGTTGGCGCAGCATCAAAATCTACAATGGGCCTTTAAAAATATAACGCCACATCCCACACAATATGCTGCCGCAGTAGATGAGCTATTTAAACTAATGGCACTTTTTGCTACCCGCCATCCGGATGCCAGCGAACAGGAGAAACTGGATGTCATAGCTTTTAGACGCTCCGTCATTGTATCTTATACAAGCAGTTTGGATGCACGCGTGTCTTGGTCTACCCTGATTAGCGCCCTGAAAATACTCGGTAAGATTTAATTAACAGCCGATAGTAATAGGTATAGTTTTCTTAATTTTAAAAACCGAATATGCCTTTTCCAGCTAGTTTGCTTAGATAACCAGTCTAGAATCTATTTGATTTAAATTTTAATTTTTCACCCAATGAAAGTTGGTTTAAAAAAAGATGTTGGGTATGTAACAGGCAGAAGGCATCTGCTTGAGAGTATACAAATATATCTATCAAGAGCATCCACAACCGTTTGTGAATGTGTGATATATATTAAAGCTATGATAGCAATTAAACTTTGCAACGTCTTATGCAATTCTTATGAGGTTTTTAAATACATGTTCCGAATGTGCGTCATTGAGCTGCAAAGCTAAAGAAGAAATCGAATAATTTCTATGTCATATTAAAGTTAAATTCAAGAAAAAACTCGCAAAACTTTCATTAATGAAAAATTGACTGAATATATTGATTGGTTTAGCCATTAAGTTTCGACATGCATCGATTTTGAAACAAGGCTTTGTATGCAAAACTCGGAAATGATGAACTCCAGTCAAATCTAATTTGTAAGATTAAGAACTTTCAGTTTTACTTATTTAAACCTCTTCCGTTCTCTTCAAAGTTAAATAGGTCACTCTTTAAAGCTGTACATACATTAAGATGTTGTATTAAAACCCTGCTAAAACATGATTAGTTGGGAGCATCCGACTATAAAACTATTTCAATGCTAAATAGTTAAATCCACCAAATTTAATATGTTTTTTAATCTACTCTTCATTTTTGTTTTTGATTTCCCACACGCAGTGGACAACGACGATGATCGCATGCTGGTCATTTTCAACGGAGGCATTGAGATGTGCTTTGAGGCGTTGCACACGCTACATTCCATGCACCACGAGGCCACTGCCTGCCATGTGGCTGGGGATCTATTGGATCTTCTTGGAGAAATGGTGCTTCTGCTGGCGACGCTGCGCATGCGTACGGATAACCCTGCGCAAAAAAAGCAACAACAACAGCAGTTGGAACAGCAAATGCAACTGCAGCAGCAACAGATGTTGCAAAAACAACAGCAGACGCAGTGTACTCAAGCCCCACAGACGCCCCAGCAAAAAGAGAAGCAGCTACAGCAGCAAATGCAGCAACATCTGCAATTACAGCAAATGCAGTTGCAGCAACAGCATTTTCTGCGCCAACAGCATCAGCACTCGGCGCTGGCAAAGGCGCTGCCTGATGCGATCAAGCGACTAGCTACGCTGCTTAACACATTTAACTCGCCGGAGATTAGTCGTATGGCCCTCGAGGTGCTCAAGGAGCTAGTGCGCAACACTAGCCTGGAGGCCACCATCATTCTGGCGCCCATTCTGATCAACTGCCATTTGTCCGTGGCCAATGCACCAAATGCAATAGGCCCGTTAGGACCTTATTTTCCACGTCGCGGTGCAAAGCAGACGTCCTGGCCGTTAGGTGCCAAAAATTCACCTCGACCCCCAAGGCCAATGGTGCAAATGTGCATTGCTTCGTCGGAGCTGACGCCACGCGGTCTTGATATCGAGTACGATGCACAAGTGGACGGCTTTTACAGGCCCTATCATGATTTTATCGACGTCATGATGCGCATGTGCGTCAATACAGGCACCCTTAACGATACCCTGGTCAAGCTTCACTGCCTGGTGGCCATAGAGTCAACACCGTTGCATTTCAACTACTTTCCTAAGTTCTGGGTGGGCATCCACAACAATGCGTTAACACACAAGTAAGCCTGACATTTCATACTTTTATATTTTTATACCCTGAACCCATTAAAAATATGTAAAAGGGGTATAATGTATTTGTGCAAATGTATGTAACAGGCAGAAAAACGCATCTCCGACCCCATAGAGTATATGTATTCTTAGTCAGCAATCCTCAGAACCTATTAGATTGACTTCGGAAGACTTTCCGAAGAGTTTAGGAGCCTAAGCGGAAAGATCCGCTTGTTTATATTATTTATTCATTTATTATTAAATAATCGGTATAATTATAATATTTGCCAGTCTGGCCAGCTATTTTCCTATTGACATACGGCTAAGCAGAAATGGAAGAAAAACATTATATAAGAATGAAGAATAATTTAATTACCTTTATTTAAGAAGGAAGAGAAATAACTTGAGAAAGTTAAGATATGGAAGAGAATAAGGAATATCGAATATCTTTACCTTAAAACGGAGTTAACAATAATAATTTTAAAATATATTAAATAAATAAGAAGAGGTAACGGTAGAGGATAGAAGGGATATCAGTGATCGGATTGGCGGACATTTCTTATCTTGTCCGGAAAGCTTTACTCCTCACAGATGGGCTATGTAAAAATAAGTTATCATCAATCTGAAATTCGTTCGAATTTTATTATTTACCTTTCAAAACGTTTTAGTTTAATCAATATACCTCATTAAGCTATATGATATATTGAAGTCTATATATATATGTCAATTTTGCTTTCAGATATTCGGAGCTGCTTGTGAAGAATCAGCTGCTAATAGAGTATCTGCATAATGTGCTCAGAGACGAGCGCAGCATGCTAAAGGATGCATTTGTGCGGGAATTTTTGGAGTTGTATTACCACAAAGTGGCAGCACAGCTTCCTGTTGCGCGAATGATCTACACGATTAACTATGGCATGCACTCTAAGGATGACATTGACGAGCTGTGCGGCGATCTATTTGCCATACGTATTATTGCTCAAGCTACTGGTGTCCCGACTTCGGTGCGCAAGGAGCTGCGTGGATCATTACGGGCCCTGCTTAACAAGAGCGAGCGTTTTAAGAAGGATGCGGAACGAGGTGATACACAGATTTAGATGAAGGGCATTCAATAAATATTATACATATTTGTTTTTTGTAGATCAATTTCCGAACAAGAAGCTGAAACGGGACTCCTGTCAGGAAAAGGAACACTCGCAACCGGCAGCGCGATCGGAGCCGGAGACAGTAGACAATTCGACTGAGAAAGAGAAAGCCGAATCAGTCGATAAAGCTAGCATTGTCGATGGAACTGCGGATACGCCCAGTGGAACTGTTGATGCTGTTAAATCTGTTGAAACTGTTGCGGAGACTGAACCAGCGGCATCCGCTGATTACGTAGATGTACGTATCGAGAGCCCAGAATCCGAGAAGCTAGAGAAAGCATCGATTCCCTCGTCGGACGATGAGACTGAGCTGGAGGATGAATTGGAGCCTACGCCAAAGCGCAATAAAAAATCGGCAAACAAAAAAACCGCACAAGATCGTGTTAACGAGGATCGCAAGAGGCGTCTAAGCACCTTGCTCACTATGGAGTCGTACATACAAAGCATTTTTACCATTATTAAACGGGACGCAAATGCATCTAGCGCGGCGCAAAACAAAGAACACCCCAGTGATGAGTTTGCAGTTGAGGCGTCTACATCAGCAGCTGCAGCAATCAAGTCAAAGCCTAGGGGTGCGTCTACGCCTCCAGAACCCGAGGACGATGGGCTGCAAGGCAAATACAACATTGAGACGGACACAGTAGTGTGTTGCAAATCCAAGTTAAATGGCAGGGAGCAGGAGATTGCCAAATTCGATGAACTGTCGCCTGCAACTGCGGTTGTCAATAGCAACGTTCCCGCAGCTGCCACCAGCTCAGTGGCTGGCGTTGCGTCAGCGACACAGGCAGCGAGTCCAACACAAATTTAGTTGTCGTTTAATGATTTGCTGAGCATTTTATTTTTCGGCAAGCCATTGGACTGATGACACGCAACATGTGGCGATCACACAATGGCTAAGCTCTAAGGTACTGCGAATTTTTGGCCAAAGGTCGAAAGTTGCATTGAATGATTTGAACCAAGGTTGCTGCTTGCTTTGGGCGAGCCTGTGCTCCAGTAAAAGACTTTTGAGCAAGAGAATTATACTAAATTAAAGTTAATCTAGCAACATATTAAATCGGAAACAGATAAATTCAACTCACACTCAGACAAACACTCCCACATCCACACACCCACATATACATTGATTCAACATGCCAGTGTCACACACATACACACACATATATATACATATATATATATATATATATATATATATATATATATATATATGTAATGCATGCATTAACATACATAAACATATATGCATGCATACAGCTAGAAATAATGATAAACGTTACTATTTTAAGACTTCCACGACCGCAAATTGTCCAAATCATAAAAAAAACATTATTCCCATTTGAAAATGTTAGTTAAGTGAAAAGTTTAAATATTATATCATTGCGTGAACCTTGTTATGCACTACGAATGCCAAAAGCAAAAGCATTATAAGCAACATAGGAAAAGAAAAACAATAACTGATAATGAAATGAAACGAAGAAAATGAGTTGAAAAACGGCTTATGAGACGCTAATATCTATATATGTTGTAGTAGAACCTTTAGATATGTTTTACGCTGCTAATTATATTTGGTTTAGTTTCCTGTCATGTTCGCAGTCGCTACCCATCCTCTCCCTATTCATGTGCACTATAACTGTATTTTAGACACAAATGAACAGATATTATATAATTAACCAACTTTATTAAAATAAAAGAATGTGTATCAATTTTCATTGTAAATTGCTGAACGATACGAATTAAATACATTTTACGTTCTTTAGTTCATGTGAGAATAAATTGTAATTACGCACATAAGTCTAGTAAGTTGTCTATGTGAAACATAAAGGACGAAGCTTAAAACCCATCCCTTTAAAGGGGCGCATAAAATGTTAGTCTTAAGCCACAGCAAACGATCGAAATCTTAAATATGTAATGTTGAAAAACAAAAGAGAATCATAAGCAAATAATAAAAAAAAATGCAGCATATAAGTTTAAATCATATGTAATTACATATTAAATCTCCTCTTATCTCAGATAGTCAAGATTAACCATTTTTGAATCTTCCAGCCTTTTAAATCAAAATTTTCACTAGTATTTAGGCTATCTATACATTTGTAGAGCACACTGTGTGTTCTGATCCTGCTTAACTGACATCTGAATTTGTCAATATCTTTATGTATCTGCACGCTAAGGCAAAGTTTTGGAACTAAATTCCAGTAAGTATTGAAAATGGTTGGGTTTCCAACTGAATTTCAAAGATCGCAAGAAACCAGGAGCAAATATTTTAAAATTTGATTATACTCTAAAATTATTTTCAAATACCTACGTAAAATTTCACTTTAAACGCGACTTACTACAGAAAATCTGCGTAGCTAAGTGGAAGTGAAAGAGTTTTAATTCTTTTAATTTTAAAAAGCCATTGGTATTGTTATATTTAAATGATCAAGCAAGGTCGGATACATATTTGAACATTTATAAAGCGCTAAAGATGGTGGTAAAAATAATCTGTCTTATAAGAGGACTTGTTCATCTTATCGTTAATAATTTAAAAATTCCCCTCGCTAAAAAAACTGCAAAAAATCTTGATCATGACCTCGAAAGGGGTTTTTCTCATTAAGACTTGACCGCTCCTATGACAGAGTTTTCAGGAAAAGCACAGCATGCTTAACCTTTCCCATTTCCCATCACAATAGCCAAGGTTCCCCATATCTTCTATAGACCATATCTACGTATAACCCGACTGCTTTTTATTGCTTATTTCATAATGGACTTTTGTACAAACTTTAGTCTCTACTCTCACCTGCATAGTTAATTCGTCCGTTCTTTTGTGAAAAGTCGTTCCTTTCCTAATTCTCTGCATTGTTGCGTACGCGCCGCAGGGTAACATTTTCTTACTTTACTTAGTTTACTTTACTTTACTTTACTTTCTAGCCTATATCCACAATACTAGAACGGGTTCTGGATCCTGGGGGGGTCCTATACCTAGTGTAAAAATCGGATATCGGTATCGTGTTCTGGGATACTGCCTGCCGAAGAAGGGTTTCGGGTTTTCGCTGGTATGTGCGAATCGAATATTTTACTAAGATTGGGTGTCTTCAAATTGTGTTCACCATAAGAATACAGTCTTGTTTTTAAACTGACCGCAAATATGTGCCGACGAAGGCTTAAAAGACTACACCTACCGAACTGATTCTGTAGGGAAATTTCGAGGCACTAGATTAACAAAGAGACACATTTTTCTTAACCTGCTTCCGGCCCGGTTAGACACCATCACCCTATTATTTAATAAAAAAAATTGTAAATTCGATATTTGGCTATATGTAAGCTTGCTTGAATATGAAGATATTTATAAAAGTTTAAATATTTTATGCCTACGGTCGAAAATTACAAAGAACATTCAAAATTACTTTAAATTACATGTAACCCAAAGTATTTGCAAAGTCTTACAAGATGTTACCTTAACAAATAAAAGTAAGGTTTTTTATT
This sequence comes from Drosophila novamexicana, assembly GCF_003285875.2. Taxonomy (NCBI): domain Eukaryota; kingdom Metazoa; phylum Arthropoda; class Insecta; order Diptera; family Drosophilidae; genus Drosophila; species Drosophila novamexicana. The sequence goes on along the minus strand of NW_020824809.1, from coordinate 474,721 downwards.
TTGGGATTGGCTCATCAAACGTATTGGATAAATTACTCGGACACTTCCTTCTGCAGAATATTCTTCCGAGGCGCTAGTTTCAAGATGCAGTTGAATGACATTTAAAATCGGAGAACAAATAGTTTTGAATCAAACCCGCAGTGCCTTCTAGCAATGCGTTACCTTGTAATTTTTGGCGCTGGACCTCCTATTGTACAATAAGATTGAGTATATGTTAATCATAAATCATCTGTCGGAGATCGCCTTGCTCTAGACCCTGGTAATAACGTGTTTTTTAACTGCCTTTTATGCGGATTATCATTCGCTCGATGATTCGACGATTACATGTTGAATTCAACCCTCGAACACTTATTGTTTACACGCATGCGCTGCGAAAATTGTCAAATGTATATATAAAATATATAGAAGTAAGCTCAGATTTCACAAACAGTATTTGTATACCGAGAAAAAGAACAACTAATTTGTGAAAAATGCCATGCGTCGGATGTGAAAAGGGTAAAATATTATTTAATCCTAGATTTATATATTAGAAAATTGCCCAATCAAATACTTCACAGAATGCAAATGCACCGCAGAGAAGTGCTCTGAGAGCTGTAAATGCAGCGCGCCTGGCAAATGCGGCTGTAACCCATCCAAATCAACCGAAACCTCGAGCGGCGGTTGCTGCAAAAAAGTTGAGGGTGCTGGCGAGAGCAAAGTAGAGCATGAGTGCTGCAAGAACGCCAAGAACTGAATTAAGAAAGATGAATATATTGTAAAAGAACCAAATCGATGTATTTTGCTTCATTTGATGAAAATATACCTGCTAGTAAGCTATGTATTTGTCATCATTAAACATAATCAAAATGTTATTACTATACATTTAACAATAACTAAATGAACTAAACTATCGTATAAAATAAAATACCTTTACCAAAATGGGGTTTTTTTAGATGGCAATGATTCAGCCTAATTTCTAAAGTTGAATAATATGATGTGTACGTTTAACAAACGAGCCAACAACGTGCATTTTATTTAATTTGTACATTGCTAAATTGCTTACACTTTTCTACAGCAAAAGGTGCGTGGGGCAAGAATTAGAATTGTTCACATAAACGAGGGGCAGATAAAACATGAAAATTAAACAAGTTTAAATTCGTTAGCAATTTCTTTATATTACAGCGTTAAAGATCGGGTCTCATGATTTCTTTTTCAGTAGAGGTACATATAAATATGCATATAAAAAACAATTTAAAATTTGATTTTCAACAAATACGAGCCACTTACTAATTATATTATTATATATAGTTATATATTACTTCGCGCTGCACTGAGCTAAAAAATTAGTGTATGCAATATAAAAAAACAATATTCCTTTTAGGGCAATTAATTACTAAATTTTTGTTTCTAACCATTTAGGGCTTAAATTTATACAAATTAAACGACGACATTTCAAAAGTTTATAAACGCGGCCAACGGACAGGGACTTCATTAATTGCGCTTTGATTTACGCTTTTTGCGACTGTTTGAGCCGGCTGTTAATGAGTTGGAGACGGAGCAGCTGGTCGATGTCTGGGGCTGAGTTGGTACTCCGCTTAACTTGCCCCAAATGCTGTTTAACAAGTTATAACTGTTTCTCTTGTTTGTTTTGCACGTAACGTTGTTGTTGTTGTTATTGTTGTTTGTCGATTGCGGCTGGTGTATCCCGGGAGGCGGCTGCGTTTTGTATTGTGCGACTTGGGCGTATTCTCATGAGCGCTTTACCTTGCCATTGACCGCATTGGCTGGCGAACGGCTGCCGCTAGCACTGCCACCACCGCCAATGGCCGCCTCAGCCGCATGCGTGGCCACATGTTGAATGCCCTTCTCCATGCAACCTTGATAGATTGGACGCATGAACTGTAAAAAATTGAAACGGAATACTTAATATAAATATCATGTGAATGAATTCGTTCCCTTATTACTTACATTCTCCCACATGAGAGTTGCAAATTCGTCCAGCTTGCCACCAAAGTCGCTTAACTCACCGCTATATCTGAGGGTATGGCAAATGGATTGAGAATTAGTTTGGGACTCAGTTGTTGAGTTTTCAGTTGCCGATACCCACCTAATGTACGCCCAGAGTGCCAGCGTTAACAACGCTACACCCATGACCAGATTGCAGAAGTTAGCAAATGTATAGAGTCCTACCAGTCCAAAAATGCCGCTAACTATATACATGATGACTGCGCAGGCAAAGTACACGGCCGGCGTACGTGCCGCCTTGAATATGTTTTTGCTTTCATTGTGTGCTCGATAGTTGACGAAGACCTCCTCCAGATCAGAGTCCAATTGGAGGCGGAACTTCTCCGTGAACTCCTCGCCACCCATTTTTCGTTTTGTGGCAAATTGAAATAGCGCCTTGTCCTTGACACGCAAATGTTCCGTTTCCAGGTGTGCAGTGCTTAGGTAAGGCCGCGTGCCGCCACACACTTCCTCCATGAGCTGATTGTACAATTCCTTGGCGGCCGCGACAGCAGTCAAGTGATTCGCTTCGGCCGTGGCCACCAGCATGCTCTTCGGCTCAGGCAGTTCGTTGCCCTTATAGATGCTCATGTACGATTGGAAGTACTGAATAAGATCACGGGCTCTAACGCGTTGCCCACTTATCTCCTTGTAGACCAGATTGTCAGGTGCCAACAGCATAGGAACCAGCGTTCGTAGACTGTTCTTGAACTCGGGCGTAATATCCTTAAGACGGCCATCGAACTGTGGATTTGTGGCAACATTGAGACCAGGATGTGGCATCAGGAAACAGGCCACCTCAGTGAAGCACGATGAAATGTGTCGACGCAATGACTGCAGTTCCGGGTGTTGTTTGTCGGAGACTTCGAGCCGACGCTTAAGTATCTTGTCTCCCCCTAAAGCACCGTACTCCGCCTCGTATGGGAAGCTCCAGTCACGCACCAAAAACTGTAAACGCTGGAATGGCTTCTTGCCGGTGTCGGCCAGCGCCAGGCGGCCGTATTCGGTGAACAGCTGCAGGTGCTGCAAGTCGTCCTCCTGGATGTTCTGTGAGAGATTATATATCTGCACCGAGGACAGCATCGTGCTAAGCGCAAACACTGTCGCACAGTCGCGTACGGTGCTCTGGCTATCGAAGGCACCCTGTGTATCCAGCAAAATAATAGCAATCTTGTCGCCATTGGGATAATCGTGCAGGAATATATCGGACCACATTAGTATGCCGGTTGTATCGCGCTCCGATCCGCCGCGCCATGAGAAACCCGACAGGGGTTCGGACTCATCGCCCAACCAGTCTGTGACGTCGTGTCGCACATACTGAAAAACTTTGTTGATTAAAAAGCTTAAAGACATATATATCTACTCACTATACCTTTGAGTACATGTAGCGAAGAAAGAAGTCTAGCAGAAAGCTTTTGCCCTTGCGGAAAGCACCCGCTACGGACACCACGCAAACGTAGCGATCCTTGACCTCCTCCCGCATTAGCACCTCACTGAGCGCATCCTCGTTAAGCACAAATGTGTGCTCCTCGGATGCATTGATCACCTGCACTGCCGAGCCGCCAATTGCTGTCCTCTCCATGTGTAAGCTGAGTATATTGGTGTGTGCGTGTGTACGTGTGTGCGTCTGTGCTTTGTTTTCCAACTTTGGTTTTCAATGTTAATTTGAAGTACTGCAAAAAGAAACACAATGAAACAAGTGAAAGATTTAATAATAGTTGCTTTGTAAACGGCAAGTAGATGCTATATACAAATAGAAAGCTATATATAAATATATATATGTATATGCACATATTTATATATAGATGCTATCCTGTCAGTTCACAAGCGGCAACTGAATTGAACTAACGGTTAATTGCGCAAGTTCTATTCAATTGCGTGAGTCTGGCTGTGTTTTTTTTTTTTAATTTTGGCATGGGTGCTGGCATAACGTGTCAGGCGGCCTGCAATTATGAAAGGTGGCCAAAAATAAATTTGACTCTGCGCTAGTTTGCTTGGCAGTGCTAGCAGCATGCGGAAGATGAATTTTGTTGTTCGACCTGTTCAGTTCAGGTGCGTAGATTCGGCACGTAATTATATTGAGTTCTTTTTCACTGAGTCGTCACATACAATTAGAATAATATGCCGAATTCAATTTTCCAACTAAATGAAAAATGCTTTGCTGCCTGCCCCCTAGACGCTGTTGCTGCTGATGACGTTGACAACTTTTCTGTCGCTACACCCTTGAGCAGCGCTGTAGATTCTAATTGGAAACATAATCAAAACAACGAAATGTCTGCCAGCGACTGGTTTAGTCAACAATACAACAATAATCACAGCAACAGCATGCTTATGTTAAACACGCGATTGTCGGTAAAACCTTTACATGCAAATGTGAATATGTATGCTTCATCTGTTCGTTGCAATAAAATATTTAGCAAATTTAATTAAAAGCAAAAGCGGTCAAGTGACAGTCCCCACAGCTGTCAACCAAAACTAAACTGCACAGTACGCAAGACACCCGCTGTTGGCATATCCAATGAGAATCTAAATGAGCGAATGATCGAAATTCTCTCTCACTGACATCAGCTCTCTTTTGCTCTAGCCATCTCTTCTTTAGTGGCAATGCTGTCAGATTGTTCAGCTCAGCAGCTGCAGCTGTAATAATTATTTCGTTTAATTAACAGCAGCCAACAAAAGCAGAAAGAACTAAAACGTTCCGTTTTATATGTTTATGACTGCAAGTTTTGTGTATGCCAGAGTTAGGATTTTGAAAAATTTTATACACTGCTGGTAACACCGTTTGACAGTCTTACGTGCTGTCAAAGCTGTGCTCAGAACGTGGTGCAGGTGTCAGACAGAGCCAACTATATGCCTCGATCAACAATTTCAATTATGATCGGCGGACTAGTTGTCTCCTTTTGGCTCATCAGGTATTTATTCGAACTGGGATGTAAACATCTCAAGCGAAAAGTAACAGCAACACTAGCGACAGTGACGCCAGCGTCGACGCTGGCAGCATGATTAGTCAACTGGAATGGTTGCTGAGAGCAACAGCAACAATAACAACACAACAATGACCAAAGCAAATGAGGCAGGCAGCAGCAGCGATAGTCGCGTTCTGAGCAGCGCTTAAAATGAAAGAAAAAAACATTGGACGCGACACAGGGAAAACAATATACGAGAAATAAAGGCTTAATTCGCTTAAATTAAGCAGCGCAGTGTTTAATTAGCTTTAATCAAACCACAAAACTAGAGGGTCCGCGCCATAGCCCACCCGGGCACACAAGGCTCCATCACTCGCCATCACTAGCACGAGTACGCCAGCACAACATGCAGTGTGGACACCGCCCAATTGCCAGCGTTTATGGCCCAAAGCAGCACGTCGCAGCGGTTTACCTCGTGGCAATTTGTTTGTTGTTTAGTTTTATTTGCGTATCCGTGCAGGAATCGCAGAATATTCCGGAGGAGGAGCCCGTCTACTATTACGTTGGCTGCTATACTGCTCGAACAGATCTGCTCAAGGAATCGGTCTACGCAAAGACGCCTCAAACGTGCATTGAGATATGTGAGCACCAGGGCCACAGGTACGCTGTCCTGGCTGCCGAAAAGTGCTTCTGTGCCAATCGTCTGGAGCCTCATGAAAAGCAGGACGATCAGCTGTGCCACACGCGATGCCTGGCCAATAAGGCGCAGTATTGCGGAGGCGTAGGTGTACATTCCTACTATTCCACGACGTTGCTAAGGCAACCGGCGCCACATCATCTACGGATGGTCAACAGCACTGAGAACAGCATAAGCCTCGCGTGGGACGCCTATGAGCCCAACAAGCTATTGCTAGCTGGCGGTGCCGAGGCTCTCGCGCCACAAACTCAGCAAATTTCCAACATTCTGATCAAATGTCAGGTTGTTCAGACCTACTCAACGCTTCCCGCATTTCTGCAGCCCGAGTTTATAGTGCAGAGCACAGAGACCCGCTTTGAGCTAACTGATCTCCATCCCGCGACTCTTTACAATATTAGTGTTCGCGCCATTTGCGCACAACAACAAGAAGAAAGCGAATGCGGCCATGCTACACTAATGGCCAGCACAGAGGTGGGCTTACCAAGTCCAGCGCCCGCACAGCCCAAGATTCTCAGCCGGACTAAAAACAGCATGACCGTGGAGTTGGCGCCCGTACACAACGACAATGGTCCGGTTTCGAAGCTTCTTATTGTTGTCGAGTTTGTTGACGATTCACTGAGCCAGCCGTTTGATGAACAGCTGTTGGGTGGCTGGCAGGATGCGCAGCAAAATGGAGTTCCCTACTATATAGCCGCAGAGCTGAACTACGATCGACCAGAGGACAACCGCACTAGGCACTTTGTTGTAGGGGATGGCAAACGCTATGGACGCTATCGCAATGTGCCTCTGGAGCAGCTATCAGAGGAGCAGGACCAGCTTTCCCATGTTCACATTAGCTTGGGCGTGGTAAGTAATAAACAAACTAAAATAAAATGAAAACAGTCTTATCGTTAAGTCGGTGCCTGGTTACTACTAATCCTGGCTTCTCTCCCATAGGTAAGCACACTGCGAAACGTCACAAAGACACTGTACACGCGCAGCAGTCACGCACAACATGCCAGCTCTCTGGACGATTTCAGCTATGCAACATTTGAGAAGGGTCAGTCGTCAGTGGTGGCTTTGGCTGTAACCTGTGTGATCTTCGGCAGCTGCCTGTTGCTTAGCCTCATCACATACTTTTATTTGCGCTACAAGACCTGTCACGCGCGCGGATTGATTGGACGTGGACGCAACGCGCACGAGATGACGCAGCAGACGCCCATCATTGAGCGCGAGAACAACGGATATCTTGTGGAGGACGAGCAGCCGGCTTCGCTAGAGAGCTTCAAGCAGCAGCTACACTCGACGCTTGAGGGACTGGAGCGTCTGCCGCGCAATGGACTGCGCCTCAATGCAAACGATGTTATTGGCGAAGGGCGTTACGGAGAGATCATCACAGGACGGCTCAACGTGGCTGAAACCGTTAAGGAATGTGCGCTCCATGTTTTATCACTGAACGATCTGAGCGGTGGCAGGCAGGCGCAGCTGTTGCGTGAGTTGCGGCAGCTAAGACAAATGCGCCACCACGAGCTGCTCCTAGACTTTTATGGCATTTCGGCCAGCGCGGACTGGTTCTATCTGGTTTTTGAGCTGCAGCGTGTCAGTCTTAAGCGACGATTGATCGAGAGCCGTCAGGCAGCGCCAGCGCCGCGTCTAACTGTGCTAACTGAGCAACTGGTGTTACAGTGGATGTATGAGCTGTCAAGCGCAATGTCGTATCTGGGAAGCTGTCAGGTATTGCACCGGCAGCTGTCCAGCTACAGTGTGTACGTTAGCGCCGACTCCAAGCTCAAGGTATGCCTTCTCGGACCACTGCACTATGTGAACAGTAATAGTCAGGCGCTAGATCTGGGCCGCTGGCTGCCACCCGAGGTGTTGCGTCACCAGCACTTCACAACAAAATCTGTTGTGTGGTCCTTCGCCTGCGTTGCTTGGGAGTGCTGCGCCCTGGGCGGCACGCCTTATGCAAACGTTGCCAGCAGCCAGCAATTGCTAGAGGCGATACGCTCTGGCGTGCGCCCGGCGCAGCCCGCCTATGTCTATGGCGATCTTTACCAGCTGCTGCTTAACTGCTGGCAGCTTGAGCCCAGCGAGCGCATTGGCTTTGAAGATGTGGCCTTTGGCGTGCGTCAGCTGATGACCTCTGCTCGGCATGCGCTGTGCTTTGATCGCTCCGCTGTGGACACCATGGAGACCCTGCCACTGTATCTGCCGATTCTTGAGATAAGCAACTAATGTAGCCAGGGGACAGAGAGGAGGCAACAAGAACACGTGGAAAATGAAAGCAGTTGTGAATATCCAAAAGCAAGTTTGATTTTATATACCCTAACGTTTGAAACACATTTGAATGATTGATAAACGTTGCTATTGGTGGCTTATGGCTTTCAAAATCTGCGCCATTCAAAGCTTTCGTAAATGTATTAACAACTGCATGTGTTTTAATCAAAGATTTATAATGGATACACCGAGAAAATATGTTTGTTATTTGTAAAATTCTACCAAGCTCATGCACTTTGCTATTTTCTATACATAATCATTAATTTCAGCATAACTCAAGTTTATCGAATGTTCTCGAGAGAAAGTAAGAGCGTGTAATCTCTTTCACCCTGCGAGTCTGAAATCCCTTTTCAAACCCAAAAACATACCTTCAATAGACCGAAACTAACGGCTGTGATCGAATGGATACTCGACCGACACAAATGAAAAACACAAGTACAGAGAGAAATGGGAAGAGAGTAATATATAAATATATATAGAGAGGGAGAGAGACAGAGAGAGAGCAAGTGAGCAAAGGTATGAGCACAATTAATGCATATGAAATAAAAAATATAAATAGGTAGCCCATGTAGAAATTCACGATTAATCAGTTTAAAGGTCGCACGACTAGGGGGTCGGACGCTTGCATACAAAATGCAAACGTTGAAATAGGTAATTGGGCAAATAGCAAAAAATAATCGCAGAGGAACAATAAGAATAACAAAACAAATATCAATGCTTTAGAGGATACTCAGTTCAAATACTTATGTGACAGCAGCAGATTCTTTATGATTATACTCTTGTTGAGGGTTTTATAGATATGTCATGAAATGTGTAACGTATATATATATTTATATATATTGATACATGTTAATTATGTTTATGTATGAGAAAAATAGTTTGTTTTAAAGATATCTTAGCCAAATTTTACCATGCCCCTTAAGTATGGCCTATCATACAGTTCTGTTGGAACCAGCAATTGTGAGTACCATAGAAGTGTATTTAATTTTCGGCTTTCCCAAGACCTACTCTATATTAAAATGTTTAGGTGAAACAGATATCATGCCAAAATATTACATATTCAATATTGGGCTATTCAGATTCTGATTAATATCGATAGTATATAATATTACATACGGCTGTTACAAGAAACTTGTATAGCTTACGATAACCAATTTGCAGGGTATACAAAATAATAAATTAGTCATCGATGCAAGTGAGAGGCTCCTCTAAGAGCTAATTTTCTTTGGAACTTGTGGGCACATCGGAAACCGCTGACAATATCTGCGTACAAATGTGTGTACACACGTATGTACATATGTGCGTGCAATGTATAAAACATCCAATTGGAAACACAGTGCTAATCTGGCTAGCACAGGAGTCTTGGTTTGTGAACAGCTGATAAGCCAGCCAATTGCGTATAAAACAAAAATGACCAAAAGACAAAGCACATGTTTGATATGGCTGAAATTTATTAGAAGTGTAATGAAACGCAACGATCCAAAGTTGCAAAAACAGCAATAACATCAAATGTACATATATAAATATGCATGCATGTATGTATGTATATATGTACATACATATAAACAAAAGCTTCACCATTTTAGCGCTTAAACGACTTTTGCACTCGTCGACTCGGAGTCAAGGTGAATAAAGTTACCAAACAGAGCAAGAGGCTACGGCTATAGTGAGAGCAAAAACAATCAAAATCATTGGCACACATATTCAGATACGAGTGTTCATATATGTATATAAGCGATGCAAATTATTAATAAATCAAGCTGCGAGCCCTGAAATGACGCTATCCACCACTGGCACACGAAATTCGAATGTAAACGTGGATAAGTAAAGGGATATATTATTGCTACCACAAACCAACAAAACTGGACACTTTAACTGCCATTGCACCAGACATTATGTTTTGTGATTTCAATATAAAATGATGCAAAGACATACAATCACGGCGACGACGCAATAAAATTTGTTTTTGTTTTTATTACAAACAGAGTTCTACGTCTGAGGGGCAAGGTTAAACTAGTTATTTGGCGCAGCGTAGGTTTACTTGCCCAAACAGCCGAATAACGCGAACAGCTTGTATATTATTGTTACTCACAGGTTCCATCAAAATATTACTCACTTTAATAAACAATTCGCCACCAGCGCGCCTGCTGTTGCTTGCTCTTTTTTAACATTTACTATGCTCACCTTTTTTGTTAGTGGTGTACCTTACATCGATACATCGAGCGTTGCGATGTTTTTTTTTCTTCAGAATCGATGTTTGGGGATCGATAGTAATTTCAATTGTATTGTAATCAGCTGATTTTTTTTAGAACTTATCGATTTTTTATTTAAATTTAATGTGAGAAATCATATTAACAATTTGTGAAGCACTTTGTATTGCAATCATTTACACCGCTATAAAAACGCACCTAAATTATTATTAATTTTTACAAACAGTTTCTGTTTTAATAGTTTAACTTTAATTATATTTATTAATTGTGAAAAAGCCTGTTTTCAGTCTTTCTGTCATCTAAATATTTCACTCAAACAAAGAATCTATCCGCAAAAGCAATTTTAACTTGATGACTAAAAATGTAAATCAATCGAGTAGCGAAATATATTCAATAGACCCTTGCGTCAAGATTACCGTATTCTTTTCCTATAAAAAGCTCCTTTAGTGACGCAATTCCAATCCAGTAGATAGTTGTTTTGATCGATTGCAATGCAAATTGGTTGTTGTTCCGGTTGCTGCACCTGTTCAGGCTCTTTAGGGAAATAAGTAGCCGAATACTATTCAAGATTCTTTATGTATATTCATTTTCCTTTATACTCGAAAGACGATTGCAAAATTGACATATGTAAGTTTGTATTTTAGTTGATATCAGACATAGCATACCAGGAAAAGGAAAACCTTCCTTTTAAAATAAAGAAATCGAATCATCATAAAAATACAGATTAACATGGTCGATTGCTTCTAATTCGGGCTTCATAATACGATATTGAATTTTTAAAGCTTCATCTTTTTCTGCCTTTCGTTTTCATATAGGCTTAAACGCCCAACCTCGTATCTTTTACGACGACGCCTTTCCAATTATTTGTTATATTCTTGCGGAGGTATTATAATTTGGTCGTAATGTAGGCAGTACATATGTGTATCGGATCGGATCGAACCAATATATTACATGGTTTTATTGGGATATCCTAACTAAACTGTCACCTAAAATTCATATATCTGGAAGGTAAATTATGGCCTATCCTATGCTGCATGATCATGTTCTTTAATGAGTCAGTCTGTAATCTAACGCAAAGATAGAAAAATAATACTCTGTTTTTGCATATCTATTTATATATTTTAAAGTCTAGCAATGGCATTAAATACACTATTTAATAAGTTACGTAAGTACAATAATTACTGTTGACTTTGCATTAATCTAAGACCCCAAAGTCAGTCAACGTCAATGCGGTCGCCGGGTAATACCTGCATCTGAGCACATGCTACGTGAATCACTCAGGCAGGATGCATAGGCCATGGCGTGTGGTATGAAGTGCTGTTCGTAGACGCCGGAAAAGAGCAGAGCGTATGGTCCACTGGCGAAGACGGCCACGTCGTCACCGCCGTGTGTCTCAGACTCTAGCGGCACCGCTGTCGGGAACATGAAGTCTTTGTTTTTCATGTTGATGGAACGTAGATTCTTACGCTTGATGGCGCCGCCTTCCTTCAAATAGTTGGTATTATAGCCAGGTCCATTGGCATAGCTTAACGTGGCATATGGCAAATCATCGGCTGCCAGTTGGCCGTCATTGATGCCAAATATGTCGTTCTTGCGACTTGAGTAGCCTGCAAGCGACATGGTATGTGAGTGATCCGAGGTGACCACAATTAGCGTATCTTCCATGCTGCTGTGCGTGCGTGCCCAACGCACTGACTTGTCGAACTCTGCCGTCTCATCAATGGCGCGCAGGGCCAACGTATCGTGGTGTCCATGGTCGATGCGACCTCCCTCGACGAACAGAAAGTAGCCACGTCCGGCACTCTGGCGCTGTAGGATTTTCAGCGCTGCCTGCACCATCTCCTCCAGAGTCGGCTGCTCTTGGACATCCGCATCTAGATGGTAGGGCATATGATATGGAGCGAATAAGCCAAGCACGCGCGTCGTCTGATTGGATAGCTCTAGTAACTGCCTACGTGTGTGTACATAGTGGGCGCTGTTGGTGTGCTGTCGCTGCCATTCTTCGATGAGATTGCGTCCGTCTTTGCGGCGTCCCAAAACTCCGCTCGGGTCCCTGACATGTTCAGGTAAAAAGTTCTGGCGCCCCCCGCCTAAAATGACATTCAGATTTTGGCCCACTTGACTGTTGACCAGCTGTGATGCAATGTCCTCACAGATAGTTGGATCAGCCTCGTCGGCCTTGATATCTGCGTCGTTCTCCCAGTTGCGATGAGCTATGTGGGCGTAGACACCTGCCGGTGAGGCGTGTGTCACTGATGTCGTTGTGATCAGACCCGTGGCCATGCCCTGGCGCTGGGCCCATTCCGCAATAGACGCTACATGATGTTCCGGTTGGGATTGGGCATGGCAGTCCTTCATGTGCACAGCAGCCGTGACGCCCACAGTTCCATAGTTGGCCTTGACGCCACCAAGGTAGGCGGTTGCCGTGCACGCTGAATCAGCCACCTGCATGTTGGCACAGTACGTCTTGCTCAGCCCAACATAGGGGAACTGCTCGAAGGCAAACTGTTTCTCCTCGCCGCCCAAATAGACGCGACCCGCCGTTATTGTCGGTATGGACATTCCGTCGCCCAAAAACAATATTAAATTCTTGGCAAGCTGCGTGTTCAGCCTCATTTTGCTTTCCAGCTGCTGCTCCAGGGTCTGGTTGGCGATTCCGCGCCAGTAATCCGCATACTGCTCCACCCTTTGTGATGAGAATGTCATCTCCGGCATGTAGGCGCGCTTGGAGCGTTCTACCCATCGACTAATTGGTTCGGCTGTATATACAGGATGCATGCGTCGCTCAGCTTCGCGTGTGGGCAGTACTGTGGGAGTTGTGGGTGGGTACAGTTTTGTCAGTTTTTTGGTGGCTCAGGCACACTGCCTAAAGTCCAATCACTTACCATGTCCGCCGGCCAGCGCAATGAGTCCGCCAAGTGCGAATAGTTGCAAGATCATCTCAAGCAGCTGTCTATGGTTCGCCTGTACCTTGCTGAGCACGTTTCGATCGGGAATGATACCGACTCGCACGAGACCGGCGTTATTTATAGTCGTGCTCGATTTCATAACAGGTCATCGCCGCCGCCATAGCGGCTGATAAACCAAAATCTATTTAGTACATAAAATCTGAAGCGGCAATCGATGCCGCTGCCTACCCCGTCTTCGTCAGCCCGAAGGTTCCGGCAAGTGTGTTTGTGTGTGTGTGTGTGTGTGTTTGTGTGTATTTGTTGTGTTTTGTATTTTGAAAACAGTTTTGTTGGGTTTTCAAAGTGCGTTATCATTATCCGCGGCGCGTCAACCACGACGTGTCGCCTGCCTGCCCGTCCCCGATGCGATCCAGTGTTTGCTTTGCCTGCGGAATAGAAAACGCGACCGTCGTTCACGTGATCGTTTTTTCCTCATCTTTTTTTTTTTCAATTTAGAACTGTGTGTACACAGTTATGTTATGAATTCTCTGTAAGTCATAAACTCTTAATGCACAGCCATAAAAACAGCACCAAATTAGCGACCTGACCTCACACGTTTCCAATAAATTCTTTTGGCCTATGTACAGCTATGCTATTTTTCGACTAACAAGTTGAAACTGAAAGGAGCTGTTGGTCAACGTATCGCAAAAGTATTTAAGTGCAGGATGGCTGCCAGTGTATAACGTTTTCATTGATGCCTAGGTAGATGTGGTGTTTTCTCAATCACCTTGTCGGCATATGCCGAGGCTAATGGATTTCCCATCCGATCCAATTATCGAGTAAAAATTCTTTATTAAAAGAAATGTTTAAGTCTCTATGGTAGGTGGACTGGATCACGTATTCCTCGTTTCCTGCTATCCACAAGGATCGTATTTACAATTTTGTGCAACTATTTTTTGTAGACATACCTAGTCATTTTTTGAGACAACTTTCTCTTGTGCTGCAGCTGCCTACGCTACTGATCCGTGTGATCCTAAAATATCATATTTGTAAACATTTTAAATACTATACAATGTTAAATATTAAATTAATTATTAAATTCTCTCTAAATTCAGACTGATTGCGGTTTTGTATTTGAGCGCGAATGGCGAGTTCGTCGAAATCATGATATTGCGCGGAATTAAAGCAAGTACCCTTTTTGGTACTTCCCATTGATAATCGTGGGCTCGTAAAATATACCTCTTCTGAAGTAGAGGTAATAGCCTCGTTTCATTTGCATATCTGAAAAAAGGATTATATCAATAAAGGCTTGTCCGTCGTAATTTTTGTGCTTCAAATTTTAGATATGACTAACTAATTCCTCTTTAGCTTTGTAGAAGCTACACATGAGTTTGAATGAAACTTTTACATAAACTGTATATTGGAGCATCTGCTTTCCGTTTGAAAGAACCGCGCAGTTCTTTTCTGTTGGCAATGCCCTTGGGCCATTGATTAAAAGAATTTGTTACTGCGCAGGCGCTAGCAAAAAGCTCAATTGTTTGACAATCGTTGTAGCTCTCTTACTCTCTCTCTCTCTGTTTTGCTATCCCCCGCTCTTAAATTCTCTCTTGCACAGCAGCCGTTAGGTTCGGCTGCTGCTGCTGCTAGTGCTGCGTCAAGAAGCATCTTCGTTAGAGAGCTTCTGGCCTGACAGCGCGCATTTGGCCAAAATAGTTGTTGGTTCGCATGCAAAACGTCAAAATCGCATAAGCTAAAACATTTTTATACCAACGGCGCGTTTTTAATTTTTTCTACACTACAAAAATACATAGAGGAAAGCTAAGAAACTATAGTAAAATTACCAAAGAGCTGATTAAACTTTTAGCCCAACATTTGCTGTTTTCCAAACCGTTAAAACCTATGTATTCTTGCATACACAAATATATAAATTCTGTATATGTATATACATACATATATTAAACTAAATAAACGCGTGTATATAACAAACGATATTTCAATAAATTTTAAATAACTAACAGGTAAAATGTGAAAAAATGTGCGTGATCTTCTATATGGCGGAAAGTTGAATGCATTCGAAAAATTAAATTAGTAAATAAAATATAAAAACCAAATATTTTAAGATACTTTCGCTAAAAAGTTAATAATACATATTGTTATTGGACATAAAAATATGTTGTCGGAAAATTTAGCGACAAATTGAGAGTTTTCCCTACGCTGATGTACGATTATTTGTGTGTATAACTGTATAAATTCCAAAGCATTATATATGTATGTACGTACGTACAATGTGCAGTTTATATATACACAAAAAGTCAATGGGATGTCATTTTATATAGAAAAAATAAAAGTCCCATTTTAATTCATGTATATTGAGCCAAAAACAATAATTCTAAGTGTTACTGCGTGTTTTCCTAAACGCGTTTGTGTGTGTAAATCGAGATTATGTGACTACGTACACTTACATATGCATGTGTAGATACATATTCCAAGCCAGCCAGTAGGACGCCCAGCTGGCTGGCAAAGCAAAATAATGGCTCAACATAATTCTACGTTTGGATTTTTCCTGTACTTTTGTATATGCACATCTCTACGCGTGTGTATGTGTGCGTGTGTGTGTGTACGTGTGTGTGTGTGTGTGTGATGTCAGGAAACTTTGTACTACAACTACGACACATCCAAGGTAGAAAGTTTAAGGGTTAACCAATACAGATTATTGCATTAAAGAATTCAAATAAGTGGTTAAAACGAATTTACATTAAACACCAATTTGATAATTTGATAATCGAGTGGTTATTAGTATCCATGCGGTATTATATATATGCTGGAAAGCATTGAAAATTGTCAATTGATAGGTGAAATGAACGATATAAAAAACAGCGACAAGAGTTTCTTAGGTCCAGCATTAAAGATAGGGAGAAATCAACCATTCACAAGGGTATCGCCAAAACATGAGAAATAATTAAATAACAAAAAAGTAGCCCTAAACTTTTTCAGAGCAAACACATAACACACAGACCCACCTACCACCTACTCCACAAATAACTTGTCGCTTTGGCGTCATCGGAGAGAGATGGGAGCAAAGTTTTGGCCATAATCCACGGGGAGAAGCAAACTTTTAACATAGTAGCCCACATAGTATACATACATTTGAACAGACAGAAGCACAAGCGCACTCTAGTACAAATACATTTCAGCAAAAGTAATAAACCAAATGACATACTTACAAATATGCGTACATTTTTACGTATTGATAAATATATATGTGTATTAAACATATACACAAACAACAACAAGTATCTAAACATACATATATACACACATACGACGAGTAGTACGACTGCACATTGTCGCAATATTGTAAATAAATTCCAACAATTGGCACGTGTGCATTGTATTTGGGCATTATATTGGGAAGTTCGAAAGATCTAAAGTTTAAAACTAAATATAGTTTTCATTTCTTTTGGAATATGTTTTCATATTTATTTCAAGATTTAAGTCTTTCGAAAATCTTATAATTATTTATATTAACCGTGTATCAATGGATTGCGTATTTTTTATACACATTTCACCTAAATGATGTACACTGTGCAGTCGCCAGCAGCATCATTCGGATATAGATATAGAGCCAAAAAGGATAAACGTTGCCGAAGCTAAAACGCCCGAGCAGACGACCCGAATTTTCGGTACAAACGAATGCGGATCCAACGAACGCTTCAGCTTCAGCGATTCAGCGAGAGTTAACTTTGCCGTTATGCTACGAGCATTGGGTGCTTCGCTTAAATGAGTACTCGTTGAATGTGTGAGTAATTGGAGGGATGCTGCTGGGGTAGGGGACGCGAATGGAATGAATAGAGAGCAAACAACAACAAGCAAAGTATTGATGTTTCTCTGCCTGCCAGCAGACGGTCTCTGGGTTCTATGGGGCAGCAAAGGAGTGAAGTGGCGCCAGCTGAAGACTTATCAGTGTGTTAGTTGTGCGCGCGTGTGTCTGTGTCTGAGTGTAAAATTATGAAAACATTTGAGTTTGAGTAAATATGACGGGTGGGGGTTGTTTTGTTGTTATATGTACATACATGCGTGCCACAATGTGTGCACATACATACGCCCATACGTGTGTTTGTATTTGCGCCTGTTTGTATGCCATGAACTGGCAGTATTTTAATGTCCATGCTGCTGCATTTGCCTGGCATATGCTCCATATGTATGAGTCTATATACATATGTATGTGTGCTTACCTTTGCAGCAGTTGTGCATGTTGCGGCCAGAGCAATGGGCGACTGCCATTGCCTTTAGTTAATGGCCTTCTAGCAGTACTGTGCGACTAGAAGCCTTCGCACTTCTTTCGGGGGCAGGGCCAGTGGTAGCGGTGCTGACCTTCACCCATATTCTGGTACTTAATCACTGACAAACCAAGCGAAAGACAAACGCAAGTCAGTTTTAATTTTAACGATGCTTCGTTGTGCTCTATTTTTTTTTTTTTAGGTCTTTGTTGACTTTAACTTACGAATTTGTGACATTTTACAACACTGCACAACTCTTTCGCACTCAGCGGGTCCATTTTGTCTATCGAACGGGCTCAGTTTAATTTTAGAAGCAGCTATTTACATATAGGCAAAACGTAGTTCAATTTTGTGCGCAGGATCTCGATTGTCCAGGCAGTATCCCCGGATAATATCCATGGCAACCAGCAGCTGCATTTGGGCAAATTGCAAACATGCAGCAAAAGCTGCCGTTGCACCTTACAAGTTGTTGTAGTTTCCGGGCGTACAGTTGAGTATTGAGATTAGTATTTTGTTTGTGGTTGCTGACATTACATTGCCTAAAGTGCATTGTGAGTTTTGCATTGTTCTGCTTTAAGAAAATGTGCTTCAATTTTTTTTATGTGCGCGAGTAATATCCAAGGGAATACATAGGTCCGTAAGTTATAATAAACGAATACAAGTTTGGAACAAATTGCATTTTCTGTCAAGAAAGTTAATCATTTAAAGCGTTTTTGTTGCTACCGTTTAAAGACTGGCATAAATGCCATCTCTGGAATGCCGAATATTAAATACTCTTTTTGAATTATGGCTTAGAGAATATGTGAAATATTAGTTCGATTTGATAAAGATTTGCCTTAAGTTTCGGTTTGTAGTTTTCCATTCGTATGCTCCCAGCGCACTGCCCAAGCCTTAGGATATACGAAGCTGAAATTTGTTTAAAGAGTTTCGTGGACAAGGCTTGTATGAAAATCATCAAAAAACAACATCCATATAATTGGATGATGGCTATATTAGAAGCCAAATAAACGCCAGACTAACAGATGAGAGGTCGCCGATTTACTTCCGGAATTATCAGTTTTATATTTTGTATACCCTGGCAGAGGATATTATAATTTTGTCTCGAGATAGAAGGAGACATCTCCGACCCCATAAAGTGTATATATTCTTGATCAGTATCAACAGCCGAGTCGATCCCGTCCGTCCGACTTTCCGTCCGTCTGTTTCTATGCGAAGTTTTAAAGCTATCCTCATGAAACTTTGCATTCGTCCCTCTTTCTGTTGCACACAGCATATATGTCGGAACCGGATGGATCAGACGAATAAATCATATAGCTGCCATCGGAACATCGAAAAGTAGGATGTTGTTCGAACAATTTTTATTTTTTCAACATATTTTGACCAAACTCGGCATTATTTAGTTTTACTATGCTTCTCATAGGAACGATCGGTCGATAATTAAGTTGTAATATGGAAAACTTTTTTCTTTTTCTAGATAATTCCCTAAATTTATGCGAAAGCGTATTCAAATGGGACCACTATATCATATAGCCGCCATAGGAACGATCGTTCGAAAATGAATAAGAATATATATACTTAATGGAGTTATACTTAATTAAGTCAGCCTTTCCTTCTTAAGCTTAGGTGCATGGTAAATACAAATTTTATTTCTTTGTTCAAGTAAGTTTGTTTTAAAATCAGCTTGTAGCATTGATAAAGAGTACTGTGAAAATTGCTACTGCTGAGCGTGGTAAAGATATATTGGAAAAAAAGAAAAGTTTTCTACACAAAAACTTATATCCGCTTTTAATTTGACGAGAATACTGAATACTAACTACGTTATGTGAGTCCATTGATTTAAGACAAGCTCCCGACATGAATCAAGATATTTTGAGAAACAGCAAATCTTTAAATGAAGAAACTTAATATTTTGTTAATTTTTCACATTGCAGCTGAATAGGTAACATAATACTTTAAGTTGATCAAATTGATCTTAGTGAGCAAGCAAATGCTATGTTTGACTTAAAACGAATCTTTCACTGATGAATTTAAATAAATGATATTGTAGCTCGATCCGGTCGTTTCCGACCTATATATTTACTTCCTGCAACTCCTCTAGAAGTGTGTAAAAACCAAGCATACTTATATATTTTTATATATCGGAGAAAGTCTTGGTAACCCGCGCATACAGTCTAAACGATTTTGTACTTTCGTATATACTTTTAAGGGCTTTACAATTTAAGTTTATATTTATATATGTTATTTTATTTTTATTTTTAAATAGCGAAGCCTTTTTAATCACAGGATTTTATATCGCTTCAGACTAATTTTCAACTAATCAACACTTTTCGATCGATTTTTGGCTTTGTTTGTTTTCAGCCTCAGAAAATATGGCGTAGTATGGTGTTATTATGTGTAAATCTCCATATTTACTTATCTTACTCTTTATCTTGAAGCTCGAACTTATAATAATTCCTAAAATGCATATGGATGCTCTGTACAAATAAATAAAGTAAAAAGTAAAAAGCTGGCCATATTTTATGCTTAGACATAAAACTTGATTTATTTATTTTGCAACAGCGTTTTATATATTTTTCCCAAGCAATAAACGTATGTAACAGTTCTTTAATTCCAAATAATCCTGTGCACGTTGCGCAGGCTTAACCGCCAATTAAAAAGTTGGTAAACAAGCCCCCGCTTAAATAAAGTGAATACGCCTCGCCGTGTTCGGTCTAATCTACTGACAATTTGAATTAAAATTTGGACACGCCCTTCTTTTCCTTGTCACGGACAACAAGCACAACTAATATACAAACAAACAAACAACAATAGCAAATTTAGAGCTGGCAGACAGCTGTTACATGAAAATCAGATGCCAAGGCTAATTTTCACTTCGAGCACAGCTTTCCGTATTTTGTTGCTGTTATTTTTTTAAACACATTTGAGAGTTATTGAACCTATAAAAGTTTTTAATTAAAATTCAAATGAAACAAATTAAACTCGCTTCTCGCAGGGCCGCAGAATGAAACCGTTTTTCAGTGTAAGGTGAATGTTGCAACGACAGCAACAGAGATTCGCATAAAGTGCGTACGGAACGTGCGTTAAATTTTAATTGATTTTTCCCAAGAAATGTAGGAGTTGTACATACACACACGCATAAGCGTACATACACAAATATTTATACAAGTGCATGTATGTGTATACCTGCTTACGCGGAAGAACTCACGATGCCAAATGTGGTAATGTGGAGTACAGAAACGGCATCAGCCTCCGATACATACAATTGCGAATACAAGCATACACACACACAGGCACAGATACACGCACACAAACACACACGCATGCACACACACGAAGTGCCTTAAAACGAAATGGCAGACAGGCAGGCGTGCGTGTAAACGAACAGAAGCACAAACACACATAGATACAGAACAAAATGAACGACGGAACCGACGAACGCGGTACTCGGCATTCCCGCTCGGCCTGTGTACATGAATGAGCGAGTTGATGGCGTGAGGTAGGATGCTGGCAGAGATGCTGCTGCCTGCTATTTGGTGGCGGATGGCCGGGGGATGCTGGTAAAAGGACGATTCAAGGAGCCAGAGAAAAACATTTTATGTCGTTGTTGTTCGTAGGCTGTTTATTGCTAGAAGTTGATGCTTATGTTGTTATTGTTGTTGTGGTTCTTGCTGCTGCTGATGATGTTTGTATATTTGTAGTTGCTGATGTTGTTAGCTGTGTGTCAGTATCTGTACATGTGTCTGTGACTGTGTGCTGTTTTATGTAGCAACCATTTATCGATTTATTTTGACTTCTACACTTCTACGCCAAGCGTTATATTTAATATAAGAACGACGACGATAACAAGAACATCTGCACTGGGAGGGACAGGAGGTTGCCTCGAAAGGGAGCTGAACACTTTTAGGGCGCTTTTGGGTTCAGCAACCATAACCTTTGCGCTTAATGCGCAAATTTTAACAACGACCCAAAGTCAAATTGAGTAAAACGCATTGAAAACTTAAGTAATTTCTTCTTTTCTAAAGAAAATATAGCTTGAAGCAAGCACTTTTCTCAATTTTCTTTCGCAAAACAACTTCTTGGTCAGTTTGTTTTTGCAGCTGACCTGAAGTTGTTAGCCAAGCGCAAAAATGTATTTTATATTATAACAACAAAGAATGCATTGAAGTTGAAACGGAATGCCAGACGCGCGAAAAGAAAATTCTAAACAGTTTAGTGAAGCACAGCAATTATATAATATATAATATGTTTACTTATAAGAAAATAAAAGTACATCAGAGACAGATGGATTTGTAAACAATTGAGGCAATCAAATATGTGTGTTTGAAACCAGCATAACTCAATTTTCCATTCTTTCGTTTCTACAGGTAGCTGTTAAATATGTATGTAGTTTAAAATGTGTGTCAAGCCGTCCTCTTTACAAACAAACGATCAGAAAATATATAAAATATAAATTATAATTAAATCGAACACTCTTTCAACAATAATTGCTCAGAGGTATACCTTTAGCTTTTACGTATACCTTTATAACATTGCACATTAAATGCGAGTACAATAACAAAACAAGGCGAGGCTTGCCAGCGAGAATCATAGAGATGGACGCCTTGTGTTTGGCCCACCTTTTCCGCGCGCGTGTGAAATAAAACAAACAAAAAAAAAAAAGAAGGAATAAAACAAACAAAAACCAAAAACAACAACAGCACACATAACAAGCAAAGCAAAAAGGAAAAAAGGAACTAAATCAGTGAAAAGTATTAACAAGATTTATAATCACATCAGCAGCAGCAGCAGCAACAACAACAACATCATCATCATCATCGTCCTTAGCATAAGCACGAGCCGTGGAAAATCAAGTCATCCAAAGCATCCAATGCGGTTGCGGGACATAGAAACACTCATATAATTCTTCTATATACAGCAAGATATAAACGGCACATCAAAAACAATAGCCGTGGATTAGACGGTGGTTGTCATTTTCGCTGCTGATGTCGTTGCCGCTGCCAGCGACAATCAACATCTAGGAAATTCATCATACGCACTGTGGGACACGACCCAGGCAAATGCATTGCCCAATAGAGAGGTAAGCGCAGATAGAATGCAATTCCAACACATTTTCGGTTGCTTGCCTATTTTTTTTGAAGACACATTTTATGTTCCTCTAATACTAACAAGTGATATGATATGACTATGATAACAAGTGCGATCTGCAGCGCGTAATACTATGCTATGATGTCTTGTTGTTTCGGCAATGTATTATGAAAAACTGCCATCTCTGTGTGCGTAATGTATGTAAATGTATATTATATATGTATGTCTATACATATAATAATATGGTATTAACAACAATTTCAATGAAGTGCTGACAAAGACAAACACACACAGTAACATACCTCATTCACCAACACATAAATACGATGGCCACTTATACTAATCTTAAATATCGTGGCTGAGCATGTGGATACATTTATATAGCAAAATCCGAATAGTATCTGATTTAGTTATTTTTAAGATATTTTCTTATTTGTGACGCTTTAGATTTGCAGAATGATACATCTAAAAGAACTTACTCGTTTTAGATTAAAAAATTAACTATTTTGAAAGTACTGCGAATTAAGCCTCTCTCTTTATCCCTCTTTCTCGCTCTCACTCTGTCAGTACTAAATTATGATTAGGCAACCAAAAATTATAACAGAAACAAAATTGCTAAATATTTTTACAATTTCTCAATTAGTCTTTACTCGCCTCAATTTACCCCAATAAATCAAATCTATGGCAGATACATAATACATTTTACGTGTAGAAACATAATTTAGCTAACGTATATTCGACAGTCTAACCAAGAATTAGAAAGTGCAACGTGTTTCGATTATTAGTACAAGAACTCCTTTTCTAATCGAGATAAAAATAAATAAAACATTTTTTATAAATCCATATAGATGACAGATGGCCGATTAATTCATAATGACAGATATATTCTGTTTCTAGAGTGTGAAAGTATAAATTTTGTTTGTGGAATATCAATGGAATGTTTCTCTATCCGTCGATTCTTTCGACAACGAACTCGATGCTTGTCAGGTAAAACGTTAGTTGTGTACAACAACTGTTTCGCCAATCGCAGTAGTAAATTTCAAAAACAGTTTTGACAGATAAAGAGTTTGTGATATAAACCTATTGTTTCCACGCTCCATTATTAAGAAGGAATTTCCTATCTGTTTCGGGCTGTCGTTATATTGAAAACAGAGTATTGCGCTGTCGGAAAATTTGTGAGTAGCTCGACCGACGCACTTAGTTGAAATAAACACATTTTGTCTTCTCAGTTTTTCACTGCCAAGTCTCAAATTAATGTATTCAAGCTCAGAGCCTTGAATTTGATTTAACATTTTTTTCTCACGAATATGTCAGATTTATGACAAAAGCAAAATAATAGACAATTGACGTCACCGTCAAATGGAATTTCTTTTTTTTTGCTTATTTGTTTTTACTTGGTTAGGTTTTTTTTTGGCATATTACGTATGCGGTAATTCTTTTAGCGCAACCAACACGTTGCCAAAAAGGAAGCCGCTGAAAATCGAGCAGTATATAAGAAGTTTAGTACTCAAAGATCGCGGTGTTTCAATCTATTGCTGAAAGTGATAGTAAAAGTCATGTTATATTAGACATGCAATTATTTAACACTCGTGTATAGAAAAAGGAGGCAAATAAGCAAATAAAAAAAGATATGAAAGTACGACATGAAAACGAAAATATAGTAGAACATGCGCCAAAAAATACAGGGAACAGCAATGGAAAAATGTCGAGTCGTATCCCTTAGTTGGCTTGCTGGCTTTGTGTCTAGCATTTCGACGGGATGACGATGCCCGTCGTCTGCCTGTCAGCGTTAGCTGCTTGATGAACTATTAATTTCTCTTCGCTGCCGCTAGAATTTATTTTGAACAAATGTGGCACGTGTGGCGGCAACATCATTTCAAATATGGCAGCTGCGGAACAAAATGCTGCCCCAGTGACAAATTTTCGCCGTTTGCATCAAGGCAGAAGAATGTTTTGTCACACCAACCGTTAACCAGTTTAGTTAGTGTAGTCCGTATCACTTTTTGCTCAAATTAATTATAAAGTGAGCTTTGATGTAAGTATTATATAAATTCACTCTATCACTCTATTATATGGAACCTTTACATTAGATTAATGTAAAAAAATGGGCAAAACAA
This sequence comes from Drosophila novamexicana, assembly GCF_003285875.2. Classification (NCBI taxonomy): domain Eukaryota; kingdom Metazoa; phylum Arthropoda; class Insecta; order Diptera; family Drosophilidae; genus Drosophila; species Drosophila novamexicana. Next base: position 450,299 of record NW_020824809.1, on the reverse strand, counting down.
GTAAATTCATAATCGGTTTCTAATTGAAAAAAAAATAGATCATTTATGCGTAAAATCCCGAAGAGACAGTATAGAATTGTGTCAGCAAATTACAATGTTGTCATTTTGGGATAATTAAAATTTGGATGGACTTCGGCTGATGTCTCTGCCGCATTCCTAGACCCATTCCCCACTGGTTAGGGTCTGACCGAATTGCAAGTTTGCCTTGGGCCTTGCCGTAATAATACATAATTGGTAGGCGTCTGGCGGCTGGCGGCCGGCGGCTCATATAGACAACGACAGGTGGTCGCCTGCAGTGGTCGACACGTTGTGGCCGCATGAGCGAGGAACACAGAGGAAGAGAGAGAGAGCGGGATGAACGCTGATCAGCGCAGGTTGCCTCTTTTTTTTATCCGCTGCTGCTGGCGAGGCGAGGATCATATCCATTAGCTGATTTAATGAAATCGTAAATCAAATGAACGGATTGCTAAAAATACACTCGCGCGTATTTTATGTTTTTTGAAGTGGAACTTATGCCACAGCAACGAGTACAACAATGCCGAACAATAGATGAAACGTGGATGATTGTGCCAAAGCCATCCCCAGCCTCCGATAGTATTCAAATATATATATATATATATATATATATATGCATATATAAATATATATATAGTTGTCTATATGTGCCTGTATAATATGTGTGCATGTTTGTATCTGTTTCTATATCGGTATCCGTATGCGCCTTCTATCTGTGCCTTCTAATGATGAGCACATGTAATGTTTTGTATTGCAAACTTGGCGTTTTATTTCGACATTTCTTGCAATGAATAATGCACACTTCTGCATGGGTTTTTGGTCGATTTTGGTTGTATCTTTTTTTGTTGCATTTGTTTTTGTTTGGTTTATGCATTTGGCAAGAGTGCAGCCATTGTCGTTGTCGTTGTCGTTGTCGTTGTCGTCTGTGACTTACAAGGCGTGTCTATCGCGTTGGCCAAGATTTTTGCTTGGCTGGCCGGCGTTACAGTTTTGTGCGTCTCTGCCCTGTCTGTCCCATAGGTGCCTTTTACTATGGCAGGCGCTCGATGATTATGAACACTGAGTGTGTGCATATTTATTTAATTAAAACATTTTATTTGCTCCACTGTGTGTGCGCCTTGGTTGCCTTCTCTGCTTCAGGCGTCTGGCTTGTTATTTATGCCTGCGGTTCTGTTTTTCAGTCACCATCAACATCATTATGATCATCAGCTTTAATAGCGTCCGTGTCAACCCTAAGCTGATTCGTTTGTCATGCAAACCACGTCCAAGTAGCAGATTCTATTTGCATTACGCAAAATTTTTACCTTCACCATCTTTCAAGATTATTTATTGGGTGCATTAGTCAGCTTTTGTGCAGTTTATATTGTTGAGACAAATGTTGTTTATTTGGTGAGCGTATTAAATTTGATTTGATTTTATTGCCAACAGGTTTGCTGCATTCGTCACGCACGAAATGTCAAACAGAAAATGATTTTTAGTTACTGCGCCAGAAACGTATCCTTACATATAAATAAATAAATAAAATAAAAAAATAAAATATATATAAGAAGCGATTGAGACTATAGCTCATTGCTTGCACTTTGCTTGTCAGCGCGCTAAAATTCCTCATTCCTCACGCTATGCTCAGCGCAAAACGTGTTGATTTTATTTTTGGAAATACAAGAAATATTTTCAATTTTACCCAGAGTCATGTAAAGAGAGACTGCCAACTGTGGTTTTAAAAATTACTTACCAATTTTTGTCATAATGTTTTTGTACCAAGGAAGTTGAATATGATATTACTTAAAATACATAGTGTTTCAATTCCTTTGTTAACCGGAGTAACCCGGTACTAGAATTTGTCCCATATATATCCCCAAATCGATGCAATACTCTGTTTACAACCAGTTAAGGGTATGTTGGCTTGTTCAATGCCAATGTCCGGAATAACGTAACTTTTCTTTGCGTTATTAGGGCTGGAGGCTTGATACTATGAGAGAACAGTGCAAATCTATATCCCCCACAGTTTCAGAGCTTAATATTTTAAATTGTAAAGGTAGACATTGGCAGAAATGTGCAAATTGATCATCGACCACGCCCACCTAAGCTAGAGTGTTAAAAAGACGTTTCTCGACTAATTAAAGCTTTGTGTACAAAATGTAGCTTACAACCTTTTACAAGGGAAATACGGAAACTACTATTCACTGCCTTGTAAGTAATTAAACTTAAAGAGAGCGAAGTAATTCATTAATATTAAAAAGGCGTTTAACATCTATGCATGTTTAATATTCTAATAAGCCTCGATAAAGTAAATAATCTACTTTGTGTGACAGAAATGCAATAACCACATAAAAAATACAAAACGATTGAAAGTATAAATATTTAATATGTTACCACAGAGAAGAAGGCTGCCTGAGAAAATTTTAACTCTGCTGAGTAAGAGTATATATATGTAATGAAGTCGAAGATGCTTCCTTTTTCTTGTTACATACATTTGCACAAAACCATTATGCTATTTTACAATGAATTGCTGGAAGAATGTAAAACTTCCACAAATGGTATGCTACTAAATAGATCCAAAAGGCTTAGCGTGTGTGTTAGGGAATTTGTATTAAAAACGGATGGAATATTGTATCTTAAATACTTGCTAGCTCTCAAAATGTCTACTTTGAGCTCAGACAAAGTTTAAATTGTACTAATTTTAGGGTAGCTGCTTTAATAAATCTTAAAGCTGCCTTCTATTGCTGCTTTAACAGACTATTAACCCAATTCTCTGGTAGCATAAAGCTTCTGCCAGCTCTCGAAATCCACTTAAGCATTATGTGCAGAGAGCACACCCACACCAAGTATGCAGGGCACTTTCATTAGATAAAACATTCGATACAAATTTGTAAATAAGTATATGAATATATTCGTACATCACAGGCGGTCTGCTGAGCTATCAGCCCCACCGTGTGGCAATAAGTACCCGTCGCGCATATAACTGGTCCTTGCCTCTAATGCAAAGATTAATAAAGTTCGGAAATTGTCCATATAGAAAATAAAATGGCCAGCTTATGCCTCACTGATGCATATACAAATTAACGAATAAACAACTACAACTTTGCCGGCGGCAGCGAGATATGGATATACTATGTAGAGAAGTCTATCATTTTCGATTGGCGCTTATTTGTTTATATTCAATGCACGCGAAAGATTTTAATTGGATTTTGATATGAGAGATGCTTGCCGCCTTCCGTCCACCCGACCTCCTCCATAAGTATTATTTTTTTCTTTTTGGCATTTACACGGTTGCAAAATATATTTTTAGCATGTGGTCTAACATTGAAAACGTGTGTACACTTGTCTGTGTATTTGTGCTTGCCGTCTAATTTTGTCCATAGTTTAGCTACCAGCTGTTGTTGTGGCCTATGGTGCGTATGCGTATTGCTTGTGATATTACTAATGAATAAGGCAGCAGTTGTTGTGTGGCTCGCTCAAGTGTTCACCTGAATAAATGCACATATATAAAAGCATAACAGGAAAAACACAAACATTTGTACTGGCATAAAACTTGTTTATGACCGGACACAGGCCACAGTTGCAAGACTCTGCATAGATCATGCAAACAAGCAATTAAACAAGAATATAGATTCATGCGCATATATACACTACATATCCATATGCAAAAGACTGAGTTATCATGGAATTTATTGGTTAGCGCTGTCGCCTTTACTTCGGCTGCATTTCTTTGTGATAAGTATAATTTTCAGCTCTTGCTGCTGCTGATGCTGCTGCGGTGTCGCCCCTTAGACACTTTATTGGTGTGTTTTAGTGGGCTCCTTGCCAAGCATTTTCTGAAACAAATTGTCGTCGCGCTCGACAACATTCCGCGTGTTTGCGCCTTACTACCGTCCTGGCAACGACGTCGACCCAGTGTGACACACTGTGCCAGTGTACCACTGTGCAATGTGCTGTGCGCTCACATATGTATTCACAAGCTATGTATATAGTATGTACAGATGCATGCTTGTAAATACTTTTAATTAAAAAGCAGCGTCCGCACGAGGAGATATTCAGATACTTTGGCTTGGCCGTCACATTTTCGGCTTCTATCGTAGCTGCTTAAAATGTTCATGCTATTCGAAAAGCAAAAGCATTTTGCACATTGTATCTGTATCTGTGTCTGTATGTTGGTCTATTGCATTATGAGTGCGCCGCATCGTTCTGCTTATATTTTCCGCGCTTGTGTATTTCAAAAAGGGTCTGCATGTCTGGTTGTCGACCGTGGAGATAGGCGCATAATCGTATAAATAAATATAAATAATCATAAATTACGCTATTCTTAAGTTTGGTTAGCTAAAATTCGAAAGAGAGTTCTTCATGATTTCATAGAGGGTTAGGCAGTTGATCAAGTTAATCAAAATTATGTAAGTTCTATTACATGATAACACTTTTAATATTATATATATCAGTGTCAACGATTGAACGATCAGGCCTTAGGCTTTGTGTTTATTGTTTATCTAAATACAAAATTTCCAGTTTCAAATGAACACATTTTAGAATTTCCCTAAATAAGAATATGTTGGAGTTGAATAAAATTTACCTAGGTTATATTTGAACTTTTTTTTATGATTATTTATTGTGTTAAATCAAAAATAGCATGCATTTTTATTACAGCACAGTTGGCTTAGGTGATATTTCGCCAAGCCTGGTTGAGTGCTCAGGCGTTATTGTAAAATATTTGAAATTGACTTAAACTTCAAGACATAGCTTCGAAGTATAGGCTATGCTTAGTTATCAGAGTTCTTATTGCGAATATGTTCCATGGTTCAATTTGTATTTTAACAATATATAATATAATGCCTAATGTTATTAACAATACATACAAAAATTCATCATCATTTGATACTTATGTTAGTTTGTGTGTATGTAAGCTCGTAATTTCTCTTTTGCGAACTACATGTGCATACATGTGTCGATAGGGTCGGTATGGGTCGGTTTGAAGGGAAATAGTTTATTTAATATAAAAATAAATCTGTAGAACGTGCAATAAAATAACTAAAGCAAAAACATGCAGACGGACAGACAGACAAAGACTGTTGTATACAAAAATAAATAATGAGAGACAAAGAAAACTAAGAAATTACAAAACGAAATTTAAAAGCAGACTCGACGACGTTGAAGTCGACAGCGGCGTCTACGCCGATGGCAGAAAACAAAGCAAGGGAAATTGGTGGGTCGGCGAATGCATACAATGAAAATTAAATATAAAACTTTCGTTTTCACAGGCTTCAAAAAAAAGAAGGTGATATTTTCACTGTCACGCTTTATACGTTGGAATGGGTAGTTTGCTATATTTACGCTAATGCTCCAATGCTCAGTCACAGATGCCTTAACATGCTAGCCAATCAATCAGTCACTCTGTCAGTCAGTCAGCCTATCATTAAATCAGTATGTCATCGTGAGTTCAGTGGCCAAATGCACCATCCCGTATCTCAAAAATCAACTATCCAGTTCCATCTATTCCTTTAAGGTACTCTATATTTCATACATTTTGATTGTACTCCCATGTTTTGTTCATATGTTTTATCAGCCTTCGTCTTCTCGTACGCCTTGGCCTTTTGCATGTATTTACTTTATTTCTTTTTTAACCGCTCTACAGCAATCATCTTATGTTTTCTTGGTTTTATGCGCACATTTTTCTGCATCAAATATGGGTTTCTTGGTTCTTGTTTCGATTTTCCTTTTCTGTTAAATTCAATTAGATGTCGCCAAAGCAAAACGCGCAGCGAACAATGTGAAACAAAAAAAAAAAAAAAAAAAAAACAGAAATCGTATATGTTCTATCATACAAACCTTTTTGCAGATTTTTGATTTTGTATCCCCATCATCACCACCACCACCACTACAACAACAACAATAACAACTATAAGAACAAGAACAAGCACCACCAACAACAACAAGAACATCAACTGCGTCAAGTGCGACGATGGCTGCCATAAATACGGTAAGTACGCGAAAAGCAACGCCAACAGCAACAAAAGCTACAATAAAACCTCCGTTTGTGTGCAATCATTCATAAGGCACGATAAATAATACACAATATGTATGATCTGACATACACACACATACACGTCTTTATGCCTATGGCACAAATAGCATTTATTTATATAATCAAATTGGCCAACATTGCGTATGAGCAATATCAGGCATGCGCCAAGCTAGCGCGCAAACACACACTGCATAAATAATCATCAAAAAGCAATAAAATATTTAAGATTAAAGCTAATCAAATATTAAACTCATTAAATTACGCATTCGCCGTGTTAAGCACGTTCTAAACATTGAACAGGCTGCAACACATATCATTCATAAACATTTCCCAATTTAAAATAACATAAACGCCCAACAGCCTTGCGACTTGGACTTGGTTGATGAATGGCTTATGCTTATTGATGATGGCGACGTTGATGACGAATTCATTGCCTTTGCGCGAGCGTTGGGCTTTTCCAGTGGAGGGAAATAAGTTGGGAAAACTGAGGCAGCAAGCCAGAGGGTGTGCCTGAACATGTGTTTCAACTCATTTTACTAATAAGCAAAACCCGATGACAAATTGCCGCCTAAAGTATTCAATTTGATGTTGTCATATTCTCAAAAATGTTATGAATATGTATATGAATGTTATACTTACTTACAAAATTGTATGTGTGCCAGGAGAGGACACCTGTGAGACAAATGCTCCGCCGTAAAAATCAGCCGTCGATCAGCCTAACATCCAACCCTCCGTCCTCGTATGATTCTTGCCCTGCTTTTCGGCGCAGAGCAGAACCGCTTGCTCCTATATTTTGGACGTCAGTTTCAACCAGTCGAAGGTCTTACTTTTTCTTCTCTTAATTTTTTTTTTTTTGGAGTGACATTGACAGTTGATTGACATATGAATCACGCTGTAAAAATATACACATTCACATCACACGCATGCACCGTGGCGCAGGTGAAGATGGCACCGCGACATGTCGCAACAGGATGTGCCGTCATGTTCGGTGGTGTGTGGTGTTTTTCTCATGGCTGCCCCTGCTGTGATATGACAGCCTGACATGTTAGCCGAGATTTTTTTTTATCAGTCAGCCCATGCGCATAAAATTCAGCCCTGCTAAACAATAATAAATATTAATTGAATGTACTATGCGACTAAATAACTTGCGTTGTTGTATGTAATTAAAAGCTGGAAAGCTCTAGTCGGGAATGCTTGACTACAAGACACCCTATGAAAAATGAATTTATAAGTTAATAAACTTTTTTTATTTGACTGTGCGAAATTGTCAGAAAGTTAAATTTGTTTTATTATGTATGGTGGTATTCGTTGCTCCTATAATCTCCGGAGTACATTGATAATGCCAATAATTGATTTGATAAGTTTTATAATGATACTCATTTGATTTTTGGCGAATGCGCTTATTTCAATGCCACATTTTTGCCTTGTAAATATGAAACAAACAAAATAAAGAAGATATTTAGGGATGAATTTCCCAACGTGCGCATGCATTTGCTTTGTGCATATGTAAGTATATCAAAAAGTACAAATTTATGTTACAGCTATTCGAGACTGGGGCACTCAAAATTGTTTTCTTTAGGGGAAAGTTAGCGCCAATATAAAAAAATTGTTTAGTATATTATCACTCGTCTGCAGGCTAACATAACAACAGTCAACAGTCATATTCTTTGAATAAAGAAAGGAAGTACGAAATTTACCAAAACATTCATTAAATGAGTGATAAAACCAGAAACCAATTAAAAAGAGCTCTCACCTGGCCCATCCATTGTATGTTCAAGCACTTTAAAATAAACAAAGCATTAACACAACATATAAAACTGCCGCTCCCTGAGCTGCTTATTCCACAGAGGCAGGCACTAGGCCACTTGGGCATTTGGCCACTTAGGCACTTAGGCACTTGGCCAATTGTGGCTACTGCTCCATTGCCAGTGACCAGATCAGGGTAACTTTTCATTTTTTGTGCGCTGTTCACTTTGCGCACAACTAAACAATAAACACTTTGTTTATTTATGCAATGCGAAATTTTATGTGCTCGGAGAAACTAATTTATGCGAATGTCTTCGTTTTAGTTTTCCTTTCGGCTATCGTCGCAGACACTTCTGGAAATTTATGCCCAACTTTTTTGTTTATTTGCTCTTGTTTTGCTGTTACGGGCCATTGCAAGCCTCAATAATTGGTCATTCGTTGCGGCGTATAAGCCTTTAATTGCCTAACACCTCTACCACTCTGTCCATTTGGCAAATATGCATGTTAATATGACCCAGTAAACTCGATCTTCCCCAGAGCATCGACTCCTGTTTTTATTGCATTTTAATAAATATATACATGCGCTGTCATATCAAACATATCAAAAGGCTGCCCCTGAAATATAACATTGCGCAAAGCAATTTAACGCTCACACAAATTCGTATATGTCTAAGTATTTTATATTGCAACGAGGACGTTTGCAATTGTTGGACCCGTCGACTTCCGTGCTTACTACAACACAATATGAAGAGGCATGTGACTCAAAGTGAAATGCATTTAAATTCAATTAATTATGCGTCGCGTCTTTCATTAGGTGACAGTTGCCGAGAATTATCAATAATCTAAAATAAGCCCGCCTGACAGCCGCAGAAGACGCCTTCAGTTGTCGCTTAGCTCGTGGCAGTCATTTAGAACGGACACGACGGCATATTGTGTTTGTAGCTCTGCCTCTTTCCAATTATCTTTCTTATTCAGTAAAGCGCACAGATAAATAATGTATATTAGCATAGGTGTAGTCATAATTAAGCAGCTTTTAGCCTTTGCTCCTCTATATTTTGTCCGCCGCAGGTACCTAAGAGCATACACCTGCCATTGACGAATCTCAGCGCACCGCGCGTGCTGATGTGCAGCGCATCTGTCGGCAGCGAGGGTTCCGTAACACTGCAACTAAGAGATGCGAATGCCTTGGAGGCAGCCGACAGCACGACAACAGCAACAACAGCACCAGCAACAACAATAGCAACCAATGCAATATCAACATCGTCATTAGGCACCCAAGCGAATGGCGTCACAGTGCTTGAAACGTTCTCGGCATCGTCAGGAATAACGTCAGCATTGGAGAATGCGCTGACCATTGGCTATCCGGATCCGGACATGTTAGCAGATGTCTTGGGCACCATACAGACCGCCTGTAAGTCAGAACTAGTACGGGCTTGAATCGATTAACTACATTTATGCATGCCATTTTCAGCATTTAAAAACAAACAAACTAGCAGCAATACTAACATCTATAGCAACAACAGTAAGCGAAGTAGCTACATCAATGGTAGCAGCAGAAGAAACAGCAGCACTTCAACAACAATTCTGAACAACACCCTAGCAACAACGAGCTCTGGAGTTCATCTGGCCGGTCCAAATAAAATAACGATAACGCGACGCAGTGCCAGCAATAAGATCAGCGTGCAAACTGTTAGCGCTTCCACAAATACAACCATTAGCAGCATTGGCGGCAGCAAGACCAACTACATAAAGAACTGTCTGATACGGAGCAGCAGCTGCAGCAACACGGCCACCAATGTCACGACGCTGGCGCAGATTATGAGCAACAGCAGCACCAGCAGCGCAGCCAGTTTACTCAGTCAGCACAATAATAATAGCAACTGCAGCAACAGCAGCAACTTCAGCAACGCCTCATCCGTGGGCAGCAGCATTAGCATTGGCAGCAGCAGCAGCAGCAACAGCAGCAGTAACGACAGCAACAGCAGCAGCGGTCACAGTTTGAGCTTCAAGAGCAACGGTCGAAATGTTCCTGGTATTGTAACTGCAGCAGCATCCACGAACACCACAGGCACCGGCATTGGCATTATTACCGTCGATAACGCACCCAGAAAGAGCCGACCCAAACTATCCTCGCCGACTCGTCACGGACCCCAGCAGTGTCAGGTGCGTAATTAACTGCACTGGCCAAGTGCCAAAACCGTAAAGCAAAGGTTATATTGGTTTTGCGCAATCCCCGTTTTTCTGTTCACCCGTCTGTATACTCGTCTTTTGGCTCTGTTAAAAAGCTTAAAACTTGGTCGTGGGCATACCGCAAAAATCTATGTTTTCCCAGATCACAATTCGGAATGACCACTTCAGAAGATAGAGACAATATTATGGCCGTAACAGATTTAAATTTTGGATAAATTTCGAACTTTATTTTAAACATTTTAATAATACCCACCCCACAGGGTCCATTAAATATAAAATCATTTTCTTGTTTGTTTTCAAAAATATTTAGCTTCTGCCACCAAAATATTATAAATAAAAAAATTGAACTGTCCTTCCCTACGGATTATATTAAATAGGGTTTGCAAAGTTTCGCAATTCTATTCTTTAGTCGATACTCGATTTGAGAGCAAATTAATTCTGATATTTCGATATTCTCAATATGTAAAATATTGCCCGTATTAGTTAAAGGTGTCCTATTCATGTCGAAATTTACGTCGGTGGCTATGCTCATTTCATAAAAACAAGCATAATTATGTATTACGAACTACGTATGTTATATTACGCACACGCAACGTGGCTCATTAAAATTTCAAAATAGCCTTTAGGGGCGTCTGCAAAGCTTTCAGTAATGTAGACGGCATCTGAGGACCGAGTGTGATGCTAATTACATTTCTCTTGCTTTGGTGTACTTTTTATAGATTTGTAGCAAGATCTTTGGAAATGCTTCGGCACTGGCCAAGCACAAACTGACGCACAGCGACGAGCGGAAATATATTTGCGCGCTCTGCTCGAAGGCATTCAAGCGGCAAGATCACTTGTAAGTTAATGAAGCGCTGCATCGATCTACTGATCTACTAACCTATTCAATTAAAATTTCCTGTTCCACCCTAGAAACGGACACATGATGACGCATCGCAACAAGAAGCCTTACGAGTGTAAGGCAGATGGCTGCGGCAAATCATATTGCGATGCGCGTTCTCTTCGCCGTCATTCAGAGAATCACCACGGAGGCGTGGCAACGCTCAATAACAACTCACTCTCGCCCACAGCTAGCTCAAACTGCGGCAGCGGAAGCAGCAGCAGCAGCAGCAGTAGTGTGGGTGTGACCACCAGCTCACTAAGTCTTTCACCGGCTACAGCTAGTGGGGACGCCAGCTCGCCAGATGGGGCCACTTGCATTCGTACCTACATTTCCACAGGCAGCTCTGTGGTGGATGCTGCCACTGGCATTGCGCTGTCCGATGAACAGATCAAGGCTATGAATTTGCCAATTAAAACGGGAGTCACATTGCTGTCGCCTACCACTTCGACATCCTCAATAGCATCGTCGACAACATCATCATCTTGCTCAACATCTGGCGGTAGCGGCAGCTCCGTTCTGACTAGTTCGCCCACAATTACGCTTAGTGATGGCGCAACCTTAGAGGGCGATGGACTAACGCGCGAGCAACTCGATCTCATAAGCAAGATCATGCAACAGACTAAGCAAACCAGTGCCCAAGTGACGGTCTCTTCGCCCAACAGCGTCAGCTCCTATAAGATCAATACAGAGACGGCACCAGTCTCGGCACGTCCACGCACGTGGAACATGCAATTGGTAAGCATTGGATGAGCCCAAGATTTATTGACCTCTAACCCATAATGCTGTTCATACTTTCAGCTCAATAATGCGCAAAATGTCACCGTTACCGTGGAGGATGGTACAGATATGGTTGCCTCCGCTTCAAGTTCACCTGACGAGGTCAAGGACGATGAATTGAACCAGCAGCTAGTGGCCGCTATTAATCCCCACCTGCTCAATATTGTTAAGATTGACAAGCCGGTTGAGTGCAATCTATGTCACCGCAAGTTCAAAAATATACCCGCTCTCAATGGGCACATGCGTCTGCATGGCGGTTACTTTAAAAAGGATCCGGAAACCAAGCGCAGCGAGAAAAAGGACTCCAGCGGACCGCCCTTGCAGACTGCGAGCATAGGTGTGCGTGCCCTTATCGAGGAGAAGATCATTAGTAAGCGCAAGGACATCAATAAGGTGATTTGACATAAGCCCCCGATAAAACGACTCAAATTAATGCCGTCTCCTGTCTCGCAGGGCGCCTTCGTTGTGCCTGCTCCACCCAGCAGCACCGCAAACAACGGAGGTGTTGGCAGCTGTAGCAACAACAGCAACAGTCTGCGCCGCTCCTTAAGCGACTTAGAGAGCTTCTTAAGCCCGAAGAGTAACACGAGCAGCCTGAGCCAGGCACTAGCCACCAGCACCAGTACTACTACAGCGGTGCTGCCCGCGGCTACCACTATCAAGAGCAGCTCTGGGCTAAGTATACAGCAGATTGGACTGCCGCAAAGTATTGAGATCTTCAGCGGAGGTCACAGACATCCCAAAACCCTTAATTTGGGCAGTGGCGCCAATACAATTACCATTACCACCAACAACGTGCCAACGACAACAACCATGAGCGCACTGACGGCTCTTAAGGGCGGCGGTAGCATCAGTGGCGTCACTAGCAATGCGGACTCCAAAGACTCGACGTTAATTGAGTTACTTAAGCGTGGAACGCGCATTGCCGTGGCCTCTAAGAAAACACAGCTACAGGCACAAAACAGTACAAATCTGATCTTAAGCAATGTTGGCGGCTCGGAGCTCACAACCATTAGCAGCAGTGTCCAGGCTGGTCGGCAGATTATCACCAACAACAATCGCACCGTCATCATACCTTCTGATGTGCACGTGGTGTCCACCAAGAGCAAGTTAATTTCTAGCAACTCCCTCACAACCAACGACAGCAATACAACTTGTTCTGCAAGCAGTATATCATTGCCAGACGGGACTCCCCTCTCCCTGACCATAACGCCCAGCCAGGAGAGTGTAGGTGTCGGTGAAGCAAACAGCATAGCTGGTGGTGGGGGTGTTTACACTGTTACTTACACTTCCGATGCGGATGCATCGGATCTCTTCGAAGACGCTGAGGTGTACAATGTATCGGACACGGAAATGCTACTGCAAACTGTGGATACTATGGAACTGCTCAACGATGACGAGGACGATGTGCACAAAAGCGAACATTCCGAGGACTTTTCGCTGCTCAGTGAGGCCAGCGATAATGTTCACACACGGCTGGTCAAGCTGGAGCCCGATCCTGTACACAGCAGCACAGCCAGCAGCCTCAATAAAACGACGCCGTTGCCCACCTTTCAGCAATTTCATTCCAAAGAGATTATCATGCAGAACAGTTCTCAAATCCAGGCCATCGCCAACATGCGTGGAAACAGCACCCTAGGCTTGCTCTCGTCACCGTTGCATTCGCCACTAGCCTACCCGACGCCACCCTCCAGCCACGAGAATGTGGCTCAATCTTCACCCTTTGTAGAGGATGCTGCGGCTCAGTTTGTGGATGCCAGTCACACGTTCTTTGGCGATAAAACAGACTTCTCACACGTCTATTTTAAAACAGACGAGAGCGATTCCATGCAGCAGCTCAGTGATAATGACAACGAGAAAATACTTAAACTAAAGTCGGTGCTGGAAGAAAGCAGCTTCGATCCATCCATTAAGGTGGAAGATCTCTTGAACAGCACCGAGGACGATGCCGAATGCGACCTGCGGGAGTTTGCCGAGACGAATCTCTCATTTCTCGATGAGGATCAGGAGTTCCTAAATGACTCACGAAATGCTACCTCGCCTCTGTCTGAGTCCTTCTTCACCAGTGGCATTGGATCTGCAGAGGATGTTAAGCAGGTGCTACGTGAGGTGCTGCCCGATGAAAATATGCAACTGCAGCTAACTAGCGAGCAGCAGGGCGAGAACATCATTGATCTTTACTATTTACCGGGGCTGGGCCTGCAATCCCAAATGATGCCTAACTCTGATGATCCACTTTTGTCCTCCTCACCAAGAGAATTCGGTCAGCAGCGACAGGTTGTCCACACGACAACGTCTACGACATCGACCACACAACCTATCGAGCAGTTGCAGTCTACCACTGTACTTTACGACCAACATCAACTGCAACAGCAACTGCAACTGCAGCCCCAGCAGGAACAGCAAGAGCAACATCAGCAGCAACAGCAGCAGCAACAGCAGCAGCAACAGCAGCAGAAACAGCAGCAGCAACAGCAGCAGCAACAGCAACAGCAACAGCAATCTCAGCAACAGCAAGAGCAAATGCAATTGCCACAGCAATCTGCAATTCAATCTGAACAACCAGAACAGCAGCAACAGACAGACTTTATGCTCACCAACTTTACTCCCGTGTCCTGTCAAACACAGTACCTAGATGCCACTCAGCAGTCGATGATGCTGCAGCCACTGAATAGTTTGCTGCAGCCAATACTTTATGGCAGCAACAGCGCATCCAACGATAAACAAGCATTTACCTCGATGCTTAACTCGAATGCCGGTCAGACAACTGAACTGGATGCGAGCCTGCTCTTTGCCTGCGGCGACAGCATCAAAAATAACTGCAGCAAACCTATGCTTGCCGCATTACCTGCAGCAGTAGCTACACCAGTAGTCACAGCAACACCGAGCGTTTCCAATCTACAGCCGCTGTCCAACCAAACTAATTCCATCTTAAAGCGTCGCCTGCGTTCAAATGGAGCACAGGATGTGCACAAGTTCTCGAAATTCCAAACACTTTCCCCGCATCGCTCAAAGCTACGCAAGCCTTCGCGGACACACTACACACCCGCGCCAATTCTTAATCCAGATCGCAAGGGCACAGGACTCTATTGCAATGTGCGTAAGCAGCTCGGCCAAGGAATGTTTGACGTCTTTGACGATGACTTTGGCGATCCTGTGGGGTTGGTTGATTTCTGCGATGAGTCCAAGGTGAATCTTGGATCCACTTATCAAGCGCAGATCCCAGCCTGCAAATCGCCAGAAGAATCAACCAAGGAAACAATGAGTGCAGACCTACTTTGGGATCCAAGCGTACAGATAGACGAGAAGATACTAATGCGTTATATAGATCTCAGCAAATCTTCGGCCGTTCCCATGGGTAGCCATTCCGAAGAGGTAGCCCTTCAAACGCTGCTCGAGGCCAAAGGCAACTCAGCGGCGGCTGTGCTCACCCTGTTGCAAACGCAGTCCAGCGCATTCCAAATGAAATGGACTGCCTATGAGCTAGAGCAGTTTCTACGTGGTCTGGAGAAGCACGGGAAGGACTTTGGAAAAATTGCCAGCGAGGTAAATTTAAGTAACTCACAAAATAATGTTTGTATAGGAAAGTTTTAAAAAGGTCTTTTAGCTTAAAATCTATAGCAGCGTTCAAAATTGGGCTATGCAATTGTATTTCCATATAAAATTGAACAAGAACGTAACAAAGTCCGTGTTTCCAAAACAATTTCGGCACTACTTATTTTAAGGATGGCTGCAGGCCAAACATATCTTTGGTTCACGCTCCTCAATGCCTCACCTTAGGTTTTTCTCGATCTTACAACTGCCGTAGCATTCATTTAACTATGGGAACTATTAAGAGATAATGCAAGAAGTCCGCTTCACTTATAGTATGGAAGTATTTCACCAAAAAAAAACGATCGGTTTATTTTCTTCATATTGCGGGGAAGTATTTTAACGAGGTCAATCCCGTTAAATTATATTTTTGAGTATTACACCAACTGTTCCAAAAATACCTAAATAATTTATGGAAATTTGGTAGGCATTCGAAAAAGACCAAATTTTAAACGCTTTTGCCGATAGACTCTGCCTATTTCAAATTTATTTGTTACTCAAACGTTTAAACACAGTCTAAAATATTTTGCTTAAGCCTGATAAATCTTTACCACGCATCTTTGAAATCAATAATAAAATGAATATTTTTTTTTGCGTCTTCTCGAGGCCTTAACCGAAAATCGATAAGCGTCGATACCAACATCCCTTTGTTGTTATTTGGTTTGTTAGAGATTTGAACCAACAAAATAGAAACGAGAATGAGTATGTTTGTTACTGTTAAGCATACTATTTAAGAATTTTTGAGCACTCTTCCTGGTATCACAATTATACTTACATTCCTTTCAGTTACTTACGAAGACTTCGGGCGAATGCGTTCAAATGTATTATTTTTGGAAAAAGCTATGTGTGGACTACAAGGTTTCTCACCTAAAGATGGAGCCAGTTCCTGCCAGCACCCCAATAGTGGAACAGAAGCCCTACGTCTGCGAGATTGCCGATTGCTCGGCGGTAAGTTATAGTCTATGAATGCTGCGATATATTGAGTCCGGCATATGACCATAATTAGTTCTGCCTAGCCCCATAGCACAACAACAAGTCCTCAAAACTGACTCACATTCATTTTTCCTTTCTTTCTTGTACATACTGCTAATATATCTCCCTGCGTTTGACTCCGCGTCTGTGACCAAACTATAGAGCTTCACCTCAAAAGCAGCTCTGCATGGTCATGTTCGCATACACGCTTATGGCAGAAATGCCAACAACAGTAATAGCAACAACAACAACCAGCATGCCACGGCAGTTAGTGCCAACAACAACCACACTTGCAACAATAGCAGCAACAACAATAGCAACAACGCATGCGCAACCCAGACTAGTAGCCATACCAATCAATGCAACAGTGCAACAACAACAATCATAACGCACGCCAATGGCAATAACTCCACCCTCAACAACAATATTATCAGCAACAACATTGCACCAGGCTCTTCCATAAATACTGCTCTGTTATCAGCAGCAGCAGCAGCAGCAGCAGCAACAGGAACAGCATCGACAGCATCAAAAGACAGCAGCAACAGCAGCAATTCCAATACAGCCAAGGAGAGTGAATTTCCCTGCAAGGTGTGCGGCAAGTAAGATTCCCCCAAGAAAATATCCACAACAATTCGTAAAACCTAAAATGCCAGCTCATGAAAATTTGAATTACGCAAGCATATTGAGCGATTTGAGTGCCCGTATTGAGTTAAGACCGTAAAGCACGTTATATCGTAGCCGTAACTTTCGTCTTAAAAGTTATTTGTAATTGACCCCAAACATCTGGGCTAATAACTATCACTTTGGTTTCGTGTTCCTTTTTTCTTTTTCTTTTTTCTTTTTCCGTCTTCCATTTTCGTTTTGAACGTAAATTTGTTTTCGTTTAAAATCTATGATTTCTTATAGTAAGTTCTGCTCTACACTTTCTAGCTCCTTTCCTATCGATCTACTATATGTTAGCCTCGGTTTGCTTCATGCCTTGATTTCGTAGTGTTCTTTGCAGCATTTAGTTCATTCCATGTATCAGTCCTAAATTTTCATGCCGTTTAGTTAACGTTTTCATTACGCGATAATAATTGTTGTTATTGTTGTTGTATTGTATTTATTGTTCCATGATGACAATCTAAACAAAATTAAACTATATCCAATTACAATACGCGCGCCTACTCAAACCATCAAATCAATAAATGATTCAATAAATTGCAATTTTAAAGCGAAGTGTCACAGGTCGCAAATAGGCGTTACTGAAATCAACTCCTCACAATATCAGCCTCAGGGCGATTAAAATCGCTTGGGCCACGACGTCAAAGCCAAGGGTAAGTATATATATATATTTATATATATATATGATATATTTATAATTTTATGTTTTCAATTTGCGTTTTTTTTATTTCATTTCTGTTTGTCTCTTAATTACTTCGTAACTCTCTGTTCTCTGATTTTATGTATTTTTGTACTTACTTATTTTGTTTTATAAATGTAGCGCTAAATGGCAATTGCATTTGATCTATTGTAAATATAACACCCACATAACCGTTTCTGGGAAATTCGTTCATCGATTTTAACCAATTTCTAAATGTGAAATTCTTTCATACCATGAAGGAGCTTGCTTTATGCGTGATCCTGAGCATCTGATTGGCTTAAAATTTGGTCTAAATTATACAAATATGTATATAACGCATTGTTTCGAGATCACAACTGAAGAATCGCCGCAATTGTATTCATTATGTTACAACATTCCAGCGCACATAAATTTTAACTCTTTCGTTCTCTTACAACTATACTTATTAATTTTCTATTTTATGTTTCGAAACTTTCAAGCAAAACTCTGTACTCTCCATAGTAAATAATAACAACAAAGCAATTTATCTCCACACAAGGCTAAGTAACAGAATACCGACAAAAAGAAATTAAATAAATAGAACAGAAAAAAAAGCTTTTCGTGTTTTTGCATGCATCACCGCAAAATCTATACATCTACTTATATGCATGTAATTTAGATATTAAAAATTCTCTGCTTTATCTGTGTTCCCTTCTACATCTAAGTGTTCTTTGTGCTTATATTCTATAGCTCGCATTCTAGTTAAATTACGTACCGACCTTGTTAATTCAAGACTCTAATATAAGACACTTGCTACTCTTCTGTCTTTGTATTTACCAGAGTCTTCAATAAGGTCAAAAGCCGCAGTGCCCATATGAAAACGCATCGAGTACAAGAAGCTGAACAATCATCCAATTCCAAACAGCAATCTAACAATGGAACTCTGTCTGCAGTAGCAGTGGCAGTAGCAGCATCAGCAGTACCATCGGCTCCCTCTGCAGTAACAGTTCTGGCCACCGCATCTTCTTAGATATGGATAAATAGCCAGGCACCAGCATCGATTGACAATCGCGTAAAGCAAGCAGCAAGCATTGTTTACCACTCTTAGAATATAAAGTTAGTCTACAGTCAGAAGTAAAGTAAAATACAGACATTTATGAAAAAATAACCAAGCTCAGAGTTAAATGTGTATTGTAAGTAAATGAATATTGTAATTTTGATGTATTTAGCAGTTAAAGGCATTTTTCTAATTCATACTTTTCACATGTTTTCTACACACTCTTCCTATCTCACTACCTATCTATCTACCTATATATCTTTCTGTCTCTGCTAGACAACTCTTGGGCTTGACACTAACAGATATATGTAGATCTGAGTCATAGTCTAATTTGTACATAAATTTAACCAACAGTGAAGCAAGTTCAAATTGAATTGTTATTAACTAGTTATTGTAGGCAAATGCAATATTTGTGTTACACACTTAAATATACCTACCGTATTTTTACAGTAGGCGTTTTTCTTGACTCTCGACTCGACTGTAGTTTTAACCTAAGTCCAAATCAACGTTGATTTAATCTAGTAGCCCGTACGTACTGTTTAATACATGTTTTTCTACTTAAACTAGTTGCATCCCATTTTACAGATACTTTTTTATTGCGATACGTGTTTAGCCAGTAAGAGTTACGACATGTACATGATTGAGTACATACAAAAGTATATAGCTTATACGATCATTGTTGTTTTAGGTTTTAAGCTCCAATTCAGCAAATTCAAGCAGAAAACCTAAAACTTTTATTGTACTTACACATCTAAACTATTGCTATATGTAAAGCAAATAAAAATTCTAGTGAAATCAAGTGATATTGAGTGAGATCAAAAACGATTTTAGCTAAAAAGAAAACAAAGTGTAACTCAAATTGAAACATTTTAACTTTTACCGCCATATTGTAAATAGAAACTACATATATAGAAGAAAAATGCATGCATATAAGTAGATAAATATATTGTAAATATACTTATATACATAGTAAATTCTTTATATACATATACATTTGTATCTACTAAGTAAATGTTATTTTAATGTTTCTCCAAATGCATAAAAGACATAATATTTATTGATAAATCAGATACACACACAAGCACACACTCATTCACCTCGAGGCGATAACTTAGGGTATAAAAAACATCTTTTGTTTAGCCCCAAACTACACACAATATATACACATAACGTTTTTAGTAGGTATATAGTACTTAAAAACATATATTAATTAATAATATAAATGTATATGTACGCGTACCTAATTGGTATAACAGTAAATCTGCCAGTAAAATGATGAATAACAACAACAAGAATCACACGTTTTCCATTTGGACAGTGAGCTAATGTACTACAGCAAATAGATCAATTGAGTGTACGCAATAAATGTTTACGAGGCCAGTGGTATATTATGACGTAAATAAGTATAATGTTATGTAATGTAATGTATCTGTAAAAAAATGCATGCAAAATCTACTTGTATTTAGAGCTACATACATAAAACTAACCAACTCGAACCGACACAGCCAAGCAAAAAGCAAACAAACTCTTAGCAATTTTCAAGGTTGTAATTTGCTCATTAATCGATCAATAGGACATCAGCTAGTCTAAATAAGTATTTAACACGGAATCCAGTCCTGAACTTCAATACTCAATACTCAGACACGACTGCAGGATGCAGAATACTGCTACATATATAAACATGTTCCGATGCACAAACCTGTGCCAGATTATCTTTACGTCCTCCTTACGTTTTATTCGCTTAACTTTAAAAAGGAAGACCCCATGTTCATAGCCCTTAGTTAGATAATGTTCATAATTGTTTGGTATTTGTGAGTGTAAAAGTATGTTTTACTTCTTGCTAATAATTCAAATACACCCATACATACAGACATAGATACGTAATTGCAATATGTTATGTAGGTCAACAATTGCATATGAATACAAATGTAATTAGGTTCAGCTACAGCCAAAGCAACCCACCACTAAGCATCTTCAGAACTGTTTGTTGTGGGCTACGAAAGCCACTTAAAAAGACTCTTCTCAAGACAGCTACACTATTTTTGTACCAAACGTATATATATACGCGTACAATCGCAAATTTATGTGGTCTATGTTAGCAGAAACGAATCTGTGCATACATAAAATAAAACATATGTGCAATAGAAAATTCAAATTCTGACTATCGACTTATGTTGTGTGCATTTTCTCTACGAATTAGTCAATACATAGACACAATTTCCCTTCCTTTCCCACAATGCTTTACTTTGAAAAGCCTTGAAAAAAATATTAAAAAATGCCTTCAAGCTTAAGTCTTAAGTATTATGAATAAAGTCTTCAAATGTGTGCTTAAGCAAAAGTATATACCATAAATAATAAATATGTACTTAGCTGTATTATTTAGGTAATGTTAAGTAAGATTCGGTAATTTGTTGCTTTACCATAAAGTTTCCTAAAGACAAAAAAGCCATATTTCGAATAAGAAGAAGAGTTAAATAATAACATATAGCATATTAAACTAGTCTGCAAGTTGTAAGTCCTACCGTCTAGTCACAAGAGAACTTCTTGCTCGATTCATTTTTGTCTTACACACATATTTACATACATATATATATATATTAATTTATTTTTATGTTTAATATTTCCTTATCTATTGATTAAATATTCGTATCTGTTATTTCAATGCGATTTGGGTGCATTTTTATTTCATTAGTCGAAACGCAAACAAAGTAGATATGACAATCTGTGAAATATATTTTGTGCTATATTCACTTTCCTCTAATTTCAAAAGAAACTGCAATCTCAGCGGCGCCAGCACTTTATTCGAATACTCTGCGTTGTGATTGTTCATTAAGTGTACGAGAATGTATAATATAATATAAATATATATATATAAATATATAAATATATATACACACATGCACATACGATTAGATCGAGCGTATGTGCATACTATAAAATCTGTATATAAGCTAAAAAAAAAACAAAATGCTGGATCTGCACGCGCTCATGGGCCACTGACTTTAGCTCAAAACTCAAACTCAAGTGAATTAACAATATAATATATACTTATGTATTCGCAAAAATCACTTTCTAACAATAATTTTAATATACAAATTATGTGCAATCTGAGGAACTTCTTATATGGAGTTAACCATATGCACAAGTTCATATTAACAAAAACAACTGAATTACTTCGAGAAACAATACCAAACAGAATCTTTTTAAAATTGAAAACGATTGATAATAGCTCTTAGACATATCAATTTAATTTAAAATACAAAAAAAGAAACTAAAACTTATAAGAAAAGCATTCAATACATGTATACATAGTAAATACAGACATCATCATCCAAATTTCTATGGATGATTGCATTCCTGTTTAGCATATAAGTGCAAATTTCAGGCAAAATGCCGATAATGCAAATATACATGTAAGGCATACTTCTATAGGTCTGACGAACTAGTGATGAATGATGATTATATTATACATTTCTTAGGCAGAGAGTGTGGTATATACATATTTGTATTATTTTTCATGAGATCTTTGATTATCGTGAGATTCGATTCGATTTAAATTATTATTATTGAAGGTTTGAACAATATACAGACACTTCTAATCAATCAGCTCAATGACTCATAAGCTCATAAGATAAGTTATTTTTAAATATATATTTTGTGCCACACGGTAATCTAGCCAAGATTCAAGATTCATCGCAACTAATTCAGGCCTATAATCACACGTGCACACATTCATCGCAACTAACTCTACAGCTCAGTATTACTGATTCGATCAATGTGGGTACTTTCCCGAATCTCCAACAGTACGAATGTAAAAATAAAGTACCATATACAAGTACACAACTCTCAGACGTAAGTTTTAACTGTAATATGCAAATCTTTTATAAACAAAGAAACTGTTACTTTATGGCATTAGTTAAAATGCTATAACCTCTTGTTGAACGTAAATTGTACTTAGCATGTAAATTCTCTAAAATACAAAAAAAAGAAAAAACAAAAAAAAAAAAAAACAAAACGAAAAACAAACGCAGACACACATAATTATATTGGTCTAAAATTATTGATACAGTAAGAAATATTTTACGGTACACACATGTATGTGTACAAATGCATAAATGTAAACATAAATGTTTTCATGGTTGTAACTGATGATCAAAATAGGTGTAAATTGAAATGAACGGCAAAAGGATTTTACATGCTATCATTTAATACAAATCTGCTTAATCTTTGCTTTACATTTTTGGTACCTAAGAATAACAAATGCAAATTGTTTGGCACATAACTTATGCATTTTTTCAACGAAACTAAATCGAAAACAAAAACTATATCTCTTTCGTTACTGAAACAGAGAAGAATACGATATTTTTTAGTTATACATATGGAAATATTCTTTACACTTACATTTGATATCAAATTGAATAACGTAAAGATATTTGAGAATCATGAATATTCCCTCCAAATAATTTTTAAAATTATGTATTGCTAAAATGGTCAAAAATGTTCGACTATGGCTGCGTCTCTGATAATTATAATAGAATGAAAAGTTTTTAGCATATTTGAGCAATTGTCTTATAATGATGGCATATTGTATTTAGCATGATGTTACCAGTTGTATTGAACATTCAAATAATTATGATTATTATGATTATTGTGTATTGTATGTGTATGTGTAACGAATGTTGTACATGTAAACTCTTTAAAACAAAAAAAAAAAGCAAAAAAAAACAAACAAACAAAAACAAAGGTATGGCTCTTGCCATTAACTTGTAGTCAATTCTTCGAATGCATTAGGTTAAGTAAAAAACAAAAAAGAAAGATTACGAAAAATGTATGCATAGTTTGCAAACAAAGGTACAGTCTGGATGACGACCACGAATATGATGATATATGGACACTATTTTCTAAAAATATTACAACAATAATTTATTGATTTGTTGGCAATTTTATAAATACATACATACTTATGTATACACTTATACAGTTAATTTTGTTAGCTAGCAAAATGACAACGAGAACTTATGTAGCGCTGAGGTAGTTAAACTTTATGAATGTTGTACCCAAAGCCCAAGTCCGGTACACCCACTGGAGAAATCTGTACAGTCAGGAATCCTGCCTCAACGAAGAACGACTCACGATGTTGTTGTTAGCATTACCGTTACCTATCTAGTTAGCAATGTTCACTGTATCCTTAGAGAAACACACACATGTACACAAGCACACACCCACACCCACAGACACACACACAGACACACACACACACACACACACACATACACACACTCTCTCTCTCTCTCTTACACTTTGTTGGATTCGTTGTACTCTGCCATTTTTGGTGTGATATTCTATTGGTTGTGCGGCTGTTTAAAAGTCGTTATACACATTGTTGCATTTCTACAAAACAGAACTAAAATTAATGTTTGTAATGGGTTAAACTTCAATTTCCTGATGTTGTTTTAGTTTTATGTACTTATAAGTGCATATGTATATTAGGTATTTATTTGTATACGTTTTTCTGTAGAAACAAACTGTAACAAGTTGTTAACTATTTTAGTCCATATGTTACATACCTTTAGGTTTAAGCCGCGTATTTTAATCGAAAATCATTTGAGCAACCTTAATGGAAATGAATTAAACTTACAAAAACTCTAGTAAAAAAATTTTAAAATGAAAACACAAATAAACTGGTGGTCATAAAAAAACAACAATAGTTTTTATTATTAACAACAATTCAGCTTACGTTCTTTTAAGATAATTCCGATTCTTTGGTTTCGAAAAAAGCTAAGAAAGCTTATCTAAGACAATTACCAGCAATTTTTTAGCTTTTGCTATATCTACCGTGTTCTGTTGGCCTTTCCTTTCCTTTCCCTCTCTCTCTCTCTCTCTCTCTCGCTCTCTCTGTCTGCCTTGGTCACTTCATTTCGCGCTCTCCCTTACTCAGTTAGCTTTGTCGTTGTCCTTTGCTTTCGCTTTCGCACTCGTTTATTGAGTTCAGTGTGTTCAGTTGCGTTCTGGCATCGTGTCCTGTCGTTGTCGCAGTCGCTGTTATCCTTTGCTGCTGCGTGCCGCGCTTACCTCAGCTGCCGGAGTTCGACTTGAGTGCATTAAGGGTCGCCTGCAGTCAGATAAAACAAATCGAACAACACCAAATTACATTGGCAAACGCATATTCGTAATTGCAATAGCTGCTTGGATAATACAATTATTGTGTCGGTGGTGGCTAGGTTGAAGTTTGACCGCCTAACGTAGCTCACGTCTAGTTTTTGCTGCACCCCACCCCCGTCCGGTCCGCAAATTAAAGTTTTCACTGTGCGTTCGGCTTAAACGGCTTCAAAATTAACTACTCAAAGTATCATCACAACGCTATGTCCCTCTCGGCCATAGCAAAGGTAAGTCCCGCGTGAATGGCGCTAAAATTATGTGCCTCCTTGGGCAAAAAATCCTTGCTGAAAACTCACTCATACTACGGTGCCAGCGGCCGACGCTGGTTTGAGTTAAACTCATACTGCCAGCATGCGTTTTTCGCACATGCGCAGAACTGAAAGCTTTTTTCGCTAGCGTACACACTGAGAAATGGCGCGTACAGAGTTGCTAGGCTGTGGTAAGGCCTACGACAAAGGGAGCACGGATTAGTGAATAGATGGACTCGACAACCCTGCGGGTTGCGTTCAACTCAAACTACAGTGTGGCGTGCACTCAGAAGCAACCCCTATAAAAGCACCCCAGCGAAACTTGTGAGCCATTTTGTGCTGCGCTCGCGATAGCTCTTGAGCGCAGCGCCATGGACGTCTGCGAATGTCCTTGGCGCATCATACGGGCCTGTTCTTGCTTAATAGCAACCAGGACAACGTCGTATTGGTTAAGGTTAATGCCCCTAGTCGACCTTGATGTACGACACATATCGGAGCTCGGTGCTGACTCGGCCTACTCTCGGCTCCATGTCTGTCTCTGGATACTACCGACTTTACTTTCACATGGGTTCAACGAACTTTTAGGCAACTTATTACGCTCTCATATAGACACACTTACATACGGACCTTTTATTGTTGGCCTATGTGGGCCGTCATTTGTTCCCGGAATCGCTGCTTTTTGGCGAACGGGATAGGGTCCTTTTGCAAATGTACACACACAAACATACGTACATATGTATGTATGTTATTTTGGCACTGTGCGGAGCCATTGGCTTTTATTACTGTTGCTCTACACATTTCGGTTTTTGGTACAGGCGGTCAGTGTGTATACAACTTTCATATCGTTTGCAGCATTGTCAATTAACGCACGGCCCCTATATGAATCATGTGGGTATACCAAAGAGAGAGCAATATGAATTAATCAAATTGTGCTTAAAACTCTAAAATAAATCCGGTTTCATTAAATTTGCATGACTTTATGATAGAACTGTTCAGCTGAACAAATGTTCATCTTTTATTAGATAATGATGTGTAAATTCCTAACAGATATTAAATACAATTTATATTTATATTATTCCTCAAAAATGTGATGCTGGACATATACATCACACAGTAAAATCAAAGTTGTCTTAAAACAGTATTTATATCGCCTTTCGCAATACACTTTTCTCTTGTTGATATTAACACTTTTTAATTTCGAAAATTCACTCCTCTCTTAGGAAAATTAAAGCAAAAAGATACAAATTTGGAACTGTAGACTGCACTTAAATTAAAAAAAATGCATTCCACACAGAGAGAAACGAAATTTTGTATGTACATTAACATATTTGGATATCAATCTAATCCATCAATAGTGTAACCATCTTCTTTAAAAACTAGTCAAAGGAAATAATTCCTTTTCCATATTTAAAATTAAATTCGAATATAGCTTTGAAGATAATTTATTATATACGAAAACAGATAAAGGCGTATCTCAGATTTTTCTATTAGTATTTGAAAAGAATGCCTCGTGCTAAATAAACAAAGTAAACATGTCCCTGTCGGGAGTGCTCGACTAGGATATAACCCATCAGCCGGATGAACCGAACTAAAATAGCAACAACTGCAGTTCTATTATAAGGACTCAAATAATATCACATAAATATTGGCCACGGTTTCTTAAACAACTTTTGTGCTTTCAACTGCTAGAACATAGAATAATCGAATATATATTCGAAAGCGAAAATATTCGAATTCTAATGTTTTGTTCTCTGCTGAGACATTTAATCAATGTTAATGAAAGTTGTTAGATTTATGTATTTATCATTACCAGAAGGGGCTCAATTTAGAACACGTTATGCCAGATCTGTTACCGCTTATGTCGCACCTCAAATCCTCAATTCATTTGAATGTATATTTTTTATCACCACGTAGTTCTACTTAGTAATAAAAACTATAGCGTAATTTTAGCAGCGGCAAGAGAAACAACAAGCAAATTAACAAACTCGCTGCTGAGCAACTGGTTTGACCAGATCACCTCTGAAAATATGTGATGAGTCTGTGCTCTCGTTATCAGTGTCAACCTGTTCTGTTCTATGTCGACTTACATTATTTATTCAAATGAACAGATATCACAAGAAATGGGTCTGATATGACAGTTGGCTGACTGAGGGTTTCATTTTGTTGTCAGCATCCCACGAGCTGGCAGCATAGCAATAAGCAATTCTATTAAAATGTCAACTAACTCTGCTTCTATCGATACACAGCCAATACTCTACTCGTATTGGCGTAGCTCGTGCTCCTGGCGTGTTCGGATTGCGATGAATCTTAAAGAAATACCCTATGACATCAAGCCTATTAGTCTCATCAAGTCTGGCGGCGAGCAACACTGCAATGAGTACCGCGAGGTAAATCCTATGGAGCAGGTGCCGGCGCTGCAAATTGGTGAGCACAGCATATGCCATAATTTGTGTCAAAAATATCTCCAAATTTGTTTAACTGTTAACTTTTGTAGATGGACATACACTGATCGAGTCGGTGGCTATTATGCACTACCTGGAGGAGACACGACCCCAGCGCCCGCTATTGCCGCAAGATGTACACAAACGAGCTAAAGTTCGCGAAATAATTGAGATCATATGCTCTGGTATTCAGCCACTTCAAAACCTGATCGTTCTAATCCACGTGGGGGAGGAAAAGAAGAAGGAATGGGCACAGCATTGGATAACACGTGGCTTCCGTGCCGTGGAAAAGGCACTGTCCACCTCGGCAGGCAAATATTGTGTGGGTGATGAAATCTCAATGGCTGATTGCTGCCTTGTACCGCAGGTGTTTAATGCCAGAAGGTAAGTCCCATATAATTAGAAACGAGATAAAATGAGGCTTAAGACAATATTCCTCAGATTCCACGTAGACTTGCGCCCATATCCGATTATATTGCGCATTGATCGTGAGCTGGAGAGCAACCCAGCATTCCGAGCTGCCCATCCTTCCAATCAACCGGACTGTCCGCCGGAGCTGCCAAACAAATAGAATTTTCCGACGACAACTGCAAAACGCCGTAAAACGAAGAAGTGAATTGCAGTTCGTACAACAAGCAAATATATGTATAACTCGACAGTAAGAAATAACAATTTTTGGAGCTAGAGTCAGATAGAGAAGAGGCGAGATTTGATTGAGAGAAACAGTCGGATGTGATTTAAAAATTGCTAACAGCATTTAACTATGCATAAATGCATAAAAATACTATCGATAAAAATAAAATTTTAAATGGCATGCTAACAAATCAATATTGATAATTCTCAAAACAAAAAAAAAACAAAAAAAACAAAAAAAACAAATAACAAATGTATTTTCTTTAGTTTTCAATATGAAAAAATGGTCTAAAAGATAAACTCATATATAAACGTATTTTTATGAATTTTATTTAGGCTAACAGGAAAAAAATTCAAGAACACATAATGAAAAGCAAAATTTAATTCAGGGATTTAAAAATGCAAAAATAGTTTAAGTGCAAATTTACATTACCATTATAAACCAAAATGCGCAACTATATAGAAGTATACATACATATGTAAGTTAAAAAAAAATGGGCGCTTTACATGGAACTTTTTGAAAAGTACAAAGCTTCAGTCAACTTTATTAGCAGGCATTCTGATTACGAAGTAAAGAACAAGTGAAAAATACAGAAAACGTTTAAATTAAGGATACTTAAATACCATAACTTAGACATCAGATCAGGTGGCAAAATATAACAATGAACAATTAATGTCTCTTTGCTACCAAAATTGTATAAACAAGCTAAAAGTTAAAACTGTATTTCCTAAAATTAAAAGCACGACACAAACTATAACCCAATGAAATAAATGCACAAAATTATATGTATGTAAATTACTCGTTTCCCGTTTAAAACACACATTAATCGATCCTCACATCGAATTGAGAATCTATCCTATAGAATTAAACGAACTGCCTGATTTCGCATACAATTCTACTATGTTAATATCCATAATATTGTAACAGTTCCAAATATTAACTACATATGTATTTAACAAATAAACTTCTTACTAAACTTTATACAGTCGATCGTTTGTATTTCATAAGAATCGATTTTGGTTTAATTCTTAAATGAATGCACTATCGGATGAATGTATGTGTTTTGTATCGATAGTTTAATCGGTAGTCGGTTAACAAAGTGTTTAGTTGTTATTATATGACTGTATATAGCCATACACGGTATACAGGTTGTATATTCCATCTTGATAGTCGGATAAAGATATCAAAGACGAAAGGTTTGCTGATTTTCTTATAGTTGAAAACCAGTACAAACTACCTTAACAAATTAATTCGTGACTTTCGAGTATTTGCCCTCACACAATGAGTGCACTCAGAAAATCGGCAGCAAAGTATATGTATTTGGCTGAGAGTGGAATGCGCAGGTCCAGCTCTAGAGTTTCCCCCGATACGAAGCCGGTGCTTTACTCGTATTTCTACAGTTCTTGTTCCTGGCGAGTACGAATTGCATTGGGATTGAAAAAGATACCATATGAAATTAGGCCGACAAGTCTGGTTACGACTGAGGCTAATAACTCCACAAACTGCTATACGAATGAGTATCGAGAACTCAATCCTATGCAACAGGTACCAGCTTTACGAATTGGTAAGTATCCTATGTGCCTTATGATCGCATAATTTTGGGTAGTTTCAATATATCCTGTACTTGTTCTGTGCTTAGACGGACAGACACTATGCGATTCCGTGGCGATTATGCACTACCTGGATGAAACACGGCCGCTGCATCCGTTGTTGCCACAGGATCCTCACAAGCGAGCCAAAGTGCGCGAGATTGTTGAGATCATATGCTCTGGTATTCAGCCGCTGCAAAACAGACTAGTATTATCACACCTGGGCAAAGAAAAGAGCGGGGAGTGGGCGCAACATTGGATATCACGTGGCTTTCGTGGTCTGGAGCAGGTGCTTTCGCTCTCGTCTGGGAAATACTGTGTGGGCGATGAAATATCCATGGCTGATTGCTGCCTTGTTCCACAAGTTTTTAACGCCAGAAGGTGAGTTTGAGCATCATAAAGACGCAATATTTCTTATATTTCAAACCTCTTTCAGGTACAAAGTCACCTTGGATCCTTATCCCACAATCTTGCAGCTCGATCAAAATTTGGCGACTAATGAAACTATTCGCGAAAGCCATCCACACAATCAACCAGACTGTCCGCCGAAGTTGGCAAATAAATAATTTACTATTTTAATCAACTCTTGGTCCAAAAACTTCTCTGAATCGCACACGCACCTATAGTTCTCTTAGCTATGTAAATTATACCTGCATTTAAACGAAGCGATTCAACAAAACAAAAATGTTTTTAATATTGTTTTCAATTTTTTTATCTTTTATTGTTGTAAACTATGAAATCGACTTTCTGCTTGAAAGTAAACTAAAATAACAAACTGATTGACTAAATGAAACTAAAATTCCAGGACTACCAGGCTAAATGGCTACAGGCCGGAGGTTGTGCTTAATAGCCGACTTTCCCTTTAGAATACTAATAATTCAGCTAAGCGATTTTATGATCCTTAGGATGTCCACAACCTTTTGTCTGCTACGGTTTTTGAGTTTGCAAATGTCCTGGTTATTGGCTGCATTCTTTTTTTTTTAAAGCCATCTGTAAAATGTGAATAAATATTAAAAGAAAAACTACAATTTTTTTTAATATATTCTTTATTAGTTTTGTCTGGTTTTTATTTTTATATAATCTTTCTTAAATGAGTAATTCATGTTATTTGTATGTGTATTTTATAACTCTTTATGTACCTTGACTTGGATTTTTACTTTACAATTACTTCTGTTTATTTAGTACGGATCTTTTAGCGCCTCATACTAATATGTGACATTACGTGTATGTATTTTGTTGGTGTTCCGTTTTTTATGCGTGTATATATATGTACTCAACAAATTTGACTATAACTACGATTCCATACGTATGCGCCAGACGCACGTCATAACATTACCATTAGCATTGTATTCAGTAGAATGTCATATCGACACGTCGGACCTACATAGCTTTATATTGGCTTTCTATTTATTGTATCCAGCCTGCCGCTGTTTATTCTTTATCTTTGTCGCGCTGATCTTGAAGAGTTTGTTGCATATTCAATTCGAGTATGAATTTCTTAGGTTATATGTACTATGCATTTGTATATAATTATATGTAGATTACTATTTGTTGTATACTCTTGGATTTGGGCGGTCCCGCTAGCGCCACTTGCCAAATTGTACAAGATCTGATTTATTATACGAGTAGGTTCAAAATTACGTGTTTTTTTTTTTTTTTTTTTAATTTGAATGAGCTACGTTACCTTTTGATTTTTCTTTATTAACACTTTCTAGACTATTTTTAGTTATCATTTTTTGCATTTTTCATAAACAAATTCAAGAAATGAATTTCTGGCTTACTTGTATGAAGATTGTGTGTGAGATATAATATATAGTTTTTAAATTCAAGTAAAATAATAGATAAATATATTTATAAAACCTTCTGCTTCGCTAGCTGAACCTCATCTTTAGAAAACTTCAATCGATTATAAATTTTAATAGAGCATAACTAAATATCATCTATTTTTTGTTTTAAATTTTTTATTTATTTTTTTTTTGTTTGTTTATATAATTATTGCATGTTGTTAATAATTAAGTTTTTCTGTTTGTTATTTTTTTCTCGATACCTTGCTCGATATTTTGTTGCTAAAATTTTTTTTAAATATTTTGCTAATATATATAAGTAAAACTTTTATATTTATTTGTTTCGTTTAGTTTTATTTGTTTTTTTGTTGCTTTTTGTTTTGCAGTAATTAAATACATACTTATTATCGCTATTTAAACAACATATCCTAGGCCGCACATGGTGTTGCACTATGAGCACGTACCAAACAATTTTCAATCTACTTATTGGGTTTGTTAAAGAGCCGCAGTATTGCACCTGCTGCAAGGTTACTTTCATGTGTATACATACATTCAATTTATACATACTCTATTATACAATTCATTTGGTAATTCATTCACTTCATCTCCTTTTTGTCATTATTTTTATCACAGTCAAATCATAAAAGATTTAGTACTTTTACTTTTGAATGAGTTTCCATGATGTTTTGCTTGCTTGAATGTTCTGCGATTACGAGCATTTCAAATGACCACCGTTCAATTGAGGTTTTTGCTTCAAATTTTAAAATTGCATTAAGAGTTCGTTTCTTTGTATTCGTAAAGTGCAACTGAGTTTCGACAATTTTGTGTGAAAAGTGCTATTCCTTTGTTTTTCTTCATCATAATTTGAATATTCATGTTAGTAAGTAGTTGACTTTGTCTAAGAAATGTTGAGAAAATGGTAAGTTTCTATATTGTTTATATTTGGTGTTGCTGATTTAATTGTAAAATCTAGTGGCTTGTATAACAGCTTCAAATGAAATCCCACACGTTGTTTTGTAAGTATACAACGTGAAGGTAACGTTTAAACTTTGTCTATTATTAGTTATGTTTTTCATCCTAAGGTACTCACGTATGCTCCTACTATCTTAGGTTTCCATTTGTTGAAATCTACGATATTTAAAAAGAAGACTAAACAAAACATTGAATTTCCACAAACGTTTACTTTGGCCTTACTACTGACTGACTTTATTATGCAATTAAAATTATTGTAACTATGTTGGACATTTGGTAAATTGATATATCAAATATAAGAAGGTCTCGTCTGACTGTGACACTGTTAAATGAATTATTACCTATGATGTAACAATATCATGCATACATCATTTTTGTTTCGCGAACGGATATATGCAAACATACATTTGTATATATATGTTGACTTCGCAAATCTGATCGAAGCTTTAGATTGCTTCAATGCTTGTATAAAACCAATGAGCGCAAGTCTGCTTTGCTTAAATGAATGGATGACAAACATCGCCTGATGACAAATAAATGTTGCAAGTTTTTGAGCTGAGTTGCACATTTCCCCGGGAGGGTGCTCAGTAGAAAGTACAAGTCCGCGCAGCAGCCTTGGATGTTTGTTTTGTATCATCTTCAAACCTTTTACTTGTACGAATTAAATAATAATAATGTTATGTATCACGCTAACAGCTATTTTTGTATATATTGTATATTATACATATACATGTAAATATATATAATATACATATTGTTTAATATTTGAATAGGTTGTGTTTGTTGCCGAACTTTCAGAGGGTTTCTTGTTATTATTGTTGCCAATTAGCGCCTATTTTCACACAATGGCAAATGGAGGAGGCATGTACATATGAATGTCTGAATATGTATGTATGTAGCCATATATCCCACATACCTTTCGGCTTCTAGAATGGCATCATCAAACCTGACATTTATCGCATTATGTCATAATATCGCATATATTATAAATCTGTAACGTTTCGTCTTTCCAAAAGATTTATATTATTTCCATTTGCACTTGTTATCGGTATATGTATATATAAGTTTATTAATGTGTGTGCATATATTTATATATATTATCTGTATATAAATATATGTGTTATTATGCATATAATTGTTAAATTGTCCTAATAACAGTGTGGAGGCAAAGCATAACAAATTATAAATAACAACTTTATGTAGAATTAACATACTACTACATACGTATATATGTATTTTATGTTTTCTTTACCATACAAGCAAAACAAAACTGATTTGATTGTTAAATGTAACATCCTTTTTTTGCACTTATTATATAATTTTATTTTATAATTTGCTTTATATGTTATTTTACAGAGCAAAAACTGCGGTTCAATTATATTATATATCATATTTTTCGATTTCTTGCGCTCTTCCGTTTCTTAGTTATATGTTTTTATTTTTTAACCATTAAAGTCAAGTTTGAAATATTTGAAATACGTAAATATATAGTTAATAAAAGTTTTTTCTTTTTATTTTCACTAGTTAAACTCTAATAGACTCCGTCGCTGAAATAACAGCACTATTTTTTACCATTAAATAACTTTTATAAAACTTGCGAAATAAAATATGCGTACGCCGCTCCGAAGGATTTATAAATGAGTTTATAGCTAGTATAGGGGTACCGAGGAGGTTGACGAGTGGTGACTGTTGTTATGAGAAATATGACTGATTAATATGTAGACCGTTCGATTTGGTGTTAACTATCTGATACTCGTTGAAGCAATCAGAATGAATTCAATATGATTTCTGGATAATTAAAGCTGACCTTATTATACAGCAAAAACACAAACGCATTTAAAAAACAATCAATATAATCTTAACAAGCATAATCACGTGGACTGTCCGGCAGGATAGGACCCAGAGCGCAGCATTTTGTCTTCTCTTTCATCACACACAGTCGATCTTGCATCGGTCGGCATGAAGGCGTGGCATATTTAGACATGGGCTTTATTAACACTGAATCGGGAATTTGATTTGGCTTCGATTTGGGGAAAAGAACATATATTCGGACATTCGGAACGAACAGTGGCAAGGATTTGCTTAGAAAATGACAAACGCCACGCTGCTTTAGTTGATTTTTTTGTTTTGCTTCTGAAGTAAAGCTTTTCGTCCTTTCAGAATAAATTAATTATTTCATAATTAATTTCATGTTTCGTTTTAATCGATATATATGTATATATATATATATATATATATTTATTTATGTATATATATATATATGTACATATATATATATATAGAGTTTTTCATATTTTTGCTTGTGTTTTCTCTTTTTTAAATACATATCACAGATCCAGTACAAATATACATAAATATATATATTTGTTTTATTTTTTGTTTTCTCTACATTAACTTTAGATACCGTATAAAACTCATACATTAAACATAACTCTGTGAGCAGGCGCATATGATCCTATTTAGTACGACCAATGTGTATGCAACGTGTATCTATGCATGCATGTGTGTGTATGTATTTAGGTGTGGGCATATGTGTGCGTGTGCGGATGTGTGTGAGGTAACTGTGAATATGCCATGTGCCTATGCATGCTGCATGTACATATGAACTGTTGTATGCATGGCGCCTTTGCTTGTCTCTGGTTTGCCATGACAAAAAAGACGATAAAATGTACGAATTTTCTTGTTGTTTTTTTTTGTATTTGTTGTTGTTAGGGGTCAGAAGTTGGTTTAGTGTCTTATGCTTGTTCTGATTTTGTTGCATCGGGCACTTAAGTTTGTGGTATGCGATATGGTGGCTGTAGAACTGAATGTTGTCGTTGTCCTTATTGTTTGCTCCTTCTTTTGTATCTTATAATTGTATTGACGGTCTATTTTTTTTTTTTAATTTAACTACTCTCTGTACGCCTTGTTTCTCTTAGTAACAATTAATAATTATGTAAAAAGGTAATTATTATTCATAAAATAGCGAACAGAAATCTTCATTTTTTTTTCTTTTTTTTTCTTGTCAAGGCACACTAGCATTTTCGACTGTACTTTCAATATTACTTTAAGTTTGGATTTGTTTGACTTAAGATTTTGTTTGTTAAACTTGTCACAATTTGGTTTTTACGAATATTGTAACTATTTAACTCTTTTGGCGCATATTTATTATTATTCTTATATTTATATAAATATTGCACAAATAAGAACAAATGAAGGTAAGCTTTAACAATAATAGCAAAAAAAAAAAAAATACAATAATAAAGTGAACAACTTTTCAACTTATTTTGATAAACTTAGCTTAGAATCGGGTTTCTTTTATTCTTGAGCGTTTTCAGTGATTGTATTGTTGTATTGAACTGAACTGAAGTTAAAACTTATAGAGCTGAGCTGAGAGATTGATTGATTGACTGACTGACTGACTGACTGACTGTTGATTTGACATGATAATGTTGCAGAATTGTTTAGAGTACGCTGTTAGTGGAGCTGTGGTTGTGAGAGGTGATTTATGCGCCATGTGCCGGGTGCTTTCAATTAAACACATTACAATGTTGGTTGATTTCGTTTTTGGCAATGTTTTATTTAAAATTTGTATATTTATATTTGTTTTATTAATAAAATTAAACTTTAGAGTAAATAATGGGGGGGCGAAAGTAAAACAATATTTTTCATTACAGGTAAATCATATATATCCATGCGTTTTTATGTGTATGGGGGCTTCCATAATAAAACAAATTCAAATGTGATGTTAAAATAACTTTTTGCTTTGCAATATTTGATTCGTTTGTGGATTCTTGTCTATATAATATGAATGTATATAAAGTACAGCGAGTTCAAATGTAACCAAAATAACGGGTAATAATTGCACAATACTTAAAATTTAATAGTGGTATCTTTTGGCCTATTAGGTGGCACGTTTTTGCGTGTGTGTGGATATGTTTATTTTACAGAGACATTGATTTATATTTTAAGATAAAGTTAATTGTGATGCATTAGGCGAAAAAGAGAATAGGTAATACTTAAGATTAAAATGTATGTATGAAAAAATAATGGTGGAAACCTTTCCAAAAACAGAATATATGTATGATGATTGTAACAAAATGCCAAACGGTTTCATTCTAGTGGGGCCGAAAGAAAAAAAATATATAGATATATATATACATATATATGTATATATATGTATAAACATATTTATATTTATTTGTTTATATATTATCTTTAAATATAGAAACAAGGGATCCGCCTCAAACTGGACTTAAAGTCGCAATTCGTTTCTTACGAAACAGACGTGTAAAATATATGAGGATTGACAAATTAGGAGCATAAAACCAATATCAAAAAGGAGACTCACGTGCGCGCTCAAAACATTAACACCACTTGTTTGGTATATTTTGTACCACTCTTTCGAAAATTAAACAACATTATCATGATCAACATTTTAACAATATCATAATAGAATATTAAGGGCTAAAAACGTAATATTTAAGAAACATGTGTGTGTGTATATATACAAATATATAAACATAGCAATAAGCACAAAAGGGCAACAACAGAAAACAGAAACAGAAACAGAAACAGAAAACAAGAAACGCAAAAGGTTTTGTCTTTGAGGTAAAAAGTGTTTCAAATAGTTATCACTAGCCTGTCAAGCGTTCATTTTTTGTTTGTTTTAGGTGTATTTGTTGTATATATTTTATAGCATATACATATGTACATATGCATGTGAATGTGTGTAGTAAAATATTTACCTTATTTGGACACCATTTTGGAAAATCACCTGAAGTTTTCACTGAAAACGCTCTCATTACACAAATATATCCATTTTAGTCTCAACATAATGCTAATTTACTCGTTTCAATTGTGTATGTGTGTATTGGTGTATTATGCATAAATGTGTGTGTGTGTGTGTATGTGTGTGTCGTGTCGTGTACTTTCTGTAATATGAACACGAGTCAACAATTAGTGTATAAAGTGCATATATGTACATATGTGCATACATATACATACATGCCTTTCTATATGTAAGCGCAGCAAACTTATGAATATATAAATATATATGTGAATATAACTCAATATATATTTATGTATACATCTGATGGGATTTAGCTTATCAGAGTGCCCAAAAGAGAGCACGCAACATATGACAACAACAAAAAAAAGGCAGGCGAAATATCAGCCCAGGTGTATCTCGCAATACCTTGGTCAAATTTAAATATATATTTAACTTTAAATATATATATATATGTGTATATATATATACTTATGTAGTGTGGCAAACAAATTCAGCATTATGATAAAAGGTAGTTGTTTTTTGTCAAATCAAATTTGCTAAGGGTTCGAATTCATTTCTCTGGGATTCTCTTACTAATCATTTTATCAATAGTTGAAACGCATTGCTAATGCCTTTTTTAATGTGTATGTGCTTGTGTGTGGATGTGTGTTGTTGTTTTTATGGCTACTGCTGTTGTTATTTGTTGTAAATTAGCTTCTTTTTTCCTTTTTTTATTTATTGTGTTTTAGGCTTACTCTTCCTTTAGTTTTCTTTGCATTTTGTTTGTTTTTGTTTGTTAGTTTTTTTTTCTTTTTATAAATGAACCGTTCTTTGAGGAAATGCGTTTTAATAGGGGATAGTTGTTTGTTGTTGTTTTTTGTTGTTGTGCTGCTTGCTTGATTGCTTGATTATTAATTCACAACAGTGGTTAATGGAATTTGACGCGCCCTCTTTGTCTCCTCCTCGTTGATTTTTTGTTCAATTAGATACTGCGCTTTGGCAATGGCACTCGGCTGACCAGTTATGGTTACAATGCGATTTCTAGTGCCAGGTGCGAATATGCCCTTTTTGGAAATTTGCACATTCGCGCCAGAGACATGTTGAATTTCAACTAAACTACGACCGTTCGGACCTGGAATATTTGCATCAGATTATGTTAAATATTATGGTATATAATTGTAAGTATGTATGTGTGTAGGTAATTTAAGGGATATGAAGTGTGTCTGTTGGAAAACACAATCTGGAAACATATTAAGAGCCAATATAATTAAGATAAACCAATACGAATATGTAACTTAACCTAAAGATCTAAACAAACCGACACTGACACTGAGGTAATTACTGAAAAAGTAAACAAGTAAACAAATAAAAATTAAACCCAATAATTGCACTATTCCAATGAATATAATATAATATTCTAGGTATTTACATATTCAATATTGACAAAAAATTCGTTGTGCCTTAAACGTTCTCATCGTATTGCCCACTCCTAATTAAAAATTAATTTATTAACTGGGTGAGCGAATTTTCAACTTTCAGCAGAAATGGCATGTGGCATCATATGGATCATGGCTTGTGCTATGTGTGAGGGGGCAAGAAGTTGACTAGAAATTTCGCTAAATATTTGTTTAATTGGGAATGCCTTAAGGAATGCTTATGCAAAACAGTCAAGCAACTGATCAACCGTCTTAATCGGTTGGAATGCCTGTCAAGGAATGTGTAATGGCTTGATTTTTTTTACGTCTATGTCTATAACTATAACTAAATCCTACCATTAAGTAATCGCAAGGTTAAACACAAAATATGCGAAGGGGCTTAGGCATGGGAATCGGGAATTGGGATCGGGGTGTGCTGAAAAACGGTTTGAAGTGTCTGCTTGTTGTTGTTGTTGTTGGTATTATTGTCGGTTTTAGTAGGAATAATAGAAAGGTTGCCCACCTAAAACAGCGCCAATAATCACTTCGGGCACCTCAACGTTCTTGGTATCCTTGGCACCCAAATCACCAGGAGTGGGGCTCTTGCTAAGACCGCCTATCGAGGCGGCAGCTCCCAGTTGCGCGCTGGTCACCGTACCGGTGGCAGCGGTCAGTCCAAAGCTGTTGTTGTTTAGCGAAACGGGCGTGGCCGCAGGCGCAGTGGCCGAGCCCATATGGCGGAATGAATCAAATTGCACCTCCAGCTGAGACTGCGTTGGCCGACTGGCCGCCGCAGCAGCGGCCGCCGCGGCGGCATACTCAAAGTTAACCTGACCGACAGCGCCAAAAACATTGCTCGCTGTGGCCGCCGTAGCCGCGGCCGCAGTTTGCTGATCTAGCGTCGTCACGCCCAGATAGTTGCCCAGTGTGGGATGCGCGCCATTGGCGTGTGGTACGCCCAGACCCATGCCCAGCACGCCGTACTTCGCTAGCACACCGAGGGCCGCGCAGACGTCAGTGGTGGCGGTCTCCGCGTAACCAGCACCTCGCATGGCAACCTGTATGCAAACAGATGAGTATCGCCCAAAATGTAGATTAATTATATCCAAAATGACGTACCTTAATGTGCTCAAGCAACTGTGTGGCAACTGCCAGATTGGGCGCTGGGTTGGGTGCGCCCAGGTTAAGGGATAAGTTAATGCCTGCGCCATTGACCAACAGACTGGTTGCAGTACCCGCACCGCCTATGGCCGTGCCTATCGTAGAATTCAGTGAGGCGGTGCTTGAGTTGATGGCATTCTGATTGGTGGCATAGGGCGAACCGGTTGGATTGAAGTTGGCAACGGGGCCGTTAACGTCGGCGTAGGACACGTTCAGACATGTGCCCGACTGCGGATCCTCCACTATTTTGGAGAGTATCATTTTGCAGGCATTCTTGTTATTTTCCTTGTCGCCGATAATGGTAATACAACGCTCCTGCAGTGATACATCCTTTGGCTTTTGCGAAATCTGGACATAGGAACCACTTTCCTCCTTTATCTGCTTGATGAAGGCGCCGCCCTTGCCAATGATCATGCCGGCGGTCGAATTGGGCACCAGTATTTTAACTTGCTTATCACGTTCCTGTGCCTGCTTAGACTCGGCATCAATGATTTTTGTAGTCAAGTCGGGCTTTTCCCTTATTTTGTCCATTATAAAGTCCACCACAGTCATGATACCTTCCACAGAGCCGGTGATTAGGCAGACGCGCTCAGTAGTACCTGCGGAATAAGGATGGGGACAGAGAAAAATCTTGAGTACCGCACTCAATTGAAATAGCATAAGCCACTCACCTGGATAAAAATCGTGAGACTTGGACATCTTGACTCTAGCACCCGTGTCCTTTTGCAGCGAGGCGATCGTCTCGCCCCCCTTGCCAATAATGGCCCCGGAGGCCACCGCAGGCACAAGTATCTTCATGTGAAATGTGGTATCGCCTGCAAGTCAAAAAATAGTTCACAGTGCAACCATTGATTAGTGTTCACATTTTTAAAGGGATTCGGCACATTGCAGCTCTTTGTAACTTTAACTGGAGTGGGTTTAACTCCATTTGGTATAGCACATTTCTGGTAGCTGCTCAGCAGGTTATAAATTAAAAATAATAACAGCATTTGGTATTCGACCGTTCGGCAGGACGCGCGTAACGAGACAATTTTTTTGAATCGAATTAGTTGAAGTTGAAGTTTATGTTTGAATTTCCGTTTGGTTTAGTTTAGTTTTTTTTTATGATGGGGCGTTTATGGTTTTGGAGTGGCGGGTGGTGGGTGTCGGTTAAGGGTGTCGGGCGGATCGTAGTGGAGACATGCATATTGATAACTGTTCGTGTTGCAGCTGTTTTCTACTGTGAAAGTTCATGTTGTCATGTAAATGCTTTAGTGGTTTTCGCTGGCAAGCCATGAGAGTGGAATACGCTTAATGAGGATGCAACACACGAAAATGCTGGCGAGGCGAGACACATGAAAAGCCCAAACCAAAAAAACTGCCCCACAAGCAATAGCCCAAAGCTCAAATGTTAGTCAACCGGTCGTACAGTCAGACAGTCTATATTCGTCAGCTGGTCAGGGGTTAATGGGCTGCCCGTTTGCCAGATTCGTTGGGCCAGACCGACGAATTGATATCAGCTTTCGTTAGACAGTTGACAAGAGGTTCAGCTTAACAGCGACTCAGGTTCGACAAAAGCAGTAAGTAGGAATAATAGAGACAGAGACAGAGAGAGAGAGAGAGAGAGAGAGAGAGAGAGAGACAGACAGAGAGATTAAAGATACGCACAAAACGAAACAGTTTGGAAATTAACACATTTTTCGCTGCTTTTTGCATTACATAGATGAATTTTAATGGTATTTAATGAAAGTATGACAAAGCTTACCATGATGATTATGATTATTGTTATTATTTTCAATTTCAACCTCAATTCCAGAACAAACTGACTCACCTAAAACGATATAGAGATAAAAAATATTACATTAGATAAATGATACAAATGAAAATTACACTAATTACATTTATTAGACAAAGGCAGAGATATGCAATTAAGTGACGTCTCTCTCTGTGTCTGTTATGTGTGTGGGTGTGTAGGTGTGTGTTTGTGTGTGTCACGTGTTTAATGAAAGCATAGGACTGTCAATACATGACCGAAGCCACATCCTAAGCAAGATGAAATCATTTTCAAAACCCAAAGAATTATACAAAACAGAAATTAATTGTGTTATTGTGAATATGATAGATCGATAGATAGCCAAGCATGTGATAGCACGAGCATGCAGTCCGATTTGCTTTGCTTTATATTCATTATAGTCAAAGCAGTCTGTACCTCAGATTGCAACAACAAGCAAGTCAACAAACAAATTTCAATTAATAAAATGTGTCAAGCGGAGATGCTCTATTACCCAAAACAATCGGTCAAAGCAAAACAATAAAAAAACAAACAGCACACTCGGTGCACCTGACTGACTGCTCGCCTACCCAGCCAACAAACCCGTCTGACACTCTGAGATGAGCGACTCGACGTCTGCTTGTCTCGCTAGGTTTAATTTTAGGCGATCCGCTTGATTATATCCCCACGTTCCATCGCACAGTAGAATTGAAATCTGTGTCGTCCACTTAAAACAAAGTGTCCTTCAAAAACTATTTCTCTAATTAGATACAAGCGGTGAAATGAGGCGCACATCTGTCACCAAGCCAGAAAGTAGAACTAGTGCCACTCGTAGCTCTTGGCTCGGCATGTCACGCCACAAATATGCACGACTAAGGAAATGTGGCAGCCCTGCCAAGAATTGAGCCACTGCGGCATGTGTTCAACCCACCTAGAACGCCTGACCCAAGCAGGTTGCCCGATGCCTATCGGCGGACTGTGGCATTCTCATCTGCGAGTCTAAAAAAACTGAGAGACAGCGAAAAAAAAAAGAATAAGGAAAACAACTAGCGCTGTGCGCCAAGCCGAACAACAGCTTAAAGTGATGACCAAAAAGTGAGATATGGCCCAAAAGTGCAGTCAAACAAAAGTGAAGTCTGTTGCCACATTGTTTTTCTGAGCCAAAAAGAGGACCGGAACGTAACGAGCAGCTTGCAATGCTTTTGTTTTTATGCCTGTTAGTGTTGAGCAGCAGTTTAAATTATGTCTTTGTTATAAATAACTCTGGCAACATACACAATTGGGCAGTACTGCGAAAAGGGGCGTGGCACCGCACGCTAATTTGCTATGCATAGTGCTGAGTCGCAACAGCAACTAGGCTAACGACAACAACCCTCGCCAACAGCCAATCTGTTGCACGCAAATTGTTGAAGCAATGCCGCAGCAAGTGGCTGTCGCGTACCACGCAACGTATACTTAATGTGAAATGGACTAAAATCGATACCCAAAACTATGTTAATACTACTATTCGAAATAAATGAGCGCACAAATAACTGATGAAATCGGGGTGTGTGAGTATATGTGTGTTGCCGTTATGTTTATTGTATGCTGGATAATGTGTGAATATTATTTCATTATTTATCTTATGTTAAATA
Organism: Drosophila novamexicana; assembly: GCF_003285875.2. Classification (NCBI taxonomy): domain Eukaryota; kingdom Metazoa; phylum Arthropoda; class Insecta; order Diptera; family Drosophilidae; genus Drosophila; species Drosophila novamexicana. Next base: position 407,197 of record NW_020824809.1, on the reverse strand, counting down.
AACTCTTTTTACTTTTTCTTTAGCTTTTTTTGTGTTTTATGCATTTTGCTGTAATTTTTCTGTTGGTGGCAGCATTTAATTGGCATTTTTTATGACTCGACGGCAGCTACAGATGTTCAGATGTTGAGATGGTGACATGGTGATTGATTGATTGATAATTGTAGTTGTTGTTCTTGTTCTTATTCTCACTGTTGGTAACGAACGCAGAGATAGAGAGATATATAGAGATACAGAGCGAAAGAAGGCGAGGGCGAGGGCGAAGGCGAGAGCAAGTGTTTCTTTGTGAAATTGTAGATGGTTTGTGTAATACTTAGAAGAAGTTGTGCGCATCTTTTTTTGTAGTTTCTGAATTTGATTGCGTGTTTTGATCAAACTCACCGTAGCACCAACAGGAGGCAGTCTTATAGCTGGGTGATGCTGCTGCCGTTGCAGTTGCACTAGTCGTTGCAATTGCTGTTGCTGCTGCTGCCGTATTTCCCGTTGTCTCATGGCTACTTATCTGCTGTAGATGTATATGCTGCTGTTGTACTGCGCTTCCCGTCGAAATTGGTGACGTGCTCAGATCTGGCGTTACATTGGACGAGCCATTGTGATTGTGGGGCTGCTGCTGCTGCTGCGGTTCCATCTGATTATAATGATGTTGAGTATTGCTTAGATTAGGGTAGTTTTGTGCCGATTTCTGTTGCAGCTGCTGAAGCTGCTGCTGCTGTTGCTTATAGCTAAGAACGGCTAATGAGTATGCAGCATTGTGATTGATACTGCTTGCGCTGCCGTTGCTGTAGCTGCTGCTGCTGCTGCTGCTGCCGCTGGTCAACGAACGTAAAGATGAGGGCGATGTAGCTGCTTTTATTGTCTTGGAATGTCGTGGCTGATGCTGATTGTTATAATTAAATTGCGTCATGTGTGTGGGCGTTGAATGCTGATATTGGTATGCATAGTGTTGCAGTTGTTGATGTAACTGTTGCTCTTGCTGCTGCTGCTGCTGTTGCTGCTGCTGCTGATGCTCCTGGTGTTGTGGTGTTGCATATAAATCTGTGTCCATCTGCTGGGCTGCCGATTCCATGAACACTTTCATAATACTTTCCATAGCGTGCAAACGTTAATAACTATTGCTGCTGTTTTTATACTGTTGAAATGTTATTCAGTCTTATATTTGTTTGTATGCGACGGAAATAATTTACTTATTATATCTTTTTAGTTTTTCAATAATATTTCTATTTTATTGCTGTTAATTTTAAAGTGTTTTTTATTTTGATAAGTTTAACTACTGCTGCACAGCTTTGCTCTATTCTACGCGTTTCCAATTCAAGAACTTGCACAATAAACGAAAAGAAAAAGAAATAGAAATTGTTTTCAATTAAGCTCAGTTTTTCAAGGTTTGCAATTTCGCTTACAATTTCGTTACATGTAACACACAAAAACATTTTGAATTAAGCAGCTTTTACACGAGTCGAGGAGTGAGAGAGAGAGTGAGATTGAGATTGAGTGAACCAAGTAAGCAACACAAACTGCGGGATGGTCAGCTAAACGTCAGTTATTCAACAATTTAATTTCTGTTAATTAAAAAACTGATTAAAATTTGTTTCAATTCATTTTGAATTTGGCTTAATCCTTCTCTCGGTTTGCGGTCGTGTAAATGCAGCTTTGAATACTTGTTTTTATTATGAATTGCTCTTTAAACTAGGCCTTGTGCTGTTGCTCTGCCTTTATTAGGAGACTTCACTATAAAATGATGAGGGTGGCGGTGTGTGGTAGTTATAAGTATAGATCATAGATAGGCTTATAGAGTGGTAGCGCCATTTGGTTTAGTACAAGTTGCAGTGTTTGAGTTGAGCTGATTCGATTTGAGTTGATTTGATTTGATTTAAATTGGTTTGGCTTGGTTTGCATTTATTGGATTCGAAAGAAGCGCGCTTGATGAACATTGTAGAAGTAGTAGACGATTAGTTATTTCAATGACGTTGTTGACATGTGGTGTTCTTGGATGGCAATCAGGATGTTCATTGTAATGTTGGTGGTGCTTGGCGGTATATGGCGTTCGACAGTGGGCTTGGAACTTATTAAGTTATAGTGTTCTTATCAATATCTGCGCGTTGGTTAATAATCAATCCAGTAGACAACGCCCACATCAACAAAAACGACAACATCAAAAACATCAACAACAACAACACAAGGGAAATTTATATATACATATTTAGAGAGAGAGAGAGAGAGAGAGAAAGCGAGAGAGAGAAAGGGAAAGATCTAACTATATGTATGCATATGTTTCTATGCACCTAAAAACACACACACACACATATTGACAGTTACATAAAGTGATTGACATATATGCAGACTTATTGATTGATTGATTGACGCCTGAAGTTGCATATCAAGTTATGAAGCGGCGGCAACAGCAGCAGATGCAGCAGCAATTGTTGTTGAGTCAAGTGCATTGTTAAGAGATTGATAAATTGATTGATTGATAGACTGAAATTTTTTGCACGATTGATTGCCGTCAAGCAAATTAACGAATAATGACTGATTCGTTACTGCATTATGTACATATGTACTTATGTTATTGTAAATACCGATGGCAACGGTTGCTTGATGAAATGTTATCAACTACATTTTTTGGTAATTTTCTTCACTTGATGCTTATGATTATAATAATAGTAGGTTGTAATAAAAATACGGTAGTAGTATGTGGCATGTTTTTGCAGTTACGAGTTTTCAGTCTGTGCTATAGATAGTATGTCCATGGATATATAGAGAACACGATAGTAGTAGTTAATGACGAGAGTTACACAACATCCAATAATGGTATGGAAGGTGATGGTTTTATACATTTAGAATACCATTACTATGGCAAAAGTTTACCATTCAGCAGTTGAGATTGGTGGACGGTGGATTCACTTCAGTTTAGTTTCCTTCCGTGCAGTTCAGTTCAGATTAGTTCAATTCAGTTCAGCTGCGACTTGTGAGCTCTCTAGTAGTTTCGGTTGCTGGTTTAAATTCTGCGATGGTATGATGGATCATTTGTAGATCCGCTTTGTAATTGGCTAACCTGATGGCTCCGATTTTTCAATTACTTTTGCGCTTTATATTATAATTTTTTTACATTTTTTAATCACAACTTGGCTTCAAGTTTTTTTCTTGTTGTTTTCCATTTTTTTTATATATCACACTTGAGTTGAGTTTTTATTGATTTTGCGGAAATGCTGCTGTGCGTTGAAGATAGTTTATTATAAGAAACAAATCGTAGTGTTGTCGCGATAACAGAAACATCGACGTGTGTGTCGACGATGAATCTTTTCAAAATGTATATATAGATTTTATTTAAATAAAAGTTCATTTAAGGAAATGCATACGTTTTATTTAATTTCGTGTTTTTTTGTAGTTTTGTGTATAAACTCAAAAGATATAATAACGCTGCTTTTGTGTTTATCTTTTTTTTAAATACAAGCACATTTGTATGAATATTAATTATTAAAAACTTTAAAACAGGAAAGATGTAAAAAAAATGTAGATATATTTATGTATTATGTTAAGGTGTAAATATTTCCTGAGAAATGTATATATATGTTATATTCACAGTTACTTAGACAAAAAAAAAGTTATTGCAATGACTGGATTGAATGAAAGATACAGTCAGAATTGAACCAAGGTTAGTCGACATCAAATGATCCAAATCGTAGGCATAGCTTATATATATACTCTCTGTTCACATTTGCATATAGAACTATAAGCCAGTTAACCACCATATAATTACGACGATCAAATCGATGCTAGTCAAATGAACTCAGCTGTAAACAGCGACTGTTTACAAAATCTAAGCAACAACCTTGACATATTTGAAGTTTGGTCAATTACAAACTCCAGTTTGTGTGACCAGGAAACGATGTTTTGCTTGGCCAATTGCAATTACGTATACAGAGTAAAAAATATTCGAAAATTCATTTAAATGTTAAGCAATGTTCAGTGAAATACAAAAACAAAAACCAAATAAAATGTATGTATATAATAATAGCCCACTGATTTTGAAAATTATATACATATAATGTGGTTTCGTTATGTAGCTAAATGCTAGTTAGCCAATAACAAAACAGAAAACGTTAATTTATTCGAATTTCAGCTAACATTGACACACACTCATACACACTCAACACACACATACAGAAAGGTGGGCGTGTACAACAACAACGGCTATGACAGCAACAATGGAAACTAAATTATGTGTGAGATCATCTTCCAGCCCTTGTGGTGTACACGTTATGGCCACAATTGATTTATCTTGAGGAAGTCACAAACTTTAATTTGCCTCTCCATAAATATAAATAAATTAAACTAAGTAATGAAAATAAATTGGGAGATTTAGTCGGCAGAATGCGTGCCGAATAGGCAGACACCTGTCCGCGTCGTCTTTTGCCAAGCAACAGAAATTAACAACTGGTTGCCAATAGCCGTCCATTTCGATAGCTGCTGCTGCTTCTGCCATTGCTGATACTATTACGACTGGTCAGATTACACAATGAAGTCAAAGCCAGAGCTTACAAGGCTGAGCTGAGCTGATTGACAGGAATCGGTACTGGAATAGGGATTTGGAGTCCGCCTGGGCATATATAAGACCCTTAATTTCTATCACGCATTAATTTTCGAGCCACTACGATATTTTCGAGGTGTTTTGCACTGTCAAATGAGCTGGCTAACAAAAAAGCAACAACAAAATAACGTAAGTGGCCCACACGTCTGGCTCTGATGAATGGATCATCAACACTGACCGCTCTCTGCTGGCTGTCAAGGTCGTTTCTATATATTTCTGGCTTTTTCCTTCTTAATTACATACATACATGTTCCACACACTCAAACGTTTGTCAAGGTTATGTTTTGCTGTCAATTGGTTTCCGCTTTTTGAGTCGAAACTCCGACAAAGCTAATTCGAAGTACCTCTGTAATAAAACTACCCATACAGAAGACATTCGAACACTCGCTCGCAGTACCTGGCTTCTTTTTTGTTTTGAAAATAAACTTTTCACATCGAAGAATATCGTGTAAGGCGCATCGATTAGTTGCTAATCATGAAACCCGAATTAATTTCAAGGAGAATTAAATCAAAGGAGAATTTGCTGCTCAAGTAGGTTGTTACTCCAAATCATTCAAAGCTTCCAACTTCAACTCCAACTGCTTCTTCTTGTCAATGTCAATAGGTATGTCTGTTTTTGTGTCCATAAAGTCTGTCTAGTTTTGGTAATATTATAATGCAGCTGACATTGAGCTAAATTTGCCTCAACTTCGAATCGAGGAATTTTGTAAGCAAATGCTTGCTTTCGAATTTATTCCACATACTCGTTTGACTTGTCGATGTATTCGAATGGTTGCTTTGAGCTACGATCACGTATTGAATTGAATAAACAAGAGTCAGGGAGGGATTGAGTGAATGAGTGTCTGGCTGATAGAAGTACTCGCCATGCTAGGGCTGAAAACTAATGACAACTTTCAAATGAAAACGAGACTCAGACACTACGATTGTCACCTTGCGCATACGCAGCGTGGACCCAGATATATATGGCTAAGCATTTACTGTCGTCTCTGCTCATGTGATTAAGTTCTTAATGAAAATCACAAATACAACCAACTAGGCAAAGCCAAAGTCAAACACAAAATTAGATAAACAAATATATTCGCTTACTGGCCGGGGTGTTGTTATTGCAATTCGACAAATTGCAGCAACGATGCTAATTAACAAGGTCATTGAGTAATTTTTTACTGCAAGCGATACCGAGCTCTTATATATGCATCTATGTGCTATACAAACTCAGCTGGGTGTGGGTATTTGTGTGTGTTCGTGTGTGTGTGTGTGTTGTATATGTGTATAACTTAAAACTGCACTTGAAAACACATACACAATTGTAGCGGCGGCGTCAATTGCTGCTGCGGCTGCTGCTGATGATGATGTTGAAGCGGCGGCTGTTGTTGCGTTCTGCCAAACAGCATGCTGGTTATTTGACAGCCAATTTAATTGTACTAACAAAATTGCTGTGCGTATGAAAGGCGAAACAGCGAGGAGCGAGCGCAATAACTGAACGACGATCGGCAACGGCGCGCACTGAAACCGCACTGAAGAATTTTGTTGGTCTGTGGCAAAACGACGATGGAAACGGAGACTAGAGATAGAGACAGAGCGAAAAGCGGGCCCAAAGCGCAGAGTTCAAATGAGAGAGAGAGAGAGAGGAGTACGCCACATTCAAAATCAGAGAGCGAGAGTGATCCAAATGAGTCAGTCATTGCGATCATATACCGTCAGTATATAAAACATATACATGCACAAGCAGTGTCTGTGAGTGTGCGTATGTGTGTGTGTGTGTGTATGTGTGTGTGTGTGTGTGCCAAGAGCGCGCGCTATGATCTAATGTGCGAGTTTTGATGTTGCCTCACTCCAAAAATTGTTGTTTTTTTCTCAGTTTTTGCTTCCATTATCAGCAGCAAGCGATGAGTGAACAGGGCAAATGGTGGGAGGGTTTGACTCTGACTAAAATAGAAAATGCTGCAGCGGTGTATGTATTGTGAAACGAACCGATAAGCCAAAAAGATACAGGGTAAGACAACGTGTCAAGTTTGTCGAGCAAGCAGAAAAACTTCATTAGAAGTTCGAATGATATTCAATGATAATAAATCACAGCACGCCCACATATGTTGACAAAATTATATATATATATGTATATACATATATATATATTAATTGCTTGATCATTCATTCGTAAAACAAATGCAACGCACATCTTCAACTAAATTTTTTTCACGATCTAAATGTGTCTCGACATAACAAATTGTTTTTTGCTTTTTTGGTTTGCTTTGGTAAAAACTTCCCCATCAGATCCACATACCAATTTGAGGTCAATCTTATTCTACTTTAACTTTTTGTGGTTCCCCAAAGTCTGCTTGAATAATTAGTAGCAAAGCAGTGATTAACACTTATTTATGCGCTTTTAAGGAGAAAAGTTGGTATAAATAGTTTGCAGTTGTCCACGTTGCGTATGTGTGATTTATTAATGCGGCACACCGCAAATTGCTCATTCGCCACGTAGTCACATTTGTTCTTTCTACTAGTGCAAAAAGCACTACAACAATATTCTCACGTATATGTTGGATGTAGCAAAGTGACCCAATTTGACTACATATGCCGCTGGCGTTGCACCACAAAAGCTGAAAACGAAAGCCAAGCCTGTGCCCATCTATCGATAACCGTGCTCGTGTTTTTGAGGACAACATAATAGGCGGAAACTGCCTAGACAGAAGAAAAAAACAAGCACACTTGCACCTATCTAACCAACATGACACTCGAGCTATTAGTAGGCCACTTGAGGGTGTACAGAGATGCTTTACAAGTGCAGCAGCAGCAGCAGCAGCAGCGACACGGCCACATGGGCAGCACTTGAGTAGCAACAAAAGAATGTGTTAAGAATAAGGTAACCCAAAATATACCCAGAGAGACACCGAGAGAGCACTGAAAGAGAGCGTCACTTCACAGAGTGGGCGGACAAAGAGAGCCCGCAGGCAATAAGCGCACTTGAAGTGGCCACGCGACAGGCGACAGCATCACAGTTTGAGTCTGCACAAGTGGCCAAGGTGTAACCCATTTTCAGTGCAAGTGTTTTTGTGTATATGCTAGCTTGTCACTGTGTGTGAGTGTGTTGTACGCGTGTATACGTGTGTATGCTCAAGGACGTTGCCATGGAGGCTCGAATGCTGCGGCTGCCGCTGCAATGGCGCCCAATGCTGCAGTGCAGCAGACGACGCATTCTTCTGCACGGCTACTGCGCAGGACCTTGTCTAGGCAATGGTTATGTGCCACACACAAGCAAACAGATGCACACGCAGACACACATATCCACGCACACTCGCACACTCGCGCATTGTCAATAAAGTAGGTCAACAGCGCAGTCATAGCAGCAGCAGCATCAACCGCGCGCTCTCTTCAACCCTCGCGCTCTCTGTCTCTCAATCTCTCTTCTTGCTCTGGGACAAGCGCTCGGCTCTTGGCTCGTACTTTCTGGTGCCCTGCGCATCTATTTTCAAGCAAGCTCTATCAACATTGATTACGTAACACAGCGACACTTGTGAGCCCACCCCATCCAGTTCCCGTTTTAGTCACTTTTTTTTGGGGGTTTTACTGCATTTCCTTGCAGACTTGCTGCCGCCCATTACACCCAGTCCGCAACATATTCGACCCTTATGCTTCGCTTTTTCTGTTTAATACAGCTTTAAAGTGGTTTCGGAACCGAATTTTGTGCCTTTTCAAGCCGCTGCAGCGAGTGACAATAAACAACACGAACGAAATAAATATTAATAAATGGATGGCTGTCAAGACAGCTAAACAAATAAATTGTTTGAAAACTAATAAACAAGTTGCCCATTTGTGCATGTGTTGGTGTGTATGCTTGTGTGTATGTGTGTGTGTGCAAGCACTTATACATTTATATTCAAAAACATTTGACACATGCCATGGACCTGTTCTACGACCAGCAATGACGAGAGCAACAAAAATAACAAAACTTTATACATACATATCTACAAATATTTCAATGCTAGTTAATTAACAACAATACCATTAGCAATAACAGCAAAACGTACCTCGTGCACGTGGGTAAATCAAAAAGTTGATGACTTGAAACAACTATAGTTTCTTTATTAGAACAACGATGGATAAACTTTGCTCAATCTTCGGGAAGCCTTTCAAGCAATTAAGGTTGGCGTATAACGTAGCAGGAATATTACAATCGAAGCTTAATACTTTTATTACGTTTGAACGATTCCTGCCGTAATTCACAAGAGTATTTTTCCTCAGACTGTGTGTCTTGCTATTAGCGCTCGCCCCTTATATTTGGCACTAATCGTGTATTCAATGATTTATCTTAACGCATAGACTTATTAACTTGTTAAGCTCAATAAACCAACTGCTTTCCATTTGACTATATGATTCAAATTAAATTCTCACTTAAAACTTTCTTCGTAATAGTTCGTCTTTCAATAAGGTATTGAACAATTGCTGTACTATTATGCAACTATATTTATTTTAGCTAGTTCTTGAAGCTCTGACAGGCATGCATTAATAGGCCAGTCAGTTAGTTAGTCAGGGTGGCAGTCGGTCAGTTGCTTAGCACGCTTCTGCGCACAATTCAGAAATTCCAAATCCAAACAACAAAACGTGTTTTTGACTTGGCAAACACACACATTGCGAATGATCTAAGTATTTTCAAACTAAAAGTCAAATGTTATGCAGGCGGCGGGCCCGAGCGGGAGCGCGAGCGAGATTGGGGCGAAAATAAGAAAAAACAAAAACATTTAAACACGAAAACAAAACCGCCTCTGAGATTTACGGTTTTTGCTATTTTTATGTCTCTGACGGCGATGACGAGACAACAACGAGCAACGCGATTCGATGCGATACGATGCGATGCGATGCGAGGACAGGTAGTTGGATTGCGTCGCGGCTCACCTTGAAGCTAGCAGGTTGCCAGTCGCACAAGTAATCAAGTCAAGCAACCAGCCAATGGCTGATCTGGCTGTGTGTCTGTCCATGTCGTGGTCAAATGATTTGAGATGCTTTGGATATAATAAGTAGGCAGCTGTGTAGCATCATCATTTTAATCTCAGCCACTTAGCATTTAAATGGTGCAGACATTGCCGACCCATTGAGCCAACTTTGGCTAACCTGATATCAACCCAAATGCACCTACTGATATGTCACCATGCCAAAGAGGTCACCATAAATATGGGTCAATCTCGGTCCTGTGTCTGTCAAGGGAATTTGTGTACGTCTGATATGGACATCATGATTGATTACCTTCTGTATTTATTTCGAAGTCCGGAACATCGAGAGCTGCCCTAAGTGAGCCTGACGAGCTTAGAAGACTGGTCAAATAAAAGATGACAATGGCGAAAGAGCAAACTTATTGAAATTAACAAAGCAACAAGCTGGGCAGCAATGCCTATGCTTAAGTGAGTTGTTTGGCATGAATTACAATATTTACACGCTTTGCGGCGATTGGTAAAGAATGAGAAATAGGGCAGTGAGTATATAGATAGAGATAGATAGATAGTTAGATAGAGACAAAGAGCACGATAATGATAGTAGTATATGTAAAAGCGATTGAAATTTACTTATTCCTCATTATGTACTTTGGTTTTTTTTTGTTTTTCTGTTTTTTTTTTTGGTTTTTTTTTTTTTTTGAAATGATTGCAAAACTTACCGGAACTGAAATGTGAGCGTTTAGTTTGTTCATTTTCCGGATCGGAATCGAGCGGCCTTTTGCGTGAGTCGCCCATCTCAGGACTTGGACATGTCTCCATGGCAGCGTCTTCGGCCATTTTTAATTGAATGTTGGTGGCTTTTGTTTGAATTGTTTAAAGATAGTCTTCGACTTTAAGTGTTGATTGCCTTAGTATTTGCTTTTTGTTTCCGTTTGCTTTAAGTTTGCAATTATTTTGATTGATCCGCTTCTTTGAAAAAATTTCTCAATGTTTGGCAAATGAGCCTTCGTTTCTTGTCAGAGCCTTTTAGAGCGAACGATCGATCAAACGATTACGGATACTTCTATATGAGCGATTCCGCAATTGGCATCTGAAATAAGACAGCTTTCTGGGGGCTGCCTACTTTGATGTTGAAGAATCCTTTGGCTCTAATGATCGTTATTCACACAGACACACATATACACACGCTAATAAGCTGTAGCATATGCGGTCGGGCGACTTACAATTATAATTATAAGTTTTCAAATGTTTAGTCAAGCCTCTAAATATACTATAGGTATATGATCGTGTAGTCCTTCTAGATTTGGTTTATTGTTGATTGCGTTTGATTTAATGGCGGTTTTTATTTATTGCGTGACAATTGTGTATTATTTTTATTTTTATTTCATTATTATTATTACATTTTTATTATTATTATTTTTTTTTTTTTTGAGGTGGTGGAATGTGCGAGTTGTTTTTGGTAAACGTTTATATGAAAAAAGAAAAAGAAAAAAATATTTATGAGTGAATTATGCAGCAATAATAAATATACATACATACAGTAAACATTTAGGCATCATATGTAAAATGTATATTATATTATATTTATGTGCGTATCAATATTTTAATACAGACGTGATTCTAGAGTCGAGAGCTGAGAGTCAAGTGTTGAGAATTGAGAGTGGCGCGTTTAATAACATTTACAATTAGATTAACACAAAACACTTTTCATTTATGTCTTTGTACAAAATGAGCGCAATTAAAAGCGGAGCATTCAATTAACAGGCAGTTGGCGGGAGGGGCAAGGGGTCACGCAGGCAAATGTAATCGATGCAACAAGACAACAATTAGATTTAGCTAGTAATAAGCATGAAAATGTTAATATTTGTGTTCTTTTTGTGTGGAAAAAAAAAAAACCAGACAACAACAAGATGACTCATTCTAATGCGTAAGTTATGAAAACTGACAACAAACTGTCTGAGAAATATCATCAGTAAACAGATTATTGTATGGATACAGTTAACAAATTTGGCAGACAAAAACAAGGTTCTGAAGAATCGAGGATCGTGGTTCATATAAGATGTAAGAATACAACTTCAGCAATTTATTTAAAATTCCCCATCTAATTAAACAAATAATTTAGCTTTATTAATTGTACAGATTTAACGGAAATCAACGTTAGATTTGATTAGTAATTGCATATAACACACAAATATTCGTACAATATGATAGACGCCTACATTAAGTATATAATCAGTTTGTTTATCTATAGACTTCTTTACACTTAAACTTCAAAGAAATATTTTTGCGACCATTCAGCTTCCAATTTTACAAATAGCCCACTAACATATGTAGGAGAAAAACAAAGTAGATATTCAATATATTTAGCAGAAAGATAAAGTAAAATTTTCCGATTTGTGTATTTGAATGAGATTGACAAATTTTGGCGAGTCTATACTATATAATATAATATGTATTATATTTCTGATGTTCATTTACACGTATAATTTGTAAAATATTATTCAGTTGTTTTTCGAATTGTCGACACATGTGCATGATTTCGTTACATACAACGATATTAGTACAAGTATTTCAAAATGTCATGAATGCGGCCAAGACAGCCATGGCCTATAGACCATAGACCTATCTTTCAATAGTTGTGCAACCCCCAATTTATAATTCGATGCACGCGGCAATGAAAATTATAACTTGCAACTCAATTATGGATGAGTTGGTTTTTATGATTTCATTGGTAATTAAATATGCGCCAAGACAATACAACAACAACAACAACAACAACAACAACAATATCAACAACGACAACACTAAAAAAAGTGACGCGCATTTATTTGTTTAAAATGGCATTTAATTATACAAATATTTTGATCGTGATTGTTGTTGTTGTTGTTGTTGCTGCTGCTATTGCTACGGGCGAGTGCGGGCATCGCATTATACGCGCTTGATGGTATGTGTGTGTCTGTGAGAGCGTGTGTGCGTAAATATAAGTGTATCTGATTTGACTGCAAACGACCTTGACCATTAAATAAATTTCTGTCCGCTAAGCAGCAACTGCAAAGCAAAATAAGCAATAAATCGACGAGATGGCAACGCTACAAAACAGCAACAACACTAACAAACACAAACACAGTAGCCACAATAACAGCTACACGAGGTGCACAGACAAGAGCATTTCGTATGCAAGCAGGCCGAAAGAATCTACACAAAGCCAAATTCGTTCTATAGATACTTTTCGCATATACAGCCGTACATTGTTCTGGTCTTTTCTCTTTATTTTATAGAACCTGTCATGATGGCAGAAAACAAAAACAAATTTGCATTCACTCAAGAAATTAGTAATCAACGAGAAAAAATATTGTTTAAGCAGCAGATGCCGCAAAACAAGTTCCTAGCTTAGGAAAGGTTTCAGCTCTGAGAATCTAGGAGCGAGGGACAAGTAACGAGAACCTGTTACTTTTGCGCGATTAGTTATTTAGTATTTCAATCAAATAAATTAATGATTTGCTAGAAATTGTCGAAGTGATGCACAATGGCTATAAATTCGTTTTCTTAAACAAAGTCAGAAAACCAAATGAAAAACTTGGCAATGTGAACGCAACTGTCATTTAGGGGAAATCCCTGCAACCCTCTTACCATTGCAACGTAAAACACTCGACTTTTTAGTGAGGGTGTGTGCGTTGAGACCTTGAAATTTAATTTTAAAAAATAAATAAAACAAAAATAAAAGCTTATATATATGACGAAAATCCTAGACTACTAGATACGCTACAATTATTAGCTATAAAGCAGTTGTGGACATCTTTGTTTATTCGAAAGCCAGTCTTCTTCCTCTGTGATTCACTTAAGCCATGGCTAATTACAGCTTTTTCTTAGACTGTTACTAAAATAAATGGCACAAATTAAAATATGAACTCTTTTCGTTTGCCCCGAAATATATCAGAATATATATATTTCTATATGTATGAATTAGATCAGGAAAATGCAGAAGACTGTCTCGGCATACGCTTGATTAGAGGAAGGCGAAGATGTCGTCGCTACCGTCCCCAACGTCACTGATGCACTCAAGCCGAAAATGTGTTAATGATGATGGATACCATGCAGCTGCTGCTTTGGGGCCTTTGCATAATAAAAAATTTCTTTCAATCAGAGCGAGGACTTTTGAGTGCGGTTAAAAATTCAAAGCAGATTCATAAAACTTTTATTTCAATTATTATTGCATTATCTTAAGATTAATAGCTGACTTAAGGTACAAAATAGTGAGAATCACATCTATGATAATATGACACGTTTATTGTTCGGCTAATCTAAATCGGGAATGTTGTAAAATCGTTTGTAAGGCTTTTAACAAACGGCTGAATGGCATTGTCAAAGTTTTATGCAGACGCTATACTTTAACAAATGTGTCTTTCAGTTGCTTAATGCATTTATTAAAGTTAGGTCACGGATGTTTCAAAACTATTTGTCAAGGTGACAAATCATGACAATTAATAAACAGCGTTATATATGAATTTACATTTACATATAACTAGTTAAAGCACCTAACGAATAAAAAGCAATTATTTTTCAATAGCAACAAAAACTTGATTTTAATATATCTCGGTTGACGCTCATAAGCTTAAGCTTTGAATAGGTTGAAGTTTGTTTTCAACTGAAAAGCTGTCACCACTAAGCTGCAAGCAAACTGAACCCTCTGTGCAAAGCTAGCAAAATGAATATATATAGAATATAGAATATAAGTATTTATCTATATATATATATATATATTCTTGACCAAATTTCAACTTGTATGTACAAAATGTGCTCGCCTATAACACACATCCCCCAGGCACATAAAACAAATTCAATCTTATCTCGAAGTCGCAGAACTTATCAGAACAGCGGAGGCGAAGGCGATAAGGTTTTCATATTATTTTTATATATAAGCATTGCTTTTTTTATTTTTACTTATGTATTCGCTGATAAGGCGAAGTAGCAGACGGACAAAAAACAACAGCCAGCCAACAAAATACCAGAAACGAGAGCCCAAAATGGCCACAGAAATTTTATAAATGTGAGAAAAAAAATTAAGCAAAAGCAAATCCCACAAATCAAGTGAAGTTACTGAGTTGCACATTCAGTGGATTTCTATGCCCCCACCCCAGTCACCCTATCAATAAAATGATTTGGCTCAAGCTGTTGCTTAATTGAATGGCTTGCTTGCAGCCTGATAAGAGTTTCTTTAACACTTTATGCTTTTTGTGTAGATTGCGGCGCCGCAATCGCATGAACCGCTCCACACTTCAACTGCGGGCCGCCACTTGGAGCTCATTTAACAAATTGTTAGCGTCAAAAATTGCCCAAAAAAACACTTGGCGCACTCACATCAATGTATTTTTTGGTTACTTTTTTATAGGTTGTCTTTTTTTCGAATTTAGCTGCAAAGCACACTTGAAAATACTTTATGTCCGCATAAGTAAAAAGTTCTCAGCAAGCGAGCTCGGAGCTGTGCGAGTACGTGAAAATCAAATACAACTAAATTCAAAAACTGAAAACAATTAAAAACGAAATGAATTTCAAACGAACGTCACACACACACACGCACATATATATATATATACACACTCGCACTCACACACATGCACACTAAAGTATCTACGAATTTCAAGCGTTTACCGAGCGGCAAGAGCAGTAGAGAGAGCAATAGAGAGTGTATGGAGGAGAGAGAGCAAGTGAGTGAGAGAGAGAGAGCATTGCTGCTGTTGTTGGTATATCTTTTATATACTTTTTCTACAAACTGTTTGACTGTTTGCAAGTGTTTGCTCAGCCGCTCTCACATGGTCCGTTAGTATCTGTGAGCATTTTAGTTTAAGTGTGTGTGTGTGTGTGCTTGTGTGTATTTACTTTGTTATCAGTAAATAGTTTTTATTATGACTGTCTTCACTGGCTGCTCAGTTGCTTTATTATTGTTGGTGTTTTCTTGTCGCTGATAAGCGCACATCGAGTGAGTGCATCAATACACACAAACATAAGTATTTAGCAATAGTTAGTAAGCACACAATTGCCTGCCTGCCATTATTCGCATTGATATGAAATTTGCCACAACTTTAGATACCTATTTACAGCCATACGTCAGTCGAAAGTAACACACAGAAACAGCAGCAGTACGGATGCCCATTTGTAAGAAGATTGTTTTGTTTGTCCATTTGGTCTCATTTATCGCCTTTTCTAAGGCTAAACAAATCTGCTGACAGCGTCTGTTAATGCCGCTGTCGTATCTTTTTCTAAGCGGCTGTATCTTTTATCTCCACACTTTGACAAACATCATGTGCCATTAATCGTGCTGTCTTTGGCTTTTCATCAGCACAGGGCAACCGAATTACAAACGATACACACACTTGAACAATCGTTGGGCTAATGTATTTAGGTCCTCATTTACAGTAAGCATATTGGCCTTGTTTATGTTTGTTTAGACCTGTTTAAAAGACTCTGGAACAAATCAGGCTTGTACTCAAAAATACAATTTTTCAAATATAATGGACTATTTTATCCTCTTAAGCTGTCCCGTATATACACAAGCTCGTATGTAGAATCACCAAACTAAAATGCAGTATTTATTTCTATTGAATCTTCCACAAGATCAATGTACCAGGATTCTATAATTTAAAATTTGTAACCAATTACTTGAATATTTTAGAATACAATAAAATCTATCCGTTTTATTATCTTGAATAATAAATCCGTTTTTTTAATTTTCCTCACAAGCTACCAGAGTTAAGTTATAAGTTGTTCGTTTTTTGTCTATTTTTTTTCGATGCATACTTTTGAGCTTGCTCAAACTTAAACTTTAACCTACCACAAATGCTGCATAAAGCAATAAGCCGAGCGAGTACCAAATAATTACCCCAAATTGGTTATTGTAGCTTGGCAAATGGATGACAGCAGGGCAATGTAACAGAAGCCAGAGGAATAGAAGAAATACAATACACAAGAAAATAAAAGAAAACACACGCTATTATAACAACAGCCTTAACAAATGAAAACGGAACAAGAAAATGCGAACACACATAGTTGAATTAACAATGGAAACGAATCGAGCCCAGCAAATTGTGAATCTAGTGCTGCCGGGCCAATTGATAACTGGCAGGACCGAACTGGGCCAGGATTCACTAAGCTTTGTGAGCTGCCAATGGCTCAGGAAAGCGGAAGTAGCGACAGAGCGGAAGTTGCCATCGGCATGAAGGTGCAGAACAAAAACGCAAATGTCATAAGGTTAAGCTTCAATAGCTTGTGCTTGCCCACAGGACATTTTGGTGTTTTACATTTTTTAAGGCATGTTTTAAAATTGGTACCGCTGACAAGGACACTGCCCGCAAAAGGTAAACACTTCAAACAGCTAAAAGGGCGCCAAATATGAATGGACTTGTGAGAATAATAAGAAGTGGAAAACGACGTAGGGGGAGGCGGCCAGGAGACGACATCGATGATTTTATCGGCTCCCGTTCGCGGGTTTAAAACTTGAAATACTTTTGTTTGTATTTTTTTACATTCGTCCAGTGTTCTGGGCCCTAGCTAATCCAACTCGCATATGTAAACAGTTGTTCTTGTTTTTCTTGCTGCTGACTCGCATGTTGCATGAAAAATGAAAGCGAAAATCAATAAAGGAAGCACGCGATATGAAATTACCAACGCCCACTGACCCCCAGATAAAAGTGGCAATTGCCATGGATGGATTGGAGGAGGTGTCGTCAACAATGAAGGGTTCCCTGACTCCGTGTGCTTGCGTGTGTCTGTGTGTGAGTGTGTTTGTTTTTATAAATATTTACACAGGGTAAAGTATCAACGCGTCGACATCTATTCAAGCAATATAAGTCACCGAGAACACGCCCCTACTCCCCCTTTGCTTCCCACTGCTCAGACCAGGTCCAGCTCCTTCAGTTTGAGTGCTTGTATGTAAATGCCGAGTAGTGCCTCGCGGCATCCTTCTTTACCATTGCATCCTTTGTGCACATAATTTATGCTCATTGTTAGCCGTTATCCGCGGCAGAGACTGCGGCATATTTGCTGTCATTACGGCATACACTTATATCATTTTTTATTTTTATTTGGTTTTTGTTTTTGAGGGTTGCAGCTTGTAACCGAGAAGCAACGAATGGGGTAAGCGGCTTTACCAGCTCTGCTGCTTGACTACTTGTTTTTCATGGATTTTGGCTTTAGATTTCGTTGACTCGACTCAGAGATCTTTTGTTTTACATGCAGATATGTGTGGGTAGTCGGTGTGTGTTTGTCGCTTGTCATAAATATTATATGGCTTGCCCTGTTTGTGTCGACGCGGCATAAAAGGCGCCGGCAGGGACTTGTCAGCTGTTTGGTAGCCAAATTATAAATATTAATAAGCTCATATAATTACAATTTAACACTAAGCACTGGTTGTCTGATGCTAGTACCCTGAAGTTGTCACCATATAACGTATACGCTACGCCCTCCCTCCCGCAACATTTGCTACTTATAAATAGAAAATATATATACGCATATTAAACTATTACATAACTGTCTACATATTTGTATATTCTCTAAATGCTGCTCCAAAATAAACCTCACAAACATGTTCGAATTTCGAGCTGTTCGTTTACCCTAAATAGGTGAAGGTTACCCCACGTAATAATTTAAAAATAAATAAAAGCACAACAGCAACAACTAGCCAAGCATATTGAAAGCACGCTTTGGCCAATGCTATAAAAAAAAAAACAACAAACAACAAAAAGAACGAGCTACAACTAAATTAATAAAACATATTCAAGGTACGAGCAATGTGCAGTGGCAACAGCAAAATGCTGAGGCTAGCAAAATTCTTCAAGAGAGCATCGAAAGGCATCGCGAGAGAGAGATAGAGAGAGAGAGAGAGATAGAGAGAGAGAGAGAGAGGGCGAGAGAGAAGGGTGGATGGAAGAGAGAACAAAAGAGAGTACGATTGAGCGCAACATGCACATTGTCAGCTGCAATGGGCTGAGCGGGCGAGCGTTGGAGCTGGCTAGGCCGCCTTCACGTCATGGAAACTAAATCAAAAGCGCACAATTAGGCCAAACGAGTGCCTCAGCGTCAATGCAGGGAGGCGGACAATTGACATGCAGCCAGCTATGTGAGTGTCTGTGTGTGTATTCGTGTTTGTGTGCCTGTGCTGTATGCAAATTTGTGTGGCAAGTTGCGGGCGAGTAAGGCCCAGCGCAAACTATGTCGCTGGGTCGCTCGTCCAACCTCGTGTGTGTGTGTGGGTGTGGGTGTGGGTGTGTATGGTGTTGTTGTTGTTGGCAGGTGCCTATCCAAGCAGCAGCAGTTCTAAATAAAAGGTGCGTCTATAATTTTTCCATAAATAAATCAGCAAAGCAAAAAGGCAGTCAAATGGCAACATCAACAAGAACAACTAATTGAGTACGGCATGGGGCCGAGACAAGTAAACAAGTGGAAGGACTCTTCTTTCGTTATAATCATGTCTACTTGTGTGACTGCTCTCGAGAGCTGGCGCGACAGTGTCCTATTTGTGTAATTTTGTTGTATTGTGGCTCTTATTAGAGACGACGTGAAATCGTACAGAGGAGCAAGCCCATTAAATTGATCAATTTGAAAATGTGCTTAATCCTGCCTTAAAGCTATATAAAAATAACCAGCAATCGCTCACTTTTTTTATTTAAGGGTAAGCAGGATTTTTACAAATTCCCACGAGTTCTGTTTGTCAGCTATTTGTCCTTGATTCCAAGTGTATTCATTATCATATATAAAGGATAATATATGTAATCAGCATTGTCAATCCTTCTACTTATTTTTACGTCAAGAAAGTTAATGTTAATTTGACTATTATACAAATAAATGTGAATTGATATCTAAAAGTAAGTATTTGATAATATACCAACTAATTCTGGGACAAACTGGTAGCAACTGCACAATTAGGCGGGGTACGGCGGAGAGAGCGAGGGTTAAGCAGGTGGATAGTGCACCAGTGTGAATAAATAGCAGCCACAAAATTAAATTATAAACGAAATCATTTGCAGTGAATGTAGTAAATACTTTGCCACATTGATTAAGATTTTCCCCAGTTGTTGCACAGCTAAAAAAATACACTTCACAGTGCAGAGAGAAGCATAGTTTTGTCAACACCATTGCCCAGATACCGCCGCTCCCGCCCTGTCCCTGCTGTGCCCACCCATGCAAACTAAAACAAAACTGGATTACACTCCCCTTTGGGGTGACCCAACAATACTTAACGGAGGACTCGCAGCGAATGCACAACGATACGAAAGCGCGAAAAAGAACAGCCATTTATCGCTAGAGGCATGTATGCACGGCGATTATTTTGGATATGCCCCTCATTTAAACTTAGCTTTACGTAATGCTCGTATTGCTTTTTTATGCTGTTACGTCATTTCGATTAAGTTAACAGAAAACCCAGACTTAAATCCAGAATTAAAAACGCTATTCATTTTCAGGGATTACGTATTGAACCCAAACAGCGACAAAGTCCAACAAAGGTATACCATATATTGGTCATATGCCAGGTCAAAATAAATAACAACAATTTATGAATTACTATTAAATGTTGGAAAATTCGAATAATTATTAGATTCAAACCTAACCACGACAAAAAAAAATGCAGCTTAAATATAAATTTTCAAGAAGTACCTAAATCAAAATCAAAATCCCATAACGATGTACGTTCGTATTTCGTTTGTTGTATTTTATGAATAATCGTCGAAAATTTGTTCAAATTTTAATATTATACACAAATGTGTTGCCTATCATAATTATTTGAAAAGATTTCTCAACATCGTTTCCAGCTTATATTTAAGTCCTGTATGAGTATAGATGTTGTCACCTTAGATTTATTTATTTAAACTAGCACGGTCAGACTGTTTCTCGACCTGCCCGCCAAAACCTGCACCGCGCGACCCGAGCTAGCTACGAAGCAGCTCTCCACACAAAAACACTCACATACTCCAGCTCGGGTAATCAGTAGAGAGTCGGAATCGCCAGTTGGCTCTCACTGTTGCAATTATGCCAAATAGGTTAACAGCCGTTTCGTGCCTTTTGCGCGAATTTTTGGTGTGTTGCTTTGCTTGTTTACATAAGCCTTTTCTCATTTCGTGTTTTTTTTTATGTGCCTTTGCCCCACTGTGCCTACGGTTTGCTGTCCGCGGCGATGTTTACCCCAGATATTACTAGGTGCTCCATGAATTGCACAACGGGCTCAGGAGGATCGGGGAGGATGGGTTAGCGGTTGGGCAATGTAAATGAAACGAAACGCCAAGCAACGGGCAATTTAATGTCTATTTGCATTCGACAACAACAACTGTAGAAGCAGCATTAGAAGCAGCAACAGCAGCAACAAAATGTAGAATCAAGAGTCGGAGTCGGCGAATAAACGAGTAAATTAACGAGTGCCAGTTGATATCTCGGCCTGCAGCTCAGCTTGATTAGCTGAGATCGTTTGCACGGAACACATATGTACGTATATACCTTTTATTGCTTTGCTAAATATTAAACAGAGAACTACATTAGACAACAAGTTTCAGCTTGCGAATCAGACCCACAACAATGCGCAGAGACGATTGGAATTACTGGATAGCACTTGTCAAATAGATGTGGCATGTCGGGACAAACTACAACCTGTTAAGTATCTAAGTAAATTTAACTATTACACAAGGCAGTAATAAAGAAAATAATTGAATATTGAACTTATGCTTACATATACTTAGTATGTACATATTTTATGTTCACATAAATATATTCACCTTTCTGCAAGGAGTCGTGCATACAGCTGCAATTAATTGAGTGCGGGGCTATATTAACTAGTATATATGCTGTTCTTGTATTCTTTATATCGTATTTTAATATATTAGGAAAGATTATTTCAGTTGTTAACGTGTACACTTTTGTATAATTATATTATATATTCTGCTTTTATTTCTTATAAATTACATACGACACTCCAATGTGGCTGTTTCAGTTGTTATTGCTGCTGCTTTCTCAAATTTGTTGATACTCTTCTCGTTTTTTTTTTTCTTTTTTTCAGTTGTTGTTGTTGTTGTCGTTATTTTAGTTGCTTCGTTTGCTTTGAGACGAGTTATGTAAACACAGAATACACCAACACACTTAATAGTTCGCGTTAATTTTAAGACGAGAATTGAATTTGCGTTCATAGAAATTTTGAAAATAACGAAGACATCACTTTAGGCGCCCTGTTATCGATCTAAAGAGAATCGAGCACAATTGCAACGTACACTTCTTTACCACACTGTATGTATGAATGTGTATAATGTATGTGCAAGTGCTATAATTTAAAATAATATCTACACATACACATGTATATTTCCTTTCCCACAGTTGCTCTGCGTATGCGTCACGCGCCGCTTTGCGTGTTCGTCTTCGCCTCACGTTTGTTTCTAACGCAAAAATTGGTCGACGGACGATGCCGATGAATTCGGTGCCGTGGCCATTTGCGCCCTTCATGGACCTGCGCAATGAGGTGTCCTCTCTTTAGGCTCAGCAGACAGCGGAATGAGGTGGCGCGAAGGCGCGAAGGCCCGAAGGCCCCTGTCAGCGAGCGCATTTTTATTTAAGCTGACTTGCTTGTAGCTTTCCCTGTGCTTTTCTTTAAATAAATCTATCAAGTCACCAATTGTAGCCGAACAAATATCGACACATCGGCAAGTTCGTTAAATGCAATTCAAATGTTCAGCCGCTGAGTGGCCTTGTGTACGATAACATTTAATTCTTCGCTAGCCCATGATTGTTGATTGTTCTACTTTTGCAAAAATATTTTGAATATAACGTAACTACACATATATCTTTAAAAAAAATTAAAAGGTTTAGAGGAGAGGGCAAAATAAATGTAATCAAAAAACAATATACAAAACGCGCACTAACGTAAGTCTGAAGGGTAACCTTAATACAAATTGTATTTGTTGGCAACGCTTTCAATCCGTTCGCAAATGTAAAAAAGCAATGCTTTAGACAATATGTAGTTATTTAAACCAATTGGCGCAAAAAGTTTTCAGCCAGCATCGCTGGACGCACTGACGCTCTTTCTGCCTCTCAGCAAGCACACATTGTACATTTATGCAAATGTGTGTGTGCCACGTCCACGTGCCCAACTGATCACATTTTTCGGTGTGTGTGTGTGTAGCTGCTGCGTATCCTTCTTGTTGGCGCGCAATATGGTGTGCCCATTAAATTGTAGAATACTGCCATCCGGAGGCATAGCCTCAAAATTTTGCATTGAATTTAATTGAATTGCGTTGTGAGCTGTTTGTTTTAAAATTTATTTCAATTATATTTTGTGTCATGTAATTTTTGTGCCCACTCAACAGCGTGCTCTCATCCTAATGCTCTCGCTCTCGGTTGCCTATCAGAAGCTGACGGATTATATCGCTTTTACTCTCTTTTACTCTCTCCCTCTCATTCGCTCTATCTCTCTCCCCCTCTCTCTCTCTCTCGCTCTCTCTCTCTCTCCCTCTCTCTCCCTCTCTCTCTCTATGTGCTTGAGTGTTACTCCCTGCCTTTCTTTCACATTGTGTATGCCGTTAGCGCTTATTAGGGCACTAGGTTTTCATGCAAGCCACGGAAAATTGCTGCACATACACATTTACTAGACAGTTTTGGGGCAACTTTTTTATTTCCTGTGCCCCTAAGGGCTTTCAACAAAAATTATACATTTTTTCATACGCTACGTTTGACTAAAGTATGTACATAAATTGAATATCTACGGAACACCAAAACCAAATAGCTTATGACATAATTCAACAAATACATACATACGCAAATACGTAAGTTCATTCGTTCGTATGTATTTATACTTTTATATGAAATATGTATATAACTTAATGTATATACATGTATACGCTTGTAGAAGAATGCTCACGCACCATATGTTTCAAGCGTCTGCTAGAAGCGCTATGAAACATGAAAATCTCGTGTGTTCGCCTACGTAAAAGTGTACGTGTGTGTGCCTATGTCTAACAATAACGTGAAAAACTCGTTAGCAAACGAACGAAAAACATTTAAATAAAATATATGAACTATATATGTATATATGTACATATGTTTGTAAATTATGTATACGCGCAGTGTGCGCTGCGCTTTATCAGCTTGCAGTCAGGGGAGAGCAAAGAATAGAGAGAGAGAGATGAAGAGAAATAGAGAGTGAGAGCGACTGACTGGTAGAAAAAGCTTTGCCACAGCTCGCACACCACACAAGCACACAAACAGAAAGACTGTAATTGTGTGTGTGCGCGCTGCTACTTTGACACACTTTTATATGACGTCGTTGATTTTAATTTTTCGTTTGTTCGCTCATTTTTTCTGAGCTTATGTCGTTCTTCTTCGGACTTGCCAGATTCTGAATGTTTTTCTGTGTTGCTTTTTGCATGACATTTGACCATTGGAATTAGCTGAGCCGAGCGGCTAAGGCAGTTTGTTGTTGCCAATAATTAAAACATGTTGTTCTTGTTGTTGTTGTTAATGTTAATGTTGGTGGACCAGCTGCTTTCAAAAAGCAACCAGCCTTATCCTAATGAAAATGTGATGGTTTTGTCAACGATTAGATTTGCAGTGTTAATTTAATTTTGTCGTATGGCGGACACCTTCAAAACTAGTACATTAACATTTTAGTAAGTAAACACACTCATACACACAGAGACACACACACGCATTCGCTACGTCTTGATAGGGTGTGAGTATTTATGTAACCAGTATGCCAGGCAAAGGCAAAGCTGGCGAGCAAAGGCACACATAGATACTTTTTGGCATTGAAACAAAACGTAGTTCACAAAAAGCACACAAACGTACACAAGCAAGCACGCGTGTATACAAGTAAGGGCACACAGATACGCGCACACATCGACGGAAATTAGAAGATGGCATAAAGAACGTAGAAGAAACTAACATGCGACGCATAAACACACTTGCACGCTCAAACACTCATACAAACACGCAAAGAGCTTAGAGAGATACACATGGCAACTTTGAATATTTATATACGTATGTATGTATGTCCGCTATACGGAACTAAATTTAATTAAATTTTGTTCAGGCGAACTTTAAAATTCAACAACAACAACAACGACAAAATTTCATAGCGGTTTGGATTGAACAATTGATAGCACTTTTATAAATGTTCATTTGAATACTCGATAAATGTATCTATATGTTTATGTCGTTTCTGCCGCCTGCGGGCCACTTTAATAAATGTACACACATTATGTATGTCAGTATATATGTATATAGTACAGCAGCACTATTTGTGCCTATTTCGTTGTAATATTGTTATATATGTAGCATATAAACAAAACTCACTGATGACGACGCTCTGACTCTGACTGAACTCAACTGAACTGAACTGGACACTGAATGTGCTCGTCGTATCTAAAAACTGCCTTGGCTTGCTCGACTTACATATGTATGGTTTATCGCTCTTTGCCTCTCTCATATTTTGCTGCTTCTGTTTGTGTTTCTCTGAGTAGCTGAGATTTTCATACAGAACTTAAAATTCCGATGGTGATGATGGTGGGCTAGTCAGTGGTTGCACGCAGTACACACACAAACATGAATACACGTACACACACCAATGCATGTCGTGAGAGCACTGCATATCTGTGTGCCTGGCATGTCGTTGTGTGTGTTTCAATTTTGCTTTCGTTGCCCAATTCCAATTGGAGAGCGAGAGCAAAGTGTGTCGTGTTCTCTCATTGTGTCTCTCCCAATCCATTTGAGTTAAGCCGTCTCCTCGCTCGCTTGTATTGGCACTCAGAAGACAACCACTTTACGCTCAATGTGGATTCAATTTAAACTTCTATTGTGCATTTTCCACACAGCACGCGTTCTTTGCTAACACAATTTTAATAGGGGTTCCATTCCCACTAGGAACAATACGAAAACTGTTATCAAAACAATCCGATTGATGCACCCCACGCGGGATGAGCGATGGTATGAATGTTAATTGACAACTTCATTTTTAATTGAAGTTTAAGGCTCCGACAAATATTTTGGGGCTCTACAGTTTTGACAGACGAATGAAGTCAAAATCCGCTTTTATTTTTATATCCTGAACCCATTGCAAATGGTTAAATGGGTAAAATGGTTTTGTGAAATATATGTAACAGGCATCAGGAAGCAACTACGAGCTCATAATGAGTATTTATTATTGCTCAACATTAACAGCCGGTCGATCTAGCCATTCCACAAGATTTGTTTTAAATCAACGATACCTTGATCTGTTTTCTTAAAATTGAGAAGAATCAATAACAAAATCTATATGTATTGTACTATTCTTTCGGAGTTGGTTTCAGGGAAGCTCCGTGCACGCCCGACTAGAGCAGTCTTACTTTTCTAACTAATGAATTTTATACAATTGTTATTTTGCGAATATGATGATATATTTAAATTGTTTGTCAACTACTAAATTATGAAATGAATCATATACAGTCAATTTTTATGAATGGGTCGAATAAAATCGTATTTTATCACATCTAATATTATAATACTAGACATAAAATTAATTTTAGAGTTATTCGATAAAAAAATTGATTGCACAAAATCGATAGAGATTTTAGAAATATCACACAAAAGAAAATAAAAAAATTAAAACTATACGCGAAGCCCTCTTTTCTCGAGGTTTCGATTATAATTAGACAAAACAATAAAATGCACGTAATTGAGATTCAGATACGCAGTGTTTTGCTGTTTGGTCAGTATTAAAGTAATGTAACGTGCTTAACAATAAATAAGATTGCGTACATTAACCTAGTCGAAGGTGTTCCAATTATTACTGCCTGAGAGAATGGCCGCAGTTCAGCTGTCATTGCCAACGTTATGACTTATTATATAGGCGGCGGTCTCCATAGGACATAGTAAAGGCGCCAGTTTTGGTTCAAACTGTTCGAGATCTTGCAGGAATGTTAATGTAGTGCGCTGACAGCGGTCGGTAAGTGTCGACCCCTCTTCATTTTGCAATATATTGCATACGTTAAACTGCTTAAAAAGTATAATATTTGTTGTGATTCAGTTAATCGGTAAAAGTAAACCGGACTCACTTTTTCCACTGGTAACTCGTCATTGCACTGCAGTAACTGTGTACGGTGTAATACGCAGCCAACGCGCTGCTTCTTGGCCGCACTATTTGTTAAACGGCGCAATACAACGACGTCTAGATCCTCGTTGGCCGGCACGTGACCATTTCCAAATTGCTCCTGTACACCTGTCCACTCATTCTCTGTGTAAATAAGCTTATCTAATGGATCTAGCAATTCTTGGGAAGCCTTGTGTGCCGCTTTAGTCATGTAGGTAGCGGGATGTGCTTTCGGGGGTCGTACACAACCATTGATCTTCTCAAGAATAAGGCGATAAATGTGTAGCACTGGCTTATTGTCCAGCACGCCCTGGTCTAAGCCCCGTTGATCGTCGCTTGCTAGTCGCCGGTCTTGCATTATTTCTAGCTCTCCCGAAGCCAGGGAGGCACCACCCAACGGCTGCCCTGTTAGCAACGTAAGCCGCATGTTGGTATCCTCGATGAACATGGCCGATGGTACCGGATAATAGTTTGCCTGCAACGGTAGTTTCTCGAATCGTCGCCGCTTGATTAATTGCAGACCATTTAGGTCCGTGAAGAATGTACTGCCGCTGTCAATGCGCGTCTGCAAGCGCATCACAATTTCAACGTTGTCGGTAACACCTATGTCCACCAAGTTACGTATTTCGGGTGCGTCGCCGCGCAGAATGGTCTGATGGATAACGTGGGGTAAGCCTACGCTAACATACGACTCCAGCTTTCCCTCGCTGACAAGTACAACAGGCGGATTTCCCGTTATCGGCACTGCGGGTCCATTTGGCAGAAACAAATAGGCCCCGGACTTATCTCCATGCGTTCGAGTGCCATACTTAAGAAACTTGAGGTGCACAGGCACGGGCGAGCTGTCAGGTGTTAGCTGCATCGATTTCAACAAGCCATATTCGGAGAAAGCCAATATGGGCCCGGTGCCTACACGCAGTGAAAACTCGCTATGCTCACTAAACTTGGTATCCTCTGGATATTGGCCTAAGCTCACCGAAACTGGACTGCCGTTGAACAGTAAATGTGAAGCATAGGAGGTGTGACTACACATTATCAATTAAAGAAATAGGATATAGGATAATTTAAAATATTTAAATTATTTAACATTGGTACAACTTACGCGGGCTTTGATGTTGAGACCGTTAGTAAATAAGTCGCCAGTCCCATGGGCGGCACGCGTGCCTTAAAAAGTATACGGTACTTAGTTGTGGAGCCTTGTGGATTGACGGTTTTGCTGATCGTATCGTGATGCCAGCTCCAGACGGGTGACACCTGCGCTTCCACTGAATTACCTGCTAAATCGCTAACGCTCACAAACGGGCTAGAAACATAAAAATCCACTAGCTGCTCCCGCCAGTGCGGAACAGTGTTGTGCAAAACAACATGCTTTGTCGGTAGTTCCTCGCCGAGAATAATTGTAGTGCGGCTCTCCTCAACACCTACGCCGGGCCAGCGCGAATCATCCAACGTAAAATAGTGAAAATTAAAGTCCGCACTGTAAATTGATGGCTTTGTGAGCAGCCGATAAACTGCCTGTTGCATTACAAACTGACATGCCTTAAGGGCATCTACCATGCGCTTCTCATAGTCCTGCATTACATGCGTTTTAGCGGTGCCTGTGATGCCGTCGTGATGCTGAAAAAGCGATAGCTCTCGGCGAGCCAGTTCTAGTTTTTGGCTAAAACCAGCTTGCGAGTCCCAATTCTGCCAGGCATGAAGCATTTCCGCAGCTCGCAAATAGTGCATGAGCACGCGATCCATGCGCTTATGATATGGACGAGAGGTGTAATAGCCACTCCAGTAGTTGTCAGCTCGGTCCGCATAGGTAAAGAAATCGCCGCTCAGAGAAGGAAAATTCTGCCCAGTTTGATGCACAGCCTTAAAATACTCATTGAGTGTACCAAATTGGGCCTCCACGTTGAAATTCGGATTACCGTTAATGTACTCAAAAAGCTTTTCATAGTTAACACGTTGCACATCCCACTCCACGTTCTGTTTATATCGGAAATCATCGCCTAGTGGCACCAGCAATACGTTCGTGCGGTACAATTCGGCCTTCTTCTTCCATTGATCCACCAGCATTTCGGAGCGTGCGGCCACGTTGCTTTCGTCGATTGGACGAGGAGGGACTCGCCAAGGGCAGCTCAGTCCGAATCCACCTATGCGCTTAAAGTCGAACTGACAGCATATTTTGGGATCAGGACCGCATGTGTGCGGAATATCATACGAGTAAAAGGGCATCATGTGCGTGAAAAGGGCTGTGTTTTCACGCGTTTCCCATGTCTGACGCCAGTAGAACTCTAGCTGCCGTTGCTGTGCTAGCTCTTTCTTCACAGAGTAATGTGTACGCTGTATTAGTAGATTTCTTATACCGCTTCTTTGGAGTATATAAGGTAAAGTAGGGCTGTGCCCGAAAGGGTCTATAGCCCAGGATGCGGTGGGCGTGACGTTCAGATGCTTACTTAGCCAGGACTGACCCTCCGTCAGTTGCAGAAGCACATTACGCCAATGCGAATTGGCCTCGTCGGGCATTACCCACCCACCGGTAACAAATTCTAGCTGGCCCTTCTTCACAATCCTGTAAAATGTTTTAGTGTGCGTTACATTAATTTAAAATTGCCGAATTCAATTGCATACATTTTCATTTGCTTCTTCTTCTTTTCGCCTAAATCCTCAAAAAAACGTGAAAAATATGAAATTTCAGCCCAAATGAATTTCATATCAGGATTCTCAGTTAGATGCCGCAACGCATTCGATAAGATGTGCTTTGTATCTGCCAGAAAAAATTGATAACTTCAGTCAAAGCAATTAAAAATTCGTGTCTAGTATGTATGTTTACTGATTTTACCAAAAATGATAGTTTCAATTTTATCAGCTTATCATTAGGAAAGTGTTAAATTTTTGAGGAGACAACTTCCACCACAAAAAAGTAAGGTATAGTAGATAGTCTCTAAATTTAAAATTTTAAAGTTTGCTTAAAACTTGGTTAATCAACATCATATTGTCTCCAATAATCATAAACTGATTTCTTTAATTAAAAAAAACCTGTTTGATTATAAAATTTTTCAGCAATTTCGAGCTAAATTAAGCGTCTCACAACTCACTGAATTCAAATAAGAAACGGTTATCATAGAGTAAGTATCTCTGGAAGATGTTAATTAAAGTGTTGCAGCAAAATTCGAATTGAAAATTGAAAATATACTGTTAACATTGGCTTGCTTTTGTCGCGCAAATGTTTCAAAACTTTGAAGCATGTATCCAAAACAAAGGGGATTGTAGAAGTGCTTTAAGCAAGGCATTTAAATTGAAAAATTCAGTAGTGCCGCGAAAGCCGAGTAAGACTAGTATAGAACTTGAGATTGGCTCACCAGCGTTATAATAGTCCTCGAACGTTTTAATCCAGCCGGGATCGTTATGGGAGTGCGGCACAACAAACACTTTCAGCGTGTGATGTTGATTGTACTTGAGCGGATCGTATTTTATGTTCCACCCTTGCTTCCAAACGCCGCCATCAATATCGGCAAACGACATTTGGTCATATAATTGGAGCATTTGCACATCAACTTGCGGCACCTGATGCACTACGTCAGCACATTCTCCAGCTTCGTCGGCTTCATTGTTGACTGAATCGACGGCTAGAATATCGTCATTTTCTCTGGTTTCGGCCGGTCTTTTTGCAGAACGTTCGCGTGAATCTCGCATTTCGTGGCCATCTTGCTGCAGTCCATTTTCCATTTGCTGCAGCTTATTCTCAAGCGCAACATAATTTGGCTGTCAACATATAAGTTAATTACAGAGTTGCTACTTAAGAAAATCCCCCCAAACCAACCTCACAAGCACATTACCTTTTTCGCATTCGGAGCCGGTGCCGCAAAATTAAGAACTACATATAGGCTGAGAAAAATTAGGAGACAGCCACAACAAATGAGTAGCGCAAAGCGACGACGAATGCGCAGCATGTCTATATTAATTGGGCATTGATGCCCACAAGGTTTGAAAAAGTAGCGACGCTGCTGTTTTATATACTTCCCAAAAGACTTGCGTGGTCTTTTCAGATAAACAAATGCCAAGCTAAGCGATTACCCGATATATCGATAAGCGAAAAATAGGGCTGCCACCAGTCTCACTTCGAGCGAGGTGACAGCCCTGCCCTTCATTTTCCGATTTTCCCGCAAAGCGTATCGGCTTTCGGTTAATTTATAAAACCAGATATCAGTGGAAATATAAACATAGTGATATCATAATGGCGTTACATGTGCAAATTGTGAGCTCAGCATTGCACCGAGCTTTGAAGCCAGGAGAATAGAGTAAAGCGTTGTATCTCAAGCTGCTCGTGTGTATGTGTGCGCAGGTATATCGATTTGTGCAGAATCCTTGGCAGCATCCAACACGGAGGAGGCATTCACAAGCAAGCGCTATAAATAAGTAACGTAGCCTTGTGCAATGAAAGATCTGAGCTTTGCATTAACTACGTCCTCGAGCTGCGCCCATGCCTTGAGCTTGACATTTAAATGCTAATTGAACCTTGTCGCCATACAGCTTTAGAATTTGTTGTCCATTGCGCCATGAAGCGTCAGAACGTTAGAACCCTGTCGCTGGTGGTGTGCACATTTACCTATTTGCTCATCGGAGCGGCAGTCTTTGACTCGCTTGAATCACAAACTGAAGCAAAGCGTTGGGAATTTTTGCAAGGTACATATACATATATGTGATCAGTATATATCCCCGGCAAGATTCAAATGCACCAACTACCATTCGCAATCACCCGTCAAAATGAAACCAACAATTACCTTTTATTTTTGTAACAGATTAAAGACATGCTATGTATTTATGTTTTTATTTAAAATTCGAATAACAAATTAGCCAAATACCTATAATTTTGAATACCCTAAACCAAATCAAAATGCGTAAAAAGGTTGTAAGGCTTTTTGCAAATGTGTGTAAAGCATATTTATTCCTGATCAACATCAATAGTTGAGTCGATCTAACCATGTTCGACTATATGTCCGTATGTATGAACGCGTCGATCTCAGAATTTATAACAGCTGGCGACTTGAACGTAGGTCTTTTTCATGCCCGCGCAGTGCGAGTTTTTTAAATCATAGATTACTTGCCCTCTTTCCAGGCAATCGATTAGAATGTATATCGAATTTTGGTTTCATTAGGTCCAAAGCTTATCACTTTTTCTGGACAGCGATCCCTTTTAAAGCAAAATCAAAAAAGTGAAAATTCCAATTGGAGACTGATGTCTTTTTTCGAATATACTAATAATCTGTAGAAAAAGATCTACTGCGAGCACTTTCCTTGGGATCATTTGCGGAACACAGAAGCTATTGAAGACGTGTCGCAAAGCACAAGAACTTTTCTATACATAAACATACATAATAGAATCGTTTTAGTTTAGTTTCTCTTAAAGCAATATCAGTTCTTGGTATGGATGTATATAGAAATGGCAAGTAGTTTCCTCGGTGGCTTAACACCGTTTTAAATAATGCTAGGTATCCCTTTTGCCATTGAATAGGTTGAAAAGTGTTAAACTTGAAGAAGGTTCAGGGTATCCTCTAGTCGGGCACCCCCGACTTGTTTTAATGCTATGCTGCTTTTCATTTAATAATTGGCCCTGAATTTGAATATTGATATTGGAATTCGGATCAAATTTTGTTCTCATGCCGTAGCGATAAAGAATAATTTCGTTGAGAAATACAATGTGAGTGCAGAAGACTACCGGATGATCGAAATAGTAATAATAGAGAACAAACCACACAAGGCGGGACCTCAGTGGAAATTCGCTGGCGCATTTTATTTCGCCACTGTGGTGCTAGCAATGATTGGTAAATATTACAAATAATGTTAATGCAATTAAATTGTATTGATTTAAGTATAAAAAAAAACGTAATTATAAAGCTTATGAAATACATCAAGTTTTTAAAACATAAATATAAAAACTTAAATGACGCGTGTCAAACACATATCAGTATAAGAACCGAGACACTATAATATTTAATTGTGTACATTTAAAAATCATTAGTAATGATCAGATCATTAGGATATTAATGAATAGTTTGCTAGCTTATTGTAATAACTTTATGTGAACCGACTTTTCAATTACTTTGGTGCCAAATAATCTAGTTATGATCAAATTTTGTCAAACTCAATAAATAATTAATTGCAAAGTGTCAAACTTATAAAGACGGTCTTTTTTGAGACTGGTATATATAAAGTGCTAAGCAAATGCGGTCTGATATGTATTTGATTTCTTTTCACAAATCTAAAACGGCTTAAGACTTATACGTGAATATATGTGTATATATAAATGCATATGTGTGCGTCTATATGTATATGTATGTGCGGAACATTTATGTTTTTCAGGATATGGACACTCCACGCCAACGACTGTGGCCGGAAAGTTATTTACAATGTTCTATGCGATGGTATGATCGGTCCTGAATACTTATTAACTAGCACAAGTTGCTCTCGTTTATCTAAAGCTAATATATGTTTCCCTTTTAGGTGGGCATTCCCCTTGGGTTGGTTATGTTCCAGTCCATTGGTGAGCGCTTAAACAAGTTTGCATCCGTGATAATTAGACGCGCGAAGCGGGCAAGTGGAGCGCGATGCACTGACGCGACTGAAATGAACCTGATGTTGGCCACTGGAATGCTCTCCTCGATTATAATAACGACCGGAGCAGCGGTTTTCTCTCGCTATGAGGGCTGGAGCTACTTTGACAGCTTTTACTACTGCTTTGTCACGCTGACCACTATTGGTTTTGGAGACTATGTGGCCCTTCAAAATGACCAGGCGCTGACGAACAAGCCCGGATATGTGGCCCTAAGCTTGGTATTTATACTGTTTGGACTAGCAGTGGTAGCCGCCAGTATTAACTTGCTTGTACTACGATTCATGACAATGTCAGTCCTTCTTTAAATCAAGTTCAAGATCTGAGCAATAATATTATTTTGTATCCTTTTTTTTCGCTATAGGCAAGCCGAAGACGCCAAGAGGGACGAACAGGATGCACAAAATCTTGCTGCTGGCAACCAGCCACTCACATTTGATGACGAGTCTACGTACAACATGCACGGCAAGCTCTTGGAAAACAACTACACGACCGAGAACGATGAGACGGTGTCCCTGTGCTCCTGCACATGCATGGGCGGGACACGGTGTTTAAACCACGAGCAATTTATTGATCCGGATTTCCAGCCGATGGATATAATTGAGAGCACTCTTTGCCTGAAACGTGCATCTGTCTAATAGATTCGGCATCGGCAATTTGCGGCAGTCAAATGAACATATGTATATGCCAAATTATTCTAGTGATAACACAGAGTCTGGCCCTGCAGAGGCTGCCAAATTATCTCTGTTTTTGAGAGACCCACGTAGAGAACCCAACCACCATAAGTAAATGTATTTCCCAGTTCTAAATATAGTGAATTAGATGCAAAATTACCCGAAAATATAAACTATACATAAATATTGCATAATGCTATCAATTAAAACTATACAGCCTGTATTATTAATAAATCGGTAAAATAAATATATGTATGTATGTATTTCCACACACCTAAACCTAA
Organism: Drosophila novamexicana; assembly: GCF_003285875.2. Taxonomy (NCBI): domain Eukaryota; kingdom Metazoa; phylum Arthropoda; class Insecta; order Diptera; family Drosophilidae; genus Drosophila; species Drosophila novamexicana. The sequence goes on along the minus strand of NW_020824809.1, from coordinate 373,039 downwards.
AAAAAATTTGTACACTTTTCAAAATTTGAAGGATCGAAGTAGTCTAGCATAGGACATTAGCATTTTTAAGTTGTGCCAGTCTCATTCCAACATCGACTCGACTACGATACACGTATAGAGAAAAAGTAAGAAAATTATACGTAAAAATCATTTAAATCGGTTTCTGCCTTCCAAATAGGAATTGCTCTCCAGAAAATTCGGAAAAATATTTCCAGCAAAATTGAATTTCATTGTTTCTCGTAGTCGTAATCATGCGTGAAATCGTGCACATTCAGGCTGGCCAATGCGGCAATCAGATTGGCGGCAAGTTCTGGGAGGTCATCTCAGACGAGCATTGCATCGACGCGACGGGGACATATTACGGCGATAGTGACTTACAGCTGGAACGCATCAATGTCTATTACAATGAAGCCACTGGCGCCAAGTATGTGCCACGAGCTATACTTGTTGACCTGGAGCCGGGAACCATGGACTCTGTGCGTTCGGGAGCTTTTGGTCAAATCTTTAGACCAGATAACTTTGTGTTCGGCCAGTCTGGCGCGGGCAATAATTGGGCCAAGGGTCACTACACCGAAGGTGCTGAACTAGTGGATTCTGTGCTTGATGTGGTTCGCAAGGAATCTGAAGGCTGTGATTGTCTACAGGTAGGTACTCATCAACATTTTTCAAAGGCGAGGTAATTACTTGCTCAAACAGGGATTTCAGCTAACACACTCGTTGGGCGGTGGCACCGGTTCCGGCATGGGCACCTTACTCATTTCAAAGATACGCGAAGAATATCCCGATCGTATCATGAATACCTTCTCGGTGGTGCCCTCTCCCAAGGTGTCGGATACCGTGGTCGAGCCCTACAATGCTACCCTAAGTGTTCACCAGCTGGTCGAGAACACTGATGAGACGTACTGCATTGACAATGAGGCGTTGTATGACATCTGCTTCCGCACTTTGAAACTGACCACCCCGACATATGGTGATCTGAATCACTTGGTATCGGCCACAATGTCTGGAGTTACCACCTGCCTGCGCTTCCCGGGCCAGCTCAACGCTGATCTACGTAAGCTCGCTGTCAACATGGTCCCTTTCCCGCGTCTACACTTCTTTATGCCCGGTTTTGCGCCGTTAACTTCGCGTGGATCTCAGCAGTATCGCGCCTTGACCGTACCCGAGCTGACACAGCAGATGTTTGATGCCAAGAACATGATGGCTGCCTGTGATCCACGGCATGGTCGCTATCTAACCGTGGCGGCCATCTTCCGAGGCCGAATGTCCATGAAGGAGGTGGACGAACAGATGCTAAATATACAAAACAAGAACAGTAGCTTCTTTGTTGAGTGGATTCCAAACAACTGCAAGACAGCCGTGTGCGACATTCCGCCTAGAGGCCTGAAGATGTCGGCTACATTCATTGGCAACTCAACGGCCATTCAAGAGTTATTTAAACGCGTTTCCGAGCAGTTCACGGCCATGTTCCGTCGCAAGGCCTTCTTGCATTGGTATACCGGTGAGGGTATGGACGAGATGGAGTTTACAGAGGCTGAGAGCAACATGAACGATTTGGTATCAGAATATCAGCAGTACCAGGAGGCCACTGCCGACGAGGAGGGCGAATTCGACGAGGATGAGGAAGGCGGCGGCGACGAATAGTTTGAAACCGAAGATTCAGAAACAACAGTTCTTACACATGCGCGCAACCCCAATCAGAAGAAACAAACGACCGACTATTTACTTAACCACTTTCCACTTGTGTTACGTATTTGTTACATAGTTTAGAAGTTTTGCTTCCCTATTGATGGTGCGACATACATAGTACACAAATAAAAAGCCGCGTCTAAATAAATCTGCCAGGATGCCAATTCCAATTACATATTTGTCTGGCAACGCTGCAGGCCCGTCTGGGACTGGGTCTGGACTGTCAAAGTGACATTTTATGGTCATGTCTGCGATAATGCCCGAAACGCCGCTATCCTCAAGATGCGGCTTTGTACGTGGTCGCAAGCGCATTAAGCCGCATCCCGTCTCGGAGCTAAGGAAGGCAACCGACTTTGAGATGCCCAGCACAGACGAGGAGAATGAAGAGCCTTGTAGCTTGGTGTACTTCGCGGAATCACCGATTTTACCCCTGGCCAGTATTAGTGAAAGCAACTCTTTCCAAGAAAGAAAGCCTGCCAAACGTTACCCATTGCGTAAAAAATCCTGACTGCAATCAATTTTTTTTATTGAAATGTTTACAATATTTGTGACAGGAACAGCAGCGAGAAAGCTTAAACGTAAATTAAACTAACTAAAGAACTTTTGAGATAATATATATAAAGGTATACATAGACATAAATAGACAACGCAATTTTCGAGCTTATACATCATCAAAAAGTCCCCGTGGTGGCGGCCCAACAATGCGATGTTCGTTCTCCTCGTCGTATGCATCTTCCTGATCGATAGCGCCACGGAAACCGACCTGCATTTGAGTGCTGACACCGAAACGATCATTGATTTCTTCCGACAGCGAGCGTGGTACGTTCAGCGCGGAGGAGGATGCTACCGCAGCGTAGTCATAACTTACGTCACCATCTCGTAGCAAACCATCAGCTGGCGTACGACCGCTGGTCAATGGACCAGCAATGCCCCCACTACTTAAGCCGGCAGCGCCACGATATTTGCCAATGTAATCCTGGCTAGACAGTGTATCAGGTCTCGAAAAGTCCCGCCGTCTGGCGATTGCCTCCTCGGCCCGCTGTCGGCGTCGCTTCTCGCGAGCTATTAAATCCTTGCCCTCTTGCACCAGCTCCGTGGCGATAGTTTCATGCTGTAAGAACTGTTGAAAGCCCAATGCGTTGAGCGCACGACTGCCCAAACTGAACCAGGTGAAGAGGCAAAATGCTAGCATACACATGGGAAAATAAATGTTGAAGCCATTCGAAATAATACCAATGACATCCATATGACCCATTATTTGTGTGTAATATGTTTCCATGATACGCTGTAAAAACGCGAGTGTAAATTAATGGCATAATGGCGTAATGACAGTCATATTATGCTAACTCACCTTCTGTATTATGTGCGAATCCATGTGAATGAGCCCCAAAAAGTTAAGACACATGGGCGGCGTTAGTCGGCAGAGCAGCATTCCACTGAATATCAAGCTGTGTTCGTTGGTCTGATGATGCGGTGCCAAGTAATACAGGTTCAGGAACCGAATGCGTAGAATTGTGGAGTAGGTGCAGTAGAAGAAGTAGCACAGCACCACCATAGAAAATAACTCAATGGTAAAGAAGTCATTGCTAGCGTTGGCCACATTGATAACATTCGCGAAAATGGAGAGCACTGGGTGGCGACTAAAGAAGGTGAGCTCGCTCCACACGACCATTGCGGACATTGTTGCCGTTAAAACGCACAACGCTTTGAGAAACGGCGCCTTAAATAGGCACTCCCAGTACCATTGTATCGTGGCGCTATAACAGATTCTTTCCAGTTGCGAGCGTTGGCGGGGAAACTCTGTTTTGAAGCGGTGTTCCGCCGAGTGTATATTCCGAGCCACATCCTCCAGATGCAGAACCGTATTAACCTGTACGCTCCAAAGTGCCTCAGTGCGCTGCAGAGTTTGCAGTGATTTGATCACCTGCTTGTGTATACGAACCAGCGCCTTCTCTGAGGGTACGATGGTAGAGGTGGTTCCACCCATGCCGTTGCCTCCGCTGCGCGCAAAATTTCGACTGGCTCGTTCTTGCAGCTCAATGGGTACTTTTCGCATTATTGTCTCGACGCACGGACGTAACTCATGATTGTTGGGTACAGCTCGACTGATGCATTGCAGCGATTCGAGAACATCGTCTACATGCTCCTCCGCCTCTGCCTTTTCCGTACTGAGCTTTGCAGCTTTAAAGTAAGCATATTGCAGCGTAAATCCCGGTTTCGCATTGTTCCACAGCGAACGCGGCACCTCTACAAGAGCATATCCGAGTAACAGAATCAGTAAAAACAGGCCCCAAGTGTTGGAAGCTGATGAGGCGATCGCCTTCAATTTCTGCCAATCCAGCGATACGCCCTTGACGGCAATGTAAATGAGCAAAACGCCGCATATGAACAAATAGGAGCCATAATATATTGCGTTTTCGATTAATGCCGACCTCAGTTTGCCCTTGATTGTGAAATCACCCGCCTTCAGATACGACTGCATCAACGGCATGATTAGCCACGTGAGGAACTGCGAACTCCAGTAGATGATGCGCCATAAATTTGGAAATACTGAAGCTGGCACCATGCCCCAAGGCTCCTGGCAAACATCGGGGTGCAACTTGTTTGTTGTGATAGTGGTAGTTGTTATGTTGCCATTGCCCATGGTGTTTCCCACTGCTGATTCTGGAACCGGTTTATGCTTCTCCTCACACTGTCGATATAGCGTCTGCAATAATGAATTCTTGTTTAATATTTTATTCAGTGATATTATGAATTACCTACTGAGGTAACGTCCAACGGTATGGTAAACACTATCAGGAAGGAGAAACACCAGGCCGTCAGCACGGATAGCGTTACAAGGATATGCTGACGTGGTATGTTGCCATAGCGATACAGCATCACACTGGCCAGGAACAAAGCGCCGATGATACCGAATGTCAGCAAGTATGCCATTTCTAGGTGCTTGTTTACGATTGCGAAAATGTGCTAGACTTAATAATAAGAGGCCGCAGCCTATGCGGCTGCCTGGTGTAGCTCACCAGCGTTGTTCTTGTTGCGCTTCGTGCGTTTTTGTTGCAGCTGGCGAGCTGTCTCGCGATGCATTTCCTCGAGACTCTCCAAGGCGCGAGACTTTAGTGGCATTAAGCGCGGTTTAATAAACACTAGCTCAGTTTTGTGTTCAAAAAACAATTTTCCAGTGCTTGGCTCAATTAATTCGATTTTCTCATTTACGTTTCTAAGCAGCTCACGCTCTTTTGTCGACATACTCGGACAGCTGCCGGTAGAGCATTTATGCTATCCGATATAATTTGCACTAGCCCGGCAGCATCAGGTTTGGACGATAAGGTTGATACGAGCAAGCTCTTGACTTGTAATTTTACAAATATGCGTCACTGGCAAAAAAGATAACAGAGTGTATCCAATTTGTTGTTTATTTCCTTTGGGCAAATCAAAAATTATCGATTTTTCACAACTAATCGCGATTGGCAACGCTTAAAATGTTTGTTGGCAACAACCGCAGTTTAATTACCGAGTTGGCAGCTCTTCGTTTCTATTGTTTTTGTTTTGCTGGCAAACAAGCTGACAAAATTGATTGTTATATTTACTGATATTAAGCAGTTTTTTTTTTTTAATTTTACTGCCATGGATGCAGATGCCTTAACGAACGATGGCGAAAAGGTGCACGCTTGCCGCACCAGTGGTGACGGCATGGAACAGACCGAAATCGCACCAACTACGAAAGTAGAACAGGAAAGAACATCAGCCAGTTTCCAAGTCGTTAATAAGGTCAAGCGGTCGCAATTGCCGCGTAAGGATAGTACTGTGGTCCAAGAAGCGGTAATTGTGCATAAGACACCCGTAGGCAACTTGTGTTCGTTGCCTCTGCCCTTGCCTGGACTACACACACTCTACCGGCGCTCCGAAGTTGTGAGCCGGAGCCTTGCACCTGTGCTGCCTAAGGGTGAACTCGTCCAACTCAAGCCCAGGCTGGTGAGCACCTCTGAACCACTGCCGGAGCATAAGAAAACTAAGCCACCGAAATTCGTGCCTTATGAACCATATCCAGGTGCCGTGAATTCCATGACACCTGCTCAGCAAACAGCCAAGCACAAAGTTCAGCGGGTTAGCAAAAATAATTTAGACATTGGAGTGCTTGCGGACCAGGTATCTACGTTGCGCACCCTTGAACTAGACCTAGAGGATGCAGATGTAAAGCACGCTGATACAAGCAACGCAGGCAGCGATGAACTGCAGCGACTGAAGGAAGAGTTAACGAAAACCCGCCAGGAGCGCGATCATTTTCAAGCGCAGTATAAATTCCAGACTCAGGTAAACGCGGAGCTCAAAAGCCTGTTGGTAGCCTCCGTTGGTGAGGATTTGCAAACCCGCGTCAATTTGCTAACAGAGGATAAATTGCAACTTGCTCGCGCTTTGCTCGATACGGCCAACAATTTAACCACACACACAGAACAAATCGAATTTTTGGCCAGCCAGTGCGAGGTATGGCGCTCCAAGTTTTTGGCCAGCAGCGTTATGGTCGAGGAGCTAGCCCGCTGGAAAGCCGATCTGACGCAGAAAAATCAAATGCTTAACGAATCAACCAAGCAACTGATGCACACCACACATCAAATTCGGGAAATTCAATTAGACATACTAAAGCAGCTGAAGTTCTTGGCCAAAATACGCTATCTAAATTTGCCCGCCACGGATGTTATCAGTCTAAGCGCAGAGAACTTAAATATACTACAACGCATGGTGTTGCACTCAGGTCTGGGCATTCCTGAGACAACGCTCAAGCTGTCAAGCGCCACAACGAGCCCGCTCTGTGATGCAGAGAAGTACGCTGTGCAAGTAAGTTAATGGGCGGTAGCAATTTTCCGATGGAATTGTACATGTATTGCTTTTCAGGCCCTGGAATTTGTTAGTCAGCCACTGATGGCCACGGATGAAGCTATTCGAGCGCTTTTCGGTCAGGTACAACGCCCGAATTACATGTCAGCAACTAGCGAGTCGGATACAGCATCTACCCCTCAGCGAGCGGACTATTAACAATTTCACATTTTAAGAGTATTCAATATTTATAATTGATAAATGCGATAATAAATCACTTGGACTTCTTTTCGGTGCTATACAGATCAAGACGCCTTTGGCTGAACACTGGAATTTGTTGGCGTACTTGTTCCACCAAGGCAAAGTCAATATCAGCTGCCAAAACTTCCTCGCCTTCGCCAGCGGTTTTGACGACTTTGGCCCATGGGTCCACAATCATAGAATGGCCATACGCAACGTACTCTGCAGAAGTGTCTCTAGCTGGCGATGTAGTTACCACAAAGAGCTGATTATCGTTTGCGCGCGCACGTTGCAAAAGTTCCCAATGCAAAGGACCTGTTGTCATATTAAAAGCGGCCGGGTATATGATCATTTCACACCCACTGTTTCGATAAAGCCGTGCCATCTCCTCAAACCGAATGTCATAGCAAATACCAATCCCAATCTTATGTCCATCAATGCTGATGATAGTAAAGTCGTTGCCAGCGGACAGTGTCTCAGATTCCTTGAAACGGATGCCGCCTTTCACGTCAATATCAAACAGATGCATTTTGCGGTGCTTGCCTAATAGGTCGCCCGTGGGGCCCCATACGGTGCAAGTATTGTATACGGCATCGTTCTCGCCCAACTCCGGAATTGTGCCACCCACTATGTAGACCTGATTATCCTGAGCTATTTTCGAGAGCTGCTGGCTGGTGTATCCATCCGGGATCTGTTCCGCATACTCACGAAAGTATTTTGTGCCATAAGGGCAGTTAAAGCACTCGGGTAAGGTTACGAGGCGAGGCTTATGCTTTTTGACAGCCTCTTCAATTTTGTTAATGGCATTTAGCACATTCGCTGTTTTGTCTCTCGAACCCTTTAACTGTAATAAAACAAGACGCATAACTGTCCAAGGAACATCAATTTTGAAATTAACGTCAATTTATTCGCCATGTTCACTTACTATTACTGGCCTGGCTCATGCTTGTTACGAGTAATTTTGCAACTTAAAAATTATATGAAGTTACAAAATACATATATACATTAGCTAAACACAAGCCGATCGAAGTCCATATATTTTGTGATGGTCTGGCAAGGCTAATTGGGTGCAGCGCAACCAACTTCACGTGCTTTCTTAATGCTGCCATAAAGTGATTCTTTTTTAACTGCTTTTATAAAACCATTTAGGTCAACGGTTCTTAAACTTATTGCCATGCTGATAAAAAATTGTATTTTATCAAAATTAATTAATTGAGCAATGCGACTCAAAGTCAATATTGCAAGCAGTAGGTCGGTTTTCCTAAATTGATCAAATTTTAATTTCTTTTAACATTCAGTTCAAATTACACGCACAGTTAAAAACAGCTGGGCCACTTTATGTAAGCGCCCTGGTTAACCATCTGAAGTGAACTGCCAACTTATTAATACAGCGCTGCCGCAATATGACATACAATTGCGAACAGGTGGCAGCTCCGTAGCTAGCAGCTGTTATTCCTAATTCTTTCGGCAATCACATAATCGTAAATATTTACTATTTGTTACAAGTTCAATACAAAAGCAAAGATTTCTCCACAGTATGGCTGGAACTAAAGTGCTTCGTGCCTTGTTACACGAGCTGCGTCAAGCTGCCCATGATCCTGGCAGCATTAAAAACTCTTTAGCGGCCCGCTATATTCTGGCGCAGTACAAAAAATTTGAAACAACCGATCAGCAGCTATGCAAGGCCCGAAACGAGGCCATGTTTCTGGGTCAAACATATTTAACCTACCTGAGTAGTCTGCGCAAATACAACGCGCTATACAAGGATTATCATGGACGTGGCGAACGCACTGTGAAAGACACAGCGGACCTTGTGGGCTTCAAGTTACCGACGGATCCAAAGTGAGCGTAGTACATATGTATTTAACGTGAACTATGTAGATACACTGTGAATTGTAAGGCAATAAATATCCAGAAATGAAGAAAGATGTTAGCATCCACATTCTATTCGATCATTTGTCTAATCAACGCAAAGACGCGATAAGTCACTGACATAACCTACGATTTAAATTAGACTGTAGTAAACGCCTCATCCTGGCTCTGCTGCTTACCTACCTGCTTAAAAATGTCCAGCGATACTGGCAGATAGCCCATGGCGCTTAATTCGGCCGGCCTCTGTGCACGTGTGATGATAATCAACAATAATTTTTTGTAAGCCGGCGTTGCATCGGACCAGTTATGGTTATAGGCGGCATGGGTAATGTTTGTGCTCTGAAGAAATGAATTGTCTGTTATATAATTTCAAATATTCTGCCTGTAATAGGTACCAAAATCCTAACTAATTCGCCATAGTAGCAAACCAAGTAAACCTGAGAAGTTGCCGTCATCATAAATACGACGTAGGTAATTCCTTCTAGATTTAGTCCCTGAAGTTGAGTGTAAACTGCCACAGTGCAGAATACGCCCGAGGTTGTAAGCAGGCTTAACAAAAGTGAGCCACCGAAGATGCCATTGAGGTCATCCTGAAGGCTACAAGCTGAAATGGTAAGTATACTAACCATTGCAAATTGGCACATACTTACTCTAATAATTGGACATGCGTGTCCACCAGATCGGAAATGAATTTCCTATCGGCGAAGTCACGCGTCCAGTGAGGCTGGTAACTCTCTAGAGATCGCGCCATGTAATCAAAGTGCATGCATATCTGAACTTCAAAGCATACCAGCCACAGATCTGTGCTCATATTCGATATGACCATCAAGGTACTGTGCAGCCACTCCAGAACATAAATCACAAAGTAATACCATAATGGGTCCTGCTGTGGATCAAATATGTAATATGGATAGCAATGCATAAAGGGAAAGCGATTCTCCATTAGATAGATATAACCCGACTGCAGGAGAGGTCCTAATACGACCATAGCTGACGATCCAAAATACACCACAATTAGCATGAGCAGTGGGCGTGGCCAGTAGAACTCGTTGACGCGATGGTCGATCCGTGCCTGCGTGGACTTTGGAAAGAGCGCCGAAAGTTTACTATTAAGCCGTTTGAAGGCGTCTTTCTGTTGAGAGGTTCCGTATTTTGTGTCAGAGTTGATGACATACGTTACCAGAGTAGCATAACGTATGATCAGGGCGACATCGTTCCCAATTGAATCCCACTCGATTATCCGGTATATCATGAACAAAACAGAAAAGACGTGGCTGCCCACGCAGATCAAGTGATAGATCCGCATTAGTATATGGCGACGTGTCCTGCCTGTATCTAGTATTTCATAGCCGCATAGCCGATAGCTTAGGCTTGGTACCCATGTAAAGTCCTCGTAGTTGTACGGAACGGAATCCATTCTGAAGGTGTTACTTGTCTGTGAACCATTTAGGCGTAGCAGTCGCATTTATACTGGTGTGAAAATGAGAATTTCTTGCGGTTACGTTTGATATTTAACGGGTGCTAATGTGGTTTCGTCAAAGGCCCGGACAACGGGTTAGGGACACATTACTTACAAATTTCCATTAGTAATTGCCGAGTAATTGCCTGGATAAGTACAAAATTATATAGTCAATCTAATCAATGTTAAAAAAGGAATAGTTATTAACCTTTATAAACATTCTGTTGAATCCTCCTCCAGAGTGTCGTGCTGTCTGGAAAATACTTATCAACAAAAATATTCATTTTTCCTTTTTACATCTTGAACTACGAGGCATCAAATTAACATTAATTAAAATCAATTGAGCGAATCAATGTGTGAATCGAATTTGTAAGAAGCAAAGCTTGTGCGTAATATGTATATATTGTTAATTTTATATACACATCATTTTTTCTGTATTGAATAAATAGAAAGTTTCAGTAAAAAAAATGCTTCTTTAAAAATGTTTACATTTGTTGGTGGCTTTAGCCGTTGTTTCCAAGAGCTTGTAATTTCAATAAATGCGTTTCCGAAACCTCTTCAGATCGCTTGGGCATTTTTACCGTTGCTTACATGTTATACCCTGTATCAATAATGGTTGCAAAGGTCTACAACAGCCAGAAATTCCCTTCATTGCGATTGCCAGTCTACGGTCTTGTTTGGCTTATTAAATTAAATTAGGTATGCCGTAAATGTACAGATTAATACCATATATAATTTTTTCCCAAAACTGATTAAACTTTTATAGAAACTATAATCTTGCATATTGTTAAATACGCTGATTTGGATTATCGGCTGCCAGAAGATATTCAGGAACGCATATACCATAGTGTGGGTCTGAGCGAAGAGGAAACATTTTTGTTTCTAATGCATTTTTGGAAAGGAGCTCGGTTCTAGGGAGTCTTCGCGCTGGGCATTCTTACGTTTTATTGTAGTTCTTACTTTTGTCGCTGCACTTGTGATCATTGCCGTGTTTATAGTTGTTGTGGTTGTCATATGAATTCTTACACATACCAATAAATGGGTGCTGGTAGTGCCAGCTCCCTCAAAACGTTCCATCTGAGCGGAATGCTAAACAGCAAGGAGCTGCTGGAATTTCTATTGTTTGCAGCGCAACAAGCGTCGTGTCTTTTAAGTTTAATTGTGCATTGGCGTAGCATATGCTTTATTAAATATTTTCTATGCCAGCGCAAATACTTGATGGAATGTGTGTATGAGTGTTAATGTTTAATATTATACAATTCCTACAACTTCACTATTCATAAACATTCGTCAACATGTGTAACTTTCAGCCCCATAAGCGATTTGCTTTCCTTTGCTCTTGCACTCAACCCAAGGCAATTTATTTTGTTAGCATTAGATATTACATAATTTTAGAGCTTGTCACTTTCCTATTGTTTCCAATCCTGGTTCACAGAGACTTCATGTTGTGTCGTGATGTAGTATGTGCATAAGTGGGGAAAGAATTCAACTAAGTAGATCTTGTATCTTGTAATTTTTATCTAATTTATTCAACAGGCTCAATTCAAGGCGAATTTTTTAAAGGTTTACGTATTTGCCAGTAATCGGCTTTTGTCTAAACATTTCAAATGTGCATTCTCCTCATTTTACCTTTTCCCACAAAAGCGTATTTTAAAATTTATCGCCACATTTCAATTTTATTTATGAGATAAAGGACAACAATCGCTTCAAATAAAGTTAGATTTTAATTTTATTATGAAGCTGCGGTGCTTTCTTTCTTAAAATTGCAAGTAAAATATATTCTTACCTAGACTGAACGAAACTGATGTTAAAAAAAAAGAAGGAAATTTTCAAGTAAATTTAAAGCATATAAGCATAGCTCATAAAGTGACTCGGAGTGTCGCAGGCGAGCTGAATAGTTTATGAGGTTGCAGGGTGTTTTGTCTGGGACCAACTGGAACAAACCCTGGTCGTCGCATAGACAGCGACAGGCAACCTAATATCCAAAAGACAACACACATACCAATGAATAGCTGGCAAAACAATAAAGGTAACCAGGCGGGGTTTGGACTAGTTACATGGGCAACAGGCTGCATGTCTACCGCAGTGTCTATTCAAAGTCAGGTTCATTTCCCGGCAATGAAATCAAAGGCAATCGCTGGGTATTATCTTGCAAAAACGCACAATTTCTTATAAGCATTATCAACATGATATGATATGAAATAAAATAAAGCGTAACAAAGAATAACAAATTTAAAAGTTTATGAATATGATATTGGCGATAGGATTTTTTCGCTTTGCCATACCTAATGGGTGTAGGCAAAATATTTTAGACTAATCTATAAATGAGTTTATGAGTAGTCTGCATGTCAAATCCGATAATTCAAGCCTTAAAGCTGACATAGATGACATACGTCATCTGACGAGTATATATTCCAAACTCTAATTGCGCTGAAAGAAGTTGTGCTCATACGGAAGGATGGATAAAAAGACACTGCACAAAACCAATATATATTTTTATTTAGTAAGCGAGTGTAAAAGATTAGCTTTGTTTTAGAAATAATTTTGTAATTTAATTTCACTTCAACTCGAAGTGAAAATAACACCGCTACATAAAGTCCTGGAGACTACAAGCTACCTGTTTACGACATTTAATAGAGGTAAAGTACAGAACATGATAAGGCTTCAATGTTTAAATAGCGAGACAATGTTTAAAAGAATTTCAGTTGAAATATGAAAACAACACTTGTAAGTTTCCCGCTTCGTATTGCCGAACTAGCTGAGAGTGCAAGAACTCTTGTTATGCTCGATTTGTTTGTTGGGTTACGTTCAACCGGTTCTCTGGAGCTCTCTTATGGCGCTCGCGTTGCTCATTCACCGCATCGTCGCCAGCGGCGTCGTTTTTCGGCTTTGTCAACATCGTCTTTGTTAGCTGACTCTCAGTTCGCGCTGAGCATTCGAGGCAAACGGTTTGGTTCGGTTCGGTTCGGTACGTTAAGGTTTGATTTCTGTGCGGCACTTGGCTCTGTGACTCTGGCATCCGTTGGATTGCTTTGTGAAATGGCCATGTGAGGCATCGAAGCATTTTACGATACGCAACTTGTCTCCATGGTAACCGGGTCGGGCGGGCATTCAACAGTTTGATAAAACATATATAGAAAGATCTATTTACGTTTATGTTAATAAATAGATAATGTATTGCAAAGATTTGCGCTCCGATTACGCGAATCGCAAGTGACAGCCCCAACCCCTAAATAACGTGTTAAAAGCAGTTTATAAGAAAGAAAGAAAATATAAATGTCACTGCACACACATATATATTACATATGCCTGTCAATGTTGGGTTGTAAATAATGTTTAGTGCAGTTTTTAAAACATTATTTACAATTGTATATACACATATAACGGCGCTTTCGTATACACGTTCTGGTTGTTGTTGTAATTTATCTATAACTGCAGATGTTCCCCAGCGCAGTTGAAGTTGTTGTTGATGTTGCTGTTGCTGTTGCTGTTGCTGTTGCTGTTGCCTGTGGCTGTCTCTACGACTGTGGCTGCGGCTGTCTAACCCGTTTATGTTTTAGTTGACTTGGTAACTCCTATATAGACGAACAGCAACACGCACAGACAATAATACATCAAACTGTTGTTTGTGGCGCGGCAAGCAGAATCTGGTCTGGCGTAGTATCAGTATCAGTATCTGTGTATCCGTAAGATACACGTACTTGCTCTGTGCGCCGCTGACGTCGCGTCGTTTCCTTTATGACTGCCTCACAGGTCGCCGCGTTTGGGCCAATGTTTATTTTTGTTTGCTTGCCAGCAAGCGGGAAAAACAAGTTTGGCTCTGTAACGAAAATAGTAAGAACTAGAGAAGAACGCAGTTTGGAAAATCATATGAAAACTGCAAATGCAAACGAATAATACAAGATAAAAGCACACGTTTTAATGACATTTAATCATGCAAATTTATTGTCATGCAAAAAATAACACCCTAATTAGCGTCAAGTGTAAAAATTATTTGGAGTTTTCGGTGCCGGCAGCATTCTTAATGATGTCGTTAATCAAAAGTCGTCTTGTATTAGCAAATGTAGTAAATGTCGCGGCAAGTGCAAAAGAAGAAGAAAACCACTGCATGTGAAAGTTTATTTTGGCTGCGCGAGCGCCTTTAAATGTATATCGCAAAATGTGTGACAAAAATAATTGATTCAGCTCCAGCGGCAGTGGAGCGTTTTAAAAAGAGCGTCAAGAAGGCGCCGGAGTGCGATCAGCAGACAAAGTGTCAAAAAGAGAGTGGAAATAAGCCGCACATGCGGGTTGGCCATAAATATTGGCATGCAACAAGTGTTTGCCATATGTCTGCATTTTTTTTTGTGTTGTGTGCGGGTGTGTGTGTGTATATATGTGTATATATATGTGTGTATGTGCTTTTGGGTTATGCGTGTGTGTTGCGCAAGTCTCTTAAGTGAAGTTTTTCCACTGCTGTTTCATTTTTAGCCCGGCCCAATCAATATAAGCATGCAATTGTGACTCATTGGCAAAACATTTAAAAACTCTATAAATTTCGAGCATTTCGAAAAAAATTGACGCAGCCAAAATGGGCTTTTCATCGGCCCTGCAGGGCCGCGCCGCACACGAGGCACTAATCGTGCGTCAAGACGCGGAACTGCGTCTTATGGAGACCATGAAACGATCCATCCAAATGAAAGCCAAATGCGACAAGGAGTACGCAATCGGTTTGACAGCCGTCGCTCAACAAGGACTGAAAATTGATCGGGCTGATGAAATGCAAGGTAAGCTCGCTCCCAAAATACCATATATACTTAACTTAGAGAGAGCTTTCACATTGATTGGCCTGCGATATGCGAGTGTGTACTGCAGAATTGCATAAAGGGGTTATAGCATTTACTTGTGCTCCCAGCTTTTGTTCTCTAACTCAAATAGAAAATTATTCGGACCCGACTAGAATATACCCCGTACCTCAGAGCTTTGTAAAATAGTACACTTGAACTTTTTGCGCATATTGCGGCAAATACAGACATACACAAAAAGCCCCGCGTGGCGAAAACTCCTCACTTTCGCGGTACTGCCTTCTTAAGGAAGACATGTATCAGCAGTCGTGTCAATATAAATCTTTTAAAATGTGATAACTATACGATATAACAACCTGAGGAAACGTTTGATATAAGCCAAGCTTTGTAATAGTAAATTCAAAATTATGGGAAACTGACGGACGGAAAAAATGACATGACTTTAATAACTTAATCAGTTTTATGGTACGTTGACGGTATCGGAAAACTCCTTATTTACTGATTTCATTTTCAGGGCTAAAAGCTGAACCGATAAACAAGAAAATTCTTAAAATGGGCTTGAAGCCAAACGAATGAAAATCAAAAGAGTAACAATAGTTTGCGCAGCTATACGTTTATAAATTGTTCGACAAGTTCTGTTTTTAACGTTTGCATAAAATATAAATAAATATAAATAGTTTAAATTTGAGAAAATATAAAAGTATCTAAAAAAATGCATAATATGTGTCAACCCATGTAAACACATTTTTAGTTCGAAACATTCTTCAATGTGTATGTCAAACGCGATCGAAAATTGTGCATTTAATTCTCTGATTTTATTTACAATTTATGATGAACTTACATATGTACTTGGACTTGCCTACGTCATATATTCACGTTTTGGAATTTACGCTGAGCTGTCTGAACAACAAACGTCTGCATTACTCACGAGAAAAGGTTGTTACCGCGCGTGAAGCCCGCTTCGAAAGCCCTGGCTCAAGACTCTGTAGGACAGCCTACTGCCATTAGTCACAAATGGCGGCGGACGATAAGACTGCGACTGATGCGCCAGAAAGCTTTCACTTTCGCTGGCTGCCGTCCAGGGAATATTCAGTGCCGACTATTGGCCCAAACCAAACCTAAACGTGACAACGACCAATGGGTGATAATAATTGTTGATATTGGTACGAATTTGATAGCAGCCACCTTCACAACTGTGTGAATGGATCGCATTTCAAGTTCCAATTTAGACAGCCGCTTCTTATGTCTTTCCCGGAATTTACCTGTACAAGAGTCAACAATCATTGCGCTGATAATTGTGGTGGCAAAACATTCTGACAAGAATGTATGTATGCGTATATTTTTGTATCTGAAAGATACAGCCTTGCAGCTTGCCATCTAAGCTCATCAAACTGTCGACAAAATGCAGCTGCCTTTACTCGCTCCCATCTAGACACACACGTACACATATACTCGTAAATAAATAATTGGTGTGATTTTCCGTGTCAGTTTTGTTTGCCAAACGCTTAGTTGATGCTGCTTTTTCTCTACTGGGCTGCAAATGTATCCGCTCGGTGCAAGCGCAAAACAAATTTTGTGTACAATTTAAACGAAATTATATATTGCATTTTGCCAGATAGTTCCAGAAGCTGCAGCTGCCCGTAATTTGTTTTACTTTATTTTTGGCAATTTTTGCCACGTTTGCCATGTTTTTGGTGACCTGTTTTAAATTAGTTTCACCTTGACAATGAACGTACAGCTCGATTTAATGATATAATGGTAATAAGACCGAGGTAAATAAAATGTTACAAAAGTGCAAACATATTTTGCTATCAACCAGGAATTGTTTACAATTAGCTAGCTCAGGTTGACTATTGTATGAATTTAAACCGTAAAAGCACTTCAGTATTTTTGGCTCTTATTTAAGTAGATTCTGTTACAACGTGAATGAATCATTTAAGTAGAGTTCGTTTCTTCCCGATAGCAAAATGTGTTGGTAATTAGGGTGCGACATTTGATCGTTCATGAGTCACAAGAGAAACATTTTTGAGCCTAAAGTAAATTGAACATTTATTTAGCTTGCAGTGCAATTATTCTTATTAAAGCCTATTTACTTGGAACTCATTTTAGGCAGCCTTATTACAAAATCCTGGCGATCTTTTATGGATGAGTTGGATCAACAGGCAAAACAATTCAAGTTTAATGCCGAACAGCTTGAGGTGATCTGCGACAAACTCTCCCATCTGTCACAGGACAAGCGGAAGGCCCGCAAGGCCTACCAGGAGGAGCATGCCAAAATCGCCGCACGCCTTAATCATGTGAGTAAACATATCACTGATCATAAAAAAAATGCCTAATTAGCTTCAATTGGAAATTCTTCAGCGTTGATTGGCACTTAATGATTGATTTCTATGTATAGCAATAGCTTTAAAATTCATATTACTTAAGGAACTAAATACAGCAGATAAAGTTTAATTTAAAGTTTCGATCGCGTACAAGCCCCAATGATCGGGTAGTGTCAATACCTGAACTTGCTGGGGCACACTGCCAGCCATTTTAACTATTTATCAGCTAATTGAAGTTGTTTTCAGTTTTTTTTTTCAAAATTCAACAATCAAAATAACTGTGCATACATACGAGTATCATATTCGCCAACATCTATAAGCGTCAAACGAGGCTGACAAAAGACGTAGATCTGTAAGCAGCTTAAACGAGTCTCAGCACCCATACGAAGGGATTGCTAAATGCTTTTGTTATGCCAGATAATAAACTGAATAAAAGGTGTTGATTTATGATAGTCGCGAAGACAAGTTTATTAACCCTACGGGGCTAGCTTTAGGATACGGGTCAGCCAAAACTGTAGGCCTAGAAATGTAAATGTTTTCCGCTACGAAGCATATTTATTTGTTGATAATATTAGCACAACACATGAACATATGTTGCCAAATTATGACCTCCGAAAATGGTATTGCCGACGATCCATGCCGATGACTCAAGCAAATTTTCATGCAAATCCGCGACAGATTGTAAATATTTGCTTGGAACTGTTCAACGCCTTTCTGCGGCCTTAGTTTATTATATTAACTAGGCATCGAATTATAATTTTATCGTAGTATTTGCAATATCAAAGCAAGTAAATGCGTATGGGAAAAATTCATACGAATCCAGGTTTTGGTCTACACCGCAATTTTAATTAAACTGTTTGATTTTTAACTTTTATAAAATATTCTCGAATTTGCCTGTATAAGCTATGGTAAGATAAATAAAAATGTTGTTCCGTTTAGGATTTGGTTCACTGCCAAAATTAAATTTGGCTCGAGGCGTGGCTTGAAGATGAATATTCTTCAATTCATTTTCATCCATTTCCTAGAGAGTTTTATAACGTTTAGCTCGGCATTACAACACTAACATGGCTTTGCCAACACCAATCATATTCCGAAATAAATAAATAAAGCAAAAAACACAATGAATACCATAATACTTAAGTGCTCCCAACATGTACAAAACCTAGTCAATTGACAATTTAGAGAAGAAGCAGTAAAAGTTACAAAACGGCAGACACCAGCTACCAAAAGAGAAACTGATTTCGAAGCAAAATCCCGGGCAAAAAAGGCAGCAAGTTTCCACTAACCAGCTTGGTTTTCCCCATTGGACTTTGACTTATAATATTTATGCAGTGCTTTGAACACAACAGCAACAACTGCAGCTAAGTGGGCTGTTGGGGAAAGAGCGGAGCAACAGTTTGCCGGACAATTGCTGCTACTGTAGATTTAATAAGTCGTTTAAAACGAATGCGAGCTCCAAGTGGATAAGCTGCAAATATTCTCAGACATTTTCTTGATTGAAAACGTATAACGTATATAAGCGGCCTGTTGTTACTCTCTTAGATCAAAAATGTTAGTCTACAAAATAGCAACTAAAAATATATGCCTTTATTATGATTCTGTTGTTGATATTGTAAATAGTAGCAGAAGAAAGACTTCTTTGCATTGAGTTTTGCAGTTAGAAAACAATAAATTATTTAGTTAATATTGAAATAGTTTATGAACAAACATTCCAAAGCATAAAGATTTGTTATTCATATTCATTATGCAATTATCATGCTTAGCCATCAAACTATTTCAATTTTAAACCTTGTCGAACGCAAGGAATAATGCTCTATATAGGCAAATAAAATTTGGTGTCCACAGCATATCAATGGGCCACTTACCTATCGCCATAGTGCACTGACTAATGCTTGAAAAAAGAACAGACGAACTGCCGCCGACTCCAGTTATTAATCGAATTCACTTAGAGGCGCCAGCAAAGGCGCCCGCCCACTCGTATAGCTAATTGATATGAAATTGTTTGAATGTATCTGGTTTCTTTTGGATTGTCAAATACATGCGTTGCACTCGCCTCCCACATATGGGATAGAACGAACAAAACGAGCTAAGACCCAAAAGGCATTAGTGCTTCCTAGACTACGACTGGAATGTGTCTTGTGTGTGTGTGTGTGTGTGTGTTGGGTTTCCACCGACCTTCATTAACATGGCGACTTTGCTGGGGCTTCGCATTTATTTATTGATAGACCGCAAAAAATGTTCTAAAACTGACAGCATTGAGAAATACACTCTCCGCCCTTCCATCCAGCTAGTGTCCGCAGCAGCGCGCACTCGTATTAATTACAATAGGTTCAATTGAAGTATCTTTATACACACAGAAATACATGTACCAGCATCATCAACAACAACTGGCAATTCAGTGCCCCTTTGGTATGCCAGATAAGCCGATAAGATATGGCTGGTAAACAAACAACAACAACAGAACCGCAACAATAACAACACAAACTACTTCACTTTGACTGCGAATGCAGCGTTGCCATACATTTATATTTATATATACAAGCCCAGTCGGATAACCACTTAAAGATACATGCTTACAAACTTACATATGTACTTTTAGAGCATCATGGAAAAATGGAGCATTATTTGAGGCAAGCAACTTGATTAAAGTTCTATATATAAGTTATCAAGGAGGTTGGTGAAATTTAAGAAGGGGTATACCAAGCGAGGTATTCGTGCTTCTCCATAATATTTGAACATGAAATGAAAGCTGCCAACTTTATGATTATCCTCATGAGGAGTAAGCCGTGTATCAGCCGACCTAATTTTTTCCTTTCAACACTTGTTTTAATATCGAACAAATACGCCAAAAAGTGACTGGCGAAGCGTTTAATGGAGCCTCATTGATCTCCACAAACTACTACACATTTAGTATATCTGTTCTTTCATTGCAAAAATATGTTTGCAATATTTAAAAAACAATTTCATAGCATTTTAGTCTGCTGCTATTATTTGGAAAAGGGGTTTGCAATTAACGTATTATTTAGCTCAGCACAAGCTGGAAGTTTCTTGACATTGCGACAAAAGCTGCGTAACTTGCACTAACAATGTGCAAAGCAACAGCCGCAAAAGACAAGGTGGGCACACACACACACACTGCTTGAGCGCACCCAACTCACAGATACTTTTGTATCTGTTTTTCTTCTACTCACTGCCATAAGTTGCATGCAAGTAAGGCCAGTGATTTTATCTAAACAGCGGCTGCAGCTGTCTACTAGCTGCGAGTGGCACGCAGCACAAAAATTAGAGCTGATATTTGTTGACAACAAAAATGTGGCCATGTTTTTGGCGTTGTTGTTGTTGCTGTTGTTGTAAGCGTGCAAAGATTGTGTATTGAGTCGCGTGCGCCAACAAAACAGCAACTCCTATATACTTTCCAGCCAAACAGCAGTAAAATTTGTGGACCCCGAGCGACGTCATGGGGTGCACCGTCTGACGGTCGCCAAGGGTGGAACTGGCCAGAAATGCCCAAACGATGTAAAGAGCACTTCCGTGGGGGTTGTTCGCATAATTGCAATATAATGGCTTGGATCGGCATCGGCATCGGCATCGTCGCCCAGTTTACAAGTTCCGCCATCAATTGCCAAGTCTGCAGCAGTTGCATTTCAGCAACTTTCGTTTTGGGTTGCCGTTTGCTTGCGGAACTATTAACTCTCGTCCAAGACAGAGCTTATCGACTGAGACGTCTGCGCCATCGTCTACGCCAGAGGTCCGGCGTCCAAGTCAAAGGCGACACAAATGCAATTGCAATGCGTGTTTTGGAAATCCACCGATGACAAGGGCTTTTCCAGTGTGATAATGACGTTTACTTCCGTCACTCGGCAGCCGACTGCAATGAAACTTGAAAAGCTGCCCAACATTTTCCCTTCAGCTGCAAAATGCAAGAGCACAAAAATATAATAAATAACAAACGCAATAGCAACTTAATAAACTACAACAAGAATTTGTTGACTAGTTTATAACAACAATGTATATTCTTACATAGAAAATTTTCAGTCATAAAGACAACATGACGACATTTGCCAAACAAAAATAAAAGTATTGCAGATATACACCACAGCCGACTATTGTATAAATATACAATCTTAATAAAAAGTAAATCGACCATTTAATGTATTCACTATATATTTCTGTTGGTTTTTTACCTTTGATAAAGTTGATATAGACAAATATCATCAATTAGCTTTGTTGATCTTCTTTTCCTGTTGTTGCCTTAACATATTTTTCTTTATGGCGAGGTGCGGTACATTCTTGGTTTCTGGCCCGTTCAATTTTAAATAGGCTGGGGCTGCCTCTGCTTCTGGTTGTGACGCCCACGCTGGCATTCAATATATGTGCGCATATAAAATACTGTGTATATATTTATAAACAAAACTTCATAGATAGATAATTGAGAAAGAGAAAAGATTTCTCAGATATTTTTTGTAACAGTAGTAAGTTCAGTATGTAAAACATTTTTTAGTTAGTTTTCAACGGTACATTTTAATTTGAAATTAGTTTTAAGAGGCCTGTCAACGCGGACAACCAATTAAGAACTGTAAAAAACGACAATAATGGAGAAAGTCCTTAGGTCAATGAAGGATGGAACAGGACTCCTGTGCTGACAGTTTCAAAACCACTGACTGACTGGGAGGCCAACAGGCTGCGCACATGGAAAACGACAAAAGCGAACAGGGTTGACAGACAGACATTAGGAAGCAGACGAGTCATCCGGCCATGTCGGGAGCCCACACTCATGCAATGCATAAAATTCAGTCCAGCTACACTCGAGCCAATTCTAATAATGCCAAAAATGTCGACGCCGGCTGGGAAAGGCTGTGGCAACAACAATAACAATAGCAGCAACAACAACATCAGCTCCTGCGGTTGGTCCCGGTTGTGGGCAATTTGCTTAGCCCAAAATGCAGGGAAGTGCCAACATTTTTGTACAGCCCTTTGCTATATGACGTGTAGTACGCACCCTCGAAGCCATCCCGTCCAGCATGTGAAAAATTGGAATTTCCATTTTGGGCAACAGAAAATGTGCTTTGCGGACGTTTATTCTATTTTAAATTGCAAGCTTTTTTTCGATTAAACTAATGGAAGCCATAACTCAACAGCCGCCAACTTTAAGCAGTCGCAACTAATAACCAAAAGTTATGCAGTTATACGCGGCGTAATCAACAAGACACCAACTCTAGCAGAGCCGTTCAACAACGACTCCGGCATAAGTTTTTCCCTTACCAATATTTGGTGCTGAGGAGTTTTTTTAATAATATTTACGCGCGGACGAAGTCGAGCTCGACGTCGCGCCCTTCTCTTGCAACCATCCGTTCATTGAATCATCCGCAGTGTTGGCCATGAAAACTTGCATACCCTTTAAGAGAGCCACAAGTGAAACGCGAAGAAGCCTCGGTGAAAAGAGCATTATTTGTTTGTTGACGGCAAACGTGCTCAAGGCAGAGGAAAATTGAAAATCAAGCAGATAGTGACAACAAGGGGCAGGATGAGAGTATGGGGCTTCAATTGAAAGACCGTCTTCTTCGGCGTAAATTCTGTTTGCTAATTTGGAACGAAGCCAAAATAAAAATAAAAATATACAATTGAATCTTAAATGCTACTAGAAAAAGTATGGCTAACTACAGTGAGCATTGGATAAATTGAAATTCCAAATGCCTGAAATGCAGATTACAATCCTTATTTTGAATGTCGAAGTATTTTGTTTTGCTAAATATCTTATCAGTTGCAAATTGTTTAAATTGTTAAATGCCAGTAATGCGATTTTGAACAAGCGTGGATATGTCGAAATCCTATTTATCGAATTTCAAAACGAAATTTCCCTTGATAAATACAAGAAAATATATTGATGAAAATGCTGTTGTTTGTTAAAGAAAAGTTTAATTCTGCAAATATACAAACATAAAATGTGCACTAAGCAAATATTTTTTCTGTTTTCGCTAATTCTTTAATACAATTTAATAAAAAGGCTTCCCGCTTGTCCAGCACGGCCACTTTGTTTTTGGCTATGTTTATAATCTAACCATTCACTCTTTTCAATACTTTTGATTATTGATTTGCCTCTAGCAAATCGCTATGTTCTAGTTGCTTGGGACATTCAAATGATGAGCTCATTTGGGCAATTTATACCCCATTTATGTACCTGCAATTGAGTAAACACGTTTCGAGTATTGTTTGCCTTTAAAATAAGCAGATTACGTAGCCGCAGCGTGTCCCGCAACATGAATTTTAGTTTTGCAAAAACTAATTTTATTAGGTACAAGTGCAGCCGCTAATGCGACAGCTGCAAATGTGGCGAGCACTAGAATTAAAGAGCCCCGATTGTTTGTTTAGTTCTAGAGCTGTTGAGGTATGCAGAGCAGCTACGTTTCATTTTATTCAAAGAGAAATCGAAAATATTTTATAGCTGCCACTAAAAATAAGTATGGCGCAGTGCAGCACCAAATCTAAAAAGAATCGAGAATGCAAGCATATTAGAAAGCTCTAAATTTGACTATTGATTATGGCTCAGATTAATTTAGGTATCATTTAACTAGTTTAATGCAAAATGAGCAGAGCAAAATTAAAAGAAACACTCAAAGTCCACTTGCAGCAGTTGGTTTAGTCGTCATTCCGGCTCTTGGAAACCTTAAAAGTGTGGCGTCGGGTCATGTTATTGGCGCATACGACCCCGACATCACAATACGGCATCTTTTCTTTCGCGCATATATGTACTATAAACTATGTAAATCAATCGATTTCTTTTACAATTTCACCTTGAGCACGACAATGTTGGTTGCCGCTCAAAAGGACAATGCATTCGTTTGTTAAAATGCAGCTAAGCTACCCGCCGAGCTATGGATGGGGCGACAGAGCAACCCCATACCAAAGCAAAGAATAAAATTTACAGCCTAGTTAACTGCAAAAGAACCACATATGTGTAATGAGACCAATGACAACAATGCGATTTAAAGAACGAGGGACGATCGAACGTTTGTTATAAACAAGTTTATATTAACAAGCATCTTGACTTTCTGATCCCAACTGTAGCTATTTAAATTGACATTTGATGTCAGGCGATTGAGGTCAGCGATGCATGTGACGACAGCTTCATGAATACGTACATACATTATATGCATGGGCGTGGGTCATCATGTGCACATTGTGTTAATTAAAGTAAGCATGTGCTTAATGTTCTCGTATGTTATATATGTTTGTGTTAATAAATAAAGTCAAAATTCAAAAGAACGTGCAGTCAAAACTATGTTCATCAATGGAAACTGAGTCAGTAGCTAAAGAAAACAATTGTAGATGCACACGCGCTTCCTTGCTTGGATTAGCCTAATAAGCTTGCATAGGGTATTCAAATGTTCTCACAAAGTGTCTTTAATATTTTGTTCTTTAATTTTTTGTTTTTTAAATAAACTTACCAATATTGAGCGTCATGACGTTTCTGAAAGGTTTAAAAATAAACTTGTTAGCTCGCAGTGCTAATAAGAAAATTATAAGTATATATTTGCGGCTTCAGAAGATCTGTAAGCTACCGTCGTAATATCCGAACTATTTATATATGTTTTTCGATGGAATAGAACGTATCATTAATCAAACAAATTTCCAAGAATCTCTATGGAAATTTATTTGAGACGTGGAATATGATTTTCGAAAGTTGTATAAGCTACGATTCAAAATTCGCTCGATTGGCTTTGAACTTATTTTCAATACTCTATATAAAGTCCAAATGAATACATTCTCAGTGATTTAAAAAAATTTCCGCTTAACTGTGGAAATTCTATGCAACTTTTTTGCCTACAATACAGCTTCAAACTCATTTTTGAATACCACTTTTTGAAAAATCCACCCCTATTTGTTCAAAAATGATTGTCAAAGATTGAACCGGGCAAGGCCGGAAAAAACAGCTTGTGATTTATATTGCTGTTAATATATTTCTACAGAATACCGAGTGAGACAGAAACAAAGCCCAAAGTAGCAAATCATATGGCATTGAACTTTCACAACATTGGACGATGACACCACACACACATAAACACACACACACATACATACATAGACTGACATTACCGCAACGCTGTTTGGTCAAGGCAATTGCCAGTAGGAAATATGGAGTTCGGATTGCTTCACGAGTTTGGGAGCAGTGAAAAGTGACAAAGTGCCACTAGAAACTAAGAGGCTGAGCACAACAAGAGTCGAGCAATTCGCAGCTTGCCAGCCACATACATACATAACTGTGATTATTTATGGCCCAGAGACAATAAACTTGTTGTGTCAATGCCCAACAATAAGCATCAATGGTCAGTTCATTGGTCAGCGGCATGGCGAAGTACGTGCGAAAAGTTGAAACGCTTTTTCCATTTTGGTAAGGTCAAAAGTATAAATATATATATGTATAAATATACCCTGTACATCAAAACATTGCTTAGGACTTAAATATACCCCGATCTCAGGTTAGTTAATAGCCTTAATAAGCCAACGAAAAGCCGAAAGGAACGGCATACGAAGACACAGATCGAGTCGGGTGAATAATACAAAATATATATGAAATTGATGTTTGGAGACATCTGTTTTTATGCATTACACACTATATCACAAAATTGAAATACCCTCTAAAAACACACTGCAAACGGTTGACTTGGCGTTTTTACCGACTAAACTTGTGGTGATGGTGGTAGTGGGGGTAAGGTTTTTCCATGTGCCAGATTTGGTTGAGCCGAGCGCAATGCATCAAAGTGAAGCTGATTGTCAGTTGAACTTGTTTGTTGGCGGATTTTTGTGTAGCACAGATCCGAATCCACATCCGTGTCGACAGTGAGCCACAGAAAGTGGAGCAATCTGAAAACCTGAACGTCTTCATGTTCATATCTGGTTCTTGGTTAGGGGGCTTTATTTCTTGACTTCTTTTACTCTTGCGGTTGTCTTTGCACTCGCAACTTCTTAATTGAAGTGATTTGCAGTCAATTATTGAGAAAGAGAAATTCTTAAAATCGCACACACTTTCGACCGTGAAAGTAGTGCCACTTACGAATCTTCACTACCGGCTCTCCAGCGCGACTTTATCTAATTTTCTACACTTATCAGACGATTTACTATCTAATGTCTAAAGCATATACTGTGCATTAGATATTGCGTTTACATTGTTAAAGCTAATTTGCTGCTAAATGCTGAAATGACGCCTACAGAGACATGCTGCGTATCTCTTAATTGTGATCTTAATGAAGCAAATTGCAAAAATCATTTTACAACTCTATACAGCAGTATCCATCACAATATTAGCTTTCCTCATTGTCAGTGGCTATGATTCCATTCGATTTGTCTCGGTCTGTAATTGCGTCGCGAAGTCGAGCAGTTTTTTTTACAATCAGAAATTTGCGCAAGCTGCTTTCCGCTAATAACTACAAGATACGCTTATGTCGACAATATGATGACGTCAAATGCAAAGATATTAACTGCCTGTGTGCCTCACTGCACGACTGATAGAACCGGTTGGTGCGTCTTGCCTTACATATGAAATACATTTGTATGTTTGGCGTTAGTATATATGTACTTCTATACATTTAAATACATATTAAATACTTATAAAAGCTCAGGTAAATTCTCGCTAAAAGTAATCAGAATCTCAAAAGCTGAGGCAAAGTTGATCGCCCTCGCGCAGACTGGTACCAAAGATGCCAAAACAGCTACAGCAACAATAACGAGAACAGCAGCACGAGAAGAGCAACAGGGCAATTTACAATAAACAATTATAAAAGTGATAAACCGTGTATAATAAGTAATTTTGGAAGGCACAAAAACAACTCCAAGTATCGCATGCTACATATGTTTTCTGAAATCTTTACACCCTTTTTGGTATAATTGGTTCAGGGTATAAACAAAGCAACATAGAATTAGTCTCATGACACGCCTCCTTCTGCCTGCTACGTACACTTGTTTTGGTTTAGCAATACTAAAGTAATTGTAAGCAAGTGTATATATTTTTCAAACGTTAAGTTGCATATTTAACTGTATTTAGCATGACTTGAGTAGTCCTAAATGTCGATCGGCTTATTTCCATATCAGGTCTAATTGAGGATAAGTCATAGCAAGTCAAGAGGTTTTCTAATTTAAAGGCCAACAGGCAACAAACTCTGGGCTGACAAAAGCCTTTGCATAAGCCGTTGATAGTCACCTACCAAGTTCCATTTAGAGATGAATGCGTGATTCCACTATTTGGAACCCCGCATACAAGAAGCACGGTCAAAGTATACTCACAATTTCTTGATTCTTAGTTAAGGTTTTAACTTTAGTGCGATCGACTTGAAGCCTCATCTCAAAACATAAATTTAATGAATATCTGACTTACTTTGGGAATATTCAACACCGGAGGAACACACGAAATTTAATTTAATTTAATTTAATTTATCGGGCAAATAGTAAAAATTTCCATCTCCAGCTGTAATCTGTTTTACTTCATATTTAAGCTATGAATACTTGAACTTTTCTTTCCTATACTGCTCAAAATTTGATGCTGCGCGCTTATCACTGGCATGCACGAAAATTGATTTCCTTACAACCCGTCGTGTAGAGCAATGCGTACCTACATACATACATATAACAAAAACAAGCTTGATACAACAACAATATTAAACAACAAACAACAACAACTTGGTCGGTACGCTTGGCTTTATCTCATAATAATCTACGCGCATGTGCGGCATATCTTTTCAGTCAATTTCAAGTACATTTTGCCTTTTTTGTTTTGTGCCACCGCTGTCGCCTGTTGATGGCCAAGCCAAAGCTGGAGCTAGGGTACGAGTTGTAGTTGGAGTAAAACCGAGTTGAGCAAACAGCCAGCAGCAGGAGGAGTAGTCAACGGCAAAAGATACGGCTACGGCTACGACCACAAGCGCAGGCAACGTTTGTCGGTCAAAATCAAAATCAGTCCCAGCCTTTGTTCCTCCAATTCCGAGAATCGTGGACCAGTTA
Organism: Drosophila novamexicana; assembly: GCF_003285875.2. Lineage (NCBI taxonomy): Eukaryota > Metazoa > Arthropoda > Insecta > Diptera > Drosophilidae > Drosophila > Drosophila novamexicana. Next base: position 344,867 of record NW_020824809.1, on the reverse strand, counting down.
TGAAACAAGTCTGCAACATGCATACTCACAAAACAGAAAACTCAACACGACAGAACGAACGAAAAAAAGAAAGATACAAAAAGACAGAGAGAGAGAGGGAGCGGGATGGAGAGAGAGCCAGAGAGAGAGAGAAAGGAATATAAAAGGATAGCATGCGCTGAAAACAATAAAGAAGCAAACCAGAGCCAAGCAAATGCCGAGAGTAAGGGGCAATAGGCCTGAGATCTGAGTCCAAACTTGAGTCAGGGCCAGTTTCGGTCTCGTCTCGTTAGCTGCATGCGCATGAGCAGCGCAAGATACTTTATGGCCCCGGCTGTTACTTCAGTGTGTCGCTGTGTACCTGCCACTTAGCTTTGGACTGCGCTGCGATTGCGACTGCAACTTAATTTCTTGCTGCAGCAACCCAAGTACTCCATCAGTTTGAGGCGCAGTAAAAATAAATTAGCAAAGCCAGTCAACAAGCAGACGGGCAACACTTTCCAACTTCCCTAGCTGGCCCATAATGAGTTTTAATAACGCTCCCTTGACGTCAAAAGCTTATATGTACAGTCTGTGGATTTGTGTATTTAGCAACCGACTAGGAGATTCCGTGAACCCAATGATTTTATGGAAACAGGGCATGTTGTCAATGATAACTAGAAATGTCAAGTAGCTCTTAAAAGTTTAAAATAATATACACTTTATAAATGAATTCACTTCACAGCTCAGGGCTCAGGGCTTAAAAATGAATGCATATGTGACAGCTATCATACCTCACATTCTCCTACACCTAGATAAAAAGCTTTCCCAATAAAGATCAATTTAACAAACAGTCATTTTACACGAGATTTTTTTTTTTATTTATTTATTTATTTATTTATTAATGGTCGACAAAACGAGTGTCTTCCTCAATATTCAATAGATTATACAATAGAATTTTATGCTAAAAGCCTAGTTAAAGGATACAATTTTCTAAATAGCATCACCGACCGATGGAGGTGTTTTATTTGCCAGTCCGGCCAGCTGTGCCCCTTTTCACAGCTAATTTTGTCAGTGACGCTGATTAAATTTAAACCTCGTAAGGCAAAAAGCAGAAATTGCTTCTGAACAGATTCAAGACGATCATGGCTGTTGTTATACTGTGGAGACCAAATGCAAGAGCAGTATTCAAGGATAGGGCGAACAAGAGAGATGTACAGAAGTTTTGTTATAAAAGGATCGTTAAACTCTTTAGACCATCGTTTAATGAATCCAAGTACACCTTTTGCCTCATTAACGATGGTATCTATGTGAAGATTGAAACAGAGTTTAGAATCAAAAAATCCCCAATTTAAACACACTTTATATAATCAAAGAACACATATAAATATAACAAATTGCAGTAGTTACCTGGGAACCATGACACTTTTGATATTAGTCGTGCACTAAATATGCATGGTATTTGACTTTAAATACATTTTTATACCCTTGTAGATAGTATTATAATTTTCCCATTAAATGAGCATCCTTGATCGGCATAAACATCCTAGTTGATATAGCCATGTCTATTTCTGCCTCTTTCGATGCTAACAAGTCTCTCAGTTTTAAAACTATTGACTTGAAACTTTACATAGGTGCGTCTTTCTATTGGCAGCCAGTACATATGTTGGAACCGTCCAGATCGGACAACTATATCATATAGCCACGAGAAGAGAGATTGGTCGAAAAGTATTTTCTTGTAAAGTAAACTATTAAGTTCTTATATGACAAATTTTTTAGTTTATCAACATTTATTAGTTAAACTATCGAATTATTATTTTCTCGTTTATAATTAAGAGCGAACGAATTAAAACTAAAATCACATTATAGAATCAAAAAATATAATTTTCTTAATTATTTATTTAAAAAATAATATTAAAATAATAATAATAATAAATGTCGTATATGGTGTATATTTGTGTGTGTGACCTGTTCGATGTTTAAAATTTTGTTAGAATTTCGTGTTAATCAGCTTGGCGAATTATTGGCAAAAGCAAAGCAAGATGCGACACGGCATATCGGTGGCTTTTGGTATTGAAAAGTGGTTCAACAGCGTTTGCGAACTGGGACCTTTATTTAAACTTGCGTCTTAGCCTGCACTCAGGCCCAAAAGTTGAGATTCAAGAAACAACTGCGTAGATGGTCAGTTACAAAAATGTGTTTCGTATTGCCACACACTTTCACTTGAGTGGATAATATTGCTCAACTGCCATTCTATTCTTTTGTCTGCTTTTGGCATTCAACGGAAATAGAAAGTGTTGCCTGCTTTTCATATTGACAAACTTATGCCAACACGTTAATTATTTTCTAATGCTCCGTTTTCACTTGGCGCGCATGCAAATTAGCAAAAGAAACCGCATGCAATAATATGGAAATGTAAAATGACTTTTTAAATGGATACGCGTGGAACTCGAATTCGCAATTTATGAAGGCGGATCGCGAATTTGAACCATGCCCATAATAGTCATATTAAATCTGTTGGCCAAAGCCTTCTAGTATCACTAGCACTCACTATGTAACTAACGAATTGACCGCAAATATTGGCGTGTCCATTGTAGTTATCTGGTGACCGAGCAGCGAGACGAAAGTTCATTGACCAGCTCTTAGCCCAGCCACGAGCCCGAATGTCCGCGTTCGAGCTCGGACTCAAGACTTGTGTGTGTTTGTGTGTTTACCGGCCAATGTCCGGAAATTTGCGTAATTTGCAATTGCTAGCTAAATAAATGGCCATATTTAGACGCCTTTATATTTCATAAGACCTCGTCATTATCAACATTATTATTATTGTTATTATTATTGCTGTCAGCGGTTGCGCAACCGACTCGAAACACCGCCCGGCGCTTAACTATTGAAAATGCCACACAATCAGTTGCATTGATTTCCCAAAGACTTGAATTATAGACCATGCAGACAATGAACAACAAAGGGAAAATCGTTGGCTCACATTGTTGTTATTGTTGTCAAAGCTGCTTCACCATTTCTTATTCAAATTGTAAGCCAAGAAAAAGCCTCACGCGCTCCACTCGTCATAAAAAAAATGCCGAAACACACAAAATCAGCTTCGTCGCCGCCATCGACGAGTGTGGTTTAGATTTAAGTGTGTTGTTGTTGTCACTTCTGTGGGCTTTCCGGCTTGGTTGTTTTTTATTACGTCACGACTCCGCAATACATTTGACAAATTTATTTTTATTAAAGGCAATTTCTTTGAAAGCGTAGACATGAATTGAATTTCGCTTGATTGAGATATTTTTTTTTTTAAATTGCCTGCCCTGTTGCCGACTATTGTTAGTGCTCTTAGGGGGGCTTTCGGAAATGTTAAAAGAAATAAGTGATTTTTTATTGTCCAGTATGAAAATAATAATATCTACAATCATAATCATCCCTACATATAAAACTGTTTGTCCTGATTGACTGACTGACTGATTGGTGACCAACGCAGAGTCCAAGCTCGACGGGGCTTTAGGTAAGTCGTAAAAGACGTTTGTATGAATTATTTTTGCTTAACATCCAATCGGCCTCAAACTTATTTTAAATAATCTTTGATTAAATTAACTCCTTGGTGGAAATGGGGTCAAAGATTTTGTGGCTGATTTTTCGGGTTCAAGTGCATTTCTAGAATGTTTATGAAAAAGCATTTGACATGTTCCAAAGATTTTTGTGGGAAGTTTAAGTATTGTTCGATTTGTTTCAAACTTATAATCAAAGCCTTATATAATAACTTAATAACTACATGTTTCAGCGATTTTGGAAATGCCACCAACACATATGCCTGAAGTTTAAAGGAAAAGACTTGGGTCTAATAACTTATCTTCCTGAACAGATATTTATATCCATAAATTCGCTAAAAGTCAAGAACCTTTTAATTGTTATGAAGCACTAAATAGTATTTTTATTTGTTTGATTTTGGGGGATAGGGAAACTTATCTTAGAAATATGATATGAGATGCTAAGTATCAAATTTAGCTTTGAAACCTAAGAGATATGCTAAAAACCTGGATTTCGATATCCCTCTTATCGATTTTTATCGACCTACGTTCAATTGTAGCTCTTATAGGTTTTCAGATCAAACAGAAAGGTTTTTGATGGAGACTAAGAATACATCTACATAATAGGGTCGAAAATCCCTTCTTCTGCCTGTTACATACATTTGCACAACATAATTATACCCCTTTTACTCATCATATACCCTGAACCCATTGAAAATGGGTAAAATAGTCCCGAATATAACCTCTTACTTGTTTTCAATTCGTTCAGGGTATACAAAAAATACTGTAAAACAGACTTTTAATGAGTAAAAACATGCTTACTTGTATCCACAAAAAAGGAATTCCCTAAATTTATGACATATGTATACATTTTCTAGAAAATTAAATTTGACGTTAATATTTGAAACTGATTAAAATCTTAAATGTGTTAAAAAGACCTACTAAAAATAGAACCAGCTAAAAATTTAATATGATTTTAATTTTTCATATGAACTCCTAGTTGAACACCTTTCGTTAGTTATTTGCCATTTATTTACAAAATACACAATAACAGCTTTTGCAAATATTTTAAAATTTCGCTTTCGTCAAAACGAAAACGGCAACAGCAACAGAAGAAATAAGAATGCTACAGTCGGGAGTGCCCGACTACGAGATAACCTATTCGCAAAAATAAAAAGAAAACCAAGTGTAAAAATCGATACTTATCGTTTTTGGTGCAACGGGATAAGATGTCAATTATTTGGAAAAAAAACTTGATCTCCGCTTTTAATAGGAGGCCCTACGTTCCACATGTGATCCCTAGCTCTTATAATCACTGCGATCGGACAGACAGTCTTACTGAAATGGGGAGATCGAGTGGGAAATTGAATATGATCAGGGATACGTTCATGCTTTGAGGGGTCTGTGGAGCCTCCCTCTGCCTAATACGTACGTTGTCATAAATCATAATACCCCTTTTGTAGCCATTTTTAATAGCTACAGGGCATGAAAAACAGCACAGGGAACAGAAAACCGAATAGAGCTGATTAATGCAAAACGTGGCAGTTGGCACAACTTGTCACAGATTCCATTAGGTCATCGCCGCATTTGCATATGTTCGCAGAATCAAAATGTATATGCCATGCGTTGTCTCAGCAATGAATACGCATGTAGAAAATATACTCAGAGATTTGGACTGCGATCTGGGAACTGGGAACTGGTATCAGCTGTTGAGCCGCTCAGTGGTGTGGGAAAAGTAAAGAAAGTGGCGCAGGTGGCGCAGGTGGCGCAGCTGCCCAGCAGCAACTTTCCTTGGCAGAACTGTTTGCGAAGACGCAGGAAAATTGGCAGTCATTTGTAAACAATGTGCGAAGCTGGGTGCGACGGCATGGGGGCGCGGCCAAGTATACACAGCCCGTATATCTATTGACTTCTCAGCGTGGTCAGAAATAAAAAATACGCGCCGCGTGACCCACTTTCAAGTTGTGTTTTTGTCTGCTTCTTTTTTGTGCTGTTGCCGTTTGTTCCAAGTAACACGCTCCTCGTATATGTATGTATATATACAACTATATATATATATATATATATACATATATATATGTACATATCTATGTCTCGGACTGACTGTGCTTGAGTTTCTTTCTAAGCACCAACAAGTTTTTAGGCAAATTAGCAGCCAACAGCTGCACAAGTTATCGGCGTCTCTCATTGAAAGTTGATTAACCACTTACCAACTACTTGTAGCCACAAAATTTTGCGAATTCGAAAAAAAAATGTTCTTATAAGCATCTTTTTTTTGTTAAAACATAAACAAGCTACAGTAAGCTATGATAAAAGCTTATAGATCAACAAGCTTCAGATTTACCCATATACCACATATACCCATATATCAAAGTGGGTCAAGTATTTGGTAGTTTTGTCGATCTACTTATTTATTTCTACCTATTGTACTCATGTATTGTTATAGCTGGCAAAATTGAATTTGAATTTAATTGCTAATAAAATGTGCTAATGTATGTGTATGTGTCTGTGGCTAGCTTGAAAGTCATTTTATGTTGAAAATGACTCTTTAATTAACATTTGCTGTCTTCCGCATCAAGTGCCAAAGTCCAAAATGTTGCATAAACTCACAGGGAAATAGCATAGGATACTGTCCTAACAAATACCCTGTTCATAATACTACTTGTGAGATCTGAAAACAGCGGGAATTGCATGCCACCGTACTAATAAAGGTATATACCCGCTTTTAAGCATAATGCCCGAACTCAGGTGTTCTTGTCTGCTTGCCATGCTGCTGGCTGGTTGTTTATGCTACGGCATTGTATTGACTCAGCAGCATTTGAGGCAGCAACAATGTTGCAGCAGACGTGGTCTAACTGCACTTTGTTGCCATTACTTAAGCAATTGACTTTGTTGGCAATGCTAACGGATGTTGGCTCAGCTGCTTGTGGCAGTCATTTGTCCTTTGGCCAGTCACTGCACATTTGAAGTATAGAGACAGAGAGACAGAGAGAGAGAGAGAGAGAGAGAGAGAAAGAGAGAGAAAAAGAGAGAGAGTGAGCGATCGATGGAAAATGACGGAGACAGTACTCGCACATATGCACACGTAAGAAAAAGTGCATTAAACAGCCCTGTAATAGACCCTGTTTCCATATTCGCATGTAGTAATTCGTAGATAAGGGCTAATTGCTGACGTACTATGACGTAACTGACCAAACTCTTTGGAAAGTAGATCAAAGGCCCAGCCATTGCATGTTCCCATTTGTAAGCCTCTCAATCAGCCATGCTTAAAACCTTCATTCTTTTTTGTTGTATGCATTGCAGCTTACAGACGAAGTTGTGCGAAAGAAAAGCGAATACCAAAAACATTTGGAAGGTTACAAGGCGCTGCGCACGCGCTTTGAAGAGCACTACATAAAAGGTGAGTGCCCCCCTGGCGTTGTATGCACTGGCAAGGGTGTTAGTATTCGAGCAATTTATTTTTACAGCACCAGGCCGAAGCGGTCGCAAGCTGGATGACGTGCGGGACAAATATCAAAAAGCCTGCCGTAAATTACATCTTACACACAATGAGTACGTGCTGTCCATCACGGAGGCCATAGAAGTGGAAAAGGACTTTCGCACAGTGCTGCTGCCGGGTCTGCTAGAACATCAGCAGTCAGTGCAGGAGAGCTTTATACTCTTATGGCGCAACATACTTTTGGAAGCGGCACAGCATGGCGATTTGACAGCAGACAAATTCAAAGAGATACAAAAACGCATCGACACTGTGATAAGCAGCATAAATCCGACGGAGGAGTATGGCGAATTTACAGAGAAACACAAGTAAGTATTATGCTGAATCTCAGCGTGTATACCCCGAGCTTACCCTGTGGAACATATAAAATAAATTCTCTCTAAGATCTTCAAAAATGAGTTTGAAACCGATCAGACGATAAGCCAATTTACCACAAGCAGTCATTAAGTTCTTATGTTAAGCTTTGAAAATAAGTTTGAATCAAATCGGACAAAACTTAAAACCTCCCCAAAAAATTCTTAGAATCGCATTTTTACTGAGGATACTTTGATTTTGCGGAAAATGTGAAACACGTCTCAAAGAATTTTCAAATAGATCCTTGCATATGAATTTGAGCGCCAAACGTCACCACCAAATCTTTGACCCCCATTTCCACGAAGACAAACGTTTTCGCGATTTTACCACACTCGCGGGTGGAATTTTCCGAAACCCCGTCTAACGTGCACCTTCATAAGGTAACTACACTGAAAATATCAGCTTCCTAGCTCTTACGGCTTGGGCTCTGTGTTGATCACCAATCAGTCAGTCAGTGAGGACCTTGCACCTTCCTGGTAGAGGGTCAGTTAAATTAAACTTGTAAGCTAAATGTAATTAGACACGTGAAGTTGTAAGCCAGCCCGAGTAAATTTTGTTTTTGCCCCGAGCAAGGTCATCTATAACTAATATATTATTCTTACTCGCAGAACCTCACCCACAACGCCCTTGCTCTTCCAATTTGATGAAACACTCATTGAGGATATACCTGGCAAGCTAACAGCAAGCACCCTGACCGTGGACAATCTAACGGTTGATTGGCTTCGTACACGCCTGGTGGAGCTGGAGTCGGCAGTGAAAGAGTGTCAGGAGAGACAGCTGAAGATGATTGAGCATGTAAATGGCGGCTCGCCGGTTGCCAATGGCAGCGTCATATCCAACGGCAGCAGCGCATCCAACGGCATACAGTCGAACAAAGATAGTCAGAAGTACGTAGCCAACAATATCAGGTCGCCAAAGATTTTAATCCAACCGTTTATTACACATTTGCAGTCGCCAGTCAAAGGACCTCAATGCGCTGCGCTGCCAAGAGAAGCAAAAACAAAAACTGGTTGATATGATCAAGTGCGCATTGAACGAGGTGGGCTGCGAGGAGCTGCCGTCCGGCTGCGATGATCATCTGTCGCTAGAGCAGAACTTTATCGAACACGGCTTTAACAATGATCAGCAGGTAGGTTTTATTTCCTGTTAGTAGTCCTACATTAACATGGGCGATGGTTAGCTTTAAGTCGTAGTGGTTTGGGTCAGCATCAATGATCGACTAATCGTATGACATATGAAACTATTTCTATCCCTCTGGATGCTGCCTTCTGCCACACATCCATACACACACATATACACACAATTATCGCAATCCACTATTGTAACCCATACTGATGAATATGCGCCGCTGCAACAGCGATCCAATTCCACTAACTCTCCAGGCCTGGGTATAATGAACGAGTTGATGCGGCGTGGTGGCGTTCTCACGCTACTGCGAGGACGAGGTCGCCATTTCAAGCGCAAGTCAACTCCACAGCCAACTACGCCCATGGCAAGAGCGCGCCAAGGTAGATTCTCGAAGCTGCAGCCTCGCTCACAAAGCCTGGGATCGCTGTCGGTAATTACAGATGCGCGTAGTCCTGCACGTTACGAGCCAGTTACTAACCCACTGCGTCTGGCGGTCAGCGTACACTATCTCGGTGAGGAGATTGTGTTGAGCGCGACACCGCCGGCGCTGCCTCGTTTACGGCGCACGCAATGTTCCATGTTGTGTTTGGGCGAGGACGACCAGCCGCTTGAGCCGTTGCCAGTGGCCTCGATCGAGCCCACGCCCTTAAACAAATTAACCAATTCAGCCATTACTAACACTAACAACAACCACATCTATGCGGACCTGGAATTGGACAACAAACCCCCAATCGCTCTAGTCGATGCGGATGCAGACAGCATTGTCAGCGAAAATGATTTGGCAGTAAAGCGTCATCAAATTGAGATTGAAATCAATCAGGTTGAATCAAACGAATCACAGGCAGTGCCACAAGGCTCTATCGATGCGCACCTGGACCAGATTGACGAGCTGAATCGCGTACTGGACGATCGCTTAAAGCGTAGTATGCAGCCCACAATCCCAGGGGATGTAAATGCTATTGAGAGCGCCGATGATATACCTGTTCAATCACGCCAGGATGACCCGGATACCGGTAGCCAGGCCAAGCGCAGCTCCAGTTCTAGCCGATCCTCGCAGCTAAGCTCCAAAGAGAGTGGTCAATCCAAAAAACGCTCAGTGTCCTTCACGCAAAAGTCCATTAGTAACATAATAAGCAACATTAGGGAGTTCTCCAAAAGCCCACTAGCACGCATGACCAAAAATGCGGCTCTAAACGAGAAGCCAGATACTTCAAGGCATCCAAGAGAGCCGAGCCAACTTTCTAATAGCAGTGAATCTCACACTCAACTCAGTAATAGTAACAGTATTCACAACAATAACAACAACAATCATAATCCCTGCCAATCGACAATTATCACCAGCACCATAACAACGACCATAACAACCACATCGACAACGACGCCGGCCAAGGAAACATCAAGACTGAAATTTAAAGTGCCAAAAATACAAAAGAAATCGAAAGCCATACGAAACACATTCCGTACCAAACTGCTCAGCTTTCAGATGAGGCGCTCCAAGCCCTGCAAGCAATGTACCAAGCGCCGACGCATTCATCCCAGCAAAAGCGTCTTTGACTTTGCCAAGGAGTTCGAGACAAATCCTCTAGAGCAGGCCGGGCTGGAGCAATTCTGTAGCTGTCCACCACCGGCGCAAAAAACAAAAGCAAAAGCCAAGCGAATGTCCTGCCAAAATGAGCGATCTTTTGAAGTGCACAGTTCCGAGGAACTGGACGATGAAGAGGAGGACGCCATCGACGACAGCAGCAGCGACGATGTACTCAGCATAAAGGAGCATTGCTATTGTGTGCCCAGCTTGGCGGCGAGTGTGAGTAGCGAGCCAAGGTCGAGATCAACATCCAGGCCAAGCCTCCAACAGTATCTTAATAAGCACTGTCGCTAGAGAGCGACACTCCACATCGCCTGATCTATTCGTAGTCGCAGCCTGCATGTTGATTGATTTGCATGTTCAATTTTCTGTTCAACTTTCGCTTTCAATATTGAATGCGTAGAAAAAGCTTGACAAAATATATCGAAAATAAAGCACAGTGCGCACTCTAACCATTTATTATTTTGAGCACGCGAACGCTAATGCGAGCGAGGACCGCTTATAAAGTACAGATGTATATAAAAAAAATTCGAAAAACACAAAACAAGTAACCTTAATTAATTAAAATTTAAGAGAAAAAACAACTATTTTTTAAAGATTTTGCATATTTTAAATATTCAATATTATCGTACCTTCTTCCTTTTTAAGACTAAAGTAAAGACTTCTTAAACACAAAATGTTTAACAAAACCCAAATTTGGGCAGAACAAATAAATCTTTCTACTAAAATTTTTGTTAACTTGACGAAAGACCCTTGAATATACTGCTAAATATACTTGTGCGTATCAAGAGAGGAACACGTTTAAGAGTTAAGAGCATGGACGCAGTACAAATATTTGAATCAGTTTTCTCAGATCTCGCGTGCAGCCAAGACGTTTTATCTGTTAAGAATATACCTAAATACATATATATGTATGTATTTGGTACATAGGTGGAAATGTTTGGCGTCTGCTTGGCCAGAGAAAAGTTGGAAATAATTTTCTTCTAATATAAATAGAGTGCGCGCGTGTTTTGCCTTGGTATCAAGAGTATTGCGCAAATAGTTGAGCTTGGGCCCTCATCATGAGTAGCACCGCTTCCGGCGAAAGCCACAGCTGTAGTGGCAGTGCCAATGGCACTGCAGATAGTGCAATCTTTGAGCCTATGGTTTTTGCCGGTCGCCCGGTGCCGCCGGTGCGCAGGAATCGACCTAAATCGAAAATGTTTGTGAGTAACTCAAAGGCCTTGAACGTAAACATGTCATTTTGTTATGGACGTAGTAACCATTTTTAATTTTTATGCATCAGACTGTAATTAATTTGTATTTTTTTCGTATATATATTTGTTTGAATAATGCTTTTTTGGCATTTAATGCCTCTGCACACTCGTCAGAGATATTTCTACCCACACACTTCCGTTTGGGCAGTGAAAATGGAAATGGAAATGGCGTGCTAAATATCTTATTTGTGCTTTGCATGTTTGACTAACCTGAGAATAGATATATTTCTAAAATGAATTTAACTAATCATTGCTAACACACTGCTTACAGCTCTCGCTATCTACGAATCGACCACTATATGAGGAGGAGTGGTTCCATGGCGTCCTTCCTCGCGAGGAGGTCGTCCGTTTGCTAAACAACGATGGTGACTTCCTGGTGCGCGAAACCATACGCAACGAGGAGAGCCAAATTGTATTGAGCGTCTGCTGGAATGGCCACAAGCATTTCATAGTGCAGACGACTGGAGATGGACACTTTCGGTTCGAGGGCCCGCCCTTTCCCAGCATACAAGAGCTGATCATGCATCAGTATCATTCAGAGTTGCCGGTAACTGTTAAATCAGGCGCGATTTTGCGACGACCCGTGTGTCGTGAGCGCTGGGAGCTAAGCAACGATGATGTGGTACTCCTGGAAAAGATCGGCAGGGTATATCCACATTTATCTATTGACCTGAAATTGGAGCTTATTAAAATGTAATTTGTTTAGGGAAATTTTGGAGATGTCTACAAGGCCAAGTTAAAATCTACGAAACAGGATGTGGCTGTTAAAACCTGCCGCATGACCTTACCCGACGAACAAAAACGCAAGTTCTTGCAGGAAGGTCGCATCCTGAAACAATATGATCATCCAAATATTGTCAAGCTCATTGGTATTTGCGTGCAAAAACAGCCTATTATGATTGTCATGGAATTGGTGCCTGGTAAGTAAATATGCATACCCAAATATAATCAAGTAATTCGTTTATGAAATCCCATTTTAAAACTGTTGAAAATACATAGAAAGGGTTTATATGTGGGATGCCAAAGGTTAAATACTTTTTTTTATATTGATTAAAATTATGTATTATTAGATCTAACGATATTTGAAACATCACTTTTTAGGTGGCTCCTTGTTAAACTATCTGCGCAAAAACTCAAATGCTTTGTCCACACGCCAACAGATGGGAATGTGTAGAGATGCGGCTGCAGGTAAGGCTTACATCTACCTAGTTGTTACTTGGTCTAACCGGGACATCGATTTAAGGCATGCGATATCTCGAATCCAAGAACTGCATACATCGCGACCTGGCAGCTCGAAATTGTCTTGTGGACTTCGAGCATAGCGTAAAAATATCCGATTTTGGTATGTCGCGTGAAGAAGAAGAATACATAGGTGCGTACAACAACTGTCCTAAACTGATGCTCAAGCCATCCAACTACATTTATTCTTATTAAAATAGTTTCTGATGGCATGAAGCAAATACCAGTTAAGTGGACTGCCCCCGAAGCGCTTAACTTTGGCAAATACACATCACTCTGCGATGTTTGGTCATATGGCATTCTTATGTGGGAAATATTCTCCAAGGGTGATACTCCATATTCAGGAATGAGCAATTCACGTGCCAGAGAGCGCATCGATACAGGTACAGCATATAGTCAGCACAACTCTTATAAATCAATAAATATCGCCTTGAGATAATTAATTTAGAACGGCTATAGTTAAATTATGTAACTAAACATAACAGATAGGAATATATCCGTACCGTATTACTTTACCGTAAAATTAGAAAAACATTCTTACTCGAGAAAGAAAATTGGCGATTTCCAATACTAAATTAATATCCTCTAAATTATCAGTACATTTTTGTATACCCTTGTCCAGGGTATTATAGAAAAGTGTAGTTCATAGAAGGCGATCTACGACCCTTGCACCAATATATGATACAGTTTCCATAGGATCGTATGGGTATATGGAAAAAAACAGGATGCAATATATTTTCAGCAACCTTCACCATATATCTGTAAATATCTGTATCTGAATCCTTAGTTAAATGTTACTAATTATATTGCTTTGCATTCATTTAATTTGCCAATTGTCATAGGTAGTCAGTTAGGTATGCTAAAGTGTAACTAATATTTTCAGCAGACATTGAACTAGTTTTTGTTGATGCTATAAACTTAAAATTAGGTGAAAGCGAAAAACGATGGTGACTCAAACGTAGCACACCTTATAGAAAACTTGTGCATGTATTTCGAGGTACTGTAATCTGAATGGATTACAATTTTGTAAAACACAACATTTTGTGAAAACTTGTTAATAGGATGTTTTTGTGTGATTTTCACCAATTTCCGACATTAAAGTATGTGGGTACAAAGTACTCAGAAGCATTTTTAGTTATTTTTCCATTTATATTATGCTGAATGTATTGCACTTTTACACTTTCAGGATATCGAATGCCTACCCCGGAGAACACGCCGCCGGAAATGTACCGTCTCATGCTTAAGTGCTGGGCTGCTGATGTGGAGTCTCGTCCGCATTTTGATGAGATCTACAACGTGGTTGATGCGCTTATCCTGCGCCTGGAAAATAGTCACTGAGCGTAGCAGCAATTCAATATATTCAGCAGCTGTAATTATTTCTAAAGCATACTCAATGTAGTTAGCTTAGCAAGCGCTTTTAAAGTATGAAACTTTTTAGAACTAAGCAACGAAATGCCTGTATTTATAAAATATAGTATACATACATTATAAGATAATTACCTATATAAACATATATATTTTAAGCACATGAACGATATTTATAAAAATTTGCATATATATTTTATAGTCGTTTAACTGTACATTTTTACATATATGTGTGCCTGCTTGAGTGTATATGTATGTATGTATGTGTGTATGCATTTGCGTGATCCTGTCTAATTTGTCGTAACGAACCCTTATTGTGCCAAAAACAGCAGTAAAAGAAGCCAGAGAACTTTTGGAAACTCAACGTGTGCTTGATGAACTCCTAGCTTATGTTCTTGAATTTATTATTTTAGTTGTTGGTATTTAAGTTGAAACATTTGTAAATTATTCAGTCTTGCTATTTCCTGTTCCTTTATGGGCTCTTGGAATGGCTTTTTATTAAATTGTATATTTATTTAATGCTATTTACATTTCTACTAAGTTTACAACTTTAATAATATACATTCAAGCTCTAAGTTTAAGCTCAAATATTTGCATCACTGAAAATTTTATGCAATAAAATTTAAAAAGAAATGTTGAAAATAGTATATTTATAAATAAAAAGTTTATCTAAAGCTTTTTGTTAATTGCCAATGGAACGTCGGAAAACTCCACTTTGGTATAGAATTTCTTAAGCTCGTTCTTCAGCTCTAAGCTGTGCGCCCAGTCCACCGTTTCGCAGACCACTTTGACCTCCACCGTATAAATATCGCGTAGCCAGGCTCGTTCATGCATAATGTCCTTGATTGATACTCCTACTCGAACAAGCCGAGCGCATAGGTCATTTATGCCTCCAGGACGATCACTGACCTCCACATTGAACTTGACCAAACGACCCTCAGCTGCCAGCCCACGCTCCAGGCAACGCCCAAAGACTGTGGTATCTATATTACCACCGCAGAGGAGCACCACAACTCTGGATATCAAATCAGATATTAATCATTATGGAGAAGCTATGGGCCTTGATTTGGAGATGCGCACCTCTTGCCCTTTAGATCGTCCAGATGGCCAGCAAGTATGGCAGCCAGTCCAGCACCGCCAGCACCTTCGACCACGCACTTTTCCTCCTCCACCAAACGTAAGATGGCCACCGCTATCCACTCCTCTTTCACCACAACCATTCGGTCAATTAGTGGCAATGCTGTGGCGTATGCGTTGACTCCGACCTTGGGAACGGCCAAGCCATCAGCTAACGTGTTTTTGATAGGCGTGCTTATGGGCCCTTTATGTTCCATTGCACGTGTAAAGCTCGCACACTTCTCTGATTCAACACCCTAGAGAAATTTTTGCCAACCCATTGAACAACGGTCAAGTATATTTGTGTACTTACAATTATTTTTGTGTTCGGCGAGAGCGCTTTAACAGCTGTCGCAATGCCGGCGATAAGTCCGCCACCGCCCACCGGCACCACAACTGCATCTGGCTCGGGCACCTGCTCCAGAATCTCTAGGCCAATGGTACCCTGTCCGGCCATAATGTGCGGGTGATCATAGCCATTTACATATAGCAGCTGTTGTTCTCGTGCCATGCGCATGGCCAACGACTTAGCCTCCCCCATATCCTGACCCTCAACTATCACGCGAGCTTTGTAATTGCGACACTTTTGTACTTTCATAATAGGAGCTGCTTTTGGCATCACCACGGTGACAGGTATTGACAATTTCCAGCCATGGTAGCACAGTGCCAGAGCATGATTTCCCAACGAGGCACTGATCACTCCCATGCGTTTTTGCTCCTCAGAAAGGCAGAGAAGTGTATACCTCGCTCCCCGCTCTTTAAAGCTACAAATAAAATAATTTAAACGTTGCTTTTTAATTGCAGATAGGTGCGAGGTTTCCCAGATATTTTGTCGGCACGAGCTAGGCAATTGATAATGCCGTACCACGCCTACTAAGCGAAACTAATTACCAAAAAATTACTTAATCATTAGTATGAAATCAACTTAATGCAATCTTATAAGAGTAAGTGATTAATATTTTCTAAATTCGAATCGAATTCAATTACGCGATTATTAATGAGTATTTTATTTGATAACACACTTCAGCCAATGGAAGGTTCAAGATAAAAATATATAATCACTACTAAAAACGTTTTAATTAATTTATTTAGTTCAACTATTAGTTAAAGAGCTATTATAAAATTAAAAATAATAGAAAGCACAATCGATCTTTAATTTCGGTGTTTCTATTAATCTAATATACACCTATTATTTGTACAAAACTTATCGCTAAACGGAAAATCTCATTCCAGACAATACACATTAATGTGTACTATGTTAATATTATAAAGAGTTCTATGAACAAGAAAATTCCGCTTGAGTACTTTGGACCTACATCTATTAGTAATACCCTGGGTAAAAACGGGTATGATGATTTGAATGTATGTAGCAGGCACAAGGTGGCATCTCTAACCCCATGAAAAAAAAAAATACATATATATAGATATATGTCTTTCTGTTCGTCCGTCCAAGATGAAATTTCACATATATATTCTTGTCTGTGATACGCAGAATTATATAATAGAAACGATACATATCGATTTCAGAATATATAATATACAGAAGACATACATGTTATACAAATATTTCACATTTAAAATAAAGGCGTAGCCTGTCCTTTGATATACATTCGAATTTATCAAGCCCCAAAATATTCTTATATATGGAATGCAGGCACCGAAAGCTTTTAAGAATGCCTTTTCTTATAGATCCAGCTTCAAAATGAGCTCTACTTGCGATTTGCGAACGTGGGTGTGTTTATTTGTGTGTATTAAGTAAAGTTGGGTATCTTAGAAGCAGGCACTGAAATCAGGGTTCCTGCTAGTCGGGCCCTCCCGGCTAGATCACTCATTTTTTTAAACAAGACTTTAGAATTTCAGATTAGAAATTAAGAGATTTCGCGACTAATGGATACCTAGTATCAAGTTCTTTAGGTCTATTAGTAGCACCGACTTACCTGCCTGTATATTGCAAAAAGTCCTTTTTCAAATATAAATCCATGCCATATGTGTCTGACGATGTGGACCTCTGCGAATAAATCATTAAGCTTCACTCTCCACTTCATCTGATAACTTACTGGACACGGGGTGCGCTCCACTCCACCTTTTATCAAAAAGGCAGCCGATGTCACATCATGGAAAGAAATGCGACGCGGATTTTTGGGATCACAGAAGGGATCAACGATTTCATCACCTCCGCACGAGACATGTCGCGTTATGCTTGGTGGAGCCACTATTTCCGACTTACTGCTCTCCGAGGCGCCATTCGCTTTATTAGCTGCGTGGCCATTCTTACTATTCTGCGTTTCCCCCTTCCCTTGCCCTGGCTGTGACATATTGGCGATATTCCGCTTTAGTTATCCCGGTTCCGGCTTATTAATTTGAGTGGTGCCACTAGTGACTACGAGCAGCCGCGAACAACTGCACGGAATGAGAAGACTTTATATACATTTATAAAAGCAAATCAACTGGAACACAAAAGAACAGACATCTTTAGAATACCGAACACCAAATACACTTGCAGAATTAAATGAGGTATTATTGATTAGTCCGCTGTAGATAGATTTTACTTTAAGAACTCTTTTTTGAACCGATAATTCATATGGCAGTAATATATGATCATTTCGCTTATATGTATGTTAAGTATGTTGCAAATAGATATTTAAGAAAGAACACTTTTTATAAACAATTCTGAATTTGACCAATGGTTGCTTGTCATCTATATGAGAGAGAAGGCTGATAAGGGCAAATCCAGCATATGTACTTCAGATAAGTACGGATCAAATCAAAAAAAACATCATCAAGTCAGCTTTAAGCCTGGAAATATATAGATTTACGAGCAGTCTTAATGATCAGGCATATGTGTCCTGATATGTCTCCTGCAGTATGAAGCACGATTCATGAACAATTTATTATACCCTCTATAGGAGTAAAAAAATAAAAAAAAAAATATATATATATATGATCATAAAACGGCACCTTTTGTGTCGATAGACCAGGCATTTTATGAGATCAGGCTTGGCGACCGCTGATAAGCCCCATTTTGTAACCATTAATGAATAACAACGATTATTGTATTTGTTATTTTAGCACCGTCAATAGAGGCTCTCGTTTGTCGTTTTCTCTGCCAAAACAGTTTTGGTGGGTAATATTGCGGGCCTAGGGGTGATCGATAAGAATTTGCGTGCTAGTTTTACGCATATTTAAGAACACAATTTTGTTCATGGCCAATGGAAGGAGCACAATAAATATAGTAGTAATTTCGATCAGATGATCGATAAATATTTATCTTGTAAATTTATATGTTTGATATATAAGCAGAAACAGGCATAGTTCTCACGAGAGAGAAGATGGTACCCACAAAATTTGAGTTCTTCGCATCATTTGCAGTAAGTGTTATCAGTCACGATCTTTGTCCTATATATCAATACTAATTCATTATTTACTACCCTTCTCTTCTACTCTTTTGTTCATACAAATCACAAGACTTTTTGAACTACCTTTGAATCTTAACCTGGGTACTACTTTACTTGCTATCGAAAATTTCTGCTGAAATGTTTTAGCCTCAAAATGGAAGATAAGCACAGTAAAAATAAACATATTTTAAGACTCCCAATTTTTTTATTTTGGGCTCTCAAAAACAACATAGCTTATCTTATCATCACATGAACAAAACAACCCACTAAACAGAGATGCAAACAAATGGTCAAAATTAAACATGGAAACAAAACAGACTCTTATCCGCAAACGGTGGTGCAAAGTTCACTTAAAATCTTTCTAAGCATTGAAGCTCAGCCAGTTTGCCGGATTGGTGACAGTCATTTGCTCCACCTGCTCGAGGGTTACACCGCGCTGGAACATGCGTGGCAGAATATTCATATGAATGTGATGGTAGCCGTGTCCACCGTAGGAAGTCTAAATAAAAACGAAATAGATCGAGATATAATTATGTGTTTATAAACACAACAACATTGTGGCTTACTAGGCGATGCTTTGTGTGTATGTCGTGCGACATAAGAAGCCTGTCAACGAGTCCTTCATTGATCAACTTGATGAGATTTTCAATGCGCTGGCCATCTGAAATCATGTCCACTGTTGAATTAAGCTGATAGTAGGAGCACTCTGTGCCAAAGAGATCGTATTGCAGGTAGCAGCCCAACTTGGCAAACTCTAGTAGCTCGTCCATGTCAAAAATTGTGCCTTAAAGGGAAGGATCGTTAGAAGAAGTCAATGATGCAAAAGCAACTGCTTACGATCCAAATGGGACATGACACATTTGTTAGCATGCCCTCCGGCCTCAAGATAGAGGCGCATGATTTCAAAAGGTGCCTTGGATACACGATGGGGATGCAGTGACACGCCGCAGCCCAAAACCTCCTGGATCTCGCCAGCGGCAAGAAGGGCATGTCTTTCGAACTCTGTAAAATTAAAAGGTATTATCAATTTGCAGTTCGACGATCTTCTGCTCACCTTGTACAGGATACACGCTGGCCACCTCGCCAATAAAACCACATTTCACAGTGCGGCCGTTCACATCGATGCCAGTAAGAATATCCCTAGTGTAGAGATCAGTCATCTGCTCGACTGTGAGATTTTTGTGCGTGGCATCCTGGGTAGCGTGTATATAATGACCGGTGCCAGCAATGAAATGAACACCCGTTGTCTTGGCCAGGTCCACAATGAATTCCAGATTTCGTTTCAGTCCATAGCTGCTGTTCTCCACGATGGCGCCGCCCCCATGCTTCTTATAGAGAAGAACATCCTTTCTAGATGCTTCCAGAGCCTCCTCGTCGTAAAAGCGCACGTTCTCCCTGCTCGAATACGGGTACAAACGAACGTAGCCCAGCGTTGCCATGCTAATCTTTTGCTGTAATTCATTCTCAAAATCCGCCGGCGGTGGCTTATAAAAGTGCTCAAAGTCCAGAGCCACGTGCTCATGGGTAAGTGTACGGCCCAGCAGATTGGGTGGAATGCTACCGAGAACTGTGCAACACCAGCGTTCATGATCGTCCCGGCAATTTTATAGTTTAATGGAAAAGTTTATTTACTCTCTAATGTATAATGATAACGAGATAGGCGCCGCTTTTTAATGACTGCAATCGCATCATCACAATCGCGCTGTCCTCCTCTTCACACTCTATCAATAGCGGATCATGCTCCGATGATACTCACCAGTTTGTATTCTTGTCATTTCTCTGGTATTAAACGAGGTCACACTTGGCTATGGCTCTGCGCTTCGTATCTGAAAGATTGACTTCGTTTTTATCTCTCACAAATGGTTGAATCTCTTGGAGACTGCACTAAATTGAGGTTGTTTTGGGCGTTGTCGAATGCCGCTGCGCGTGCAATCACTTTGACTGCGCATAGGCAACTGATCGTCTGTGCGGAGTTCTCCGACGCTGGTAACTTGTATATGGAGCACAGTTCTCGCGCCTTACCGAAAGACAACTGCGCATATGCAATCGCCGAGGCAAGGGCTGTAAAAATAGATAGTACATCTACATGGGTATTTTCAAATCCGTTCATTAACTGCGGTTCGCATATGTTGTGCAATTATGAAGAGCTCTTGTTGATCGAGACAAGCTATATTGTTACAAATTTCTTGATTAAATCTGCGGTCATATTTGACTTATCCACTGTCAACGACGTGTATTTAAACTTAGCACTATGTTCTTCTTATAAAGACAGATTTTGTGAGACTGTTAACAAAGCAAAACACATGAAAATTAGCATTTGATCCTCTAGCTTTAAGAAATTGGGTAACAGCAGCTATTTCTACACAAAAGGTTCTTCCTTTTTTTAGATTGTCTTCATGTCCATGCTCCTTCAAGACCTACTAGGCTTTATCGTCCATCATTTTGAACTACGTGCTATGTATATATCTCTTGGTCTCTTTTGCTACAACTACAATAGCTTGTACCACGCCTTTTGCCTGTTACATAAATTTGCATAAAGCCATTACACGCTTTTTCGCCCATTTTCAATGAGTTCGTGGTATAACACCCACCCATCCAAAAGGCCAAATAGTGCCAAAAGCGAAGTGATATAGTTGAAGGCTTGGCCGGAAGCATATGACGTCGTTCTCAAAACAAACATTGACCTTATCCTCTTCTGTAAATATCGATCAGATGAGAAAAAAGTTTTAATGACACGTCATTGTGTCGGAAGAAGAGGTTTCAAGGATATACGTCAGACTGATATCTGCAACTGACAAGTTGCCAGATTTTGAGGCCGGCCTGAATAAAAAACAGGCAGCTCTTCAACATGATTTAATGTCACATTTTTAACACGGCGGCAGGTTGTGGTGTCCTCAAAATTGCAGCTGATTGAAAATCTTTCCCGCTGGCCATTCAAGAGAAAGCTCCACAGTTCGCTGGCCCTCAAAGATAAGCTTTTAAAGAGCTCTCAGCATTAACTGTTGCGTTTTAGAAGATCCAAGTCTGGAGGGTGTGAGACTGATTTGACGATACAAAGGTAGTTTTCATTATTTGTACAATTAAAATAAATTTATGAGGTTGGTCACTAAAATGCGGTATCCAAAAGAAGTCGCGGGCATCTTCTATTTTTTTTTTGTAAAATTTGAAATATTTTTCAGTAGTTTGGATTTCTCAGAATAATTCTCTTTATTAGTTTAATTTGTTTCTCTTTATATTTTGTTTTACTTTTTGTTACTTATGTATAATTATATCAGTTTTTGCAATTTCTCATTTATCAGATATTCATATAGTCTATATATACTTAAGACGTATGTATCTTATCTGCATGTCAATGCTGCTTCCGTTCCGTTGTGTTCTTTATATTATAAATTATTAATTTTTTTCTTTTTATATATTTTGTATAGATATTTCGTTTTAGATTTACCTTAAAGCTTAGCATTTTTATATACTTTCCCTCAGTTATTTTTGATAATTCCCACGCCAATGTTAGCCTTTCAAATACATATTTTCTTCCGCTGGTAAAGCTTATAATGTTGATATTTAAATTTATTTAAAATATATATTTCTTTGAAATGTGTAAGCTATTAAAGTTTACTTCTTGAATTGTTTGGTGTTGTTGTTTTTCATAAATATTGTATGCAAACTAATTTATAATAAAACTTGAGGAAACTTGATTCACTGCTAACCTGTTGACTTATTGAACACTTTCTGTGACTTTATTTAGATTAATAAATATAATGCTATTGCCTTAATATGCAAATTGTTAACGAAATCTTACCCCAATGCCAATTGTCAATCGGTCATAAGAAATTCCCTGCAGTCTAATCTAGTCTATTTAGCACCTGGGCGGGGACTACATTGATTGGGCAAATTGAAATCAAAATAAATAAAAAAAGTAACAAATGTTTTTCAAAATTATAGAATCGCCTTTTATTCAACATTTTTAAAATATTTAGGTGTGTATAAATTTGAAATTATTCCTTACTTTGTGTTTCTTGAGGTGTTTTCTTTTCTTCATTATAAATTTATGTTTTATTTCTCTGCACTCTTAAAGTGTCATATTGTTATTGTATTTGTTATGCTTTGTTTATGTTAATTAAAATAGTTCTTGCTCTTATATGCGTTTCCATATCTCTGTTTCCATATGTACTATGTATTTCTATTTAGATTCAAACTAGCTTTACCATTTAGTCATTAAATATATGTTCACGTGTTTTCATTTGTTGCAGTAGTTTTACGTTTTTAATTACAATTATACATTAGTATATTATAGATTTATATTATATAGATAATATAAATTTATAATTAATTTTCGTGCTTGGTATCATTATCCATATATGTACTCTTTTATACGTTTTTACAACTATATATTTTTCTTGAATCAGCCAACAAAAGTTTTAAACCCAAAATCAATAGTCCAATTCCGCTAACATTTGCAAAATATGAACAAAAAACGATCTTGGTAGAGGTTATTAAATAAATGTATTCGCAAATTAAATTGGTATATATATGTATTTTAAAGTGTCCTTAAGTTTATAAGCACATGAGTGACTAAGAAGTGCGTCCAGCAAAAGCGACAAAACTCCAATTAAAAATAAAAGAACAGCAAATAGAATAAAAATTTGAAATTAAAATTAATGGCGCTTACAATACGATAAAAGTATGTATGCATATATGTATTTACATAATAAGTTTGGTTAATTAGTAATTATTTGCCTTTTCACTTTTTCATTAACATAAACACAATTTGAACTAAAACACACTGAAGCGTCTCAAAATATAATTTTATAAACTATATCTAATTTTAAAAAAAAAACCAATTTCGAACTCATTTAAATTTGGGTTTTTTTTTTACGCGCACGTGTTTGTAAGTTGGCCAGAAATCTGGACTCCTAACAGCCCCAGTAGCGTTTGCTGATCTATACAGACCCAGATTCATTTGGATGCGGGATCCCAGCATTATTCTGGTATTTAGATTTTATTTTATTTTTTTTGTGTGTGTGTATATTTGAATACGTTTACTTTTTAATGCATACAATTTTACTAATTAATTTTAAAGTGATTATTGAATTATGATATACGTTCGTGTAGCATGTATATTGTTCTTTAAAGTTTCAGACATAGTTAAATTTAAACAACTAATAAACTTGAATTAAATTAAAATGACAATTTTGCTGTTCTTGTTGGTTGTCTATATTTTCTTTTCTTTTAATAGCAGTTCCTAGTTTCTCTTTTAAATTTACAATAGCTTTTCGTTAAGTTAAAATTATGATTAAGTTGCTGGTTTTGTACAGATTTATGTTTTGACTTTTCTATTGAAACTTTATTTATTGTATATGGTTGTGCTTTCTATTCAAGTTCAAGTTGTTTGTCTTTACCAGGTCCGCTAAAATTGTCTATCCACAAGAAGGCGCCCAAAACATATCGCTTAAATCAGAGCTTAGTAGATTGACTACTTGACTAACCCAAAAACAAGATCTAGAAACCAATATAGTAGAAGGACGCATTGATCCAGCCATCTAATATTGCAACCATATAAAAGCATTCACCTTGCCCCGAGCTTCTTTACCCTTTGTCCTGAGGTATTGGTTGATGCTTTCTCAAGTAGCCTATTTCTGATAGTTGTTTTGGCTTATTTCCTCAAATAGCTGTGCTAAAATGGTTCTGCGTTAATTGGGTTTTTTTCAAGTTTTACATTAAAATTTATTGCATTTACCTCATTTGTTTTTATTTGATTTTTTTTCTTTTGTTTTGCATTTTGCTTGAATAATGCTAACAACAAAATTTATATCTACATATGTATTATTGTAATTGGATTTAATAAATCTTTAATTACTAAAAGGAAGAAAGCAAAATTAAAATAACTTTTATGTATGCCCGTTAATTTCTTTTTAACATAAACGAAGAAAAACTAAATAACGCTTAAAGCAATAAGAACCTAGCGACAAACCATACATATTATAACGTTTGTAGGCTTTTATGTTTAGCAACGTTATTATGTTTCAATGTGCATATACCCAAAAGAATCTTGTATGTTCGCATATGACATTATTTACATATCTATATATATATGTGTTCATCAAAAATCAAATCGATTGAAAAGTATATGTAAAATATTTCGCTTTTAGTTTTCGGACCAAAATATAAAATATAAAATGAAAAACGCGCAACTTGCACTGCATTCGCCTTCTTTGTTTATATAGTTAATTATATAATGAACTTTATATGTTTAGTATTAATACGCTGCTCTCTCCAACTACATCACTCCTTTGCGCTCTCAGTTTTTTTTTGCTTTTTCAATATTTGTCCAAAGGAATTTTTATACATTTTTTTCTGGTTTGCCTTTTTGCGTTTCATGTTTTGTTTGTTTTTTTGTTTGGTTTTTAGTTTTAATACATATACATACATAATTAATCAATCAATAATTAAAAATTATGAAATAGTTTTCTAAGCGGTTTGTTGTTGCTGCTGTTGCTGTTGGGTCTAAATTTAGATTTAGTGGTTTTTGTTTGCTTGCTTTTGTATTTTGCCTTTTTTAGTTTGCTTTCATATATGCAACACATTACAAACACAAATTACACACGTTGTCTACATAAAATTTATCTTCTTTTGTGTAATTGGTAACAATTTGCACATGCGTGTTTTCTTGTTGTTGTTGTTGGAAATCGTATGTGTTGTGTTGTTGACGAAGCATCGAATACAAAAAAATATGAAACTTGCATTTGGAATAACATCTAAATGGTCTACCAATCGTTGAGCTACATGTTACAGGTCGTAGGTCACAGCAGTTAGCGGCGATTGGTGCTTGCTAACGCGCTCATACGCGTCTGGTTCAAGTAAGAATGATGCTGTATGTGTCGTGATAGTGATTGTTGTTGCTGCTGTTGTTGCTGCTGTTGTTGCTGCTGCTGTTGCTGCTGCTGTTGCTGCTGCTGCTGCTGCTCCTACTTTCGTCGTTGCTGCAACTGCGATTAACTTATAGATGTTATTCCGAGCAGCTATTGTTGCAGTTGCCGTTGTAGGTGTTGTTTTGCGTGGTATTTGGTTAACGTTTTCGTACTATTGTTTCTTGTTATTGTTAACATTATAATTAAATTACAATTACAATTATTTATAGTATTTATATTTACATATATATCTATATACATGTATGCGTATATAAATATATATGTATGTGTGTGTGGTGTGTGTGTGGTGTGTTTGTAATGTGTGTGTATGTGTGTATGTGTGCATGTGATTGTGTTATTGTGTTGTGTGTATGTATACGTGTTGCTGTGTTTTCTTATGTTTGGGAGTTTTGTTTGTTGTTGTTGTTTATATTGATTTGTTGGTGCGTAGCGTGTGTATATATACTATCATAATATGTAGTTGTTATTATTCTACGGCTACTGTTACTGGCACAATCTCTCGCAATTCAAATCTTTTGGATTTTCTCGCCAACTACAACCGGATTATTGCGTCGAATCTCCTGGGCGCCATGCTCTCTGTAGTCGAATGTGCAGTTGTGTTTATCGGAATAACGATGCACGGCACAGTATAAGCCGCCACAGCGACACTGGAAACCTGAAATAAACCCATGTTGAAACGGCTATTAATATCTATAAAAGGCATTTGTATTAAATCTTACCAGTCAGGCCAACCTTCTTGCGGCATTCGCCACATCGGTTCTTCATTTTCTTGGCGTCCTTGTCATCTTCCTTGTCCTTGTCATCCTGCTCACAGGCGGAGGCAGCTGCTTGTGTGGAAGTATTTGGACCAGACGCCGATATTATGGCTTCACTATTCGTTTTGGCAGCGACTGCGGGTTCCTCAGTGATTTTCTAAACAATCGCAAGAGAATAGAATTATTGAGAAATGTGAGTCAAATGCCAATCAACACAACAACAATAACAAAATGTCTACAATCTGTTCCAACTGCAATTTAAATGTATTCCATCATTATTTTTTACGTTTTATTTTTCAAGGTGAAGTTGATTCCGACCCCATCCCATAAAACAAGAAAAAACTTCTAACTAAGCGTTAGCATTGTGTGTGGTTGATTCTGCGTGTTTACCCGCTTCTTGGCAACTGCATCAAGTGAGTCTGCTGCTGCCAAAGGTTTTCTATGCTGGACTAGATCGCTACCAATTGGACATTCGTCGATTAGGTTCGAGTCGTTTATGCGGCGCTTGCTGTGTTGCTGCTGCGACTGTTGTGGCTGCTGTTGCGGCTGTGGCTCTGGCTGCGGTTCAGACTTATGCTCCAGCTTCTGTTCCGACATCTGCCTCGGCTTCTCGGATTTATCGCCGTTAGACTGTTCCATGGCGCACTCACGCAAATAGGATGTCGGCGTTCAGTGGGAGGCTATAGTACGCGCCCGGACACTGGCTTATTTTTGCCTCTGCTTATAGGGAGGAAGGTATCGCGTTTTACGTTAGGCTGTATAGAGTAGGCCAAACGAGGAGCAGGTCTACTGTTCACTACTATCGGTTGACGATTGCTTGCTCCAGCCTTGATGCGCGGTTTCTTAACCTTCTTGTTGAGCAGCTGCTTGGGCTTGCGAAACGTGCCAGCTACTGGCGCTTTAGGAGCTTCGCAAGGTGACTTGCGCCCGCGTGCCGATGAAACAGGTTCCACGTCTATGATTGTGCCGTAATGCTGCACGTCTCTGCTAAGGACAGTGTTGGGCTGCTGTGTAATGGACAAATCAATCTTGTTGGCGACACTCTTATCGCCAAGCGCCGATCGCGGATGGTTACGCTTAAGCTTCTTGATTCGCTTTTTAAGATGCAGCTCTCCGATGCGCGCCTTTTTGTTACTGGTGTT
Source organism: Drosophila novamexicana (assembly GCF_003285875.2). Taxonomy (NCBI): domain Eukaryota; kingdom Metazoa; phylum Arthropoda; class Insecta; order Diptera; family Drosophilidae; genus Drosophila; species Drosophila novamexicana. Next base: position 317,625 of record NW_020824809.1, on the reverse strand, counting down.
CGACGGAAACGTGTGCACGTTTGCCGAAAACTTAACTTTACGGGAACCGCTAGCCTCGGCTCTACCACCCTTTGAGTTCGAAGTCTCAGTTGCACCGGCGCTTTTGCGTAACAGTGAAGTCTTTTTATCTTGACTCTCTGCTAAATTTGAAGACGGCGGAATACGAGCTGACTTGACACCAGAGCTAGAGGCGATACCCTTGTCTCCTTTGCGGAATCCTCCGTCTGCTAAGAAAGCGTATTGACACGCAGAATGGGAAGGAAGCAAGTAGGGAAACAAAATTAATGCGACTGCGCAACGCCTAACAGATAAAAACAGCAACGTGTACCCTTTGCCGTAAGTGTGCTGCCTGGTCTCACTGGTAAAGGCAAATTGATGGCAGGAGCCAATGCTCCAGCCGAGACACGCGCTATTCGGGAATGCTTCTTACGCCGGCGTTGCGCTGTCGGCGGCATGGAGCATGAGCTGCCCTCCATTCTAACAGCTGTTGAAGTAGTTGCACCATTACGCCCTGATGGCTTGAGGGAACCACTTAAATTGAGCATTCCTTCGAATTTGGAATATTCCTGGAAAATTTTGAAAGATAGCCAAAAGTTGTTTCACTAGATTCTGTTTCGAATATAACTGACAATTTTCACATTATTCCCATGCCCCTGATTTTAAGTTCAAGGCACTTCTATACATATTCTACTTTATCACGAGCTAAATATTTGGTGTACATTTATTATAGTAGTAGTAGAAGCCCAGTCCTTTTGTCCGTTCTGGAGTCCCCCTGCTCTTTAAAAACAGAAATACAACCAATGCAAACTATTAGCTCCCCCAGTCTACGAATCATGTATCAGAACCCGAACGAGAACTGTTGGTTCTTTATATGCTTGTCGATAAACTAAATAAAAAATAGATTGTAGATAAGACCTTAGCTTTGCTTGCATGTATTGTTTCGTTTGTCTTGTACGTAGTTTATATATTAAGCATCATGCATAACAATCTGATAAAGTTGAAAGCTAGCTTAATATTTGAAGAACAGTAAGGCAATATATAACAAGAGGTTCTAGTCGGGAGCTCCCGACTAGGGGATACCCTGAACCCTCTTCTTCCAAATCAAATGCATATATATATTCTATTTTAGAAGCTATTTGTCAAGTTTGGTGACTCTAGCTCTTATTATTTACCAAAATTGTCCAAAAAACAGGATATAGATTTAGATTGTTATCGATTGCTTGGAAACGGAGTAAGTAATCGATTATCGGAAACAAACTCGATCTACGCAGGCACTAGGAGCACCTACATCTCCAATTTCGAGTCTCTAGCTCTTATAGGTTCTGACATCCTTGCGTTCATACATACGGACGGGCGGACAGACAGACATGGCTAGATCGACTCGGCTATTGATGCTGATCAAGAATATATATGGGGTCGGAGATGTTTCCTTCTGCCTGTTACATCAATTTGGATTTTGCACAAATACAATATACCCTTTTTACCCATTTTCAATGGGTTCAGGGTATAACCCTATAACCTAGCCTGTTAAAAGCAATTAAAGTGTTAAAGGAAAATGATTTTAAAATGGCAATATGGACATTTCCACTAAAAGATGCGCCATGAACAAAGTCTAAGCAACTTAATTGAATAGATAATTATCACAGAATATATTCACATTACTTTTAAAACCAACAACATGAAATATCGAATTTAAACCGTCCTAATAGTATTGAACTGGACGGTCGCAATAAGATATTACGACCAGATTAAATTTAGATTAAAACAATACCAATTCATAATTTATAAGCAAAAGCTACATTGAACTATTTGGCCGCTTTTCGCAGACGAAAGCCATTAAAAGCCTATTATGGTAAGACTATGCTTTTGACAAATCCCCCCAGATCTTTACTCGAAATACTTAAGACAATGGTATCTACAAATCTATGTTAAAGAAAAAGAATGCAAAATGTAGAAACCATTCAACTGACATTTTAAATATAATACTTGCTAATTACTCAACTTTTGATTCACTTCTGAGGAGCAGCACCACTAAAGGCTAATTTGTCCTGTTCTCGAAATAATCAGATGTCGGTGTGCCTAAAGAACAGCAATGTGAGAGACATGGATCTCTGTTTGGATTACCTTGTCAACTCCACCGTAGTCTGCAGCGACACGTGGCCAGCACAGCCAGCACAGCCAACACACACGATGCACTGTTACAATTAACTTTTTCTATATTTTACACATACAAGTTGTTTAGACTATTTCACTTATAAGAAGACTAAATTTATATCCGAAAAACAAAAAAAAATTTGTGACTGACTGATGAAAAATACAAAGATATCAGAGGCATCCACAAACTGCTTGGCCTACTAAAAGAGTTGGAACAAGAAAGCCCACATCGATGGCTTGAGCAGCAAACCTTACACTCACCTCTTTTACATCACTGTGTGACTGCTGTAAGCTCTGTACCGTGGGCTGTGCGGTGTTGGTTGTTGCAATGGCCGGACTGAATGTAGGGCTAGGTTGTGGGCTTGGAACTGAGGCAGGTGTGCTGCTCACAGGTGGCTGTTGCTTTTTTCTAAGCGAGTCCTGCAGAGGGAAAGAAGTTTTAAACATGATTCATGGTTTATATTAAATGTGAGGTGGTTAATATACTTACCTTGTAACAAACCGAACACAGACCATCTGTGGCTGGATTTCCATAGAAACCGCATCCAGAGCGGCACATGGGTTGCATTGGATTCGATTCACGTTCCATGCTGGCTGGACCAATTTTATGAAGGGTGTGTGTGCGTGAATTAAAAAGTTGATTGGACAACGATGGATCGACAATTGTATCGTCTACTCTCTTTTTTTGTTGCTGACTTTCGCCCAGCGAAATATGTTGCGGTTATTTCCAGTTGCAGCTGCGGCGTCAGCAACTTCGACTCCTCTCCTTTCGCCCGTTTATTATTGTTGTTATGTATGTGTTCGTATTGCTCTTTGCTTAGCTAACTTCCGTCCAAGTAATTAGCTTGCTTCGTGACATACGCGGAGCAAACAGAGTTTTTAATCCAATCGTAAACCTGCAAAACAAATGCAAAGAAAATTTAACTAAGCAGCGTGCAGAAAAATATACTAAAAAATGCTGAAAACGCGTGCAAAACGCAGCTCAAGGACTAGTATTTATAGATTTTTTGGTATAAGGGTAAAATGAATGAATGATATGTGAAGTCACAGATCTATCTATAATTTATGTCTTAAGAAATTCGACGAGCCTTGAAATAATTTGCAGTAAGTACGAGCACTCTTATTTTCAAACGATGCAACAAAATATCACACAAAATACGCATCTTGGAGCGAGTAAAAGAGCACAAAAGTTACGATTGAGTTGTGCCATAAACAAACAAAATTACATCGGGTTTTTTAGTTTCTCTTCAAGGCTGTCAACAGGTAAACACACACATTCATAAAAAAAATTCATACAAGACACATGCATGCCACAAAAAAGCAGAGAAATAAGTTAAGATCAAACCAGTTTTATCCGTCACACAGACATGCACTTCAGCGGGTGAGAGTGAGACAGAAATAGAGACATAGGGAGAGAGAGCGAGACAAAAGCAACGACTCGATAGACAGCAAATTAAACAAGTTTTATTTTATAATTTTACTAACACAAACAGTTCGGGCCTGCTGCAAAGTAATATATCGGCTGTGTATCGAAATTTCAAGCTATCGATATTGTGTTAATTTATATCGATTCTTGCACATAACTAAATTTTTTACAGCTAAACAAGTATAAATAATAAGTGTAATAAAATCGATAACAAGTATCTGAAAAATTAAACTTCAAGTCTTAATTTATTTAAACATATTTCTCAAAAATTGTGTTTGATGATAAGAAAAACGCTTAACATGATAATAAATAAATCGTTTGCAATAATATATATAATATACAAAAAACAATTAATAACAATTAGTTAAAAACTAAAAATGTCTTGATATAGCAGACCATAAACCGACGCACACGCGCGCAACAAAGGTAAGTACGAACTAGCTCTCACGCATAATATTCTGTCAAATAACAGCACTGTTAAAGCGTTGCAGTCACTGTTAAAAGTGGCCTCTGTTGTTGCGCGCATTGCACTTACATACATACGTATGTATTAATGTGTATGTGCTTCACACATGATATTTTCAACGTCTGCAAGCGACCAAATACCTTTTTTTTTTTTATTTTTTTCTACCTTCTTCTAAAATTTTAAAAATAGTGTTACAGTTATATTTTTTATAAAAAGTGCAAAGCCCTACTCATATTATACATAATGATTTTACAAGCTATACGACTTCGGAAAAAGCGTATCCTGATTCTCTAGCTTTTCCAGTATTGAAACATTAAGAATAAGTATATCTACCAACGTTTAAGTGCATAGACACTGGCCAAATTTAAAAATAAAATAAGTGACATGTGAGTTCTTTTGATTTCTCACGTACATACATATGTATAATCTTTAATGTATATACATATGTGTGTAGTTGATTTCCTGCTGTTGCGGTTAATTGAAAACCAAAACAGCTGTCTGTCAACGATACGTTTCTCTCTCTCTCTCTCACTCTCTTTGCTTTGCGCATGCATACATACATACACACATGTGTACATATGTATGTCCATCCGTTAGACATAATACGCAGCGGTGGATACGGCCTGCTAAATGAACAGCTAGACCTGCTGTTCCCTGTTATGCATTTCATTTACGTGCAATTAAACAAAAATTACGATTGTAGATTTACTTATCGATAGTTTTTTGTTTTGATATGTCCTTACCGCATGTGCAAATTTATATAAATTCGTATAAAACGATATAAATATGCATAATGCGATTAAAAATAAATATAATTATAATTGTAATTTAATTTATTATTTCGGACTCTAGAGTGCAATTAAGTGATGACGACATCTGTCGCTTGCTTGAATGTGACGTCACGGTTGCCCACATGAAAATTAAAATATAACACACCAGAGTTGCTTAGCAACCCATGTACAAATGTATGCATGTATTTTTATATGCACATGTATGTGAGAGCGAGTGTATGCCAAATGCGCACTTGTGAAAATTGCATAACAAATACATAACATTGCCAAGTACTATGTGCAAAACAAACAACAACATAAGCAAACGTGTGCTGCACTGCGACAGCAACAAGTTAGTGCTAGAGTCGGGAGTATTCGACTTGATAAACCCCTGCACAGTAGTAATCTGTGCATATCCATTTACGTACATTCATATGTATATGTAAAACCCTTACCCGGACGTAATGAAGTTATCGGATTTTGAACATCATTTTAATTGCGACCTCCCAGGCGTAAGAAATTTTAATTTCTCAGTACAACCTTGTACCCCAGTTTGCACCATGCGGAGGATTTTTCACAATCGGTAAATCGCATTTTGATCTGTCCATACAATCAAGCTGCCTTTTTTTCACATAGCAAGCTAAATAATTACCAACGCTGCAATGGCCAATTTTAAAAAGATTCCACTGCAATATCAAAACGGTAATGAACGCACAAGACTAACAAAGTAAAGGTTAATGTGCCTTTGACCTGCATTTAAATCACGAAATTTACAACAGGAAAGAAAACGGGGTGAGTAAAAAAGGTAAAGAACAAAGGCAGGCAAGGCAGACTGACCATACTAATACACACTCTCACCTACACAGACGAAATCTCAAATATACACACACATACGCATGGGGCCAGCGTTTGAGTCATATTTCCATATTAATGAGCGCGTTCAGCCCCAGCCATAACATACAGAAGCGTCGACTCCAAGAATGAAGCTGATGAAATGCACTGAGGAGCAACATCACCTCCAGCAGACATTGAATTTAGAGAGAGAGAGAGCGAGTAAAACAACATGGCGGCCATCTGAGCCTTGCTTGTGAGATTTTAAAGTCGCGCTCACGAATGCGACGCTCTTCCGGCTACAATTGATGAATGAGACCTCAAAAGAAATATGAGGGGTACCCACTTTTGAACACAAAAATAATCAATCACAATGCTAGCTAGCAAAGTATGAGTGACAATTTAAATGGCTGGAAGGCAATACAAATTAACGGAAAGTAGAGAGTCATGTGATCCAGAAAAGAACATAAGCCCAAGAAATAATATGCGTCTCTATTAACTGCAGGAGTTATACAGAAAAAAAAATACGCTCTTACTGAACGATCAACTGGCAGATCCAGGACCAAACAAGACAGATAAACCACGCATTATTTAACCGACCTTTGCAGACCAAACCTCTTCAAAATGCTCATAATGCTTTGCCCGTATCTAAGAAGCACAGGAAAATTAGTTAAATCCGAGTATGCTTAAGATATCTTGAAAAATAAAAAGTTTTTCATAGAACAACCTTATTTTTGACTGATCGAAAACCAGATTTTGCATAAATGAAACTTATAAGTGCCGAGTGCTCAAGATATCTTGAAACACAAATAAGTTCTCCATACAACAAGATATCTTTATAGACAAAAAAGTTGTTTATACAAAAACCAATTTTTCGACCGATCGTTCCTATGGCAGCAGTTATATGATATAGTGGTCCGATCCAGCCCGTTCCGACATATAGAAAGAGGGATATCTACATCTGTAACTCAGTATGTATCTATGCATGTATGAATGTATCTACGCATATATGAATGTATAAGATAATGACGGAATAATAATTAATTAATATCATCACTTTCGGTGTATGCTTTTGTTAAGAGGACGGACGAGTCTGTACTAGATTCTGTTTTTTTTTTTAATTTCTAAGCGTAGATTATTTAAGCTAAACACATCACTTGTTTAACATGAATTATGTCCAGGTAAATGTGCGCATTGTGAATTCATAGACTATAAACAATAAAAACAATAATAGTAATAATAATAACGTTCGAATGCTTGTCTTGACAAGGCGTTCATATGTGCTCCTTAGCTGGTGCCTCGCACACACACACATGCACACAGACAGCAAAAACAAACGGCAAGGTGTGCACTTACAAAGCCAGTGCATGTGTGTATTGAGAAGAACCCCTCGCTCGTGTAACCTCTAAATTCTCATGTTGCCATGCTGTGACGGAGCCGACGACTTACTTTACAATTACACACACACACACACACACACTCGTAGAAGATTTATGGAAATCGCATGGAAACATGAAATATGAGAAACACTACAAGAGTAGCTGTTGAAATAGAGAGGCAGAGGAAACAGCAAGTGAGTGAGAATAAGGTTCGATGCGAGCACAAGGTTCACGTTGTCAACCAACCACCACGAAGATCGTGGGGCGTTGCCGTCATTTTCGTGGGTGCAAGAAGAAGAATAAGCAATTTGTGAAACGGAACTAATTGCCATACGGATGAATCTTTAATACCCTGAATTCATTAAAAATGGGTAAAAGGCGTATAATGTAGTTGTGCATGTATATTCTTGATCAACATCAATAGCAGAGTCGATCTACCCATGTCCGCCTGCCTGTCCGTCCGTACGTATGAAAGGAAGAATCTCAGAATCAAGAGCTAGACTTATGAGCTAGAGACTTTTCGATAATCGATAACTGGCCCTATTTTCAAGAAACCGATAAAAATTCCATTCGAAATCCTTTTATTTTTTTCAGCAAATCTCTTAGGTTTTTAGAGCTCTGTTACAAGTTCGAGTTCTATAGCGGGGACTAATTTTTTTTGTTAATTTATTTTCATTTCTGCTAAGGCGAACGAGCTGCACTTGGTATTGCTAGAAGAGGGTTCAGGGGATCTCCTAGTCGGGAATTCCCGACTTGTAATATAAAAATGCCTAGATAAATCGACTTATATATATATAGACATAATTTCATTTTTGAGTCATCTGATATACATTATCGAATCAAATAAGTCGTTATAAAGATAGATGGCGTAATCTCCTCTAGAGCTTTCTATATTGAGCTATCTATTGTAATTTCATTGTATTTCTCATTCCAATTTTATTTAAAGTGGAAATTAATGAATTAGTCCTAATTTTCATTTAAAAGTTTTAAAAACCATTTTTTTTTATTTTTTATTTTTTATTCAGGTTAAAGTTTGTATCACAATATGGTTAGCAAAAACACGTTTTGCCTTACCCATTCCTTTTTACCTCTAGTATCCTTTTTGCTTTCGGCCCGTGTAGATCGTTAAAATCCATTAAGGCTTTTCAGAGATTTAAATGGTTAAATACCTGAGTCAGAAGCAACAATTTAAGAAATGACTGACATCGATGCTTAGCCGACAATAATGGAAGAACACAACAAAAAAACAACAGACAACATGAAAACAACAGAACGCGGAAGCCTCGGAATTTAACTAGCAATATTTCTTTGACTTCCATTTTGTGTTATTGAACTTTGCCGCTGGAGCTTGACCTTTGCAGCACCAGCTGAAGGCTAAAGCGTGGAGCTGCCGACTGACTCAGTGATGTTGACGTCAACTTTGTGGGAGTTAGAGGCGTGTCATTAATTTCATTGATATTCATTAAATACATCACTCACATACATACATCTGTACACAGCATATGTTTGCGTAAGTGTGTACATGGCTTTAATGCAAGCCAATGAACTGCACGGAGACAAAGAGGACCAGGGCGAGGCATTCGCCAGGGAAACCAAAACGACAAAGAATCAAGGCAAAAGGCAGACAGGCGAGAAATAAAGAGAACAAAAGGCAAAAGTTTCGATTTTCATCTTCCCTAGCTAACAGTAGAAGGGCGGGGAGGGGAGAGTTGACGGTTGCCAAAGCCCAAGAAGCCAGCTGTGGTGAATATGCTAAGAAGTACTGTTATGACTGTGCTGGAAAACGGGTACGCAAAAACAAAGCTGCCCGTGCATGGGTCGGGATTGGGGCAAACGCTTTTCTGTAAAAGTTGTCTTAATGAAAATGACTGTGTCATTTACATTTATATATGTATCAGTAACGTATACGTACATATATTGAACGAATCGGGTAATTTAGTAAGCTGTTAGAACTTTTAAAATGTCAAAATATAAAGGAACTAGTTCCATTTGAATTAGTGCGCAAATGTAATTGACAATATGACAGCACGATTTTCTGGAATGGGTCCAGTGTTAAGGTTATTTCTCACAATGTCTTGGGTAAACGTCTAAAGTTTGGGACTAACATACACATTACTTACGTTAAAAAGTAAGCCCCAAGTGAAATGATTGCAAAGATTGCGCTGCAAGAGAGATTGAAACAGGAATAAATAAAGTTGATGTGCTTCAAATTTCGTATCTTCAGACATATGGATTTATAAATATTTAAGGCATAATACTAAAAATTCGAAATCCAAAACCACTTTCCACAGATCGTAAAGCTTATATTAATGCACGAATGCAACATACATATAGACAAATATATGCACATATGACCCAACAGACAGGCATATTCATAAAATAAATAAATAAATTGCATAACTTAGCAAATGAAAACTAAACGAGAAGCCAGAACACAACAACATATGTAGCTAGCTATGTGCATACATCTGTATTTATACAAGATCAAGTAGAGCGGATTTCGACTAAAAATAGCTCAAACAGACCAAAAAACAAAAAACAAATACAGATAAAAACTAAGAGCTTCTATATCATGGGGTTTTGTTGATTTGCGCTTAGCGTAAAAAAAAGCTCCCGCCAGGGAAACAGTGGGAGCGAGGTCAGACGACGGCGATCGCAGTCAGTGCGTAGTGCGCCCGGGGGGGGTGGGGGCGAGCAGACCATTTGCACGCGACCTAAAAACAAACCAACAGAAAAAAATGAGGTCGTGGCCATCCACGCGTCGCTATGGCGGCGGAGACAAGAGTCAGGCCGAGCAGCTGACGCTGACGCTGACGTCGACGGTGACGCGCACTTATCAGCTCTTTGTATGTGTTTGTAAGTATGTTTGCAATCAAGAGAGCCGCCAGAGAGAAACGACAGCACATAAGAAGGAAAACGTATCGCGATAACAAACAGAGAGTGCGCGACTAGGAAATACCCTCAAAATTTATACTTACATTTATTAAGTATAGTCACAGATGGGGATGGGGCACATGCAAAATATGTATGCATCTTCATAATTACGAAGATTCTTCTGGCTGTTACACATATTTGTGTTTGCAAATGCTCATTATACCCTATTAAAACCATATTTCAACTGCACAGGGTATAGCAACAGCAAAGCTAATAATTAGCTCACACACACAGACGTACAATCATACGTAAACGGGAGACGCTTCTAACGGAAACGAAACGGGAGAGTTGTTTGTTTTCAGCTAATTCTTCGCTTTGCCTTCGTCATCATGACTATACACACAGACATGTGTGTCTGTGAATGTACATATGTGTATGTATGTAGATTGTACGTTTACGTTCTACACATACATAGGTATTTTAATGTGTAATGTGTATATATTTAATTTGCATAAATTTATAGCAAACAGAATATGTATGTATACTTTTTAACAGATGACACGTGTTGTTTATGGACTTTTGAATGGTAAACAAAAACAATTTCTGCTAAAAATTAGTCATCGCGTTTGAAGTTCATAAAAGTTCGATCAGTCGGACCAAACACACTCGAGTGCAGATCAATGAACCATGATTAATACATATATATGTACATATATACAAGCGATAAGTTTTTTGCTTCAAATTTAAGGTATCTCTTTTTCACACCTTTCCCGGCTGTGGAAAGTTTCGATTTATCTATCAAGTTATATTTAACACAAATAATTGAAAATAAGACATAAAGTCCATAAAATTAGGAAATAAATGTTGGAATTGGCATTTTGGACCGTGGTGTGACGCCTAAAATAAAAAAATAAACTAGAGTTCATACAACCTTTGACCAGGATGTTTCATAAGAGAGGGATGAATTCCGCGAAATTAATAAATTATAAAATAAATATAATAAATAAAATCATCTCGTATAACCCTTTTTCCGCCAATTTACCACGCCTGCGGGTGGAATTTTTTAAATCGATGATTTTCTCAATGATTGAAAATCGAAAAAGAAACATAAAACGACCTTTTGATTTTATCAACCCGAAACTTCAGTCATCAAATCTATGTCACAAAGTTCAAAGCAGGGTTAGATTTTCGGAAAAAATATGAAACATCTCTCAAAGTATGATTTTGAGGCTGATCGAACGGTAATCAAAAAAGTTTTATTAGATGAGATGCCTTAAACTTATTTTCAAAGCCCTGTTCAAGTTCATTTGTGATTTTTGCAAAAAAAAAAGGGGCCCAATGATTGTTCCAAAGTTCTAAGAACGATGACTAAACTAAGCAGAAAACGTTGATTCCAACTCTTACACTCGAGTACAGGGTATCTGACAAAAGGGCACACCCTTTACTAAAACTCTTGTTACATCAAGCGGTTGCTTTGATCATGTTTATACATTGATGCACATGCACATGTACATCTGTAGATAATACACAAACACTACAATAGCAGCGACGTGCAACAATTTGTTTATTTGCAACTGTTCATCAGTGGGGTATAAAACGTTATTGTGATAATGTACAGTTAGCGATAAGATACAAACTCAATACACGTGCCCAATTGCTGTTGCACTAGAACACATATACAATTGGGTCCAGCTCCAAAAAGTTGGTTAGTGCAAAATCCAACAACCTTTTCGAAATTCAGTGCCAGAAACTTTCAAGATTATTTTCAACTTTCAAAAAAAACTCTCGGTCGAGTGCAGCTACAACCGATAAAACAGTCTATCACTAACTACACAAACGAATGAGAGGAATGCAATTAGTTGAAATGCAAGCGTACACTCACACACACACACACACACACATACACAAATTAGTCTAAATTGGTTTTGAGTATGTCAAGAAAAATGTGCCCTCATCGAAAACAAATGTGCGCCCACAAAAAATATTGCCTGTGATGCGTGCCTCTGTTGATAAGATATGTAGATAATGCGTGCCAAGCAAATATTGCTGCTGACTTATACTATGACTCGCTCAGTGCGTTAGTATTATTGCATGCGTGTATGCATGTATGTATGTATGTATATATGCATGTGTGTATGTATATATATGCATGTATGTATGTATATATGCATGTATGTATGTGTGTGTGTTAGGGTGTATGTATGTATGTATATGTGCGTGTGTATGTATGTATGTATGTACATTAATGTATGCATGTATGTATGTATGTACATTAATGTATGCATGTCTGTATGAATGTACATTAATATATGTATGTATGTACAGATGTACATAAATGTATGTGCGGTGAGTCATCCAGTGAGAGCGCAAAATTTTTTAATCACAAACTGCATTTATTTACATTCATGCTTATGTATGAGCATGTAAATAAATGGCAAATATAGGACTGTGAAATTTAAATCGACCAAAATTTTACAAACTTCTTTGTAAGCGTAAATATGTACTTGGCCTTTCAGTCACACTGATGTAAAGAGTGTGTTTCAGCCACGTCCTTCGTGACAAAGAAAAAAGCAAGAGAACTCTTTTTTTATGTTGCTTTGGCAAGGAAAAACTGTTGGTATTGTAAGGAAAGTTTGAATTTCCTACACTTTGCAAAGTGTCAAAAAACATAGAAACAACAACACACTTGTCAGCTCAGTACAAATAAATAGTACATACGCACAAATATTTAAGTGCTAATAAAATGAGAAGGTTACAGTTTGCTGTTGACTCGGTGGTATGTACGTTTATACATTGCAGTTGTGTATTTTGTCTACTACTATTTTAACAGTCTTTGGCTTTCATTTTCTTCGCTTGAACTGAGATTTATTTTTGTTTTACGCGACATGGCAACGTCTGTTCTATGACATTGCATATAATGACACACGCAAACACAATCACACATTCTACGGACACGCTTGTGTGCGCGCGTGAGAGTGAGAGGGCATGAATACGGTCGACGAGTGGTGAGCTCAGACTGCGCTCATGTTGAAATTTAGCTGTTAATTGTGGTGAATAAGCGCGTGTGAGTGGTACGACAACGTAGGCGAAAATTAAACAAATTTTTTTCATCAGAAATGCTTAAGTAATGCACTTACTTTCTTGTACTATTTGTAGTTATTGCAAATTGCTAAGCATTTTAAACAAAAACGCCAGTTATGTTTGAATCACAGTTGTGAGAAATTAATTTTTTTTGATTGAAGGTTGATTTTTTTTTTCTTTTTTCACATATACGAATTTGTAAAAATTTCTGATAAATTATAAGCTTTTCATGAGAAATTGCACAAACAGGGGCAAAAACAAATTATATATGTATGTATGTATATCACAAATTACGGTTAACTTTCTTTTTATTTGAAATAAACTTAAATATTCTTTCACACAACGTACACGACGGCGAGGTTAGCAGCGAAGCTTGCACGGATTTAACAGTCGCATTTAATTTGCGCTCGACGATTATTTGTAACAAAAATTGTAAGATTATTTACAAATTATGCCAAATCAACACGGCGCGCACGCACACACAGACACAAAGCTAGCCAGCAGACGAAGCAGCAGAGACACAGCGCGTGTATTGTATTGTGGATGACAGTTGTAGTTGTAGCAAAACCCAACGTGGATTTGATCCTCCAAACTCGATGTGAAGTCTCCAAGGTTCAACGCACGAATGAAACGGCAAAGCAAAACGCAAAACAGTCGAACAAAAATGAATTTGAGTATGTTATACTCAAAGTGCAATGTTGTTACCTCAACACAATCTGTTAACACAAAAGTGACTTGTCACAGGCAATTTTAATCTTTTCTTTTAATGCGTATCAAAGCTTTGTGAATATTTGTATTTAACAAAATATGTACAGGAATATTTGAATAAAAGTGCACACCTTAAGAAATAAACTACAGATTAAAGTTCTAGTAAGTTATTTAACAGTTAAACTTAACAGCGAGTTGAGTAGTGTAACATTGAGACACCAGACGCATATATATGTGCATATATAAGTACATATATGTATGCTTAGACGGAAGTGTGAGCAAAATAATAAAGGCAAATGTGTGCGTGAAATAGAGAGAATTTGGCTAGTGTGGTGAAAAAAACACAAGGAAATATTCTGTGCTTGTGTGTTCGTACGTACATGTACGTACGTATACATATGTGGCATATATTAGTGACAAAACACCAATATACATACATGCATAAACATTTTTTCATGTTAAACTTAAGTAGTTAAATAACAACCTATGCAAAAATAAAAAAAATAATCCACTTATGAAGAAACCAACATTAAAAGTCACTGTAAAGTCACAATTTATATTTTAGACCAATAAATATGCGAGAGTATTTGCAAAATATTGAGAAATAACTATGGAAGAACAACAAATAAACATGTACTTAATGTGTGCTAAATGTTTTCTTCTCTTTTTATTTTTTATTAAATTATATGTAAACAATGTAATAACCTGTTAAACATAGCGTTGTACCTGTTTCTAAATGTAATACGTATGAATGCATGTATGTATGTACACACATATAAAAATTAGAAAGAGCATTTTTAGGGTGACGCAAATTGAACACCCTTAATATTCGACATTATTATCATCCAATTGAGACTGAATATTTATGTAGTAAATCTTACTATTCTTGCGAGAAAAAAAACTTTGGATATACATACATACAAGAGTTCGATAGATGATCAACACACATCTCGGAACCTGAAAGCTAAAATGCCTAATTTTTAAAATATATTTACTATAAGTATAATGCGTGTACATTAAGGCGAGAAACGGTTTTAGCTAGCTTGAAAATGTGAATTTTCCTTTGATATGCTTTTATTTTATTTTTAAAGCTATGCAAACATAATTAACTAACTTGTAGCTATATTACTTTTTAATAATTTTATTATCATAATTGAAATTTTAAATTAAAGAAATATGGAAGACGTACATTACTTACGAGCTATAAGCAATATTTTTATAATTCGTTTTAATATACATATGTATACATATAAAATAAAGTTCGATCTATGTAATTTTAAATCTTCATAAATTTATATGTAACAAAAGATATGTATGTGTCACGACGTAACATACTTGATGAAAAAATTATATTACTAATTTAAAGAGTATCACGATTGTAACAAGTAACAGACCTTTACATTTATACACTCAAAGTATGTGCATGTACATATGTGTGTGTTTATGTCGATCCACCACATTCAGAGACCAATGCAGTGCATGAAAGGGAGAGACTAACATTCAATAGTTGAACTGTTGTTATGTACGTTATTTCTATTATTTTGATATATGATTTAACAAACGTAAAGTGTGCCTAATAATTTTATATTTATACACAGTCAACCTATTGTTATTTAAAAATTAAAATTCAGCGGCCACACAATTCCGACGACGCCATGTTGTAGCCCCACGTAAACTGTGCGAGAGAGTAAGGGTGAGAGCTATTGAGAGCAGTTGCTGTTATTGTCATGTTGTTGGCATTGCCATTGTGTTTTTGTTGCTGCGTCATCAATGCAAACTGCGCACTTTTATTAAATATGTATGATGTTTAATTCAATATCTACGTATTTCATAAAATACATACATATATACGAAGTTTTTTAGCAGGAAATAACAAAAAATTCGTGTCTGTTGTTGCTCTTTTTTATTACGAGCTCTCATATAATATTGTACCCGTTGCGAAGGAGTGGTGAATTTCTCTAGACAGGTTAACATTTTTGATGGCTGCAATTTGTATTTCGTTTTTGGCGTTTGTATTTACGTATACCTTTGTACATTCTTATTCATTAGGTTAAAACCAAGATTCGTTTTCTGCTTAACAGTAATTGAGTAATTGCATCGAAATAATTATAAGACATATGTTTGCTGCGCATACATACATACATATATATACATACGTATATACATTTTTATACGTATTCATACATATACATATGTATATATATATACATATACATATATTAATAGACATACGTACAGATATATTTCAATTTTACGCAGACACGCATCGATGTTCAGACAATAGACATACCTATATACATATGTATGCTTTAATGTTTGAAGTTTAAGCAATCAAGCATTAAACATCATATACATATATAGTATATAGGTACATATGTATGTATATTATTCGATTATTATGGATGTAAGAATAAACCAAGTAGATTTAGCATGTACATACAAAGATGCATACATATGTAAGACTACCAACAGCAGGCAGCAGCTTTTCTGTAGAAAACGAAAATAATTTCCTGTTTCATATGCGCATGTTGTCTGTAAGTATTTTATGTACATACATACATACATATGTACATCCGAATGGATAAGCACAACAGCTAAGGCCGAAGCATGAAGTGAGAGGGAGTTGGGAAACGCAGCACCTGATTTCGTCAGTTTTAAGATTACACCGATACAAAAAAAACAAAACATTGTTTTATTGAGCAAAGTCAAAATATAGCAATAACAACAATTAGTCACCAACAGCGCAGAAAGCAGCCGTGGTGAAAAACTCGCTTGCCACCATTTAACAGCAAATGAGAGCAACACACACTCAAAAACACGAAACATAGACAACTAAATAAACTGGTGTGCATGTATGTATGTATGTGTGCCTTGCTGTTGCTGCCACAGCTTGTGGGGGTGTTTTACAGAGGTGAACGACGCGCCCCACGCACAACAACAACAGACAAAGCAATCTAAGAGAGGGTCTGACATCTGAACAGCGTTGAAGTTGCGTTGCATTTTATACATCGTATCTGTCTGGCAGGCATGATACAAGCGAACCACATTACTGCTTCAATGGAAATGCGCAGTTACTGTCCGAGCACAAAGCAAATGCGGCGCTGCGTAGAAGACCGATGGGAGAAACCAAATTAAGGCAAGGTTGATAAACGTGTCGGGAACGAAATTGAGCGCTATGTTAGCAATAGCACTGAGTGCATTCTCTTACCCGATTCTGCTTTGGGGCATTCAACTTGGACAGGTGCGAGACGCGTAGTCAGTAATATGTACCGTTGCAGCGATCAACAGCTGCGAGAGATAAACGAGTGCCGAATGGAGGGAGAGCAGCAGCAGACATATCTAGCATGACTTGACAACGACGAGCAATATATCAAAATGCGAGTTTTGCGAAATTGCGTAGTGAGAGAAACAAAAGCAATCATATGTACATGTTTTGTATACATGTATGCACATACATATGTATTTGTTCCATGTATATGTATGTATTTATACTGTCCATACTTACATACATACATACATATGTATGCATGCGTATGCATTGAATCGGCGTTAAAATGCAAGCGAAAGTTAGCTGCAGCAAGCACTGCTAGCACCTTTTGTTCCCTGGTTGGGCTTTTACCAAAACTCTAATTTATTTTATTTATTAACATATTTTTTTGGAAATAAAAATTCAGGCGGATAGAAAGCAACGGTTTGTATTTTAAATAAAAAATATCCCAGTTCGTGTGTGGTATTAGTTGATAAAGATCGTTGGAGTTCATGTGTTCATGTGGGGTTAGCTGCGGGCGAGTGCCTTGCAATTGCCCCAATTTCCTGTACAATAATCATTATTTTGATTTTTGATGAGCAAAAGCTGCTTGCTAGGCTGGAAAAGGTATTTCTGTTTACGGTGTGACCAAGCATTTTAAAGATACCATTTTATTTCCCGAAGCCATTTTAAAAGGTATTAAGGTTGCGCAAATATATGCAACACACAAAGTATGATTTTGTTTAAAATAATCTATAATACGCCCCGGTCTTAAGCATATAAATTAGCATTTAATTACTAGTCAGCCAATGCGACACAAAGCTTCTAGTATGTATATACCATATACCATATCCCTTAAATCAAATACTATAAATTCCAATTGGAGCAACGCCCAAAATGGCACGACATAATTTCAGACTATTATTATTTTGCGGGTATACGAATATTATACGGCACAATAAGATCTCCAGGAAATGTTATCAAGATTGATAAGGACAATAATCATTATTGTTATTGAAGAAAACGTTAGAATATTTGGAATATTTTTTAATTCGATCATTTATTTTGAATTGCGATTTTGTTGTGCTGTGCTGTGTGATGTGTTAGTACAGTTATTTTTTTCCAATAAGAAATAAAAAAAATTTTAAGACATTTTTAGAAAAAAGTGTAATGCTTGAGCATCTGGTTTTTGCAGAAGGTTCAGGATAAACCCTAGTCGGGTGCACCCGAGTACAGCACCTTAATTTGTTTTCTAAGTAAATTCAGGGGACAAACTTGTAAAACTTATTTCCGATTTAAAAGCTCAACAATTTTCGAAATATTTTACACCTTTATCAAAAAGCATCCAAACATTTCCCGTTGTGGAAAATTGAATTATGATAAGTCGTTAATGACAAAGCCGAGTCAGGAAAAACACATTTATGCACATAGATGATAATTGAAACATTTTTGATTACACAAGTAACTAAAGATAAACATATTTTTTAATTGTTTCCTTTAAACAGGCGATTAAATTGGCAGAAAAATGTAGAAATTATCCAAAATGCGTATAAAAATTGTATGATTGCAGCATATTAATTCGCATTCAATTCATTATTGTTATAAATGACGATTGCTGTGTATACAAATATGACATCTAAACACATATTTCGATAGATCTCATTAACAACAAGATTGTTTAAATAAACATAATTACATATACATATATGTATGTAAATGGACGGAATGAGACTTAATTATAAATACTATGCATTCAGTAAAAAAGTTTGCACTTGCAATTCGTTTTTGATATGTACTAGACATTGTTTAAACACATTTAAGGCACTAAACTGGTGAGTGTGGAACGTTGGCCTTGTGTAACACTCCGCCGGACGGTATTGTTGTGCTTGGAATGCTAGTAGCACTTTGTCTAGCCCACTGGCATTGTAGACACAGTACTGTGGGGGGTTGTAGGACGCGAGCCAGCCAGAGAATTGGCTGTGGATGCGTGCAGCGAGGCCATGGTGCCCATCTGAAAGGACACAGTTAAACAGTTAGCTCTTATGATATTAGACGACGATTAACGGCAAGTAACTTACACGTAAGTGCGCCAGATCTTCCAGCTTTGTAAGATCCACTAGTTCTAGAAACAGCGAATACACAACGGCCCAGCCATAGATGGAAACCAGACAAAAGATGCTCCAAAGCAGTACCATTATGATATTGTAGGCAAAGTACAAATCATTAACAATGGCAAAAAATATTAGAGCCAAAGCGCGCCAAACGGTGAAGATGGCAAAGGTCCACAGCCAGGGCAGCACCTTTCTTTCGTATTCCTATGAAAAGAGAACATTTTAATATTTCAAATAATAAGAAAATAGTTTAGGAAGTCTGCTGCGAATTATTCGATTAAAAATTCAGATATAATGTTATAAGATTGGATGCTTTGTTACCCTTTTGCTCAGTAAGCGTTTCTGTGCTCCAAGTCTATTTTGCTTTAGGGCATGAGTGAAATGAGAGTGAAATGTTTGCCAAACCAATCCCAACTAAATATTAAGCTTACCTTACGCAAGGCGACGCACAGTAAGATGCTGGTGACAAAGTTGATGAGCGCCATAATAAGCGAGAATAAAGCAAATACAATTAGCATGTTGCGTACTAGAAAACATTCGGAACATATGGTTAAGTGGCTGCAATTAATTCAATGATAGGGTGCCATATATATACCGTGCTTGTTCCCAACATACACAAACTCGTACGATATGATGTAGTAGCCATAATGGGTGGATCCTGGAGCAGCCATGGCATAACAATAGATATCAAAGATGGTAGTGCCAATGGTAAAGAGTGAGAGAAACTGCGGGGGCAAAGAAATAGTCAATTCGCTGTCATAACTAAGCTAATCATCGCACAAACTTACTACAGCAAATAGGCCTATAAGCATCGCACCTTTCTGTATGTCAATGTACTGATTGTTCTTCAGGAGGGGCCTCTGGTACCAGGGTATGCGTACGCTTCGCGTGGAACGCGACATTTTCGAATGTAGGTTTGTAGAGGATCTGTAGGGATACACATTTCATTGTTACATATTCAAATAAATAACTATATAGACATATATCGATCCTGGTGACAAATTCGTATTGCATACCTGCCCGTCGCATGGGAGTACATCGAGGGATTCGATCGGTAGGTTGAGGGCGTTTTACGGCCGTAATTCATTTTAAAACCTTTTTTGTGACTTCACGCGCTGCAGGCGAAAGGAAATATGCTAAAGCATTCACTACACACGGATAGCTGAAAATTAAAGAATATAAGCTGTGATCACATTTTCGATGCTACGGGCGTGTCTGATTAATTTGTTGTTTTGGGTGTGTCAATTTCCAAGCTGAAACCCAGCTTGAACGTGTTGGGTTGACGAGCTAGTGTTAGTGTTAATAAATCTTAACCCTTCAGTAGCAATTATGTTTGATGTCGTATGCATCATTATACACTTATAATAGGTTTTCCGCGTTTTTAATTCAGACTATTCATTTATTTACCTGTAAGAAAATCAAATTTAGTTGCTTTGCTACGCATCAACAACAAACACACTGAATCACAAAAGTGCTGCCCATTCGCTGGCACAGCGTTGCTTTGCTGAACGCCGTGGAACGGTGGCGCAACTGTTGCGTATCAAGTGCGTCGATTGCTATAACAATCGACAGCCGTTCGCATCAGCTGAGTGTAGATTTTTACTGTGACTGCCATATATATTGTTATGGTATTTCCAAAAGCTAACGCAAATGCCTAAAACACACATAGTCTTAAACTTTTCATGTTAATTAATCAATGGCCTTATAAATGTTGAAACATGTCACTGCCGCGAATAACGGACTATGAAATATTGGAGAAACTTGGAGTGGGCAGCTATGCATCTGTCTACAAGGCCCGCCATAAAGTGAGTTCTTCAATCCAATTATTCTGCGAAATCAGTTATCTAAAACACATTCACTCGTATATTCTCATAGAAGGAACGCACTTATCATGCCATCAAATACGTGGAAATGTCTACTTTATCTCAGAGCTCACGCGACAATTTAATAACGGAAATTCGCCTGCTGCGAGATCTGAAGCACAAATACATTGTGACGCTTCAGGACTTTTTCTGGGATGACAAGTGAGTTCCAGTAAAATATGATGAGTGTATGACAGATTCTACTTGATAAGGAAAACAACTATTATTTTTTAAATAATATAATTGTATCTCTTCTTCGTCCACTTAAGGAACATTTACATTGTATTGGAATATTGTAATGCTGGCAATTTATCTGCCTTCATACGCACCAAGAAAGCGCTTCCAGAATCAACATGTCGATATTTTTTGCGCCAATTAGCTGCTGCGGTTCAATATATGCGGGCCAACGACATTTCACATTTTGATCTGAAACCACAGAATTTACTCCTCACACGCAGCTCTAATAATGTCTCTCTAAAGGTTGCGGATTTTGGGTATGTACTTGAAAAAAATGACGCCAGTGATCCTTTAATCGTTTGCGTTTTATAGATTTGCGCAACACCTGAAACTAGGTGAAATCAATCAGCAGCTAAAAGGCTCGCCGCTCTACATGGCTCCGGAGATTGTGAGAAACCATCAGTACGATGCCAAGGCCGATCTCTGGAGCGTTGGGGTAATACTGTATGAATGCCTGTTCGGAAAAGCGCCCTATAGCTCGCGCACTATTGAGGAGCTGTTACTGCGCATTCGCAAGGCCGAGCCAATTGTGCTGCCACCAAATGCGCGTATCAGCAATGAATGCCACGATTTGTTGCGTCGTCTTCTGGCTCACGAGCCGGCGCAGCGCATCTCTTTTACGGATTTCTTTGCACATCCCTTCTTAGATCTCAAAACATTTCCCTCGGAGCAGACACTGAAAAAGGCCATTGACTTGGTGACTCGGGCGGTGGAGCATGATGAGAAACGTAGTTATAAGGAGGCTTACTATTTGTACTGCAGCGCATTACAATATTTTGTGCCGCTCATCACCGAAGAATCGGATGCCAGCCGGCGGCAGGAGCTACGCAATCGGGCTTTAGCTTACATGAAGCGTGCGGAGGAGATAAAAAATGTTATCATTGAGGATGAATACAAGCTGCTGGCTCAACGGCAACAGACACCAGTATCGCAACGCTCTGAAAAAAGCACCCCTGCTACAACTGCTGAAGCTACGATTCAAGCACAGCCAAGCACGTCGCGCATGATGGAAATGCTTGAGCCGGATGCGCGCTACAAACAGCTTTGTATGACATTTCACTTTATTCTGGTTCCAGTTAACCTGAAAACCACATTTGACTCTATTACAAAGTTCATTTGACGAGTTTTCTCTAAGTTTGTTCAAATTTGCGAATGGCTTGCTTTCGATTTTTTTTGTTACCAAACTGAAGAAGTTTAACAGCAATAGGAAGAACACATATTGCGGAAATTATAAGATATTTTTGTAAAGCTTATAATTCAATAATTTAACATATTTTTGAGAATTATCTCTGCTTACGGGCGGAGTGTAGTGTTTGACACGGAGTGTAATGTTTAATCAATACGGAGACTTAATTTTAGTATATACAAATTATTGTTAGATTATACATATATATAATAATAATTATTTAATATTTACCTTTACCAATTGTAAGTATCTTATATTAATATTGAATGTCTTTTAGTTACTCTATCGAGCTCGAGTCCTGCTATGAAGACAGGCCTGGAAATTGGGCGGCAGGGCGAGCTGTATCTGTACGAGCGCAAGCTGGACGCCGCCTTGGAATCGTATACCTCTGCTTTGGGTATTCTGGTACCATTTGTGAACAACGAGCCAAGGGGCGAGCGACGAAATCTGCTGCTGCAACAAGTAAGTTCCGGGATTGTTTCCGTATAACGTATGTTGGTTGGTAGCATGTACTTTTCATTTCAGCTGGAGTTCTGGATCAAGGAGGCCGAGAGCATTAAAAGTATATTGAGCGCCAAACATTTGGATGAAGAGGAACAAAAGATGTCCACGGTACGCAGCTGCAGTATACAGTAGAAATTTGATGGCGCTGGTGCGCATATGTTGGAGTATTTTTGTAGTCCGATGCTAGCATCGCTTAGTAAAGTAGTGTAGTTACGTATTATATAGAGCATAGCTACAAATGTATCTAGATCTGGCCTAGATAATATGGCTGCTTAAGTTTTGTGTCTTGTTTGACTCACATTTTCCGATACAAAGATCGTTTGCTAAAATCTGTTAGTTCTTCATGTATACTTACTTTATTTAAAATAATCTTTGGTTAAAAGCAGAACGTTGGTTGCGGGGCTCAAATACCTTCGGGACGTTGTAACCTGCTTATAATTGGAGTTATTATAAATTATTTGTGACTAAAATGTATAGTATAAATCAAATTATTTTAAGCACTATCTGCACAGTTTCACATTCCAGCAATATTACCAAGTTTTCTCTGGGACGTCAAGCCACACGTTTATTTGTTTTTCTGCATTGTGATTACCTTAATTAAAATGGTTTAGTCCAAGATTCACATTAAATACATACACAAATATTGAGAAACTAATTATTTGACTTGATTTATTCTGTATATAGAGAATATATAAAAACTTAATACTGGCCGCTAGTATATAATAAAATTAAGGAGACTCTGTTCGATACGTTGTGGATAGATTATCTTATAGGCCAAAGATAGTTTCTATATACTTTATAATAATTGGAAATAAAACGTTTAAAAAACCCAATATTCATCCTAATCTTGGAATAAAACCCAGAGGCCAGGTGAATCTGGCTCTTTCATATTTATTGCCCACCTATCGCTGGCCATAAATATCCGGCCTATCGCCAGTGCCAACTCAAAGGGGTCGTGCCTATAAAAGGCGCTGCTCGAAGCGCCGTGCAACTGGAGTCTACTCGAGATACCGTCTACTCAACAATATGCTTTCGTCGAGACTAAACATATTCGCACTCCTGTTGCTCGCAATCGCCAATGCCAGCGTCTACGCTGCACCTCCGATGGGTCGGGTGGTCAATGGCACGGATGCCACCGTGGAGATATATCCGTTTGTGGTGAGCTCGTCGATTCATAGGTGCATACATCTATATCATGTACGATTATAATGTGCTTCCCAGATTTCGTTGCGCGGTGCCAGTGGCTCCCATTCTTGCGGCGGCTCCATAGTTTCCAATCAATTTGTGCTGACAGCGGCTCATTGCACCGATGGACGCAAAGCCGAGCAGATCTCAGTACAGTACGGTGTGACCAATATCGGGGCCAGCGGACCCAACGTGGTGGCTGTCAAGCGGATCATTCAGCACGAGCTTTACAACCCAAGCAACCACTATGCCAATGATATTTCCCTGCTCCAGGTGGCGGAGCCTTTCAAGTTCGACTACAAAACCGTTGCCCCTGTGCAGCTGCCCGCGCTTAACTTTGCCACGCCCCAGTTGGAGTCCGGCGGTGAGGGGACACTTGTTGGTTGGGGCCTGAATGCGGTAGGAGTTTTTTATTTATCGGATTCCATTAGTCAGAAAGGTGAACATATATTTTGTCTTATCGTCTAGACTGGCGGTAGCATACAGACTACCTTGCAGCAGGTACAGCTGAAGGTATATTCTGACGAGGAGTGCGTGGCGCGTCACCAAGGATCCACAGATCCCCGCTACCACATTTGCGGTGGTGTCGATGAGGGTGGAAAGGGCCAATGCAGTGGCGATTCTGGCGGCCCCCTCTTGTACGACGGCCAGCAGGTGGGCATTGTGTCCTGGAGTATCAAGCCTTGCACGGTGGCACCTTATCCTGGTGTTTACTGCAAGGTTGCCAACTATGTCGATTGGATCCAAAAGAACCAAATAATATTGGCTTAGGCTCTCAAAAACAACCCAATAAGAATCGCAAATTATTTATCAGTCTTCCTCTTTGTACCCGCACCTCGTGCGCTAATCCCGTAGTCAAGACTTGCTATCGCCCTGTGCTTATCGATGGCTGTCGTGCTCAATAAATCAATGTATTAAAAACATTAAACTTTAAAGTCATCTTTAATCGTTCGTTTCAATCGCACTGAGAAAAATTAGCCCTACACTTAATTGTAGATTTTGTACTATAGTACTTAATCTTCGCAAAAAAAGTTCAATTGGAATTGGGTAAATGCCGAAACATGCCCAGATATATTTCGATTACTCCCACATATACCTTGAACCCGATGAATATGGGTAAAAGAGTATAATAGAGGTAAATATTTAGGATCCCATAAAATGTATGCGTATCCTTGTTCAGCATCAGAAGCCGAGTCGATCCAGCAATATCTGCTTTCTGTTTGTCTGTCCGTACGTAGAAACGCTTCGATCTCAGATTGATATCGATCGATTTCAAGCAATCGATAAAATTCGATATCGAAATACGGTTTTTTGCCCATATTTCCTAGGTTTTATGATTTATTTTACATTTGTCTTCTCGTATAGTATGCACAGATTTGGTATTTTTAATTTAATGGGTATTTGATGTAATGATCCTCATTTCTTCTTGTGGCACGAACAGATCAGATTTTTTGCTATAACTGATTTTTTGCCTACGCCTTTTGGGGAGGTGTAAAATCGAAAAGGTCACTTTTAATAAATCGAATTTGACAATTTTCTTAATACAAAATTCGGTGAGCCAAGGTCCAAACCAATACCTAGGTGCAAGGACATGAACCAGCATGTTCACAAACCGAACCTTAATGTTCTTTAAATCCGTGAACCGAAATACAACTATTTAAATATTTTATTTATTTGCAACCTTGTCTTAATAATTATTTCTTCAATGTAATTACATTTTGATGCTTACACGTTTCATATTTGAAGTCCGAAAACTTTATAACTAACAAAGGTTTGAAACTTAGTCGAAAACGCCATTGACCTCAAACTGTAAGCCAAGACCGTCACCCAGTGGTGAACTGAAAAGATGCTTTTATGGCAATTGTATTTACCATGCCATTACAAATTTATGGTCAGCTATGTTCGACGTACAACATGCGATATGTTGGAAACATGCCAAAATTTTAACATTTGTACATGTACCCAATATGCATACTGCTTGCATCTTGATTATTTTACTCGTTCGATCTAAACCCAAATCGACAAAAACAATGTTTTGTTTTGTTAGAGGAGCTGACAAATTTAGTGTCAGGATCCTTGAGCACTTAAAATGTTGGTTTTAACTTATAAAAATTCATAAATGGTTTAAAATTACTTTTCACCCTTACAAAATGACCTTTATATATTCCAAGAATTAGCATAGAGTAGTAAGTCTTATAACATTTATCATGTCAAAGGCAGAGAGGTATGTTTTGTAGTTTTAATGCAGATTTACTTAGTACGATACTAAATTTTGAGCCCCAAAATATTCAATCTCCGAACCAAACCACTACAAACCATCACAAGCCATCATACCATCAAACCAGCAAAACAGCGAATAAGACAGCTTATGCCGAATTGCACGACTATTCGAATGTCCGTTGCGCAGAATGTTCGACGAACATTTTGTTGCTGCAGTCGACGAATTCTGTTCAAACGCGACGCACGTGTTAAGCGGACGAAGCAGCTTTTAGCAAATATTCAAAGTAGGTTTCAGCTGTATCTTTGCTGAGTGCGGCACATGCAGGTGTTTACACTACTTAACCAAACTGAGATTCAGGACCGTGAAAGACACTGCAGCAAAATATATGTTTTAAGATTTCGCTAATTATGATGTTCGATAATGTGGAGCGTATAATTAGAAAGGCCAACCATCGCCCCTCATGGAATTCAAAATCAGGGCGCGCACTAATCCGTTTAATTAAAAATAATTTGTTAATTGGCTGTATGAGTAGCAGCAGTAGCAGAGCTGCCGCGTATGCGTGATATTCGTCAGCAATTAAACTGGCTGCAGTTGAAAGCGTTGCCACTTCTGTGCAAGGAGCACAAAATTTCACCAACTGGCCCACTTTTGCATTTGTCGAATAGACGAAAGGCCTAAAAGTATGCAACAAAAGGCACATAAAGTCGGTGCACAACATTCTGGCAAATCGAGCTCAATTTTGTGTAAATACTTAAAGCAGCACATTCAAGGCCATAACACGTGTGCAGAGGAAAGTTCAAACAACGTTCAGTTAAAACAAAAGCGATTTGAACGCATTTTTTTTTTGAGAAATTTCTTTATGGACGCGGCCTGAATGTTTGCGACCTGGTCACGAATGCCGCAGCATCTGGCAGATTGTAGCATGCGACCTAAAGTGTTCAACTTTTTCGAAGTGCTTTCCGTTTTGCCAGCAGCCTAATGCGAACTAGGCATAGATCTTATAGTATAAATTGATGTTAGGTGTACATCAATTGAATAAATCATTTTAATTTGTCGTTTTCGATTTAATAGAACTGCAGAATAAAAGACAACTTTTATAAGGTGTATGTATAAATTGTATGTATCATAGAACATTTGTGACCTTAAGGCAAGTCAAAGCAGGTGAAAATTTAAAATATATAGGCCTATGACACTATCTAGAAATGATGTTTCCATTGGTGGAAAAGTTGTCGAATTCTAGATAAGCGCTTGAATATTCTATTTGGGTCTACGATATAATTGGGGTTATAATTAATTTGTGCAACTAATATTTGCTAACTGCATAGAATACTTTTTTGTTCCATTTTACATAAAGGTTAACAAACATCTTGACCTCTAGTATCATCTGCCAGAAAATAAAAACAAAAAACCAACGGAAAAAACATAAATAAAAGAAAACAAATTAAAATTAAATAACCGCAGACAATAAACGAATAAACGAAAATAGCCCTCGACCAAAGTAAAAAATAGGCGTAAATAGCACATTTGCAATATTTGTGAGTGCGAGTGTCGGCTGTGTTCATCTGCTGTCAAAGGTTAGGACTCATACGAGAATTTTGCACGCTAACTGAAAAGCAATGCCAACGAAGAAGGTCGTGTCATCCAAAGAGTACTCCAAGGCCGGCTGGG
The DNA here is from genome assembly GCF_003285875.2 of Drosophila novamexicana. NCBI lineage: Eukaryota > Metazoa > Arthropoda > Insecta > Diptera > Drosophilidae > Drosophila > Drosophila novamexicana. The sequence goes on along the minus strand of NW_020824809.1, from coordinate 289,715 downwards.
CAGCTGTTTCGGCAGTTTCTGGACCTCCATGGGCGGTGCTGCTGTTGGGCGTCATTTTGTTTTGCAGCATCAGCCTTGGGAATGTCGAAGGCCTCAAGTGCCACATGTGCGGCCAGTACAACGAGGGCGTGGGCTCGATAACACCCTGCACGAACTATTCCAAGGAGATTGCGCATCTCTATCTCAAGGAATGCACCAAGAAGAGTGAAAAATTCTGTGTGGTAAGTGGAATAATCCCTGGCTAATACTAAATTGTACACTTCGATTTTCTTTGTATCGGTCGCTGGCTTATCAAGATACTATATTTTTTTTAATGTTATGCATTTATTCAGCGACACGCACTTCCAAAGCCTACCTAAGGGAAAACTGGGCTCAGGGAATCGTCACATTAAATGTTGTTCACTGTCTATAAACGTTATTCAAAAAATGAAATATACTTTGTATACAGAAGATACATTTGTTGATGATATGATAATATATGCACAAAAACAATTACCAAATCGTTTTAAACGAACATTTTATAAAGATCGGATAATAAACACCGAAGCTAAACACAAAAGCAATTCCCACAGCGTAAACTGTAAAACATGTATTCTGTTTTTGTGCATATATGTCTAGAAGTAGGGGTATCCCCTAGACGCGTACTCCCGACTGACTGACTATTGTGTTAGGTGAGCATTAGGTTTGCTAATTGGTTTTGCTTTTTTTATTTTGAATTAAGAAATATTCTTTTTTAAATATTTTTATTTTAATATATAATTACTACATTTTTTATTATCGGAGATGGTAGTTTTGTTAAATCGCATTTGTTAAAATATAATAATATAATAATAATATATAATAATAGTAATAATATAGTACAGTGAGTTTTTTTTTATAACTACAGTTACAGTTAAAAGGGAACATCACATTCCACGCCTTAAAAATTGAGCTAGACTTGTTTTAAGTTTAAGGACATATTTTAAGAAGCGTCTTATGATAAAGAAAAAAACTAGGTCCTTAAATGAATTGCTATTTACCTTGATTAGTTGTCGACCATGTATTATCCCATGTAATATCCTACTTTGGAATCGAATCCGGGCCATTGTTGAAGTTCAATCTAACAATCTAATGAGGGGCATACTAAAACGTGTTTATCGTGTTAAATTTGTTTGTATTACTAATTATTGATAGGTAATTAGATAAAAGCCCTGCAGCCTACACATAGCATAGGCTACTTTTAAACACTTACAGTTTATGCAAATCGCTTGTGCAACGTTTGCGGTCTTCTGGGGAAGCATGTTATTCCATGTACGAATGCCGCAGGGTGCATGTGTGTGGGCGTTCGTTGAATTTACGCATAAATTTGCACACATTGGGCTTCCCCAACCCTCCAGGGTGTCTAACACTTAACGCATCGCACTATGCTGCATTACAGTCAGTGCTGGCGATTTACGAGGCAGACTGCTTGCTTGTTTTAGAAATCATTAAATATTTAAGTTGGGGCTGATATCCGCCCGACACTCTCTAGGAGTAGCCGTGTTCCCATATTTCAACTTGTTCACATCAAATCAAATGATCCAAAAATTCATCGGATTCATTTGTTTGTTCTTTTATTTTGATAACACAAATAATTAAAATATTAATTTGTTTTTCATGGTTTTGTCAACAGCTATGGATCGACTAGGCCTGATGAAAAAGTTTCGGTTTCGAACCCCTAAGAAGACGGAAAGAAAAATTTCTTTTTCTTTGTTTTTTAAATAATTTAGTTGATGTTGCCTTATACGCCATTTGTGTTTCCTTAATTAGTCTACATATTTAGTGTATTTGAGCTATCAGGCGGACGGCCCGTTAATCACTTCCTACTGGTTTAGAAATTATGCCTTCTTGGCTTCCCAGTCAATCTTCTGAGTTTGATCTCAAAAGGTTCCTTTCAGAAGTTCTTAAATCTATGTATAAAACCGTTTGTCCTGACAGACTTACATATTGGTGATCAACGCACGGCCAAAGCCTTCAGAGCTAGAAACCCAAAATTTTCAAAGTAGATACATGCATGGAATTCCGATGGACTTTAACTGGGTGAACTGGGTAAGACAGTTATATCTAAAATGTTGAGACAAATTTGACGGGCAAGGCCTTCTACGTTTGTTTATTTATCAACAGCAACCCTCCTCCTATCGCTGATAATAAGGTTGAAGAGTTTCTGGGAGTTGTTTCGGTCGTTGTTGCTTTTGTTGTTCACGTTGTTGTTGTACTGACAGCTGGACCTGATGCGGCATTGCGGTTGGGCGGCAGCCATTGTGTTTTTGTGGACAAGCTTTTGATTAGTTGTGTGCTAGTTGATGTTGGATGGTTGGCGCCATCTGCTGGGCCCAGCGATGCCCTGCCTTTTATACGCCGAACCCATTAAAAATGGGTAAAAAGGGTATTATGTTTTCTGCAAATTTTTGTTACTGCCAGAAGGAAGTATTTTCGAACACATAAAGTATACATAATCTTTATCAGCATCTATAGTCGAGTCGAAGTCCTCGTCCGTCCGTACTTACTTTTGTTACTTTTGTTTTTTCGTCGATCTTGAAAATTGAGAAAGGTATAAGAGCTAATACAGCAAATTTTTAATTTATGCTTTTGTATAGTTGTCCCCCCCCCTCATAGTTTCCCTCAACGATTTGCGCATCAAACGTCGTTCGTGTGTGCTAGAATTTTTGTAAGGGTAACTCGGCGGTCCTAGGACATTTCCTATCTCCTTTCTTCCAAGTAGAACAATCTTATTTATGATTCACATTTATATTTAAAATGAACAGCAAGATGGCGGATGGAATTTGTTTTTGTCATCAACAGAGCAATGTTTGCATAGCTTACAATTTTCAATAATTAACTAGAGGGCACACGGTCTATCACTTTTTCCCTCCCATGAGTACAATAACGGGCACATATACATGCATACGTGTCATCCTAGTGGGGTCACTGGACAAACAATGGCGCCATTGTTTAAGCCTGTTTCATAGCGGCTCAAGCACGTAATCAAATACAAAAAGAAAACAAAGTAGAGGGTCGAAAAAAAATCCTCAGTGTGTGTATAGCTCTTGACCTCGTGATAGCAAAATGTAGCGCTAGTAAGTAGCAGGAGTGGAAGGGAACAAAGTCAACGTGAGGGCTTGTAATTAATATTATTTTTCTTCAAATTCAAGCTTCGCATAATATTTTGTGATTAGCTCTCTCAGCAAATCCTTCTCGCATGACTCTTTCTACACCATATCCTTTAAAAATGTGAAACAGTGGATGGAGTTTTGTACGAATTTGTTTAAGAGGTAGAAAGAAGTATATCCGATTAGAGCTGTGTTGATCTAGACATATCAGCTATGCCCGTCCGCCCGTATGTATGAACTTCAACTAAACTGAAAAAATATATGTATTCTTATATATATCTCTGCTCCCGTTTCTATTATTGCGAGAAGTAGCGATATTTAAACAAGCGTTTAAATAATAACGCAGAAGCTATAAGGTCTGGAGAGCCCTCTTTTGCTATGCAGGCTCTCGTATATTATCACAGTTCGGCCAAAAAGTTCGTAGGCTAACATAGAAAACATATTTTTTTTGATCATTTTATAATCGCCGTTGGTAACAACTTTTAACACATCTTTCGCATACCCAAATAGTTATTCACGATATGTCCAGCACGTTTCTTTGATATCCTTTAAATAGCCATGCTTAATGCTAGAACTTTGTGCGTTAATATAAAAACATATTGATTAAAGTGATTATCGAAGTTATTTAAGAATGCATTTTCTATAGCTTCATAAAGTTCGCAGCATGTGCACAGAAGGAAGTTCGAATGTTTGTAATGACCGCTTGGTATGGGGTTTAGTTTATCTCGTAGTCGCACACTCCCGACTAGAACCCTCTTACTTGTTTAGTTTATCTAGCTTATACTTTACGTAACAGTTAACCCGCTAAATAACAATGAAAAACATACAAAAACAACTACAATTTTATTGTGCTTTTGGGTTGCTTCGGTTGTCTGCTCACAGGATAAACGAGCGGACATTTTTATGAGTGGTTTGTTTTCTGTGCGAGTTGCTTTAATTTGCCGCATTACATGTATAAAACTGTCGTAAGTACTTACAGCCTTCCAGCCCATACACAAAGGTGGAATTTTGTTTAACTGACCTTGTCCAAAAAGGTCAAGAAGGTTACTATGCCATTTCATTGATACTCAAACTCGAACTTCATCTGCAGGTAGTTTTCCTCAGTATTCTAGAATTTGGGAGCTTTTACCTTGTGAGGCGCTGGTGATCTCGGCATCTTCGCTATAATTAGCCTTTAATAACCTCTGGCGCTTAAGTTTACAGCGAATAGCATACCAGAAAGATTTTTTAGACAGAGATTTGATTTATTGTACCCAGATTAAATACAGATTTAAAATCTACACTTGAAATTATAAGAAAGGATATGCTTAAAATAAAAATATATAATTTATATATATAAATATGAAAATATATTCAACTTGGTGAGCTTGAGTTGGTGGAAAATGCATTTAAGATCTTAAGGTGCTCCTCATAGAATTGTATAACCAACATTGGTATATGGATGTATGCCACCTGGGACTCTACCTGTTCTGGTTGATCCAGGTCCCTAAATTTAATTACAAATGAGATTTTTCCACGGATGTTTGAAGCACACAGTATTTGCTCAGCTTTGTGCCCGTATTCAAAGGCATTGTCAATAATGACTGATGGTTCAATCTTAAGTTTCTTTGCTTTGGCTACATAAATCTCATTTATTTTGAGTTCGGCCTGTCTTTTATTGTTTTTCGTAGCCCGTTGAGATTCGAATTCAGTTATTAATGCCAGACAGTCTAAATTTTTGGAAAGCTCCCAAGTATTATCCTCGTCTGGAAAATCCTGCCACTTCACAAAATATTCCACCTGTCCCATACGGATGCGACGACTAATTATTTTCTCCACAAAATATTCCTTATTCTCATCGAAATCTTCTAAAGAAGATAACTGACTTGAAATTCCCGGGTCCATATTGGACATTTTAAATATATACTAGTTCTATATGAACTTTAAATGAAATGAGTTTTGAATTTATTGTAAAAGTGTCAAACATATAAAATGGTACTCAGATAACCTAATAGTGTGATATTGTTTTCGTGAACTGTATAATTTTGAGCTGCTTGACATTAGCTCATACCATTATTCTAAAACATTGGCGAGAGATTGATTTAAATCTTCCAAAATATTCTGTCGCACTCTAAGCCAAATATCTTCTGTTGCAGCAAGTTTTTGGGTCACAAGAATGACTGCTTTTAATTGGTTTAATGGTAGAGACAGCAACTATATCAATACAATTTTTAATTATATGCATAAGAAAAGTAGCTGACACATGGGGCTTAAGGTGTTAAACCAGGATATGGGTTATTTTTCCGCTGATAGTTGAAACCCCACACAGATAGTTGCGGCTCAATGGCTGTGTGGTTTGTTATGCAAATTTCGCCTTTTTTTATGACGTATCCAGGTTGATTATAACGAGGAGCTGTTTTTGATGTAGGTTTTTCAACCACAATGTGGATACTTTCCGATTAATTTAGGGCATGGCAAAGCCAGTTTGTCGGCTCATTGAGTAAGGCCAAAAAGCGGTGTTATTTATAGTCTGAAATTTATATAACTTACAGACATACATTATATACGCATACAGCCAAGTGTTTGCCAGGGCACCAATAAAACATATTGTGTATATACATAACGAAGTTTTGCAGCGCGGTGCGAATACTTAATGAAAAATGATGCTATTCACAGCACAAGGAAAGGACAGCCAGCGTATTTGTACGAAAGCCCCAACAGGGGAGCAAACGCAGCTGTGCCCAACCAATAAGCTGAGGGCGGGCCAAATGTGCGTGGCACAACATAAGTACTCAAAGTTGGAACATCATTTTTGTATGTTACAAAAGCTACCCGAATGTGCCTAATACATGCCGTAGCCAAGTTGAATATCCTTACCGGCCTTATGACACCGTCTTTTATGGCCTTGCTTTCGAACTATAATTTATAACAATCAAAATCACACAATGAGTCCAAATTATGAAATCAACTTATTTTCATGGTGCAATCAATCATTCCAACTAAAAATTGATTGTGGCCCAAGAGGCATAATCGCTTTGTGCAAGCCAAGGTCATTTTATAAATCTGTGTTGCGGGAGCTCTTGGATTATTGTGGTGTCGGACAATTCCTTTTTGGCAGTTGGTTTTGTTGAATGCTTCAAAAACTTTGAGCAATCACATGGTTGTACGAGTTTAGCATTCAGAAATGACTTTTTTACGTTTTGCTAATGATACGGCCGTAAAATGTCCGGTTTTTTAGAAAAGTTTTTAACAGTTGCTAAGAATTGTGGCTCACTGGCAAAAATCGAAAGAGGATTGTCTCTTTTTTGCCTTGAATCCACCTCGAAAATTGTTATATCTCATCAGAACAAAATTTTTACAAGTTTATTTTATGCGAGCGTACAAGAAAATACTTTAAAATGCCAAATCTCTTAATGGAAGTCACATATCGCACCTGGATATAAAAGGAACCCTTTATAAGATAAACATGAATTTATATGCATTTAAAGTGGAGTTTCCCTTTTGAACTATCATCCATACTAGTATTACTTTTTATTTGAAGATTCATAAGGAATTATTCGTTGGAGCTCCTTTTTAATTTCATTAAAGCATGAGATCTGCTTGTTTCATTTGCTCCGAAGACTTTGTGGGACCGCTTTAACTGTACCAGAGCGCGAAATGGTGTAAATGAGCGCAACTAAATTGATTAATACTGCTGAAATGCGCTTGAAAGGCAACCCAAAGCCTGTGCACAAAGTTTGCCCACAACCAGCGGCGAGGCGGCAGCGCATAAAAACGCGAAATGCGAAACAACTCGCATCGCATGGGGCTTGCTAAAAAATGCATGTTGAACAAGAGTGCACTTGTCAGGAGTGCGTGACTGGGGGATACCCTCGAGTTTCCAAATTCATTTTAAACATGCCTTTACAAAACACACAAGGACGTACTATACGAATCAAGCTTTTGAATAAAATCTGTGTTTTCATATGATATAAAGAGAGTGCAAGGATATACTTTAAGCTTTTTGTTTTTTTTTTCACATTTGATGGCATCCAAAAAGAAAAATATTTTTGTTTTGGGAATACGACGACAGCTCGTAATGTTTCAAAGTGATGCTTAAAAACCTTGTTTCAAACATCAATACTTTGGAAATGGGAGAAAAAATCGAAAAATATCATAAGGATATACGAACACAGATTCTGTTGTAACACACTCTCGCACAAAACCATTAAGCCTTTTTTTTAGCCATTTTCAAAGGATACAGGGTAAAAAATGCAGAAAAGCAAGCCGATTTAATGGTGACTGGTCGCCTCCCTTGCGCTCGTAGACACTTACAGGGGCACACCCAAGTTTTTTTGCACGATGCGCAAATGTTGGGTGCAGGCATTGCAAATGTCGGTTTTCTGGGTGCCAGAGAAACACTTTAAATCTTCAAATCGAGATCTGACAGGCTCTGGACAGCTAACTTGGTTGGGGCTTGTCTATCGTCCTTCATCCGCCTTGTTAGTCTCTTTCAGCTTTGACCTTTTGCAGGATGTCGCCGGCACACTTTCGACATGTTTTTGTGTGAAATGCTTTATGCCCAGTTTACAGCTGATGATTCATTTGAGTGTGCTTAAAGTACATATGCACGTATGTACATAGTATATCGGTCAGCACTTGAATGTTGTTGTTGTCGTGGTTGGATAGCCAGAATTTGTACATTGTTTAGTGTTGAGTGGTGGCCTGGATTGTAGGTATCTGGTGTCTGGGCATCGGCCTCCGTCAGTTTGCCTTTGGATTAGCTCTCACCTCGTTTCCTTTAAGTGGCCGTAAGGGGTTGATGGCATAACAGCAATCAAAGCCATGTTGACGTCCAATTTAGCCGCTCTTGATTTGTGTCGTCGGTTTTTTCGACTTAGGCTACTTGTCCGAAGTCGTGGCCGCCTTTCGGTTTTGGTGCCTACGCCTGTCAGTTACGCAACCCCTTTGTAGCATGTTTTTGCAGCTTTTTCCCTGTTTTTCCAGAGTATGGTTTTTCTACCTAAGCAGCACAACCTTGAAATGCTTACACGTGATTTATGGCGCGGAATTTTCGTCTACGTGGCCATTACGACAACGCTAGTAACTCAAGTTCAGCTTTGTGACACGACTTTTTCCCGTGGACGTATAAGCAACTAGCAACTGTTTTTAAAAAATTTAAATCTACGTACGACTGCATGTCTATAGTTGTATTGTATTGATATTTAAAAAAATGCCAGAAATCAATCAAATGAGGAGTCAAAAGTTTGAATGAATGGGTCCCGCCCATATGCTATCCAATTTTTATTTGAGGCTACAGCCTATGATCTTAGCTTCTGCACCCTTCTAACTCATTGTTGTGGTTTCTAAGCATTGCTATGCCTATATGTAATATGTTTTATATTAACTTAAATCAGGAGCAGCAGGAGGAACATAGGAGTATGTTATATAAATATCGCGCGATCCACAATCTCAGCGTCAGTTGGCGTAGTAAAGTAGAAAGGTTTGTCCTGGAGAGTGGCTTTAACGGCAATTAAACACCAACACCAACACCTCGAGTCGGAGTCATTTCTATGCACAATGAAATTGTTCGAAGAATCTTCCAAATCAGATAAGATTGAATTTAACCATATTTCTGAAAATGCGATTCGAAAGAAGTCCTAGCCATTTTTCGTGGCAGTAACAGTATGTGAAATATAGGTGTGTAGAAATTAAATTTAGTTATTGACAGAAGATTTGTTAGCAAATTTGATTTGAGGACAAAACAGGAGTTGGTGGGGCTAAAGAGACATCATGATTGCTTTTACAATCTGAGCTAGATTGCGCGCAGGTATACCTTTGGGGCGACAAGTTGCGGTGCTGAAGCAGGATCGCTGACTGGGACAGGTTCTAATATAGGGTCTACTGGGGATACCAAATGAAGAGGGCAAATGCAAAAATTGTGAAAACCGGCGATTGGATGGAGACTTAATTTATATTTGCTAAGCAACTCGAAGGATTCAAAGTTGCTTGAGAGCTGCTTAGCCAAATTAGTAAGTTTTCAAAATTGATTACTCACAAAATTATACATTCTGGAGATCTTAAAAAAGCATGAACATTTCTTAAGTGTCAAAAAAATATGAAATATTTATTAACTCAAAAGAATACATTAGGTTTCCTTTCAGAAAACAAAATAATACATTATGGCAGAAAAGAAAACTCATTCTGAATTATTTTGGACCACAGTATTTGTGTTAATAGTGTGCATGGCAACGATTTCAATATTTTCCGGATACCATCATTCCTCGGGAAAGTTAAGGTCAATGCTGATTTCCGTGATTGCGGTGCTTATGTTTCACTACCTATTCGGTGATCCAATCAGGTTTGCATTACTCTCACTTGAGGCCTCCATTTGGCCACCGGGTCAGCGCAAGTTCGCAACGGAAAAGGAAGCCACTCATCACAATCGCCTAGATTATTTGACGTTGCGATTGCAAAGCCTACGTGCTCACCTCTATATAATGGAAAGACATCGTGACGAGAAACTGAATTGCAAGTATAAGCAAATAGCACATGATCTGTGGCTTCATGGAAGCTACTTTGTTTTTGTTGTGTGCTTAGTATTTGTAGCCTGTGATGAACATACGTTTTATACTAAAAATAACATAGAGCGGCTCTTCACTGATAATCATTCTGTTTACTACGGTTTGAATGAAGTTTACGGTATAAGCGATGTGTATAAATTCATTAATAGCTCGCTGATAAATGCATTTTATCCTGAAATTAACCATACTGGTGTATCGGTATGGGTCCACGGCAAGCAAACAATCCTACTTGGAGCTGTGCGGCTACGCCAATTGCGACTGACCGAGCAACATTATGGTGTTTATGAACCGGCCTTCTCAGAGCAATCCTATATGCCTGAATGGAAACTACCATACCTTGACTTGCCCTATTCTAATATTTATTGGCGCATCTACGAGCCATGGGTTCACAGAAATCCGAACGTTCGTGAGCACCTATGGCTGAACTTTCAGCATGTAGGCTATTTTCGTAACTACCCCGAACTGAGCGGATATGTGGTATTATTTGCTCGGAGTCGACAGAATAGTCTCAAAATACTGGAATACCTTCAGAACAACAAATGGCTCAATTACAACACCTCCGCGGTATTTCTGGATTTTTTACTGTACAATACTGATGCAAGCATATTGAATGTATGCACCTTGCGTATAGAGCAGACTCCCTTTGGAAGCACGATCCCTAATGTGAAAGTTGAGAGCGTGAGACTGCTTGAAAATAACCAGCTATCAGATGTGGCAATAGTCTTGATTATTGTTTACATCATTGTGTTTATACAGTTTTTTAAAGCATTAACGGTGAAGTTGTGGTTAGATCCAAGCGAAATTCGAAGCGTGTGGAATACAATAGACGTGGCAATATTTCTGCTTAACGTCATTTTGTTAACTTTGATTATCTTACGTAAAGAGAAAGTTGCATCGATTCTTAAACATATTGAAGGCGCCAGTAAAATGGAGTTTGTTGAGTTAAGACATGCAGCTCGTTTGCACATGCTCATCAGAATGATTATTGGCTTTCTTATCTGTATTACAACGTTGCGTTTGTGGAAGGTGCTTCAATTCTCCAGTGTCTTTCAACTTTTTACCTTTACACTGCACCTGGCATGGCCAGCAGTGGCGAGTGTTGCCTTGGTCATATTCGTATTTATTTTGGGCTTTGGGGTGGCAGTTTCTACAATAAATGGCAACAACAGTTTTAACTTTTATCGGCTTAGCAAGAGTGTCGTATCTTGCATGTGCTTCGCATGTGGATTTACTTTGGGTGTTAATCGAGACGATCTTTTTCATGGAGGCAAGCTTTTCGGTATTATCATTTTTACAACCTTGGCATTCGTTATTTCAGTGATGTTGATAAATGTTTTCGTATCTCTCATCAACGACTATTTTTCCACTGCAAAGGACCAGAGGGATACACGATCTGTACGTCGCATTAGCATTTTCCAATTTATGTATGCTGAGTGTATTCCTTATGTTATGTGGTGGCAAAAGTTTCGTTTTTTTCGTAAATATTATCACCGTAACAACAAAACCGTTTCTGAAAACATTAGACGGGATTTGGAATTAATTGGGAAATACAGGAAAAATGCGGAGAGTGACAACACATTTGTTGTCAAGAAAAAAATAACTCAGTTTGATTTGACTTTGGAACTGGAGCAATTTAGGCGGAAACAGGAACGGATTTATACAATTGGAGCTATAATCCATACTCAAATTGATATACTCAACATAATTTCGAATGCGAATGAAAATGAATAAATCAATTTAAAAATAATGTGTTACTACAAACATTATGGGACTTATATTCACTTTTACATAACCACTTCCAGTCGAATGCGCGACTAGGAAATTAAAGCTCGGTATTCCGTAATCAGTGATGCTATTAGCATTTAATTCTTATATCCTAATATATTAAATAATTAGGCTGGCACTCATTTTGTAGACCACTAAATAAATCAATAAATAATTGCTTTGGGTGTATGCTCATTTGCAAAGATCCTTATAAATGTTTTATTCAGATAATTTTTGGGAGGAAAATACAGATGAACAGATTTAAGCTAGGTCTTTCAGCAATTTTGGAAATAGCAACCACAAGTGTTGAAAATGATGTCAAAATTTGTAAATTTTAGATATTTAGATATCTTCAAATAACTTTAAATAGTATGAATTTTAAATTTAAAAGGGCCCGATATGAATAATAAAGTTATCTAAAATTTAAAGCAAAAAACTTGCCACTGGAAGAACCAGTATGAAACTTTTTTGTTTACCATCCGTCAACGATTTGCTAGGTGACGTTTCTCGTTCAAATTCATTACCAAAGAACTTTACGAAAATCATTTAAAACCTGTTTCAAACATCCTCGGTGGAAAATGAGATTCGATGATATTTTGGGAGGAGTTTTGAGTTGTAATCGATTTGCTTCAAATTTATTTTAAAAGCCTTACATAAGTACTTAATGAATACGTGTTTCTGTGAAAAGTTTGCGCAAAATTTACAACTATTTTGCTTATTATCTGTATAAAACTCATTTTCATGGATCATTTGTACAATTTATTTGTGCCATGGAAAATGCGAGTCAAAGGTTTAATGAACATATGTGAACTTTTTGCCTTCAAGCTTCTTACCACAAGACACGGGGAGATGATGATTTCTATAAAATCAAAGAAACTTTATATATATACTATTCTAGAAGCTACATGCCAAGTTTGGTGACTCTAGATCTTATTATTTACCAAAATTGCTTAAGCACGGGATTTTGATATCGATTTTTGTCGATTACTTTGAAACGGGGCAAGATATCGATTATCGGAAACAATCTCCCACAGCTAAAATTTTTCTAGCTCTTATAGGTTCTGAAATCCTTGCGATCATACAAACGGACAGACCGACAGACGGACAGATGATGCCTTTTGATGGTGATCAAAAATATATATACTTTATGGGGTCGGAGATGCTTCCTTCTGCCTGTTACATACGTTTGCACAAGTACATTATACAAGTAAGAGGCTTTAGTCGGTAGCTATCGCCTAGGGGATACCCTGAATCCTCTGTTACCAACACCAAATACAGCTCGAGCTGTGCGCTCGTTTGCTTCAGCAGTAATAAAAATAAATTAAAAAAATAATAATAATTAGGAAGACACTCGTTTTCGTCGATCATTATTTAATAAACAAATTATAGCCATTTGGTTCGTAGCAAGTTATAAGTATACCTTTCAATGAATCATCGAATCGAAACATTGAATTTTTGTTTTCTCATTTTATTATAAACAAGTTCACAAAACAAATTTACCCACTTTGCCCATTTCAATGAGTTATCAATATAATAAGTTTATTTGCTTTCAAAATCTTCGGCGAAAAATGAACTGTAGCCTACAAATCCTGGGCTTAGGTTGCACTTTGCGATTGAATTTCAAGAAAATTAGAAAGGGCTTTAGAACATTTATATAATACCTATCCGAGTATCAGGTAATTAAGAAAAAATTCAAAAATTACGGTTGCAAAGTAGCTAGCGATTGCAATCTCAAAAAATTCAGAGACCGATAATAATATGACCTGTTTTTCAAATTCAAAATAGTTGATAAATGTAGTGTTTCTGAAGTAACAGAAAACCATGGTTATTGTGAGAATCGTTTTGCATAACCAAATGCAGGTACGCTCGTAAATGTTGCAGGATTCATCGGTAAAACGCCAGGGTCCCAAAATGGGCTGCATCATAAACCAGTTGATAAAATAGAACTTACAATAATATCGAAATCTGTGTATAAACTGGCGGCAACATCCGGTGGGGACCTTTACCTTATGTAATCGATTTAAAGTCGCTAATTTTTCTGTCGGTAAGCAGGAGACCCGAATCTTCTGAGCTCTTCGTATCCAGCTACGTATAAGAAATGTATAGCTCAGATCGTGTCGCAGATCATCAACTTGTACGGAACGACAGTACCAGGATGGATACCTGCCGGACACATCATGACTAATTGTCAGTCTACAGGGTAATTGCATTTTCTCGTCGCTGAGACGTATCATGCACGAAGTGTTTAATTTCAGATGCGGATTTATTGGATTCTGATATATAACCACCTTGTAGCGTCCCAGTATCGATGTAAACACCAGCTTAATATTGGCTGTAGTTGAACCTATTATGTATCCGCCCGTACGCAAGTGTACAATGATATTTTCCGTGCGTGGTGGCACCTCATCGCGATTCGATTTGATGACACGTATTAAATTCTTTTTTTTATGACGCAAACGTAGCATGCCTAATATTAAAAGGAACACAGTGCCTAGAGCCAGTAAACAGTTAACTAGCAAGCAGCCTAAACTAAAGGGCGATTGGTAGGCATAGCTGTGTATTTTTTTTATGGGAAATGGCTTGATCTCATAACTCTTGGCGGAAAACACCGACAAGTGCTCAACGTTGCATCGCGAGTAAGGGGGATCCTGTGCCAAGTTTTGCGGATAGCATCCATGTTTCATCCAGTTCGGATATTTGTTACTTATATCCCATACACTGCATTCTTCTGCGCTGATGCGAAACGTGTAGTGAGCGGGTGCAGTATCAAAGGAGTTTGCCTTATATACCGCTATATAAGCGATGCCCTCTTCTGTACATCGATTCTTTAAAATAATTGTCCTGCTGTAACAGTCTTTCGATACAATGCAGCTTTTATCATGCAGATTGAGCAGGGTAGGCTCTACATTCATGCTAATTAGAACCCGGAGACTTGCTGAGGTATTCACAAAATGCACCAGCATGTTTACCTGGCCATCCAACTTTAGTCTATAGATAATCATATTATTATGTATCACATCGGACTGCTCGTAAAGGAAACCCGTGTAGCCTTTGACATTGTGGAGTCCCAATTGATACAAGAGACTCGATTGACTTTTAAACTTGTAAGGTGCATTACGGCCAAGAATATCGACAGCCAAAACGGCGGTAGTTGGAGGAAAACGTCCTGGTGCCCACCAAAATATATCGGACTGGAAGCACCACGCATGTATTAGCAGATCGTTCGTCCCAAGCTTTTGCCGGTGAGCTTCGACTGTTTGAAGAGGTATTTTTAGAATGCAGGATGTGCAGTTAGATGTATATACGATAGGGGCATAAGAATTATGCATCTCCACTATGTAACTGACGTTATTTGAGACATAACTGAATGGCTCCTCTGGTTGAATATGTCGAGTGAATTCTTCGCCAATTGTATGCCATATTTTAAAGACCAAGCTAACAACGTCTGAATAACATTTTATGTGTGACAAAACCATTTTATCGAAAGGGGGCCAATCGACAGAATCTTCATTATACGGATTATCGAGAATCAATTTTTGACTTGCTAGCTCCGTATTCTTTACCATACAATATGTAACAATATTGGTTATTAGCATGCCCATGTCGCGACAGATCGCTTCTGACATGTCTAGTATTTCGGTATCTTTTCTGACAAAATCAAAAGTGAATATCACTCTTTCTAAAATATATGACATGGCGTTGGCTTCATGGCAATTTACCAGTCCCACAAATGTAATACATTTATAAGCAATTTCAAGGGTATTTACCATTTCGAAGACCGAAAGAGTTCTATCCATTGTTATGGACCGGAAGTTATCTAACACATCATTTATCTTTTCCGGACTTGCTAATAATTTTTGCAGAAAACAGAATGCCTGCTGCCTGCGGCCATCCACTAGCATCCTAGTCAGGCTATAATTGTCAAGAGTTTCAGATCCTGTAAGGTTCATGGGCTCAATCGCAAAAGAGATATTTATAAATGTGCAGAGAAATTGAAAGCCGCATATGCGAACAATTAATGGAGTGTTGCCATTTAGGTAAAGGAAAGTTTCTCCCGAATTGGTGTTATCTTCATAGATGTTTCCCGTTCTATAGGTATATAGGAGCGGTTCCTGAATCATCGAAACAAAATTTTGGCAACGAATATGGAACTTTGTAACACATTCCTGTCCATTTTGTGGCTCAAGTACACAGTTGCCGCTTTTTAAAGGCTGTAATTGTTGCAATCTCAGTTCGGTGGTACCCTTTCCGGCCTGGTCTGCGACATTGAGTGTTACAATCAGTTCACCTACCAAATCCTTTGCCAGTTTCATCACAAATCGCTGTTTGTTCTGCTTCATATCAATCCCGTTCAGTCTCCATGTATAGGTTATAGGCATCTTGCAAGCGGGACATAAAGCTTGCAGGTGCAGCACATGGTCGGTTGCGTACAGATACCTTTGGCAGTTTCTGATGCACTCTATATTTACACTGAGTGGGTCTCTATCGCCTACTACAACGATAGCTTGGCTAAAATGACTGGTGCGGGCGCTTACTAGTTTGTTAGCGACTCTTAGAGTAATTATGTTTTTTTCACCACTTTTGAGAATTTTGGACGGTATATTTAGCTTAGGATCTGCAACGGCGTCAACGAAAAGGTAGTATTAAAAAATATTAAATGGTCGGCTGCGCTTAAGATGCATACTCACTGGAATTCTCGAAGGTTAGGTATTGCTCATTACTTCCATTCTCTGCGCTTAATATCCAAGTATACGTTAGTTGTTGAGGAGCGCGCACATTTCGTGCGGGCTCACGACTTTTAGAGCCATCAAGAAGCAACCATTTACTATTATTATTTATTTCTCTGTAGTGACCGCCGGCTATATTAGCAACCACATTACGTGCTGTCACATTTATGTAACACTGGGGAGGTACAATAATTAGAATCAACTTCTGCTTCTCGTAGACATGACATACTCTTACGAATACCCATGGACCTTTGATCTCCTTAAGCCCAAGCTTCACCGAAAGTAAAAGATTAGGGTACAAACTTAATAGAGTATCGTACCACAATGTATAGCGTGGTATCTTAAGCAACAGTTGCTCCCCGACACGTGTGGTAAAATAATAAACTGTAATGAAAGTTTTGAAGTTGTAGTTGGAGAAAGGGCGTGCGGTTACTTACAATTTTCCCCAAAGTTGTAAATGGTCCATTGAGTTTGCATGCGTTCTAGAGGGAAGCAGCGCTCTTCCACAATCGCTTGTATGTTAATAAAGCGCTCCACATCAACCTGTTGGGGTTTCTTTGGATCCATGCAGTGCTGAAAAACAACACGAGGCATACAGGGCGAAACGTTTGATTTTACTACGTGCACAATCAGCGACAAGGTTTGCACTTTTGGGCTCGAACGATTAATATTTCCAAAGTACTTAATAACCACACTAAGCTGATTTGCACCCAGTGTAAAATGCTTCGCCTGAAACACGTAATAGCGAGCATCGTTATACGGCAGATTAGCATGTCTTCTTATACCTAGTCCCTGAAGGGTTGCTGTGAGGTTGTTTGTATGCTTGCTGCTTAATGTTTTTGAACGTGGCAAATGTGCAATCATATAAGTTGGTGTCGATACAGTTATTTGAAAGGGTTCAGGGCCAAGCTGTCCAAAGCTTAAAACAATATGTTCCTTTGCTCCATAGATTGCACGAACATTATAACTACACATGAGTTTTGTAGGTGCAGCGCGCCCGCAATCGACCCCGGTTCTCTGGCGCGAGCACTCACAGATCGTTTGACCAACATAGGGAACACAGATCTGTTTGCTGGTGCATATATTTTTTTTTGTGGTACACAGGTTCTTTACTTGCTCACAGTATTTACCCTGGAATGCCTCCTCGTAGCAGCTACAGCTCGGCTTACTTTTGATTATCCTACATTCGCCGGCAAAATTGCAGTACTCTGGGGAGCAACGATTTGTAAAGCTAGAAAGAGCAAATACATTACAAATTAGCAGGCTGCAAAACTCCAACTTGTTCAAATACATGATATTTGTTGGAATTCAAGTTTTTTTATATATCTTGGAATGTGAAATTAAAATTGCCTATTAAAGTATTTTATTTTTTGACACTTCTGTGCTAGAATCAAGTCAGCTCTTTTTGAAATACTTATCTTCGGCAAAGCTCAGAAATGATGAATATCGGAAAGTCTCATTTTAAAAAAGCCTTTTGTCATGTAGCACTACAATATTTTTTTCAATATAGACGCAACGCTCATGTAGGTATTTGAGTAGCTGCCTGTAGCTCTATTAAAATAATGCCTCTCAATTCAAATTTAAATAATTCTATCAGTATTTGAATGCTGGTGTTTGCTAGATAAGTGCAACCAGACGTTACAGCCAGCAGCCAAATCATTTTATTGCATTACGTCTATGGCATTGCTGAAGGCAACTCAGTTTTTTCCATTTTTGGCAATCATATTATTTCTGCTGCTCTTACAGCGTTCCACCGAATGGAGTAAGGCAAGAACTAAATTTTATTCAAAAATTCATTGATGTTGCTAGTTGTTTGTGTGGGCGTGTTTCAACAAATTGCTCCTGCAAAATATTTGTAGTGTATGAGGCAAATAGAAACTGTCGGCTTGCAAACTTGACGTCTGCTCACTGTTAAAAGCTTCACCGGGCAACACACATCAACACAGACAGACACACACACACATAGAAAATCAAATTTCAGGCATTCCCTTATGATGGATTTAAGGTATATTGATGGTATTGAAAAAGGGCAGCAGTCAGAGAGCAGTCCTCTTTTGCAGCGGACTATGCCATACAGTAGAGGTGTTCGCTGAATGTGGAAACTGCAGCGTGAACCCAAGGCATTGGATGTCAAACACATTTTGCTACTTTTTAGGTTACGTAATATCGATACCACAAAGCTATTTAATATAAATATATATTGAGAAAAAAAAAAATAAATAAATAAATATATAACATATAAATCTAATTTAATCCAAAATCGTAAAGGTATACCATATGCATCGCTGTTAAAGTAAATTAAGCTTGATGACAATGTAACTCAACTTGAACTTTCGCTAAATATATATTTGGATATAGATAAAGGTGGTTTATTCTAAAAATATAATATAAAACATGTACAAATGCCATAAATATAGCGTTTTATTCATTTTGTATGTTTATGTTTAATTTATGTATATATAATTTTTCCATAAGTCAAGTAATTGCCTCACAAAAGGAGTACTTATGAACTCCCAGCAAGACAAACGCATTAGTGGCATAACATAATAACCCACTCTTTGCCTGTTGGGTTGACTGCCACCTTCAGATATCATGCAAGTCTAGGAACTCACGCACGACTGTTAAGTGCCACCCAGTCGCCCAAAAGCCCATTGCAGAGGGGTTGCGATTTGTAATCTTTGACGTTTTACATCGTCTCCTTGGGTTCCTCGGGGCAATCGATTAAGGGGGTTAAGTGCTGCATGATGGCAGCTGAGTTCCCCTGTCAGCCTGCCGTGAACACGTTTTTGTATAGCCTACCGTATAGCTTTGGGCAATTTAATGTGGGCTCACAAGACGCAGGTGCACTGTTTCCTTGATGTTGATCTGGGAAAAAAAGTAAAACGTTTACAATACGAATTCCTTTACCACGTTGCAATCAAAAATTACTGAATTAGACTAAAATTTGTATACCCTTCGATATTATAATTTTGTCTCGAAACCATATTCGGCATCAACTATTTTCCCTGTGCTTTTTAGATACGAGCAAAGCATTATGAGCATTATGAAAGGTTCGGTCTGCATGGGT
Source organism: Drosophila novamexicana (assembly GCF_003285875.2). Taxonomy (NCBI): domain Eukaryota; kingdom Metazoa; phylum Arthropoda; class Insecta; order Diptera; family Drosophilidae; genus Drosophila; species Drosophila novamexicana. The sequence goes on along the minus strand of NW_020824809.1, from coordinate 270,487 downwards.
ATTTAATCTTCGGCGTGCCAAAGATAGTTCCTCTTTCTCGTTAAAGTATACAGATTCATAATTCCTTTCAGGGCGAAATGCTTGAGAAATCTTGAAAAGATTTGAAAAGAAATACGCTTGCGGAATTATTGTAAAAAAAGATCGGCAGGCTGAAGAATGAATGACCTAAGGCTTACGAACTTGCTGAATTTGGTCAAGAAGAGTATTTCATTCTAAAAATTAATTTTCGATTGATTCTTCTTATTGAGCTATCTGACATGGGAGTCCGATGATGATAAGGCTTTGCTCATATGTAAACGTTTTCATAAAATATCAAAATATTCGATCGATTGTTCCCATGGTACCTATATAATAAGGTGGCCCGATCTGGATGTATTGCCTGCATCAGAAAGTCCGACCTATGGACGATAGATTAAAAACTCATAGACTAGTTTGGATATTAACAGATTGACAAACATTTCTACATCGACTCGGCTGGTGATGACAGACAAGAAGGGGTCGGTGTGTCTACTTCTATTCGGCACATATGTATATAATGACAAATTAGAGCTCCCTTTATAAGGGTATAATTTATTACACAAACCGAAATGCAAAATATATATCGAAACAAACACATACATATGCTTATAAATTTGTACATTTTTGGCTTTAATACGTTTATTTTACGGGCATAAAGCTGTGTGCATAATACATAATTTTGTTTTACGGGCTTAAATTACAATGTTGACTACAACAATCGTTGGACACGAACAAGTAAAACTCTTATAGTATATATTTAACGATATTTGTATAAGGCGCACACAAAGAAAAATATGAATAACCCTCTAGTGGGGAGTACCCGACTTTTTCAAATCAATTTAATACCCACTATGATTAATAAACATAAGTTAAACAATAGTGCTCTATTCGACAGGGTCTGACTAGGGGATACCTCCAGCCCCCAACTACCCCCAACAAAACTATATTTAAATAAAAGATAAATTTCAGTGCTCGGCTGGTGTCGAACTCGTAAATAAATTCAACCGGCAAAACAACTTGCAATTGCCCTATACCTCACATCGACTGCAATGCTTAAATTTTAATGAAAAATGGAGCTAGTTATAATTGTAACTCAGAATACAATATTCTCAAAATGTAATTCATTGAATTAAAAACGAGACAGAAAGGCATGCCGAATTTTTAATACCCTTGCAGACCGAATGATAATGATAGGATTTTCTTAGTATATGAGTAGGAGTGAAACAACTAAATGCTGAATTTAATCAAAAAACTTGATAAACAAAAAAGTTGTTCACCGATCGTTCCTATGGCAGCTATATGATATAGTGATTCGGTGTAAATAAGATTTGCAACTTATAAACGCTAAGTTTGGTCAAGGTATCTTGAAAAACAAGAAGGTTTCTATAAACGTACTTTCAACTGATCGTTTCTATGGCAAGTGGTCCGGTGTTGATAGGATATTTCATATTTATGAGGAGCATAGCGAAACTAATAAATGTCGATTTTGGTCCAGATATCTTGATAAGCAAGAACCCATTTTTCGACCGATTGTGATTATGGCAGCTTATGATATCCGATTCCGACATTGACAAGTGTAAAGTTTAATGACGATAGCTAAAAAATTGATAGACTGATAGACGGACATAGCTATATCAACTCGGTACTGATCAAGAATATATATATTTATGGAGTCGTAAATGTCTTAATACTCTCTGCAAGGGTATACATTGTATAAGTGGATAGTTTTTTCATTCATTTCCAAAAAATAAATTGCGGCGTTCCTTAAGAAAATTATTTAAATACAGGGGTGAGAAAAAAATATATATATAAAAAAATGTAAAAGAAATACCGCGCAAGAAATCATATTTTCTTAGTTCATCTTTTTATAGTTGCACAAAAATTAATTTTAATTTAAAAGCTTTTAGGAATCGTAAATTCGGTATCGAGATATGTTAGAGTAATGATAGAAAATGCAGAACGCCGATTTATTTCACATTTATCCAATAAAAGTAGATTTGGTCACAGATTCAAAAAATAACTAATTTTGAAACCTTTTATTAAAGTTTAAAAGTCGTCGTACAATTTTATAAATAACCGAATAATTCCAAAATACATCGACCAATCCATTTCTATGAGGGTTTGTAATCAATTCTCGTTGGTTATATTTTTAATCCGTAATTTTTTTGACTAATTGATATCAATATGGTCAACAAGCAGCAGGTAAGAATAAAAGCTGTATAGCTCATGAGCTTCATTTAACTTTATGTATGTTTTTATTAAATATTTACAAATTGCAAAATTCATGCAATTGACATTAATTTATGCGTCGTTTCTCTGTTTACATTTTCAGAAATATGTGAGCGAGTTATCAACTGTGCGCGATTGTGCTACTGAGTGTGTCGAAAAAGGTAGGTTTTTTATTCATCATACATTCGAGTTATTTGTCTTTGATAAATTTGGTTACAATAATTTTTTTGAATTTCACAACATGCACAAGATTCTATCTCGAGCTCTCCTTTTTGTGAATAATAAATAAAGTAACTATTGTTAAAATCAAATAATTAACTTCTTTAAATGGATGTGGAACTGTAACCTATAAGTTCCATCTATTTAACCAAATTGGTGACATATGTTGTATGCTTAGTGCTCGATGCTAACCCAATTTTTGCACGCAACCCAGGACAGACGGAGCACCTACTTGAATGCAATCATCACCAACAGGCTTACTCCTCGATCCCATTGAGTCCATTGAGTAATAAAGAGAAAGAGCAGGCGTTTGGATCAAAAGCTGTCCCATCTGTATGTTGTACTTCTGAACTGTAAGAACTAGGTTGACTAAGCTATCTTAGCTTTTACAAGCATCATTTAATGATTAGGGTTAACGTTACATAAAGTAGCTTGGATATTTATATCTCTAGAGATACTCTAGAGATGCTCGATACTCGATACTTATTCGCATTATTATCGATATGGCTATACGCAATCCAATAATCGATAACTTGCCCCGTTTCTAGGCAACCGGTAAGGATCGACATCGAAATATATATTTTTGTGAGTAAATTTCCAATTTTTTAAGAGTTAGTCACCAAATTGACATGTATACGTACAAATGAAGCATCACAAATTTATTAGCTACCGCTACACCTTCAGCGCAAAATCTAGTAATGAATCAATTAGAACTATCCACCAATTTAAAGTACAATATTAGTGATGTTGTATCTTTGCCTACATTCGAATAGCACAAAAAGCTTTTATGCAGAAAATTTCATCAATATTCTTTCTTCAATAAATTGGTATTCTTATAGCCTTACGATTATTACTCATCTGTATTTTTCTTTCAGAAATTTGGGAAACCCAGACCTATTGCTGCACAGAGGATGGTTGTAACTCCAGTGACCTTGTGAAATACACCATAGTTTTGCTGGCCATTCCAATCTTTATATGGTTATTTTAGACGATATCATGAAAGCGTCAAGAGCAATGTTATGATAATTTCATAGATATTAAAATTTTTACCCATATTCATTTTTTTTATTGAAGGCATTGGATACGTATAGTAAACCATGTTTTGTTGTTAATCTTTTCAAACACAAATTCTGTAAATGGGACCTACGAAAAAAACGTTTATTAATGAAGAAAAAGTATTAAATGCTACTTAAAACATCCAACCAATTAATTGGAAACAATTTTAAGTTTACTTAAGCTGTCCAAAGAAAATTTGTTTTTATATTAAAAGAATACTTTACATTTGAGGAAACATTTTTAGAGATTTAATGTTATGCTGTGCCCTTTTTTTTTTTAAATTGACAGCTAAGCTTCCAAATTAGTAATAGTTTAATGTGAAAATTCTAAAATTATATGAATTGACTCACATATAGAAATTTGAAAACAAATTCAATAAAAAACATGCCAAAATATGTGTGTCTAAAAATGTATTAGGTACGATCAATAAGTGCATAGGAATTACCTACTGCAAAAAAGAGCTAAAGTATGAAATGACGAATAATTAGTATAAACAAAAATATAAAATTTGTATAGCATGTTTAAATTGCTGGTATATTATAACTAAAATAAAGTAGATATCGTTTGCTGATCAGTTGATTGCAAGTTGCAAAACAACGTAAATTTCTTAACTGCAGGGTTTGTCAGTCTAGGACGGCACGGGCTTAATAAAGGCTAAAGTACTTCTTGCATGAGCAGAAAATATATAAAAAAGAAGTTAATGGTTTCTCGGTGCTTATTGTCCGATCTTTATGAAATTTCAGTGGCATACAAGTTTGTGGGAATGGCAGGTATCCATAAAGGAAAATATTCTAGATCTGTGTATACCACAAGACTAAAATAAGAGAGTCCATATTCGAAATTTGGTGTCTCCAGCTCAAATATGTGCTCAAAAGCTGAATTCTGATATAGATTTTTATCGATGTCATAGAAATGGGACAAGTTGTCGCTTATTTGAAACAAATTTAATCTACGTTTAACATTTTTAGGTTCTAGATGTTAAAGTCTCTGAGATCGACCTGTTTATAAATATGGATAAACACACAAACAGGCGCACTTTGCCTACATTGAGTTGTCTGCTGGTTTTAATCATATATATATACTTTAAGGGAGATGCCTTTTTTTGTCTGTTCCACTTGCACAAACTAGTTTTTTTTATCTAATTACAACATGTTCACGGTAAAAATGGAAAACGTTAATCGTTTCATTGGTATTAAATATACAAGAAGCTAAACACTAAGATTGGTATAATTAGCTCAATTCATTTTAGAGTCATGCTCGATATAATGAGATATCGAAATGGGATGAGATATCGGCAAAAAACAAACTAGTTTTGCGTGCGGTATACGAGAACATTCAATTCAAATTTCATGTCTTTAGCTCGTAGTTTTGTAGTATATCGAAAAGTTCATACAGATGGACGGACATGCGGACAAGAGTAGCTCGGTTCAGCTCGTTCTGATCAAGAATATGAAACTCAGCTGGTTCAGGGTTTACGAAAATAGAAGCTTTTTATTGCTTTCAATTTTCGAGCATTTTCATTTTAGCTGTACTGTTACTGACAAACCCCGCATTAATGATAATTTCCAAATGTTAACATTTTAATTTGTAATACTACTCAATCATTAAAGTCACGGTGAGTATTCTTTGGGGTGTATGACTTTGTACTTTGATTTGTTATATTTATTAGTGTAAGACATTACTAGCGCTGTTCATTTTGTTTGTATTCCAAACTAGCATAAATCCATTTTGTTTTCTATTTCTTGCTAAGCGCTTCATAGAAAAAAATTAACTTACTACTTACAAATACCTATATTTAAATGTAATTTTAGGGTGATCAAATTAAGCAGATTATTATCTGAAAAGTTTTCACTATATTTATATAAGAAATTCTAACTTAAAAGAATCGAAGATTAAAATTAGTCGAATATTAAGCAATAATTTGGAGAATATCATGTAATAGTTAACAAGGTAAAAGAAAAATATTAGAATTTATTATATTGGAAGATTTGTAAAAGCAATTTTTGGCTAATCAAATGCAAAAAAAGTTTACTATTTCCTACAAAATGAGCACTTATGCATTTTAATTAAAATTTATTTAAAGTCTTAAAATAATATATATTCATTAACGTGTCCAAAGGGCATATAGGAACAGTATAAAACTATTTTAATCAATATTTCTATCAGATATAAAAATTTCCTAATAAAAGAACTAAAACAATCCAAATAATAAATGTTTATTACGAACAACTGCTAACTGAGATATTATTAATAAATCAAAAATCAATTTGTTTCATTTTGTGTCTAAATGATATTATTTATTATTAAATTTATAATATAAAGGCACAGTGCATATCTGTTATGAAATAATTTAAAACGAGTTGCAAGGCGAGTTCAATGGATTGCTGAATGACTGTTGACCCCTTATTACCTGTTGTTCTTCGTTTTGAAGCGAATTTTTGAAAAAAGCTCTCATACCTGCACTTACAGTAAGCTAAAGCATTTTCCTGCAATGGGGCCGAAAAATGGGCAAAACATTATTACCGAAGATAGCCCTTCTTTCCCGCTTTTATTTATTTTTATTACTGCTAATCAAATGAGCTCGTAGCGCAAACTCCGGTTGGTGTTGGTTCCTAGTCGGAAACGGCCGAGTGGAGGTCCTTACTTGTTATGGCTGTCGAGTGTCAAGTGACGGTGCGGTCTGTCGCGGGATTGAGTCCTTTTGAGGGGAATTTATGTTATTAACTATTTTAAATTACTGCTAAAGTAAACGAGGTCTTAGCTCGATCTGCATTTGGTGTTGGTAGAAGAGAGCTTAGGGTATCCCCTAGTCGGGATCTTCCGGCTTGATACATGCATCATGTGTACTTATATGCATGTCTTATGCTAATCCAAGCATCAAGCAAAAAATGCATTTACAGCCTTAGGCGCTTGCTTTCAACTGAACAGTTTGTTCAGTTCTTGTTTCATGATGATAAATTGTTTCTGTGTCCATTCTGACATATTTGCAAATTTTGAGCACTGCAAAACCCTCGAGCGGCAGCCTTGAGTATTGGGCTACTGGTACTTAAAGGAACTATAAACTATATGAGACATTCAAGTATTTTGTAAGGGCTTATGTTTTGAAATTGTTAATTTATTCAAATGTCGACATAGGCATAATCAACGCCTGTTCTGCCGGGTGCACAAAAAGAATACTTTGATGTTTTCATAGTCATATGACTTCTTTTGTTGTATTTACCCTTCAGGAGCAGTAGGAGAAGGCAGCTTATACTTTTGAGCTTGTTTTGTATATGCTCTCTGAAAATGATTATTTTCAAATATTTTGAAGCTTTAAGAATTTTTTTGTATCTTTGCAGAGGTATTAGCAGAATACCTTACGGTTAAGTTGTGTAATAAACACGATATTTGGAAAATGAGCTTTTGATGCAAAAGCCTCCTCTGCATAATTATTACTCAATGATATTGAGTAATATAATAGAATATTCGGTTATTCGAAAAGTCAATAGCATTGAAATTGTGGGATGTTAAAATTGATTTATAGGAATGGGGCGGTGGTAAGAGATGCTTGGTGATAGCTTTAAAATAAGAAATACTTGATTTGTATGTACTAGCTGTTAATTGTTATGGCTTACTTGGCATCGGGGAAATTGTATGACGAAATGAAATATTGTTTCAGTAGATATTCTGATCTAGAGTGGTAGCAGTAATAGTTCCACTGCGAAAAGTTGAGCACCTGCTAAGCTTTGTTTTGACTCTCAGCCACTTCTCACCCTATCCCAATTTACTAACCTAACTAAGTCTAAATTACACCTTAAAATATACGAAAAGTTTTTCATACGATAACTTTATATCTAACCGAACGTCAGCTATATGATATGGGAGTCTAATATTGACAAGGTTTGCTTAATAGAATATAATAGTTAGTAATCTTTAGGTTAGGTTTTGCTAAGGTTGCCGTCTTATCAAGAATATATGTACTTTATGGATCGGAGATGCTTCCTTCTGCTTGTTCCATGCATTTGCATAAGCCTATCTATTTTTCTCCCCACTAGAGCCCCATAGGTTGGTTTTACTATTACATTTAATAACAATATACTTAATTGTTATTATATAAATCTTAATTCCGACATTTACGTATGTATCTTAATTGTCAGTAATAAGAGCTTAAATTTTTGAATGCAAACCAGAAACAGCCAGACAAATGGCCAGAGCCATAGCCAGGCAAAATCCATCAAAGGCTGTCCCAGTCCCATCCGCACCAAAAACAGGCGACGAAAGTCAATTAGATAAATGCTGCACGGCGGCCTTCATACATACACATATATTTATTCACATATGTAAATTTTGCTTTTTTGGGGCCAAAACTGTCGCACACATGCCAGGATGTAAAACAGCTGCAGAAATTGTAAATAAGTAAAACTACAAAAAATTCATTTTAAACCTACATAGAATAGGCGCATAAATTCAGTGTTCGTATTTTGGCGGCCAGCAGCCAAAATGCAGCATATTAACTGTCTGCTAGGTTTATAGCTGCAATGACTTTTATCCAAATAGGCTGTCAGATTGTCAACTGCGCGTTTAATTTGTATAAGGCTGAATGCACCATGTGCAGGCTAATTTATTTTGGAATTACGTGACGTGGTCGGACAGTTGTAAATCTATTCGCCTTTTGATGCTAAGCAAGAATATATGTACTTTATATATATAGTTGTTCTTCTAGATATCTAGACCAAGCTCGTCATCTATTATTTTCACTATTCTGATTATATATAAGCCTTAATAAGATTTTGGATGTTCCAAATGTGGAGTTTAAGCATATTTTTAAATAGAAGTGGAGTTTAAGTTAATACGGGCATAATTAAATTTTCCCGGGCGGTAACTGGGCAAAAAAAAATTATATCTTAAAATTTCTAACACAAAAATCTCGACTATTACCCGGTAGTACGTTTATATCTGTATATGATCTGTATCTTATCGACATCGTACTTTTATGCCTTATAACACGTTATGAACAATTAGTCGATTGGGGTTTACGAGATTCACATATTTGCAAAATTATAAGTAACAGTTATACAGTTTTTCTAGCGGATAGATATATTTCATTTAATTACCTAGATATTATCCAGATTTTCTTAAACCAAGTTGCTTCGTACAAATTTTATAAAAGCTTCACGGCCCAAATTACATTTTGAGCTTTAGACGGAGCCTAAACTTCGGCTTCTATTGAATTTTTATTCAGTGAGTCAAGTGCTAATTTTCAATTGCAAGCGACGCATCCCACTGAGAATTTAACATTTCAAACGACACGAGCACATGCATATATATTGATGTGAACCGTTACCAGGAGCTGCACAGCAGCCAAGCAACAGCAAACGCAGCGAACCGCATGTAACATGAACAGCATTATCAGCTCACCGTCATTAGGCATGGTCTGTGAATAGGCCATGGTTTCAGCTGTGGCAGCTGCATTTCCTCTTCGGCTGACAGTTGCTTTCAATTTGGCTCACCAAGCATTAGTTTATTGATTTTCGGCACAAACTTTGGGAAACGCAAAGGGCAGCTGACAAGCATGCATACGTATATGAAATACCCTAGATTAATTGATTTTTACACCCTGAGCCCATTGAAAATGGGTAATATGGGGGTATATATGGGCAAGTGTGTCATGCAGAAGGAAGCATCTCCGACCCCATAAAGTACATATATATTTTCTAAATCAGCATCACAAGCCGAGTCGATCTAGCCATGTCCGTGTGTCTACGTCCGTCCGTACGTCCGTGTATAAAGCAGAATTTCACAACCCATAAGAGCTAGAGACTTGAAATCTTAGCTGTAGGTCCTCCTAGTGCCTGCGCGGATCGAGTTTGTTTCCGATAATCGATAACTTACTCCGTTTCCAAGCAATCAATAAAGGTTCTCTAGTTTAATAGGTTCTGATATCCTTGCGTTCATACTGACGGACGGACGGACAGACAGACGGACATGGCTAGATCGACTCGACTATTGATGCTGATCAAGAAGATATATACTTTATGGGGTTGGAGATACTTCCTTCTGCCTGTTACATACATTTGCACAAACACATAAAGAGGGTATCTTTACCCATTTTTAATGGGGATAAAAATAAATTTTGTATGGCAGCTCGGAGATGGCAACAGGATGTCTTCCAGTCGGGCATCCTCGCCGGATGAACTGTTTCTCATGGATAATGTCTAACGCTTTTTTCAGAGCTCGTTTAACGCTTATAGAACTAAACATACTTTGCATTGTATGGTTAGTGAGAATAGCTAGTGAATCCAACTTAATCGATCTCTCTTGGCAATTCTTATTACATTTGGTGACTTTGATTGATACCAAATATTTTTTTATGCCGGTTGGCTGCTATCACCACCTTGATTGATTGGCTCTATTTAACAGTTAATAATAGTAAAAGAGAATTAAATTTGACGAATAGAAAAATCCATGTGAATAATAAAGGTGAACAAATTACAGTTTTTGCAGACTTGTGATTACTATTAAGTATGTATTAAGTGTACACACTTAGGGAATCGGAAACATTGCAGTCGGATGCAACCAAATGTGACTCAAATCTCTGTAACTGGCTGACTGACTGCTAATCAATACACAGCCCAACTATGATAGCTAGGAAGCTGTCTTTTTCACTTTAGTTACCTTGCATGATGGAGCTGCACCCTCAGACGCGTTAGTATAAACCGTTTTGTTCATCTGATCGGTTTCAAAGTGATCTTCAAATTCATTTGAGAGGTGTTTTACATATTCTATAAAAGCCATCCCTTCTTGGAGGAAGTGGAGGTCAAAGATTTGGTGGGTGAAGCGTTGTTAAAATTGATATTTTTATTGTTTAAAACAATCATGGTGCCTCTTTGGCCCCGGTGGTGTCTTCCTACATAATTTGATTGTTGGCGATATAAACTCTCCTTTTCTGCTAGGGCGTCTTCAATTATCTGTTCCGGCTAGAACAACCAGAAATTATCGCCCCTTATTCCTGTCTACGTGCACAATCGACTACGCTATGCACAATCCTTTTCGCGTGCTATGTAAAAATTATAATATTTCGCATCACGTTTTCTCTACCGAACTTTCTCTACCTCAAATAAAATCGTTGCTTTCAGGATACCTTCGGGACGTCACAGACCATCCCCAGCATGAGCAGGGACAGTGATTTCCCATTACTATCTCTTAATCCTATCTACTTAATACTCTATATATCTAGCATGGATTTCTTTACTTTATTAAAATCTTCTTATTTTCGTTTTTTTCTATTTATTGTATTTTCTTAAATAACATAGTAAATTAAGATTATTTTTATTTTACTTAAGAACACTGGCAAAAAAAAAACACCTCCGTCGGTTGGTGATTATTAGATAATTGTGTACTCTAACTAGGCTTTTAGCATTTAATTTTCATAATGTATATATAATCGACTGAATAATGAGGAAGGCACTCGTCGACCATTAATAAATAATATAAAAAAGAACTGAACCTAAGGTCAGGGCTCGCCAGTTGCAGTCTTTGTCCTTCACATAGGCTCGAACATTTCCCCTGGTCCGTGTTGCTTACCACTCTCTATAGCTGTTGCCGCCTTGATGAGTTTGTCAGTTGCAAATACATGTTGCCCATACAAAGACTCATATCATCACTTGAAATACATGCATGCATATATGTGTGTAACTAGTACACCTGGATCACACACTGATGCGAAATGCGCAAGATAGCAAACAGTCAAGGCAAACAAATTATAAAACAAGAAAGTGGGCGTGACTGTAAGATACCCAGCATATTATTTAAGTAATCCTGTGTGTTCAATTTCGTTATAGACAAAAAGAATTAAGAATGAACAATATATGATTTGTATCCTATTGTCATTAGCATACACTTGCTCAAGTTCTCCACGCTCCGCTAATTTTTAGGCGCAGGGTATAAAAAGCAACTAAGAAATATGAGCAAAAAACCGCAGCTGTTGACGTTAATGGGGCAGAGGCCTTACTGGCAACAAGCTCATTGCAGAAAAAGCTCACACTGCATATACATTCATGTATATATGTACATAGGTATATACATATTTATATAACTACATACATATGTCTAAACTGTACATAGGTTGTGTGTGTAGATAGACATTTTTTCGTCATTTTGTGTAAATGCACTGAAGGTCAATTCGTGGCGAGGCGAATATGCAGAACGAGGTAGTGACGTCATAGACTACTTATGACAAAATGGAAACAGGCTCGCCTCCTTGTGTGGTCAAAAATTCGACAATTTTATTGCAGCATAACTACTTCGATGTGGCGGTATTTGATAATTTTTTCGTCGTAAGTTGGCGTCTTTGTCTCTTAATTTGATGTCTTCGTCATAGCTTGTGTGTTTCCATTATCAATACCACCAAGGAGTTTAGTTTCTACATCAAACGATTTATTTTAAACAAACAAACAAACAAGTTACCAGCTTGCTTCAATCGGGTAGAAAATGTAAGAATATAATTCTCGAAATCTTGTTGGATTATTACTAAAAAATTAAATTAATCGTTTTGAATTCGCACTTGAAGTCATCAAAAAAAAAAAAAACATTTCGTTGAATAACTCGAAAAGGAATGCCAGAAAGAGAGCCCTGGAATTGCAAGGGTTATATTCTAGGCGTCTATACCATTTTAGTTTTCATTATTCATGAATATCAATATTTAAAGAAGTTAAACGATAAACTGTCCGCTCTAGCATACTATTCCAATAAATAAATAGATCTTGTCAGAAAAAAAAGTAAGAGTAATCTAGATAGGGCTGCCCCTGGAGGTACGTGCATCTTCGCCTTACCATTATAAATAAATAAATTAAAACAATTAAAAGTGCTTTAGACCGGGATACCTTACATAGTAGTCTAGGAGTTTCCGACACTAAGCTCGCGCTACGAGCTCGTTTTCTTCACAGTTATAAGGAGAAAGAAGGGCTATCTTCGGCACGCCAAAGATTTAATACCGTTGCAGACCCAACCTTTTCATAATGCTCTTAGTGGTTTGCCCGTATCTAAACAGCACAGGGAAAAAAGTATCGGGGTTTCGATATCAATATTTATCTAGTTTGCGAGAAGTATTATGAAATGGCGGAAATCGCTCTACACGGTGGGAAGACATGCTCGTCAACACGTTGTTAAGGCCTTGATATTGCGGAAGACTCAATGCTGATCGTCCAATGCGGGGTGCCCCAGTAAGATGAGGAACTTTTGGGGCTGTGTTCCTGTGTTTGTTTCAATCTCCAAGCACTTACTTCAGCCGGGCTAGCAGTATATGGTCCCAACGTCGATGTCTCTTGAAACGATTGCAGTGGCCAATTGCATGTCGGCTTCGCATTAGAGGCGGTTCCACTGAAAATAAGAATGGAGGCGCCACCTCAACATATTTGGGCAGGGTGATTGACTGGGTAGGAGGAGTAGCTTACGCCACCGAGCACAGCACCCTGACGTCCTCACGTTCTCCATTTTACAAATTGACTGCATGGAAGGGCAGTTTTATGTCCAATGTGTAGGTGGTTGCCGTTCATGTTGGTGCTTCAGATGCTGGCAAAGGTTTAGTTATCGTTGGATGCTGTGTTGATGTAATGTATTGTCCAAATATTGGCCATTCGCCTTGCAAACAGGTATTACTACTATTAATAGCTTTTTATTTGGGCTCCGCTTGCGCTTAGGCTAAGCACTTGTCTTTTGATCGTAACTGGATCAAAGTCAATTAAATTAAAGCTACCTTGGTTCCTGTCGCATCCGTTGTTGCTGAGAGGGATAGGTAGTACTATTATTGACAGCTCCCAATTTGATTTTTTGTGCTAATCGATCAATTTTCCTATATAAATCGAACAGCTTTTAAGAGCTAGAGTCACCAAATCTGTCATGTAGCTTCTCGTAGTATATACAGATAAAATATGTTTTATTTTTGAGTCTAAAGCTTTCTACACAAGAATCGATCGATCGTATGGCAGCTACATGATATAATGGTTCGATCCGGACGATTCTGAAATATGTACTGCCTTCAACAGAAAGACGGACAAATGCAGTGCTGAGAAAATAACCTTAAAACTGAGATTCTAGTTTGCATTGCTTTATCAACTCGGCTCTTGATGTTGACCTAGAATATATAAACTTTATGTTAACATAGATATCACCCTTTAAGCGTTACACATTTCAGACAAAATTATAATACCATTTTTTACAACAGAGTATTTTTATTGGCAGTCCTTTTTCTTCATACTCGAATCAGAGCAGATTAAAGCAAGTTTCAACACAAAATCAATGGTCACAATTAGATAAATGGCTTACATAAATAGTTTTTGGTTAACAATTCTTAGACAATATTTTGCGGTATGCCAGATTATCAGTTGTGGTATAGGCAGACGGCACGAGACCAGCAGCTGAGTGCACAGCTGTATTCTTAAACTTAGAAAATGAGTGATGTGCATGTCTAAGTCCACACGGCATAGAAACACATCGGCAAAAGGCTTTGCACGTTTAATGCACTTCCTGTGCACGCGCGTCCTCGGTAAAGTCCTGCCTGCACTCAAAATTTAATGTGAAGCCTGCGACCCCAGCGTGGCTCCCGCAAGACCAGATGGAAGGTGAACTCATTTCGTGCCACAAGATTAATGTTTGTTTAACACTTAACGTGTTGTTTCTTTTCAGTATTTTCGTAAGATATCAAGGCAAATTCATACAAAAATATGATTTGGTCATATGCATGTTTTGCATTGCATCGCAATTGCAATGCTGTTGATAGAATTTAAAGAAGACGCGCAGTATACAGAAATTCTTGGAATTCTGGCTTCTAACTTCTATCTGCCGCAACAACGTGTTTCTTAACCGATCTTAATGCAATTAAGAGGCCCAGCGTAAGCACACGAAACATACATATGTTGTTTAACACATGAAGAAAAAATGTTTCGTTCTTTAAAGGCAAAACACGCATAAATATATAATGCGGTAGACTTGACACCCCTACATATGCAGAATGTGATGTGTGCTCAACGTCTCGATTGCAGTCACACTCACGGTTGGGAATTAAATATTCTCTCTAAAAAAGGGTAAGCCACATGCAAGGCATCTCATGCCTAGAGATATCAAGTATTTCGGATAAATAAATAATGTATAGTGACTTATAAAAACAGTCAATGATGCTTGAATAACGAAGCAGTAGAGTGTCCTGCAATACCTGTAAGAGACAGTTCCAGACAGCTATACAAATTTATGTACACATGGTAATGTGTTCACAAATTTATGTATGGCTATTTGTTCAGTTGAAAGCTTGCATAACTGTATTAAGGAAACCCCTTAATATTTCAACATTTGAGGGAAACAAAATCACCATCATTAATATGTAAATATTTATAAGCAAAAACAAGTAATAATGCTCTAGTCGGGTCTAGTGGCCGACTAAGGGATACACTGAGCATTCTTCAACCAACGCCAAAATGCCGCCAAAGACATCCTTGCAGCAGTAGGAAAATACTCGCAACTGACCAGCCAACTATATCAGCCATTCCCCCGCTCGCTCGCATAGGTAATTTCTTTCCATTAGCCACAGGATAGCCAAATTTCACAAAATATTAGCAATAGTACCATGTCAAAGGCAGGCAGACAGAAATGCGAGCGCTCAAGAATTTGCTGGAGGCAAATTATTCGAATTGGGCAAGGGCAAACAATGCTGTCGGGGACGCTCGCTTTTCGAGTTCATTGCCTTGCTTTCGGCCGTATCTTTGACTCCGTTCAACAAAAGCAACCGTGCCACTCTGTTGGCCAAAAATTCCTGGATATTTACAAACAGTGGTTTATCCTCAGTCACTGGAATTCCCTTGCTGCAATATTGCGCAGAACAAAACTAATATGCACAAATATTTTTGCTGTATCTAACATTTTTTGCCAATTTATTCTGATTCAGCTTACAAAAGACTTAAACCCGCATTGACTGCAGTCAAAGGCAAGCCACCTTGTTGGATGTCCCGAAACTTAGAACAATAAAAATTGACAATTGCAACTAGGGCCGAGCTTCAGCCTCAAACCGGATAACAATCCTGTGTACCTAATTATATATATCTCCAAATGGCTAATTTAAATAGTTTTTTATTTAAATCCACATCTAGCGACTACTCGCCGTCAAGTAGAGTACACACATGTTAATTATAATTGAAGTTGGGATTCAATTAGCTAATTGGATCCTTTCCAATGCGGCTTGAGGAAAATTACGCTTAAACAATATTTATTTCTTAACGGTTCAATATCTCTTTTGCAAGGAAGGCACCGCATCGTTGTCTCGCGTGTGATTTTACTAGTTTACTTTTATGTGCAGATAAACAAGAGTTTATATTAAAAAGAAATCGGAAGAGGAGTTTGAAATTAAGCTATGAATAAATTCATTTAGGGTTGGTGCTGAAATTTGTCCTGGATCACGATTTTTCAGTCTTCCAAAGAGCATCCCTTAAGAAGCGGTAATAAGAGGCTCAATGAAATAGGTTTTCAAATATTCATTCCCTCTACATTTATTTCGTTGTATCCGATCATGAGACTGCATGCAATTTTTTGTCTGAAATGCCTCCGTCCAGTTCTACCACAACTATTTACCAAAATTCTATCGTAATTTCTTCATTTTTAATAGCATTTTATCTTAATATATATAAAACTGATTGTCCTGACAGACAGACTGACTGATTGGTAATCGGCACGCAGTCCAAACTGCAAAAGTTAAGAATCTGTAATTTTCACTGTAGATAGCTTATGTGATGAAATTGAACGGTAAGTCAAAGTTTTGGGAAATTCCATCCGAAAGTGTGGAATTGTCGATCGGCCTCAAACTCAATAACAAAGATCTTTGTTCAAATTCATTTAAGGGGGTGTTGCGTGATGTTTCGGGTCTTTAAGAACGTTCCACCCGCAACTGTGGAAATTTAAATTAATTTGGAAATGGGTTTAATAAACGAAAGTTTAGACTTTAAACATTTTACATACATTTTTGGCACGGGCAAGGCTGGGTTATACTCACTAGTGTATGTTTATACATACAATTAAGGTTTTACACACGTTATGTTGTATAAATACAAGTTTTATTTTCCATTTGCAACGCATGTGTATATATCTCAGATAATCTGAGAAGCTTATACTACAGTGGAAATAAAAGTGATAAATGGCCGTAACGTGACCTGGCATTTGTAAGAACTGTTTCCCACCTTGGATATCCTCGTTTCAAAGGCAGCTGTGTCTTTAGTTTAAACTCTGCCAGGATATTTGGAGTGGGGTCTTCAATTGCGTACGTGCAAGAGCCTGTCAACGTATCATGGCAGTCATCATTTTATTCCTTTATACAATGCAGAAGGGGATTTTTGTTTTGACATTTTGCAATAATTATGTCACTTTTTGAACTAATATAGAGTTATTTATACACATTGATTTTACATAAAGGCAATTTATTTGGTTTTGTATCAAAATTGTATCAAACGTATTAGGTAATTTAATTGGGTTGGGTTAAATTGTAGCAAGCATAAATTTATTTGAATGCTTATCCTGAATCCTTTCAAGATCTCATCTGCGTATTTTGCATCTTATCTAATATATGCAGTGCCGAGATAATTCTGGTCCTCCAATAGCCCAAACCTTAGCCCATTTCTACTTACCCTAATTGGTGGGCAATACAAGTTGGGTTATTAACTTGATTTATAGCTTTATGGTGGTAACGGGGAGCTGACGATAGGTACAAAATGAAAGATACTTGATATATGTATATTCTAGAAGCAACATATCAAGTTTGGTGGCTCTAGCTTTTATTATTTACCCAGTTTGCTTAAAAAACAGGATTTTGATATCGATTGCATGGACGAGGAGTAAGAAATCGATTGGTGTGGCTGTTGAATAGAGGCGGAAGCAATTCATGCGATCAGTTGCGAGTTCGAACTCTGCTTTCCGACTAGAACCTCTTTTTTTTGTGCTCGTTTATAACTATTTCTTCTTCTATTATTCCTGTCTTTCATTCGTTATGTAATTGAGAACAGAACCAATAAACAAATAACATATAAATAAGCATTTTTCATTACCCTCTGATGTGCCCATACACACACATGTGTGTGTAGAGGTCGAAATTTAGAAATGACAAAACTAAATAAATAATTAATAAAAATTATACCTTCTATATTTGCCTTTAATTTCATTTTTGAAGAATCTAGAGTGAATTATTTTTCATTTGCTACCGAAAAGTTAAATGACAAATGTTTTTCCATTACTAATAACCAACTTAATATTTGTTAAACTATCAAATATGTGAAACTGGGTAATTTTAACATCCTATACAGTTTTATGCTAACTGCTAAGCGTTGAACAGTTGACAGAGCACTGATATCAACGTAACAAAAATAAGTTCCTATAAATGTAAGTAGCTCTTTCAGTTTGAGAGTCACTGTACAATGCTAATATTCAAATAGCTTCCAAGCATCAATATATATTTTATTTACACAGTATTTTTACTATAATAACATAACAATATACATATAATATACGAATTTAGAGTTTTTACACAGTCGAATGTGTTTTCGAATACATTCGTATAGATATAAAATCTAACTAAATTCTAAAAATAAAACTCACAATACTCCATTGTTCAGAACAGGCAATGCCATATTGTTGTGGTTGCACTACCTAGCTTTACTTATGTTAATCTTTGGGCAACTTACGAGCTTGGCAAGTTGACAAAGTTTTCAGTACAGCTTTCCATCGAATAAAGGAGACATCCCCGGGCCGTTGGCGCCGAAAAATGGCATCGATTGATTTCAAAGCAAATGATTTGCGTTGAACAAACTATGAGCCGAATGCGAATCGAGTACTTCGGCGCTCTACGATGATGCAGGGGTGCCATAAAGTAAATTGTCCAATTTCAATTTGTTTATCTTATCAGCAGTGGGTGCCCCGTGCCCGGGACGTCCCCAGAACGTTTCGAATGTGTCGAAATGCTGATTACACAGGTCCCGGTCCATCTGCCTGGAGACGCTGACCGAGCGCCGTTTCTCGGATATTTGCACATTTAAATCGTGCAGGTAGCGCATATCGGCGGCCGTTTGTATCCTGCAAGGAATTGCCCCATTGGGTGGTTGGTTATGCAGTCAAGGTCGATGTTGGCCAATGGCGATGGGCAGCAACGAGGTTGGGTAAATTGTTGATTGTTGCATTGATAAGTCGTTTGTTTTAAGTGTTTGTTTTGGTATCGATTCGGTTTTGGTTTCGTTTTTGCAAACGGATTTTGCACGGGGATACATAGAAGATTTGTATTATGATTTTGATATTGTTGTTTGTTCAATTTGTTTGGTGAGTTTGGGCCTGCTTTTTGGTTGCTATACTTTCACTTGGATTACAATTGATATTTTCGTGCTGCATGAGCCAAAAGAATTGATAGAGAAACCATTAAAAAAAACACAAAGATGAAGCATTCGTCGCAAATTATTTTCAATTGCTATGCATTTTGTAAGCTCAACTCAGATTTGGTATTTGCGCAGAGCAATCAAATGAGAAACAGCTACAGTATTGTTTAGCGTAATGCTAACAGACACGCGAATACGGATGCAAGTGCAACACACAGATAACGAATCATAATTAGAAACAGAGTCAGATACAAAGACAACAACGAAACACAGATAGACAGTTTGAAATGGACTTCGATTATCGTATGTGCACTGTAAGGCGCTTGAGGCAACACCCGGCCGCCCGAAGCGGCGTCATGGTTGGGGTGCAGCCGCAATCGCAGCACTGCAACTTGCAGTTCAAATTCTTGGAAGGCCGCTTTATGTGACTAATGTTTTTGATGATATTGCTGATGTTCTGCTCTTTGTTGGACTTTGTCTTGTGCTTGGGTGGTGCGTACCTATCATGCGAGGGTATCCTCTTCGTTACATCCGTGCTAGATAGACTGATGGGCCGGTTTAAGCCGCGCCTGCGCGCCAGCAGTGGCACCAGCTCAACGCCTGCTCCATTCTCCGTACTGGCATCCGGTGTAGCTGTACTGTTGCCAGTTTCGCCCGTACAGTGCCCTCGCTGCACCCGTGGGCATAGTTTTACAGGCTTGCATTCTTTGGGCGGTGATCGCAGACCACATGCAGGCGCATGCGGCCCCGCAGCTGCAATCTTTCTAGACGATTTTAGTGGACTCAAGGTGTTCACGGCGGGGCAAGAGCAGGTGCAAAGCTCACAACAGCGCTGGGGCTTAGAAGGCTTGCTGCCCCTCGATTTGCGAAATGTGTTTTTCTCAGCGGGAGTTACGGGATTGTCCTGGTCGAGCTCCTTAAGCATTTCCTTATTCGTCCAGCCCTGCAATCAATTCAACATGTGTGGAACTGTCTGAACTCGCTTTCAAAATGAACCTTACCATCGATTTCATAAAAGTGTTGCCTACTTCTTTGGGACTGCGCCAGGGCTTGCCACCAGGGCCGGCCTTGCCCCAGGGCTCTTTGCACAGCTGAAAGAGTGAAATTATTATGCATTAATAACGCTATGCCGCCGTGGACAGTAGCTGCTGCTCACCGGCTTTTCCAGCTTTGTCTGTAGTTTCTTTTTTTGTGAGACAAGCTTTTGCTGCAGAGGATGGTCACCCTCACTATTAGCAAGAGTCTTGTCTAGCGTCGGCTTGCTTTTGCACGGTGGGGGAGGCCTGTATCGTAACTCAATGTCCACATGCCCTTTATTGCGAAATGACATTGAGGGGTGCTCTTTCAGTTCGATGTGCACACTCTCACCATTCGCATTGTGGCCCAGGCTGACACCAGCCTTCACGGGATGCTCGCGCTCACAGATGGTCACAATGCTGCTCCGAGGTCCGCTCTCTCGCAGATGATGAATTGAATGCGCGTGTGTCATTCGGCCGCCCGGCTGAGGTGGGTAAGCATGCTGATGGTGATGGTTATGGTAAGCCGCCAGCGGGCTTTTGTAGCAATTTTTCTGCATGGAGAAGTAATCATTGTAGCGGCATGGCTGCAGCGAGTTAATGCGATGGGCGGTAGTCTGCAGCACAGAAATGGTAAGCATTTTACAATCAAAGCCTACCCTGCACCAAACTTACAACTGTTGGCGTTGAGTGCAGACCGACAGCGGTAATATCCTTGCGTCGCACCTCCACGTTGGGAGCGCCACCACCCGGCCGACCCCAGGGGCAGTGCTGCAGAAACAAATCGTAGTACTGCAAAAAATGAAGAGTCATTGGCAACAGTCGAATTTGCCTAATGTACCCATTTATGGTTTTCGCTTTATTGATTCCCTAGCAGCCTATATTCGGCACCTGGCCCACTCTGTCTATCCATCCTTCTGTCTGTTTACGGAAATTGCCATTGCCCAACCTCATTTTGGTGCCTGCGAGGACTGCTGCTCGCTATTTGCTTGTTTCGCTTGTTTTTAGGTTGTTGTTATAGCTGCGAGGTGGCTCGCTTTGCTTTTCATTCATTTTCTTCATCTTTAATTCCGTCGGAACTGAGTCACATTGGCAATCATAAGCACGCGAGCTGTTGTAGTTAAGCTTAGTGACCGACTATGTTATTTCTGGTTGTGGGCTCGTCTTTATTAAAAAGTAGTCAAACTTGTCAAATCGTTTGTTGAACCAAATTCTAGCATTACATTTTGCTTGTCATAGGTCATTGAACTCGACTTAAGTGCTTGTTCTGGCGTGGGTGTAGTTGTAAGGATACAGGATACCAGAAAAAGGCGCCGTTTAAAATAGTTTAATATAGTTATAAGATGTCGATGTTATTTCCCACTTTTTTACTTTTTTTACTTTACTCATTTGGTGGCCTTATTTTGAGAGACCGCTACTAAAACTACAGTTTACAATCTGATGAAATTTACTGTTTAAAAGAAAAACGAGTAAGAGGTCTCTAGCCGGGACTGCCGGGCAAGAAGATACCTTGGACTGATCTGCGCGTGCCATATTAGGACAAAGCGAAAAAAGAGCATCAATTACATCTACTGATTTTTTGCAATACAAATTTAGAAGCTTTTATTTGAAAAGACTTACGTAATAGTCATTATATATAAATTTTTTTAAAATTTTTTTTGAATAGAATAAATTGCCTTTATGCTTGAACAGCCGCACTAACATTCGGATTATTAGCGAACAAAATCTACTATATGAAAATCGACATGGCAAGTTTGGTTACTATAGTTCTTAAATCTTAAGATATCTGTTCAAAAGCAATCATTTGAAACAAATTTGATCTGCGCTGCCAATGGGCGGACCTATGCAAGTTCCAAATTTCAAGAGTCTTCCAGGTTCTGAGAACGACGTATTCATACAGACGGGCGGACGTGGTTAGATAAACTGGGCTAACAATTCTGATCAGGAAGGAATATATTACACCTAATTCTGTTCTTACACGGTTTGAAAATAACAAATTTTAATTTTGTATACACGATTTTAAACCATTTAGCACGATTCTTAATCTTTTAGTCTTTCCTTCCTGTTACATACTTTTGCACAAAACCGATATACCCTTCTTACCCATTTTGAGGCTATAAAAAGTTTAGAAGGGTGAATAGTTAAAAGATATGGGTAGTACATGTCTACTCCTGCCTGCTAAATACACTCCCTTGTCCGTCACGATTTCCAAAATCGTAATTATTATTTCCAATGACTTCTGTACGTTTACATTATTAAATTAAAATCATCGGTCAACACTTACCTTTGCAACACTTCTAGATACTTTTTTAAAAATTAAGATACAAGGTACAATCTGGTATTTAATGACGCTCAATAAAGCATCAAGGTTTTTAAGTGTAATTAAAAATGTGGAAAACTTGTTACTTCTTAATAGCTTGCCTTTAGTCTGCGTAAAATGCTCAGCCAAATATGAGATTTCGGTTAAAATGATTAGACAGAGGGTTAGGCCCCACAACGCATGTTGCAGGAGACCAAAAGCTTAAAATTGAATAAATAGATCATTTGATTAAAATCTAATTAATTTAATAATTCATTACCATTCATTACCACTCTAATTTTATTATCTTATTAATATTTTTGAATGTTAATAAATACGAACTCACATGATATTTGAAGAATCAATTATTTGACAATATACGATATTTACCTCCTGTTTATCCTTCTCCTTGCGAGCACATTCCTCAGCCTTGCGACGTCGCCACATACGTAAACTCTCCTCGGCATTTTTGCGTTCGATTAGGCGCTTCTTATCATCGCACCACATCAGCGGGTGTTGGATGTGGTCGTGGCAGAAGGTGCCCATCTCATCGCTAGTTGTCATCCTTGCGAGCAGCTGGAAAGCGGAAGTAGTGTCACGTTCGGCAAATCACGCTCTACTGAAACAGTTCCGTGCACAACCTAAGCCTTCCACATCACAGTCGAGTAGGTCGTCGAGTTGGCTCCCTGATCCGTGCCTGGTACGGTTATTGGTCTCAACTTTCAGCCTGCCAAATCAATTTGGTTGTCTAGGCAGCGTCGCTAGCCAGTTAGTTATTTATAGTCTAGGTTAAGTCGGTGCACAAGCTGCACGTGAGCGGCGCGCATGTCCTTGAAGCCAGGATTGCACATAGTTTGCATAACTCGCTCTGGCTATTTAAATATTTTGCCAGTTACGCACCCTGCCGCTGCCGCGTTTGTTTGTTTGTAATTCCGGGCCGTCTCGTTTGCTGAGCCCAACGAGGATTGGACATAAAATAAACTTATTTTGTAGTGAACTGCAGGCACTGTTGTTTTTAGTAAACTATGCCACAGTTGCCCTAATTCGACCCGATTCCTGTGTTTTTCGCATCAAAATAGAAAGTTCCCAAAACTCGTCAATATTGAATTGGGGCTTGGGGGTTTCCTGCTGCAACACTTCGAGCATGTGCTGTAAAATATTGCGTGTGGCACTCCATTGTTAACGTTAACCCAATTAAGGAGCTCTTGCAAACTTGTT
This sequence comes from Drosophila novamexicana, assembly GCF_003285875.2. Classification (NCBI taxonomy): domain Eukaryota; kingdom Metazoa; phylum Arthropoda; class Insecta; order Diptera; family Drosophilidae; genus Drosophila; species Drosophila novamexicana. Next base: position 247,061 of record NW_020824809.1, on the reverse strand, counting down.
GATGTTTGTTAAGCTGGGCATAGCTGCGAGCTCGGAATGTGTCAGCTAAATGAGATTCACTTAAGCCTATCTGACCTCCATTACTCACAATGACTTGTTTGCTTAGTTTATTTTTACTATCAGTTTTTGCCAATGGCCTTTTCACTAAAGTGCTCATCAATCAGAATGTTTAAGGGTTTTAAATTTTTATTATATTTTTTATTGACATCATCGTCGGCATGTCTTACAAAATTGTATTTTATTCATGTTTTTCGTAATATAACTATAATTATCAAAACAAAGTCATTTATTATGACCAATTACCCGAGCACCCATGTGATTTTCTTGCTATCCAAATATAGCGATGTATTAAAGTTGTTTCATTTTACACGTTTATAAAGGTGCCTTTGGCTTAACGAGACTACTTCGAAAACCGCACAAGGGACTGAAATCAGTTTAGGGCTGCACTATTAATTATTATTATTATTACAAATGGTTCTTAAATAAATTTACATTCATTAAACATTTAATTTAATTCGTTTTACAAAAATTGTTCTCTTGGTATTGGACCAAAAATAAACCATGTTTGTTTATATTTTTAAATTAAGACTGGGTAGTATTGTTTAAAGTGTAATTTTTCTTTTTTATTACCCAAATGGTTTTAACTAGTAATAATTGGTGATTATATAAAAATTTTGTGCATTTCATGCACGAGCGGTTCAAAACTCAGGTAATTTCATTAAAAGAAGTTTACAAAAAAATAGATAAGAAAATTTATAAATCAGAAGTTTGTGCTTGTTAAATTGGTGGCGAAGTGCATGAAGTGATGATTGAACCATTTAAGCATGAAATGTCGTAAAAAAATAAAATAAAAAACAATTATAATGTTATTTTCTTAATTCATTAAGCATTGCTTGTAATATATACTATATATATTTATATATATATATATATATTTTTTTTTTTTTTTGTGTTTGCATTGACTAATAACATAGGAGACATTTAAATTTATCAAAAATCTCAAACTGTAAGAACTGATATTACTTTTAACTAAGCAAATTTACAAATTTTTATATTTGCAAAGCTTAGCTTTCATCAGTTTTTACAACTTATTATTTATGTAATGTTTGCTGTGCTTCACAAATAATCGTATGTGGTTTTTTAAAATACATATAGATTTTCAAAAACATTGCATATAAAGTTTAATAAAAATTCTTTTTGAATTTTACATGTTTGTATATACAACGTACGTGAATCGTATTTCCGCCAGGTAATTTCTTACAAAATTTTGTTTACATTTTATGCAATTATTTACAGTGTCAACAACAATGCTTAAAAACTAAATAATAAATGTTGTCTTTACCATTTTCTAGTTTTCTTCCTACAAATTTTTGCTTGTTTCTCTCATTTGTTGACTTAACTAGCATTACGTGTTGCCTGCCTGCTTAAAACTTAATTTTATATGTGTATATATTAATTTGTATATATTTTATCAATCCTATTTCATACGATTGATGACTAAGTCGGCAACAACTTGGAGCCCCTTTTGATAGGGAGACTCCGTCAACTCCTGTGCCAGACGTATCGCCTCATTGCAGTGCTTCTTAGCCAGAAAACGCGTTTGCTCTAGTCCATGCGACTTGTGTACCAGCTCAAAGGCCCGCTCTACGTCTCCAGGTTCGCTGAAGCGACGCATTACCATTGGGTTGAGCTCGGGATACTGCAAGATAAAACATCAAATTGTTGTTAGTTATTGTAAGAGTTTTCTATACATAGCGCTATCCTCACACTCAGGTGGGCTCGGTCTCGGGCCCGCATGCCAATGCGATCAGTCAGACACATTATCATTAGCCTCTATGGCCTCATGATACGCATGTACATGGCTAGTTTTAACTATTTAACTGGCTATCTTAGCGATTGGTACACTGCTCGCTTTTGTCACTGCTGTTGGCGTTGGCGTTTAGAGCGCTGCTTAAAACGCATTGCACGCGCGTGCTAATCGCGCTTCGCATAATAAACTGAGAGTCGTTTTTGATGTGAAATCGAAAACGCCTTACAAACGCATTTGATGGCACACGATGCATACTCCCAGCAGCACTATGATATCATCAACGTCATAATCAAGCATAAAGCACCAAGTTGAAAATGCACATAGCTACCAATGCAAACACAGTTCTGAACAATTAGCAGATGTTGCGACAGGTATGAACATTATTTAATATATACTTTATAGCCGGCGTGTTGTCACAGCAATGAGGAAGTCAGGCCGGGGCTTACCTTTTCGCATGCAAAGAGGACCGGCGCTGTAGCCAGGCCCAGTTTTAAGTCAGCTGCTGTTGGCTTGCCCATTTGTTCTGTGGAAGAGACAAAATCCAGCATATCGTCTACCAGCTGAAAGGCTAGACCAATATTGCGTCCATATTGAAAGGCCACCTCGGCAACATTGTCATCGGCCTGGGCGATGACGGCGGTCTGTGAAAACAGAAATTCAAAGTCAATTGCTGGCCAATCAACTGTCCAAATGGGCACAATGACAAACGCATTCGACCAAATCAATTTGCAGCCTACTAATTGCATTAATATTTGCAATTGCAATAACAATCGCATTTTGATTGCCGGGATTACTCACCGCCTTCAGTGCATTTGCAATCAGCGATGCGGTCTTCCTGTAGGTCTTGGTCAAATAGTGTGCAAAGCGCTCGTTCTCCGTTTCCCTCGAGCCGAGCTGCATGAATTCGCCTTGGACCAAATCTGTTAAAATCTGAAGAAGAAAAAAACGTTAATAAACAATTTGTTAGCAGTTTAGTGTCATGTTTGCTGTTTAAATCTAAGTTCGCCTTGGTTGATAGGACAGGACCATAACAGAGCAACGTTGCTCCAGTCAAAAGTGCCCGACCAGGAGCTGCCCTGTATCCAGTTTTGAATCGCCCCCAGCCCTACATATTAATCATTTATTCGTGAATTAGATGTTTTGTCAATGGTCGACTGTACAATTCTTACAGATTACAATCCAAAAACTTATATTTAGTCTGTCAATGCTGATCGAAAACCCATGTATTTCTCTTGGTACCCTTGGCAGTCATATTTGAATTCTCGTGATATGATTTTAAAACGGAAGCTACTTATTAATTTCGATCGGTTTTCAAGAAACGAAGAGATTTATTTATAAATTATTTCATAGTGCATATGTTTGTTTCGGAATAAGGTCGTCGCGTTTCTTACAATTTTAAGCAACATATTTCTTTATATTTCTTTCCATAAGGTTTGATATTCCTTAATTACGTATACGATAACTGTTAAGCGGGTATAACCCGGCCTTGCCCATGGCACCTATAAAATAAATTGTCAAAGATATTTGAGTTTGAAACCAATGGGACGGTAAACAAAAACTTTCATAAAACCGTTTCCGCTAATTTACCACTGTTGCGGGTGAAGTTTCCCAATCGAAAATAAGTTTGAAGCATATCGGACAAAAATTAAAACTTCACCAACGAAATCTTTGAATCGCATTTTTTACCGAGGAAGCTTGGATTATGCAAGTGTGAAAGACATCTCAAATGATTTTTTATACACATTCTTGGAAATGTAATTGAGTTCGTAATGTCACCTGCAAAATCTTTGACCCCCATTTTCATCAATGGATTTAAAGAGAAAAAAATGCGAAACACCCATCATATGAATTTTGACAAAGATCTTTAAAAATGTTATTGAAGCCGATGAAGGACGGTAAACAAAAAACTTTCGTAGAACCGTTTTTAGTTTGAAGATTTTTAGAAGATGAATTATCTATGGTGTTCCATTAGGGTAAAAGGCATTAGGGTAAAGGGGCAGCGAAATACTCTTTCCAATTGGATTGCTGACTGTATGATTCCAGCTATAAAACTACGTTTAGACAGATAATCGGCTGTGTGTGAGGCCACTTTTTAAATTTACATAGATAATATGCTTATAGATACTTGCGGGTAGCTTCCGCATGGCTGACTGTTCAAATGAATAGGGCAAACACAGATGTGCCAAATAGTTGGTGTAAATAAAATTTCATTGAGAGCAAGATGATCGGAGGGTGGATAGTGCCACACCAAAGATAAATGAATGGACATAAAATAACCGTCCGAGGGTTATTCCTTAAATAACAAAAATATATGTAATTTCGAATATTGGCTTTTCGATTCGACTGGGCTTTTATTACAGGTTTTTGATTTATCGTAAGATACCCACGATCCCATCCGCAAAAAGTTTATGAAGGGTAATAGGTCACACTGAGTACCAAAGTTTTTAGGAAATAAGAAAAGAATTTCAAATAGAAATAAACACATTTATGAATGGGGGGAGTTAATATGATTTGTAAAACAAATTTATATGCCAATCAAGTAAACGGAACAGATAAAATAATAATTTTGTAAACTTCAAATATTCGTGCTGTACATCTTTATTTTAAAATAGACCCTCGTAGTTAAGGTGGTATTTTTATTTGCACAAAAATGTTGGCGCGCCCTTCGCTTAATTTCGATTTTGTTTGTAGTCTGTGCTTCTCGCATAACTATTTTCATTCATTCATTCACTTTGACAATTTCGCAGGCAATTGTCAAAATGTTGAGCAAACAAACGGCGGGGTAGTATTTGGTGTCTACACGATTAAATATATATAAATATATATATACGTGGGCGCTGATTTGGTGGAAATTGTTGTAGTTGTCGTTTGTCACTCACAGCTTAAGGAGCCCAAGGTAAGAGCTAGAGACACAACTCGGACATCGATACGGTCATATACATATTTTTGGCCAAATCCCAGCGAATTGGCTTGTTTAATGTACATTCTTTGTTTTTTTTTCTGAGCAGTTTGCCTTAGAAGCAAAACAACATATTGGCTTTCAATGTTAACTAATTAACACATGCGACTGAAATAGGCGCGATCGGTGCGTACCATTGACGCCAAAAGCATCAACAACAGTAACAGCATACAACAACAACAAAAGAGCAAGTAATTGCAGTTGAGGCCTTTAAAGCAGCTGCTGACAACATTTTTCTTTTAACCTCAAAATGAGAGCAGTCTTTTATTATTGTTTTTTTTTTTTTTTTATTTTCGAATTGCTGCACAAGTTCATTTTTAACAAAAGATATTTCCCAAGCACTATTGTGACCTGGCTCTAGTTGGTTTAGTTAAATTAAACTTTGATCCTCACTTTCCATCAAAGAGCGGTGGATGAAGCGAAAAACGTTTTAAATATATGTTCACAAAGATCTCTGAAATTGCATTTGGAGCAGATCCGACGGTAAGCAGAAAAGTTAAAAAGTTTCCTCAAAATTTTCACAATTGTGGGTTGAATTTCCAATAGGCGATCATTAGGTTTTTTTCAAGAGTTTTGAAAATAAGTTTAAGGCCCATCGAAAAAACTTGAAACTTCGTCTTTACAAAAAGTGTGAAAGACATATCGGATCAATATTCAAAAAGATGTTTGATTTGTTTCGAACAATCGTTTTTCGTGATTTTCTATACTTGCGGTTGCAATTTTTCAAAAACCCATTTTAGCGTGCATCTTTATCACATTGCGTTACTACAGAAAAAACTTCAGGTATCTAACTCTTATGGCTCTTATGGGCTGTGCTGGTGACCAATTATCAGTCAGGCTGCCAAGAAACAGTTTTATTTATATCCTAGTTGGTAATGCCCGGCCTTGCCCGGTACAAGTCTTTTGCTTGAAGTATCCATCGATTTCCCACCCGAGGGAAATTTAAGCATACCCGAACACCTCGTAGAAATCAACGCATTTTAGTCTCGTGTTAAAAATCCAAAAGTTGAAAAAAAAAACAACTTTTGCCCATACAACATATGTCCGCAATTTCTATCTAAGGGTGGACTTTGGGAAACTGTGTAACACGTATAAAATGTCTAAAATTGTTCAAACACTTTTCATAAGGTTTTGAAGCTTAAAGTAGATCAGACGAAACTTACAACTTTCAAATGTAACTCGAGACGCCAGATAGTTACGAGTCAATTTAATTTCTCACCAGTGAGAAATGGTTGAAATTGTATTTGAATAAAATAACTTAAGAGATATTAGGTAACTTATGTTTTCTTTTCATATATGTTTTTATAAGGTTTTTGGGATTTGCTTTAATTGGATCTCATGAATTGTAATCTGCTCTTCTCAGATTCCTAACAACTGCACATTTTAAACCGTAACAGACTGGTTTAACCCACCATACAGACAGAACAATAAATACTTATTTCAGTTGAGCGAACTACCAATAATATAATGCTATCAACGTCTTTGAAGCCGTTGAAATTATTTAGACGTGTTTAGCATATCAAATACGTCATCCTGATATATTGTTGTCGTTGTACATGAACGAAAATGCTAAACAGCCAAAATACAATGCTTGGGGTTTACACAAAAAAAATCCCAAAGCAACTGCAAAACTACTTCTAAGATAAAGTGATGTCTTGGGTTTTGCCGTAGCATTTCTTATACCTGTACACATGCTAATCTAATCTAATAAAGAAATAAATGTAAAAAAGTAATGTGAATTTATGTAACAAGCAGCAGAAGTCTTCTCCGATCTTATAAAATTTTCATCTCCGGTCGCACACGTCGATTTTGGAGACTAGAAGAGAGCAGCGCCAAATTAGAAATAAATTGTCACATATTGAACCAGTTTTCTCGGACTCTTGCTACTGAAAGTGAAATTGTTAGCTGGCATTTCGTCAATTTGTGACATTGCTGCGAAAGTGTTTTGAGTTTGAGAAGTCTGAACCCATTAAAAATGGGTATAAGGGTATATTGTATTTGTGCAAAATCCAAATGTATGTAACAGGCAGAAGGAAGCATCTCCGACCCCATAAAGTATATATATTCTTGATCAGCATCAATGGCCGAGTCGATCTAGCCATGTCCGTTTGTCTGTCCGTCCGTCCGTCAGTCCGTATGTATGAACTCAAGGATCTCAGTATCTATAAGAGCTAGAGACTTGAAATTTTAGATGTAGATGCTCCTAGTTCCCGCGCAGATCGAGTTTGTTTCCGATAATCGATAACTTACACCGTTTCCAAGCAATCGATAACAACATAAATCGATATTCTGTTTTTTTTTTGGGCAATTTTGGTAAATAATAAGAGCTAGAGTCACCAAACTTGACATGTAGCTTCTAAAATAGAATATATATATGCATTTGATGTTGGAAGAAGAGGGTTCAGGGTATCCCCTAGTCGGGAGCTCCCGACTAGAACCTCTTACTTGTTTTGTAAATGTATTATATGTGCCCACAAACACAAAGAAGCATTAAGTAGAGGGGACGTGTTTAAATATGTTCATTTAATACAAGTATCAATTTATGTACATATGTATGTGTCATAGTATATATGTGCAACTATACTGAAAAAAAGTGAAGGCTGTAATAAAATCGCGATTGGTTGCCCTTCGCCTTTGCCTTGGACATTTCCAGGGTTCCAGGAAGTAAAATCGACCACGTTGATTGTGAACGATAACTGAACAGGTTTTTCCCATGGATACAAAGAAGTCCCGAACAAAACGAACAACTTTCTTAATTTAAATATGTAATCTGCCAGCTCTATATATATATACTAGCGGGTATTGCCCGGCCTTGCCCGTGGAACGTTTTGTGGTAATTATTATAGATATTTCCTTTCCACTAAGTACACATCCGTGAAAAATTGAAAATTCGTTCCATCATGAACTCCACTTCCATTTAAAAATATGTTTAAAGAGCTTTGAATAAAAAACCAAATGTTGGAATCAGAGGTTTCCGCCCTTATTAGTCTTGTGGTAAGAGTCGAGGTCGATTAAAACCTAAAAAGTTAAATTAATTTTGTTTGCCAGATTTACGCAGTTGCGGGTGGAATTTTCTAAATTGCTGAAACTCGTTATAATTAAGTTTTTATGTAGAGCCTTAAAAATAAGTTTGATGCAAATCGTTCAAAACTTAAAGCTTCACTCACATATTTTTCCATACTTCCCTTCAACACATAAGGTAACTACAGTGAATTTTTCAGCTTCCTAGCTCTTACGGTATGGACTGTGCGTTGGTCACTAATCAGTCAGTTAGTCAGGACAATCAGTCTTATATATAGAGATTTTTGTTCAAACTGCATGCAAAATTCTATACAGATCTGTGATCTGAGAACCCCAGATACTAAGCACGTGTACCGGACTTTTAGAAGAACGGGTATTAGTAGAACGGGTATAAAGACAATGGTACAATAAACGATTTAATAATTTGTATTCGATATCACCGCCTATCGATAAAAGTTGATTTTGAGACACGGTTTTTAGGCATACCTCGAAAATTATAAGAGCTAAGAGTACAACTTTGACTGTACAGTTTACATATTTTACTTTTTGGATATCTTCCTTCATTTTCCCATGACGGGCACTCTCGTCTGTACCTCTTAATTTTTCAATATTTTAATTCGCCTTTAAATTCACATTTGGCTTATATATTAGACACATTAGGAGCACTGTGAAACTCGCCACTCACAGCTGGCCGACTATGGCGTATGTATTGCCTGCAATAGATGCACAGTAGTATGACAATCTGATTAGCCCCCAGTTTGCACGGATAATTACTAACAGGCATGGATGTATCCAGAAAGCAAATATATTTTTGACCCATTATCGTACAAAAACATGTTGCCATTTCACGGCGTTTCCCGGTGCAAGTTTTTGCTTCATTATCCTCCCATTATCCGATTGTCGACAATTTATTATACTACCTTAACGAAAGTCTGAAAGATATATATATGCATTTCGACAATAATCTTTCACAACAAGTTTGAAACCCATTGGATGGTAAACAAAAACCTTTGACACAATCGTTTTTAGTCAATTTACCACATTAACGTGTGAAACTTCCTAAATCACTAAAACGCCTATTTAAGTTCCTTTTGAAACTATGGGGGAACGGTGGGAGGTATTCTATACGATAGCCTAAATAGTAAAATCGATGTGTCTAGCTCTAATCTCAAAATCAATATTTATCGAATTATTCGAAAGAATATATATTTTAAATTTCAATTCCATAATTTTTTATTTACAGAGAACGACACGTTATACAGACGGGCATGGGTAAATAGACTCAGTTCATCGTCCCGACCTCAGTGGTGCCTGTAACCTACATTTTTACAATATAATGGGATTCAAACCTGGTCCCCATTTTTATGTAGTCCTAGACAAGGTTACTTAGTGTTTGGATAAACTGCTTTATGCATTTATTCAAATATTTTGTATTTAGACTATGGCATTCAAAAATTGTATTTAACTCACCTGACTCAATACGATCGTCACATCATCGCTGCGCAGACGCGATATCATAATCGAGGCAATCGACAATATGTAATCACCAGCCATTGTGACCTGTAACGACAATATAAATATATAAGAGTACAGTTAAATGTTTCGACAAAACCAATTTGTTGGGCAAGTAATGGGGATATGGAGCAAGCTGTTGATCATATCGAACCGAGAAATGTTAATTATTTCTTCGGATAAACGCTCGTGTTGGCATTCAAAATGATGTCCAAATCCAAATTTAATTTGAACCTGTGAAACTGAAAATTTCAAATCGGCTAGCGGGAAAGGCAGTCTATTATTATACGGCCTCTGCTTTAAGGCCTTGCAAATGATGCAACATATTGACTAAGTCTCAATAAAGTTTATTCCATTGATGGCCAAGTCGGAGTCGCGTGAAATCATTGAGTCAACAGCTTGATCATTTTCGGTGTTATTCATTTCAATTGGCAGCTTGCAAACAGTTCGTTGCAACTAATCGCGCAGTTGACCAAAGCGCATATTTTAGCTGATATCAATGGCTTACCTTTTTGTGATTCCATAGAGCATTAACGCTGGGCTTGCCGCGCCGAAAGTCCGACTGATCGATGACATCGTCGTGTACTAAGCTGGCCGAGTGGACCATCTCCGAGAAGAGGGCTATCTGTCGTTGCTTGTGTACTAATTGGCTGTCAAGGGTACGTCAATGGGTAAATATAAATTTTTAATCAGTATGTATGTAGTTATAATTTGGCTTTAATTGTTGTTCATAGACACCAGTAGAATGCGCACATTTCGCAGAGGTCTGCTAATCATTACACTGCTCAACAAAAATGTGCCACCGAGGCAGAGTTAGCTTACTTACTGTGATTCGTTGTTCAGATGATAATTCAATGCCTTGGCCATCAGCATGGTCACCATAGGACGCAGCGCCTTACCCTGGCCATCAAAGTAGTAGCATGCTATGGTATCCAATTCCGACTGCGATGTCCCCGACTGTAGCAACTGTAACGATTAATTGAGGAGGAAGATACTTATGTAAGCTAAGCAAAAACTTGAGATTTGACAAATAATAATTATTAAATATTAATAATAATAATAAAAAATAATAACAATTATAATAGTAATCATAATAGGAGTTGTGATTGCTCTTGAAACTACAAACTAAATTCTTTTGTAACCCATTTCAAATAATATTATTGTAGTTTGGTTACGCTTATTAGGGGCGAGACAACCGCGATATCTGTATCGCCTCTTGTTTTGTACATGGCCTAATGGTATAGCCAAGGGCCTAGCTTTCCACAACTCTGAAGTTTCATATTAAAATAGACCGTTTCAATATATCTTGAAACTCACAGTACGAGAAAGATCTTTTAAAAAAAAACTTGATTAACAAACAAAAGGAACTTTTATATTCCTGAAAGTACAAAATTACAAAACAGTTTAATGTTTGTATATACAAATTCGCACAGTGTAGAAAATTCCCTAATGTCATTATGGCTTACAAAATGTTGCTTGGCTGTAAGCAATAATTCAAACAAAAAATAAAATGTGAATTCATTTTAAATGGTTTCCTAAAAAACTTGCTTTGAACTAATTTTAGTGTCTCATGTCATGTAAATTATTTGCAGCACAAAAGTTGTAAGTGCACAAAAGAAGTTTCTTGAAATGTGCAACAATTATTTTAAAAATGTTTTAATGATTATTTATAAGCAATAGTTATATTAGATTTATGTTACTCACATTTAAGCGGGGCAGGAGGAAAAATATTTGCTCAAAAATAATTATTTTTAAAAAACGTATACTCATTTTAAAAGAAAAAACACATGCCATTACACTCTTGATGTATGTACATATTTTGCTGACTATACTTACGTCTCTCACATCGTCGTAGAAATACTTCAGCTCATCATCGAGTATTATATATGGATCAATTTGTATTTCTCTCACGGGTCCAGCCGGTTGCTGTGTGTGAACGGAGCTCTGTGTGCGTAAACTCTGCATTGATCGGGGCGAGTACTGTGCGTTGTTACTGCAGTTATGTGAGTTTTGCTGCGGGTTGAAAAAATATAAGAACAGTGGCAGTGCGATTAGCGAATTTTCCATAAACGCTGCAATTAATAATAAAGTGTGAAAATTACAGGAGTAAAAAATCGCTTGGATAAACGGTCATAACTCCCAAAGTTAGCAGCAAAACAGCATACTACATTCGTACATAAAAAACTGTTTTTGAGTCACTTAACAACTTTCAATTGCTGGCAGCAGCACTAACGAGTTTTTGCTGCTGCCCCAAAGCAAGTGGAACCAAAAGCAACTTTTTTTTGACACTTATATTAGACGACAGCAGCAAGATTAATAACTGGAAAATTACAGCGGCAAATCACCAACAAATTAAAGTTTATTATTTAGCGCTCTCGTCACGACTCTTGACCTTGCCGCCAAGTTCAACTGTGCCTACATATCCTTTTGTTCCCGTACAACAAAGCGTCGCGTAGGAGGCCGCACGGGACACATCAAGTGTTGCCAATACAGCCTTTTTCCGGACACATCTATTATTTAATACCCTGAACCCATTGACAACGGATAAAATGGGTATGATGGTTTTGTGCCAATGCATTTAGCAAGTATGAGGACGCATAGATAGGCATTAAGAGCTGGGTCGAGCGAGCCATACCTGTCTGTCTATATGTATGAACGCATATAAGTTAAGAGACACAGTTTTAACACTGAAAGTCTAGTTTGCATAGAAACAGACAGATGGACATCTCTATATCAAATCAAATTTTGTACTGATCAATAAAATATATACTTTATGGTGTCGAAGATGTCTAATTCTATGGGCTACACATTTCATGACAATGTTATAATAGCGAGGATATAGAATAACCCTTTTTGGTTTGTACATATGCACACATTTGGATGCTATATTTAGCGTTGAAAACTTCATAAAGATGGGACAACGAACTCCAAATCGATTCACGAAAAGCATATCCCAATGTGGGCTAAAGAAATCGAATCGGAGCCTGTGCGTATATTGTACATAAAGCGTGTGTGCATGTACTCTTGTGTTGGTATATATGTAGAATTTTATTTGAGAGGAAGTTACGCAAGTATTAACTGTAATATTTAGAGTTACAAAATATCGATCAGCAATTTGACGTCTTGCTTTTTATCAAAGGCCGAACTGCAACTTCCTTCTTCGTCGATTTCGACACCCTTAGACTATGGACATCGATGATGGTTGGGATTACGTTGGAAATGGGAAATGACATGCCTCGGGACATACCAACCCACATTTTTAGAAGGAAACCAGAATGTTTGTAATGGCGATTTCGATTAATTTGCCATACAAAAAACTTATTATTCGACCGATTCTTCTTAAAGTGCCATAAAATGTAAGAACTTTATTTTCAACCGATCGTTCCTAATGCAGCTATATCCATCAAATGTAAATACAATTTTGCGTATATATAAGGAATATAGTAAAAATAATAATAAATTCTAAACAAGATCGTTGTTGATCGACTCGACTGTTGATTCTTGTTGTACATGTGCGTACAAATAATTTGTAGGGTGCAATTGCATACATAAAATTCAAATATAAATAATGTGTTATGTGGGGGTTCCACAGGTTTAAAATCTCTAGTATATTGTTAAGAGTCTTAGCCAAAAACACGGCTACTAAATAAAAGCAATAAGTGGAATGAAATAAACTATCTGCGAATTCTATTCATTTATTTCGTTAGCAGTGGCCACACAATTCTTGTTGTTTACCCTTCGTGGTTTCAATTGTGATCCCCGTGTGCGGTTACCGTCATACTCGAGTAGACTTCTTATAATTAATTTTCCTGCTTTTATTAATCGTAAAACCATGCTTTGTATAATATTTATTCATAAGTTAGTTACGGGTGAAATCAACTCTTCTGGCCTAGTCAATTTAACTTCTGTATCCATATTAGACTAGCACGCTTCAATTTTGTTGAACTAACAATGCCTTGCCTTAACCGTTCAGGGTCCTCTGTGATGATTATAACAAGCATTATAGAGTATTATGTTCGGATGCTTCTCTTTTTCTTATAAAGTTATATATTTTAAACCGTTTAGCAAGTAGACAGTCTTAGCATATATTCGTAGATTGCTTTCGCTTTTGCCATACATTACATGACTGCGCCCCTAGGTTGGTTGGGCGGGAGGAGGTATGCAGCACATTGATTGGGATTCGCATGAAAAAAAATCACCAGCCTTCACTCAAAATGCAATAAACTTCTGCTGTCACACTGCAAAAGATATATATTTTCGCTATCTTAGGGTCAACGTTCAGCGTAGTTAAAATGTATTTGGCTTGATTTTATACCTAGTGAATAAGTACCATGTCTGTTTAGCATATGGGGATAAAGTTATATAGTTTTTATATAAAGACTGTGCTATAGCTGTATGTACATGTTCTAGGCTAAAAATAGATATTTACCAATTTGATATAAACTTGGAATAGTACATATGAAATATTTCCAGTTTAAAGTCTCCTCAAAGATAATCGACGACTTGACTATATCGACCCATCTGTTGAAGCGTACTCAGAATATACATATGTACATGTACGCTTTATGGATTCAGAAAAAGCTTCTTCTGCTTGTTGCACACATTTGCTGAAGCCAACGAGACCTATTTATCAGTTTTTACATATTAGTCCTTGTCCATGAACAAATGAGTCTGCATCTAAGGATGTACCTTAATTTTAGAGACTTATAAAGCTAGGTAATTAGTATTTTGAGAGGGTGCCTTCCTGGTCGAAAAATGATCAAAATCTGCCTGGCTGCTTGCTAGTTAAAAGCCAGTGGAGAAGAAGAAACGAAACGAACTGATATCTATCGTTTATAACGCTAACCAAAAACTTCAAATCTTGTAAACGCATAAATGCTTCTATTCATATACAAAATAACTCGTACTGCTCGTACTCTTATAGGTTCTGAGATCCTTATACATATCCTTCATACATATGGACGGACGGACAGACAGGCGGATTGGTGAATCTAGCCCTGAGACCTAAGAGATATATTTTTGAAACAGGATTTCGATATAGTTTTTGTCGATTGATTGGATGGGGAAAGTTATCGATGATTATGAAAACTCGTAATGCGCGTAAGTGCACAAATGTGCGAGAACTGTGTATACTATACCCAGAAAGTTATCGACGATTTGAAACAAACCTAATGTTTGCGGGCAATCACTGGAGAAACTTTCAAAAGTTCAAGGGTTAATGCATACAGGTCGGAGAAGCCTTCTGTATCATACATATATAGCAAATCATTGTACCCAATTTTCTACCTATTTTCAATGGGTTCAACAACCTTGCAACCTTTTTGTCTCTTTTGGTTTATAAGTAAGTAGCATTTTAAAGAAGTACCGACACTGTCTGAGTGTGCGTACTATGGTTGTTAGGATAGTCAGGCACTGCATCACTCGAACACACCTATTATTAATATTAGTTTAAAAATTTAATGAACATTATCTGAAGGTGTAAACATATTGTATTTTTCTTCAAATTTTTATTTTTTTTATTTTTTTTTTTCTCTTTTCTTCTTGTTTTTTTTTTAATTCCCTTGTATGGAATTATGCAACACTGTCGCTATTTGGCATATTTACATGCCTAGGCTATGGCTATGTGCATGTTTGCTTCTTGTATTTGTCAGTCCGAACGACTGTCAATACAACTGGTGCGCATGTAAACACGATAACATGTAAATTTTATGTTGCCAACTGTCAACAGCTCGCGGAAAGCTGCTGCCAAACGGAGGCAACTTTTAGAGCCAAAGCCAATTGAGCTGCAAATATTTGAGTTAAGTTATGTGATTTGATGTGTTGTGTTGTGGTGAGCTGGGCGTGGCTATTACGCATCTCTGCAATCGCAAACAAGCACAAGCATGTTGACCCAGATGCATGCAGATCCTGCAGCCCAATGGCCGTCATCGATGGCCATAAAGTTTAACGCCCTTGGCAAGTCTACCTATCCGGTCCCCGTCTTCAGCGTCATAAACATTATTATAATTGATACTCTTTGGTACACGTGTGGAACAACACAGCGCATCAACTGGTTTGATGATAACTTTTCATTAATGTTGATTGTAAAATACAAGAAAAAAACGTATATATTGAACGCACATATATATTTATATATAAATATTGACCATCGCTGGCCTTTGTGTTCATTCAAAATATCTCACTCACATTGGGCTTGTAATGACCCAGTTTCATATTAAGTAAGAGTGCACATATGTATGTACATACTCAGATAAATATGTATGTATGTGTCATCAATATGTTCGAAGCTTAGCGGCTTTGAAGTAGAAAGCGATGGCATCGTCGGCTATCCAAACTTGACTGTTACAAAATCGACGCATCAAATTTAAAAAGCCAATTAAATTCAGCTCGTGAAAAGTTTCATTTTCAATATGTGCGTTAAATTAAAATTAGTACAAAGCTAGCTTAAAACGTAAGCTACGTCAATATACATAGATGCGTACAAATCAAAAACAAAAACCTAACATTCATTTCATTTCTTTTTTTTTACATTTTTGCTTTCCAGTTAAGAAACGTGAAAAAATTCATTTAATTGTGGCCGCTTTTGCGTTCGCAAACTACGTTGAATAATTTATACACTTTTAAATGGTTTTTATGGTCAGTGGCCAATGACCAAACAGTCAGCCATGCAGACAACCAGGTGGCCCACCATCGGCCAACAAAATTCGCGGATATTACTTATCACCTCTGCCTCTGGTGATGAGTATGTCAAATTGCTGCTTGACTCTAGGACTTCTTAAAGAATTTTGTCACTTCAATAATATTGTTACCAATATAGATCTGTGGAGCTGGAATTGCTTCAGTTTTCTGGTTAGCATTGCGTGCTACACAAATATTGTAGGAAGCACAAAATTCGTCGCACTTGGCTGCCACTGGCGGGCAGAGGACTTTGACTGACTTCAGTTTATGCGTTTCTTATATAAGCAGAGAGCAACATTTAAAGCAAAATAGACTGCACTCATTGACATGATAGGAAGTCGGACTAATAACATAAATGTGATGCAAAGATAATGCGTTAGAATTGGAAATGGCAAATGCTATATCGTTGCGGTTCATACAGTATTCCAACCTGGCCAAAAGACGGATCAAAATTGTAATAACCCGTACGAATATATATTATATCCGGCTCGGTTTAAACTAATCCTATTACTTCTGTGAAGCACAATAACGTAAAAGGCAATAAAAAGAGAAAGCAAAATAACTTCGGAAATGAATACCCACTAGGTTCTTCGGTGTGGTTTGCCTAAGGGCAAAACCGCAATAGGTCGATTGGTGACAGGCAGTAGACCCGAACCACCTATTGTCAGTTGATTGACTAATGCCAAAGCGATGAATCTTTTATCTGTAAATTTTCGCGCAGACGCACAAGATTAAAGTAATTGCGATAATTGTTTCGAAAACAAAGTTTATGCAAAATATGCGAGACGCCTTAAAACATTCACAGCACTTAAGGTGCGATGCCTGAAACTCAAATTGAGAGGTAAGTACAAACACACACCGGGGGGACAACAAAACAAACGATGCGAAGTATACTTAAGTGGCTGTCGTTGAAATTTTAACTCTGGGCCTCGGGGCGCTCCCACGAAATAATCGTGCGGATTTTGGAGCGGCCTAAACTCGATTGCAATTGAAGATGAAACCGAATCGCCACAAAGCAATTGAAATGTGCAAAAACTTATAAGCAACTCACACAAGTCCACAAAACATACACACAAATAAAAAATCAAAAAGGTTGTTAATCATTTGCAAGTAGCTCACAAATGCCCTGATTGATGTAATTTTGATTGGGCACACGTTTGATTGACAGCCTGACAAGTAATTGCAAAATATTGCATTTGTTATTGATTGATCCTATTGCCAGATCATAATTTATTTTTATATTACCCATTAATCACTCTTGTTTCACTCTAACCATGCTGAACATTTTAACTGGCCGACTCGCTGATTGTCAAACAACCAAAAAGTAAGAGCTAGGAAACTGATTTTTCTTGTTTCTTTTTGGTAGAATCAGCTTATATGAAAATGATTTAAAGCAGAAGAAAAACATACAAAGACGGTTAATAATACTATATTTAATTTTTATTGCGCCGACCTTGAGCCATAAGTGCACATTAATCAATTTGTAAGTGCTGAAAGTGCTTAGAACTGGAAATGCTGAAGCTGCTAAGAAGTGTTATCATGCCACTGCAATACATATACTTATACATTTATATATACACATGCAATTAAGCAGACTTTTAATAAACCTACAAGCAAAGATGAGATTTTGTATAATTATAATGTGTATAATCGGGTTGTCCAATGTCATTCATCCATAATTTTCACACTTTGTATCTCTGGCTTGCCAACCCTTTTCTGCCTTGCTTCGTATTTTATATAAGCTCTGACTCTTGTATTCTATTTATGGCATGGATAATTGCAGGGAACTATTAATGTGTAATAATTGAAGAAGAAAAACAGAAAGTTCTTAATTGTTAATTGTTAATTGAAAATATGTTTATAAATGATTGGGGTGAATAGATAATTCCCACAAGAAGTGAAATTTGCTGTCAGTTAACGAGAGTTGATAACTGACGGGGGGAAAACCTGCAAATTTTCGATTTAACTTAATTGCTTTGCTCAACTTAGGAAAACATTTATATTATTTTCAGCTGATCAGGTATAACGGGTAGCAAACAACGGTCAGCAAAAGCAAAAGCAAAAGCAAAAGCGCTCCCAACAATAAACACAATGTCACATTGAACAACAATAATAATATTGGCCAAAAGAGACAAAAGAGTGAAGCAGCATTTGGTTGACGGCCGCCGCCAAGAAGCGGCCGAAGCCGAAGACAAACGCAAGCCCACGACACTTTGGACTTTCCCTTTTTGTCGTCATCGTCATCGTCTTCGTCTTGGTCGTGGACGTTGCTGACATAATCAAAAGTCCGATGAGTTATGTAGGAGTTAAGGAGGAGCAGGGGAGGCGGGGAGCTGGGACGAAAATTGGCTGCATAAATCGCGCGCAATGGTCGGTAAGTGTTATTTTCTCTCTGCGATATTTGTTGACGCCAGCCAACATTAGCAGTAACGCAGCAGCTGATGTTGCCAAGTTGTCTTCTTCTTTATCGGAGACTCGTTAGCATACGTGTTAATATAACAGGCAGCGAAGCGATATCATCGCACGCATTTCAAGTGAGTATGAATGTTAAGTGTCGAGGGCTGGGTATTTGTATTTGAATTTGTATTTGGTTTCGGACGTAACTCTCTAGGCATGTTGCGTCTACCAATCGCATTGAGAATGCTTCTGAAGCTGCCGTGACAAAACGCATGTTTACGATATTAAAGTTAGATGACAAAAGACTGCTGCCCGAAGATGTCGCAATTGCCATATGTCATGGTTTTATGACTACAGAAATGGGCTCATCAAAAATAAGTACTTTAAGTCACTGCAATATTATTGAAGTCAATTTGACGGAGTTGCACATGGCCAAAATAAAAGGAGCCAATCAGCGCAGATGCAAATGACAGAGATATATGAGCAAAAGGATTTTACAAAGCCAAAACTATAAGAAATCAAGAAAGATCAGTTATACTTCTCAGGCGCACAAAAAATTAATTTGAGGCCGATTGCTTATAAGGGAGCTAACATAGTTGACATAGTTGCCAGATGTTGGTATGATTTTGATTGAGCCTACAACAGATATATGAAATGGTCTAATATCGATAATGGCTTGCTATATATATTGATCAAAATATCCTAATAAACAAAAATGTATTATAATATTCTACCAAAAATGTTGTGACCGCTGAATATAAATTATGGTCCGATACTGCAAGAACTCAGGTCATCTGTCATTTGTCAAGTTTCATAGGTACCTTCAAAAGTTACAGACTAGTTTGAATTAGGCACGTTGTCAGTCGGGAATGGCTTTGTCAACTCAACTGTGGTGTGTGAACACACATCGGAAATTAAATTGAAAAGTTGCACACAATAGTTTATCATCATCATTCCAAATTTGCCGAAGCAGTTCTGATGTATGGCTTTAAAAATAAGCTCGATAGTGATAGTGACCCGCATTTTCCACCCAGATGAATGAATTTTTCCAATATCCAATTTTTCAAATATCCAATATCTTAGTGTGCACTTTCATTGCACAGGTAACTACAGTAAAATTATTGGCTTCCTAGGTCCTACGGTTATAGTTCTAGGTCCTAGAGGTTATAGTATATACAGTAAAGTAAATTAATTCATATTCACATTAACAAGTAGACTTTCCGTATTTTCCACACAGACAATAAATATCTAGGGTGGTTTAAAAAAAAAAGGCTTCTCTTCCGACTAATTGAAATCACCGAAAAATACTTTATCTTCGGCATTGCGAGCTCAAAACATAATTAATTGACTGACAATTGAGCGCATGTGATTATATAAATCTGTCAAAAGCAGGCCAAAGCAAAAAATGAATAAAAGGCACTTAAAGCTGCAGCCAAATTGCAAACAAGTCAATGCGCGAAAACCAGTAAAATTCAAGTTTATCCTGCAGCCAATGAAAATTATATAAAATGTTGGCTGGCTAGCCAAAGCAAAAAGTAAATGACAAACTTGTAACTCCAAATTCCGAATTCCAAATCCGAAAATACCAAACTACCAATAGCAATAATCAAATGCGACGCGTGCTACAAATTAATGCAAACTTTATGTACTTGCTGCTCAATTTAATAATCGTTATTGTTGTTGTGCTTTCTGTTCCTGTTGTTGTCTAAGCAGGAAGTCAATGCTTAATGATGAAACTCCGTTGATCGATTCATGGCAAGCAATTAACCAACTTTAAATGTAAATTAAGTGAAATTTTTCATCCGAATTGCGCCAGTCTATGCGACAAATATCAACAATAGGGCTAACCAAAAAAATGTATGCATCAACCAACTCAGATCTTCAGAATGATGACCACAAATCGATAAAAAGAAATTAGCGGCCCGCGTGTGCGCATCAGACTCAGCCGCCAAAGGGCTACCCAATCTATGCAATCAGTCTAGAATATTTATTGTATTTGTATGTACGTAGATACAAGAAGATACAAGAATGCTGTATGAGTATTGCTGATAAGGTATTGAATATGTTGGGCCAAAGCCTCAAAGAATCCACTTGATGGAATGTGGGCCGACAGATGAGATCGGCCTCCCGAACTGATTCGGGTTGAGGCTGGAGCTGGGTATGGGCCTGTGCAGTTATGCAACATGTCTGCTGCCCAATAGCTGCAAACTTGCTTTTAACGGCTACACGATGGCGGCGCTTCTTTTGGCTTTCAAATCGAAATTCGAAAATGTTGCTGGGTGAAAAACAACGCAGAAATCATTAACAGTTAACAGTTGGCCGCCAGAGCAGCAAATCAATGCGGCCCGAAACAACAAAACCAGTTTAGGACAACAGACACGAAACGCATGCGTCTTTTGAATTAGGTCAGCAAGTACGAGCCAAAGAAATGAAGCGAAATAACCAAACAGCCATAAGACTCAGACCCAATGCATGCCCACGAGTCAACAAAAAAAAAAAAAAAACACACACACACACATACACATCAATAGCAGCAGCAAAAAACAGGTGTAAGGCATGTGAATGAAAGTCGTTGGCTTCACTTTGGCATGCCTGGGATCGGAACAATGTGGCCAATGTCGTCGGAACTCAATTAGACAGTATACCCAGTGCACTGTGCCTTCATTTTTTATAGATTTCAATTTCATTTACATACGTTGTCAGCATATGATTAAGTGCGCAGAACGCTCGCTTATTATTGGGTTTAAGTTTGCGTACATATTGGCTGCATTCCTTGAATACTTTTTGGCAATTCGCTTTTTGGCTCGTCTCGCAATCTCATTTGCCAGTGAAAGTGACCAGCGCAAAAAAAAAAACAACAACACAAAAATGAAGACACGGTAACAAAGACAAAGATTTAAGATATGGCTAAATCATACATATGACAGATGTTGTTAGCATTTAACCAGGGTTTTTCTGTTATCTTTCATTATTTATATTTTCGTATTTACGAGCGAAGTAATGTGCATTTATTTTTGGTCATTTTGCGCCACAAATTTAACGAAAAGGAATAGTTACCTGTGGGCCGCAACTTGAATACTCTGTGATACATATATATCATATATGCTCAAATATATGGTAAGACTAGTTGGACTATATAAACGGATAACTATATGATCTTGGGCTTAGAGTTGTCAAATTGCCTACGATTTCTGTGACATCTTTTAGGTAGGTAAGAGCTGATTGTAATGAAATCGATTTTAAGAATTTTCTTTAATTTGTAGCGAAATTGCACTTATTCAATTTTTATTGTTTTACTTAGAGATGTTTAGAGAAGCAAGGCCAATTAATAAATTTAAAATCATTAAGCTTAAAATATCGCATAACTATACGATATAAGTATAATACAATTTATAAAACAAGCTTTTAAGAAAACGCAAGAAAATATGAAAAAAAGTATAAAACCTACAAGCAATTCAAAATATTACCACAGTCGAATCCAATATAAAGAAAAGAAATAAAAATAAAAAGAAAAAAACAGGTCTAAAACGTGCAACATGAATTGGTTTCACTTTCGCGAGCAACCGAGATTCGGATTTGGGTCCATCAGCTCGCGAGTAATGCGCAAAATGCTGACTGCCAAGCGAATCAGCCAAAAGAGCTCGCGACCTAATGATGCTTTGGGCAGGCTCTATAGCCCAGTTCGCAGCCATGGCTCTAACTGATCAAACAGTTCAAACTGCTTATCAAATTCACACGCAGTCGTTAAACTCTACACAAATTTCACGCGTTCGAAATGAAAGTGAAAATTTAAATTTAACTTCAGTCAGCAACATCGAGCACACAGCGTCAGAAGGCGAAGCACATTCGTGCAGTATTTATACTCGTGTAATTTCAACAATATTTCAAATCAAATTTACCAACTTAGGCATATGCGCAGACGATGATAACAAACTTTAAGCAATGTAAAGCAATCCGTTGATACACATTTCTTTGCACCGTGTACAGACAGTTAATAATTCATAGAGTATTTATGTATATACATAGATATGTAGATGCGGTCATAGACATATGTACATATATTGATGTCTAAGTCAATTTTTGGCAAAATATTGCCAACATGAAATAAGAGGCGTCAGCGAATGCGACGTCGCAGTTTGTCAAATGAAATGAAGAAGAAAGTCGAGTGAGTTTCTCATGCGCATACATACATATGTATGTGTATATATGTATATGTATATGTATATGTATATGTATGTGTATATATGTATATGTATATGTATGTGTATATATGTATATGTATGTGTATATATGTATATGTATATGTATATGTATATGTATATGTATATGTATATGTATATGTATATGTATATGTATATGTATATGTATATGTATATGTATATGTATATGTATATGTATATGTATATGTATATGTATATGTATATGTATATGTATATGTATATGTATATGTATATGTATATGTATATGTATATGTATATGTATATGTATATGTATATGTATATGTATATGTATATGTATATGTATATGTATATGTATATGTATATGTATAGTTCATTGTTGTTTTTGTTTTTGCTATTGCTATTGAAGACTATTGTTAGCGTTATTTTTTCTTTTGGCTAGTATTGTCGCTGAAGTCGCTGCCCGCGTCGCTGTTGCTGCGACGTCCGCTTTCTATTTGCGTTTTGTTTATTGTTTACCTATGATAGGGTTAGATGAACGTATCAGTGTCTCAGGTGTGTGCATGTATACGTGTGTGAGCTAAACGTAAAATCACTTGGCGTTGAATGAATTTTTATTTGCATTTACCAAATTTCAAGCAGAAAAATGCATAAATAATTCAAAAACGTCGACTGCATACAAATTTTAACTTAAACTTTTTTCACTTTCCTAATACCTCATATAATTTAAAACAATATGATGTATATATATATATATTGTTTTCTACAGCTTTGCTTATTAAGTTAAACTAGCATTTCGTGGTCCTAATATGTGTCAAAAGAGTCAATTAAAATGTGTGTTTTTATGGGCACTTGACCTTTTTACTTTTTGATGCCACTCGATCCCAAGCGCCAGTGGCAGCCCCACACATACACACACAAGCACACTTTCCAAAACACATATTGCTAATTAATGCCAAGACCTTGAAACGATGAACACTATAAACAAATTATTTACATAGTATTTTATAGACCTGGTAATGCGCTGCATAAATGCAATGGAATAAGGCCTACAGTCTGCGAAAAGTGCAATGCTAAACCCATTAAAGCAACCTCAAGTTCCCATCCAGGGCCGTCCGGAGGCGAGCGAAAATTGCGTGCAATAAAACAATAATCCGCAAATAGCATTATGCACTAATTGTGCGGTGCTTAAATTTTAATACCTGCACATATTCACAATAGAATGGATAACAAAATATTAAGTATACGACATGTAATCGAATTTTCTATAATTGAAAATAAAACTACAGGTATTCCCATATATAAGAAAATGCTTGACACAAGGTAACTCTATAAATCTCATATGACATTAGAAATCAAACAAACAGACCTATTATAATTACAAACACACAAATTACACAAATTACACAAATTTGCAGATTCATACATGCATACGTTATTTTATGCATGGCATTTATCCTTAAATAATTAAATGAAATGAAAAACGCGTATCATTTACTTCAATAAAAGGATAAAAGTAACCAACATATTTAACATGATAATTATGCATTTATTGCACAGTTTTACAGGAATTGGTAGTTTGCCGTTTTAGAGTCACTGTGCCGTGCTCGAAGTTCACAGTCAGCTGTTAAACTTTGGCAACAAGGAAAGCGAGAAACGATCAAAATGTTGGCAACGAAACAAGGAGAGCGAAAAAATTAAGGCAAAATAAACGACAACAGGCCAACATTATAAAATATTTTGAAAAAGTGTATTTGGAGAAAATTGGTAAATGTTTCACCTTGCAAATATGCGATGATAAAAATTGCAGATCGCAAAAACTAGCAACATAAACATAATAAATAAATGAAGGCTTCCGCTAACAAAAACAGCAGCAGCAGCAGCAGCAGCAGCGGCAGCGGCAGTGCCCACTGCTGCATGCACAACAACGACAACAACAACAACTGCTCCAATGTCTGGCGGCAGCTGCTGCTGTTGTCGACGGCCGTTTGCTTTTTCACGCTACCTGCACAAAAGCAATGGCCAACAGCGGAGCCGCAGCCACTGGCGACCAATTTCACTTTCGTTTTCTTTTGGCTTTGCAGCGAAATGAAAAGCGAGCCACAGTAACAGCAGCAAAAACCAAAGTCACGCAGACGCATTAGCGGCAAACAGTCTGAGCATGCGCAATACACTCTTGTTAAATGCTCGATCAACGGGTTCGCCACCAATTGGCAGCAGGCCACTGCCCACTGGCCACTGGCCACTGGGATCGTCGATGTCATCGTCGCTGGTTTTCTACTCACCAGCAGGCTGAGGTTATCCTGGTTAGTGCCGAGGCTTAATCCATGAAAGCGACGAGCCAATTGCGGATTGAGTGAGTGTGCGTATTTCCTTGCATGTCCTTCAGCGGGCGCTGGACAAACTGACAGGTGGCTGCTCTGCCGACGCAAGCTGGGGCTTAGGAATAACCGATAAATAAATTTGTGCGCTTGTTGGCGACGCGAACCGCACGCGACTCGACCGGAAGTACTTAAGCAGGCCATTTTTTTTATTTCGATTTGTTTTGATATGATTTCGTTGATTTGGGGTTTTTATTTATCCGTTTAAAACGAGGGCCTCTCGTTAAATAAATCAAACCGCTTGCAACTTAAATTGCCAAGCTTCGCTGCTCCAAGCCTACAAATTGTGATGAAACATGAACAAATATTTGTTAAACTTCGAACAGCATTATTATAGGCTTATGTTCCGATTCGAAATAGACGACACAGAAACAGAATACAGAAATAGGCACAGACACAGATACATATACAGACGTACACAACACGCGCAATAACGAACGACGACGGGACAAAGATTGGAGACGGGCAAAGCGCGGTGCTTGCGTCCAACTGCAGCAGCTTCAGTGAAGTGTTTCGCGTTTTACTGCTGTCTGCGCACGTAGCTTGCCTGGCTACGCCTGCGCGGCCGTTGCGATTTGCGTGGTGAGTTTGTATGGGAGTGTGTTGAAATGCGACAGCCAGACGAAAAGAAAAACCGAGCGCGCTGATTTTGAACTTGACGTTGGTTGGCTTAAGATTCGGCGGCAAATGAAAGCTGCATGTCTATTGCACAGTTTGAGATGCACTGCCTCAGCCTTGCCTGGACGTTTTTTACTGGAATTCCCTGCGCCTGCTGGCTGTCAAGACGCCTGTTGCATTACTAAAGGCAGCATATTTTACGTTCTTCCAGATACACTAGAAACGTTTCATATGACTTGTTTTTGTTCGTTTAAAGTTAGTCTTGCTTTTCATTTAACACATTTCTAAAACTTGATGTCACAGAACTTTTTGTTTTGACGTAATAATGCAAGAACAGCTGTGCAGGCCGCCGCCTGGAAAAAATACCAGAGCTGACAACCTACGTTCGACAATCAAACAGTCGTCGTGCACTCTAAACTTATCGATAACATAATCTCGATAATTCAACATTATATTTAAGCTTTCCCTTATTTAATTAATGTTAATCAATTCAATGAGTTCCTACATCAAGAATATTCCGTACATTGTGTACCTGTTTATTAATGTTCGAGGTTAAAACAATAGTCTGACACAAAGGCGATATATCGCAAGTTAGCAACTTATTTAACATCGATATAAGTCGGTCCCATCCCTACATTTACATAAATTCATTTGTCCAATTACAGCTTAAGCATGTCTCGTAATTTCATTATATCAATTACGAACTTTTTCAATAATTTGGAACGCCTGTTTTTGCCCAACTGTGGATCCCCACCCGCGTTGGCCTATTTAGTGCACCAACAGCACAGTAG
Source organism: Drosophila novamexicana (assembly GCF_003285875.2). Taxonomy (NCBI): domain Eukaryota; kingdom Metazoa; phylum Arthropoda; class Insecta; order Diptera; family Drosophilidae; genus Drosophila; species Drosophila novamexicana. The sequence goes on along the minus strand of NW_020824809.1, from coordinate 220,716 downwards.
CCCGAGAACCAACACCTCACAGAAGTTAAGTCTTAAGAATCTTCTGGGCGATGGCGTGCTCTGGGCAGTACCAAAACACCGTCGAAGTGTAGAGAAACGTTTAAATCGAAAATTTGGCTATCCAGCGTTTGTATGGAAGCCACTGCAGGAGAAGAAGAACCTCCGACCTTGCCAGCAATGCGGCCACGATCACGAATTGGGAGTCCTGTGTCGTAAGTTGTCTTAGTCCAAAACAAATTCGTACTTATATCAAATATTACAGCTCACTGTTACGATAAAGTGCGACAGGAAACTCAGCTCATGCAGGATAAAATACAAACTCAGTTAGGTCTGGAGCCAATCGAGCAGGAGGTTATTGTCTTATACGCAGGCGAGACGGCAGAACAAGCAACAGATGCAATTAGCGGCAAACGCATAATAGAAATGAAAAAGCCACGCCCGATGTGGTTCACCAAAAATCTGCTGCAAAAATCCACGCAGCAATCATCGGAAACCAAAGAAGTTAAGCCCTCAAATTTGGCATAAGCTTTGCCGCTATTACGTCATTAATAAAATTCCTCAGAGCAGAATTTGTTAACAGAAGACAACTTGTTTATTTTGCGTAAATTGCACCGATTGTGTCCGTTTAAGGAATCCATTGTTAAAATCGTGCGCGCTCATTGGTTTTTTACCTTCGATTCGTAGCTGCAACACCTCCAGCTGGGTACCCCGTGCACAACCAACTATCAAGGATTTCCGGACACGATGGTAGCAAATGTAACCCGGAGCTGGATTAGGAGACGCCGATAGTTGCAGTTCAGGCTGTTTAAGCTCTAGTAGATACACTGTTTTGTCCTGTAAGGTTGTAGTTAGGTTCTTAAACCCGTAAAGTGCACGATGCCGGGCAAACAGCTCCATGGCAGTTTGTTCACACCAAGCGATTTCGGTAATTCGGGACGTAATCTTTGGAGCTATGCGATTAAATGTTATCAATATGGTAGTCAATTGAATATATGATATGTTTACCATAGCTGGCCTCTCTATCGTTCTGCGGTTTCGCCTTTAAAAGCCTCTCTTCCAAGTCATTGATTGTGTCCACAAGCAAGTCGGCACCCAATTGCGACAAGGCATCATGAAGCTCTGGCATGTAGACAGTGCTTTTAATGGGCATTTCACGTTGCGCCAATATCTGAAAAAGTAGCAAGTAGAGTTGTGCGAATTCGTTTGCGGATAGTTTGTCCTTACGGGCCCAATATCAAATTGATGTGGCTCTATTTTCATTATGGAAATGCCCGTTTTGGTGTCGCCTTCCATAATAGCATACATAATCGGTGCAGCACCGCGCCACCGGGGCAGCAAACTGGCATGAACATTGATTATCCCGCGGGGAAGAGCGTTAATAATATGCAATGGTATCATGTGTCCAAAAGACACCACAACACCAAGCTCGAAATCAGCACACTGCTCCACCGATATTGGCCATCGGTATATAGAAAGTTTTTGTGCCTCGGCATAGCTGCGCACACAGTTCGCGGGGCTCTTAAAGGAGGTAACAACGGTAAGGTCCAAGTTGTTCTGGTGCAATTTTTTTAAACTTGGTAACGAAAAGTTGTCAGTACCAAAAAATAAAACTTTGGGTAACCGAGAAGTTCCTATACACCGCCTAATACTCTGAGAAATGTTTGAAAAAACTTTTCTCTTATATTTAAAGAAATTATTAGCTAAAGTTTTACCGCATAACATTGTTACAGCTGTTTTGCAATAACGGCCGTGTGCTCCCTTTTTCAGCGCATTAGTTAACCCAGTTAAGGTTAACGTTTAAATAAGTCGGGGGTGGTGTCTGTTTCACTCAATTTTTAACAGAATTCCATTTCCTGCAATGGAACTTAACTTTATTGAGTATTTTATTAAATATAAGCAAATAATAGTTGCCGATAACGTGGTGGCGGCAATCCTCGAGTGTTGTGCAGCAACAATACTAATAGACGATGAATTTTCGATAGCTTTGAACTATCGTCAACTCTGCGATAACGATATGCGAATGAGGGCTGCATACTATAGCTTACATTATACATATCGAATAGAAAGGCATCGCTGTTTTTTATTTCGCTCCCACTACAGGAAATTGCTTTTACTCGCAGTGCTCTCTCGTTGTCTAGGAATTGTTTAAATGAAAGTGCGCGCGTTAAACGCGTGCCAATACCAAAAAAATTTTTTAACCCATGATCTGCCCATACTCATACATTTCTTTGTGTGTGTGTGTGTGTGTGTGTGTGTGTGTGTGCAGAGGTCGGAATTCAGGCTCTAATAATATTAAAGCCTACAGTTAAGAACAAAAGGTGTTAGTAAAGAAAGAAGTGTACAAATTAAAAAAATGTTTAAACTACTATATTATTTAAGATAACATGAAAAATAGATTATAAATTGGAAAAAAGAAAGAAAGCTCTTATTCTATCTATCGGAAATGCATCGTAAAGTAGGGGAACAAAATGGATGAATTACTTATGATTGCATATCAATATATCTTGACCAATTCCGGCATTTAAAAGTTAAATTATTGTTTTTATACATCAGCCAAATCTTTTCAATATCACAATACTATAACATTTAGCACTATAGAAAGTATCGGTAAGAAAAGTTATTATATGTTCCAAGATATTTTCATCAAGCTCAGCATTTAGGTGCTTTACTCTTCTCACCTTAGACAACGAGCTCGAAAATATACCTAACGGTAAAGTCTGAAATCGATCCTTATTGGTCGCATCGTTTTGTTTTTACACTGAAAAATGGAAGAAGATGACAGCTCTGGGGCAACTTCGTAATGTTGTAAATACATCGATATGACATATCGATAGAAGACATTCGTCATTGCAAATTGCAATTCAGATAAATGAAAACAGATTGTCTATAATAATGTGCTAGAAAACATTGGTACATTAGATTGAGAGCGTATATTAAAAAGGCTCACTATGGAAACCAAAGCTGCCAAACTTATATTACCTTCCCCGGATAGCTCCAGTTCAACTTCCAGTAACAAAATGAATTACGCATTGCAAGTAGCGTTGCAGACAATGAAAGAGCGATGCATACAGTTGCAACGACGCGTGTCCAACATGGAGGAGGAGAACCAGCGTCTGCGTGAGGCCACCATTGGGTCTGCGTCCCCCAGTAACAGTAATCAGGATAAAACAGATTGCAGTGACGATGTTATATCGCTTCGTTCCCGCTTAGATGAACTGCAACGCCAAAAAGAGCAGCTCGAGGATCAAATTTACATGGTGTCCCATGAGAATCGAAGGCTTTGGTCGCACCTTTCGAAAATATCTAAGGACCAGCCGCAAGTAACAAATGACGACGAAGTAACGATTACGTCTCATACTGTTGGCGCGGGGTCAGTTTCTATTGGTGCCAATCAAAACCTGATTCGTTCTAAAACATTTACTCAGCATTCGCCAAATCCACGCTTGCGTCAAAAGATGATAAGTGAAGTCAGTCTTGAAGAGATTCCTCTAGACGAATTTGGTTCTAGCGAGGTGGAACTAGGTTATCCGTGTGGAATGAATGTAGAAGGTGAAAATGCTATTAATGACCTGGATGCCAATGTCGATGCTAAGCAGTGCATGGAAGGCCTGCAGGACTTGCAACGTGAAGCCATGAAGCAGCAAGAAGAGCTCAATTCTGCGCTTAGAAAACTAGAAACTCGCATCGGTAAGTCCGTGATTTGTACTATAGAGGTGAACTGTAAATTTACTATCTTATCTTGACGCAGCGGGTTATCCCTGTCCTGAGTGCGCTCAGAAGAATGTTAACAGACCTGAAATGGCAGATAAAAGTTTAGAAACGGAAGAGCGCAGTGAGCCTAAACGAAATATCAACGCGAACCCAACAGGCCAAGTAGTCGAAACATTTAACGGGCATGCAAACACATCGCCATTGCTCTCGCCCCGCTTCAATACCATACAAGAAAAGCTTAAGGCTGACATCATAGACAAGACGTGCCCCATGTGCGGCAAACTATACTCTAGCCAAGTTTCTTTTAAGGCATTTCAGGAGCATGTCGAAATGCACTTCATAGACGACACGCTGGATGTGGACGGCAGCATGGAACGGCAGTTCGAATTTATTTCGCATGCAGTGGGGGATTTCTGACCAAACAAACTTATCTACTTTGCCACGGAACTCTAACAGCGACAAATATAATTTGTTTTATTATGTAACACTGCAATTGGCATTGTAGACGGTATTGCAGTTAATCAACAGATGGGCGCAGCTGCGATCGTTTAACGTGGTGTTAATATAGACTAAGAAGGCAAATATCAAAAATTGATTGTTAAATTAATGTTTTTGGTTTTAGAAAGAAAATTTAAATATAGTATTAATGTATATCTAATTATGGTTAATATATCTTTAAAATATTGGAACATCAACAAATCCGCTAACACCACTCTTTCCCTAAGGAAGCTGAACTGTCCACCAATCTCCATCAAAATGTCCCTTATACTAACGATTCCTACAATTACGTAACTCGGCTTGACATTAAATAGGAGACTGACTAGGAAAGCGCACAAGGATTAACGCTTAGACAAAACAAGTTAGCCTTGATTATGATCAGATCGCAACTTACTCTAAAGAACAAGCTCCTAATTAACAAAGCCATTATCAAAGATATGTGGACGATAATGAGGCGCCACTTAACTCTTGAATATTGAAATTCTATAGCAAATCGCCGCGTTGCCTGTGCCCACCCAATATATAAAGACTTACACATACCAACCGTGGCCGTGATATTGGCCAAAAAACTATTAGAAAATAGCCTGACAGTGCGAAGCTGGCGCAGAAGCCATCTACTGGGTCTCCCCTTCCGACTCCCCTCATTGTGAACGCCGCCTTATTATTGAAAACTTATGATGCAATTGTTTCTCTCTTGTAACATGTTTACTTTAAAGTAAATGTAGCGGTAAAAATAAGGGAATGTAAAATTTCACACTATTGTGCCCGCTTTTTGGGCAATAATTAAATTATTTCGGTAAAACGTTGACAGTTAAGTATTACGTGTCTGTTTAGTGTAGGGGGAGCAGTGGAAGGGTTGGAGTCAAACACGAACTTTAATTTGATTTTCAACTATCTATGTGAAATATGACTTTAGATGTTGAGTTCAACATAGTAAGAGTAAATGTAATTGTCTAAAAAAACACCACTGTTGTGCTTTGAAACGTGAAGCTGGGGACCATTGTGACCAAGGTGTATGAGCTTCGGTTTATAAAACAAAGATAACACCAATTTCCAATTTTACATTTGTTTATTTGATTTGCAGTTAAGGAATAACGATACGCAGAAGATTTTATACCCTTGCATAAATTTACTTTTTGCAGATATGTAAGAAAATTAGTAAAAAAAGATTTCGATACCAGAACCTTCTTTTCGATCGTTCCTGTGACAGCTATATGATACAGTGGTCCAATGTTGATAGGATTTGGTATATATGTTATACCTTTTACGTACATTTGCACAAAATCATTATACCCTTTTAACCCAATTACAATGGGCTTAGGGTATAACAGTAAGAAGCGTAGCGGATTACGAGAACCTTTGCAGACGGTAGTAACATTTTAAATAATACTGAAGATCTGTTAAAAGAGATAGTTATATTAATTTTCCTGTGCAGCTAAAAGCAATACACAAGCATTATTTCACAACAACTTTAAATCCCTGACATCCTTAGTATTTCATTTTAAATCCGATTGGGAACTGATGTCCCAATCAGTTTTTTCACCAAGTGCTGCGGTTGCGCTGGTATAAAAGTTATAGAGCGTATTAAAGTCACCTCAGTTGTGCTTAACCAGTAGTCGCAGCAGCCAAAGCTGCCGTCGTTCCAGACAAAATACAAAATAGTTTAACATACGGCTTACGTGTATAAAAGAAGTAATAATAATGTATCCAAATATTTTCAATAAATTGTTTTTATTGCTGCCACTTGCGTATAGCCCTCCAACAAATGGTAACAGACATGAATGTCGAAAAGTGAATATTCGTTTAAATTTAATTCAAAATAAAAAAAATTAATTATTGTGACAAGCCCCATTTAGGGCCTGCAAGAAAGTGAAAACTAATGAATTCAACGGCTTGTTTTTGAAACAACCTTTCTATTTTTCAGATGATAGTAGCTTACCCAACGCAGATTGGAACTTTGTCGAAAACGGTGCAGATTGGGAAGGCACATGCGCGACGGGTCTTAGACAGGCACCTATTAAGCTATCTGTGGATAGTGTAAGTAAATTTCCTGAGAATTGAATACTTTGATTGTCTGATTGCACATTGAAAACGTGTATATTGGCTTTGGGCAATGTCCGCCATGTTTTACGTCCATGCCATACATTTTGAGTTAGATCTACCACCAGATACAATATTAAAGGTTTCTAAAGATTTACCAAAAAAGTTTTTCGCATGGACACTTTTACAAATCGAATAGACGGCAGTGTCCGACTAGGGGATACCTTTAAACTTATTCTTCCAACACCAAATGCAGAATGCGCTAGGGAGAGACATCGATTATGGTAATAAACTCGAGCAGCGCAAGTCTCTAGCTGTTTTAGATTCTGAGATCGATGCATTCATACATACATTCAGGCAGGCGGACATACAGACATACCCTTTTTACGCAGGTTATAAAAAGTTCACATTCACCAAACTCAAGTTTTGAGCTTTATAGGCCATTGGATAGAGTTTTTGGCACTCGGTTGCATACCAAAGTAACATTCTTACTTGTGAAGGTATTCACTTATGATAAGGGTATCATATTTAATACTTACAGACATATTCGATGATCCAACCCAAAGCAAATCTGCAAACCATAAAACAAAATTTTATTACAAAATGCGTTAACATACACAGACGACTAAGTGCAATATATTACATAGCACATAATATCTGTTGTTTCCGTTATAAACGCTGACAGCTAATTTGATAAATGGTGCGCTGGTGCATTTAAAGAGATTGCTTCCGAATGGCCCAATTTGCTTCAAATTGTACACAATTTTGCGCTACTTTTCACTATTAGCCTTATCTGCACAAATTGGATGAGATTGTCTGTATGGTGTGTGAGGGAGATACATACTTCTTTTAATGACATGCCTTTTATAACTAGTCACTCATCGCGCCACTGCCACGAATTTTGTTTGAAAATTATGACAAAAGGCTCAATAGTCCGCTGACACTGGTTAACAAAGGGTACACAGGTAGGTTGAAAAGTTTTTTTTGATAAATTAGTACAAATAATAAGTTTCAATGGTTAATTCGGTGTTGCGATGCAGTTGAAATGGCCATACCGGCAACAAGCAATGGAAGGAAGCCTTTCATTACTGGAGGGCTACTCAAGGGGAAATATGTAGCCAATGGCGTCCATTTCCACTGGGGATCGCCTGAATCACGTGGAGCTGAGCATCTGATAGAGAGGACACGCCATGATGTGGAAATGCATATTGTGCATCGGAATGTGCGCTACAAGGACATCGCTGAAGCTGCAAATCACCCCGATGGCATAGCGGTACTGGGAATTATGTTTAAGATAGTCAAAGTAAGTTTGTAACGGTAACCATTATAAAATCAACAACTTATATGTTATGTTTAAAGAGCCCACATCGCGTGTATCCTGGCCTAAGAAAAATATTTACTGCACTCCCAAACATAGTCGAATATCATAGCAAGACTGAGCTGCACGAGCCTCTTACCCTCGGCCAGTTGTTGGGTGATTTGAATACGCGTCACTTTTACACCTACAAGGGCTCGTTGACCACGCCTGATTGCAACGAGGCTGTTATTTGGACGGTGTTTGCTCGGCCTTTGCCCTTACCGTTGTCAGATATACAACAATTATGGCAGCTTCAGGACTCAAATGGAAATCCTATACGAAATAACTATCGTAAACTGCAACCGCGCAACAATCGGCATGTTTTCTACCGCGCCAATAAAGATGTGAGTGACTTCTACCTTGGCTAGTAAAGTCGGTCCATGGATTGTTATTATATAAGTTGGTTTTTCTATTTATATGCAACCCCAAACTGGCCGGCATTTTTGATTTACAACAAATATTTTTTCTTTTGTTCTAAAGCCTGATTATATTTCTTATAATCCGTTCAGCAAAATATAATTAGGGCATTGTCTTAAGGAGCAAGTTCTTCAATTCCCTCGATTATCAAAAGTTCTTAAATTTTAATGCTTGTTTCAAAACAATTAATTGTATTTCTTTTATTTATTATGTATTGGATTAACACGTGTTATACATTTATTATTAACCTAATATAAACTGAAGTATATAAGAAATTAAGTATTTAACAGGAGAAACCATGCATCTTGTTATTTCGGTTTCCGCGAAAAAAATATTATTTTTATGCTTCGCTTTTTTGTAAATCAATATTCAAGGATTATAAAATCTATAACCCTCACAAATTAAATGATCCGATGAGATCCGATCTCATTTAGATAACACAAATGACGACATGTATAAGATGTCTGATGTACCTGCTAAGGGCTTCTTTTGTTAAATAAATAAATTTACAATTAGAAATTTAATATTAAAAACAAGAAAAGGGAACACATGGGACCCAACATTGATCCCATAAAAATTCAGTACTATGCACACTTTACTTTTTATACCCTGAACCCATTAAAAATGGGTAAAAGGGTATATTGTATTTGTGCAAAATGCAAATGTATGTAACAGGCAGAAGGAAGAATCACCGAGCCCATAATGTATATATATTCTTGATCAGCATCAATAGCCGAGTCGATCTAGCCATGTCCGTCTGTCTGTCCGTCCGTCCGTCCGTATGTATGAACGCAAGGATCTCAGAACCTATAAGAGCTACAGACTTGAAATTTTAGATATCGATATCGATATTCTGTTTTTTGGGCAATTTTGGTAAATAATAAGAGCTAGAGTCACCAAACTTGACATTTAGCTTCTTAAATATAATATATATATATATTCATTTGATGTTGGAAGAAGAAGTTCCCTAATAGGGTATCCTCCTGAACCCCTTTTCTACCAACTTCCAATGCAAGCCGTGCTAGGAGCTTGTTTGCTTTAGCAATAATAAAAATAAATTTTAAAAAAGTTCCCTCCATTAGATTTGAGCCCGTAACCGACTGTATTACTTCCTACCGCCTCTTTATTAAAGAATAGATTGGGAGCTGATTTGACTTTATTTTTTTTTTTTGGCAATAGGTTATAATAGAGAGTTTTGATATTACTTTCACAGAATTTGGATTCTGTTCAGTATATCCTGTCCATCGTCAAAGTTCGTGTTCTCATGTGTTTCTATGGCATGGGGCTAATGAGATTGGGAGCACGGTCGGTGGTTCAGCTGAAGTTTGGTTATGGGTGCATTCAGTTACTCGTAAGGGTGCCGGAAATATGAAGGGGAACTTTTGTATTTTAAAGTTTGCGCCTAATCATAGAGATTATTGTTAGTTTTAATGTTGTCGGATTTGTTCAAGATCACCAGAGCATCTTCATGATGTTGTTCATGTTACTGGGTTAATGCGCACATATCTCGGATTAGGTACTGCACGCATGCAACACAAACATTCTAGCTCCCTTCTACAGATGCATTCACAAAATAACAGATACACAATACGTGTATACATACATATCTCATGGGGGGACGCGAAAATTATCATCATACCGAAACTAGGCAGAAGGAGCACTCCCTAGCCGTGACCTGCACAGACGATGTGGTGATACTAGTGTCAACTGCCTTTCCAGACGTGATTAGCAGAGCCACTATTAGCATAGCCCAGGAACAGACGGACCACGAAATCCCAGAACTGTGGACATATACCACAAACATTCCCCCAAGGAAAGTATGGGATATGGACATGGTAGTCGACACTCGCGAGGTTTCCCTCTACTCCAACTGTTCAAAGATGTCGAGTGGAGTCTGGTTTGCACTCGGAAAGTTTAAAAATTAAATGGTTTTACCATCTACGAATCGATTTCAGGCTTCATTGTACGCAATATTTTTAAATGTGGAAAAAGACTTGTTGAATAACAGGACAACTGACCTCCTTTCGATGAAAAAGAGGGATGTCAGCCGAATACCTGCAGTATGTTTTCTCACTTAGTTCAAAAATGAAAATCTTTAAAATCCTCAGATATACCAGACATAAACAAGGATCAATTATATATTTATAGTATTCATAATTTTATTGACTTATAATATTTAGCTTTTTCATTCAGTTTATTCAATCCAGACACGTGCCAATAATGCAATTTTGTTGTTTGTACTGTACTGCATGTCTTACCTATAAGTTTTTTGGTTAGTGGTAATACCTTGGTAATACAGTATTATTTTATTTTATAACAGGAAGAAAGAGACATAAATTATATATATTCAGGACGACGAGATATATCGATTTAGCCACATAGATGCTATTGGGCTAAAGAAAAAAGTTTGCCTCCTTTCTTCACTACCAATACGAGACTTCCAAAACAGTGAAAAGGTAGAGAGAAGGAGGGAGAAAACCCCAAAATATTAAATTGACTGAGGGTACAGAGCATTTTTAGTCCGACTACATCATTCTTTCATGTTTTATTTATCAACAAGCTATAACTTAAAAGTTGTGTCAGAGCTTTAATTAGAGTGTGAACTGTCCTTAACGACTTTTAAAGTACCTCATTTTCTTAATTATATATCATATTAAGTTAGTAGTTACGTAGTAGTTCAAACGATATTCCATCCCTATCAAGTTCTTTGTTTAAAATAATAACATTTATAACTCATTACTAAAATTTTAGCGTATCAACATAGTATTGGTGGGGTAAATATCCAATATTAACACCTTGTAAACATAATTTGAACCCTAGCTGTATGCGTTCTCTAGGCCTTGGTTCAAGCCACCGAGCATTACTACATTATTTAAGAAAATTTAATATAAAGGAAATAAGAATGAAGAGATTTATTAAAAAAGTAAGAGGCTCTTGTCGGGAGCTCCCGAATAGGGAATAACCCGAACCCTTTCCCACCAACACCGATTTCAGCTCGAGCTTCGCGCTTATTTGCTTTAAGAGTAATAAAAATAAATTTAGAACAAGTTAGAGTTTCTAGTCGGGAACTCCCGACTAGGGAATACCCTGAACCCTCTTCTTCCAACATCAAATGCATATATATATTCTATTTTAGAAGCTATATGTCAAGATTGGTGACTCTAGCTCTTATTATTTACCAAAGTTGCCCAAAAAACAGATTATCGATATCGATTTTTATCGATTGCTTGAAAACTGAGTAAGTTATCGATTATCGGAAACAAACTCGATCTGTGCGGGCACTAGGAGCACCTACATCTAAAATTTGAAGTCTCTAGCTCTTATAGGTTCTGAGATGCTTGCGCTCATACATACGGACAGACGGACAGGCGGACAGACAGACGGACATGTCTAGATCGGCTCGGCTATTGGGGCTGATCAAGAATATATATACTTTATGGGGTCGGAGATGCTTCCTTCTGCCTGTTACATACATTTGGATCTTGCACACATACAATATACCCTTATACCCATTTTTAATGGGTTCAGGGTATAAAAAGTTCCCTCGGTAGGGTTCGAAAGCGCAACTGACCACGTTACATGCCGCCACTTCTATTCAACAGCCACTGCAATAATTGAATCTCAATGAGAAAAAACGGATTAAAATAGCAGCTCAGAATACAATACAATCACAATTGCAGTACTGTTGATCTAATTCAATAAAGACGCGCATGATTGTGTGTGCGTACATGTTTACAGAAAAAGAAAACAGAAAAATTAAAGAAATGTATACTAGTATATAAAGTATTAAGTAAATAGGATAAAGATATAGTGATGAGAAATCACCGACTCGCTGGGGTAAATTCATAGCCTGTCCGGCAAGCTATGCCGCTACTCATAGCTGGGAATGGTCAGTGAGTTTCCGAAGGTATCCAGAAAGCAATGATTTTATTAAGAGGGGGGAAATTTTAATGACAAATTTAATACAAACTATTGCAGAAAAGAAGAATCCATGTCAGGCTGCTGGAGTATAATGGCAACCGAAGATTGGGATCCCAATTCAAGCCTCGTAAGGCGAAATTGAAAAACTGTCAATTTTACATATTATTTTACCTCCTACCAAATCTAAGTTTAATAACAAATAAATTTATAATACATATATATAAATACGATAATATATTACTCTGGTTGCAAATAATAAATTAAATGATCCATTGGGCTGTAAGAAAAAATGATGGAAAAAAGGAATGGCAAAATATTTGCCCAAGCAAGGAACAATTAAAAATTTAGGCTGTACTAAATTAATTCATACCGGAAGTAAAAGATGACGGGTCTCAAGACATGTTACAATTATGTTTATTTCTTCGCACGCAGAAACATATAGTAAAGTTTCTGATGTATTCATGTGTATACTTTAATTAAAGAACAGATAGAAAACCGATTTTCAATCAATGACCGCGACTTCTTAATGAAACCCATCCAGAAGTCCACTGAACCTGAACCAGATTTTACAGCTCTCTATTTAATTAGAAATACGTTTGGCGCGCCAGTAGCAGGCGTTTAGCTGGTTTGGGCACTGGGGAGGACCCAATGCAAATTGTAAAACACGTTGCAAATGCTATGCAAATTTGCAGCTTGGCCTAACAAGTGCACAGTGGAAGAACCGAAGCATGAACGTTGTTCTTATCGATAATGATGCTGCCGCTTAGCAGGTTCTGCACCTATAAATTGTTGTGCCCGAACAGAGGATTGTTGCAGTCTAGTTGCAAGCCTTACCCAGAGCGCATATAGCTAGTTAAAAGCATCATAATATTTTGTTATTGTACAACAACATCTAAAAATGTTTATTTCAAGATGTTGGGGACTTGAGCTCTGGCTCCAGTTCCTTTTGCTGGCAGTACTAAATTTTACCTGTTGTCCAGCCTATATTCGTACGTTTTATTTGTTTTTAACATATTTGGAATGGATTATTTATTTGGTGTGATTCTTTTCGACCTGTAGAGCTGTCGAATGAATATATCAATGACTTAAGAGCCGATGAAGCAGCCGAGCAAGCAAGTGGAGAATATAACTATGATCAGCAAGGCAATGATTGGAAGGGAACATGCCAAGATGGACTACAGCAATCGCCCATTGAATTAGTCTACAGCAAGGTAAGTATCAAATAAACTACAGAGTTCCAGACTTTCTAGTCTGTGGCATCTCTCAACAGGCAAATGTGACCTCCATACCTCGTATACGGTTTTACAACTACGATCAGCCACTGCAGTCGCCTCTAGTCCTAACAAACAACGGACACACAGGTGTGCGAATATTTAATTTGATTGCTATCCAAATATTCAAGCATATTGAAATTTACTTCAGCGAACATGGTTTTGCCACCCACCCGTAATGGGCAGCGTGCATACATCAATGGTGGCTTATTGCCAGGCACCTTTGAAGCACAAAGTGTTCACTTTCATTGGGGTTCCCCCAACAGCAAGGGATCCGAACATACTATCAATTATGAGCGTTACGATGTCGAAATGCACATTGTTCATAAGAATATTCGATATGCCGATAATACTGTGGGCGAAGCCAGTATGTTTGCGGATGGTCTGGCTGTTCTGGGTGTCATGTTTAGGGCTGTGCCAAGGCTGACATCGCAGCATTCTGGGCTAGTTAGGATCTTTAATCAGTTACCTCTGATTACTGAATACAATTCCAGTACAATGGTTAATGGACGATTAACCGCAGGCCAGTTGCTGGGCAACATTATTACTGGCAGGTTTTACTCATATAACGGTCTGTATTCGAAATAAATTTATATACATATTACTACATACATTATTAAATCAATTAAGTATGTCAACATTTTTGTATATATATGTAGGATCATTGACCACGCCCGACTGTGCCGAGTCAGTTACTTGGACTGTTTTCCAGGATGTTGTCGAGCTGCCTAGACGACAAATCATGAAGCTTTGGAATTTGCAGGACTCACGCAGGTATCCTTTAATAAACACATACCGCGATATTCAGGATACAAATGATAGACCAGTTTACTACAGAAATCTGCAATAAAAATATGTATAAAAATCAAAAAAACACCTATGAGTGTTAACAAAAATATACTTGACATATGCAACTAAAACTCTTGAGCTTGACATTTTTAATTTATTTTAAAATTATAACTAAATTTCAAATTAAAGTAAATCGGTAGCCATTCTTAAATGAATTACGTACTGAGAAACTATGCAAAGTTAAGTCATTTCAATTATGATCAACAAGGAAGGGACTGGAAAGTAAACGGTGGCAAACAACAATCGCCTATATCTTTGGTTAAAGACAAAGTAAATTCTCTTATTTGGTTAACTTTTACAAATAGTACAAATATTCATTAGGCTGTTTGCTCCAAGGCGCCAAAGTTAAGCTTTCTTAACTATAACAAGACATTTTCCGGCCCTCTGAAAGTAATCAACAATGGACACACCGTGACAATGGCAATACCACCTATAGATGATGGATGCCAACCAGCTGTTTGTGGTTGTAAGCTGGAAAGCCTATACAAAGCCGTGCAGCTACATTTTCATTGGGGCTCACTAGAAAACAAAGGCTCTGAGCACACCATAAACTCGCAGCGATTTGATGGCGAACTGCATATTCTTCATCAGAATAGTGCATACAAAGAGCAAAAGGAAGCCATTCGCTTTCCCGATGGCTTTGTGGTACTGGCAGTGATGTTGAAAATTGTTCAGGTAAGCTAGGCATTGCATTATATAGGCGTAGTTAGATAATTATATTTGTATTATTAAGAGCCCCACACTTCAGCCACGGGCCTTAAATCAAATTTGTAGTGAGGCGGCTATGGTCAGGGATTTTAATAAAGCTTCAACATTCGATGCTAATTTTTCCTTAAGGGATGTTTTAACTGGCATAGAAAGACGAGAGTTTTTTACCTATAAGGGTCAGTATATTATTGACGTGTCATATCGAACGAAACGCAATTACGCAATTGTATTTCTTTATAGGCTCGCTTACAACACCACCTTGCTCCGAGGTCGTCAATTGGTTTGTCTTCCCAAAGCATATTGAAATATCAAAAGAATATGTGAGCCAAACAGCCGCTTGTAAAGTATTCCACTATTAATATAAAACATTGTAGTTACAAAACCTGTGGCTGTTGACAGACGACCGCGGCAAGCCTCTGGTCAACAATTATCGTAATTTACAACTTCTATGCAATCGTACTGTCTATTATCGAAATGCAAAGAAATGAATACTGCACAATACTTTAAATGCAGCTAACGGCTACTCTGATGCACATCGGTGGTTTGCAGCAAGTTGCATCAACAATTATCGATTTAAAAAGCATCGCTAATGCATTAAACTGGGAAGGTACCTTAACTTTTCCTCCAATTGTACTTACATTAGAAACGTGAATAGTAGCGGCGAAGTATCGGTAATAGCTGTTTTTAATAATACATATAAATTATTTTGACTGGCTTTGTATTGGTGAACGCCTATATATAGTATATATATGTATTCCACAACTCGCACAACTCAAATTGCTGTCTACCAACAATAAAAATTCATAGCACTTCCGAAAACAATTGCGCGTTTCCCACTTTTATATTATAGTGTCATTCATTTACAATAAAAATATCAAAGTGCCAAAACAATAAAAAAAAAACACCAGATTTCATGAAATAGAATAAAAAAAAAGTGCAGATACATTCAAGATGCAATGTGAGGATACTGCGAGACGTGATAAGTTGCCCATCGTCTACTCCAAGCATTATTCCGTGCGCTTTGCTGGTCTTGAAAAGCTTCATCCTTTCGATGCAGCCAAAGGAAAGCATATACAACAGGTACATACATATAAACATACCTTTCCTTGAAGTATAAATACCTTTTTATTGTATTCTATTTTCAGTTGCTATGTGCTGAACTGTCACTTGAATGCGGTGATTTCTACGACCCACTTGAGATTACCAAAACAGAATTGCTGCGGGTACACACTTCCAAGTATTTAAAGTCCCTCAAATGGAGTGCCAAAGTAGCTTGTATCGCGGAAGTTCCGGCCTTGATGTTTTTGCCAAATTTTACTGTGCAAAGTGGATATCTGCGTCCAATGCGTTACCAAACGGCTGGCTCAATACTGGCTGGTAAATTAGCCCTGGAATATGGTTGGGCAATCAACTTGGGCGGTGGATTCCATCATTGCTGCTCGTACAAGGGCGGTGGCTTTTGTCCTTATGCAGATATTACTTTGCTCCTTGTACGCTTGTTTGAGTTGGAGTCATCCAGAGTACAGAATGCAATGATTGTTGACTTGGATGCCCACCAGGGAAATGGCCATGAGCGGGACTTTAAGAATATAGAGGCTGTCTACATACTAGATATGTACAATGCGTTTGTTTATCCAAAGGATCACGAAGCCAAGCTCAGCATTCGTTGCGGTGTAGAGTTAAAGCATTTGACAGAAGATGCTTACTACTTAAGGCAATTGAAACGATGCCTGATGCAAGCACTCGCCGAATTTAAGCCAGATGTTGTTATATACAATGCCGGCACCGATATCCTCAAAGGTGATCCGTTGGGTAATTTAGCCATTAGCGCGGACGGCGTTATTGAACGTGATCGCTTGGTGTTTAGTACGTTTCGAGCGCTGGGTATACCAATCGTTATGTTGCTTAGCGGAGGCTACATGAATTCATCTAAGTATGTAATAGCAGATTCAATTGTAAATCTGCAGCGAAAGGGATGGTTAAGTTTGCATTCTTAACTACATAATGCCATGACTGAAATTTAACTTAAAACTGTACAAATATTGGACACTGTAAGAACGAATACCTCATAAGGAGAAACAATGTGCTGTGAGAAATTGTCAGCTGTGCGGTATTACGTAGAACGACTAGACGCTAAAAATGAACAACAAAATATTATAAAAACAAATCTTAATCATTTTAAATCTGTTTTTTATAATAAAGCATCAAGATTAAAACTAATCATGAAGAATATATATAAATTAACTGCGGCTCTACTTATTGGCCTCCTTATAGATTCAGTTTTCTGGTTATATTTATAAATTCTAGTATTAAGCAAACAAAAGAAGACAAGAAACAAAAACATTGTTATAAATATCATTTAATTGCTAATTATGATACAAATATATACTAATTGCTTGTAACGTCTTTATAATACAAAAGTGTACATAAACAAATATTTATTTTCTAGCACTTAAAGCAATTGGAATTTAAAGTATCTGTTAGAGGTTTTTAAGTTATCATGGGTTATACATAATTGTTATTTATTATTCCTATAAAATTATTCAAGTATTTTTGAGGTTTTTCTTATATTAGGTTTTCCTATTGGGTATGGAGCTTCCCGATTGTCCTGCCACTAACAGGCCGTTGGCGGTGGCAATCTAGAATTGCAAGTTAAATGAGGGTAATTCAAAAGTTAATTATATATTTTAATCGGGTCACTAAGTAGTTTGAAGTGAGAATTGCATGCACAGCTTAGAGTTATGTAATGAAGGCGCTCTTGTGGTTTTTGCTGCAGGGCCGACTTCAAATACATCAATTAAATAATCTAAAAATAACAAAGTTAGTTGAAAAAGAAAAAATAGAAGGATTTTAAAGAAAATATTTTGTGAAAAATACATGAAATAATAGCGATATGACCCAATCCAAGTTTAAAAAGGTTACCCCCTTGGTCTACGGAGATGTGCAAATAGAGATGTCAAAAAATGAAAAATGAAAGGATACGTTTGTTTTTCAACTTACGCCGCATTACTAGCAGGCACATCTTCAAAGAGCACCTCCCAGCGTGAGCTGATAATATATATTAAACAGAAGGAAATTATAAACACCACGATGCCAATGCTCAGAGTGGTTATTTCATGCACATTTGACGGACGTAGGAATATACGTGCGCTGAACTGTGACCAAGTGGATTCAGTCCATGTAGAGTATTCGCCTGAACGCCAATCGTAGTCTGTAATGCAAAAATCAAAGATAACTTCTAATCCGCCAACTCCCAAATAAACTTAGTACTCACCTTCAATAAGAAATGCCGGACTTAGTGCACTTGTAAAATTCTGCGTTGTATGACGACACTCTCCTGTGCCATTGACGCCGGCAAAATAAAATAGTGGTAGCTGACTGCAGTTTTCTTTTGGCACATTTGGCTCCGGATGTGAGAGCAGATAGCCGAGCAGTCGATATGTCCAACCTGATGATTCTTGTGAACCACCCAGTACACTTATGTACCTACACATTCGATAAACACATGTTTTGATGAATTTCGCTATTTACTAGAATTCTTTAGCAATGATACTTACCGCATTGGCGGCAACGGTAGACCGGCTGGACTGTTCGGATATGAAGAAGCTTTAAAAAGAGGACAATCGGACGATTGCAGATAACAGTAGAAGAACTCATCCGCCAATATTGGATTGACCACTTCATTGCCTTGGTATTGTTTGCCCGTTAAAGTCTCATAAAGCATCATGGCCACTATGGATGAGACATTGCGCACCTTCATTTGCAAGGAATCGGCGTCGAAGTATTTTTTATCGTTTATATTAGCCAATATTGTATAATCTTCGCTCGTATTGCCATATATAAAGGCCACATTATCAAGATCATCATATATGGAGTGATAGTATTTATTGCCTGGCACAGCGTTCAAGATTAATGCCGGAAACTTGGTTTCGCGACGCAAAAAGGATTGCGCTGATGTGGGTGGTATTTGATAGCCCACGTTTGATTCGATGTTAACATTAAAACCATATCGCGGTGACTTGGCGTATCGGTTGAGCTTTTGCAACAATTGCTGAGCCAGCGGCGTTGCGGTAAGTGTGTGAAGCTTAATATTTTCTATGTCGTCTAGTGTGCCAATATCCAGCATAAACTCAATATTTTCAAATGAAATAGGAGTACTAAGTGTGGAACGGGTAGGAAAAGCCAGATGTTCAATGTCGTAGACAAATCGCTGAGACCCAATGTAGTCATAAGACTCGCCATTAAATGCCACAAAAAGCACATTGCGTTTCGGATCAGGCAGCGTGCTCTGCGCAGGCAACAGTAGGCGCAGCATATGAGCCACATGGGTTAGAGTAGCCAGACTCATCAGCGAATCCATTGCGCCCAATCCTAAAAGTGTGACTGTAAGTAATCATCAAAAATTATCGCTAACTGCACTTACCCAGACCATCGAACATGCTTGTAGTGTCTAAGCGGCAAGACACAATAATAAACTTCTCGTTAGCATTGACGCTGCGTGCAGCATTAGCTTCCAAGTTTTCAGGTGAATTTCGCGGATACAATGTTGCATAAACATTCCGACCCTCCAAGGGATCACAATATTTGCTGCCCCCAAGATTGTTTATAAAATTAGTGCGACGCATGCACACTTCAGAGTTAACAGCTGCTGACATAAAAGACTTTACTTCCACAGCACATAGGCTACGCAAGGCATGGGACGCATAATCAAAGTTGTTGAATTTTTCAAAACAGTTTTCCAGTTTGTCAATTTCTTCAGCATCAGCTATATAGTAAATGGGAAATGGGAAGTCTTCATGCAGTAGACCAGTGCCCCAAGGATTCCAGGTGTTGCCCACGTTGCTAACATCGCAAGTGACAGTCTCAGTTCTGTTGTCCAATTTTAGTCCGCTGTACTGATTGGGACACTTAAGTTCGTGCGAAAATTGACTCATTTTTTTGGGCCTGTTGATTAGCAGCACAACGGATATTATCCTCGGTCCGGCTTCTTTGAGACGTAGCAGGTTGGTCCTTGTAAACAAATGTGGTGGAATCAGGGGAGCGTATGGAGGCGACGGAGGACTACTGAGCAAAAATTCCAAGTCTGCTGCTACATTTATCAAATGCAGCACCCCAACTGAACCAGAGTATGTTGCTGTTATGGAATAAAATTTAAAATTATGATTCTCTTCACCCGGTCCCTCCACCTATGAGCTACTTACATGAGCATCCTGTCTGATGAGTGCCGTTTAAGCGTCGAAAGCAGCTTGCGCCTATAATGGGTTGATATATCTTATCACGCGTGCGTTCGCTAAGAACTAGTGAGAAAAAACAAAAGGGGCTTAAGTGAGTCAGCAGCAAGATTATGTTTATTGGTACGCTTTTCGCATACATATCTTATGAGCAACTTTTTCTAACAATGCTTACCAATTGCGCTACTTTGAAGCAACAACAGCAGCCATATCGCAGCTGATTTCACCTGCTGTGCCATTTACTTGTTCTTTGCAGCTTATGCGCCAATGCTCCGGCGTTATTATTATTAATATATAAATCACAAGAAACTGCACATATGTATTTATGAGTTTTCATACGTGTTATTAGGGTACGTGTTACTTATCACAACTATTTGAATCCCGCAAGTCACAGTTCTCTAGCAATGTTAATGATATTCCCAAAACTCGTTTTTGTTTGACATTGTTAATATAATCGATATATATTAGTGGGATTCCTGAAACTGAGTCAGTTGAAGTGACCACTCTTTTTGCGTACTGATTTAATTTGGATTTCTTGAACAGCTGACAGCCTTTCTGAACAGCAGTGTAATATTTTGTTTTATTCAACGCAGATAAAAAATGTCCAAACGATTCCACTTAATTTTTTTAGGAATTTTTTAACTAGGATTCCATTCGGATTGCCGAATGTCGTACAGCAGCACAGAAAGCCAAATAAAATATAACTTAACTTTAAATATAAGAAGTAATTTGAATTTATCAGAATAATATGATATAGAAATATATATAAAATTGTAGGATTTTGAGAGTCTGATGCTTATTTATACATTTAAATAGCATACTTCTAATTAGCTTCGAATAAATATTCTAGACTTACCGTCTGTACGTACATTAAAATAGTTAATTATTTATTTATTAGTATTAACGAGACGTTAAATATTCAAATAATAAAACGAATTTCAGTAATACAGTTTTCCTCGAAGTAACTTCAAATGGCTACACAGTCGGCAATTAAGACCAAAATGTTAGCGCAAAAAGAGTTTACAGTGCCTATCGATACAAATGTATCGATAGGTGAATTCGTGTTATAGGCTTGGAATTGCTTTACTATACAGCACGTGTGCTGCACTGGTATTTTTTTAGTGTATTTTTGTAAAAACACATTTTTTATATTGTGCCGCGTTCATTGCTTTGCAAGAAACATAATGAAACGATTGACCGATGAACGCACTAAGATTCTCTTTGAAAAACTTGCCAAATAGTAAGTGGCTAGACAATAATTAATATAATGCTTAAAATTAACCATTCAATTTCAGTATTGGCCCAAACGTACAACAACTGATTGATCGTCCTGATGGCACGTATTGCTTTCGCGAGCACCGAGATCGCGTTTATTATGTCTCTGAGCGTATATTAAAACTCAGCGAGTGCTTCGGTTACAAACAAATTGTCTGTGTAGGCACATGCTTTGGAAAATTTTCCAAAACCAACAAACTGAAGTTCCACATAACGGCGCTTTATTATTTGGCACCATATGCACAGTACAAGGTTTGGGTCAAGCCTTCCTTCGAGCAGCAGTTCCTTTATGGCAATCACATACCCAAATCAGGCTTGGGCAGAATAACGGAAAACGCTGGACAGTACCAAGGTGTTGTTGTGTACTCCATGAATGACTTGGCTTTGGGATTTGGCATTCTTGCACGCTCCACTACTGAATGTAAAACCGCAGATCCGCTGACTACTGTTTGCTTTCACCAATCTGATATTGGAGAATACATACGCGCGGAAGATTCGCTATTTTAGTTTTAATGAAATCGCATTTTAATTGTTTTGATTTTATATTCAAGTAGTTTTACCAGGTTTGTAGCTTTAGCCATATTTAGATGATTTTGAATAATTAAGTTACCTATATTTATATATTTTCATTAATCAAAATTGGTTAACTTTACACATGGTACGTAAAATACCGCTAGGAATTAGGATATGTTCCATATATTTTCAACTCAACCGGTTTTATTTCTTCAATAGAGCTCAGTTTATATTTAAGATTGTTAATGATGGTTAAAAATTTGAAATTCCTTGCTCAAACCGGCTTACAACCTTGTTTAAATATTTAGCATAACCTACTCTAGTGGCAAGAACATGTCTAATGCCAAATTGTGTTAAAATTAACAAAATAAAACACATTGCTATATTGACCGAAAGAACTTTAGTGCATTTTTATACCCTGAACCCACTGAAAATGGGTAAAAGGGGTATATAAGGCAGAGGGAAACATCTTCGACCATATAAGGTATATATATTTGTAATCAGCATCAATAGCCGACTCTATCTAGCCATGTCCGTCCGTCCGTCTGGTTGAAATTGACTTGAAATTTTAGCTGTAAGTCCTCCTAGTGTTTTTGTTTCTTTGAATTCTATCAACAGCATTGCAATTGCGATGCAATTGTATTGTTTTCAGCGCTGCTATTTTAATTTGTATTTCCTCATTTAGATTAAATTATTTGTGTGGCTGTTTAAAAGTGGCGGCAGCAAGAAGGTTACAGCCACTGCGATCTTAGTTTTCGAAGGTTTGAATTGATGCATTTTGTAGAGGACTTAAGAACATCGTTGAAATATGTATGATCCTTAGCCGGATTAAAGTTCAATTAAAATAAATCCAACCTTAAACCTTTCTCTTTTTGTTTTATGCTTCCTTTCCTTAATTCATTCATTCCTAATAGTGCCCTAAATTCATATAGAGTATGGCATTAAGCTGTCTAAAATAAAGGGTTTCTATATACATCAAATAATTTTCATACATATGTATATGTATGTTTATTTACGCGGTGCGTTATGCTGGTATTATGTTATGTCTCAATCCTGTTATAAAGATTGTCTGCTTTCAAGAATATTATGAATGTAATGTCTTTGATGATAAGTATTAAAGTCCGATATTAATGGTTTGGCTAGATTGTTTTGTAGCAATGTATGTTTACTACCACGATATTGGTGTTAAAAGAAAAAAAGAACCCAATACCTGACTATTTTCGAAAAATGATCAAGAAAGTTGTCTTATTTTTTTTGGAATGCATAAAATTAAACAGCTTCGAATTCATCAGTTTTTTATCGACAACTCATTCGACACCTGTACAACACATCTTGGGCTCCAACTTACATTAATATAAACTTATTCAAAGCTTCAGCAAAAATGTTTTCAAAAGCAGCTCGTAACACTTGAACGTGGCTTCACCAATTCAGTTTATGTATGTATTAAATGTTTTAAGTTACTTGAAAATGAAAATGAAAACTATTATTTTGGTGCCACTTTACAAAATAACAAGTTTTAAAATGTAAGCAAAATAATTTCATTATTGACGACAAAAGTTTCGCCCAATAACTCCAGTTCTCAATCCAATTAGTTAGTCATTAAAACGAGTAAAGCGTGTATATTAGTTTTGTACAAATGCATGAAACAGGCAATCCAATAAAGTATATATATTCTAGATCAGGACGACGAGCTGATTCGACTTTGATATATCCGGCGATACGTGTGTATCAGCTCGTCGATCTCGGCAACTACAGAAACTATAGACTATTAAATTTAAATATATATATATTATCTCGTAACAATTCCTAAATATCGATAAAACGACTGGATTTTTGAAGGATTACTCAAATTTACAAATTTAATTTTTAAAATAAATTTATAGCACAATGACAGCAGTTAACAATTAAATAATTTGTATTTATTTACCGCAATCAACGATTATTTTTTGAGTCATTATTTTTGAGTCAACTTAAAAACACCTGTTGTAGCGTTAGATATATACCTGTCCAAGCATAGGAAGCTGATGGCAACCAAAAAAGCTTCCGAACAGAGCTTTTTATGTGAAAACAATGTCAAGTGTGAGCTTTTAGGTTTAGCGAAATGCCATTGAGTAATTTAGCAATGGAAGAATGTTGTTAGCATTGTGTATCCGTAAGAAAAAAGCAACTAAATACAAATTCAATGAATCATAAAATATGCTTGTGCAATTTTATTACTTTGTAAAATAAAATATATTTATTAGATTCTGTTTCATAAAATCATGCATTCTTTTCTTATTGGAATTTGACGCAATTGGCTTAACAGCCCGGCTAGCTCAGTCGGTAGAGCATGAGACTCTTAATCTCAGGGTCGTGGGTTCGAGCCCCACGTTGGGCGAAAACTTTTTTGCTGTTAATTTTCCTATAGGAAAGTTTTTTAATTATGAAGCGATAAAATATCACTGATGGCTAGTCCTATAGTCGTACACAGAAGTCAAAAACATTTAGATTATTAAATCCTGACAAACAAAACTTTATAGAAGCTTGGACGATATGACGATATGATCCATGTTGCTTGTATTTTGAAATTGATACCGTTAAGCGAACCTGACCGGTTCAATAATATTCTCTAGATTGTAAAATAAAACAGGGTATTTTTTGTTTTAATTTTATTTAATAAAATTAAACAGCTACGGAAAAATTTTGCTTAATGGGCAAGACTTAATTATAAAGTACAAAAATGTTCTTGGATGCAACTATGGTATTTTTTAAGCAAAGTCGAGACTCACAAGTCCTTTAGATTTTAACTGTGAACTACATATTAAAAGTTTTCCACGTGCATACGTGTTAATGTTGTCATAGTAAATTGAGAAATTTGTACCTACAATTACAGAATATATTTCGAATTTATTCCGTGCTTTTATTTATTTGATTTATGTTGAACATACAGACAACTTGTATAGATAAGTGCTAAGTTTTCTACATATTAAATTGAATAAAATTTAATTTCAGGCAACATTTATTCATTAATGTATTAATTAAGTATTGCCTATTGTTACGGGATTTATAAAAACCATTAATATAATATAATATAATATAATAGAATATAATATGTATACGATGTATAACGCGACTTGTGTGAGAAGCGAATAAATTTGACGGTGGTACTTATGAAACTTATAGAATATAACGACATTTAGGCTAATGACTACCAAAATGTGGAGTTTCACCATTTGTATAGCTAATTTAATAGCTTACTGAATTTAGAGAGCACTATTGGAGCATTTAAAGTTTCGAACTATGGTTGTTGATTTATTGAGGCACATTCGATGGATCACCTAAAGACATTACCGTAAACATTAGATTGGGATTTGTTAGCCGTGGCTTAAGAAGCCTTCTAGAAATGCTTCCTCATGCTCATATGAGCTGAGAAAAAAAACGGTGTCAGCAAAGAGAAGAGTGATACCAAAAGGTTAACCAGATATTGATGATTAGCTTAAAAATATCAAAAAAATAAATTAAATTTTTATTGATTAAGTGGAATTTTGCATTGAAACTCACCACCACTGCAAATGTCATGTAAAATGTCCTCCACATAGCCATTATCATTATCACAAAGACACAGTTTAGTTTTACTCGACATGAACTTGGAAACCCCAATGGTACGATTATTGTTTTCGAATTGACAAACCATCCCATCTTCACACTCGTGATTGCTGTTGCATCTATGCCGCAGACCTGGAAGGGGATAAACACTTGAGTAAGCCTATTTATAATAACAGAATAATCTAAAGGAACTAATCTTTAAAAACAAGCTTTTTCCATATTTCTTTAAATGTAAAAACCTATCTCTGTTTATAGAAGGTTAACTTGAGATATATGATTGGACAATAGTTTATAAGCGGCTACTTAAAATAATAAAACTAAAATTTGTTATAAATGCAATTATTCGATTGTATCCTTGCCTTTTGCGATTAAATTATTAAATATATTTCTGCATTAATTAAGACGGGATAATGACTTTATCAAGTCTATATATGTAAATGCAATAGGGCAGCTGATATTAATGTATTAGTTTCAAAGCTTCAGCCACATAGAATTTAATTGCTTTGAAGACTTTTTCATATAAGTAAAATAATATAAATATATAAATATATATGTGTAGCGTACGTTGGTATGGTATAATTTTATGAACAATCATACATACTTAAAATGCCCGGAGTCAGAATATTAACATGTAATATGTAAGTATATTTGCAATTTTCTGAGCTGTGCATGTCACAAATTGGCACTGCGGCGATTTCATGCCTTGCCGTTTGAGTCACGACATTCTCAAATAAATTTGACATTACGCTACCATAACGAAAATCTCTCCCGATGTCGCTTTCAACATCGCATCTTGTATGTGGTAAGTAATGTTACAAAACAATGGCAAAAAAATTACAACAGCAAATAATAAATAAGCAGACTGGGCTATTATACTAAAATGTCATATAGATTCCAATGGAACAGCCAGGTGCATTTTTAGTTTTGTAGGAAATACTCTATGTTCTCAAAATAGTCTAATAAAACTGACAAACGGAATGTTTTATTTACATATATGGCTGGTATTTACGAGCCTTGAGCAGTTTAAGTTTACTCTCATGCGTTAGAAGTCAATAGATTCAAGAACTAAAAGTTGAAATCATTTTTTGCTGACATTTTAGTAATAAAGCCATAAAGCGAAAAATAAACGTTTTTTTACAAATCCGTGTGAAACACGTCATTAATTAATTTTCACAAAGGTCATTAAAAATGAGTCAAAGGCCGAGCGGATGGCAAATAAAAAAGTTTCATACACTTACGATATTCACAATTCGTATATGATTTTATAGTAAATACAGTCTGATAACGTGCTGCCCGAGCACATCGTGTTTGTAACTTAGGCCGAAATCTTGAAAAATTAAAAGGTCTCCATCAAAATGTTTGAGAATGATGTACATATATGATGGTGCTTTGTTTAATTCTCATTTGCAACCCCTTCGTACTTGAGTTACTGACAAACAAAACAGCTTGCTGCCAAGAGGGTGGGCTCTTGAATTATAAATGTAATGTGCATGCCTCCCAATTAGGTACGTACTAGCTAAGGCATAAAAATGTTTCTACCTTTGAGCACATCTGGACAGAGTCCATTCGAGGGCGGCGAATCATCTCCACATAGGCAACGCATCTTGTAGTCATTGGGGTCCTTTACACAACTGGTGCGTTCTGTTGTTGAGCAGTCATCGTGGGTGCTGCACTCGCGACCTTTGACTGAAAAGTAAATAAATCAACGTAATACAAATTAATGATTCTATAAGCACACATTTTGATTATCTTTATATATAAAACTATGTCCTGATTGACTGACTGACTGACTGACTGACTGAGTGCTTGCTGATCAACGCACAAATGTTTTTATAGTTACCCTTCGTATGTAGTTTCACCACGAAGTGTGGGAAAACGGCGATAAGACGGTCATGCGATCGGCCTCCAACTTATTTTAAAGAACTTTTGTTAAAATTGATTTGAGAAGTTTTTTATAGTTCTCATAAAATTCAACCCTCTTGGATAGAAAATGCAGATCAAAGATATTTTTGTAGGTTTAAGTTTCATCCTATTGAATTGTAACTTTTTTTCAAAAATCTTTGTTAGAATTCATCTGATAATTGCCTAATACTTTCCGCAAAATCCACACTGCTTGGTCGCAAGCTGCGAATAAATGAATGGGCAAAGTTTCCGGTGAAAGCTCATTACAAATGTCCTTAAAAAAATTAATTTCGTACAGATACAATTTGAAGCAAAACTCTTGATTCTTGATTCTTATATACGCCATAGTCATTAACAATATATTTACATATCTGCACATTCCCCCCCGCTTCTCCTGGCTTACACTGCGCGTGATACTCCGATAATTTGACCGATTTGTCTGCTATTAGCATTGTTGTCATTGCATTTGATTGACTTGTTTGATCAATTTCTGATTTATGCTGGAGTTCAAAGCCGGAAAAACGGTTTACTTATTTGTACTAGCTAGTCGAGGTGCCAGACATGGCATGTCATTAGGCGCTAGGGAGCTGAAGCAGGGTAACGCTCATTTTTTGGTATTAGGGAAGTAAGATTGTTATTTCTTGTTATTTGTTTGAATAACAAGGTAGTACCTTAATTGCATTGGCTCTATATTTTTTGTTTCTTGACATATTCGGAATTTTGATAAAAATAAATAATTTTTCTTTAAAAACACTATTTGTATAAAAACAGCAAGGCATATATACACATCTACTTTTTGGAGACGTTGTTTTGAAATAATAAATAATAAAAAAATAAATATATGCATATAGAGTATGTAAAGATTGATAAAATGGATACCTTAAGCAAACTGAGCAATAAGGTATTAAAATATACTGCACGTGTGCGTTATGTATCCAAGGGTATTGCATTTTTGGCACCCCAAGAAATGTACTACTTTTTTTTTTTTAACTCAATTTCAAATTCCGTAACATACAATTTGTTACATAGTACATACATACATAGCAGCCACAAAAAAATATGCGACTGTAAAAAACGGTTTCAAGTGAAACACAAAAATTCTGCTATTGCTAGAATTCCTTTTACCTTGGCTTCGTCTACGAGTTCTACTTACTTATGGGACCTTGCGTGGGCGGCGGTTGATTATTGGTCTTGCCGAATGTAGTTAAGGCCGTGGAGCTCACCCCAAAGAGTATGATGAAGACTCCGAAGAGCATAGTCAGGCTGCCACACTGTGTGAATCGCTTCAAGGGCTGCATTTTAGTGCACTTTCAGCGAGCGCAAGTAGGCAAAATTAGGCGCCAAACTACAACTTTTATATAAATTATTTTATCGCTTACGACTACAAGAGAGTTCGCACGCACTATATCTTTGAAGAGTCTAAACGTATTTTTAGTCTCCGATGTACTTGAGCAACAATTTTTGCACAACAATAATTGTGAGCACACGAAAACAAATTGCTTTAATCCGTTGATTTAGTCAAAAATTGTGTGTTCAGTTTCAGAAAAGTATTGTTACCAAGCAACTAAGCAATAGATTTGTACACCTTATATTTCACTTTTCTATTTGGATATTCTAAGGATCTGACCCAACAAAGCAACGAACCAGTCGCCTGCGCGTTCGAAATTCAAGTGATGAATTTCCTGAGGCACACGTAGCTTAAGTTTTCTACACTAACTGCATGGTACGGCTCAACGGCTCGAAAGGGACTTACTACTCTCTCGCGCTGGTCCGCGGGCCTACCCTTGAGCCCCAGTCCGCTCTCATGGAGCACCAAAATTTGATAAACCTGACTACGAAGCCTGCATACTCTCACAGAGCTTAAAACGGCTCGAAGGAGTATATTGCGAAATATGTAAATATGTATGTGTATACTTGT
This sequence comes from Drosophila novamexicana, assembly GCF_003285875.2. Classification (NCBI taxonomy): domain Eukaryota; kingdom Metazoa; phylum Arthropoda; class Insecta; order Diptera; family Drosophilidae; genus Drosophila; species Drosophila novamexicana. The sequence goes on along the minus strand of NW_020824809.1, from coordinate 191,520 downwards.
ATTTGTTTTAATGCTTTCTCACAATAAGCCCAATTGCTTTTAATAAAAATATGTTTTATTAAAAAATTGTCAATTAACGCCTTTAACTAACATTGATGGGGGTTGAGGGCGTGGAGAAGCGTCTTTGAAAAGTGGGGTACACAGACGCGACGATGCGAAAATCTGAGGTTTCTTTTGAACTTTGCTAACTCGAAATTTGAGTTTGGTCGCGTTTTCAGAGTATCTACTATATATAAATATATATAAATATATACAAATATATAATAAATATAAAAATATAGTCATATATATATATATATATATATATATATATATATATGTATGTATGTGCTCATAAACTAAACTGTAACGCACTTGTGCTGGCTTCGTGTTAGTTGCGTTAACGAAGACGAATTTTTTTGTGTATTCTTACCTTCGTGCTATTTTTTTATTGTTGTTGCGTTAAAGTCGATGCGGCCTCGTGGCAACCTCGTCCTCGCCCTGGTGTAACTCTATGTGTGTATTATTATAATGGCGAAGTCATTAGAGCCATTGCATAGCCTAGTTTTGAAACCTTCATCTAATACGTGCACAAGTCACACACAACAATAAAGGGTGGCATTAGCACGCACAACAACAACAACAACAACAACAATCACAAGAGCAACAACATCAAGAGTAGCCAGTTTTGCTAAAACAACATCAAATACTTATTTTAGCCATTATTTTTGTTCTTCTTTGCCCGGCTTTCGGGTCGTGGCTCTAATTACATTTCACTTGCACTACCATCAATTCTGAGTGGGCGCTTGTTGCTTTTGCCTCTCTTGGAAAGGTTGCGTGCCACGCCCACCATTTTGAAATTGCCAATTTTACAAATCAGCATTTGCATATCCAATAAATGGATTTCACGAACGGCTAAAAAGGCAAAAAAAAACCACAGTGCTCTATGTATGTGCATACTATCTCAGTTGTTCATCTAGTGCCCCTTAGTGCATCAAGTATGTAAAAGATGGGAATCTATTCAGTTCGGGGTATGTCACTCTTGTAAACGATTGTTTTGATCGGGCTAGATCAAACAACTATATAAACAAAATATATTCAAAAATCTTCGGTACCCCAATAAATTATGTCTTATACACTCATGTGCCAACGTGCAGTTACCACCATAGCTCTCTCGTGAAATGAAATGTATATATATTTCTTTTTGGCATTATTGATAAATTTTCTGGCGCAAATCCTAGGCAAATTATACAGAACAAGCACGAACTTGCCAAAAGCCACACAAAAGGAGTAAATTCAAAATTGGATAGCTGCAGCTATACGTGGAGCCTAGTAATTAAGGAACCATTTCTTTGTCCACAATCTGGCTGCCATGTTATTCTTAACTGATGATTAATTAGTGCGACATAGCCAGCAAATGCAAAGTGCCCAACTGAGCGAGTATATAATTTCCTCACGAAATCTGTGGAGTTGGCCATGAGCATGCTAAGAGGTCATCATATTTACGCAGTGAAACCAGAACCCAACCCATCCACATCAACTCTTGAGTGAACGCTAATTTTGGGTACTTTAATTTCATATTATCGTCAAGTCTAATTGCACCTATACCCAGAATGCTCTGTTCCAGAGCCGTATTCCAAATGCTCCGGTTTCCTACATGCATATTAAGTAAGCGTATTCGGATCAATATCAAGATAAGGCATGCGAAATAGAGGTTAACAATTGTTTCGAAATTGTTTGTTTTGCGTCACACTCATTTTCAATTAAATTCGTTCAAACTCATTTCCACCCCTTTGGTGGAAACGGGAGTTAAAGATTTGGACTGTGGTGTTTCGGGTTCAAATTGATTACTTAGAATCTTTATGAAAATTCATTTGAAACTTGTTTCACAGTTGCAGAATTAAAGCTTCCTTGGTGAAAAATGCGATTTTTTTATTGATGTTTGAAACTTGTCTAATTTGCCTGAAACATAACAAATTCGTTTCACACTTTTCGCAATATCCAACTCGAAATTATAAGTTTCGTCGTTTTTGAAAATATATCCTTCTCTTTTAGATGATTCCAACTCCGTTGATTCCAATTTACGGGTCTTTATTCGGCGGATCTTAATAATATTAAGATAGAAGTGGAGCTCAAAACTTGCCATGAATTTGAACATATTTACAAATAGATAGGAATGGAGTTCAAAGCTCGCCACGAGCAAGTCTTATACTTTTATTCTTACGCCCTTATCGCGAAAATTTCATAGTACACAACCCTTAAGGCCAACCTAGCACTGCAAAGAACCAAACAAATATACAAACCTACTCACTCTTGTGCCTATATGCATGTATACATATAGATATTGTATATATGTGTAGGGTCCAGTGAGTTTTATATTCCATGGGGAGACTAAGCAAGGCCTGTGGGCAGTTTTTTGATTTTTCGCTTTATTATTCGTGTTCGCAGTAGAGGCATTTGACCTTTAAACATAAAAGGAAACACCAAAATAGTGAAAAATATACAAGCCTAGTGTACAAAATGTGAAAGCGCACGGAATAAATTGAATAATTCCTGCGTAGTTTATCGGCATTTCCCTCCTTTCAATATAATTTCATTTTGTAAGACAAAAATTAAGAGTTAGAAGCCTAAACAGAGTAAAATTTCTAATAACATCGCCGACACAAAGAGGGACTTCATTTGTCAGTCCAGCCGGCCTCTTTTTAAATATATTAATTAAAAAGCAAGAGCTAATGATGGAGGATAGGAATGGAAAATCACTGACCCGTTACAGGGAGAATTTTAGTCCGGTGAGCTACACCCATGCTCAGAGCTAAGCTTGGTCAGTGAATTCTTTTACTGAAACCGACGATTTTAAATTTTTGGTCTTTTTAAGAAATCTTCGAAAAACCGACAATTAATTACCTTTGCAAAAGTACGACTTAGAAGATTTTTTATTATAAGCAAAATAAGACCCCACAGCAATAATATATTATTTTATTTAGGCCCTTTAAGTTTATATAAAATAAAAATAGATCAGATTCTTTTCATTTTACTTGACTTGACGAAGAAATACATAATAAAGCATTTGATTGTATATGCCTTTTGCAACCGAATCCACAAAAGGGTCTACCAAATAACCGAACCAACCCATTGAAGGTCCATTAAGGACTCTGTGGTAGATGGAGTTGCGGGCGAGCTAGGGATATCCGGCGATGAGTCGAATGACTCAATTCCGTAGCCTATACTGCCGATTTTCAATATTTTAATATTTCAATGAATGTGTCGATTAAGATTAAGATTAAGACCTATGTCCTCTTAAGGCACGCTAAAGGCAAGTTTATCTTTTTTGAAAATCGATAGCTTTCATTTTTATATTGAAATCGATAATCGCACTGTCCGTCCTTCCTTTGCCTCTACACTATGGAAAATGTTACTGGGGGTACCCAAATTCTTTCGAGGTGTATAATACACAGTCCAATAACAGCTTACAACAGATTACTCGTTTAATCGGATATATCGATTTATCGATTGATTTTTAGATTCTATATTTCAAAAAAGGTTGTTCTAGCTCTGAAATTCAAAAAGATTCGCCACGCCTCCATTGGGCCTAAACTTATTATCAGAACACTTTATTTGGCGTGGATGTACAGGATATACATATATATATATGGTAGCAACACATACAGACATACATATGATAAATAAAATTTATACAATTTACATAAAAGTTCAAAGCCGAGCACCCAGTATGTCAAGAAACATGCAAATGCGTACGTGCATACAAAAGTGAAAGTGCTAAAGGAACCTAAACACAAACAGCCCAAAAATTCGAAAATTAGAAACGAAAAAATCAATGGCGCATACTAAGAAAACTCTTGTAACAATTTCAAGCAATGCGCTCGGTCCTAGTCCTGTGAGAAGGATAATGGTGAAGAACGAAATGCGCGATTAAAGCACGCTGAGTACGGGAAACGAGCTCGTTTCGAAGTATGTTTTGGCCGCAAGCGAACGTTTCATGCAGTACCACGAGCCCCATGGTATGCCTAGGTTTCTTGGTTGTTGACTCTGTAATATTGATGACGGCTCAGGTGCACGCCATCCATGACATCACCACAGTTCTCCCATTTCTGTTGCACGGCCCGTACTAGTCTACAATTAGTGTGAGTGCTGAGCGCCTAAGTCACATATAAAAATTTACCGCATAGAGCTATACGGGGAGGCCCAACCTGTAGTTATGCTTATAATTAAGAACGCCCAACAAAAAGTCTACAAGCACAGCCCCAAAATCTGCTCAGAGAGCTCAAACAAAAACAGACAGATATAATAATAATAACGAAATTTCAAAATAGCGCTGATATTTTTAAATTCGATTAAGAAGGACGTAGAACATAGTAACTAACATATGTTACTAGCGGGTATAACCCGGCCTTGCCGGGTTCAAAATGATTTTGAAACTCATTGGACGGTAAACAAATAACTTTAATACAAACGTTTTTCGCTAATTAACCCCTGTTGTGGGTGCAATTTCCCAAATCGATAAAACTCATTAAGTTTCAACATTAAGTTTTTATATAGAGCTTTGAAAATAAGAAACTCGTACAAAACTTAAATCTTCAATCCATCCAATTTCCATCTTCTTTTTCTCTTGGAATGAATAAAGCTAGCAATGTTTCTGATACTGCTAACCTTTTTGCTTATTTTTTCCAATCAACTTACTCCGCTCTCTGTCGTAATAATAATTTTTACACTCCTACTATTTCCCATTCCTTTTTCCTTTCTGCTCCAAATTCTTTTAAATCTGCTGACCCTCCTGGGCCTGACAATATGCCTAGTTGTCTACTCAAGGAGTGTAGCTCTACCTTTCTTCGTCCAATGTTAAAACTTTTTAATAAATCCCTTGAATATTCCGTCTTTCCATCTCTTTGGAAAGAATCTTATAACATTCCTCTCCTCAAGTAAAGTGGAAAGTCTGAAATATTACAGGGGCATGCAAAACTGTCCGCTATCTCTAAATTTTTTGGAAAATTAATCACTTGGACTTTGCAACATTCCTGCAAATCAGTTGTCTCCCCTGTTGAACATAAATTCTTAAAGAATCGGTCAACCACGATCAACCTGCTTGAATTTACTTCCTTGGTAAATGATGCTTTTCTTTCGAAAATGCAAACTGATGTCATTTACTTCAGTAAGGCGCCTGACTCTGTCCACCATGATATTTTACTTCTTAAACTTAACCGATTAGGTTTGCCTCCGCCTCTTTAGCTTTGGATTAGTTTCCTATACAAAAGGTAGGACCCAAAGAGTAAAGCTGAGACATGTGTTCATCTTGGACCTTTATAATAAACAATCTCCTATCTGTTATATCACATGGTCATGTAGTTATGTATGCGAATGATGTAAAACTTATTATTTCATACGCTAGTCTCCTACATTTCTCACGTCTACAGGCTGATTTGAACGCAATGCAACGTTAGTGTTCGGCCAATCAATTGCATCTACATTTCTCAAAGTGTATGTTTATGATTCTTCTTCTCTTAATACCCTGAACCCATTAATAATGGGTATATATTGCATATTGTATTTGTGCAAAATGTAAATATATATAACAGGCAGAAGGAAGCATCTCCGACCCCATAAAGTATATATATTCTTGATCAGCAGCCGAGTCGATCTAGCCATGTCCGTCTGTCTGTCCGTCCGTCCATCCGTATGTATGAACGCAAGGATATCAGAACCTATAAGAGCTAAAAACTTGAAATTTTAGATATAGGTCCTCCATCCTGTTTTTTAGGCAATTTTGGTAAATAATAAGAGCTAGAGTCCCCAAACTTAACATGTAGCTTCTAGAATAGTATACATATTTGCATTTGGTGTTGGAAGAAGAGGGTTCAGGATATCCCCTAGTCGGGAGCTCCCGACTAGAACCTCTTACTTGTTTACATTGGTGCTTGTGCAGTCACAACTAGCTCACCAACTTTTCTCCTAGTTGTATGATCAATACTACTAGTCAATTTAAAAACACTTTGTAGATTAAACTTTTTTTGAGAATTGAGAAATTGTATTCATGTGACTGTCACTGTTCTAAATCAATTTTCTGAGGCCTTGAAAAGCTATATTGATTGATTGATTGATTTTTAATTAGAATTTAAATTAAACCCGGTCTAAACTTGATTGGATTAATTTTAATTATTTAAATTCAATTACCATGCCAATCAGAATATTGCTTCAGTTTTAACCATTAAAATGTCACCTTGGGACTGTAAGCAATTAATGACACCGGCACACCTAAGATTCAAGAACCTTGTAGAATTGTGCTCAATTATGGTCTTAAGGGATTTGTTTTGAAAGGATATATATTACATAGTAGATACAGCTATATGATATATTAGTCGGACGTTGATAAATTCCGCGCATTTATATGTGCAGCAGTATTTCGCGCTCGTTTGCTTTATTAGTGATAAAAATAAATTCGAACTACTTAGTAATATACCACTTCTACTTGCCTCTGCCTCTACTCAACAGACAAACCAACAACAAATCGATACTGAAAAGAAAAACAATTAAAATAGCAGCACATGTACACAGCAATAAAAACAATACAACCAAACAGCATAATTCCACCCGGAAGTATGGAAAAATCGCGAAAAACATTTATATGAAACTTTTAAGCGTACCATCCGATCGGCCTCAAACTCAATTTCAAAGTTCTTTGTTCAAATTCATTTGAGGGGTGTTTCACACGTTTCCAAAAATTTATTCCTCCCTGGTGGAAATGGGGGTCAAAGATTTGATGGATGACGTTTCGCCCTCAAATTCATTTTCAAGGATCTATATGGAAAATAATTTGAGACGTGTTTCACAGTTTTCGCAAAATTTAAACTCCTTCGTTAGAAATACGATTCAAAGATTTTTTTGGGAGAAGTTGTAAGTGGTATCTGATTTGCTTCAAAAGTATTTCCAAAGCTCTACATAAAAACTTAATTAAAACGCGTTTCAACAATTTGGGAAATTCCACCCGCAAACGTGGTAAATTGGCGGAAAACGTTTGTATGAAGTTGTTTGTTTATCGTCCGATCAGTTTCAAAAACATTTTCAAAGCTTTTTGAGAACATTTATTTTATACGTGCCACGAGCAAGGCCCGCTTGTATAAATATATATATATATATATATATATATATTATATATATATATATATATATATATATATTATATAAACATATATATATATATATATACGTGTAAAAAAATATACGCCAAATTACATTTGGTTAATTTGTTTTCTTCCATTTATTGCGGCACGTGTTTCCAGTTTATACAAATGCGTAAGTTCCTTCCTCATGAATAAAATGAAATTACCTCAACCGGCATAAGTATCAAGAACTTTGTGGTTGATATGGTTCATTTCCTGGTCGGCAATAACACTATGCATCAGAATTCAATTTATTGTTACCGCGTTTGATTAATGAAACCAACTTTTTTTTTTTATTGATTTAGGGCCTTCCATAATTAAATGAATTTTTAATAATTTTAAAATATAAAGGCACCTTAACAAGAGCTTAAGAGCCGCTAAGCTTTAAGAATGTAAAAAAAAAGTAATTGCTTTATTTTGGAACGTACCGCTTTACGCGATTATAGCAGTGAAGAATGCTGGAAATCGACCAAACGTCAGGTTACGCTCACCATTTAAAAAAACTGTATTTCCTCTATTTAAAATATGTTCGCATTATCAAGATATATTGACCATAATTTTTATATTGAATCGGGCCATACCCACGATCTACTTAACATTTTTAGTTTGACAGCTGCGAGTTTGACAAGTTGGAATTTGATAAGTTCGAGCTATGTTCAGAGTCCGACGACAGTGGTATATTTGATGGCTGTTGCGGTTGCTGTTGGGGATTATGTAAATTATGCGGCTGTTTCGATTGAATGGCAATGCCTGATTCATAATTAATGCGTATCCATTGACCCTCACTGTTTTCTTTCCACAAGGAAACATTGTTATCACCACCAGTTACGGCCAGAACGTTGCCGGTGGTGGACCAGGAAATACTCCATACTGCATCGTCGAACGTGTGCAGTACACTTGATGTCCACTGCGATAAATCAGCATTGCTGCTCCATATAATAACATGCCGATCTTGTGAGGCCGAGGCTATCTGCAACCGTGGCAAACCAATTGATGGTGCCCATGCCACATCACGAACCCAATCTGAATGTGCTTCGAGACGGTGTTCTTCAATCCATCGATCGTTATCATCACGCCAAACCTTGACGAGATTATCGCAGCCACCGCTAACCAAACGTTTAACTGCTGCATTGCGCGAAGTGACACGCTGATCAAAAGCCGGATCCGGTGCCTGTGACGGGCACCAGGAAATAGCATTCACTCCAATTGTATGTGCATTGGGTATCTTTTTTGCATCCCAAACACCGTACTCCGTGTTGCATGTCAATACAGAAATTGAACCATCTGAGCTGGCACACGCTAGAACTAGACCGTATTCAGGCGGCGCAAAATCCACGGAGTTGACTGAGGAATCGTGATTGCTGTACTCAAATCTGAAAAGCGGCAAATCAAAGAAGGAAGTATAAGGCAAATGAATGATGAAACATACATATGCAAACTAGGCTTTACTAGATAACGAGAGCGTCATTAGCATAAATACATATGTACATACAAACATAACACTCACATCTTAGTCCAATCTCTGGGTGTAGTCGATTTCCATATAATTACTTTGCGATCATAAGAGCACGATGCTAATATGTTGCCAAACTTAGGATGCGCCCATGCTACTTGCCATACTGGCCCCTGGTGTCCTTTAAGTTCAGCAAGCGCCTTGTTGTTTTTACGTGAGTGAAAAATTCGGACGCTGCCGTCTGACGAACAGGTGGCTAGCAGCAGTCCGTAGAAATCCAGAGAAGCATGGTGAACCATGTCCTCATGCTCTGTGTCAATTTCCTGTAACAAGCTCACCATCTCGATTGTACTCAGCTTAACTCAACTAATATAAAATAGAAACGCTTATTCTCTTCGGCTCGCAATCGTTTGACGTGGAAAATGAGCTTCAAACGATATGCGATATCAGAAACAAAATCTATCGATGTTGATAGACTATCGATATTTCTTCACAATGACTTTCCGATAGTTTTAAATTATTTTCATCGCTATGAGATGAGCAAATGCGACTTATTTGGACGTTCCTTATGTGGGCTGACAAAAAAAGTATTTACGGTTTTACTTGTATTTATAGTTTTTTCTAGCTTAATTTAATACACCTTCAATTGGCTTGCATTGCGATATGAAGTATTTAGAGTATATATTTGTTATATTAAATAAAATCTTGGGTTAACTTGCTTAATAGAATGGCGATCTAGACATATTTCAGTATTTTTTAAGTATTTTAGTTTTGTTAAAGTATGAATTTTAGTATTCCAATTTTGAACTTTGGCGTTTTTATATTCAAATTTTACTGTCACTCTGTTATTCAGTTGACAAATTTCCACACATACAGTGTACAGAGGCATTTGAAAAGGAAAATATGGTAATAAAAAGCATAAAATTGATTTGAAAAGTAAAAAAAAAGGAAATAATAATAATAAACCACTCCGCACATGCAAACTTGTTAATACATATTTTGAAACTATAAGCTCTGCAAATGTAAAATGGATTACATAACCTTTTAAGGTTACCAAATTGCTACCGCAAAAAAAGATTAATTCTATTTTATCGGATTACAGATGCTGTCGCAATCAATTTTAGCCGGTGTCCGTGTTCTACGCACTGAGGCACGTCGCAACATTGCCATAGTTGCACCAGCTCTGAACAAGGCATCCGATCCCATCCAGCAACTGTTCCTAGACAAAGTTCGCGAATATAAGCAAAAGAGCGCGTAAGTAGCTAATAAAAATACGAGCATTCGATCTTCATATATTTATAATTTATTATTTTCAGGGGCGGCAAGTTGGTCGACTCTAATCCTGAAATTGAGCGAGAACTGAAAAACGAGCTAGAGCGTGTTGCCAAGCAGTACGGCAGCGATGGAAAGACCGATATGCTTAAATTTCCCGAATTTAAGTTTCCCGATGTGAAGATTGACCCAATATCACAAGGCGCCAACTAAACAACACTATGAATTCGTTAAATTGTTTTAAGTTATTCTCATCCAGAGGGCTGCCTGTATGAACTTGAATCAAGCAAGCGACTATTAAATCGGCACCAAGTCAATAATAAAACACGATATCGGAAAAAGCTTCTTATATAGTACATCGTGTAGTATTAAATGTGCTGGCAGGCTTACAAGACATAATCTATCAGTTTTTTTTATAACTTATATCTTTAAATGCTATATTTGAGTCATGAGTGTTATAGCATCAAAAATATGAGTCGTAAAGGCATTAGGTATAAAATTGATGTACGTTGACCTATGTCGCAGTTGCAGTAATCGCATGATACCAGGATTTATTGTAAATTTGGGAAACCTTTGTTTCGACAATTTAAAGGAACGCAGAACGTAATTTCGAACTTAACAAGTGATAAACGTTTTGGTTCTCTAGTATGCTTGTTGGGTTTTCGCATATTTATAAAAATGAGTAAAACGGTTAGCACCAATACAACACATTTTGTTCTTGATAAGAAAAAAAATGAGATTACTGTTCCGATTTTTGTATATTGTTTAGTATTCCCCATAGACAAAACAAGAGTGTCTGTTCTTCAAATTTCTATCTATATTTTTATATGTATGTGCAGGCAGAAGGAGCCATATCGAGCCCTATAATTTCGATTTAGCCATGTCGGAAACTTAAAAAGCTTGAGACTTAAAATTGGAAATATATATTCTATACCATACGCAAAACGAGTTTATATGTTCTTGTGTAGGACTATGAGTCGAGTAGATTTAGCCAAGTCTATGGAACTGAAAAAGGAAAAGCTGCATTTGGTGTTGGTAAAAGAGGGTTCAGAGTATCATCTAGTCGGGAGCCTCTTGTTAATTATAGAGCTGGGTAATATGGATTTCGGCTAAGATAGCATTACCCTTGCTTGGCATGTTAATCCCAATTCTCATTTCTTACACCTTATATAAAATTGTATTTTTGTGCAAGTTTCTGAGACATTAAGGACAAAGACGTTTCCTGTCTCTAGCATATGCATTTGTAAAACCAGTAGCAAAATATAGACTGGACATGCTGAACAACCATTGTGGGCAAAAAGAATTCGAAGACATCTGGTCCAAAATCGCGAGCAAGAGAGCAAGATATATGATATGATATCTATATGATGTCATTTTATTCGCTTACGCCACAGGAAACTGCTTTGGCTTACTCTCTTCCATATGATGTTGTTTGGTTAGTGGTAAAACTTAATGTTACCCATTTTCGTATTACAGGGTATGCAAACTACTTTGCAAAATCTATAAGCTTACATGTACAAATGAATGGGCAAGCTTTACTTAACAAAGCACGAGTCAAAAGCTCCGCAAGATCAAGGCTGGATTCCAATAAATAATTGGGCGAGGCTTTGTCGTTTTTTTTTCTCTCGGCAGTAGTTTCGTTTCAACCGCTCTCACGAATGCGTCAAGTGTGGTTTTAGATCTCGGCTCGCTGAAACTTATAAACGCTTCGCAGTAATAACTGAATAGGAAGCAAGTAATTAACTTCAACATACTAGGGCCTCTGTGCGCGGTATGCATATGCTAAAGTGATATACTTTGTGCCGAATACTATTCATTTTACTAAAAACATGCTATTATCAAATAGTTCTTAAGTATATGGACATGGGTAAATTTGTTGGCTTAAATTCATATATGAGTGTATCGTAGATATATAATAATTTGTATGTGCTCATATACGTTCAACTGTGCATTAATACGCAACAGCTTCAGTTATGAGTATATTTAATTCGTGTATAGAATGCAAATGAATCAATTAAGTGTTTATTTAAACAGTGAACGTTAGTACTCGAATGTACACACAATAAAAGTGCACACATATATGTACATATACTATATGCATTCGTTTTCCTTTTTTTTATCGAAATGATTTAGTACAAAATAATAAAGTGTGTGATATATGTACGTATTTCAAACGTTTATTTTCTTTTTATTTGTAAATTGTCCTTGCTACGATACTGAAATATGTATGTGTATGTAAATATACCTAAAATATAATCTTGTACAATTTGCATACTGTTTAAATGGATTTTTTTTTATTTTATACGTACTGTCAGGTCCAGGTCGTAGTGCACGACACTCTACTTAATAATAATGACATATCAGAATATATATAAATTGGATTTTTCCGGTTTCGAGTTGTTTAGAACCTGTTTAGAACTAAAAAAATAATGATACATCGTATGGGATTTTTAATAATCTATTTACAAATATGATCACTAAAGTCGAATTTAAACATAATCTGATATAAGGACTGATTTACTATTCCATATTAACGTTAAAACCCCTAAGCAATAGATCTCAAATTCGATAATACAAGAAAACAAATCTATTTGCATACACAAACTTAAATTTTCCTTAGATTTATATATGTTATCTAGATACTATGTATGTGTCTAGAGTTAAAATGGCATTATACTTAATTGGAATATTATTCCTCGTGTTTACTGCAAACGGCAGAGTGCAGCGGGATTTAAGCAGGTAATTATAAATGTACATTAATTGGATAGGCACCTTTTCAGTCAAATTAATATTTGGTCGGTATCGTAAAGCTTAAATATTTAATAAATTTCTTGGTTTAAAAATATGTATAATTATGTATTCTTTGCCTTAGCAAAATGTACTCAATTAACAACTTAACGTTCCTCTTAATGTTCCAAAGGTTTTTAATTATTGCATTTCTTACAAATACGATTATCAAATATTAAAAAAAAATTAATTATGTTGCCTGTACGCATAGAAAACATACAATCGCAATTGCAATGCTGCTAATAGAATTCGAAGGAGACGCGCATGAATGTGCATGTGTACATGTATACAGAAATTCTTGGAATTTGCGCAAGCTGCAGCAAACACGTTTCAAAAACACATTTCCTTTTCTGTTTCTTATCTGATCTTGATCAAATTTTTTAGCGGATATCCTTGCGCTCATACATACGGACAGACGGACGGACATACGGACATGGCTAGATCGACTCGGATATTGATGCTGATCAAGAATATATATACTGTATGGGGTCGGAGATGCTGTCTTCCTCCTGACTGACTGACTTATTGACTGACTGATTGGTGATCAACGCATAGCCCAACCCGTGAGAGGTAGGAAGCTGAAATTTTCACTGCAGTTGCCTCATGCACATTAAGACGGGGTTTCAGTATTCAGGAAGAACCGCGAATGCGTGACGGGGCTAAAAAATACTGCCTTGTGACAACGCTAGATGTAAAATAACGCCTTTAACTTTGACTCTGACTTGCCCTACCACCTGGTTACAGCATAGTAGGCTTTGCAGACGACATCGTAAACGTTACATTGGAGAAAAAAAATTGCAAACTTTTCTAGCTACTACGGTCTTTGATATTTGCGAAAACTTATCTAAAGTGTGTTTCAAACATTTCGCATATTTCACCCTTCTTGGATGATAAATTCGTTTAAAACGTTAAAGGGGTGTAGTATTATATGTAGGCTCATTAGTAAAGATCTTTAAGAAAATTAATTCAAGACTGCAGGACTGCGAAGCAGTATGCATATGTATATGTATGAAGAAAGCAAAGATGCTTATAAATGGCAGGTCGGCGCTGGGTTCAGGGTAGCAGTACTCTTACTTCTTCATTCATTTACACCTTAATCTAAAACTATATATCCCCACCGAGAGCTTTACTTCTTCTTAAAGTGTTCGTCGTGATGCAGGGGATGATGCCATGCCAAAGAGCAGTTTTGAAAAGGAAGATGTCGGCTGGACCAATATCGATGCCGAAGTCGACGTGGTGACGCCCATGGTGCTTTCCCATCTTCAAAAGCTGGGCATAGAACATTTAGAGCTTCCAGACATGAAAGAGAGTATTTCTATTGTAAGTCTAATTTAAGTTAAACGTTAATATTACCAATTTATATAAATCAATAAACTTTTAAGAAGCCTTTCTTCATCACTTACGAGGCTGGCCTTCATCTAAATAACGGAATTGTTTACAACCTTGCTGGAATACAAAGACACAACAATGCCTATATGACATATGAGGGAAAATCGTTCTTGAGCAAATTTTATTTAAAAATTAATAAACTTCAGGTACGCACAGCAAGAATTAAAAAAAAATGTATGTATTATATACACCTCCACATCGTTTAAATTTAAAAAAATATTATTAGATAATACGTAAAACTGATTTAGACTTGATTTAGTCAATCAGCTATTTATAAGTGCATAAATATTCCAAGTTCGTAAAGCCCAGGATTAAAAACATTTATCTTTGAAAACCGGCAGATCTATTCAAAATTTGAAATCTTTAGCTTTTATAGTGTTTGATCGTGTGATATTATTAATCATACTTGATCATGGCTTGATTGACTCAGCTCGTCTTCTTTATCAGGAATAATAATCAATGAAATCATATATTTTTACTATTTTTTAATCTCATTTTATGAATAAATAATATTTTCATATTACGAATTGCCTTCATTAATATGGTGACGGTTTTCCCATCTCGCCTTTATACCATGCCAAAGATATAGAATATGAATATATCTATGAATGAATTAATGCATTTAAATGTATACAAATTATATGTAATAATAATAAATTTGTAAAATATATTCTTCTTTATAGTTTGAATATAACTTTTTGCTAAAGTTAATGGCAATTGAGGGATATGGAAAAGTGATTGGCTCATTAGATGACACGATCATTTATGCTGAGCTCGCTGTCAATGTAATTAATTCAAAGCTTCATCTTCACGACTTTCGCATAATTGAATTCAGGTGCCGTAATAAATCAGAAAAACATATATTTAATAATACGCCTATTTCCCATAATAGCAATATTCATGTACAATTGGATCAAACTCGTTTAATTCGAGAGTTTACAGGATTTATTCTAAGTCCTATAACAAACCTCTTCAAAGATCGAATCACAACATCCATTGCCGATGGACTAAAGGAGCAAATGCAATTGGTAATGGATGATTTTAACAACGAGGATCCCTTGGAGTTACGTAAATTTACTAAGAAATTAATATCAGGAATAACAGGTTCTTCGGCCGAGTTTAGTGAGTAAGTCAAGTATTATTTTGGAAATAGGAAAACTGAAAAAAACTTTTTTTTTTGGAAAACTTAAATAAATATTCATCGGGGGCATTAAATTGCAGTGCAAATGTCTGTTTTTTTGTTTGTCTTGTGTTTGCATGACTGCGTCACGACTACAAAAATTTTAGCACGACCTCTTAAAAAGTAAAAACAGAAAAATGTTTTCATAGTGCAATAATAGCTTAAACATGTCACTAGAGGAAACCAAAACGTTTCTTTCCCCAACACCAAAGGCAGCTCGCGCTACGCCCCACTTTCCTTAGCTTCACACTTGTTGTTACAGATTTAATTGGTAAAGGAATATAAAGTAGCATCGTTATAAACAAATTAAAACTATATAAACATGCATACCGAAAATTAAATCAAAAACCAAACAACAATTAAGAGGCTCTAGTCGGGACTTCCCAACTAGGGGATACCCTGAACCTTGCTATTCAAGCACCAAATGCAGCTCGCGCTAGGCGCTCGTTTGCTTTAGTTGTAATAAAAACAAATTTATAAAAAAACGAGAAAGAAGGGTTATCTTCGGCACGCCGAAGATGTTATACCCTTGCAGACCCAACCTTCTCATAATGCTCATAGTGTTTTGCCCGTGTCTACTAATTTTGAATCGAAATAACAACGTTTGCGGCTTCAGCACTCAAAGCCTAAGAAATTTCCTCTTAATAAAAATGATTCCGGAATTCTGCTGGTAAAAATTTTATATTTCATCCGTTTGGATTCAAGTATTTTATAAAGCCTTACATAAGAATTTAATGAAAACGTATGCCAGCGAATTTTGGAAATTGCTTATGCAACTATGCTAAATTGCTGGCAAACTGTTTACGAAAATACATTTTTATCAACTTTTCGCAAAATCCACCTATCTTAGATGTGGGCCATGGGTTGAATGCTTTAATGGACAAAGTTTCAGCTCATTTCAAAAGTTATTTAAATAAATAAAATAATTTAATAATAAATAAATAAATTTAATAATTCACTCTTTTCGAAAATTCCATCCTGCCTGGGTGGAAAATGTAAGTCAAAGTTTGTATGGGCAGTGTTTTAAGTACAGTTCGATCGGTTTCAAATTTATTTTAAAATCTATACATAAAAACTTAATGGATAAGTGTTTCAGTGACTGAAGTTGAAAACCAAAACTTTTGGCGAGGCAAGCTCGGGAAATATTAGCTAGCATTTATTTATTTAATTGATTAACTTTAATTTTTTTCTTGTTATAACTATTTTTGAATTGATAAAAATATCTCGAGCTTTTATAGATTGTTTACAGACGAATGGCTTGAGCGGCTCGGCTGTTGAGTAAGATATCTGAACACAACATTACTATTTTAAAACCGAATACAGCTTATTAGAATTCATAACATTTTACAATTTGAATTGTCAAGTGGTAGAACTTTGTGGGCAAATGAAACTATAGCGGAAGCTGGTTGCATGGGGGATATATCACAAAATATGTGACATTGGTTGTCTTTTGAGCCGGTCAAGGGGCGTGCTATAAACGCAAATATTGATTTTTTGATTGAGTGCTCCAATCCTTTGTTAGCTGCTGGGACACTCCAAAAGTGATTGCCAGGATCCATACACAGGTGCGAAATATTCTTTGATGGATAGTGCCGTCGGAAAAACTTTGTACGTGTGTTGTCAGTTAAGGTAATTCCCTGTTCTGATATCTTTAAGTGAACCTCTAAGGGAACTACTCGCGCAGGCTCTGAGTTCATTTCAAGCACCGCCTTTCGAACTGCATCGTCACCGGTTAGGGATTCCATATCGCCCTGAAACAAGTAGAGCACATTGCATGCGGCACCCTGTGCAAGCATTTGTTTTTGTTTTAAGATGAGTTCTTCGTTATTTGAGATAAGCAGCAGATCCTTATCTGGTATTTTGAGAGTGCAAGCTAAAGACATTTGGTTAATCGAATGCTCATATACGAAGGCAGACAAAGACGTAAATATAGGTTCATTGGTACATCCCATAAGGCGGACACCACGAGTTGTAGGTTCTATGAGAAAATGGCGGACCAGTTGATCTCCATATTCTGGTCCTGTCACCATGCCGGAAGGTGGCTTAGCTACGCGTAAGACCAAGCCAAATGCATTTCGGTAGGTAGTTGAGTTACGAATAAGAAATGTTCCGGGTACTGCATCGCGTAATAAATCAACCGCTTCTTCACGACTCATGTTGGGCTTATACCAAAACTGTGAGGAGTCTTTTGCAAATTTAACCAAACGCGGCTCAACTTCTTTGGTAAGACTGATACCACCGATATGCCGAAGATTCCGATTGTCTTGCTCTGATGCAGAATTATCGTTAACCATTGGAGTACTCGATATATTGGGTGTTGGATATGGACTGACACAGCGCTCAGAATTAAATGGTCTTTGAACAAATGGAAAGGTGGGCGTCTTCGACCGCTTATTTTCCACCAATTGTAATTGTGGATTCATTTGTTGGGTTGAAGAACCTGATTCAGCATCAGATAGCTCCATGGACCCAACCTGTGTTTCTTTCGGTTCTTTGATGTCAAGATAAGGCCTGTTTAGCCTTTTTTGAAGCTCATCCAAATCTTTCTGAATTGTCTCATCGTGTGCTAACTTTATCGAAAAGTCTCTGTCTGAGTGTACCGCATGCCCCTTACGTTCCATTAGCATATGTTCAAACTCTTGCCGGGAGGGTGTCTTTCGTACCAATGGACACGATGCAGAAATACTGGGTCGAACGGTTTTTCGAATTGTATACGAACGGGCTTCGGGATTTTTGTTTTCAACCATTTTTGTTTCCAGTGCATCGATGCACACATTTCCGTCGACATGGTTTAAATCGCTCGTATCAAAACCTTCTGGGACGTTACCGTATGTGAATGGAAGTGCATTCTCACGGGCATGGTATGGAATATTATCTTGATCTGTATCTGAATTATCGAGCTGTTCAGCAGTTTGCACAATTCCGCTCAAGGGAACAGATGGTTTTTCATACACCGACGCCATTGAATAAAATTGTTTCAAAACTTGTTGGTTTTTTTTACAATTCGTAAGATATAAATAGTTTTTCCATATACATATGTCTGTATGTGCAGATATAAATGCACGCGTTTTACGTCGAGTCGCGCAGAACACACGTCTGCCGAGAACCAATACTGACACTTGACTAATGAAAGAAACTAGCAACTAGTCATTTCGTACATTATACTCTTACACAGGGTGTTGTTATTGTACAAGAAAAGGCATATAAATTGATGGAGGTATTTCCACTACTAGTAGTGATGTGGCTCCCAAAAACCTAACAACATGCAATCTATTACTATTACTTTTTAATACTCTATAATAATGGTAATATATAGCATTTTGTTAGGTTTAAGGGAGCTATAATTAGGATAAGTTATAGCCGTGAATTCGCAGACTGTAAATATGGTCGAGCTCATAACAGCAAAGTCAATGAAAGACATGAATCTTTAACATTTTGGCTTGGAAGTGTACAACTTTGTCGACTTATATTAAATGTATTTTAATGAAATATAGGTTGTTCCTAATTTTAAAAAAGAAGTAAAAAAAAAAACATTTTTGTAATACCTTTTTAACCATAGTTCAAAATTATTGTAACCTATTTGTTACTCGAAATTTTACAAGCGTTGCGATTGTTAAAATCGGTTAAGATTTACTCAAGTTATGGTTGCATACATACATATATGAAGTCACCTTTAATAACGCAAAAAAATTAGAAAAAATAGTTCACCGCAAGAAAGAAAAATACTGTCTTGATATTGATCTTATTGTTAGACTGTAGACCCATGCTGTTTTCTTTTGTAGAAAGCCTTCCAAAATGTTTTTGTTGAAACATCTTCATATTCCATAATTTCCTAATGTATGCAGGCATCTATTTTTGGCTTAAAAGTAATGCTGATCGCAGCCACAGAGCAATTCTATTTTTTCCCTTTTCGTAACAAAGCAAATAAAATACCTTGACAAAAAAGTATTTTTTCTAAATGTTTCCAAAACATTCTTCAAATTATTTCATATACAACTTATAAAGTATGCATCAGAAAAAAATCGTAAATTTCACAGATAGGTCGAAATATCGGTATATCAAAAATTTTTCGATCGAAAGTAAGGTGAAAGAGTAATATCGTTTTAAATAATTTATTGGTCGGCAATCAGCAGAAAAAAAAATTATATATTCCTCTGTATTGTGAGAGTTGTTGAAATGTAAACTGAGCAAAATCTCGCATATATAGCTATTTTGTCGAAAATAAATGAATCAGTACACATTTTGCAAATAGTAAGTCTATATCATGCGCCAATTCTAAGCAAAATTGGCAACATGAACATTTTAGAATTCAAAATGTTAGAATTCAAAATGTACAAGTTAGGCAACTTTTTACTAGACAAAAACTATTTTTTGAATATTGGAAACGGTTACATACATTGGTATCACAAAAAATTATTTATCTTAAATATCTATGTTAAAACAACGCAGTCGACTGTAAACACTTTAGTTAATCTAAATTGTAAGCCATACTAGTCATATGCGCATACATCATTGATAAAAATAATATTAAAGTAATCAGTTTTGTGTTTACAATAATATAGTTAAGAAATGCAAAGAATACTAATGGGTTGGGTTCAGGGAGCAATCATTTTAGCCCATACCAATTTACAGAGAGGAACAATTCTTAGGATATAATGGATATTTCCTTAATACGCATGTCTCGTTTTGTTCTAGGTGGGGGAATCGGCGCTGTATTCAGCAGACTTGGCAATTGACTGGTATTGCTGTTGTCTTCGCACTTTTCAATAGTCCCAAGAGACATGACGGGCTTGCTCTGTGATAGGTTAACTAAAGGTGCTTTTTTCTGCTTCTGACAGAATTTTTTGAGGAACAAATCCCTCCATTCAATTAGCTTAGCAGGCTTAAGGAATATGTATACACTACTAATTACTAAGCCAGATATCAGCAGTAATAAAATAAAGCCGATCAAGAATATTAACGAAGTGAACTGTTTGTTATTCACTTCAACTTGATCATTCTTAGGAATTGTAGCAGGTGTAGTAATGCGGTGTATAGGTCGAACAGGACGATTCGGCAGACGCGCATCTTTTGTTAATGCGATATCCGAACATGACCGAAACTCCTCCTGAGGACCACAACCAACTGCACCATTTCCATCGTCACATAGGCCCCAATTATTTCCGGCTATATAGCGCCACTGTAGCACGCATTGATTGCATAATAGGTCTGCAAATATAGAAACAAATAAATATGGAAACAGTGAATAAAAAAAACACGTTTACAAAAAACTTACCAGGCAATTGCGCTTTGATTTCATAAATGCGACTACCATTACGGGGATAGAATCTACTGTCCAAGTCTGCTGGGCTACGCTGCGAGGGCGAACCGCTTATTATATGCAACACGTTTTGATCAAGGCAAGACTGCTTAGCACTTGGCTTCGGGCACAACCTGAACTCAAAGTACCTGTGAAGAAAATCTTTTAACCGATAAGCCTTCTTATTTGTTTACTAGAGTTTTCTTACCCCATATGACTGGCAGTCAACTCTACACGAATTATGATTTCGGAGCTCGGCAAATAGCTTCGAACAACAACACCCTGCCCCCATTGGCCACCATGTTCATGTGGGCGTGGCTCAGGCAAGTCCCAAGCATCACCACACTCCCCACATTTTCCTCCATTATGCTTCCACTGTCGAGTGAAGCCACCGCAATAGAGTTCATGATCATTGTAGTCTGGCGGAGTTTGAAATCCATAACGCCAAGCCGATGCCCTACTTGGGGGTTCGATAAGTCTTCCATGCGCATCGCCGTAATGAATAAAACAGGAGACAACTAGGCACAAGATAAGAAAAGTTCGTGATTCGGGCTTGATTTCGCTTTTTCTAAACCCAGCTTCTCGCCATGACATTCCCTGAAAAATAAACTTGAAAATTAATTTATGAGATCAGATCAGATAAACAGCTTAAATTCTAAAACATTTTTGTATAAAATACAATTTTTTTTTTGTTTAAGCATCTGTCGACGCACCGTTCTCCGATTGCGTTTTAGTTAGGACGGTAAAACTTTCACCACGCATATATGGAATCACGCGTTCCATCGACCCATCCTCCCGCACGAAGAAGTAAAAATTAACCACAAATTGATTACACGCCAAGAAAAAGCAACCCGACGCCGCCGGGGTCAAATAAATAATGTTCCCAATCATATTGCTTTACTTATTCAAATTTTAATAATTAAAAATTGGAAGTTTTCAATCGATTACAAAAAAAAAATTAGAAGCATAAAAACTGTCATTAGTACTTCCTCAGGCTATCCACATGGAGGAGTCCTGCCACATTAACAGCCCATTGTCCCGGTTACGATCCACTCAACAAACTAAGTAAACGCTAGCTTCTAAACATATTAATGTTCTCGTTGTTCATATCGAGTTCCTCTTGTTTCAATTGCACAAAAGAAAACTCTTCCGTTTGACAATAAATTAAATATAAATCATATATTTTATGAGAAAACAATTTCTTACTCATTTATTCGTAAGTGCCAATGATTTTTGATTGAGGCCCGCCAAAAAAGTTATTTTAGTAAATTAAATTGTTTTTAGTTAGCTCCCAATAATTTGTCAATGTATATTGCTGTGTTTATGCATTCTAATTTGTTTTCCTTTAAGAATAACAAACATGTGAGCAAGTAAATATAAAAATTGTCAACTTGCCGCCGAATTTATGTCGCCTTTAAGTCTGGCGCCCAAAATACAATTATATGTCTCTGTTGTTTTTGATGTTTTTCATACAAATTCTGTACGCCGTTTACAAGTTCAACTTTCCAAACCCCCGTCTTAGTTTTCCCTATCAACCCAAAAGGAAGCATCAGTCAATGATTAGCTTCACGTTTGGACCGTGCGTGGGTCACAGTTAATAGCAGGTCGATAATAGAAGATTTCTCTTTAATGAATAAAATATTCAAAACGATATTTTTATAAAACACATATACTTTTATATTTTATTTTTGTATGTACCAACCTCTCAGTTGGTTTTTTGTTTATTCGTTAATCGATCGTCATAAAATTTTATTTTTATCTCTCTACACATATTATGTACAAAAGAACTGGTTTAAAATAAAATAAAATATATATATATTTTTTCGACAGGCTAAGAACCAGTCTTAAAAGACGAACAAGCTCTTCCTGAATATGCAGTACAAATTTAAAATTATTTTTGTAAATTTGCCAAGCGAATTAATTTTGTATTATTTGATGAAAATTTAAAATGAAAATATATAAATATATGTACATGCAGAATACAGAGATCTTTTTATATTGGTAAAATATGTATATGAATAGTATGATTACCACCTTATATATGTATGCAGATGCACGCACATATCATTTTATTTGCTTTCATTGTCTAACTTTCACCTATACAGATTACATAAAACTTTTTTATATGTTTTCATGCACAACTCTACACAAAAATGTGTTAGCATTCGCTCATATGTATATAGAAACATATAGATTCATGCATATGAACAGATGTACAGATGTACAGATGTACATATACATACATACATAGTTTGTACATCTTCAAAATAAGTTACTCACTTGTAGGTTATTTCTGTTTTGGTTACCAAATTTCATAGCAAGTTGTGGTATAAAATTTGATACGATGTCACTTTACTCTCTCGCCGCAATTCTATTCGCCTATGTAGATCGCAAATTTGTGGCTGTAAACAAAAATGGGCCTTTCACTTCTTTGTCGCACACAAAGCAGCCGCAGAGTTATCACTTCTTACACACGAATTTCGTGTATTGCTCAGCAGCTTTAAACCAATACTGATTAAGCTCGAGGCCGAGCATGCGGATTTCAGTCACATTTTCGGCTCTTTGAGTTGCTTAACTGGTTTGGAGAAATTTTTAACGACTGAAGAGCGTCGGTTGACTGAGTATGCTCCAAGAAACGGGTTTATGTTTTATGTTGTCTTGATCTTCACCTATGTAAGTTTTAAGGCGCATTGTGCCGCATTGGAGTATGTTGAGAGTGGTCATGGTTCAGATCCCAAGGAACCACAACTCTATGCTTATACCCTGTTTTTCCGTTTCCAGAAGTGGTAAGCTTAAGTAACATTTTACATTCGTTTCTGACATATTCGGCAGTAAGTTTCGTTTCAAATGACATAGCTAGTGCGGCGTGTCCACTAAATCTTATGTAATTCGAATGCACAGCACATTCATATGTGTTTAATACCAGAAGTGCCAGAAAGTTATGCAATAATGGTATTGTGGAATGGGCTGGCTCATTTGATTCTTAAAACTTTTGGCATTACTTTTAAATTTATAGCGAGGGAGTAAGGGTATCTTGGACACGCCGAAGATATCATACCCTGTAAATACATGAGTTTAGTGAAGCTCGTAAATGCTGCGATTGCCATTCAAGAAACTTATTTTCAATCGATCGTTTCCAAAGCTATATGCTATATGATATTGTGGTCCGACGTTAATAATATTTTGACTCCTGTATGTAGGAAGCATCGTGAAAATTATATATGCCAAGTTTGGGTTCGATATCTAGATCGTTCTTAGGGCAACTATATGGTATAGTGGTCCGATCAGGCCGATTCCGAAATGTAAACTGCCTGCAACAGAAAGAAAGACCTCTACAAAACTAAAAGACTAGTTCGCATAAAATCAGGCACACAAACAGAAAGGCTTGGCTATATCAACTCGGCTGTTGATGTTGATCCAGAATACATACACTTTATGGAGTCGGAGATGTCTCCTTCTATGCGTTCCATGTTTCATGACAAAAACATAATACTCTCTAAAAGGGTATAATAAGGTTTCCATACAATAGTATTATTTATTTATTCATTAATGGTCGACAAAAACGAGTGTCTTCCTAATTATTCAATACATTAAATTATAAAAATTAAGTGCTAAAAGCCTATAATCCTATGCCTAAATAGAAAAGTAGAGAAAATAGTTTTATTCACGACAGCGAGTACATTGAATCTTTTTGCACTCTGCGGAAATTGTAGTCGTTGTTTTGTTTAGACCCATCAGCTGGTACGGCAGATGAACACACAGTCGATTGCCAGACTTAATAATTGAAAGATTTGCCCAGCCTCCTTTGCAGATCGCTCCACGAAGAGCAAGAATTATCGGTAAGTACTCATAATTCGTTATTTCCTTTAATTCAAAATAATTAATGTTGCCCATTGCACTAATACCAAGGAGAGCCCTTAAAAATAATGTAATGTGTTCCGTTAACTTATTCGTAGAATTTGAAATTAAATATTGAAAAAACGCACGTGCAAGTTTTATGAAAGCCACATAGCAATCTGCAAACTGACAATTTCAATATTTATTTTAGTTGTGATCAACGCGCTTGCATCCTGTGACGCATAAAAAGTGCGGACTCTGGAAGCCCGTTGTCTTGAAAATGGAAATGATGGGACTTATCTCGGAAGGCCGAGATGGTTATAGGATTCTTGCTATTGGCTGAGGTCTTGTACAAATAGTTTTACTCTTAGCCTTTATTTGAAATTATTAAATTAGTTGTGTTCTTACTCTTTTTTAATTCTAAAAATAAAAACAAAATAAAAAACAATGTGATTAAATATTATTAAAATGAATTACCTTTTACTGTGGTGGAAAAAGAAAACTATATAAAAAGCAGCTTAACAAAACCTTAGCCCGGGTTATTTAATAAATAAATTATATTTGATAACAAAATATTTAAGCTTCATTAAAATTTTTATTTTTTAATATTGAATACAAAATATTGTATCTGCAAACAGTTTACATTTTAAATACTTAAAGCCTCCCCCAAATCAAATTTCGATATTTATAATGACTCGTCGTCGATAGTTAGCAACAGTCATTCGCTCATCTCGAACCGTTGACGATAGCTCAAAACCATCGGATATTCATCGTGCTGTAGTATCGTTGCTGTATGGCACTCGAAAATCGGTGCGTTATCGACAATGTTTAACTGCTTATATTTAAGCAAATGGAAATCCTGCAAAAAAGGCATTAATAGATATCACCGCCGACTCATTTTAACGTTATTTATGGTGACTAAAACGATATATTAATATATAAATGCAATCGATAGTATACATCTCGAATAGGCATTTCAGACCGCATTGAGAACCAAAAATTTGGTAATAATCGATATCATCGAACAACAAAAGTAGCTACCATCTCCAAACCAACTATTTGCCTTATAGTCTTTAACAGTAGAAATTAAAGAAAATTTATAAGAAGGATTAAAACATATAACTTAGTTATGGCAGACAGGCTAACGCAACTGCAGGATACCGTAAACCAAGTATGCGCCTATTGAGTAACAATATTTTGTGTGAAGCTAATAATATTGTGATTGTTTTAGCAAGCAGAACACTTCTGCAATGCTATTGGTGTCATTCAGCAGACATCTTACCCCAGCAAGTTTGCAAATTTTGACAGGACAGGCTCACAGACACCCATACAAAACCCACCTCAGGAGGATTATGCTCAGCTTTTTGCACAATTAATAGCTCGATGTGCTAAAGACATTGATACTTTAATTGAGTCTTTGCCTAATGAAGACAGTTCCATTGAATTACAAAATTGTAGTCTTAAGCGACTAGAGTTTGAAAACCAAGAAACTGCTGAGCAACTTGAACAAGTTGTCCAGAAAGGAGAACTTTTGCTGGAAAAAATCCAGTCTGCTTTGGGGGACATTGCTCAAGCACAATTGGATATGCAAATAACATTAAAATCAAGTTCACAATAAATCGCTTGCATGAATATAGCTTGTACTGATTGTTTATTCTAGTTACAATTTATTTTACTTAAAGCGCTCTGACGGAACGCGTTAAATATCCAAATACTAATTATACTGTGCTCATGAAATATATATTTATTTTTAAGGATTGATATTTTTAGGTTCAAAATCAAAGACCAATTTTTTTACTTCTTACTATTCTATATGTTTAAAATCAAATACTCTTAAAATAAATTTGTGAAGTACATAAATGTTCTGTTGACATCCCCGTAAATATGTGTTGAATATACAAACTAATCTTATTTTTTCACATATGTATATACAATCGACATTGGACATCTATATCATGGAGCTGCCATAAGAACGATCGGTCGAAAAGTTCGTTCTTGTATGGATAGCTTTTTGATTATTTGTATAAGTAACCCAAACTTGCTGCCCAAATATATTATAAAACGCCATATGTTAACTATTCTCATGTTTGTGAAGTTTTTATACCCTTGCAATGGGTATTATAATTTTATCTCAAAATATGTACCGCATAGGAGTCATCTCCGACCTCATAAAGTATGTATATTGTTCGTTCTCGGGAAACCAGATAGACCGGGCTTAGCGTGCTTCGTTTTTCCAAAACTATTTAGTCTAATATCGATTTTTGAGTGAATTGCTAATCTGTTGCGAGCTACTCCTTCTCTTCACACACTCTCTATATCACAGCGCTGCCCTTATTTTAGAGTTGCGCTTCTGCATCCTTTTCAAACTGTACAAAGCTCATGTAACATTTGGATGGTCAATCGTCGGTATGTCTTATGGGATATTTCAACCCGATAAAACGATTTTCTCGATTTTTCCATATTTTCCTAGCTCTTGCAGCTTAAGCTGTGCGTTAATGACCAATCAGTCAGTCAGTCAGTCAGGACATACGGTTTTATATATGGAGATACATAATTAAAAAATAAAAAAAGAAACACATTGTTTAATTTATATTATCGGTTAAATGGTAAGGTATGTTTTTTTCTTTGTTGAATTTTTGTGTTATATTTATATTTTAATGTATTTTATGTAGATCTTATTAATTTAAAAAAATGCGAAAAGCATTCAAATTTTTTACAAAAAAATGTTAACAAAAAGTTTTTAATGTAGTAGTGTTTTCGTTTTTCATATTGTCAGTAATAGTAAAAGGGCTTAAAAAAATAAAATTTAAAAAATTCAAAACATTTTATAACAGCATAAATGTTATATTAAGTTTAATGAAATCGTTTTATTAAAAACAATTCAATATTCACTTGGCTGAACAATCTCTCCACTTCAAGATTGGACCATGGCAGATATAATAACTTCATTGCGAAGGTAGTAAATTCGCGAAACGGCAAGTTTTCAGAGTTCTGATATTGACGAACTTTAATCAAAAATTTTAGTCAATATTTTCATCCCACTTAACCAAGTAGATGTCATAATATTGACTGTCCATTGCATGCATTTTATTCAACTCATATTATAAAATTGTGGCTGCATTTTAAATCACATAATAAAACGAAATATCCAGATCTGATCAATGACTACCATAGAAAAATGCTTACTAATTATTTTTTCGATAAACTTGATGTCTTTCCGTCCTTAATACCTATTTTAATGAGAACAGGTTTTACGAAATTTGAATTCAGATCCCAATTTTCATGAACATTTTTAATGCATACAAGAAAAGACTTTACATGCTATTGTGCTATTTAACTTTATACACATTTGATTATTCACATTCTAATACTTTACACTTTATGTATTAATTAGTAGACTTATATTTATATACAAACCACGATAAATATAAAAATAAATATTTTGTAATTTCTGAATTCTAATTGTTAAAACTTGATCAAAATGACATCTTGAATTGCGAAATCGGCACGGAAAAATGTTTTTGCATATCCTTGATAAGATATTTTCAAAGTGCAATATATAAAAACAGGCATTCGATTTTTTTTTTTGAAAAATACTTATTGTAAAATATAGCCTTTATTAACCAAAAACATTACGAACGATAATCTTACAAAATAAAATCTTTCGGTTGCATTTTTACTTTTAAATTACTTAAGATACAAAAAATGTTCTATTTAAATGTAACAGAATTTATAAAATAATATTGTGTACTTCTAAACTCAGTAATAGTTTCTTAAACTGAAAGCAATAATTAACATTTATCTTCAGTAAAGCCAACGTTTCTCTGCTTTAGTTAAGCGTACCCCTACAGCCTTGTGCTCCACAAAGGCAAGGGATTTTTTCTTCCTCTAATGGAAATTTGTAGTCATAAGTTATTTCTTCATTAATTCCAATGGGTTGCTTTGAATAAATAACAATTTTTTTTTCTGACTCTATGGTAATGACTTTGGCATAACAGTTTGGCTGCAATCAAAAGAGGAAATTAAGAAGTGATTTAATTGTTGTACCTATATCATACTTACATTACAGCTGTGATTTATAAATCTTGCCAAATTACCACATTTTGTTGCATCGATAATAGTTTCCATATCAATTCGGAATAAATATGAGCTGCCAATGCCAATTGCTTCATATTTGGTTTCTCTTAAATCGGCAACAACTGGTCGAATCATTTGTCCAACGTATTCAATAACCATTTCATCAGCCGCTATAGGTTCCATGGCAAATAATCCCCAATCATGGATTGCCGACTTTGCAAATTTAAGCTGTTTTTTTCGAAATTTCAGTTGATTGAATTTTAAGAGCTCAGACTCTCCCATTGAACCGAAGGCAGTTAATAGACGTCGTTGATTCGAACGTGCTTCACGAGAAATGCCCTGCATTTTGGATATTAACTTATTGTGGTGATGGTTCGTCAGCACCGTTGGCTCGTCGCACCGATCTTCGTCTTGAGTGTCATGTATGTTTGCTTTAGCATGGTGGTATTTGTGTTTGGCTTTTTCCCGTACATCTAACTTGTAGAAGCCCTCAGTACGCGCGGAACCGGTTTTGTGACGCATTAGTTCTTCGTCTTTTCGCCGTTTCTTGGGAGGAGGCGGCCAAAATGCCCTGTCCGTGGTGCAGTGATTAACCCAGTGAGTATTGTTCAAAAACATACTGAAATTTGAAAATAAGTTAAAATAAATGTTAAATTTTACAACAAAATTAGTCTGCTCACGCATATGGTTCCTTTTGCAAATGCTCAGTATAGCTCGTCTTGATGTACTTAATGTCCTCCAAATCGATGCCTTTTGTTAGGAATGTGTATAAAATTACCATTTCTTCGTTTTGATCACGGGTTTTAAACATTTCACACGGAACAAAGTTTGCAGTTTGTCGGACCAGTTCGGAAAGCGTGTCTTTCATTGATTCTATTTTATTTTTCTTATTTGCCTGTCGTCCTGAAAAATCTTTTTTTTTCTTTTGGGCACGCACAGAATCTTTGCGCGGCCTTCCAGGACCAGGCCTTACAATATGCATGTTATCGGCATCTTTCTTATTTTTGCATTCAAATTGGCTTGTTGAAACACCGGTAGAAAAGGCACCTTGTGCTTGTGGTGGCAAAGAATAACAATGTTCTAAGGCCACTTGACTAGCTTGAGATGCTTGACTTGATCCACTGTCTGAAGAAACAGGTGATTGCTTTCCGTTATATATTCGGGTATTTTCATTTGGTTGACTGCTAGATTGAGCTGTGTCATAAGCTTCCGTTTTTAAATTGCTTTCAGTTTTTAAAACAATTATCCCTTCATTCTCATTCGTCTGAATACTAGTAGTTTTTGGAACAGCTTCAGTATTTACTGTGATCAAATAGGGTTTGGATTCAGCATTAGTATCTGGGATATCTTTCTTGAACAGTGTTAATTCTTGCACTAATAATTTTGCACCTGGTGTGGGAGGAATTTTTGAAATATCGGGTGTTTCTGGCATTTCATAAGTTGATATTTGATTAATCTCTAACTTGAGATCCATGTTTGATGTATTGTCTGGTTGATGTGAATTTTTCTGCTGTTCTTCTAAAAATTCGCGCTCGATTTGAGCCATATATTCAGTATTTCGACGTCTCTTCTCCTGATACTCGCGCTCTTCATCAGAATCACTATAAATACGATCATATTCAAAATGCGATTTTGCTGGAGTTACCCCATCGGATTTCGAAATAGTTTCCTCGTTGTAATCCGGTGGCGGAACAGGTGTTGGTGATCGGCGGGATTCAGATTCTATTTGTTCATCAGTCTTTAATTCGGATACAAATTTAGCAGCAATGCCAACATCTTCCATACCAAAACAACTATCTTTGCTTATGTCTTCAAGGTCAGACGGTATAGATGATATGAGATTAGGCTTTGAATTTGTAAATCGTTTTGTCCCTGTATTTTGGTCATCGTCTTCATCAGTATCAGAATATATGTCCATTTTTTTCGTGCGACCCCGCTTGGTTGCTGATATTCGATTTATTGACTGATTTTCTTCCTCAGAGTCTGAATATACGTTTAGTATTTTGCCATCTGAAGCTTTAAAATTATGCCTACGCCTCTTAGGGAATTTGTCCCTTTCATTTGAATTGCTTGATGGGATGTCTTCATCAAAGCTTTCGTCGTCGCTGCTCCTTTCGTTTTCAGCTCTATTGGCGATATCTTCAGCATCATTTTCACCGTCGCTATTAGAGGACGACGATGTGGATGACGAAAAGAAACTTGATGCACTTCCTTTTCTTTTTAATCGTATATTGCTTGACGTTATTCTCAATTTCCCACTATCCCTTTGCAGTGTGCGTCTTTTTAAATTAAGATTTTGAGCATCGGAACTGCCCATATTTGAATCATCTTTGTCTGAATCAGACCGCTGCACCATTTCTTCTTGATCACTGAGATCCCGTTCCAACTTATCGGGAACAGGGCTTGGGTGTTTGGGAACACGCCGAAATGATGGCAATTTAGGCATTGCAGCCCTTATACCTATACTGGTGAATGATTGAAAATCTGGCATTTCTCTTTGCGTGTTGATTAAATTATTAATGTCGGGAGGCTTCTCCTGCGTTATTTGTTTTTCTACTAAGTTATTACTAGTTGTAGCGGTATCGACCACGGAAGACAAATGTTTTGAACGTGCTTTTGCGGTTTGTTCGTCCCACCAAACCTCAAAATTTTTAAAAGCTGTCATTTCAATCATACGCTTATTAACATCTCGTTTAAGGATTTGCTTCAGTTCCTCGACTATAAAATTCATCACCTTTTTAACATTTTGTTTCATTTCGTCATTTTGATCCGGTTGCGTATGTTGATAGCCATATGACTGGATATACGGGTCTAAATTAAAAGCGTCAGCAGAAACCACTCCAGGCAGGTATGAGGATTGCATATATGCAGGGTTAGAAAAATACTTCCCTGTAAATCCAGAATTTGCTCCTATTGCCGAAGGATAGTGTCCATATCCATAGGCTGAATGATGATAGTAATAATTACCCTGATGTGAAGCATTAGGCTCCGTATATCCTGTAAACATAATTTTCGTTGTTAATTGACTTGAAGAATTCGTAGATTCCTTTGTAGTTTCTTCATGTGACGATAAACTTGACAAAGACATGTTATCATCATTGTTATTATTCGTTTCCAGCTTTTCAGTTGGGTGCTTGACTATTTCTTTTTTAATTAAAATATCGTCGTCACTTGATATATCGCTAGCACCGTGCTGCTGTAAGGCCGAAACATTTTTCTCTTTTTTGTTTTGTATGCTATTTGAATCGCAATGCTGGTCAACAGTTTCATTGATTTCATCGACCTTCGCTTTGTCTGTTTCAGAATCACTACTATCCATTTGCAAAAATGGTGGAGCATTGCCAAACGTCTTTCCCTTAAATATCAGGGCAATACGTGTATCTAAATCAACATTCTCTGTGCTGATTTCCGCGTCAGTATTATTGAGATTATTATTGTATTTATTTGACTTTGGTCGCCTTGGTGATAGTAGATTTATACCAACTGACTCGGATGAAGGCGATATATCTTTTGTATGTAACGTTAGAGCTGGTGGCTGGGGATCATCCCAGTTTTCTTCTTCTTCCTGGGGTGGAGGTGGTGGGGGTATAAGCTGTGAATCTGGTTGCGAGACGGGCCACCTTCTGTGGGAACTAGACCAAGATTGAATATTTTCACTAACAGTATAACCATAATGATCATATCCATAATTATCGGATGATATAAGGTTAGATACCGGAATGCCAGAATAATATTGTTGGTTTTTGAACACTGAAGAGGTTCCATTTTCATCTTCATGGCACTCATGACTTGAATAACGTTTATCGTGTTTAGAACTCACGCGTTCCTTGCGATCACTTCCAACATCAATGGATCGATCACGATCTCGTTCTCTATAATCTCGTTCTTTTGACGTACTTGGTCGATGATCCCTTCTCTCCCTTACCCGATCACGAGAATGATCTCTTGATCTATTACGCTCTCGAAATTTATCTCGTCCTTTAGAACGAGAGTAGTCGTATGACCTTGTATCTCTTTCTCGTTCTCTAGAATTGTATAACCGATCCCTGCTTGAGTCCGAACTTTTTTCACGAGATCCTCGAGAATAGTAATGTCGACTATGACGTGAGCTGGAATATTTATTACGTGTCCCACGTTCTCGATCGTAGCCTCTTTCAACGGAATGCCGTACACGGTCTTTTATAAATCTATCCCGTTCACGTTCTCTGTGACGATCATTATCTATTTCTCCAAACACTGCACTCTTGTGAAATGAGTTGTAACCACTTCCAGATAATAGATGTGGACCTTCTTTTTCGGTGTAATCATGAAAATGTTCGTTTGCCGGAACCAGAGTTGTTGTCGAATGCGGTGTGGTGCTTATTAACGGCCTGGCTACAACCGGATTTGTTAAATTATCAATAGTCTTCTTCAAAATGGCACCAAACGGATCGCAGAATACGTTTAAAATCTGTATAAAAAAGATGTGAAAATAAATGTATATAAATAAAGTGTTCCAAAATTTTACTTAACTAATCTCTTTAAATCCCAGCAAGACTTACCTTTCCCATTACTGATTTCTGGTTATATTTATCGACAAACTGACGTGCTCCTTTAGTGCTTTCAAAGACTATACGTGCGATGCCTAAATGTTTATTTGTCGTAGGGTGATGATATATATTTATTTCATCAGTGGGCCCACACTTATCTAATAGGCCGGAAAGGAACTGCTTGTCGATGTTGTCGTTAAGATTGACTACCGTCACTTCAATAGCAGGTGGCTGACCAACGTAATGAGAATCGATCACAAACCTATAAGTCTTATATGTTATATCAAGATCTAATCAAAGACTAATTACATGCTACTTACCGGGGTACAACCAACATTAATGGTTCGACAGGTTTGGCTCGAATTCGAATTAGAGGATTTCGTGGATCACGAGGTGTAATTGTCGGGTATGTGGGGTCTCCGGGGACAACACCGTCGTAACGGTAAAGCTTAGAGCCACATTTCAGCAATTGCGGATCCGCTAATAATTTAAAGTTTCTATGCATCCTCGTTGGGCATAAAGAATTCAAGGCATTACCATCACGATACCCTTGCATGGAAATATGTGACTGTTCTCCTGAGGGTTCTCCGCCATTAATTGAGTTGTAAATATTGCTGGTATCCATAGCATAACAATTAGCCACGTTTACGGAATCTTTAAAAACAAGATCACAACCTCAGTTAGTTTAATTTTTGACATTCTTATTTTGACCAAACAAAAATTGAGCAAAAAATAATATGATTACTTTTGCTACTTACATTTTAAGCTGACGACTGCCGACTATGTCGTTAGGCACGTCCGGGTGTGTATTATATAGGGATACGAAAATGTTATAGATATCTGTCCTTCCACGGGATATGGCGCTTCTAAAACTTTGAACGCAGAAGTCAATGTTGTTTTATCTGCATCATAAAAATACAATATTCCCCATATATAACAACACATGAAGTATTAAAACACTGTCGAATAAAAAATACACAGAAAAAACGAGGCCTCGAAGGGGTGTAAAATCAATGTTATCGATGTTTGAACTCCTTTCTATCGATTATTAATAAGCAAGAATATTCTGCTCACCAAAAAGTTTATTTCAACTTAATTATTAGAGTTATTTTTAATTGTTCAAAAGCAGTCAAAATACGGCTTGTAATTTGTTATTAACGTAAGTAAAATATATAACAACGGCGTTAAAAAAATATTGGCCTAGAATATTTGCAGCCATATCAGAAAATGTTTTATAAGTATGGCAACTCTAGTATAAAATTTCAGTGTTGATTGCATCACAACTCACTAAACAAAAAGTTTTTAACTTGCTTTTCACATTTAAGTTCCATACAAGCAGTCGGCAATTGGTACTTATTTTTAAGTTAATTTAATTCATTAATTTTGTTTCAAGTTTTGAAATTATGAATTATTCAAGTTTTCATACATAACCATTAACTAAACAGCCGATCTATATTTTTTCTTACATTTTATGTGCACGTTTATATTTATTTACAAATGCATAGATAGATTGTTATTTCAAATCTAACATCATTCGCAGCGTCTAAAATGGCATTTTGGAAATTTGTCGGACTTCCCGTGGTTAAGGCTGATGATGATGAAGAGGAACTTGTTGACCCGCAAGCAGCTCTTAGAGTGAGTACTTCGTCGGCGGATATTTATTGATTATATGCTGTTATGTATTGTATTAATGATCACATTTTATTTTTTAAGGATAAGTGCCAGGCTAAAGGTCATATCGAATCTTTATATAACAAATATCAAGAATGCAACGACCGTGTAAATAGTCGATCTAAAACAACCGAAACATGTATGGAGGAACTGTTCGACTATGTCGCTGAGTTGGATCATTGCGTAGCGCACAGCCTGTTCTCAAAACTCAAGTAGTTAAGCAATATCATGAACATAAATATGTATTATTGTTAGCTACGCCTGAGTAAAATTGTTGAAGATTCTTAGTAATTGAATTAACGTTATTTTAGCAGTTGGCATTATAATACAAACGGTATAAGTGCGAAAAAGTGTGCAAGAAATCTTATCAATAACTTAAGGGTGCTTTAACGAAAGTCGAAAATTGCTGACTGGAAGATACCCTGTGTCTGGCTCATTACTATTTTTTTGCATGGAGCTGTCAAGCAAGCGTTAATAGTTGCAGGCATATAAAAACGCCTGCGCTATGCCTAACAAACGTTAATTTCTTTAAGGATTTTAGTTGCGCCTTATCAAATTATTTTAATCTGCGAGAATGCGGAATTGGTGGAGATTGAGCAAACGTTGGCTATTGGCTGAGCTGATTCCCCAAGTTTGTTTCTGTGCAACCGTTATGCCGGATCTATAATTCCAAGGCAGCTGGCTAGCTAGCGCGTCAACTCTTAATGTCGGCGTTTTCCCAACACGGAAATCCAATTTAGGCAAAATTAGTACACGGTAATAACAATGCATAAATGTGGGATCATACAGATATGAATCAATGAAATTAAACTGAATCTGTAAATAGCACTAGAAAGCTCCGAAGTATAAGTATACTCATATTATATTCGGAGTTTCTTTGAATAGGGAAAACCTCTTTTTGAAACAAAATAAAAAGGATTTCCCACAATACCGACGCTTTCAGGAGTCGTGTGCACAAAGGCGTTTTGCAGAAAAGTCTATCATATTCTCAAATTCGGTAACCTAGTATCGTTTCTCTGTTTGTATTTTCATGTTACGCAGGGCGCAGTGCTCTGGAGAAACAGATTTATTAAACCAAAACTAATACATCCGTCGCTCACCCTGCTAATCAATCCCGCCCTGGAAATGATCATAATTGGTTTTTGCAGATATAAGTCCTTTTAAGTTGATAGATTATAGATACAAAGGTAATAAGAACATTCTTGCCACATAATGTCAACACTTGAATCGAACGACATACGCTAGAAGATTTCTTAAAGATCTCCAACTTCGCTCCAATTCGCTCTTCACCGCCTTCAAGACCCAAAAAAACAGGTCTTGGGAAAACATCCATCATATACCTATGAAATTATCCATATCTATATTTTTTCTAAGAACGAATCAAATGTTCTGACATGCATCGATACATTTTCTAAGTTTGCCATAGTCCAACCTATTGATTTGGGAGCTTCCCTTCCATTCGTTAACTGAGCATGAAAAACCTCCAGCACATAGATGATCTAGAGACCAAATTGCTAGCCAGGCCAATTTTGAGTAGCTGCACTATCATGGCCGTAGTCTCCTTGCCTTAAATCATCATCTGTCTTGTTCGCCGCCGACTGAAAGGAAGGAGTTAACAAAAACAATTCACAAAGTGTCTTTGTGTGCGCTACAAAGAAGCTAACGATGCAACATAGCGATCGACGAAATCACCTACACCTAGTGTCAAAGCATGTGCGCTTCAAGTGCCCAGGCTAAAAACGGTCACGAGGCGCCAAGTCAGCAATCTGTCCATGTCGCTGCCCCAGATCATGGACTACGTGGGATAACTTTAAGTTATGATAAGTTTAGTTTATATGAAGCGGTCAACAGGCATAGTTGCCAAAAAAATGAAAATATAATTCATACATATATACATGCCACTCGTCATAATATTTTTAAAGGCATATTAATATACATATGTATTTGTTTTAGCGGGTTCTCAGTGGTGCAACAACTACCTTTTATTAGTATATTTTCCTACTCTATTTTTCTGCGACTGGCAAACATTTGCAGCTCATGCGTCTGTTCAGTTTGATGTATTTACAAAAATGTATTCTTTAAAAAAACAAATGAAATTTTAGAAATTAATATCAATTATTATAACTATAAGATTATGTAAATAATTATTCGCACCTGTTGAGGCATTGACCAAAAAATGTCAGCCTGCATGAGATTTTAAGTAGCAGAGTGGAGATATCCTGTAATGATAAATGCAATAAGAAATAATATTAATTTTTAATAACTGTAAAAAAATCAAATAAATCAAATGCAAATACTCAAGAAAGAAATGTCTGATGATGGTGAAAGGGGGCATGACTGCCGACACGGGCTGATGAAGGCCATCCACTGGCTATAATGAGGGAGACGAAAGTGGGTGATAGTCTCAGGTAAGGAGGGTACGCCGGAACCGGGCCCGATCTGGAAAAGTGAAGTCTCTCTTTGAGTCTCACTTTTGTTATTTTCATTTAGTTGTTGTCACAACCCCTTGCATTGTTCATTTGTAAGAAGTTCCCTTTGATGTTTATAGAGTGTGTAGTTTAAAGTGTTGCGCAGGTCTGTTTTGCTACCGACGTAGTAGCGTGTTGATATCAATTGTGCGGACTGCGGACCAGTGATGGGATTACACCCAGAGAACCGATTAGCCAGCCGGCCCGGCCCAAAAGGGAAACAAGCAGTTCAGTAATAATATGGCGTCCAATTTGAAGAAGCACCCGACTGAAGTCTCCTTTGGCTTTAGGATCCAAACCGCTGATGTGTTGTGTGGCACAAGTAGGTGGCCCATGATCGCGCAGCGTGTAGTGGAATTCGAGAAGCACAAGGAGGCAGAGATTCCCAAAATATCCGTAAGCATGAGAAGTTTTTCTTGTTGTGGCGAATGGTGGTAAGTCACGTTCGCATGTTGGCGAAACGTTTACGACCGTTCATCGTAGCCTGGTGGTAGCCGCAATGACAAAGGCATTTCGTGATAAAAATGTAATATTAGGGTAGTTTTGTCAGATCTTATTTATTCATTTATTTATTAGACAGGTGACCCAGGACTATGTAGAATCGAGCCTGCGCTGCACTTGTCACACAGTATACCCCATGAATGGCCAGAAGAGCGACGGAGCGGATCTTGCCAAAGTGTCCTTTAACATTGGAACTTTTCTTGTCGCGGTTGATAGCAGTATGACACGTTCGCAATTTGGCGAAGCGTTTCCGACTGTCCATCATAGCTTGGTGGTAGCCGCCATGACAAAATAACCTGTAATAAAATATGATATTAAGAAAGAGTTTGCTAAAGTTTGTTTATTGTTTACCATTTGTTTTGTCTCACTCTGTGTTTACATTTGGTGGACGCTGGCCATAGTTATATGAGCTTCAGAGCCAGGTGACCCAGGACGATATAGATTCGATTCTGCGCCGCATGCCCCAAAGGTACCCATAAGTGTGACAGAAGCCAAATAGACTTCAAGGAACCGTTCCTTAGATGCCTTTCGTCAGTCCGTCCAAGAAACTCTCTAACCAGAGAGGCCAGTAGGTCACCATCAAGGCCAGGTTCCTGGTCAACGGCACACTTTTTACCAACTCTATCCCGAGGGATAGGCTAAGAAAAGGCCTCGGGCAAGACCACGCCCACATCATCCGATGGAATCAGTTCTATAAAGCCCATCCTCGCCTCGAGCAACAGGCAGAGTCAGCAGCAGACTCATATTTGAGCCCCCTGAAAGAGAAAAGATTTTGAGAATTTTAAATTAAGTTTTTGTTTGTTAGCCTTATGCGTAAATTCGCATTTATAAGTATATTTATATCTATTACCTTTTAATTAAAAAAATCTTTTTTGATCTCCAAGAGTGATGGAAAGGCCCCAAAAGTTATTGCGTCTGCCAACCAACCATATATTCAGCATATCATGTCATATCGCCCTTACCGCCCCACACAGAGCCCATTCGGCATAATTTTTTGTGGCATATTCACATACATATTTATTACTTTAGATGAATTTTCGTCGTC
The DNA here is from genome assembly GCF_003285875.2 of Drosophila novamexicana. Taxonomy (NCBI): domain Eukaryota; kingdom Metazoa; phylum Arthropoda; class Insecta; order Diptera; family Drosophilidae; genus Drosophila; species Drosophila novamexicana. Next base: position 152,861 of record NW_020824809.1, on the reverse strand, counting down.
TGTTCAGTTTGATGTATTTATAAAAATGTATTCTTTAAAAAACAAATGAAATTTTAGAAATTAATATCAATTATAACTGTTAGATGATGCAAATAATTATACGCACCTGTTGAAGTTTTAAAGACATGACCGCTTGCATGAGATTTTAAATAGTTGAGTGGAGATATCCTGCAAAGATAAATGCAATAAGAAATAATATTAATTGTTAATAACTGTAAGAAATTGAATAAATTAAATGCAAATACTGAAGAAAGAAATGTCCGGCTAATTATCTGATGATGGTAAGAGGGGCATGACTGCCGGCACGCGCATGAGGGACACGAGAGTAGGTGATAGTCTCAGATAGGGCGCGTACGCTGGGTCCGGAACCTGGGCCCAACCTGGAAAAGTGAAGAGGATAAATAGTGTTTTATTTCTGTTAATTTATATTTGAGTCTCACTTTAGTTATTTTCACTTAGTTGTTGTCTGTTTTGCTACCGACGAAGTAGAGTGTTGATATCGATTTTGCAGACTTCGGGCCAAGGATATGATTGCACAAATAGAACCGATGAGCCAGCCGGCGCGGCCCAACGGGAAAAACCAGTTGCGTACCAAAATGTCACTCTACATACAATAGAGTAATATTTATCATGACAAAGTATCGCTAGAGAGCATAATTGCACAAGTCATACGCACTCAGCCTAATCTCTTTAACTGAAAAGAGCTTCCAGCTCTATTATAGCAAATGTTACATATTGTTTTTGTTCTGTTCCTAAAACTTTCCAAAAGATAACAGTTAATGCAAAGCGAGGCTTTAAAAGGAAGCAGACAGTTATCTAACATTTAAGTTAATGTCTTTCCCGTGTTAATTTGACAACTTACACTATGGCTCACCAACAAAAACAGGTTCTGTCTTCGCACTAGACTTTTTAGCGACATTAGTCTGTGAAAAATTGCGTGTGTTTACAATCGGAGCCCAGAGATAACAACAGATAGTTCTAACGATGGTTATACCGGGTTTTCCAGAATGATGTAGGTGTTGAAACAGTGTTGTTGAGATAATTTAATGTTGGTTTTTATACCCTGAACCCATTGAAAATGGGTAAAAAGGGTATTATATATTTGTGCAAATGTATGTAACAGGCAGAAGGAAGCATCTCCGACCCCATAAAGTGTATATATTCTTGATCTGCATCAATAGCCGATCTAGCCATGTCCGTCTGTCCGTATGTATGAACGCAAGGATATCAGAACCTATAGGGCTAGATAATTTCATTCCGATCGGTTAACTAAAATTACTGCGCAATTGGATTCCAAGAATTTCTGTATACATGTACACCCACACATTCATGCGCTTTTGTTTCGGATTCTATCAATAATATTGCAATTGCGATTGTTTCCTGTGCTGCTATTTTAATTCGATTTTTTGTCTCTCAATAATATTTAATTATTGGTGTGGCTGTTGAGTAGAGGCATAGCAAGCGATGCGGTCTGTCGCGTGTTCGAGCCCTACCGGGGAAACTATTTTTTTTTTTTTGGATGGTGTGGCTGTTGAGTAGAGTCATCAGCAGGTAATGCGGTCAGTTGCGATGTCGAACCCTGCCAAGGGAACTTATTATACCCTGAACCCATTAAAAATGGGTAAATGTATGTAACAGACAGAAGGAAGCATCTACGACCCCATATAGTATATATATTCTTGAACGGCATCAAGTCGAGTCGATCTAGCCATGTCTGTTTCTCTGTCTGCCCGTCTGTCCTAATGTATGAACGCAAGGATATCAGAACCTATAAGAGCTAAAGACTTCAAATTTAAATGCAATTGACTTTTTGAGAATACACAAATATTCTATGGTACACTAAGATATACTTTAGAAAATTTCATCAGTTTTTGTTTTGTTAGTTAATCCTTTAATCTGACAGACGCTCAAAGAGCGTCTCAGCTTCGATGAGCATGTCGGTCTTGTGTGCCTTATGAAAATATGGATCAGCCATTTGCAGGTTCTCAGGGAACCAACCACTGACATTGACCGAATGGTCAGGATGGTAACCTGAAATGGCCTTTAAAACACAAATATAACGAGAACTCACTGCAATTGACTCGCGACTTCACCACTGTTTAAAGCTTCTTTCTTACTTGAGTAATGCATTGAGCAATCCCAAGTAAGCTGATACTAGCCTCTTCTTAACGCAGCTGCAATCGTTGTGCTAGCTCGTCTGTTACAAAATTAATTTGTGATGCAGAATCGGGTAACGCTCTACCCAAAACGAACTCGCCACTTCTCGTTTTAACGGCAACGACTGCGGTAGCCAGGATTACAGTAACAAATCCATTCGCATGCATAGCATGGGAAATCGGTGGTTGATTCTGTGTGGAGACAAGGGATGGTGGTAACGCTCGAGTGTTAGAAACGGCAAGGTATCTATGCGAACGACTATTCAAGAACCAACATATCAAGTTTGGTGACTCTAGCTCAAACCATTACCTAATTTTCTAAAAAACAGGATTTCAATATCGATTTTTATCGATTACTCGGAAACGCGGCAAGTTATCGAATATCGAAAACAAACTTAATCTGCGCAGGCACTAGGAGGACCTACAGTTAAATTTCAAGTCTCTAGCTCTTAAAGGTTCTGATATCCTTGCGCTCATACATACGGGCGGGCGGACGGACGGACGGACAGACGGACGAACGGACGGACGGACGGACAAACGGACGAAACAGACGGATGGACAGACAGACGGACGGACAAACGGACGGACGGATAGACGGACAGACGGACGGACGGGCGGACAGGCGGACGGACGGACGGACGGACACACGGACGGACAGACGGACGGACGGACAGACGGACGGACGGACGGACGGACGGACGGACAGACGGGCGGACGGACGGACGGACAGACGGGCGGACGGACGGACGGACAGACAGACAGACGGACGGACAGACGGACGGACGGACGGACAGACGGACAGACGGACGGACGGACGGACGGACGGACGGACAGACGGCAACGACTAGATCGACTCGTCTATTAATGCTGATCAAGAATATATATAACTTAGGGGTAATGATTCAATCTGCCTGTTAAATACATTTGCACAAATAAATTATACCGTTTTTACCCATTTTCAATGGGTTCAGGGTATAACAAGTAGGAGGTTCTAGTGGGAGCTCCCGACTAGGGGATACCCTTTCCGTCGTCTCTGCTCAACCCTCACACCAGCCACAAAAAAAAAAGTTTTCTCGGTAGGTCTCGCACTCGCGTCAGACAACATCACTTGCCACAGCCTCTACTCAACAGCCACACCAATAATTGAGTCGCAGTGACAAAAAACGAATTAAAATAGTCGCACGGAAAACAATACAATCGTAATTGCAATGCTGTTGATGTATGCGAACCAGACGCGCATGAATGTGTGTGTGTACATGTATGCAGATATTCTTCGAATTTGCGCTGGTGCCGCAAACACGTGTTTCTTAACCGATCTTCATGAAATTCTGCAGCATATCTTATTGTACCATAGAATATGTGTGTATTCTCAAAAAGTAAATTGCATTAGAATTGTGGCTGCGGTGGTAGCGGGAAGGTGGCGATAGGTATAAAATGAAAAATACTTGATATATACATATATATATATGTAGAATAAACATATCAAGTTTGGTAACTCTAGCTTTTAATATTTACCCAATTTGCTTAAAAAAAACAGGATGCCGATATCGATTGTTATCGATTGCTTGGAAACGGAGTAAGTTATCGATTATCGGAAATAAACTCGATCTGTGCAGGCATTAGGAGGACTTACAGCTAAAATTTTAAGTCTCTGGCACTTATAGGTTCATTCATACATACGGACAGATGGATGGACGGACGGACAAACGGACATACGGACAGACAGGCGGACATGGTTTGATCGACTCGGCTATTGGTGCTGATCAAGGATATATATATGCATACGGGAGGACGGACAATTGATATGGGGTAGGAGACGCTTTAATCGTGATAAATACGCTTTATTAAAATAATAGGAGATGCTTTCACAACTGCGAACAAAACCAATATACTAAATTTATACATTTTTAGAACTCAGTACACCAAATGAGTTCGTAGGCTACATTATATTAGTACTTTAATTTTATGGTACCTCCCAAGCCCCTTATACAACAATAATTACATTCATGAATATCAAAGATAGGCTTATCATTTTATTTATAAATACCTTTTTGCATATTGTATGTAACTCTAACTTCGATCATACATCAGGGCAATGTTGTGCCGAATCCTAATAAATTTTCGAATAATAAACAGCAATGCTTTCAACGCAGTTATATATAACGCGACTAATAATAGAAATGATTTATATCTTTGTGATGCATAGTTTCTGCATCATCATCAGTATTAATAAAGTCGTTAGTCACCGAAACCACTGCCTCCGATTTTGCAATAGTTTTGGAACATCTGCTTTTGAACTCACTCCCATTTGCACCCTCATCAATAGTTGTTTGATCTTTTTTGCCTCGGCTTTCATTATATAAGTTAAAGCAAGATTTCTGACAGACTTCACTTACATCCTTATTTTCTATTCTGTTTTCCTGATCAGCAACTGTATTAGTACAAGATTGACAACAATTATCACAGGAGTCTTTATTAGTATGAATTGCGCAGTCTGAATAATTTGAATTTGGTGACGAAGATGGTTCATATTTTCGAGGGCGACCCCGAGATAAATGACGTCTTTTAATGAACTCATTGTCATCAACCATCCAAAAAGAGCCAAAGTCATCTTCGTATCGTACAAAACATTTATGTAGTGATAAATTTGTTCGAATAGCATTCTACGGTTCCATGCAATTATTAAATTGTAAGTGTGGACATATACGTATAAGAAGATAAAAATGGTATTTAAAAGTTGATTAAGCAATAATACAAAGAAACGAATAATTTAAGGTTAACAAATATAGATTAATGTATATATTGATTTTACATTTAAAAAGAGAATTAAATTTAATCACGAATTTTAAATTACATTTAAAAGGGCAACTACTTTTCATAAAATATGTACTTTCATAGTTGAGTGTAAATGATGATTTCATGGTGGCTCACCGTTTTAGCGAGTGAGTGTTTGAGTGCTTTAAACCAACCCTTGAAGTTGTAAAAAAAAGTGGCAAAGTCTTAAGAGCAGGCTCACCAATTCTCCAAATAGAAAACAGTACCCCAGGTACCACTATGTACTTAGCAGACATTTAGATAAAGAGGGAATCTCCTCTGCCATTTGGGATATGTGTTGATTCAGAGTTAATGCAACAGCAGGTTTGGGGACAAACCCTCGCCCGTATGAACCAGCTGTTATCCAAATGAAAGCACTACAGGTAAGATACGAGAGCTAGAGGATCTGGTACAAAAACACACCACACCGACACCTTCGCCAGCCACCAGGAGAAACCGTTCATATCACTCGATTTCCCATCATAATTTGCGCGGAGGAGGTGTTCGAAGTGGTCAAAGTCCTTCCAAGAGCTAAAGAATGATAGAATACAGCGTTCTTAAGGCCCTGACAATGTACACCTTCCTTTTTATAACACAATTCAAGAATGCATCACTTCTCTCCAGTGAATATGACTCTCAGTCAAATCGATTATTCTTGCTTATCGAAGGTCTGGGACAGGCTGCCCGATTTTGCAAGGCATATAAGCTATTGGAGCGAAAGTTTGAATTCAAGATTTTTGAGTCACGATCTCTCCTTCCCACAAAATTAAGGCGGTCATTCGCCAAGACAGTTACGCATAGGGGCAAGGAATTTATTCACCTGCTTGAGAGCTGGGCATTACTTGAGAGACAATGCCGCGTTGTCTTTCTTTTGGATACCAATCCAATTGAGCCTATTTGATCTTGATGATGAGTTGTTATTGTAAATTGCAATGCAAGCTTAAGGTTCCACTGGCTATCAGCCTGCTGACTTATATTGCTACATATATCTACATAAATCTTTTCAAATGTGAAGTCATTCAGTGCAATAGCAAGCCGCCGATTGCATATATAGTGGAAAAGTTATGAATGGCAATAAGCTATGTGGGAAAAGGTAAACAATTAACATTTTGTATAATCCCATACGTGGTTCAACGGCTTTATAGCGTAGACTTTTTATCATCGTACGATCTATTTTTTCCAATGTTTATTGATGCCAACCTTGCAACCAATAATTGTGTATGATGAGGATGCACTTCAAGTTTTAACTGTGCAACAGCATTAATGTCTTAAAGAGATAGTTTACCTGTTTCATTTCTTCACGGAAAGGAGTCTTGCTTAGAGTCAATGCTAGCGGATGTATACAAACAGACAACGGACAAACAGACGGACATGGCTAGATCGACTCGGCTATTGGTGCTGACCAAGAATATATATACTTTATGGGGTCGGAGATGCTTCCTTCTGCCTGTTACATACATTTGGATTTTGCACAAATTCAATATACTCTTTTACCCATTTTTAATGGGTTCAGGGTATAAAAAACAAGAGGTTCTAGTCGAGAGCTCCCGACTAGGGAATACCCTGAACCCTCCTTTTCCAACACCAAATGCAGCTAGCCCAAGACGCTCGTTTGAAGTAATAAAGATAAATTAAAAAAAAAGTTCCATTGGCTGGGTTCGAACTCGCAACTGACCGCATTGCTTGCTGACGACTCTACTCAACAGCCACACCAGCCAAAAAAAAATAGTTTCCGCGGTAAGGCTCGAGCTCGCGACAGAACGCACCACTCGCTATGCCTCTACTCAACAGCCACACCAATATGTATTATTGTGAAAAAAACGAATTAAAATAGCAGTACAGAAAACAATCGCAATTGCAATGTTGTTGATAGAATTGAAGCAGACGCGCATGAATGTGTGTGCGTATATAAATACAGAAATTCTTAGAATTTTCATTCTTTTTAATATTCTACAAGCAACATATCAAGTTTGGTGACTCTAGCTCTAAATATTTACCCAATTTGCTCAAAAAACAGGATGTCGTTATCGATTCCTTGGAAACGGAGTAAGTTATCGAATATCGGAAACAAACTCGATCTGCGCAGGCATTAGGAGGACCTACAGCTATAATTTCAGCTCTAGCTGTTATAGGTTCTGATATCTTTGCGTTCATACATACGGACAGGCGGACGGACGGACGGACAGACAGACAGACAGACAGACGGACGGACAGACAGACAGACAGACGGACGGGCAGACAGACAGTCATGGCTAGATAGACTCGGCTATTGATGCTGATGAAGAATATGGGGTCGGAGATGCTTCCTTCTGCTTGTTACATACATTTGCACAAATACAATAATACCCTCTTTACCCATTTTCAATGGATTTAGGGTACCCTCTTTACCCATTTTTAATGGATTTAGGGTAAAAAAAGCGTTGAGTAAAATTAAAAATAATCTTTAAGAAAATACAATAAATAGGAAAAAGAAAGTAAGAATTTGTTAATAGAGTAAAGAAATGTATGCTAGATATATAGAGTGGCAAGTAGATGGGATAAAGAGATAGTAATGGGGGAAAATGTATAGCCTGTCCTGCAAGCTATGCCCCTACTCATAGCTGGGAATGGTCAGTGAGTAAGAATTTTTTCAAAAGAGATGGAAAAACAGAAGATTCAAGGGATTGATTAAAAAGCTTTAGCAATGGATAAACAAGGGATGAACTGCACTCCTTGAGTAGACAACTAGGAATATTGTTAGGCCCAGAAGACTAAGAAGATTTGGGAATGCTAAATAATAGAAGCAAGTTTAGAACTAGAGGAAGTGATAGTCTAAGTAAAAGAATTATTATTAGGACAGACTGAAGAGCAAGTAGACTGGGAAAAATTGTTTATGTTGTTGTCGCTTAACAAAAGGTTTAGCTTACGTTTCATATGCGTCGAAATAAGCTGCGCCGATGTCATCTTACTTTTAGTTGGTAGGCCCTGTAGAAATATTCGCAATATTCTCTCTCAGTGCCTAGCCGCAAAAGCTTACTAATTCATTGACAACCAGTATTGCTAACTTGGTTGCTTGCCTGGATAGAACGCTTTTCGATGTTTGTATTTTGGAGCGATGTACCCAAGCGTCTTCTGTGGTAGCTATCTCGATGACCCGTCCCTTCGGCCAGGTATTTCGGCGCTGATTTTTTAAGACCATTTACCATTCGATCCGGGATTAGACCTTTTGATGACCCCATCAATAAATGGAGTTATTACATCTTCGCCCTCAAGGTCGGTGGACACAAATATTAACGAACTATAGCTGATCGCCATTTCCATTTCCGTCATTCCCGTCATTCTTGTGTAATGTATGTAGTGCTTGAGAATTAAAAAGTTTGCCATATGCGCAACATTTTTGCAATGTCGGACAGCCATATTATAAAGCTATCAAAATAACAAGATCTAGGAAGCTGAAATTTTCACTGTAATTACTTTATGTAGTAAAGGTGCACGCTCCGACTGGGTTTTTGGAAATTCCACCCGCAAGTATGGAAAAATTACGAAATACATTTGTATGAAACACTTTTATTTACCATCCGATCGGCCCCGAATTCATTCATCAAAGATCTTTCTTCGAGTTCCATTGGAGGTTGTTTCACAATTTTCCAACAATCAATTCATCCGTGATAGAAGATGGGGATGTAAAAGATTTGGTAAATGACGTTTCGTGCTCAAATTAATTTTCAAAGTTATTTATGAAAATAATTTTAGACGTATTGACACTTTTCGCAATATTTAAGGATAGAAACTCATTCGCAAAGATCTTTAAGAAAATTCATTTGACACATATTTAACACTTTTTGCAGATTAGAGGGTTAGATATTTTTTAAACTTTAAATTTGGTTAGATCCGATAACTGAATACGTGTTTCAGCGATTTTGGAACTTCCACCCGCAACTTAAACTTAAATTTATTTTCAAAGATTTTTGAGAGAATTCATTTGTTACGTTATACGCAAAATTTACCGCTTTTGAAGAAAATGCGGGTTTTAATTACTTTTCACGTTTTGGTTCGATATTTGGCGAAACCCTAAATATATTTTCAAATAGACTTAGAGTTCAAGATGGTACCGGCGGATTTAAATTTTTCACCGACGGGAATGGAATGAAAAAGTTGTATTTATAATTTTAAGCACAAACCTTTAGTTATCTATTAAGCTAAAATAAATAGCTGTTATTATTTGATTTTTTAATATTATAAAAGTAGCTCAATACCACAAAAGCATTATAACGCAGTCAATTTTATTATTTTCATAAATTTGAAGTATAATAAACTTGACTCAAATATCAAATTCCCCATTCTCATCGATATCCCTTTAATAAGCAGATGCAAGCTGCGACTTACTTTCATCACTCTTTATGTACGGTGATTAAACATATAAAAAAAGCTTCTTGTATGAAAACTTAATATTACCTATAGACTAACAAACCATGACGTTTGTATATGGCACTAACAGTATACGGACGGACGTACAATCAGACAGACATAGGTAAATTGACCCTGTATTCTCTATAGGGTCAGATTTGTTTTTTTTTTTTTTTTTTAACAAATTCATTTCTTAAAAGTACAAATATAGAATAAATTAGATTAGCAAATTATATTCTAATTAATAAATTGAGAAAAAATGTATGTGGAAAAAATTATTTGACGAATTTCCCACATACCCAAAGTTTAACGCTATATAAAACTTATTATCCATCGAATTTTTAACACCTACTAAATTACTAGCAGCGGCACTTGTACGTTGTGGTCGTCTTTTGTAGAATTCTATTTCGTCTACTGTCCAGACAGCCCCTTTTACGTTCTCAACTCGCATAAAGCATTTATGCAGAGATAGATTGTGGCGTACTGCATTCTAGAGGTATGTACGTAGTAAACGTTTTATTAATTATTTAGTAGCATATAATCCGATAAGTCACAGTCATAGGCACTTAAAGCTATGAATGATGTATAGTTTTAACAGAAAATAAAAATAAAATTAAAGAGTTTAATGATTTTTTTTGAAAACGGGGCTATACGCTTCTTGTATATAGATGCTTTAAATGCCAAAATAATTGAAACAACAAAATTTTTAATGTGAGCGAGCCCCATGCGTCATTGCGTTCATTTTGCGATGCCCAAAAAGAGTAAGACTGCTGAGAGTGGCAGCTCAACACCGGTCTGGAGAATCGTACGATGACTATGAACGCGCAATCTCCCTGCTTTTTTATAATGTTCATATTTGTTAATTTTAAATTCCTAGCAGCCCAAAAAATATGTGTGTATGCATGTGCAAAGTGTGCCTCGTTCTTACTTATGCTTTGCGCACTTGTGTACATCTTATTCTCCTGCATAGCTTTTCAAAAAACTCCGAGTTCTTCAAACATATATGTATATGTACGTATGAAATACCAGATATATATTGGCAGTACAGTATAGTTTCCTAGCTCTAACGGTTTGGGCTGTGTGTTGATTACCAATCAGTCAGTCAGTCGGGACAATTTTATATATAATCTCTATATATAAAACTGTTTGTCCTAACTGACTGACTGACTGGTGATCAACGCACAGCCCAAACTGTCAGAGCTAGGAAACTCAAATTTTAACTGTAGTTACGTTATGTGATGAAGGTGCACGCTAAGACGGGGCTTCGGGAAATTCCGCGCGCAAGTATGGAAAAATCGCGAAAAACATTTGTATGAAACTTTGTTGTTTACCATCCGATCGGCTTCAAACTCAATTTCAAAGTTATTTCATTTTTAAAGCTTTTTGAGAACACTTATTTTATACGTGCCACGGGCAAGGCCGGGCTATACCCGCTAGTATAATATATATATGATGACTAATCCTTGTTTTTAGTGGAGTTAGTCCAAACCATTAAAGAAACATAAGAACCGGCGAGCTCAGAATTCTCTTTATTCGTTTAAGAGCATAAAACTAAGAACAACCAAAACTCTAGGAATCGAGCAATACTGGACTCAGTGAAATAGACACTCAAATTCTTGAAAGAAAATAAAGACATTCAAGTTCTGTCGTCGGATAAGAGTAATATTGGATGTAGACTTTTATAAAAATGAAAAATCAAATATTTTAGGCGACCTTTGCGCTTATAAAACACTGATCCATGATCCGACATCGAGACTACAGACAAAGAATAATAACTTCCTAGCCCAGATATTTAGGATGGGTCTTGTTTCAAAGGACGCTAGAAATAAGACGACTACAACAGCGATACCTCCGATGATATATGGACTACCATAAACACACAAGGAAGGAACACCACTGAGACCAATGTGTTCCTCTATCGGATCTCCATCTTACGGGCTATGCAATTACATAATAATAATATTAAACAAATAAGAGGTTCTAGTCGGGAGCTCCCGACTAACGAATACCCTGAATCCTCTTATTCCAACATCAAATGCAGATCGCGCAACGCGCTCGTTTGAAGTAACAAAGATAAATTTAAAAAAAAAAACAAGTAAGAGGTTCTAGTTGAGAGCTTCCGACTAGGGAATACCCTGAACCCCCTCTTGTTCCAACACCAAATGCAGTTCGCGCTATGCGCTCGTTTGAAGTAATAAAGATAAATTGAAAAAAAAAAAAAGTTCCCTTGGCAGGGTTCGAACTCGCAACTGACCGCATTACTGACGACCCAGTTGGGCTCAAAGTCGCGACAGACCGCATTACTTGCTGACGACTCTACTCAACAGCCACACCAGCCAAAAAAAAAAGTTTCCTCGGTAGGGCTCGAACTCGCAACAGAACGCACCGCTTGCTGTGCGCATGAAAATGGTGTGTGTACATGTATACAGAAATTCTTGGAATTTGCGCTAGCTGCCCCATCCAATTGCGCAGTAAAACATAACTTTAGGTTTTTCTAAACCGATCTCAATGAAATTTTCTACAGTATATCTTATTGTACCATACAATATTTGTGTATTCTCAAAAAGTCAATTGCATTTAAATTGTGGCTTAAATTGGTTGGCAATAAAAGTATGGTTATCAACTTAATTTGTAGCTCTGTGGTGGTAGCGGGGGTGGCGATAGGCATAAAATGAAAGATACTTTATATATATATGTAATATTCTAGAAGCAACATACCAAGTTTGGTGACTCTAGCTCTTAATATTTACCCAATTTGCTTAAAAAACAGAAAATCGATCATTTTTATTGATTGCTTGGAAACGGAGTAAGTTATCGATTATCAGAATCAAACCCGATCTGCGCAGGCACTAGAAGGACCCTACAGCTAAATTTTTTAAGTCTCTAGCTCTTATAGGTTCTGATATCCTTGCGTTCATACATACGGACGGACGGACGGACGGACGGACGGACGGACGGGCGGACAGGCGGACGGGCGGACGGGCGGACAGACGGACGGACAGACCGACGGCAAGTTCGACTCGGTTATTGATGCTGATTAAGAGATGCTTCGGAGCTGCTTCCTTCTGCCTGTTACATACATTTGCACAAATAAATAATACCCTTTTTACCTATTTTCAATGGGTTTAGGGTATAAAAATCTGACAATGGACTCTAGGTACAACATTAAAAACGCGGTAGGACCCCAAGACAGAGTTAACAATTTCCGCATGAGGGAAGACGAAACATTAATATCCTTTAACGTAGTATCCTTGTTTCCCATCATATGAACTAATATATAACTTTCGATTAAAAAAGCAATATAGAAGACAATCTTGAAATTCTTTAATTCTTGGATCTGGTTTCAAACAGTTGTGAAAAACATTGACAACTCAACAGTGACTTTACGGTAATCACCGCACGCTTACCACCACCAGCAATGGGCTACTCCGAGGGTTCTTTTAAAGGTGACATGGTGCACCTTTACAATTTTGCTATTGGCCAGCAGCGTATTTTACAACAGCGGTCTAGTTTCGTTCATAGTCACGGGCGCATTGAATCTTACATTTTTGCGCTTTTTCGCAATAAAACTTTGTCTTAACGGCTATGTATGCTTGTATTAGCATCGGGTAGACTTTGCCAAGTTTTCATTTACCTAGTCTTACTTAAGCAAAAGACTGTTTTATAGGGATCACATGATCAGCTTCCATTTTTTGTATTTAATTTAAGTCGACCGATTACTGCATTTAGTTATTTATGACATTGTGTGTATTTTGATTGCCAACATGTCACCATCAATCTATCAATCTTTAATTTATGTTACTGAAACTTAAATATTTGGAAATTCATTGGCAGCTATCGTGTATAACAAATATTAAAAATAAAAATTTAAATATTATACTTATTAATATTATTTATATATAAATATATTATTTTTACATTTATGCTGTAGTAATTACCTTCCAAGTTGCTGCATTTCTCCGGAAGTAACAAAATGTGTTTTGGAACCAGTTATATATTTCGTTTAGTGTCAACTGCTTGTCAGGTGAGTCAATGATAGCCTTTCATAAAATATGGAAATAAAAATATGGCTTAAATATTTTAATTGGTATTCTGCTAACACTTAAAGCACTAGGCAAGGGTCTTTATAACAAGCCTATGCATTGGCCAAAACGCGGTAAAGGTGTACAAAATTACTGACACAATGCATTTTTGTATGGAAAAGTACATATGCTGTATGCTAAAATAGTTTCATCAAATCAGCATATACAAGCTTTGCCAACCTGACAAATTGGATCCTGAGCTTGGCGTAGCCACCCCTGCGAAATTTGGAGCGCTCTAAAGTGCTTAGTACCTCCGTCGATATTCCTAGACTCCCCCATGCAACAAGCTTTGACCACTTTTTCCCTTCCTTGCTGGTCGAGATTTTCTAGGCACCGTTTTAGTCTTAATTTTCCCGTTTGGGGCTTGTCATATATTAAACATTTCAGTGGTGCGACGCTTGCACAATTTAAACTAACGGTTTTGTAGTTGGAAATTAAATTTTGTTTGACACAGCTGAGACGTGCGAGAGCTGCGAAAACTTTTAAATACTCTTGTATTTACTTACTTGTCTGATAAGGGAAGCATATGTAAATGGTGGACGAACGTCGGCGTTTTTATAGAACTCTCTATTGCGTTGTATTTCTGTAAATAACAAAAACGTGGCAATCAGTTAAATTTAAAAATTACAAAAAAATATATATATATAAATGCTGAGCATTTTCTTGATTTCGAGCTCTGGCCGTCGTCGGACAGAAAAATTAGACAAATAGAGAAGTTTTCCAGCTCTTATAGGCTCTGCCATCCTTGAGTTCATACAAATCGGAGTAAGTTATCGATTATCAGAAAAAAACTCAATCTGCGCAGGCACTAGGATGACTTACAGCTAAATTTTTCACGAGTCTAGCTCTTATAGGTTCTGATATCCTTGCGTTCATACATACGGACGGACGGACGGACAGACGGACGGACGCACAGACGGCTAGATCGACTCGGCTATTGATATACTTTATATACTTTATGCGGTCGGAGATGTGTCCTTTTGCCTGTTACATACATTTTCAATCGGTTCTGAATATAAAAAGAAAATTATAAAATAAAAAAAATTATTCAGTTGACAGAATTTAAAGCAGAGGTGGATGAATGTGTATATGTACATGTATGCAGAAAATCTTTAAGAAATTCTGTAAATATTGGAGAGCCTCCGATTGGGAAAGATATTCTCTACATAAACGAGAGTTTGAATTTTAAAACAAATTTCTCTATAACCAATATTTACTCAATATCGAGGATGAGATTAAGACTTGCCCAAAAAAGTTATGGTCGTTTGTCAATTCGAAAAGAACAACCTCAATTGCCGTCAATTATGACACTTGGGACGCTATCAGCTAATTCGGAATCAAGTATAGCAGATCTCTTTGCCAGATTTTTTAGCTCGAACTTTCAAAAATGTTATAATTGCGACGAGGGCTCTTCCCTTAGCTTCCTAACATTTAAAATTAATAAAATATTATATTTTCAACGGAAGACTTCTATGCAGCCGCTATAAGCCTTAATAACTTCTTCATCTGACTGTAATGGTTTATCAGTACTTTTTCTAAAATCGTGTACAACATCTCTCTATCAGCCTTTACAAATAATTTTCGCCAAATCCCTCTCTGCAGGTTAGAAGCGCAAAATATACAAATCTTTGAGCAAAAGTAAAACACAATCACTCAACTGAGAAATCTCTAAGAGGGTTCGGGGTATCAGCTGGTCGGGAACTCCCGACTAGAGCCTATAACTTGTTTGTTATAAATAAGATATGCAATATTCTGTTCAGAATATTATATTCCTCATACTAAATCTTTTATATTAAACTAGTTAGCAAGTACTGGTTAGCAAGTTACTACTGGGATGCAGTAGGTTGCATCGGGATTCGCGTGAAAAGAAATTTAAGAACAGTTTGAAGAATACTGGTAATATTTCAATTAGTTTTCCCAGAGGCCAAAGGCAAGTACTATCGCAAAATGAAATTATTTTCAACTTTAAGTAATTAGACCGGAAAATGTATCTTAGATAAATTCTCTACCCGATGCATTAATGAATATTCCAAAACGATGATGTACATCTTTTTAATTGATAACAAAAAGAAAAAGAAATTTTAAATTAGATTTTATAGGCTTGGTATACTTTTGTCGGTAACCATCAAACACACATGAAATTGAGATACAATATTTTATCAATACCTACTTACCATGTTGTACATCAAGTCCTGCCCTTTCTAGCATGTACGGCAAGCCTAAATAAATAGAATGATAAAAAATTTAATTTTTTCATTTTGAGTAAAATATAGTGCTCTAATCGTGAATGCCCAAATAAGGCATACGCAGAATCTTTATACTACTACTTTCATTCAAGATTTAACCACAAAATACACATTTTAACTAGATAATAAATTAACTGGGACTATTAGCCCCCACGCGTCCTAAAAAGGGCCATGCAATAATATTCTTTAAATTGGCTCTTAGTCCCATGTCCCCAACACTCGCATCTGTAAATACAATCAACATAATCAGCTCTATCCCCCTTTTTCCAAAAAGGGTCACCTCCCCAAAAAATGTGCATATATTATACTATAATTCCTTTAATTCTGTCCGTAAGGAAGTCAAACAAATTAAGAGGATCATAAAAATGTTTATAGGGTCGCTGACAAGGGCAGTATATTTTGATAACTACTTCAAAACAGGCATTTTCCTATAACAGATATGAGCAGCCGATTCCATGAAATGGTTGCTAACCGCTTTCAAAATATCTAAAGTTTAAATTGCTGTTATATATGTATATTAAAATATTGTGCTAAGACTTACCACCAGTAACAGAAAACGTATTTTTTTCATGACTCCTTTTTTTTACTGCCGATAAACTACTAGAGTTAACAATAGGAAGGTTAACCGAGCTGGGAGATTGCGATCGATATAGAGATCGAACTACATTATTTATTACATGTGGAGATGTTCCACTGCATAAACTCTTGTCATTTCCGGAAACATCCTACAAATAAAATATTAAAATAGTCGGTATAAAAAGGTTAAATATATATAAAATGCAATGAACAAAATTATGGGCAGAGAGGTTATATTCTTTATTATAATTTCGATAAAATTATGTGAACTTTAACTACAACGATCCTTCTATAAAAAATGAGTTTGATATCCTGCACTGATTTATTTCGAGTGTCATATCAAAAACTATAAAGTATAGCAGCTGGGCTACTTTTCTTAAGCTATATCTTGATTGCTTGGAAGCAGCGAGAAAAATTGAAGGTAGCGACCTTGTAGCATACTTTGCGGTCTGAAAATCCCGCCCCCTTGCAATACTATTGGAATTGGAGATCCATGGAAATAAGGGAGGTAAGGTGTCACACCAGACGACACTGGTGCAGGTTCCTGAGAGGACCCATCCGCATATGGTGTTCTGCGCCACCGGCAGATCGTCATGGCTGGGTACCAGACTCAGGCGGATAATTTGCGGATAATGATCCACACCGAGCAGCAAGGAGACGGTACCGGGCCGATGGACCCCAGCATCTGTCAAGACATTCTCGAAGGGTTTTGGGTGGTTTCCTAGGTGCACCAGTGTGCAGTAGGTGCAGCAGTAGGCAGTGCACCAATGCTCTGCAGGAGCGACGACAAAGTCGTAGCTGGAATCGCCATGGAATCGGAGGGCACGCCAGACTCGCCACCATGTCATTCTTGCCTGGATGCGTAGCATAGCCACAAACGTTGAATTCAAATTTATCTTCTTTAACTATAACCATGTTACTGTTTTGAAGCTTTCTCGTTGGATGTTGTCATTTCCATTTCCATTTGTGCAACTCCTTGAGGTATTCCTCTTTCCAACGAAAAAAACGGCTGATTAAGGGCCTTGAGACATTGCCAACGGTTAAGGATGGATACTGCACTCTCTTTAATTTCAGGCTCTTAAATCGATATAAGAGGACCGCACTCTAGGAACGGCCTGGACTGAGGACCTGTAGGTCAGCCCAGTTCTCTGATAATGGTGAGATTGGCCTCGAGTTCAAGCAAGCTTCTTTATTGCAAAGGAGTGGCGATAATGCTTCAAACGTTTAAATGAGAAAGTGGCCTTGTAAAAGAGAGTCTTGAAGCCCTTTACTCCCGCATCCCATAAGTCACCCATGTGGGCGCTAGGAGGGTTAAGGCGACAGTACAATTTTGTATGGCTGTTGGACGAATTTATACACTTTTTCTGGTTTCTATTAAATCACGCGAGAAGGTTTCGGAGGCTCCGACGAACGTTCTGCCATTGTCGAAGTCCATTTGTTGGGGGCATACATAGCATTTGGTGATGAGGCATGCTCGGCATGTGTAATTTTTGATATAGAACGGCCCTGCGAAATTGACGCCTTTATGCGTGAACAGTGTGGGTCGTTCAACGAGCAAATCACTATGAGTTGGGGTTGCAGGATCGGAAACCGAAATTGTCGGACCCTTAGCGGTCCCCCTTGAAGAAGTTGCTCGAATAGGTAACTTTTCTATGGAAGGAGTGGGAAACCTTTTCACGGATAATGGCAAAGAATCTTTTTTTATCGGTAGGTGCGGAAGTATTTTTGATCTTCCATGCTGCGTTGATGAAACGGAAAGTCGTTGCTTACTGCTTTTGTCGCTATCAATTGGCACAATAGGCTCCTAAAGAGCCTCGAAGATGGGTAACAGCGAAGGAACAGAGAAAATAATTATTTATTTTATTTAATTGAATTATATTTATTAGAACTCTGGAATCGGGTCAATTTTGATAAAGCCTTTTTTGTTTTATTTAACAAATTTTTGTTTTAATTGCAACGATGGATTCGGTACAATTTGGATTATTTTTAAATAAAAGAAAAAATAAATAAGAGTGCTCTAGTCGGAGGCGCCCGACTATAAAATACCTTGAACCCAAGTACATATAAGACCCCAAAAATAATGTTAAATATAAATATAATGATAAGATATAGAAACTTAATTTACCCTATCCTGAACACTTAGAGAGCTGCCACTGTGGTAACTATACACCGTGCTAGGATACTCGTTTCTTGCGCTAACTTCCTCACTGAAGAGATTTAAAAAAGCCCAATCAATGTGAGAGTCACAATTGGTAGTGGGCGTTTTTAAATCCAAGAGATACCTAAATCCCTTCCTGAGCAATTCATTCTGAAGGCTCCTATATTATCAAATTTCCTTAAGCATAAATTAAAATATCCTAAAATAATGCAACTAATGCAACCCTTAGAAGAGAATATTGCTGAGATAAATCCTCAAATTCACTGACCACTCCCAGCTATGAGCAGGGGCAAAGCTGGCGGACAGACTATACACTTTCCCCCGGTTATTTCCCATTACTATCTCTTTATCCTATCTTCTAAGCTCTATACATCTAGCATACACTTCTTTACTTCTATCAAATTCTTACTTTTTTTTTCCCCTATTTATTGTGTATATATTAAAATTGTAGCTTAAATTGTTGGGCAATAGAAGGTTAGTTATTAACTTGACCTATAGCTATGAGGTAGTAGCGGGGAGATGGCGACAGGTATATTTGGTGCCTCTAGTTCATATTATATACCCAATTTGCTCAAAAGAAAGGATTTCGGTTTTTATCGATTGCTTGAAAACGGAGTAAGTTATCGATTATCGGAAACAAACTCGATCTGCGCATGGACTAGGAGGACCTACAGCTAATTTCAAGTCTCTTATAGTTTGTAAGGTCCTTGTGCATACGGTCGGACGGACAGACAGGCGGACATGACTGGATCGACTAGGCTGTTGATGCTGATATATAATTTATGGGGTCGGAAATGCTTCCTTCTGCCGGTTACATACATTTGCACAAATACATTACACCCGTTATACCCATTTTCAATGCGTTCAGGGTATAAAAAGGAATTTTGGTTTGAAGTGGTATCAATAACTTTATAAATGAGCATAACTAATTACGCAGCTGCTGTGCTCTTTGAGTTACGCAGAAAATACTTCAATAACATTTTGGTTTCGAATCGCTAAACAAATTTTCGGTACTCAAAGACATCATTAATATATTGTGATAATCTTTTTTTAGTTTGTTGGCCCAAGGTCAACGGGAAATTAATATTAATAGTTTAAAAATTTAAAATACTATATTGGTTTTGTCCAATGTTTTTCTGACCATCCGTTTTATTTTGTAAATAAAAATAAATTTGGCAGGTATTTTTATTAATACTTGAAATAATAATATAAATACCTTTCGATCCATTTTCGATGGCGATAATAGTTGTTTTGATAAGTATAAATGATGCATCATAGCTTGCAAGCGATCTCTTTCCTTTTGCAGGTGAGATTCCAGTTGTGAAACAACTTGCATTTGTACTCGAGCCTGGGCTGTCGATCGATCATCTAACGCATGTTCCAAATTTAGATGCCTGTTAATGAGACAATCGTAAAGAAAATGCATACAAATGATGTTTGGGTTTTGGCCGGCTCACTGAGATGGATATTATTTTACAAGCCCTGCAATTCATAAAGCTGACTCTACGTTCTGCTCAGATGACGATATATTCTTCTCAGCAAATATAAATATGTATATTTTGGACTATCAAGATCAATTGCGTTATAGCACATAAAATTCAGGAGCTAGATAACGTTAAATCCAAAATTAAAAATAAATAAAAAAGAACGGAATAGCTTACCAAAGCTAAACAACTAATAAAGTCGAATCCCGATAACTCGTCCCCCGCTAAGTCGGGAGCTCCCGACTAGAACCTCTTACTTGTTTTT
This sequence comes from Drosophila novamexicana, assembly GCF_003285875.2. Lineage (NCBI taxonomy): Eukaryota > Metazoa > Arthropoda > Insecta > Diptera > Drosophilidae > Drosophila > Drosophila novamexicana. The sequence goes on along the minus strand of NW_020824809.1, from coordinate 132,694 downwards.
GACTAGCATGAGTAAAATAGAGTCGCTAATAATTAAATACTTACTTTACAAACGAGGAAATATCTTCCAAATCCACTTCACAACCTGGCCAGCGGCATATTCCATGAGCGAATAAAGGATGATAATATTTGCGAATAGCAAAAACATCATGTATTTGATTATATTCATTACTGTAAATATCATTCTCTTTCGATATTAGAAGCTTTTCAGCATCTGACAAAATAGTCTTTTCATGGTCAGATATAAAATCAGGAAAACTGTAAAAGTTAATATCACCACTGGGGGCCATTGTCTGTATTTGTTGACCTTGAGATGCTAGTATTTGATTACCAAACTCAGAGGTAAACACTGACTCTCCTAAGCTAGAAGCTGGTGAACTCGACTTTACAATATGGGTTGCATATGACATATTATTAGGAAAGCGATCTTTTTGTGAGTAATTATTCTTGAAGGTTTCTGAACAAACTTCCGGGGATATTAGCGTGTGGTAATGCGATTTGCTTAATATTTCTTTTTGATGCTGCTTATCTGTTTGGGGAGATGCTTTATTATCTTCAGCAAACCCTTCCTCAGGAAAGCGAAGCATTATAAATATCTGAAACAACAGAAAGAGATATAGATTTAATACAAAATATTATTTTGATAAGTTTTTATCTCACTTTGTTACAGAATAGGATAAACAATTTTTCGGTTATGAACCATCTTAAAATTTGACACATTTACATTTACTGAGAATTATGAAGTTTTTATCTACAAATTTATATTAAGCAGCTTGTTTTAACTCACTAACTGAAAGCGAATGTTCCGTATATGTAAGTTAAACGGGTATGCTTCATATTCTATCATGACGCAACAAATAAATATTGTCAATTATAATGCCTGTCTGCTCACGGTTGGAGTCACTGCTATTGTGTAATTTGGCGGGTCCAAATTGCACTCTACACTCTGCACTCAGTTACGAAGTTATCCGTTAGATGTAAAGCGGCACCGTTGTCAGCTACCAGCAAGCCTGTGATCCTTGTGCCTTAACTCGAGAATGTTCAATGATAAAAATATTGAAAAAAAAGCGATTGCAGTATCTGTGTGTCGGTTTTGTATTTTTGTGTGTATGAAGTTTTCTACAATATATCTTATTGTACCATAGAATAGTTGAGTATTCTCAAAAAGTCAATTGTATTTAAATTGTGGCTTAAAGTGGCGGGCAATACAAGTTGGTTGATTTATAGCTCTGCGGTGGTAGCGGAGAGGTGGCGATAGGTATAAAATTTGCTTTTTATCGATTGCCTGGAAACGGAGTAAGTTATCGATTATTGGAAACAAACACGATTTGCGCAGGCACCAGAAGGACCTACAGCTAAAATTTCAAGTTCTAGCTTTTATAGGTCCTGATAACCTTGCGTGCATACATAGGGACAGACAGAAAGACGGACATGGCTAGATTGACTCCGCTATCGATGCTTATCAAGAATATATATACTTTATTAGGTCGGAGATCAAGACCATTTTCAATGGGTTCAGGGTATACAAAAAGAGGAAAAGTCTTAATGCAAATGTGCACGTGGATAAATATTTAAATACCAAAGGGAAAAAGGTCAAGTGGATTGGCAAGCCAAAATATAAAAGCAATTACAAGTAGTTAAATAGACATTTTTTCTTTGCGATCTAATGTCTTCCTGTTCTATTTCTATTGAGCTTTCTAGTTAATGTAAATTTAAGGAACGGAACGAACGTGAAGTAAATTGTATTAAAATGAATTCAAAATTAGTCGGTAGAAAATAGAGTTGTGTAGCAAAAGTAAAAACAGTAAGTAAGAAGAACAAAAGAAGCAAGAAGTACGCGCCCCGTACCCCATGCATCGCGTACGAACGTGAGTCTTTAAGGGCGGAAAAGCCATAGAAGTTTGCGACTAAACGTGGACATTCCATGTGAAAGGCAGTGTCGACTGCCACCTCGTATACATGTAAACACTACAGGAGTAGCACAACTGGAATTCTGGCAAATGGTGGTTGCAAGCTGCGAGAATGGTGCTCAAGTAATGCTGCTGGTAGGAATACCAAAAGATGACAGAGATTCTTCTCTAAAGTTTGATGATGGGTGCGACAGCACCAAAGCACTTCGACTCGTTTGTGATTTAGTTTTGTCGCTGATATCTGTATCACCTCTTCAAAAGAGATCCAAACCATATAAAAACAAAACTTTCTCGACGGTAACCATTATCTGCCATCATCCTTGGCAACAGCTTGGCAGGATCTTTGCGTCAGTTTTGAGAAAGTACAGTCAATAACTGCAGCAGAGTTAGAAGTTTACAGTTTCTGCGACGCTAACATTGACGCGTATGAGGCCTGTGTCTACGTCATTTCTCTACGTTATCCAACCTGAAGTCAGCTGTTGTTTTCCAAGTCGCGTGTAGCTTCTCTACAAACAAGTTGGACAATAGGACCATAAAAGTTCTTTCTAGTAGAGCGCTGCTCTTCGTAATTCTTTTGTTCAACAGCATTCTACGATTAGGACACTTTCCAAAGATCTGGAAGTCCGCACTGATCACGATGATCCCTAACCCAAAGAATCAGCTCACAGACGTATACGCGAACAGACCGATCGGTCTTCTTCCTGCCCTTGCGAAGATGTTGGAAAGGCAACCGGATCTTGCAGCTCACAAGCGTGACACAGGCGATTCCAAAGTGACAGTTTGGCTTTCGAAAACGTTTCGGAACCCCAGACCAACTAAACCGATTGGTCAATTTTTCGCTGGAGACCATGGAGGACAGTGAATATGTGATAGCAGTGTTCTTAATTATTCAACAAGGCCTCGATAGAGTGTGACACCCTGCACTTCTCGGCAAATTAAAGAGCCTCTTAACGCCACAATTGTTCCAGTTAGTGAGTAGCTTCTTGGAGGATAGAACAGTAGTCGTCGATGGTGAAAGAAAGAAAGAGTCCCACAAGGCAGCGTCTCGGTCCCTCTCCACACAATTTTCACAGCTGACATGCCAACAGCCAGCTCGGTATCAGCAGTGAGCAGTGACACTGCCGTGCTGACCAGGAGTCCTCTAATAGGCACTGCCACACAGGCGTTGCTAGAATACCTGGGAAGATTCGAAACATGGGCCTTAGAACATCAGCATCAATAGTAGGAAATGTCACATTTGCTACTAGGAGAGAGTCCTCATTCTGAGAGTCAAAGGGTAATGTTTTTCGGCTCCACATTAAAGCATGAACCCGCACACAAATACTTCAGAGTAATTTTAGACAGAAGGCTCACGTTCGGCAGACATGTCTGGATGGTTTGACAAACAGTTATGTCAAAAGCTACACAGATGAAAATATTAAAATAGTCACACAAATTGCATTGGATTCAATGCATCTTATAGATTTTAGAGTTATGCGGAAATTTCTTTACGTCTAGTAAATAATAAAGTCCCTTTCAAACTCTCAAATGACAATAAAACAATATTTCTAACAAATTAGTTTCTTTTGGCCGCCACATTCCTAAAGAGTTTGCTCGTAAGTCAAGGCCGTTAAATGATTTAGCACATTGGAAAGCCACAGAGTTTAAACAATTTGTATCATACAAAGGTACCGCTGCTCTTAAGGGAGAGGTACACCAAGATAATTATTATAATTTCCTTTTGCTGCATTGCACAGCGTATTTCAGATTCGAATACAGCCCAATTAGTGCTAAACGACTTTGTTGAAAACTTTCAAGTTTTTTTTGGTCAAAATATCTTTTCGTATAATGTCCATAGTCTTTTACATTTAAAAAAACGGTTGAGCATGTGGGCGATTCAGTTTCTGGATCTTCATACTCTCTTAATACTCTTTTAAAGAGAGTTTATCCTCAGTCCCTTAAAAAATTAAGAAACCATCAAAACTCCAAAATTGTTCAAAAATGTATGCTACCTTAAGCATGCTGATAATTATTGCTACATGGAAAACAGCCTTCCTTTACTTATAACAAATATAACAGAGAATTTGATAATAGCACTTACCATACAATGGTATGGTTAGTGATAATAGGCTGAAAGTTAAAAAAAAAGACAAAGCTTCTATCAGGATCCATTCAGTTCAACAAATATAGGTATATATATTATTGAATCTGACGATAGCGAAGAGAAGGTGTTTTCACTCACTTATTTAGAGAGTAACGCTGTAGCATTTTCTTTTAAGAATAAATTAGTTGAATGTCAATGCTCCATTTTTATAAGAAATTTCCGTTTTTATCATCACCTTGACTTAAAATTTATAACAAATATTATAATAAATTAAAATTAGCAAAAAAAAATAATTATACATAAATATAAAAATAATTTGATTAAAAGAAAATATTAAAATTTTATGATTCGGATTTCAAAAGTATTTTTGGATATATAATGTTTCTATTATATTTAATTAAAATATTTTTATTCATATTAGAACAAAAAATAATCAACGAACTAGCAACTATAACTAGGTAACTTTACAACTAAATTATAAAACATTGTGACCGATGAGGTCGCAATGGAGTATAACATAGTTGGTGTTTTAGGCAAGCTTCGGCTTAAAACGCTTAAACACATCCTGCGCTAATTGGTATGTATAATTGGTATGTTCCTGCGCTAATTGGTATTTATAAAAAAAAAAAAAAAAAAAAAAAACAACAACGAAAACATGTAAAAGTATACATTTACTTTTAATTTCAGAGTCCATTGCAATAGGAAGTCGTGCTGGGTCTCCAGAACACCAGCTCAGAAAAGCTATGCAGCTTAAAAAAAAATATATGTAAAATAATGTAATATAGAATTTACATTTTTTCGTTATAAACTTTTTTCATTATAAGGTTCGTAGTTTGTAATGCCAAGAAGCCAATTTTGTATTATATTTTTACTAGCGAAAGAGCAAACCAATTTCGCACCAGCTTTATCGCTAGCACATTTGCATCAGCATTAGCGCAATGCTATGTAAAATGTGCTGGCGAAATAGTTAACCCTTTTGGATCAGATAAATCGCTTAAATCTTTCCTCTAGCACAATCGCCAAGTTGTGTGTACTAGCGAAATCGACAACCCTCTTGCACTAGGTATTTCGCTAGGTCAACGTCATGCAGCGTCGTACCGCTCGGTACGCGGCAATGACATCCCCATGTTAATTAAGTCGAACAATTGGTGTTTCCATTGTTTGAGACCTAAAGAGGCAGCAATATCGTTAGCGATGCACCGGTAGACCCGAACTACAGGGTATTTAAAATTGCGTAAAAATGTGTCTATAATCAATCACGTACAAAATGGAAGTTTCCCTACACGTAACCATCAAGTACCTATTTTCATTTGTTTTAACATACATATGCATTCATTAATACATATACATAAGCTATTTTTTTTTAATAGGATATATAAGAAAATGTATGTAAACAGTTATATGCACAGAAATGCATTTTTGCAATATACATTTTCATTCATTATTTGTATGAAAATGTATAAGAGTATTTATTAAGTATTTACACTCATACATACGACGTATGTACATATGTATGTAATTACTTAATTTAGCATACAATTATAGATATTAAATTATTTGATAACACTTTTATAAAGAGCTCGAAAAATGCACATAAGAACTATATGTGGATTATAGCTTATAATTTCCAAGACAAGTAATTATAAAAAGACTCGTTTAGGAGCTTAATCGAATTCCTCTGAATAAGTTCGATACTCACCAGTGTTGCCAGAATAGCTTTTTTACCGTCAAATTCCGGCATTCTTACAAAAGCGTTTGATTTATCCTGCTTTTTGCAACTCTTAGAGAAATGGTGTTACATATTCTTACTTAATTTAAATCTAGGTAAGAGCCAAGCTTTTAAAAGCTGGCTCTACCCCAAATGTATATGTCCCAAATGTATACAAAACAAATTTAAATGAACATTGCAGAGTATATTAGGCTTTTTTCCACCTTCTTCCACTCGGAATAGTTTTTTCTAGAGTTGTGTCGTTTTGTTTAGAACAAGTTCAAAAGAACGGGTGAATAAAATGAACTACTGAACTTATTCAGAGCGACTTGTTCACTGAACGGTGTTTCCAATTCAGATTTTTTCCCGTCAGATCTGAATGAGACTGTTTGTGCAACTATCGCTATTAGTTTAAAATTGCTTAGTTCGATTTACACGCAGCTCACACCACTAAGGCTAAATTTCACTACTTAATTAAGTTTTGTCTTGTAAAATGTCAAAAACTGTTTATAAGCAAGAAGTGCATGAAGTACGGAGTTTAAAATCTGGATCGGAAGGATGTTACTGACGAAACGCGGGCTTATTGCAGCTATTGCAAAAACAATATAACGGCAAGGTTACCGATTTCAAAGCACATGCAGGCACAAAAAAACATTTAATTTTTTTCTATTAATTTTATTGGAAATATCAAACAAAAATACCTTTAAAATTTTGTACTTTGAACAACTTTTGAATGTTTTACGCTTGTTTTAATCAAAACTAGCTTTTTCGGTTGCTCAATAAATGGCAACACTGTTGTTCAGTCTTTCATGAACATATGCGACAAACTAGCGACGTAACTTAGCGTCGATTTTTAGAACTTGGTTTCAGAGCTGGAATCACTCACTTTTAAATGCATTTATTTGTTTTTAAGCAAAAAACCAAATAAATTTTAATGCAAAATTTGAATTATTTACTGTCTACATTCATTCTTTTCGAATGTCTGTTTATTATATGGCAAAACGAAGGAGTTCAAAATTAGATTATCACCATTCTTAAAATAACCCTATTCTGATAAATTGTCTACGAAACGACATTTGTATATGTATACGATTAAAGCCTATAGTTTCACCTAGCAAATGTTTAAAAATTATAAAAATCGGTCAGTACGTTTTTAAGATATTTTAAAAACAAATAAGCCTTTTCTCAGGGATAATCACCCTCAATGCATGCTATACCAATTTGAAGATACATGTTCTAGGAAGTGTAGACACACCGCATATTGTTCATTCGAAAGGTCTATCGAACTACCAGTTCCAACGTGAACTGAAGCAATGCTTGGATTCACTGTTGATCAATTTTCGCACAGCATTGAGCGGGAACACTTTAATTTGAATTATTTTTAGTATTTTCTAAATAATTCATGAAATAGTTAAAACTATAATAAATAAACTTAAATAAAATAAAATTTTATATTATTTATTTATTAATTAAAGAAAATAAGATTTTGAATCAATCATTGGATACAAAATGGCGGCAATTTTTAAATATATTTCAATACATATTTTTTTCAATCATTCTGCTCTTTAAATAAAGCAAATGTTCCAGCCAGTTTTTGAGAAATTCTCTTTTAATGCAAAAAAACTAGCTGGAAAAATATTTTGCACCATTTTCCTACTAAACGATTAGATCCTTCATCGCGTTCCCGGCAATCAATGCAGTTTAATAGAAAGCCACAAAACTCAGATTACTCTTTGCAAAGTGGGCAAATAATTAACCTCACTTCTCAGGGCAAGGGGAAGAAAAAAGATTACAAAACTTAAAATCAGTCTTAGACTACATCAGTTAAAGAGGACTTGTCTGACTCCGACAGCTGTCATTTTTTAAGGGAAGGTCCCTGCTTCTGTACATTTTACGTAAGGCAAGCAATTGGACTCCTCATTAATACATGAGCTTCTACAAATTTTATTTAGACATTGGCAACCTTCATGGCAGTGGACACCCCATTCCAGATCAAAGCAATCCATTGCCACACAAATGTAGATCAGAAATGCCATATCCACCTAGTTACTAACATATTAGTTTTTATACCCTGAGCCCATTAAAAATGGGTATATATTCTTGATCAGCATCAATAGCCGAGTCGATCTAGCCATGTCCGTCTGTCTGTCTGTATGAACGCAAGGATCTCAGAACCTATAAGAGCTTGACACTTCAATTTAGATTTAGATGCTCCAAGTTCCCGCGCAGATCGATTTTGCTTCCGATAATCGATAACTTACTCCGTTTCCAAGCAATCGATAAAAATCGATATCGATATCCCGTTTTTTGGGCATTTTTGGTAAATAATAATAGCTAGAGTCACCAAACTTGACATATAGCTTCTAAAATAGAATATATATTTGCATTTGATGTTGGAAGAAGAGGGTTCAGGGCATCCCCTAGTCGGGACCTTCCGGCTAGAACCTCTTACTTGTTTTTAATTAAACAGCGATTTTCTCTTGGTTTGCGTGCGTTCCGATCATTATAAATCGTTTTATTTATTCTTCAACACTTAAGCGATTTCGAAGCCATCATTTAGCTGGATCTACTTAAAGTGAAAGCGCAGATCGACTACGTTAACAATGCAACCGAGCACAAGCGAGGATCATAACCTTTACGATTCTTAATGTGCTAAAATGTCAATTTCATTAAAATAGATGACGGCGATGTTCCATTTGCCGTCAGGGCAACAACTTAAAACTTTTGCCACAGTCCATACAGACGCAGAACTGGCAAATTCTCAATTAAACTCGTATCCAATGGGCGTTTCCGATTTCGCCAGCGCAGAAGTTAAACATATTCCAACGAACGAAGTCCAGGTCCCCATATAACCCGGTCTGGTAATTGATTTTAGAAAGTTCAATCAAAAAACTATCGACCATTTTAGCAATACTGTTGAATAGGTAGAACCCCAGACTTCGACTATTGGGAATAGATTAGATTCAAGCAGGGCCACTTTATAGACTCAGAGATCAGACGAATAGAAATAAACACGAAAATCTTCACCAAACCTAATGAAATTAGTATATACCTCAATGCCATCAAAAGATCAAATGCTATAGTTATTATAGTTATTCATTTCAATCACCTTATCAAAAATAAATATAATCATCCCTGCAAAGCGGACGATGTCAATATAGAAGAAGTGAGTCAAGAACATGTCATCAACGTTACTGTAGCAGATATGTTTGAAGTAGCTAATATTAAGGCATTCCAAAAAAACATTTTTAACTTTTGAGCTAGAAAACCCCTTAACCCAAAACTGTTTTCAGAAAGATTAAGGATTACTCCTTGCAGCGTAGTAAACACATTTTGGACTTTAACGAGGATACAATGGTCGCCAACTGTGTCAAGGGCATCTTCGCTAACCATGAATGAGACACTTAAGCCCAACAGCTGGTTTCTGGAACAGCCGCACAATGTAGAACCCAACGGGGCCACCTGAACCCAGTAGTCACGATTAACGATCGAGTCATTTGCTGGCGTTATACGATGCATGCACCATGCATGTTGCTTGACATAAGGAAAGTAAAAGCATCGCTCGTTACCTGAAAGTATACAGGGACTATTCACAAATATTTGAATTTGCATTTATTTTAATTTTATCCGCATAAAAATTTGCATTTTCAAAAAATGATAAAAGCAATATTTTGCTTAGCATTTTATTGTCTTATATATAAGAATTAACCAATTTGTGTAAACGTACATTTGGTTGATTTCTAAACCGTTCGGTTTTACTTTCAAATATGTTATGACCTTTAGAATTTACATAATAGGGCGGTATTTTTTTCTTTCGCAACACAATTTTATTTCCCAAAGTAAACTGCATAAAGTCTATTATTCGATCCTTTTCTAAAGTATTTATATTTAAAGAAGGACTTGCTTTAATTTGCGGGAATTCGTTTTTTGCTACTTGACGTTCAACAATATGCAAATTTGTTTCTTTAGCTATATCATCATACGATTTTTGACGCATAAGCCCGATGAAAAATGCTTTTACTATATGTTGAAGGTTTGTTGAACCTTCAATTTTTGCATATAAATCCTGTATTCCCAAAACCTTGCAAATTGTTTGTATGGCCCTATGACATACTAAGCCGTACCCTTCGGGTTTTTTAAAAACGAAAATTTTTGTTTTTCCAAACGCAGTATAAAAATCGTGATTAATAGTTCTATTTTCATAAAGATTAATACTAATAAGTTTTTGTCCTGCACGATTTTTCGATTTTCGGAGAGCGGTTCGAACTTCAGGTGCTTTAGCTATAGCAAATCCTGCCAAACCATTTTTGTTTCCAGTGACGGATAGAACAGAATATCGTCTTTTCCTTCCCATATTGCCTTTCATTATAAATACAATCTTATTCTCTAATACACGCGTATCGAATTCTTTAAATGTATCTTCTCCCACAGAATCTGGAGGCCCAATACTTCGTCCTGGCATTTTCGTTCCAGACCATCCGCGATCTATTGGGTTTAATTTCGATAGCTTAAAACTACCCATTGAGTCACGCAAATTAATTATATTTTTTTCTCTATCTACGTTTTCAGACTGTTTCTGTTGATAAATAAGTTCATTTCCACGTAGAATTGGTGCGTTTAGGCCTGGCCAAATGCAACTTTTTTTCCCGTGTCCAATTGTTTGCCCTTTATTGAGATCCTTTGCAACTTTTCTTCCTGTGCCCTTTCCGCGGCCTCTTTTTTTACCAGCATTGCTTACTGCTGTTACTCCGCGCCATATATCGTCGGCAGGTACTAAAAGTTAAAATACGAATTATAAAATTAAAAATAGCAAATGAGAGTGCTTTTAACGAGGTTGCCTTCTTAGAATAGGGTCACACTTGACCCCATAAAGTAAATATATTATATCATAATTAGTTAATATCAAATACTATGAGTCTGACAGGGTGTGCGCTCTCTAGACAGTGCCCAGTTATTGACCAAGCTATCAAGATTGAATTTCCTTGTAGACATATGGCATACGGTCCTGCAAATATTTGAGGCGAGTTTTCTTAAAAAAAATTGTTTCTTCTTGGTGAAAATGTGTCTCAAATATTTAGTCTATATTTGATCTATACGAAAAATCATTTGAGGCGTGTCTCACACCTTTCGCAGAATCCAAGCTTCCTCCGTGAAGATGCGATTTAAAGATTTTTTAGGCGCAGTTTTAAATTTTCTCTAATTTTCTTTAAAATTGTTTTCAAAGCTTTACTTAATTAAAGGGTTGCATGAAAGTATTTTGGTTACCATCTGATCAGCCAAATCATTTTTAAATATTTTTGTGAGAAATTTATTTTATACGTTCTTGGGTGGCAAATGCGGGTCAAACAGAAGTTCTTTAGCTTCAAGACTCGCACCGCAAGGCTAACATGGGCAGAAACTGTTGCGGCTTGCCACAAGTGTACTACAAAATACACACAATATCGGGAGTTCCCCTAGGGTATATCGCTATATCAGTAATTAAAATAAATTAACAAAAAAAAAAAAAAACAAAACAGGTGTTTCTCTCAATTGGGCTCGAACCCGTAACAGACCGTGCTACTTTCTATCGCCTCTACCCTACAGCCATACCATTTTCGATATAAGAAAGAAATTAGAGTAACCGAACATGCACGAAGCACAGAATATATGTTTGTGCTGACTGACTGACAATGTATAGCCCAAACCTTGAGTTTTTCAAGCAATCGTCATGGAGGTACAACACGTACGACCAAACAGAATGACTATATTATGCAACTGTAAACCGGAACCATGAAGATAACTGTTCTATCTTGCATATGTAATTAAGCATTAAAAACGTAGCTTCGCCTATCTTTTATTGCTCTGGCTGAAAATTAATTTGTTTATTTTTGTGTAAAACACAAATCCTATTTATTCACTTTTCACAGCACTATTAGATTTATTTCTAAACGGCTAGTTAAAATATGAAAACCGTAATACGCGCTGGAAGGTTTTAAAAATCCTTAGAACGTGTCTAAATACTAAGGATTCTGCAGCCAACAATTTCGACATATGGCTAGCACAATATGTATTTTTAAGTACATATGCATGCACACATTTATGTATTCATACGTATAAATAATATGCATACATAGGTTAAATGTGTACTTACATTTGTTAAAAAAGCTAATGTTGCGGGATAATATACAATCTGATGGAGGGACCAGAAAGTTTAAGTAATTTCCAAGCTTTGTTGACGTAGAGGCTCGCCAATTAGGTTTTATAAAAGACATATATAATAATCTGGACATCCTAAATGTTCTCGAAGACAATAAGTAAATATATATCGCATAAAATCGTTCTGCAATATTTCGATTGAACTACTCTTAGTGAGTAAACTAACAAAATGTGGTCTTCGTCAAATTAGAAATGGGGAGTTAGCGGCGATTTTGGAATTTGGTTCCGGAACCGGTATCACTCACTTTTATATGAATTTATTATGTTCCTAAGCACAATACCAAATACATTTTAATTTAAGTCACATTATAAGCTTAAATTGAATAACAAATGAATGTAGACAGTAAATAAATTCCAATAATACACATCTTAATCAGTATTTATTTGGTTTTGTACTTGAAAAATTATATTTTCCCCATTTTTAAATATCTTTATTCTGCGACAATGGTCTTTAAACCCGCTTTACTCTTGACCCTACATCATAGAACATTCCATCAAATATGCAATTAGCTGATCCTGAACTCAGTCCGCCAGATTAAACCAGCTGCTTGACTGCCGCTATTGCCAAAGACTCGCGTTGGTTGGGTCGTGACGTAGGTGTTTCACATACAGGCCATGCGATCAATGGTGAATCCAGATCTGCTAGTAGATTCGCATCTGCAGCCGACTGCACAGATTGATTAATAAATTCTTTGTTTTTGGGAACTGAAATGCTGCATTGAACGTGAGTCCTCACAAAATAGGGAAGAGCGCGACTGAGAAGTACTTTTCCAGTCCAACTTAAAGCGTCTGTCGACTGGAGAGTATTCGGTTCGTTTATCGCTCAGTCTAGGCATGGGCGACTCTTATCAACAGGCGTTTCGTCGTTTCCTTAATTAAGAAAGAAAACTAGACCGCAATCCAATTTTGCAAACCCAGTATGCAGCGTTTATCAAGGAATATCTTTAATATGGACATATGTCACTTGCTAGCTTAGCCGCACTGGGCGAGTGCAAGTACCACCTGCCACATCATTGCGTGCTGAAGGAGGATAGCACCACAACCAAGCTAAAAGACGTAGTTGATGGCTCGGCAGCTACTACATGTGGACACTCACTGAATAATGCACTGATGGGAAGTCCTACAGTCTAACCGCACCTGTTTTCGATACTTATTCTGTTTCATACATTTGCAGTCGCACTCACAGGCGACATATGCAAAATGTATCGATGCGGACGAGTCGCTCCCGCACACAGCTGTTTTTAAAGTACCTTGTGGCGTGGGTCTTAGCATCAGAAGATACAGAGTTAAAGGTTTGACACTGTCACTTGGTCTTGTTGGTCCTGTAATAACTAAATCAAAAATTTTTATGCAGAATCTCTGGATAGAAAAACTGGACTTGGATGAGAGCTTGCCTGTACACTTAAACACAGCACTTATGTTTTTATGCGCTGATTTTGAGTATACTCAGCCATTCCAGTATCCCCGTCGTGCACTCTCATCAGACAGTACAGTGGAGATTCACGGATTTTGTGGTGTCAGCCTGAGCGCTTATGGAACATGCGTCTATACAGTCTAATAGTGCCATAGCAATACAACCGTGCGTCTCTTGTGCTCCAAGTCGCGTGGCGCGCCCGTGGAAACCTTCACTGTAGCAAAGCTGGAACTTTGCGAAACTGCATTATTGGCTCAACTTCTCAGCGAAATATGCAAAATGACAGTGTTTGACAGTCGATATTAACGTTCTCGTTGCCCATCGGGTCGCAGGGTTCCAAGAGCTCACCACTGGCATGGAATGGCATCATATTCCTAATGAATTAGGCCCGGTGGATATAATTTAACGAGGACCGCTTGCCAGTGAGCTCTCCAGGTCTCCGTTATGGGCCCGTGGCCCAAGATTTCTCAGCAAGGAAAAGGAAGAATGGCCAGCCTCCTGTGTACCAGTTGAATCCTTGCCAGAGCTTCGACACAAGGTATTACTCGGAACTGCATCGCAACTTGATCTCTCGATTGGCTGCAAATTCTCCAAGCTGAAACTGGACCTTGCTCACATTTACAACCTTGTAAATCGAATCCGAGGAGCTGAAGTAACTGTAATCAAGTGCATCATGGCACACACCTGTTGCTGGGGTCAGTGTAAATGGCTACTCTTGACGATTACTACAAGGCACTGATGGAAGGAAGGCCTGCCAAATCGTCTAGCTCAATGGCTTCTCTTGCGCCATTCATTGACGACTTCGGCCTACTCCGCATCGGTGGACGACTGAAAAACTCGTCGTTGGACTTCTCAGCGCGACATCCGATTATATTGCCCCGTCAGCATCCTGTGACGCGAACAATCATAGTTCCCTTTTATAAACGGAACTTTCATGATGGTCTTCGCGCCTTATTGTCTTAGATTCGGCTCATTGGCAGTCGCAAAACAGTCTCCAGTACTGTTTCCAAATGCACAATCTGTTTTCCAAGCCACGATTGACAGATCCAAAAGTCAGAATATAATGGCAGCTGATCGTCTCGACACATTGTATCCTTTTATGGTCACTGGCGTTGATTACTGTGGACCACTTTTCTACAAGAGCGAAATGCTTCGCTACAAAGGCGGTGCACTTAGAGTTTGTAAAGGATTTGTCTAAAACATTGTTTGTGCTTTCGACCTTCAAGGATCTGGTCTGACAAACTTCGTAGGTGCTTAGAGCGTGTTGTGTCTCATACCAGACAGCATTCAGCGAAATGAGTGAGAATAAATAAAGCGTAAAGCGGAATGAAAAATTTGGCACAGCCGAAGAAACTCGAATTACTTGAGTGCGTGCCTTCATTTCGTTCGATTCAACAGACGCAAGCAGTCAAAAGAAATGGACGAAGAAAAAAACGGTGACGGACTGTATTCATTGTGCATGCTTATTTAGATGCTTTTGTTTTGTTTTTTTTTTTCCTTTCTTCTTTTTCCTGTTCGCCTTTTTCTTTATGCGCGACAAGACAACAATTAAAAATAAGCTGTTCGTCATTCGAATGCATTCGAAACGAAACCTCTTATTCCACCGCATTCCCACTCATTCAATTCGTTTTCTTTCGTTTCACTCAAACATATTCGGCTTTGCATTCAATTCCACTCAACTCATTTTTGACATTGTTCATTTGAACATGATTTTTGCCATTCATGCAGCTCGCTGTGTACCAAAAACTTCATATCTTGGTATATATATATATATACATATATGCATTTATATACATGCTGAGACCTTTTTTAATAAATCAACCAATATTAATGCATAGAAGCCATTGACAATTCTCTTTTCCTATAATTAAGTCATGCTTAAGTTAAGGCATAAACAAAGTAGAAATCGATAATGCATACATATACAACAATAATCAGCACATTAATGCATTTATTATGACAGTTAATTTAATTCAATTTCCATTTGAAAATTTTATTCTTCAAAGTTGGGAGCAGCACTCTTTGTTTTAGAATAATCTCTTACAGGTGAATAGAACTGAAAATAAACAAGTAAATACTCCATTATATAATACACTTGTTAATAATATTTTATATATCTTTTTTGTACAAATCAATGTTTTGCTTTTATGCACACAATACCTTTAAGAAACGTAAAATTATAAATAATTCATACATATTATGATTTCTGATGAGCGTACCTTATATTGTTTGTCTTTATATTCTTGCCATGGCTCTGGATTGGATGACCGATTCCAAGTAACGTCCGGATTCCGTGTAGCTAGGCGAGTCATATAATAAACCGCTCCAACTGCTCCTGCAGCCACGCAAACGTAGAGCGGGATCAACTATATGAGCATTTATGGAAATACATATAAAACAAACATCAGTGACGATTACGTAATAGAAGAGATTAGATGGTTTCACATACCGCAGGATTTTTCTTAAGACTTTGTAATCCAAGCCCCTGCATTTTATAACTGATAAAGAAAAAGGTTTTACTTCCTGTACAATAAACACACGTAAATTAAAATTTATTATTAACTTACGCAAGCTTCTAAAAGTCGTAACTAAGAGTTTGGTTCCAGAACTAGCTCTTTTGAGCTAATTTATGAATGTAAGAATAGCGCCGAAGTTTTGTTAACAATAAAATCGAAAATACATGTAATATCCGTTTGCCGAGGATCTCATAGCCAATACGACCTCAAGGTTCGAAGTTCAAATTATCCGGGTTTTTATTAACCGGGTAAATCTGTTAATCAGGGATTCATTTAGCCGTTGATAACCTCGCTTTTCCATAAAACTATTTCCGAGGACAAACTACAAATGTATCGCATACAAATTTAATGACTCGAATAACAATAAAGAGTTAGAGAAAAATAAACAGAATTTTAATAAATGAAATTATGTATTAAATAAAATTCCAAATTTATATATATTGCAATTGATAATAAATAAAGACATAAAAATTTTTTTGTACTTTATTAAATCGCAATAGATATACAATAATGTGTCGCATTTGGGCAGGAGCGCACAAATAGCAACGTCAAGTTGAGAAGTGGAGAGAAACGGGTGCCCTTTGGGATACCGTTGCCCTTCGAGACGCCCGTTCGCCGAGATGTGCAGTATAAATAACCTAATCACTGATACTTCCGTGAGCAGCATAAGCCATCCTATCTCAGGGGGCAAATCGATCACAATGATCTCAAGAACGCTTAAGCAAATCAAAGAATCGCATTACGCGACAAACGAGAGGGAATTGTTGAACACAATGTGGCCAAATAGGCCTTAGTGAAGTTAAAAAATTTCTAGTATGGAACCAAAGAAATTAATATTTTCACGGACCATCAATCATAGATATAAAACAAATAAAAAACCAGTTTATACTGCCCACCAATTAAAGACAAAATATATATGCAATTGTAATTTTGAGAATACATAAATAATCTTAAGCACATTAAGATCTACTGTAGAAACTGTTATCAATATTGGTTAAGAAACACAAAAGTTATAAAGGAAAACATGTTTTAGCTGACCCCGAGTCCATACTCGCAACAAGCGCAAATGGCAAGAATTTCTGAATACATATAAACACACACACACATTCTTGCGCGTCTTCTTTGAATTCTATCAACAGCTTTGCAATTGCAATTGTACTGTTTTCTGTGTTGCTATTTTAATTCGTTTTTATACCCTGAACCCATTGAAAATTGGTAAAATGGGTAGACAGTTTTTGTGCAAATGAATGTAACAGGCAGAGGGGCGCATATCCGACCCCCATTCTTGATCAGCATCAAGAGCCAAGTCGATCTAGCCATGTCCTTCTGTCTATCCGTCCGTCTATCCGTCCGTCTGTCCGCCCAATAATCCGTCTGTATGTATGAACGGCTGGGTTTCAGAACCCATAAGAGCTAGAGACTTGAAATGTATGTAGGTATGTATGGTATGTAAGACCTCCTAGTCCATGCGCAGTACGAGTTTGTACTGAGTCTACAAAGCCTGTTCTTTGAACTGATGAAAGGTTTTCTGCTGGCTACTTGGGCATTAAAATAATAATGGAGCAGTTCATAAGCACATATTTATGAATTTGGCTGTAGGACTTAAAACCGACATACAAATATTAAGAAAAAGCATCAGCCGCAGCGACGTTGTGCGCTGAGCGATATGCGGCTTTATACTGAACGTTCGGCTTTCGAGTCCGGCGTAAGGCTGCCACTCTCAGCAGTCTTACTCCATCTGCGCACACTAAAATGGTCTCAGACACCTTTGGGGCTCACTTGTTGCGATGAATCGTGATACGATTAAAACGCTGTTTAGTGTATCTATGTATTGTGTGGTTAGTGGTTGCAATGTAACAACACACTTTCACATCTTCAAGAAATTTCATTCAGTCCACTCAGTGTGCATTGCCTATAACACAATGTAAAATTGCTTAATCATCAAATATATTTCTGGAATCACGTGATCAAAATCTTCTTGTATTCGCGTTCATATCCTGACAATCTTCGATGCAGCTGCAAACGCTGTCATTGGAAACACACTATTAATCTGATCGATGTACATGAATTATCAACCATGTAACTACACAGTTGCTGTAAAAATTATTAACCATCCCTAACTTAATTCACACGTTTGCGTTCTGGAAAAATGGATTTTCCTAAGGCAGTAAGTTTATACAAAAAATATTAAATAGAATTCTCACAATGTTTGTTTTAGTTATCGAGTGCCCTTCGTGATTTGCCCAACAGAGTGCTAAATGTTTCAGTGGAGGAACGATTGTTCCTCTTTGAAAATGTCTGTGCAGTACTTAACAATCCCGGTAAGTGTGAACTGATCTACGTTAATACATATGTACATATTTAAATCATAGTCTAGCACAGGTTAATTCCAATATATAAACAACCAAAGGATAACTCAATTGTGCAATAGTGAGTCTTTTATTTATAAGATGGTGCGAATTGATGTGTTAACTAAGACTAGGCGCATTTAAATTCCGTTTCTCTATCTGCGCTTCAAATTTATTTGTTAACAATTAATTTTTGCGGTCTTTATTTTGGTCATGGCGCCCATGTCAATCATCGGACCCTTGCGCTAAGATCGCTTTTATACAATGCTACTTATATTTATTGTATGCCTCATAAGCCGGTCGAGCGGCAGTCTCTCAGCCCTGTTTGTCATGTCTTATTATTTTTTTAAATTGGTTATTTTCACTGCTGGCCAATCTTTGCGAGCATCAACCTGTTTCAACTAGGCTGTATATATAGTGATTCTAATCTTGCTACTCTTTTTAAAGCCGAAGTCGTTAATCTATTGGGAACATTTTTCGATAGGTGAGAAGTGAAAATATGTGTTTGTGCAAATATATATAACAGACAGAGACCCCATAAATGTTTTTATTCGTGATCAGCATCCATGGCCGAGAATAGCCATGCCCATCTGCCCGTATATATGAACGAGTCGGTCTCAAAACCTATCAGAGGCCCTCCTAGTGCCCGCACAGTATGAGATTCCTTTAATCGATAACTTTTCCTGTTTCTATGCAATCGATATCGAAATCACGTTTTTTGAGCAATTTCTTGTGATTTATGAGCTCGAGTCGCCAAACTTGACATACACTAGGTTACGTATCTTTCAATTTATAGCAATCGACACCGCAACATAACATAACTGCTTAAATCAATTGGAACTATCTAATGTTGTAGGCCATTTTAATGCTGCATATGATGCTACATATATGTATATGTTTATATATGCCACACGTTTTCATTAATAAGTTTTGTTTCTTAACCGATATTGACGAATAATTCAGCAGTAGATTGTGATTTAGAATATTCGTATAAAATAAATTAAAAATACAACAGCAATAAGACGTTTTTTTGAAAAGAAGGATCAAAACTTTTTTGTTTACATATCTTGATCAAAGTACATTTATTCAATATCCTATTTACATCGGACCACTATATCATATAGCTGCCATATGAACGATCGCTCGAAAAGTATGTGCTGCATAAATAACTTTTTCTCAAATTACTATCCATACTCGGCATTAATTAGATTCCCTGTGCTTCTTAAATACGGGCAAAGCATTGTAAAAAGGTTTGGTCTGCAAGGATATAAAATCTTTGGCGAAGATAGCCCTTCATTCCCGTTTTTTATTTATTAATAATTTATTTTGTAATAAGTTTGCCTACTAATATTTTTCTGTTAAAATTGAATAATGGAACTGCAATGTGTGTATGTTTGTAGTCACTTTACCTGCTCTCGTTCGTCAAAGCATAGAAAAAAAATCAAACCTGTGTTTTGCAGGTATTCGACCCTAGCAATTGCACACATTAAATGGGTAAATTATGCCTTAAAAAATGTAAAGAGCAAAACAAATTTCTTTTAAGAGATAGATTCTCGACAGACCGCAGAAATTTAATACACTCTGGTACACAACTAAATCGCACCGCTTTTTTTTGTGTAGTTATTTTAAGAATGGGGTGATCGAAAAACTACAAATGAGGAATGAAAGAGAATGTATTTGAGCGCATTGTCAAAAGCGTCTATAATGAAAACCAGAGCTCGCTTTCTTGGAACTTGAAAGGTGACAACATCAAATACCTTATTAAAAAGCTGCAAGAGCATGCGTCAGGTAGCGCTTTTGCCACCCTGCAGTCAAATGGGTTTAACCAAGGCGCCTTGCAGTGCTTTTACACTATTACTCTCGCACTTCGTCCTCCTCCACAGGCCGGATAATACAGGGAGGTCCAAAACCTAGTCCAGACCTGGATATTGTGGAACACACTTCCTGGCTATTGTGTCTCCAAATCCTCTGCATTTACTTCAGAAAGCTCAATGACCGATCGGGCCCACGACTTACATTGCTGCGCAGGGGAAGAGACGAAGAGACTGTCGTTTGAGCTCAAATCTGTGCTTCATGTCCGTATCAATGGCACAGAGCAATTCATAAGCCCATTACATAAAGTCGCCTGTGCTCTACTAGGTCATCCTGCCGTCTGACTCCTCATGGCCCACCCCTTTGTCGAATTAACCTCTCAACTCTATGGAGTATACATGTTATTGCAAAACAGTCAATCATGCCATGTTCGTCTGATTGTATTATCGAATCGATCTGAGACTCTTGAAGATAGGGACTTATTTTGAAGAAAACATTCCAGTTTACCTTATGTGTAATGTGCTTGTTATGGGATCGAATCCTTCAATCTACACCTAAAATGGAAGTCTACCAAACGTTCTGCTGTCTTAACCAGTAAAGAGAACAGACTAACTGAACAGTCGACTTTGGGTGGATCCCAACGATCAACCACATTGACAGTCCTAGAGCTTGCAATGTGTTCCCAAGTGAAGCTCAAAAGGGGTGCATGATAATCTGACGACTGTGTAAGAACAGACCCGGGGAGGTATGGTCGACGCCAGAACACCCATGTCTGTTGGGTAATGCAACAGTTGTTTCGTCGGAAAGATTGTTGGGATTGGTGACAGAAATTGGGGAAAACATTAAGCAATAATTCATGTTCTTTTTCCGTCGGTCCTCTGTATATGGGACTTTTGACCTGCTTAGTAGACCAACATCATTGTCATCAGAGTTGCCCGAATAGTAAGCAGATGCCTAAGCGCTGTGATCAGACAACTTCGCATGGCAAAAAGTTAGATAATGTCTCACCATAGTACCCAGGGCAACGGCAGTGCGAGGCCGATGGGTCACGACATGAATCGCGAAGTATAAAATAGAATACAAACTACGTCTATATGCTAAGACTATAAGATGAAGAGAAGACTCTGAGCGTTATAATCTATAATGCTTGTTAAAATCATCACAGAGCACCCCCAACAGTTCATGCACAACATAGTTAGTTCAACAAAATTAAAGCGATAAAGCGTGTTAGTCTAGCAGGGATAGAGAAATTTAATTGGCTAGTCAACCCAGAAGAGTCGATTTCACCCGTAATTACCAAGCATGGTTCCACGATCATTTAAGGAAGATAGATTAATCATCAGAAGTCTTCTAGAGTAAGATGGTAACCGCACACCAGGATCCCAATTCAAACCACGAAGGGCAAACAATAATCACTGTTTCTGTACAAATTCAATTCTGTCTTGATGAATACAATATTGTGTTGAATAGATAGAATAGTTCGTACCAAGGAAATTTTGTGGGCCTTTGTCAAATTAATATTAAGAATTTATTATCAAAAATTGTTTGAGTATTTCTAAAGAAATATAATTTAATTTACATACTGTTTTTTAATTTTAGGTGTAAATTCAGCTATCATTCGAGGTATATGTAAAGTGATAGGAACAACGATATCTAAGTACAAGGATGCTCCATCTCAGCTACTAGTTCGGAAGCTAATTTGTGATCTAACAACGTCTCATCATGATTTAACTATAGAGCATATGCTAAGTGTAATTAAAACACTTTTGCTAAAAGAGTTACCATTGTTACCTGCTCATAAATCTTGTAGATCGGCAGTTGTAGCCTTAGGATGGATTTGTTTACTTTTAAAAAATACAAACAGAGACTCAAATATTTACAAAACGGAAAAGTTAAGGTTATTTGAATATCAGTCAAAATTATATCAAACAAGTTTACTAGCTCAAAATACACGTGTTACAGAAGCTGCTACAAAAATAATATATGATTTGTGGGAGAATAATAATATCTTTGATGATACAATAGCGGCAGTTTTTGAAATGGATGCAACTACTAGCTCTACGATAATGATAATGACGATGATACGATTTGAAACCGAACACAACCAATTCAATATACTGAAAACACATAAGATAAAATCTATAGAATACTTTGTAAAAAGTATGATATTGTGCAAGTCCAAACCGGAAAATGTTTTTATAACTGCTTGTCAACCATTATTATCCAAAATTGATAATTCGGAATTTTCGTTATACATTTATAATGATTTACAAAAGTCAATGTTACGCAGTCCTGAAAATACTTTGGAAAGCGTTGGAATAATTTTTAATCTAATTAATATTGACTGTAGCACATACGCGTGTCAAATCGGAGCGGTTTTAATTAAAAATTTATACAGTAAAGGAGAAATTGCTCGCCGTGAATCCGTACAGTCCTTAAAAAGTCTGGCAGAGAAATGCTCAGATGGCAACGTTATTCAAAAATTGTTGGAACTAATTTTCTCTATTTTAAATGGATCTGATGGAAAAATAAATGTTGTGGAGTACAGAATTAAATTATTGCAGGTAAGTTTATATTCAATAACCTAAACATTTGTTATTAATTTTATCATAAACAGTTTTATCTGTATACGTCTCTAGTAAGTAGTCATAAAAGATTTCTTGCTTTTAGATTTATACGCTACCGCAATAATGTGGTTCAAAAAAGTAAAATGTCTATAAACTAATGCAACTTTAGACATCAAATATACTTCCAAGTGACCAGGACGAGAAGCAGAGTGGATGTATCCAATGTTGTCTATATGTCACTCTGATTCAGATGTACTGAAAACTTTGATTTTTAGTTTAGATCTGATAGGGATATGCACTTAGCAAATGTAATATTAGCTTCAAGGGACATAATCTCTATATACCCTGAAAATAATAACCTAAACATCCAAGAAAACATCAGTATGCGCCAACTTAATTGATCAGCTCAAAGCCCTGGACACAATACAATAGCTTAAAAATGTTGGGGTAGTCTCCAGGGCCTAACTTGCCTTTACAAAGTGCCCTACAGCTTCTGACTGCAAATATATAGCCAATAATTCCGATTACACAGCAGCCCATTTCTTTTGCTACTTAGATAGCTGATGATACATGTTCGGTTCCGAATGTGGGACATCGGTAATGGAAAACTGGACTATTTTTTTATACCCTGAACCCATTATAAATGGGTAAAAAGGGTATATTGTATTTGTGCAAAATGTATGTAACAGGCAGAAGGAAGCATCTCCGACCCCATAAAGTATATATATTCTTGATCAGCATCAGTAGCCGAGTCGATCTAGCCATGTCCGTCTGTCTGTCTGTCCGTCCGTCCGTCCGTCCGTCCGTCCGTCCGTCCGTCCGTCCGTCCGTCCGTCCGTCCGTCCGTCCATCCGACCATCCGACCGTCCGTCCGTCCGTCCATCCGTCCGTCCATCCGTCCGTCCATCCGACCGTCCGTCCGTCCGTCCGTCCATCCGACCGTCCGTCCGTCCGTCCGTCCATCCGACCGTCCGTCCGTCCATCCGACCGTCCGTCCGTCCATCCGACCGTCCGTCCGTCCATCCGACCGTCCGTCCGTCCGTCCGTCCGTCCATCCGACCGTCCGTTCGTCTGTCCATCCGACCGTCCGTCCATCCGACCGTCCGTCCGTCCATCCATCCATCTCAGAACCTATAAGAGCTAGAGAAATTTTAGATGTAGATGCTCCTAGCTCCCGCGCAAATCGAGTTTATTTCCGATAATCGATAACTTACTCCGTTTCCAAGCAATCGATAAAAATATATATCGATATCCTGTTTTTTTGGGCAATTTTGGTAAATAATAAGAGCTAGAGTCACCAAACTTGACATATAGCTTCTAAAATAGAATATATATATGCATTTGATGTTGGAAGAAGGGGGTTCAGGGTATCCCCTAGTCGGGAGCTCCCGACTAGAACCTCTTACTTGCTATTATATTTCCTAATTGTACAATTTATTCACTCTCATACGGGTTCAATCCACTCTGCCCTAAAATCGACTCTTGCTCCTTTTTCTCAACACTGTCAAGCTAGTGATGAGTAAATAGCTAAGATCATTAACAGCCGAGTAACAGCTGCCTCGACTTATTGTAACTCTTACGCAGTACCAGAGATCTCTACCAGACTGTTACAATATGGTCTAAAATATAGTCTGCTTATTACTATGAATAAATAAAAACGAATTATTATCTAAACAAATAGGCAAGTTACTACTAAAAAATTTGACCACGCTTGCCAAGAATTATATCCGTTTCATTTTTATTCCCCGAACCTATTAAAAATGGTTAAAAAAAATATATAAAATAAGTTGTTCCTAGCGGGCCTCTCCTTTGGTCGGTTGGCGGCGCAGGTGGTATGTCGTCCAGGTATTGAAGATTACAGACGATTACGTTGGGAATGCTAAAGCCTTCCTATCGCTGGCCTTGTGGCTCAGCAATAAAATAATAAAATGATTATACGGCCAAGTGCAGGAGTAGAATATATTTAGCTTGTACTTAATACAGAGGCTTATTCAGAGCTGCGTTTACAACACAATGTTTTGTGCAGCTAAAGTTAAAGACAATAATATAAAGACTTTAACTCTAAACAACACGCTACAAAGTCATGGTCGGCACGCCGACTCTTGTGACATACCGCGCGTATGCGAGGGATCGGATCTTGTCGCTGTGGCCGTTGACAGGCAATACAAAGTCAACGAATATCAACGGTCAATGCAGCATATTGGTGGCGACGGCATCCGATGTCTCGACGGGATCGGCAGATAAGCATTTGTTGGTGTTAACTTATATATACTTGATCAGTATCAATAATCGAGTTGATCAAGCCACTTCTGTCCGTCCGTATGTTTGTATTAACGCAAGGATCTCACTCCTCCTCGTAGGGCCTTCGCAATACGAACTTGTTTCTGATAATCGAAAACTTGACCCGTTTCCATCATTCGATAAAAATCGATATCAAAATCCTTGAGCAACTCTCTTAGGTTTAAAAACTAGAATTACGAAATTTGACTTGTAGCGTCTTGATTATATATATATATATATATATATCAAGCATCTTTCATTCATAGCTATCCGCTGATCCTGTTGACATTCTAAAAAGCAGAGTTGCTTTTTAATATTTAAATTCTCATTCATAGTTTTGTTTTAAATGTTAATGTACCGTCCTATTCCTATTTTCTTCGATTGTGCCCCGTGTCATACAGGGGCGTCGGGAAGCAGGGCTCGCGGCCTTGTACTAAGTAGGCGGGACGAAATCCTAAAGAATTAGCTACGCTTTGATTCACGGCCAGCGCTTTTTCCGGTAATATTTCGTCCCACGAACTTTGATAATCGTTCATAAACTGGGAAATCATCCTTTTGACCGTCCGACTTGTCCGCTCGGTTGGGTTCTCCTCAGGGCAGTACGGTGCCATGCATTGCACCTCTATGCCGTTGGAGCTCAGAAAAGCCTTGTCGCAAACGAACTTTCAAGGTACTTAAAATCGGCAGAGTATTCGCTCTCGGAACGCCTCTATAGGTGATCTGCTATTGCTTTCATCGAAGGGACCAACTCCACTCATTTACTGTACGCGTCGTGAATACCAACAGCCTCGTATTCCCGTATTTCGGGTGCGGTAAGGGGCCTACGTGGTCAGCGCAAAGGATGGCCCAAGGTTTCGTCACCTGGCGCGTCATCATCCGCCCGGCCTGTCTCCGTTGTTCCAGAATGTTTAGTATACTTCGCAGCGGCATACGTGTTGTGCAGCATCCCGAAACATTCCTGGCCAGTAGTATTTATCTTTGTGCTAATCGAGATAACGTTTTCTGTACTCCTTGATGGCCCGCTAAAGGGGTATTGTGACATTCCAGCAGGACTCTGCCGATGGCTGACGGTTACGCATAATTTCCACGGCACGTAATATGTGTCATCGGCTATGTATCCATACCACGGGTGCTTCTCTGGCTCCTTCACCACTTTTGCCAGCATACTTATGGTCCATCGTAGCCCCATCTGTTACCACGTTCAGATTCCCCCGCCGGTACTGCACGTTACACGTCCGTCTGCAGCACGATCTTCTTGCTGAAGTCGGGGCAGGGGAGAATCGGCGCTGTTGTGAGTCGCTCCAACGCGGCCTGCTGTTCCACGCCTTTCCTTTCGTCAGGAGAGCGGTCATCGGCCGCGAAGTTTGGCACGAAAATTTGATACTACGATGCCACTCCCAAGCACTGCTGACGGAGTCTTGCAGTTCGACGGAGCCGTCAACCTCTGGATGGCCAGCACCTTCGAAGGTCCGTGTGGATTCCGTTGCCGCTCACCACATGTCTCAAGTACACTAGTTCTGAAGTTCGGTTTGAAAAAAAAAACGGCACTTGGTTCAGCCTCAATTTACCCTCCCTTAACAACCAGAACACTCTCCAAGTTGGCCATGTGCTGCTCCTTCGTGGTGCCTATCACAATTATGTCGTCCCAGTAGGTGTAGGCGTGGGCTTCCATATCCGGCCCTATTACGGAATCCAATGCCCTCTGGAATGTGGCACACGCAGAATGCAGACCGAGTGCATCTTCCACTTGTATAGCCCCGGCCTGGGACCGTACATGCTGTATACTGCTTGCTACTCTCCTCCATCGGTATATGCCAGTATCCATGCTTCAAGTCCAGCATCGAGTTATTTCGCGTACGCACGGGCGTTGGGATAGCTCAATGGTAACCGTTCAGAGCAGTTTCTCTGTTCCTATTCCTGCCTGACTCGTTGCATCGCGGGGATCCTTGGATAGAACATCTATTTTATGAGCTTCATGTCCTTCATTACGATCCGATGGCTGGATAATAGGGACAACATTGTTAATTAGGTAACTTATTGTAGTATAAAATAAAACAACAAATTTAAAATCTATTTATTTGTCTATTTGCGCTAATCACATCCATTTAATTATTATAATTTTTTCTTTCTAATTCCAGGGTGCTGGATATTTAAGTTTTAACAATGTTCATGCGGATAATTTAAATGAAATATTAAATAAGGCTGTCGACTTGTTTTGGAAAGCGCTTGAATTTGAATCGCAGGAAAAGGTGATATGCTGTACACTAGAAATGTTTGCATTGTGGTGCGGAAGGTTTAAGAATGAAGTACCCAGTGTAATTATTAATATTTTTAAAGCCGGCATAGAGCATAAAAATACAACTCAAGTTATTCGACAAAGTTACCTTGAGTGGCTACTATCATCGCTACAAAATGCTAATATTAAAAATACAAGCAATATAGTTCCAACATTGTATACTTTGTATTCAAGTGCACAACAACATTTTTCTAATTTATCATACATATCGGAGGCAGCATGTATTGCCTGCCTTTTGCTGATATTAGATAAACCATCTGAATTATATTCATTCTTCTGGAACTCCATATTTGATATGAGTAAGCAATATTTCTTTAATGAAAAATTAATTGCGACAGCAACGGCGGAAACGTTATGCCACATTTCATTTATGGCTAAAATCTTGTTTACATCATATTTAGATCAAATTAAGGGTCCGGTAGATCCGCTACACAGAGCATTGCTTTATAATTTATGTAGTTGTGTACTTAAAGTAAGGTCTTATACAAAAGGACAAATTAAGGAAATCACAAAGAGTTCTGATGGCGTAGACTTTGTCAAACTTGCTCTTAAAGAGTATAGTAACCTTTTAAACTCAGAAAAAATGCAAATTGAAGTTGACAATTATTCTGAACACACTGGTACACCAAATCTAGCACTTTTAGATGCATTAGAAGTTCTTTGTTCTTTACAAAATGTCACTCACGAAGATTCCCTCGAGTTAACTATACAACTTTTGGAAATAGGTAATTTTCCAGCAATATTATCTATTAGTCCATACTTTTGGGAAACCACAATTCAAGAGAATTTTCATTTGAATCCCGAACACTTTATTACAACAAATCAGAAGCAACTTGTTGAAACATATATAGATGATTTTAAAATATCGCCAGTTTACGAAAATGTTATTTCTGCTTTGGTACGAATAAACCCACACACAATAGTGCCGCATATTATAACACGAATTAAAATGTTTCTGAATGTTGACAGCAATTTCTATGTCACTAATGAAGAATTCTTCATATTTATGACACCAGAAGGAGAATTGTATGATAAAAATGTAATACCACATATTGACTCACAATACAAAACTATTGGCATTAAACGAGAAAATAAGGTTTACAGCTATAAAGAACAGTTGGAAGAAATTCAACTACGTCGTGAAATTGACGAAAAACGCCAAAAAGAAGGTAAATCTAAAACTGTAAAATTGACTCAAAAACAACAAGAGTTAATAAAAAACCAAACAGAGAAAGAAATGCGTATAAAAATGCGTGTTCAAAACATGTTTGATAAATTGATGAGTGTAATATGTTTGTTCAAAGCTTCATGCACTGGAAATGACAAATATATTGCGTTAAATTTTCATACATTGTTAGATGATATTTTACGAGCAACCTATAGCCCTTTAAGTGCTGAACCTTTGACAGATCTGTACTATTTCCTACACAAAATGTGTTTTAAAAATCATTCAGAATTGGGCCGAGATATTTCCATTGCAACAATAAGACTTCAAAAACCATCCTGTACTTTAAAGGACGAATGGAATGCCCAAAATATATTGGAGAGTATCGATGATGTAATATCAAACCTTAATAAGCACGTAATTGTTAATTCAAACAAATTGGATTCACAATCATTTTCTTATGCTTTCGAATTTCTTAAACGTGCCATCCCTTGCTTCAATGATAACACAAATCACGAAAATATATTAATTAGTATAAAGTTGATAGAACTCCACGTAAAAACCGAAAACAAAGATACAGTCGACTGCATTCATCCAAATTACTTGCCAAGGCTGGGTATGTTTCGCATATTACTTTATTTAATACAAAACAACTCTACAGAAATCCAAACGCAAGCCGTAAATGCTCTTTTGGAAGTTGCAAGTGTTTCATCTGGTGGAAAATTAAATGCTACTCCAGATCATCATATAATTCGATTATTTTTAGATGCCTTGCAAAGTAATAGTGATATTATAAGAGATGTGTCCTTACGTGCAATTCAAATCATGATTAACGCAATAGTTGATTATTCGAAATCTGATGATGAATTGAAAAAACAAATTGTCGCAAGATTGTGGATAGCAAAATTCGATACATCATCAAATATAAAAAAGCTTGCTGCCGATATTTGGGACTCAGCTAATTTTTCTTATCCAGAGTTTAATGATATTATATGTGACATTACACATTCAGAACTCTGTATACAAAAAGCATCCGCGGAGTCTTTAATACCACTAATAATAAATAATAACAGTTTAGTAAAATGTGGATTAATGAAAATGTTGGATATTTATAATGAGAAACTAACATTAATTCCTCCAAAACTGGATAAATTTGATCGTGAAATTGAACCAGCCTCTGATCAATGGAAACCTAGAAGAGGTGTCGCTATTGCAATATCTCAAATTGCACAGTTTTTATCAATTGAAGATATAAATTATTTAATGCAATTTATGGTGTCCCAAGGTCTAGGTGATCGCGAGGAAGTTGTACATAAAGAGATGCTGGCTGCTGCATTAAGGATCGTTGATATACATGGTAAAGAAACAATTGGAAGTTTACTGCCTGTTTTTGAAGAATTTCTTGACAAAGCTCCAAAGTCCCAAAGTTATGACAACATACGTCAGGCTGTTGTAATCCTTATGGGTTCCTTGGCTAGGCATTTGGAAAAGGAAGATAAACGCATTGATCCAATAGTCAAACGGTTAATAACTGCTCTTTCTACACCATCTCAACAAGTTCAGGAAGCAGTATCAAATTGTCTACCACATCTAATGCTGTCTGTTAAGGAAGAAGCGCCAGCCATGGTTAAAAAATTATTGCATTCATTGGCTAAATCAGATAAATACGGTGAAAGAAGAGGTGCTGCTTACGGAATTGCTGGAATTGTAAAAGGACTTGGAATTTTATCGCTTAAACAATTAGACATAATGTCAAAGCTAACGTCGTATATACAAGACAAGAAAAATTACAGAAGTCGTGAGGGTGCTCTATTTGCATTTGAAGTTTTATGTAATACACTTGGTCGCTTGTTTGAACCATATATAGTCCATGTTTTACCTCACTTGTTACAATGCTTTGGCGATCCTTCCCAATACGTTCGGCAAGCTGCTGATGATACTGCCAAAGTGGTTATGGGAAAGCTTTCTGCTCATGGAGTTAAATTGGTTCTTCCATCTTTATTACAAGCTTTAGATGAAGATTCCTGGAGAACAAAAACGGCGTCGGTTGAATTATTGGGTGCTATGGCATTTTGCGCTCCAAAACAGTTATCGTCATGTTTGCCCAGTATAGTTCCAAAATTAATAGAAGTTCTTGGGGACTCCCATACAAAAGTACAAGAAGCTGGTGCAGATGCTCTTAAAGTAATAGGATCCGTTATAAAGAATCCTGAAATTCAAGCTATTGTTCCTGTTTTATTAAAAGCATTAGAAGATCCTTCTAACAACACATCAGCATGTCTTCATAGCTTGTTAAAAACAAAATTTGTACATTTTATAGATGCTCCTTCATTAGCTCTTATAATGCCGGTAGTTCAAAGAGCATTTATGGATAGATCTACAGAAACAAGAAAAATGGCTGCCCAAATAATTGGGAATATGTACTCACTTACAGATCAAAAGGATTTGACACCATATCTCCCAAGTATAATTCCTGGGTTAAAATCTTCATTACTAGATCCAGTTCCAGAAGTTAGAGCAGTGTCTGCTCGTGCTCTTGGTGCAATGGTTAAAGGAATGGGTGAAACCTCATTTGAAGACTTACTTCCCTGGTTAATGCAAACATTAACTTCAGAATCTAGTAGTGTGGATAGAAGTGGTGCAGCACAAGGACTTTCTGAGGTAGTTGGAGGACTCGGTGTGGAAAAAATGCATAAGCTAATGCCGGAAATAATTGCTACTGCAGAACGAACTGATATTGCTCCACATGTAAAAGATGGGTATATCATGATGTTTATATATATGCCAGGTGCATTTCCCGAAGAATTTACACCTTATATTGGGCAAATAATTAATCCAATACTTAAGGCATTAGCAGATGAAAGTGAATATGTACGTGATACAGCTTTAAGAGCTGGGCAAAGGATCGTTAATTTATACGCAGAATCTGCAGTTGCGCTCCTGCTACCAGAACTAGAAAAGGGATTATTCGACGAGAACTGGAGAATTCGATATAGTTCTGTTCAATTACTCGGGGACTTATTATATCGTATATCCGGTGTATCTGGAAAAATGACGACAGAAACGGCTAGTGAAGATGACAATTTTGGCACCGAACAGTCGCATACGGCCATAATTCGTTTCTTAGGTGATGAACGCCGCAATAGAGTTCTGTCTGGACTTTATATGGGTCGAAGTGACGTATCGCTAATGGTCCGTCAATCTGCGCTACATGTTTGGAAAATAGTTGTAACAAACACGCCCAGAACACTAAGAGAGATTTTACCAACATTGTTCGGATTGTTGCTTGGGTGCTTAGCAAGTACAAGCTACGATAAACGGCAAGTCGCAGCACGAACTTTAGGAGATCTAGTAAGGAAACTTGGCGAAAGGGTTTTACCTGAAATAATTCCGATACTAGAAAGTGGATTAAATTCAGAGCATCCAGATCAAAGACAAGGTGTTTGCATTGGTTTATCTGAAATTATGGCGTCAACATCAAAAGAAATGGTTCTAACATTCGTACACAGCTTGGTTCCAACCGTGCGTAAGGCCTTAGCAGATCCCTTGCCCGAGGTTCGCGTAGCAGCTGCGAAGACATTTGATTCGCTGCATAGTACCGTAGGATCCCGAGCACTGGATGATATTTTACCTTATATGTTAGAAGGGCTCTCCGACCCGGATCCTTTGATTGCAGAGAATACATTAGACGGTTTGCGGCAAGTAATGTCTATAAAGTCACGAGTCGTATTACCTTACCTTGTTCCACAGTTAACTACACATCCAGTAAACACAAAAGCCTTATCGATTTTAGTTTCTGTTGCTGGTGATGCATTAACAAAATATTTACCAAAAATCTTATCCGCATTGTTAGAAACATTGTCCGAATCACATGGTTCAGTTAATGAATTACAAGAATTAGAGTACTGCCAGACTGTTATTTTATCAGTGACAGATGAAGTTGGAATTCGAACTATAATGGATACACTTATGATTTCTGCAAAGTCAACTAATGTATGTACTCGTAAATCTTCAGCGAGTTTACTTTCTGCTTTTTGCATTCACTCCCCTGGAGATTATTCTCAATATATTCCTCAACTTCTTCGTTGCTTACTACGATTAATGGCAGATACGGATAAGGGTATAATTCAGAAAGCTTGGGAAGCGTTAAATGCTGTAATAAAAGGCCTATCTCCAACTGAACAAATTGGTTGCGTTACTGATCTCCGGCAAGCAGTAAGGTTTGCTGCCAGTGAATTGAAGGAGCCAGAATTACCTGGATTCTGTTTACCAAAGGGAATAGCGCCTTTATTGCCTGTTTTTCGAGAAGCTATTTTAAATGGGTTACCTGACGAAAAAGAAAATGCTGCTCAAGGCCTTGGTGAAGTTATTTTTCTAACTAGCGCCAATTCACTACAGCCATCCGTCGTACATATTACTGGACCATTGATTCGAATATTAGGAGATCGATTCAATTCTGGCGTTAAGGCAGCTGTTTTAGAAACATTAGCAATTTTGCTCCACAAAGTTGGTGTTATATTAAAACAATTTTTACCGCAACTACAAACCACTTTTTTGAAAGCCTTGCATGATCAGAATAGAAACGTTCGTATGAAAGCAGGTAAAGCACTATCGGAATTAGTCGCTATACACACCAGAGCTGATCCATTATTTATTGAAATTCACAATGGCATAAAAAGTTCGGATGATTCTTCTGTGAGGGAAACAATGCTGCACGCACTTCGTAGCATTATTAGTCCATCGGGAGACAAAATGTCTGAACCAATAAAAAAACAGATTTTTTCTACATTATTGGGTTTAATTGGACATCAAGAGGATATTACTAGAAATGCAGTTGGTGGGTGTTTAGGTGCTATGCTAAAATACATGCCATCAGCCCAAATTTCTGATTTCTTAAGTAATAGCATACTGGCAGACAATTCGGAGGATTCATTTACTAAACATGGCTACACAATTATTCTTTATGTTGCTTTAAAAGAATGTCCTAAGGAAGTGTTAGCACCGCAATTTTATGATAGAGTAATTAGCAAAATATCAGTTAATATTTTATCGGAAAAAGTACCCATTGCTTGTAACGCTGTCCGAGCTGCGACATATCTTTTAGAATACAAACTTATTGAAAGAGATGATCCTCCAAACAGCCTAATAGTGGCACTAGCTAGGGCAATGAACCATAGTAGTAATGATGTGAAACAGCTTGTTGCAAAGAGTTGTATTCACCTTGCTAAAAACCTTAGTCCTGACCAAATACATCTCGATGTCTTAAAAATTTTAGTTCCAACACTAGTAAACGGCACTAAAGAGAAAAATGGCTACGTTAAATCCAATTCAGAATTAGCCCTTATATCTATACTGAGGTTAAGATCTGATGAGACAACGTTTAAAAAGACATGTGAAGTCTTAGAAACGGGAGCGAAAGACTCGTTAAGTGATGTAGTATCAAAACTTTTAAAAAGAGTTGCAGTTCATGCGGCTGTAAAGGAAGAAGACTTAGATGAAACATTACAAACCTGATTATTATTACGTACATAATTCGAAGAAATATTAATAAATAATAAAAATAAATATTGTTTCGCATGTAAGAAATGTATACTACAAAAACATATGTCAACTTTCATAATAAAAATAATTTAAGGATTTGTTTGACCTTAATTTGCAATTTTTGGTTTGTTTTCTACAATGCATAAAAGGCATTACAAATATTTGGGACAATAAAATCTGCGAACCTAATTGAAACAGAGCCGATTTAAAACTGGAATCAGCATTATTTATTAATTTTAACCTCAATTTGTTGGATAAAGAAAAATCGAACCTAATCTTAAAGCAATGAATCTTTTTATATTTGAAAATTTTAATGTACATTTTGGAGTATAAAAAATTAACTTTCATCGAAATATCAAAAAATATAATAAATGAATGTGAATACAAATTAGTTAAATTTATATAAGCGCCAAACCAATTACAAAATTAAAGCATTTGTCTTGTATGTGGAAGACTACGCTTTGAATAGAGGCGGAGAAAAAGCGTCCGTGAAAACAGGAATAATTTAAAACTAACTTGTGCGTGCTCCGTGCGGCTCCGTGTAAACCTCACTAATAAAAAGAGCTTAAAGTACACCCAATTTTATTAGGTATAACCATTTAACAAAGGAATAAAAAAGATATAACTGTCATCTTAAGATAAAACTTTTAAATACGAATTTTCCAAGTGTTCCGATGCAAGCCAGTTGAAAAAATTAAATTACAGATTGGGAGTAAAACTGATATTGAGGTGAAAGAATATTTTGCAATAATAGTAGACCGACATTCCTATTCTTGGATTTAAAAAAAAACGAATAATTTAAACATTATTTAAGTCCATGTTGGGCTGCCCTTGAACGTACTTTCTTACAATCTTCTCATGTGTATTTAAAAAGTCTCCATCTCTAATGTAGAGGACGTTTAGTTACAGATTGCAGCTCCTGATTTGTGCAGAGAAGTCTAAAATTTCTTTATTGGGGACTACTTTACAGTTAGGTATCATTATATAGGTGCAAAGCTTCTCGGCATTATTATTATGTTTCCTAATTTTTTTTTCGTAATGTAGATAACACATGACGCACTATCAAATATTGGGCGCGAGCATATTGTGGACAGCACATGCATGCAGTTAGGTCCAAGGACTTTTATTCTATGTTCACAACCGTCATAGAAAATAATCCTGATTTAGGACAAACTTTAAGCAGTGTATCAGATTTCATAATAGACATTTAGTTTTTAACATGTAAGTTTTGCTATGGTCCGATCCCGCAGGTGGGAAAGTCCAAAACAATTAATACAAGTAGATCGTCCTTTATCACCATCAACCGCGACGCCCATGTCTGGGTTTTTTGTGACAGCCCAGATAACGGTGTATATAATTTTTGTTTCAATGCTGGATTTGGCGGCCTTTCCGTATTATACTTGTTTGGCTGGATCGAAGTCCGGGGTTTTTTATTCGAGACAAAAAAGAAAAACAATTCTGTTTGAGTATTCACCAATATATTTCGGCTGCACTTCGGCAACCGTCTTCAGGGAACTAACACAAAAATAAAAAACAATTAACATTAAGATAAATTAAATTTACTTAAACAATTACTTCAAAAAATTAAAACACATTGTTTTACACGTCGGTGCTCTTTGACGTAAAGGATGATACTAACTAGTACATGTATACACCTCAAAACAAAAAACTATATTCGGCAGTTACTGACTGGGAGATACCCTGAATCATGTCTTACCAACGCCAAATGCAGCTCACATAAAAAAGTGTATTAAAATTGCTGCTCATACACACACCACAGGAAACAATACAATCGTCATTGCAGTGCATGTCTAGCTCTTAAGACCTAAGGGATTTGCTCAAAAAACATGATTTCGATATCGATTCTTATCGATCGTTAGAAAACGGGAAAAGTTATCGATTATCTGAGACAAACTCGTGCTGCTCGGGCACTAGGAGGAACTACATTTAAATTTTCAAGTCTATCTCTTATGGGCGCTCAGCTCCTTGCGATCATATATACGGATGAATGGATAAACAGAAAGACGGATATGACTAGGTCGACTCGGCTATTAATGCTGATCAAAAATATACATACTTTATGGAGACGGAGATGCGTCTGCTTGTTTGTTACATGCATTTT
The DNA here is from genome assembly GCF_003285875.2 of Drosophila novamexicana. Taxonomy (NCBI): domain Eukaryota; kingdom Metazoa; phylum Arthropoda; class Insecta; order Diptera; family Drosophilidae; genus Drosophila; species Drosophila novamexicana. The sequence goes on along the minus strand of NW_020824809.1, from coordinate 96,738 downwards.
CACAAATACATTATTTTCCCCATTTTAGTGTTTATAAAAACAATATTTGTCAATTTTCTCATCAACGGACAAAGGATGCATAACGCGGACAAAGAGTAATCATTCTGGCTTCCTTCTATCAGTAAGTGCATCCAACTTGCAAATTTGCCATAGCAATGCCAACAGGACATCGTTGCTGACATACTGGGCAACAAGAGAGGTGGAGGTAAAAGGCGTCGACTTAGAAAAAGAGGCATGGGCAATTGATTCGCTCCGCCAGCGTCCAGAGCTGCATTATAGCAATTAATGACCCTTCTTCGGAAAATGTAAAGTGTGAAGTGCAAGTCGGGATGCTTTCCTAAGCCGTGATGCAGGAGTCAAAGTTATGCGAAAAAGCTCATTTGCGATCTGAATAATGGGAAGGTGATAGTACCGCCAACTTACCAGCAAACTCGTTGACGATCATTTTAGTATATTAATAAAAAGTTGACGACTGTCTTTAAATAATCAACGAAATTATTTGTTTATTTCGTGTTTCGTGAACTGAGTCAAAAGTAGCGAAATAATTAATGAAAAATAACCCCTGGTTTACTGATCCGTAAAAAAATATCCTCTTCAATCATTTATCGATCAGTCGAAAAATTTCAATCGCACAACTAGCAAAATAAGTTAAATTTATAAAATGTGTTTCCATATCCATGCGTCCAACAAACAACAAATTTTTTGAAAGTTTCATTCATTTTTATTCGTAAAAATATCTTTGTCTGAAAAAACTAAATTTTTTATAGTTGTATTTAAGTACGGGCGACTAACCCATTCGGTATCAACAGCTTTTATATTTTCTAATGTTCCGAGTTTAATCTGATAAAGTTTAAGTTGAAATCTGGGTCCGATTTCCGTTAATTTTATTTCCTTGTTTATATATTTATATTGATGATGTCTGAATGAAATTTTGTCCTCATTGTTAATAAATGAAATTATTCTTTCAGATTTTTCTTTTGGTACAGGAAACAAATGTTTTAAAATCTTTACGGTTCTTAGACCAATGTTGCTCTTAAAATTACTGAAAATTAAGTGCGGTTTCTGCTCACTCATGGTCCCAATATCAGGAATATCATGCCGCATTGTAACGTCGGTTATATTAAAAAAAGCAGTTGGTCCAAAGGGCAAATGACATATCACGAGACTATCAGGTATGCCACGATGCTCATGTACTATTATAAAGTCTGTAACATTATTAGCTCGACAGGCTTGCATTAATGTGTTTAATTGATATTTGCCTCTATTCATTTGTTGGGCATTAGGAAATATCAGTCGAAGCTCTTTCATAAATATTTTTAGACGTGACGACGGCTCATGTGAAGTAGTTAACATGATTTTCGGGTCCTGGCAACCAGCATATTTGTATTCATCAATGTGAGCCAAGGTTTCGCCTTCAATATCTAAATTATACAAAAAAATAAAATATGAATATGTATTTTTCAATTAAGTAGGATTTAGCTCTATATAATCTAATCGAGTGGTGAACAACTTCAGTATTTCAAGGGCTTTTATTTATTTACTTAAGCCATAGGGGGAATATTGTATAGACGTGGAACTGAGTCCGTTTTTGTCGCTGCATCAGCCAATACACCAATTCAGGGTGCAGCTGCCCCCCTTGCATGACTTTCCACCGATTTTAGTTGAAAATCATATTTTGGTTGTCCTGAATTCTCTGCTAAACATTTTTTGGTTGGTATTGGGTTTGTTGAATGTGCTATGAAGATTTTAACTATTTCACGCAATTTTTGTTTGTAAACAGAACATTTGGATTAAAGAGTTGCCTGATTTAATAGTATAATGTTCAGCGCCATCTGTCCGTCGTCCGTATGTAGGATATCAAGGATTTCACAACCTTAACGGCTAGAGTCTTTAAATGTAGATCTTTTGATAAAAATAGATATCGAAATCCTGTTTCTGAGCAGATTACGGGTACTTGGAATTAAATAATTATTAAAAATTAACCATGCCGCAAACTTTAATAAAAATAATTGGATTTCTTGCACAAATAGCTAATAATCGTATAAAATATATAGAATTATTAAACATTGGACGGTATATCGGACAAAATCGACAATAAGACTAGATATTGAATTGCCAATACTTTTGTCCGTGACTATACATAGCTTTATCGACTTCACTGTTGATAGTGACTACGAGTTTACATACTTTATGTTTACTAATTTCCTTTGCGATTTTGTGTAATATAGGAAGACCAAGAACTGACCGTCTCAATAAATTAGTAGGACCAAACGGCCCTTACATATGTTTATATGTATATATGAAGACAGCTGTATACACAAATAGAAAAGTGTGTTTATGTATACCATACCTGGATAATATTTAAGAGAATTATACATGTTAATGCCGTCTAATATATTAGAGGACCCAAACGATGTTTTATCTTTTAAGTTTTCATTTATGATCTTCATATTCTTTTTTTTTGTTAAGACCCGTTCATTTAATGCCTTGTTATATAGGAATTCTCTTCGTTGTCTAGCTTGTTTTCTTAACATTGTATGGTCTTTATTTTCTTAACTCAGCCACGTGAATTCTAAGACGATGTTTAGGTAGTTTTATTATTAAAAAGTTCGATTGAACACGTTATTCAAATGAACTGCTGAACTAATTCAGTGATTCGTGAATGAGTGTCAAGCTAGCGTCCGTTATTTAGGTTCGATTTTTGGAACACGGTTTTGGAACTTAATTCACATTTTTACCTATTTGTGTTTTTAAGCACATAAACAAACACATTTTAATTGAATAATAGTAAAATAAATAAAACTATTTACCGCCTATATTTAATAAGTTTTGTATTTAAGCTTTTAATATGGCCAAATTAAAGACTTTTAAAATAGGCTTATAACCATTCTTTAAATAAATTAAATCAGGGAAAGAGCCTTTCGTTAAACTTAGCCAACGATGGAGATATTCTAGCTTAGATGGAAGGTATTTGTAGAGAAAATGGTATTCTTAAGCATAAATTAATAATTATCCTTATTAACTATATAACTTAATTAAGAATAAGAAAGTCAGCCAGATTAATAGGAGTGATCTAAGGTGGAAAGGATAGAATTGCAGTTGGAGGCCGTCTAGCAGAAGTTTTTTTCCTTTGAACATAACGGATCGGGAACGACTGACTTAGAGACACATACAGTTAACTTAGTAGGAGGTTCCCAATCGTTCAAAGATTGGCCCTTCCCGTATTGCATGAATGGAAAATCTGTTTCTGCATAAGGTAACACATGAATGAATTGCTTCATCCAAGAGAAAGCCAAAGTTTCGAAAAATCTGCCTATTGTGTTAAATGCACCTTGAAGTTTGACTTGTTATACCCAAGATCATTTTGAGTAGCATGCCGTCTCAGGCACATTACTTAAAAGGTTACGTTTTTCCCCTAAGAAGTGCGCAGTAGCCAAGATGATTCTATCCCGTTCCGAGATAGATGGCCACAAAGAGGTTATTGATTGGCGTAACCCTTTGTCATTTCCAAGACGTTGGGAAGATAGTCGAGGTGATGGACAACAACCGTTAAACTACCAATCTCGATGATGGATCAACACACTCTTGAAAGGTCGAGGTTCATTCGACATCCAAATTCTATAGAAGATTTCGTTTAGTTAATCGAGCGAATGGACGGAATGCGTATAGTGACACGCTATATCAAGAAGACATAAGACCGAAATATTTATGGGTGAGCATCTCATAAAAGACGTCGAGAATTGGTCAAAGAACTAGGAGCTACGATGCAACCATACGTTTCGATAGTCCGAACCGCTTTTCAATTAGCCTGAATTGTAGGTGTGGCTGTTGAGTAGAGGCTATGGCAAATGGTGCAGTCTGTCGCGAGTTCGAGCCCTACCGGGGAAACTATTTTATTTTTTGGTTGGTGTGGAGTCGGCAGCAAGTAATGCGGCCAGTTGCAATTTCGAACCCAGCCAATGCAATTTTTTGGTATACACTAAACCTATTGAAAATGGTTAAAAAGGGTATACTGTATTTTTCTTTATTACTTCAAACGAGCGTGTAGCGCGTGCTGCGTTTGGTGTTGGAATAAAAGGTTTCAGGACATTCCGTAGTCGGGAGCTCCCGACTAAAACCTCTTACTTGTTATTCAAGTAAGTTTATAAGATACTCTTATTTTTCTATTTTTCTTATGATACCCTATGTTATTGAAAAAAAAAAGCTGGCAATATTTATTTAAGATTTTTATTTACAAAAATTGTAAGAAATCTACTGTCCAGGGTACAAATCTCGGTCTTACCAGGTTCAGCAAGTTTACAAGACATTTGTTAGTAGCTGGGATGAAGGGTTTAGGGAGTGGGGAAGTGTTGCAAACGTCGCTACCCTGTCTTCAGGGTATCCGCATATCCGAAACGACCGAGCGACCCTCGGCGTTCGATGGATAACGCAAGGGTTCCTGTTGGAGTTCATCTCAACACACACGCAAACTACTGCTAGGATTGTTCTCAGGAGCGACGTAATGAAGCCTTGTCTCTCGATACACTACGCTCTAGCTAGGGGTTCTCTACACCCAGGGATTCCAGAAAAGCCTTCTTGAAGATACTGCTTGTAAATTGTGCCCCGTTGTCGCACACAAACTTCTTAGGCACCCCGAACCTACTTTAAATCATCTCTCGGAATGCAGTCTGCAGGTGTGCCACCATGGCCCTCCTGAGGATGACCAATTCCACCCACTTTGAAAAGGCATCAGCAACATTGTGTTGCCATGTTTTGACCGTGGAAGGGGTCCACGAAATCCGCGCAGAGTACTGCCATCGGCTCCGCTACCTGTCTCGTCAGCCGGTTTAAGTTGCTCGCTCTAGAAATTCTGGCAGATTTAGCGGCACTTCACGTACTTGGCGGCTTACCTTGAAATGGCTTTCCTCACGCCTTGATTCCCGGGCGTGGGAACATCATGGCGTTCTTGCAATAGCCTTTGTCGCTAACCACTTGCCACACAAAGCTTCCATGGAATATAATCCTTATCGTCCGTCCGTTGGCCCAAATGCCTATACTGTTGCCCATTTTCTTCTATATAGTCCGAAAATTAAGCTGGATTTTCGGCGATTCTAACGCGCATACACTCGACCCATTTGCAGAGGCCTCGGCCACCACTGCTTGCTGATAGGTCTCTAGAGGATGCCTTGATAGTGCATCGGCCACGACATTGAGCTTCCGTCGACGGTAGTGAACGTCAAATTGGAACTGTTGCAGTTGTAGTGCCCATCGCGCGATCCTTCCTGAAGGGCTCTCAATAGAGTTGAGCCACTTGAGTGCCAGATGATCCGTTATCACGTCGAACCGGTACCCCTCTAGGTAGCAACGCAACTTCCGGATCGACCATACGATTGCCAGGCACTCTTTCTCGGTGGCGGAAAAGATCACCTCAGCTTTCAGCAACTTCCGGCTCGCATACGCTATCACTCGCTCCTGACCTTCAATCGTCTGCGTCAGCCCTGCGCCGAGGTCATACTCATTTGCGTCAGTCTGCAAGACGAATTTGGCGGAAAAGTCCGAGCAAGCCGTCTAGCTATCCTTCAATTGACGCAATGCCTTCTCCTGTTCTTGATGCTCATGCCAATTTCCGCCCATTCTTTAAGAGCGTCGTTAGCGGCTGTACTTGAGTCACGAGATTGGGAACGAAGCGCCTGTACCATGACGCCATCCCGAGACACTGCCGCAACTCCTTACAACGGGGCTCTAAGGTTATGTATCGCCTCCATCTTCTCTGGATCGGTACGTACGTTCCCCACAAGTAACATGTCCCAGATAGACCAATCTTCACCTGAAGAGGCTGCATTTCTTCCTATTCAGCCTGAGATTGTCCGCCCTTAACTGGCCGAATACCTCCCTCAAATTCTCTACATGCTGCTCTTTCGTTACCGCTATTACCACGATACCGTCTACGTAGGCGGACTCATGAGGCTCCATCTCTGGCACTATTACCGTGTCCAATGCTCGTTGAAAAGTCGCACATGCCGAATGTAAGCCAAATGGCATCACCCGCCATTGGAAAATACCTTTTCCTGGGATTGTGAATGCTTCGCGACTATCAGCTGCCATCGGTATCTGCCAGTACCCGTGCTTCAAATTCAGAGCGGAGATGAACCGGGCGTGACGCAACCGCTCAAGGTCGATACACATGCGCCACTCGCCAGTCTTCTTCTTGACTAAGACGATCGGGGCGCTTGGATTAGCTCATCCACCTGTTTGTCAATCACCCTCTGCATGGCCAGGTTCTTCGGAAAGGACCTTTGCTTCAGCGGCTTGTCATTCTTCATCCGGATCCGCGATATGCGAGACTCCCCGCAGCCCCACAAAGAGTGCCAGTTCCGATTCCAGGAACTCTTTAAGTTCCGGATCCAGATCCGCCGGCCAATCTGTCTCGTCGATGTTGGGCTCACCGTGGGTCTCGCCTCCCCACTCCAACTCCAGGTAGAGCTCCATGATAGCTCCGCTTTGGCGACTGCTTCGCTGGCACATTTTCGCGGTGCCACCTCTATGACCAGCGTAGACTTTCCTCTGCCGCTCTACACGCCTTTTGGGCTCCTCCAGCTCTTGGTGCAATCCCGAGTGAGGTCCCTTCTTCGCTCCCTTCTCCTTGTCCTTTTCTGTCAGTTGCCGAGAAAGCACTCCCGTTCCCTGACGCGGTGGCCTTCTTTCGACTTCTCTATACTCTGCTGCCGAGCAGGTGCTCCCTTTTCCTGACCTAGGAGGCCTTCCTTCGGTTCCTTCAACTTATCCGCCTTTGTCCTTGGGTCGAACGCACTAGTTACGGACCCCGGAGTCACCTGATCGTACAGAGCGGCGGGCAATCGCGGGTCCCTACCCTGCATCTGAAAAGCTGGGCTGAGTCCTGTCGAGTCCGCCACACTTGTGTTGACCGCTAGCAGGAAAGAGCTCCCATAAATTCTGAATACACCCAGGGACTCCAGAAAAGACTTGAAGCTACGGCTTGTATACTGTACCCTGTAGCACACAAACTTGTTGAGCACCCCGAACCTCCTCAAAATCTTCTCTTGAAACGCTATCTGTGCCGCCGTAGCCCTCCTGAGTGGGACTAAGTTCACCCACTTTGAGAAGACATCATGGAACACCAGTAGCATCGTGTTGCCATGTATCGACCGTGGAAAGGCCCGACGAAATGGAAATATAGTCCTCGTCGTTGTCCTCGTCTTCCTCGTCCTTGACTGGCTTTTCGGCGATCCTGGCACGCATACTTGCGACCCATTTGCAGAGGGGTCAGGCACTCCCCTTCCCTGTGAGACTTTCCTTCGATTTTTCTGTATTCTGTTGCCGAGGCGATGCTCCCTTTTCCTGACATGGGAGGCTTTCCTTCGGATCCTTCTCGTATATCCGGTGCAACTCCTGTGCCGGCTCATATATGGCGTAATGCAATAGACCCTCAGCGTATTGTACAAAACGCATTCGCCTTTTCCTCGTCCGATCGAAGCTAGAGGCCAAAGTGATCAATGATCGGAGAGGTAAATCTGACTGTCCTTTTAATTGTGAGCTTCTACACTAAGAAAGTGTCTTGATTCGTCTAGTCTAGCCTCGACGAGGCAAGTTAGACACGCTGACCATTTCTGCCTTGGTAGAGGGATCGCCATTGGGAGCTTCTAAAAGTGTAAGTGCGGAGCTGCAAGTCCGCGACAACAGCAACTGTAACAAATCAGTTATTAGTGCTTGTCAAGGAGATGATTATTTTATATATGAAGAGGAGAGACCAAGAGAAAGTGCCCAGACGACTGCGTGGGTCCCCTACAGACTGCTAGTAGCAACACTTGTCATTTTTGCGCTCTCCGGGCGCAATTTGTTTGTTAGCCCCGTGGGCGGGCTTGGTTAGTGTCACTGTCACTGTAAGTGTTCGCTTTTTGCCTGTGGTGCACGGAACATACACACACATGTGATCACCAAATATAATTTAAAATATGAAAACTCTTCCCGCTTCAATAATAACCCGAATATCAACCCCTGAAGATTGGGCAAAGTGGATTGGCTCCTTAGAGGAGCCGGCTTATTCTAACGGCTAACGTGAGGTTTTTAAGGGCATAGGGCTTCCAAAAATAAAATGGGGCACTGCATGTGGCACCACTCATAGACGAGTCCAGGCTGCCATTGCTAAGTCATTGCGTCGGATGACCAATGTGGGCTGGTTCCACTATTTCAGGAAAGAGAATATTTTCACCGACCTGAATATCTAAATGGCTTGGAAACTAGTAGTTCTAGGTCCAACCGGTTCAGGAATCCTCTAGTTGTGCATTCTATCTATCTGGCTACGCTACTTGACAGAACCACACGATGGAAATCCCTGAAACCACCACCTTAAAATTACTGATTTGGCCCGGGAATCGCTGGGTAATTTCTTTTAGTCTTAGATAACATAGCATTTGATTTAAAGCATTTTATGTTGTATATTTATATTCATGTAAGCCACTAAATTTTAAAATCATTTGAACACATTTAAGTTTATAGTTTATTGTTTAATACATTGACCTATAAATATATACACTTATTGCTAATAATTCATTTTGTAGAGGATTTTGGAAACTTTTATTTATTTGTTTTATAACTTATGTATTATTGATAGTATATAAGCAAAAATTTCATTTTATGAAACTGAAATTAAATTGAACAACTTTTTTTAATTTCTGTTGTCAGTAAATTTACATATAACTGAATTGAGTACGTTTCTACAGAACCGAAAGAATGTCATGATAAAGGTGATTTTACCATGCTCTACCTTGCAATGGCAAATAACCTCCACACTGTTGCTGATGACCATTCGAAATAAAATTATTTTGGTTTCGATAAGCCATAGCTAAGCTATTTGACATAAGAGCATTATTGCAGGGTTGTTGTAACATAGAAGCATTGGAACCTCCAACTGTCCCACCGTAACTTGCTATTAGAGATGAAGATGTATCAGGTGAGTGTGAGTTAGGTGTATCTCCAGGGATCAAATTTAGTACACTCGGTACATTGGCTGTAACTGCAGCTGTTCCAGTTACACCATTTGCATTCCCATTGCTATTATTGCTGTTGTTACCAGAAGTTGTGGAGCTATTATTAAGCGTTTGTGGTTGTGCTGCATTATTTGCTCCAGGGCACGGCTTACCATCCTTTACCAAAACTGGAACAGCGACGCGTCTTGGCGAGCTTGCAGACTGAAAATATAAAATTAAAACAGAATATGTTTATATGATTGTCTATTTCTCCAATCGTTGTTATAAACTAGTACACATTTTTCACTCTTCCATACTCTGAATCCAGATTAAATTACAAACATTCTTGCTTCCGTCTATAATTATATATAAAATACACATACACACACTAAGGCTGCGCAGATTAAACAGTTGCTATGTTACTTCATATCTTAGCCGTCCACTATGCAGTGGTGTTTATTGTTCGATTTTTATGAAAGCAATCAACGCATGATACCCCAGCCAGCCATGCCTTCACAGATAATTTTGATACAATTGTTATTAAATAAATTTTAAAAATAATCTTAATTTACTATAGTATTTTTAAATACAAAAAACAAAAAATAGAAAAAAAAACATTTATTTAGGGTATTATGTGTTTAGGATAAAGAGATAATGAGGGAAATCCCCGACCCGGTGGGGAAGATTTATAGTCTGTCCGACCAGATATGCCTCTGCTCATAGGTGGGTATAGTCAGATAGTTTACGAAGGTATCCTGAAAGTAACGAATTTATTAGGGGAGCGAAAGTGCGCCGGAGAAAAGGTGTAAACGTGATATTGTTATCTTTGTACATTACACACTAAGAGATGTGCAGAGAGTAATCTGTTGTGCACGTTGGTAAGAATCGGGGGCGATAATTCCTGGTAGATCTGGACGGAGAAAGGCGAAGAAGATTAAGATGAAGAAGGCTGCTGGAGAACGATAGTAAGCGAAGATTGAGGTCCCAATTTAAACCTTGTAAGGCGAAACGCATAAATTTCTTTTCAACTGACTGAATACGATCCTGGCTATTATTATACTGTGGAGACCAGATGAAAGAGTAGAATTCAAGGATAGTGCGAACAAGAGAGATGTATAGAAGTTTGCTTATGAAGGGATTATTAAACTACTTAAACAAACGTTTAATCAATCCATGGACACCTATATGAAGTTTAAAGCAGATCTTAGAATCATGAATCAGCCATACTGTGCTGAGGGTACTAGATAATTATCGGCAGTGAACAAGAGATTTTCGGTGAATTAAAATCACCCAACTCGATAAAAAGGTCATTATCACGCACATGTGTAGAAACTTCTCTAATACAACAAAAAATTTTAATATAAACTTAAACATGTAATATAAATAGGGCGTGAAGGAAAAGTTATCTTTACTGAGACAATCTCAGCGTAAGTAAGCGTAGTAAAACAAAAGGTTCCGAATGAAATTGTTCGAAAAAACTTCATAATCAGATATGGTTCAATTTAACCATATTTCTAAAAATGAAAATCGAAGGAAGTGCTAGCCATAAAAATATTAAGGAGCTTAGATATAAGGCCTCTTACATTCTGATAAAGAATAGAGACTAGGTCGGAAAGCTAAGTTATTTTTTTGTGGCAGTAACGGTAGGACCTTGTATCAAAGGGACCGGAAGGGTGACTGGAAAAGGCTGGTAAAAGCCAGCCAATGAATAGCAAGTGGTGTCTAGCTCTTAAAACATAAGTGATTTGCTCAAAAATAGGATTTTGATATCGATTTTTATCTTTGCTTGCAAAAAGGGCAAGGTTTATGATCTGATATCAACGCGTTTATATGAATATGGCTAGATCGGCTTCATTATTGATGCTGATAAAGAATAAAATTACTTTGTAAGGGTCGTTTTTCTCGTTTTATACAAAACCAGTATACAATTTTTTGTGGTCTAAAAATAGTTGTGAGTTTTAACCGAGCACACAATGCAAATGGACTACACAATCGAATGGAATCATAAGATATATATATATATACAAGGCACAAATAATCATCATCGGCATACATTATTACTCGAGAGTAAGACAAGGCATAAGGTTATTACCTGATTGTGTTGATTTTGTTCAGCCATTGCCTTTTCCTTGGCTTGTCGCTTGCACTTATACCGATGGTTTTGAAACCATATTTTTACCTGAAAATATGAATGCCAATTTAGTTAATGATCAAATGATTTGGTTTATTTGGATTAGTAGATAAGTATATTAAATAAATATATGTAATTGAAAATCAGTAAGCGTACAGGGGAGTGCTAGGGCTCCAAGCAGAGCGACAGGGATCGTGAAGATAAATAAAAGTCAATTATTAATAATCTTAGTTTAACGAGTTATAATAATGAATTGTTAAAAACATAATAGTTTCGAATTTGACTATCTGGTCGTTCAATCTAACCTACATCTAACCTAACAGTGCCGTGTTAATCTGTTGTAGCTAATCGAGGCCACGTCCCGTCGTCCGTGAGCCAATCCCGGTATTTGATATTTGTCTTCGACTATCCTTAGATTATTGACGTCACCGGTAGCCATAGAGAGGCGAAGGTAATCTCGAGCAGCTCTTGTTTATATGTTTTGCTAATCGTGTCTACCCGTGTATTGGACTAAACCTAACGGTAGCTATAGAGGGTCGGAGGTAATCCCAAGTTGCTCTTGTGTTACGACCAGCCTATCACCTTTTACTTTGAAGGCAAGGGAACGGTTTTTAGTTAGTTCTGCATCGAAAAAGCACCATTACATTCTCTCACTTCCCAATTTCTTTGATGAAATTAAAATATTATTATAGTACTGAATTTTACCTTTTCAAATTAATCAGGTAAATAGTAAAAAAAATGTTTATTTGTACAGCTTTCTATTCAGTTCCGCCGTGTACGGGCTTAGACAGCTGCCTTGACGTACTCCCCTGTCCACCACTACCTTCGGGTTACCCTTGGTCAGTATCCGTCTGCTGAGAAAGCTTGCGATCCAGTTCACCTCGCTTGCACTAAATATCATGGCCCCAAGTTTGCGTACTAATCTGTCCACCAACACACAGCCGCCAAGACTTGGAGGTTATTAGATTAAAGGTCTTGTACTTTGTTTATCAGATCATTTATGCATTTCGCTGTGGGAGAAAGAGCTTTCTAGGATTATTTGTCGCTGCAATACTTCGTTCAGAAGTGTGAATAGATCTGCTTTCTTTTCTGCTGATAGCCTCTGGAGCAGGCAATAGGACAGCCCGCCCAGACGCGTTCAGCCCCATGACTACCTGATGATGTAGTGTTCTTTTGCTATTTTAATCGGACAATCGGAAAATGATTACTGAGATTTATTTCTCTTGACCTCCCAGGTAGTCTAAGACATGCTTGCATTGCAGAAGGAAAGGTCTAGGGCCGAAGTATACTAGGCTGTGCGAGAAAGTAGGCGATTGGGCGAGGCAAATAAAGCCGGCCCTCAAAGCTGCCCTATCAAGTATGTGCCCTTTTCTGTCGCTGTTGTGGCACCCATATTGTGGATTTCGCATTTGTGTCACCCCCTACGAAGGAGGGGTTGCTTCTCTAAAGTTGACCACGCTTGTGGCAGGTGGCGCTTATAAAATAAATACGTTAATGTTGCTCTTAAGGTTGAGGGTTTCTATGCCTATTGCTTCGATGCTGCTGTCGAGGTTTATGATTTTATACGTTATGTGGCTGCGGATAAAAATTCCAACCCTTCCGTACCCATCGTCCCTAGGTCTTCTATAAACTTATATCCTGGGATGCTACAATCTGCGTTATCCCTAACCCATATTTCCGACATAATTGCGACAGAATTAAGTTGGAGAATTATCATTAGTCATTCTTCGATAATAGGAAGATCTGATATACATCAAGAACTGCATTGCTTCTGTTTATAAAGTCATTAAGCTCCAAAATAAAAGGGTTCTTTGCCGTCTTATCTACCTTCCTTGCGGACGGATTGGAGGAAAGGTGTCTCTATTGAGCAGGTTTGGCGCTTGTTTTTAAAATAGATGGGGATACCTATGCCTGACTTCAGATCTGGAGAGGTTATTAATGATCATGCAACTATGAATGATAAGTGACCACGTGATCCTCCTTGCAATTGGCGAAGGTGGTGCTTGTGCACAGGATGTCACTTCCGGGTGCCACTCCGAATTTGAAGCACGTAGCTACCCTTGCAGTATTGCGCCAAGTGTCTAAACATGTTTAATGTGTATAAACGGACTCATAACTCGATATGTGTGCAATCTTGACATCCGAGGATATCAGAGATTCATCTGAGATGTGAGTGGGGATGTTGGCAACATCGACTCGGCTATTGATGCTGATCAAGAATATGTATACTTTATAATGTCGGAGATGCTTCCTTTTGTCTGTCACATACATTAGCACAATTACATTATACGAATTTTAATGGGTTCAGGGAATAAAAGTTGTGTCAGAAGTAAAACTATACAAGATACTATGATACATACTAAATTTGTTGACTTTATTTCTTAAAACATACGAAAAATGCCCGAAAAAAAACAGGGTTTTGATAAAGACATTCATCAATTGCATGGAAACGAGCAAGTTTTTGATGATTTGAAACAAGCGTGATCCTTGCTTGCCTACGTTTAAAATTTCAAGTCAATATAAAGCTTATATATAGTTACTCAGCATCTAGAGCCGAGTCGATTCATTCATTTCCGTTTATCTTTCGATTCGCGCTGTTCTTGGGCAATATAAGATTTAGATATTTGAAATTTTGCACCCTAAGCACGCCCAAATTACGCCATTGAGCACACTATTTTATACCGGAGTGAAACAGTGTTACATTATTTTTATCCACGCCAAATAGGGTGTGGGAACAGCATAATCTTAGCTGATAGATAGCATAGTACGCTCCACAGTTTTAGAGCAATTAGACTGCCTATGACCTATTTTAAAGAACAAATAAAGATGCAACATTTTTTTTGTGTTCTTAATTCATCTTTATATTTCTAAGGTAATTTCACAAGTCGTGTGTTAAGCTGTTCCATCGTAAAAGTAATACAGGTCGCGACTCAATACGGCCATAACTTACATGCTAAGAAGATGTATTTATCGATAGTAGCTTAAATTAATTTCGAACAGCATTTCTTCTCCTTCTTAGGGGCTGGTAAGAATATCATTCTTGGGTTGTGAACTCGCGTCGAGTGACGTACACTTTCCTTTGTTGGCATTGGTGTTTCTATAGGTGTTGACGATCCCCTTGGTGCTGAGATCAGTACATCTTGAAATAGTGAACTTTTGTTTTCAACTGTGCCCGAAGCTTTCGGTGCTCTGAAGCTATCATTTTCGTTGGCCTGACTGCCCTGTCTATTGTCGGTAGTTAGATCTGATCCCATGCTGTACTCCCTTGGTCTCTGATCTGCTATGTTATCAGCAAGCGGTAAATTTCTAGTTTTGCTGATGTTTACTGTTTAATTTAATCTAGACGATTCATTCATAGGTCTTAGAGCGACAAAACGGAACATTCTCTCGGTGACATCGCGGCTATTTGACCCGCTTGTCCTGTTAAACCCTTTGATAATCAAGGCAAAAATCCTTCTCCAACCAATTTACCAGCAGATCGACTTCGAGCGCTCCCCCATTTTCGAACTTCGTCAGAGCAGGTTGTCAGTTTCTAAAGTTGCAAGCTCGAATCAGATGCGAATTTGAGTTCATACCGCCAAGAGCTCCTCACTTCGGGGGTCTGCAGGAGGCAGGTTTGATGGCGATGGTTAAAGGAGTATATACTCGGACTCCAAGTCCTGATCAAGTGGCACCATCGCCTGCCAAACGTTATCGTGGGAGAGCTGCTGGTCGTCGCCGAGCAGTGGCTAATTCCCAAAGTAAAGGCGGTGCACACAGGGGAGGTCGGCGTCGTAAGAGTAAAAATGGGTTTCCGTCCGCACCTTAAGAGCTGTTCCTCTGAGGGCTCCTGCTGTAGATTCAAGAATCGAATCGAATTTTGTTAGTATTTGCTGTAGTTGTTCTCTCTTACTCTTAGTCTGTCCCGCCACTTGTACTGTTATTGTTTTCATCGCGCTTCCTTCTATCGAGAACATGTCCAATTCTATGTAGTTGGTGTTGACAGAGAATTGTTTGTAAAGATCCCAGTAAAATCAATTTCTTTTGCAAATTGTGAGATCCATTCTTGCCCACACAATGTGTAGCCTGGACTACCTTCTACTACATACAGGCTTAATTAACGTGTAGTTTTTTCATAAGTCACGTTAATAACTACCTGTCCATAGTAGTTGATCCTGTGCCCTGTTTAAAAATGTAGGTCAGTATTCTTTAATCGTATTGAAGGCTTAATTTTCCGAAGGGTCTTTTCATTCATTATGCGGCACGGAGCACCTGCGCCCAGTTCCATTGGTATATTTTGTTGACGCAGATCCGCGCATTGCTTCAGAAAATGAATACAAGACTGGAAGGCTAGTGTTAGTTAGTTTTAGGGCGGAGCAAGAGCGCAATAAACCATTATCACTCGCTCTAGGAGCGAGGTTTTACATGGTTTCGCCGACGCCTCAGTAAGAGTGTTTGGCGCATGTGTATATATACGTAGCCGAAGGTTGTCGTATTTCGCTGTTGACATCCAAATCTAAAGTAGCGCCCCTCAAGAAGATGACTCTTCCCGATTTGATTTGTGCGCCGCTCACCTTCTTCCAGATCTTTGTCATCAAGTCAGAAATCTCATAAGAATACCGATTGAACGGACGGTTCCTTGGTCTGATTCTGAAGTCAGGCGTCATTGAATTTGGTCACATCCTTCGTCATTGACAACATTTGTGTCGAGTGGCTGAAATCCAAGAATGGACGGAGAAAGTTGAATGGCGCCATGTACCTACAATGCAAAACTCAGCATAGATTGATTCAAGAGGGTGCGATGATGATGAATTACTTGCGTCGATGTGGTTGGATGGGCCTTAATTTCTGAAAAAACCAAGAGGGTCCTGGTCAGTTAACCAGCAGCTGATGGCAGGTGAGATGCAAACTCTAGAAGAACGTAAAACAGCCTTTGGACTAGCAACTATGGTAGACCGCCCAGATATCTTGGAAACTATCAATAGTTTCTCATCGCATGCCAGGCTGCTGAAAGTGCTTGCTGATGTGTTCCGCTTTATTTAAACATGAAAATATCAAGAAGTATTTGAGAGTAGCCCTACGGTGCGCGAAAGGAAAGATGCTTTCGAGAAAATAGTTGAAGTCATCCAAAGAGTTGAATTTAAAGATGACATAGATAGAATTTGAAAAGGCATGCGCGTGGGTCATAGCCTGCAGCGTCTTAATCCATTTATACATGAGAGTAATGGATTTTGGTGCTCGTTTTCGTTGTTTTTGTTTTGTTTGTTTTGTTTTTTGGGAAGACTTTTAAATACTCCTCTCTTATATGATGCTAAGCTTCCGCTACTTGTAAAAAAAGCTCGTAGTTGGCAAGAAGCTTTATTAGATACCTGTATTTGACGAATTGTCATGCTGGCCGAAGAGCACTTGTGAGTCTTCTTAGTGAGCGACGCTCAAGAGGTCTGTCGTCAGACAGTGAGATCATGTATCCGTTGCTTATAATGCAAACCTTGACTGCTAACTAATTGGGACTGCTAATTTTGGGAAATTTACAAGCAGATCGACTCCGAACTTCGTCGGAGCAAGTGTCCAGTTTCTGGAGTTGCGAGCTCGAAGGCAGTGCACGCAGAAGAGGTCAGCATCGTTAGAGTGGAAGTAATAACAGCCACTGGTGGAAAATTTAAAGGGTCGATCTGCGCGTTGGCTCGGCTACCTGTTGAACAACGGTGTTGGCGCAGATCCGCGCATTGCTTCATTTTTATACCCTGAATATAATGTATTTGTGTAAATGTATGTAACAGGCAGAAGGAAGCATCTCCGACCCCATGTGTGTATATTCTTGATCAGCATGAATACCCGAGTAGATCTAGCCATGTCCGTCGGTTTGACCGTCTGTCGGTCCGTCCGTCTGTCCGTATTTATGAACGCAAGGATATCAAAACCTATAAGAGCTAGAGAATTGAAATTTTAGCTGTAGGTCCTCCTAGTCCGTGCGCAGATCGAGTTTGTCCAATATTCGATAACTTGCCAAGTAATCGATAAAAACCGTGTTTGCTGAACGTAGTAACAATTCCCTGGAATATGCAGCCTCGTATGCGTCTGCAAAGGCTGTTGGCTGTTTCGTGACTCCTCTTGCTCCTGGCTCTCTCTCTCTCTGCGTAAATTTTTCGTTTTCCATCGAAGTGTAACACTACCCTATTCTTTCTGAACTGTAATGTCTCTAGTTGCCGCGGACTTATTGGGATACGTAGCGCTGTATTCAGTTCAGCTTCCATGTGCACCCTTGCATAATGGTCAGTATCAGGAATTTTACACCAGTTACAGAGCCCATTCGAATCATTGGAAGTAGTCATGCACTGCAAAGTATTCTCCCCCCTTGAAGTTTGACATTGTAAACGGCGGTACTTTTGTAGAGCTTTCTGCCCAACTGCATTTTGACCCGCTTGTTGCACTGCTGACTGAATGGAGCTAGTCACTGATATGATGACGTCTAGAAGTTGGTAGTTAAAAATGCAAATTTTAACCACTTTTGATACCACTTTTGTGTTCTTATTCATCTTTGTTTTTCTTGGATAATTTCACAAGTCGTGTAGAGATCGCAATTCAATAGGGCTAGAACTTTTATGCTAAGAATTTATATTTAACGATCGTAGCTTTAATTAAAGGCAAACAACAATTTTATAATTTCCAAAGGTATTTTCTACGGCTTGTAAGCCCTTAGTTGGCGACATATATTCAAATTTCAAGTCTCCAGCCTTCATTCCGAAAACTATAATTCATACGCATAGTACGGACAGCCATACAGTTATTTCACAAAGAATAGTCTTGTTAACTTTGTGAACAGAGTAAAAAAGAGCAAAACAGTAAAATCGAGAAAGTGAATATTTAACTTATTTGTCGATCAATTTGTCTTTAAAAACGCGTCGATGTCAACGACTTAAAAAAGTCTCGAGACTTCGAATTAGGTACGTTTGTTCTTCAATAAAGAGCGTATGTTCTCGCTGAAAAAAAATATGCAACCGATATTAGAATGTTTGTCTAACACTATTCAATTTATATATACTTGATAAGCGTATGGTTCTGAGAGAAAGTCTGACGGTTGTGTCTATATAAAGAATTAAATGAAGGGATCTGCTTATATCTATATACTTTTTTTTATCAAAATATTTTAATGGATTATAAGTTTATATTGAAGGATTATAATTAATTAATTAATTATTATAAAGTATATATATCTTGATCCGTCGGTCTGTCCATATGTATGAATACAAAGATCTTAAAACAATTTAGAACGTAGGTCTTCCTAGTGCCCGCGATAATCGATAACTTTTCCCATTTCCAAGTAATCGATCAAAGTCGAAATAGAAGTCGTGTTTTTCAGCAGATCTCTAGGATTTTAGAGCTAGAGTCACCAAACTTGACATGTAGCTTTTATAATAGTATATATATATCAAGTATCTTTCATTTTATAGCTATCACCACCTCCCCGACATTATCTCATAGCTATAAATCAAGTAAATAAACCAATTTATGCTACATTTAGAGGATATATGAATATTCTATAGCACAATTAAAACTACTGTAGAAAATGCCATCAAAATCGGTTAAGAAACACAGAATTGTTTAATGAAAACATGTTTTGGCTGGCCTCGAGCTTGGAGCAGCAAGCGTAAATTGCAAGAATTTTTGTATACATGTACACACACACATTTATGCTCTGAATTTTATCAACAGCATTGCAATTGCGATTGTATTGTTTTCATGTGCTGCTATTTTAATTCGTATTTTTCTCATTTAGACTCAATTGTTCAACGAATAAGCTATTGAATTTAAAAATCCCTTCTGATTTATTATAAAAAATATATTTTTAAAGATGCATTTTAACAGTTCAAACAAGTAAGAGGTTCTAGTCGGGAGCTCCTGACTAGAGGATACCCTGAACCCTCTGATGACATCACGAAATGAAGCTTGCACCACGCGCTCGCGTGTAGTAAAAAAGATAAATTGAAAAAAAAAGTTCCCTTGGCAGGGCTCGAACTCGCAACTGACCGCACTACTTTCTGCTGACTTTATTTAACAGCCCCACCAGCCAATCAAAAAAATGGTTCCTCGGTAGGATTCGAACTCGTAACAGACCACATTACTTTCCGCCACCCCTATTCAACAGCCACACCATCATTAAGTTCTACAGAGAAAAAAACGAATTTAAATAGCAGCACAGAAAGCAATACAATGATAGAATTCAAAGGACTCATGGGAATGTGTGTGTGTGCAAGTATACAAAAATCCTTGGAATTGCCCATTGCTCTTTCTATTTACCAAAACTGCTCAAAAGCAGGATTTCGATATCGATTACTTGGAAACGCGGAAAGTTATCAAATATCGGAAACAAACTCGATCTGCGCGGGCAGTAAGAGGACCTAAAGCTAAAATTTCTGCTCTAGCTCTACGATATGGCTAGATCGACTAGGCTATTGATCCTGATCAAGAATATATATATTTTTTAAGGGGTCGGAGATGCTTCCTTCTGCCTGTTACATACATTTGCACAAACATTATACCCCTTTTACCCATTGTTAATTGGTTCAGGGTATAAAAACAGGGATAATTAAAAAGCGTATTAGCGAAACGCAAAAACACTTGGCATACAGCATAGTTGTTATAAGACGGATCAAAATTAGGTGCCATTATATTAAAAATTTGTATAGCCACATACAATTTGTTATTTTCTGTGGTTTCCTTTTTTTAATAGTTAACTCACTTATCAATCGTATGTGAAGTACACACATATGTAGGTAGAAATAACTCCTGTATAATAGGATATGTATTCCGCTTCATAAGTTAAATTATTTCACTACACCAAACACTTTTTCATTGAACACAATACCAAGAACCTTTTATAGGGAGAGCGTGTTCAAACAATGAGCATATTTCAATACAAAAGTTGGGGTGAGTTTAAATATATTATTTTTCCCCCATTGTTCATTAATGCGTTTTTATCTTTCAAAAACATGCCACTGTTGTCCGCATACGTATTTCAATGTGCTCTAGAGATGCTTTATTCTAAGGTAATCACCACTCCTGTTTAGATGGGTAGGCATTGTATAAAATTTCCAGATAATAAAACTCAAGGGTGACAATGCACAACTCAAATATTTTTATTGTTATAACACGTCACACCCCGTAGCTGTTGTTAGTAAAGTAATTGCTTAACCTAATGACAATTATATTATATTTAAAGTGTAAAGTTTTGTTATCGCCATTCCCAAAATTTGTTCAGCAATGTAAACATTAACTAAATTCGTTTGCATTTCCAATAGGGGTTTGTACAAATATATATATACAAGTAATTATTGGCCACAGCATCAGTTTTACTTTTATTTATATTTTAAATTATAGTTAATGTTTTATAGACATTGGCGTCACAAGCTATAGCTATCTAATAAATGTACATTAAAACAATATTAAACAACTTTTTTCACATATTTCTCTATGTTACAATTCTATTCCTATAATGCAGTAATCTAGCCGGGAGTGTCCGATTAGAAAATAACTTTCCTTATTATACACACATTTTTCCGGTTTGTACCTATTGAAAATAAACAAAAGGATAAAATGGTTTTGGGCAACTGTATGAATAGGCAGACGGAGGCGTTTTCTGGCTCTATAAACATTAAATTTTCATAATCAGCTTCAAGAGCAGTGGTGACCTTCCGTCTGTCTGAATGCATTAACATTCTCGGTGTTTACGAAACCGATAACGCTCGATTTTAGAATTAAATTTTCTGAGCATATACAAAAATACAAAAAATCGACATACCAAATTTGGTGCTGTTATCCGATAATAGACTTTATGGAAACAAAACACCTATGATAAACTACGCTTTATAGTAGAGTTTTCCCATGTTGATTTTACCTTGTCTTTAGGATAAGGGCAAAGTCGCTTTGGTTATGAACTCTTTAAAAACAGCAAGAAGCAATGAGTATATTCAGTACGCCTTGTAGACTTAACATATATCTGACGGCATTTTGCAAATATCTGCAGCTTCTTATTCATATATGTATATGTTTATGTCTTGAAAAACAAAAAGAAGATTAATGGGCTCAAGGTATCTTTTTGGCACTCCCGATTAGAGCACGCTTGCTTGCTTTTATTACTTTTAACTATCGGTTTACATGTACAAAAATCGACTTATTTGTAGGCCCTTTAATAAAATTAACTGAATCGTCTTAGTTGAGGTGTGCGTAAGTTATGGTGATGTATTAAAACAGGAAAGAACAGCTATCTTGGGCACGCCAAACATAATTATCCTTGTACACACATGGGGTACGGGTTCTATGTGAAGAGAATATGAACTTCCTGTAAAAGTTTAGTGAAGATTCGAATTTTTCGACTGATAGGAAGTTATAAAGACATATTATGTGGTAGTCCGACGTTAGTGAGATTTTGCTTTTATGCAGGAAGCATAGTGATCCCCAAAAAATGTTGAGCTTGGTTAAGGCACCTTAAATAAGTAAAAAGGTTCATAAAACACCCAAATTTTCCCTCAATCATTTTTGTGGCAGATATTTTCATGGTGATCCATGGACTGGTATTAAAAAAACACACTTGAGCTAATAGGTGCTAGGATAGGATAAGATATTTTAAATAACAAACAAGTAGAGCCCGAGTAGGGGATACCCTGAACCCTGTTCTTCCAACACCAAATGCAGCTCGAGCTACGCGTTCGTTTGCTTTAGTAGTCATAAAACTAAATAAAAAAATAAAAATAGTTTCCTCAGTAGGTTTCGAACTTGAAACGGTTTGGGTTGAATTGAGCCTAAACCACTGACGACAGGGGGTGTGCAAACCTGATGACGCGCAGTGTATATTCCTGCGTTGGGCTTGCCGCCGCAAAACCCACAAACGTGTAAACAGTCAATGAAAACAGGTGGATCGAACTTCTTGCTCGCTTGCACTTTGATATGGATCCAGACGCATGCCAAACATTCGGACTGTTAAAAAAAAAAAACAAAGACCGTGCCTGTCGACCAAATTTACGCACCCATTGATGAAAATATCTCTGTCTCACGAAAAATCCTTAATCAGCTCATTTGCACACATTTGTGTGTGTGTATATGTGTGTGTATCGAGCTCAAAATTCACAAATGCCAAAAACTTAAAATTTTTCAAATTTGCCACGTTTCCAAGTAATCGATAAGAATCGGTATGGAAGTCCTATTTTTTTTTAGCAAATATGGTAAATAATAAAGCTAGTGCCACCAGTATTGCCCATTAATTTGCAATTGAATTTTTGAGAATATAAATATGTTCTATTGAACAATAAGATCTACTGTTCAAACTTTCATCAAGACCAGTTAAGGAATACAAAAATTATTAACGAAAATGTGTTTTGGCTGCCCAAGTGGTTGGGACAGCAGCGCAACTGGCAAGAAATAGTGTATACATATACACACAGACATTCATACGCGTCTTTATAAAATTGTATCAAGAGCATTGCAATTGCGATTGTATTGTTTTCTGTGTTACTATTTTAATTTGTTTTTTTTTTCAGGTAAGAGTCAATTGTTGTTGTGGCTGTTGAATAGAGGCGGCGGCAGTAGTGTGGTCTGTTGAGCTCGAGACGTACGGCGGAAACATTTTTTTTATTTTAAATTTATTTGTATTGCTGCTCAAACGAGAGCGCAGTGCGAGCTTAATTTGGCGTTGGTAGAAGTGGGCTCAAGGTATTCTCAAGCTCACGACTAGAGCCTCTTACTTGTTTTGTAATGCTAAAGCAAATGAAAGCGAGGTTCAGGGTATATCCTAGGCAATCCCTCCAGAGCAAAGCTCTCTTTGAGATCACTTTTTGACGACTTCAAAACAAACATAAGGTTTACGTGTAAGTATCAAAATACTATGGTTAATTTTTGTATTATTAAATTATTATTATGATCATTGAGAAAAATTTAATCACACAGTCTTTTGTAAAGCCGGTTTTACAGATGTGATAAAAGAAAGAAATGATGATACAAATTTTGCATAAGAACGACATTTACTTACTTAATATTCTTTTTAAAACAAAAAGAATACAGTATTTTTACTATATTCCTACAGAAACTAACTAAAGCTTTAGATATTAACGGTTAATTATTGATTTATGTACCTCAACAAAGATTACTGGACATTGGTACACGGACATTCCAGAAAATGTTGTATTATTATCACAGCATTTAATTTGGTATAGTGGCTTATAGAACAAGTAAGAGATTTTAGTCGGGAGTTCCCGATAAGGGGGCACCCTGAACCCTCTTCTACCAAAACTGAACCCATTAAAATTGAATAAAAAGGGTATAATGGATTTGTGCATATGTATGTAACACGCAGAAGGTATTACCTTCTACCCCATAAAGTATGTATATTCTTGATCAGCATCAATAGCCGAGTCGATCTAGCCATGTCCGTCCGTCTGTTCGAAAACGTGTGGTTATTACATATTGGCAGCCTACGTGTCAGCGGCAGTTAGCGCAAATCGCAAGAATTTCTGCCTACATGTACACACACAGATTCACGCGCGTCTTTATTGAATTTTATCAACAGCATTGCATTTGCGATCGTATTGTTTTCTGTGCTGTGTGTATGTGCTCCTATTTTAATTGGTTTTATTTTTTCAGTATCGATTAGTTGTTGGCTTGGCTGATAAGTAGAGGCAGCGTCAAGTAGCGTTGTTTGTTACGAGCTCGAATCTTATCGAGGGTACTAAACTTTTTTTGTTAACATTTTTTTTTTATTACTGCTAAAGCGAACGAGCGCGTAGTGCGGGCTGCATTTGGTGTTGGTGGAAGAGGGATCTGGGTATCCCCTAGTCGAGAGCTTCCGACCAGAGCCTCTTACTTGTTTTAAATAACTTTACCTTTGCGCAACTCCACAGCCTATGAAAATGATGAAAAAATATAAAACTTTCAGCATTTATTAATTTAAGCAATCCCTTCTTGAAAAATATTACGATTTTCGTCCAAAGAACATGTGCAAAACAAGGCATTTTGATCTACATTTTACCCCAAAAATATATAAACATCGACGTGTTCCTAAATATTCGTTTAAACTAAATTAAAAAAAAAAATAGCAACACAAATATCTTCTATTTTAATTGCTCTTAACTTGGTGATAAGCCTTATCAATATATGAGTGTACATAGGCATTCCCGTTAGGTTTTTAATCTTAATCTTTTTAAAATATCTTTTTATTTTAATATTAATAGTAAAGTATATTTAATTGCTTACTTGTGTGGGCGTCAAGTGAATAAGACTTGCTAAATGTTCTCGCTCAGGGGCCGACAAATATCGTTGTTGCTTAAATCTTCTCTCGAGCTCATAAACCTTAAAAAAATAATTACAAACACTATTATAACCTTTATTAGAAAATATTTTCTATTCAAGGTTTCAATCAGAATCTAATAGTTCGAATACGTACATGCATTCCTTGTATATAACAATTAAAATATACCAAAGACCATCAAACCAAAAAGTTACTATGCATATTGATTTTAAAATATTGAGTGTCTTTATTAGAGAGGACGATTGGATTAAAATACTTTGTCTCCGATGTTGCAGGCAGAAATTTGAATACCCAACATTAAAAGATAAACAGAGCTCATGCGCATACAAACATACATACATACATAAACACAATCTTATTTAATTGCGCCCGAACTTCAGACCAGCAGCTTCTAAACAATTTCCATTAGGAACAACAAAAACCAATAATCAACACAAACAACTCGGCAATGAAATTGGCAGACAAAAACAAATTAAACAAGTGAGAGGCTTTAGTCAGCAGTTCCGGAGGGGATACCCTAACCCCTCTTCTACCAACACCAAATGCAGCTCGCGCTACGAGCTCGTTTGCTTTAGCAGTAATACTTACAAATAAATTAAAAAATTATATACATATATAGTTCCCTAGATAGGACACGAACTCGTAACAGACCGCGCTATTTGCAACCGCCTCCAGCCAACCAACAGCCACACCAAAAATTAAGTCTTAATGAGAAAAAACAGATTGAAATAGCAGCACTATATACAATACAATCGCAATTGCAATGCTGTTGATAGAATTCAATAAAGATGCGAATCAATGGTTTGTGCACATTTATACAGAAATTCTTGCAATTTGCACTAGCTGCCGCTAACATGTGGGCTGCCTATATATATATAACCCCACGTTTTCTTTAATAACTTCTGCGTTTTTTAACCGATTTTGATGAAGTTTTCAACAGAAGATCTTAATGTGCTATAGAATTTTCGAAAGTCAATTGCATTAAAACTGTGCCTTAAATTGGTGGGCAATGCAAATTGGATTATTAATTTGATTTATCGATTTAAATCGATTACTGGGAAATGGGGCAAGTTATCGATTATCAAAAACAAACTCGTACTGCTCGGACACTATACGTTCTGAGATCGTTGCGTCCATAAATACGGACGGACGGACAGACGGACAGACATACGGACATGGCTAGCTCGACTTGGCTATTGATGCTGATCAAAAATATATATACTTTAAGGGGTCGGAGATGTTTTCTTCTGACTGTTACATACATATGTATGTACAAATACATTATACCCTCTTTACGCATTGTTAATGGGTTCAGGGAATAACAAATTACCTTTTGATCAATGTTGTAACCAAGGACCTTTAATCTTCTTATATAACAATTTTTACCCAGTGTCAGGGAAAACAAATAAGAGTGCTCCGATTAAAATGACCCTGAACCGTCTTCCAATACCTTCTACTAAGCGCTCGTTTGCTACAGCGCTTAAAAAAATATTTAAAAACAAATAAAAGGCTCTAGTCGGGAGCTCCCGACTACGGGATACCCTGAATCATCTTCTTCCAACATCAACTGCAGGTCGCGCTATGCGCTCGCTTATTTTAGTGGTAATAAAAATAAATTAAAAGAGAAAGCAAGAATATCTTCGGCATTCCGAAGATCATATACCCTTGCAGACTCAACCTTTTCATAATGCTTATAGTGCTTTGCCCGTATCTCAGAAGCACAGGGAAAATATTTAATGCCGAGTTTGGTCAAGATATCTTGATAAGCAAAAAAGGAGCATAGTGAAATCTTTAAATGCCGTGGTTAATCAAAATATCTTGAATGACAAAAAAGTTTTCGATACCAAAAACTTAATTTTTGACCGATCGTTCCTATGGCAGCTATAAGATATGGTGATCCGATGTTAATAGGATTTTGCATATATATGAGGAGCATAAGTAAACTAATAAATGCCGTGTGTGACCACACATATCTTGATAAACAAAAATGTTGTTCATACAACTTAATTTTCGACCGATCGTTTGTATGGCAGCTATATGATATAGTGGTCAAATCCAGCTGGCTCTGACAAATGTACTGTGTGGAACAGAAAGAGGGACTTCTGCAAAGTTTTATAATGATTGCTTTAAAACTAGATCGTAAGAAACAGACAGACGGATAGACGGACATGGCTATATCGACTCTGCTTTTGAAACTGATCAATAATACATATATATATACTTTATGGGGTCGGAGATCTCTCCTTCTATGCGTTACACATTTTACGACTAAATTATAATACCCTCTGCAAGGGTATAATAATCTTTAGCACAACTAGATCTACTGCAGTGCAAATCGCAAAAATTTCTGTTTACATGTACACACACATATTCACGCGCGTCTTTATTGAATTCTATAAACAGCATTGCAATTACGATTGCATTGTTTTCTCTGCTGTGTTAATGCGGTGCTATTTGTATTGGTTTTCTTTTTTCGTAAGATCTAAATTGTTGGTGTAGCTGTCGAGAAGAGCCGTTTGCAAGAGTTTCTAGTGAGAAAACGATTTTTCTTGTAAATGCTAAAGCAAACGAGCGCGTGGCTTGAACTGCATTTGCTGTTGGTAAGAGCGAGTTCAGGGTATCACCTATTCGGGAGCTCCTAGAGTCTCTTACTTGTTATATATTTGCACTTCCATTCTGCTTTTTGTTTCTACGTTTTGCCTTTTTTGTGATTTA
The DNA here is from genome assembly GCF_003285875.2 of Drosophila novamexicana. Lineage (NCBI taxonomy): Eukaryota > Metazoa > Arthropoda > Insecta > Diptera > Drosophilidae > Drosophila > Drosophila novamexicana. Next base: position 69,650 of record NW_020824809.1, on the reverse strand, counting down.
TTTTAAAAGCTTTTATTACTTGGGCAAAATGCTATCTGTTGTGCAGCGTAAGTTTATAAATTATTGCATTTACTGAAAGCGCATAGCCGAAAATTGTTAATTGTCCCAATTTTTGCATTTGCCGTATACATCTGTCCTAACACCTACTCCCAATGCTGTCATTATCGCCTTCTCCAAGCGATTGTCTTCGTTCTGCTCTTTGAAGCGAACAGGCGTTTTTTGTGTGTTCCCTGTTTGCTTTTTTGGTTTTAAGAAAACACTGGTGTTTCAATATATCTCTGTTTGCCTTATCGCTTTATTTCTTTTTTCTGGCCTGTGCATTTTAAGCATATTAATATTGTTATTTTGAAACTAGTGTTCTTGTGCATTTTTGCATGTGTTGTTGTTCTTTATATTTAACTAAACATCGCCTTTCTTGGGGTGCAAGATCTTGTGAGCAATCGCATTTATGCGTCAAACCAGGAATGGCTTTAAGGGTCTGATTGTTGGTTTTCGCAAACTAAACGATCAGCTCACAACTTGCAATACCTAATTTAATAGCCTAAAACTGTTGGATGAGTCTCCAGGGTCTAAAAAGTATACTCTTGATGATTTGCCGTTCTCTAATATCCTTCAGTCTTCGACTTACTATCTATTTTGTTACTCCGGTAGCTGTAATCGGATATTAATCGGGTAATTGAAATAAGGTTTGGTAACTCAAACGATAAAGAACAAGTAAGAGGCTCCAGTCGGTAGTTTCCGACTAGGGGATACCGTGAACCCTCTTATACTATCGATTGCTTATCTGCGCGGGCACCAAGCAGATCTACTACCATTTTTTAGTTTTAACGGGGTCTAAGATGCTTGCCTATTTCATAACACCAGCTATATAAATGGCATTCGCACAAATACGGTTCCTAAGAAGAGTCTATAACAAACTGCCACGTTACGCCATATTATGGCGTTCTCTTTTTTTTAAATAATTGCGAAACACTGCAAGCTATTTTTTATCATCAGCTCCAAGCCGGCTAACATAGTTTATTTGTTTAAAAATCGTTGTCAACTTAGTAAAATCCGTCAAAATCGCAAATCGCGAATCGATAACACGCAAAACTGTGTGATGCCAATCGCAGGCTACAGACTAAATCCATTTCTGGTTCTTCTGAGCATCTCTTTCTCCCTGCATAGCTTCCCACAAAACCCCGAGATCTACAAACATACATATGTATGTTTGTGTTGTGCGGATGTGCGCACAAGTAAATCACGGCATTGTACCTTAATTAAGATAATTTTTAAATACGGAAATGATGCTTAGCGTAAATTCACATTTTATTAATTTAATTCGCATACATATTGATGTGCACTTCTACATACAAGAATACTAATCAGAAATAGGTTGTGCTTCGCGCTCGCTTGTTTAGGCTTTAGCCGAAGAAAAGTATTTCTTGTATGATTTATCTTTTCTAATGGGTGAAAGGATACCAAAAGCATTATTACCAAAAAAAATGAGCAGCATAATTATTTTTTGTGATTGGTTTTCTGTTTAAAACATTGAGCAAATTTTGATGCTGCCTACTAAAGAATATCATAAAACCCTGTGCCGAGCTACCTTTACAAGCATTCTAGCTTCTTTCTTACATACATACAGAAAACACGCATACATAAGCATGTACACGCACACGCTATGTCACACAAATGTGCGTAATACAAAAACGGAAGACTCTCTCTTCAACCGTTAGTTTTTGCAAAAGGGGGTAGTATCAGTTAAGTGAAAAGTAAGGGAAGAATAATGATTAAAATCTGTGTTTACCTTACGAGAACGAGAGCGTACACACCATTTGTTTATCAATTTGCAAATTTGGACCTCCTCTGCAATATCAAAGCCCTACTCCCTGCGCCATATTTCAGCATCTTGAGCTCATTCCTGGTAGGACGTACCTTCATCGTGGCCGTCAAAGACCGAAGCTCGGGTGTCAAAGGCATCAAAGCAGGTGTCCCACAGGACAGCGTCGTCGGTCATATGAAGACAACGCATTTTAGCCCTCAGCCCCGCGAGACTGCTGGAGGCAACGTAATCGGATGATACCGACTTCCTAGTTTGGCATCAACACCTGCAAGCTGCAATAAGTGCAGTGCAGGACTGGCTGCTGCAGGTCGAAACTTAGATAGCTAATTGGAACATCGCCATTAACTGTGCCAAGTCCGGTGGCTCACATTCAAGCTGACAACTGTCTGTCAGGGGCTTCGGTTCGGTGGAGGAACCATTAAGCACACCAGTTCATTTTGCTACTTGGGCGTCCACTTGGGCCGAAGGTTCATAGGGGATCCCACATCACAGCAAGAAAAGCAAAATGTCTAAGAAGGCTGCCAAAACTCGACTGGCTCTTAAAACCGCAAAGCAGGCTCCACATTTCCACAAAGGCGCTGCTTATTAAATCGATGATAACGCCCATCTGGACATACGCCATCCAAGTTTGAGGCAGAGCGACAGCACAACAGCTGGGCCGCATAAGATTGGTCCAAGCCAAGGCAGCACGCAAGGCCGCCGGCCTGCCATGTTATGTAACAATCGACGCCATCGAACGCGATCTCCGCCTAATAAAGGTCGGATATCAGTTAAACTTATTCAGCAGCCGATACGCCGACAAGCTGGGGTCCTGGCTGACCTCATCACTGAGAGGCGTATAATTTAACAAAATCCTTCCCCATCACTGTAAATAATTTCATTGCATATATTATGTAAGTTACAAAATGGCAACTATACATAATCCCCTTAGTCATTCGGTTGGTAGAGATCAGAAGGCACTGATCGATTCCAGCAAAAAATAAATAAACTAAAAAAAAAAAAAAAAAAAAAAAACAAAAAAAAAATTATAAGCACAAAACTTGCAACGGGAAAACACTACTGATAAGCTATATGTAAAATATAAAGAAAAGGATATAAAAAAAATTATATTTATCTATTGCTTAAAAAAGAAGGAAAGTAAACATTTTTGAGTTCGACGCGTTCAAAAATATAGCAAACGGACAGATGGAAGACAGAAGGACGTGGCCAGATCGAGTTGACGATTGATGCTGGCCGATAATATATATATATTTTATGGGGTCGGAGATGCTTCCTTCTGCCTGTAACAAACATTTGCACAAATACATTATTCTCCTTTTTACCCATTTTCAATGGGTTCAGGGTTAAAAATGTATTTGAGTCGTGTTTTACACTTCTTGGATAATAATTAATCCAAATACTATTGTGGAAATTTATTTGGTTCGGAGATGTGGGTCACAGGAAGTAGTTTTATTAACTTTACTGTTCTTTCGTCTGAAAAATGCTATAACTCTGATTTTTAGTGGATTTTCTTTAATTCATAAGCCTATAAATAGTAATACATTTTAATCAATGTTTATGTAATAATTTTTTAAACCATCATTCTTCATAATACTCTCATAAATGCTATCAGTATAGAGACATTTAATAATTTAAGGACATTTTGCTTCAGGTATCTGTGATGGCATTTTGTGTATGGCTGTACGTCCTGAAATTGTCTTCCAGATTCGTATATATCGTATATTCGTCTTGTATCTAACCCCATACATTCTCAATTTAAAGGAGAACAGGAGAATTAGGCTTACACTCCATTACTCTAGTTGTATAAATTGGGGCATTATCTTATCTTATCTTATCTTGTTGTTAAATTCGTGATAATTATTGGAAAATGTTGTATGCGCGAAAAAAGCGCTTTCTCGAGAATTGCTTATAGTGAGTTGCATTTTTTATACCCTGAACCCATTAAAAATGGGTATAAGGGTATATTGTATTTGTGCAAAATCCAAATGTATGTAACAGGCAGAAGGAAGCACCTCCGACCCCATAAAGTATATATATTCTTGATCAGCATCAATAGCCGAGTCGATCTAGCCATGTCCGTCTGCCTGTCTGTCCGTCCGTCCGTCTGTGTGAACGCAAGGATCTCAGAACTCTGAGTTTGTTTCCGATAATCGATAACTTACTCCGTTTCCAAGCAATCGATAAAAATCTATATCGATATCCTGTTTTTTGGGCAATTTTGGTAAATAATAAGAGCTAGAGTCACTAAACTTGATATATAGCTTCTAAAATAAAATATATATATATGCATTTGATGTTGGAAGAAGAGGGTTCAGGGTATCCCCTAGTCGGGAGCTCCCGACTAGAACCTCTTACTTGTTTAAGACGTGTGTCAGTTGGCATGGTACACAATATAAGATGGCACCCCATGCCATAACACTTTTCTCATAGCTAAAGAGGCGGGACACAACATGTTTTTGCTTTGGAACAACTTTATAGTAACAGTTTTAACTGTCAATCCCATCTAAATTGAACGCTTCTCATCAGAAATTATCCTGGATTGCCGCTATGTTATAAAACAGCAAAGCCCACGACCCTAGCAAAATTCTTGTCCCAATTCAAGTGCATGTCCCGTATTCGCGTATATACAAATATGTGCTTATCGGCCACAGTACAATAAAATGAAATTTAAATATTTATAACACTATAATGAAAAAGAATTTGATATTTACAATACACTTCAATGCCTAACTTATCAACAACAAAAATAAATACCTTTTTGGGAGTATATTTGCATTGTACACATGTGTGCGTACATTTGTCGTTCCACAAACACTACTGTCGAATATACTACATTCATATATTTATACATCTTCATATCTTGTTCGTATGTGTGTGCAAACATAACCTATGTATTTTCTTAGGTGCATTTGTATGTGTAAGCATGTACGCAAATACAAATATGTGAGTTCAATCAAGCAATGGTAAGCAAAAAGTCCTTTAATACACTGTTCAAAAAGTGCAGGCCGTATAAACGTTTATTTATTTTATCCTGTTTGCTGTCCAGTTCCGCCCCATAAAATATATATACCCTAGATCAGCATCAACAGATGAGTTGATGCAGCAATGTCCTGCTCCCTTTTTCTATGCAAAGCAAAGTTCATACTCGGCCTTTTCAAGTTCTAGTATGCTCCTTACATATCTGTAAATTCTTATGAACATCAGACCACCTGATAATATAAGTAGCGGAAAACGGAACGATCGGAACAAAAGCCGTACGGCTAAGTGCGTCTTAAGGTTTTAGGAAATTCCATCCATAGGTATGGAAAAATTAAATGAAAACAAATTTTCGGGTTCAAATAAATTTTAAAGGATTCTTGTGCAAATTCAACTGTTTTACACTTGTTACGGGATCCAGGCTTCTTTCGTGAAAAATGGGGATAAACGATTTTTTTTGGCGAAATTTAAAGTTTTTTATGAATAAAGTTATTTTTTTGGCGAAATTTTAAGTATTTTATGAATAATGTTATTTTCGCAGCCTTTCATTCATTAAATATGGATTTCAACGGCTTAGAAAATAAACTGTGGTTAATTGGCTGAAATCGGCTGTTCAAAATAATTTTCAACTTGTTAAAATTCATCTGATATGTGTTTAACATTTTTCGCAATGTCCACCCCATTTGAATGCAAAGTGATGGTCAAAGGTTTAATATGCGAAGTTTCGGTTTGGTCATTTGCAAAGATATTTTTGAGGCAATTTATTAAAACGCGATTTGCAATTTTTATAAATTCCACCCGTCCTGGGCGGAAAATGAGGTTAAAGCTTGTATAGGGCAAGTTTTAAGTTACGTTCAATCAGTTTCAAACTAATTTTCAAAGCTTTTTTTAGCAGGAAAAACTAATTTTAGTCACGTATACCACAGAGCGACCATAATATCCCTAAAATCTCTAATATCTGTTAAATGCAAAAGCATTTTATTTTAAGCGTGCCAAGTATAGCAGTTCCTTCTTGTTATACCTTGTACCCATTAAAATTGAGTACTAAGACCCTACAAGTTAGTGGTATGTAGTTCTACTAGTAAGTATTTTTTTTAAGACGATGAGCTTATTCAAAAAAAAAAAGCTGGACCCACCAAACTTTGTGTGTATGTTCTCGAGTAGGATATATAGATTAAAAATATTTCACTTTTTAGATACCTTCCCCCATCGCTTTCAAAATACATAAAACTTATATTTAAATTTAGAGCCTTGCGATTTGGTTTTTAATAACATTAGTTTACATAAACGAGACATTTATTTGCGCATGGCTTAATATTTTGGATTGTTGGATTTAAAATCAATTTAATTCCAAAAGTATTAACACCTAATACCTAATCGATCTTAAAGAAATTTTCAACAGTAGATTGTACTGTACGATAGAATATTCACATATTATCAAAAGCACACTTGCATTAAAATTGTGGTTTAATTTCCTAAAGACATGACATATGATATAGTGGTCCAATCCGACCGGATCCGATATATGTATGTAATACCTGCAAGAGAAAGACGGACCTTTGCAAAATTTCAAGACGACGGCTTTAAGGCTAGCGGACGGACATGGCCTTATACACTCGTATATATACTTAGTGAGGTCGGATATGTCTGCTGCTATACCGTACACATTTTATTACGAAAATATAATATTCTTTACTAGGGCTTAAAAGCAGGCTCGCAATCTAAGTAAGGAAAAGCTATGAAAAACAGCAATTAACACTGCTTTAAGTCGAGAGTGCCCGTTTATCAGATACCCTAGCCAGTATATTTTATGAATTTTATATTTTATTTTGTATAAACCATACGAACATTTGTAATGTAATGTTAAAAAAAAGTAAAAGCGCGCTCGTCGGGAGTGTCCTCCTTCGAAGTCTTACTCGGAACTACCTTCAATTGATTTATTCATATGATTTATAGCTTTGGCTAGAGCCGGGCTGACGGTAAATATAAAATGAAGGATAATTGATCTGCATATACTATTTTAAAAAGTACATGTAAAATTTGGTGACTCCACTACTAAAACCTAAGTTACCGATTATCGGAAACAAAGAAACAAAGCTTTAAACATCTGGTCTCTAGCTAGATCGACTCGGTATATACTTTCGCAAAAAAACATTATACCCTTTTTCCATTTTCAAATGGATCGGGGCACAATTAACTATCCCTTAAAGTCTATTCTTATCGACATTATGAAAATAAGAGGAAATGGGAGAAGATATCGAAATGGATGATAAGTTCGTATTGCGTAGATTTCGACTCGTTCACGCAGATCGACTTAGACCATCATCCTGATTAATAAATAATATACTATATTTTAAGATATTACAAACCTGTGCTTGTGTAAATAGAACTCTTCTTTTTCGTCTTTGTGCCAAAGGAAATTGTAGGGGCTTTGCATCATTTACGCTGCATGCAGCTAGGCCTGTCATGTTGCCCATGTGGCCCATCGATCCACTAGCTGATGAACTCATGAGCCGCGATACTGTAACAAAAGATGGTTTTAGATTAATTTTTAATTGATTAATGTGTAGAAAAATAACTATTCGGGAGCTTTCGATTTTTTCCCGGAAAATTTCAAGCAAGAACCTGGGGCAAGAAACTTTATTTTCATGCAGGCCCGAGCCTGTACTGAAAATCGCGAATAGTAAAGGCATGATGAAGCCTGGGACATAAGTAAGTAAAATAGTGGTCAATATCAGAATATGGCGATACAAGGAATTGACAAAAGCGCCTTATTGCTATGAAATTAAATGCTGTGCCAACCCTGAACCCATTAAAAAAATTTGTGTAACAGGGATAATGAAGCAAAATCAAACTCATAAAGTGTATATATTCTTACTAATGCACACATACACATATGCTGTGCTGTGTTTATATGCTACTATCTTAGCTCAGTTCTTAATCCATAATAGGGTATGGCTGCAAAGTATAAGTAGTCTATCTCCTTGTCCATCAAATAGATAATAGGTGGTTCATTATAAGGGTATCAAGGTATCTCCAGTTTGTGTATGAATGGAGCACCACACTTGTTAACTACCACAAATAAATTTCCTTATTTTAGAATAAATTATCCCAACAATTTAGTGTGAAGAAACATTTTTCCTAAAATATGAGCCCTTGAAAATTGTTGAAAAGAACTAAAAATGCTAAAAGTGTTGTTTGAGAAAATGAAAGGAGTAGGAGAAAAAAACACGCCTGTTTACGTTAAATTTTTAGGGGATCCATCATGAGGGGTGAGGGGTGTTCCGCACTTTTTGGAAAATCCCTCCCTCCTTGGTGGAAACGGGGGTCAAGAATTTGGTGGTGACGTGTCGCCCTTAAATTAATTTCCATAAATCTATATGAAAAATCATTTGAGACGTATTTCTCACTTTTCGCAGAATCAAAGCTTTCTCGGTGGAAACTGCAGATCAAACATTTTTTTTGGTAAAGTTTTAAGTTTTGTCCGATTTGGCTTAAAATTGTTTTCAAAGCTCTACACAAAAATTTAGTGAATACGTGTTTCAGCTATTTGGAAAATTCCACCTGCAACAGTGGTGAATTGCCGGAAAACGTTTGTATGAAAGTTGTTGTTTACCGTCCGATCAGTGTGAAAATCAATTAACTTTCACACGTTGTACTCTGGCTTGCAATAATGATGTTATCAGCAACAGATCTGATTAGAATGCCCTTAGATTAAATTCAGAGCGATCTCAGAAGTTTTTGCGAAATACCTTCATAGACTTCTTTGTGTCCGATGATAGAGACGATTCCTGATAGGATAATGCAGTATTAACATAAAATTTAATTCCCTTGCAGACTGAACCTTTTCATTATGTTCATAATGCTTTGCTCGTATCTAAGAAGCACACGGAAAATAGTTAATGCCGAGTATGGATAGGATATTTTGAAAAAAAAAGTTATTTTGTACAAGAACCTGATTTTCGACCGATCGTCTCTATGGCAGCTATATGATATAACGCTTTAATGTAACATACGTGTAGATAATGAATAAAAAATACCTGGTTTGGTCAAAATACCTCGATAAACAAAAAAAATGTTCATACAACAACTTAATTTTTCACCAATGTTCCTTTTGTCAGCTATATGATATAGTGTTCCGATGTTGATAGGATTTTCTTTTTATATGAGGAACTCATTAAAACTAGTTAATGTCAAGTTTGGTAAAGATATATAGATTAACTAAAAAGTTTTTCATACAACTTTTTGATCGATCTTTCCTAGCAGCTATATGATATATATATGTCTCGTTGTTGATAGGATTATTGCATATATATGAAGACCATTGTAAAACTAATAAATGCCGCTTTGGTCAAAATATCTTAATAGGCAGCCAAGTTTTTCATACAAGAAACTACATTTCGACCGATCGTTCCTATGGCAGCTATATCATATAGTAGTCCGAACCAGATAGTTCCGATAACTCTATCTACTGCGTGCGAAAGAAAGAGGGATCAATTTAAAACTGTGAGACTATTTCGCATGGAAACAGGCAGACGAACATGGCTATATCGACCCGGCTTTTGATACTAATAAATAATATATTTACTTTTTGGGGTCGGAGTCGCCTTTTACGCGTTTAACATTTCGAGACAAACCGATTTCATAATGTACATTTAATTACATACATAATTACAATGTAATTTGATTGGTTAACAATTTGATAATGTCTACTTGTTTTGTAATCTCTTATTGTAATGGGAATTTTAATTTTGTCATGAGGTGTGTAACGCATAGAAGGAAAAATATCCGACCCCCCATCCGAGTTGACATTGCCATGTCCGTCTGTCTGCTTCAATGCGAACGTGTCTACTAGTCAGTTTTAGGGCTATCGTCTTGAAACTTTGCTGTTTTCTTACTGCTCCCTACATATTTGGAATTATCAACAACGGACCTCTATATAATGCAGCAGAAATAGGAACGATCAGTCGAACAGTTGGTTCTGATATGGCAACGTTTTGTTATATTAAGATAACTTGACCTGGCTCGCAATGACCAGGCTCGCTTGACCAGGCTGATGAAAATTATTTTGTTTTCAAAAATATTATATATTCAACAAACTCCGAATTTTCGATCTGCACTATTCTCACATATCTAACGAGAAAGAAAGGCTATCTTCGGCACGCCGAAGATCTAATACCCCTGCAGACCCAACCTTTTCACAATGCTTATAGTGCTTTGTCCGTATCTAAGGAAAGGGAAAATAGTTAATGCCGAGTTTGCTCAAGATATCTATTTTGATTAACAAAAAAGGTTTTTAATCAAAAACCTAGTTTTCGACCGATCGTTCCTATGGCAGATATATGATATAGTAGTCCGATGTAAATAAGATTTTGCAAAAATGAAGGGAGCATAGTGAAATCTTTAAATGCCGTGCTTAATCAAAACATCTAGAATGACATACAACAACCTAATTTTCGACCGAGCGTTCCTATGGCAGTTATATGATATAGTGATCCGATCTAAATAGGATTTTGCATATATATGAGAAGCATAGTAGAACTAATAAATGCCGAGTTTGGTCAAGAAATCTTGATAAACAAATTTTTTTTTCATACAACTTAATTTTCGTCCGATCGTTCCTATGGCAGCTATATGATACAGTGTACCGATCTTAATACTATTTTGCATTTATATGAGGAGCATAGTAACACTAATAAATGCCGATTTTGGTCAAGATATCTTGAAAAACAAAAATGTTCTTCATACAAAAACTTAATTTTCGACCGATCGTTCCTATGGCAGCTATATGATATAGTGATCCGGTCCAGCTGGTTTTGACATATGTGCTGCGTGCAACAGAAAAAGGGACTTCTGCAAAGTTTCATTAATATAGTTTTAAAATTGAGAGACTAGTTCGCATGGAAACAGCCAGACAGACATGGCTTGTCGACTCGGCTGTTGATGCTGATCAACAATATATATACTTTAAGGGGTCGGAGATGTCTCCTTCTATGCGTTACGCAAGGGTATAAAAAAGGGAATATATCCTATAATTCTCGTTTTTTTCTGTGTACGAATGATTCCAAATAGTTTTGATTCATTTACATAGTGTCCCACATTCAATTACTTTAAGCTATATTGTTTTTGTTGCGTGATAACACAGATGGAAGCTGTTAGAGTATCTCCATCTGCTTCTTTCCCTTTATGACAGCCTCTCAATATTATAAGTAAGGTAAATGGTTCAGAAGCGTCATATGTGTGAAAAATAAAAATCATCTTTTCATTTCTTAAATAAACAATGACAACAAAATAATTTAAAATCAATTATTCTCACGCAAACCTTTTTCATTTTTAGAAAAAATAGCATAAGAAACTCAACAGTGATTGGGTGACTCAGCACAAATTGTCATTTTGAATATATTTACTTAAAAGCAAAGTAAACAGTTTCAAGTGTTTAGCATGAACAGTTTTCTGCCTTTTCTGTTTATTTTTCGATGTGTTTACAAAAATTTTCTAAATATTAATATATTTACCTATTTACGTACATATGTATGTTCAAATATATATATATATATATATATATATATATATATATGTATATGTATATATATATGTATATGTATATCTAATTCATACACACATATGTTTGTTTGTGTTACTGAGATTAGGTAAAAGAAGGTAAATTTAAAATATACAACTCCTACAACATTGGTTAGCAAGGAAGAATGTCTTAGTGCACATCTTTAGAGCCAAAATTTTGCTCATAGAAAACTGGTTTTTTAATAGTGGTTGGAAACTTTTAGGGAGCGATCATATTTGCAGTATGTCGGATGGTGATTGATGTTTCATATGACATAAACCATTTATTACATTTACTTTCTAAAACACTTATACATAAATTATTAATCGATTTCAAAATTGCAATTGCTGATGGGACGCTTTATCTGGCACATAGTTTTATGTGTACCGTTGCAATGTATGACCTTAAGCTCAAGTTCTTAAATTACCATACATAGAAACAAGTTCAGGAATTGAGTTTTTCGGATAATAGAATATAATAATCTACTTGTGATATTCCTTCATGCAAAGTGTCATAATTTTGAACGTACTGCCTTCAACAGAGAGGCAGACGTAAACAAAGTCTCCTATTACATTCACGTTACGCTTATTAAGTATTATTATTAAAGTTAAGTTTGTTATGGTACGAAGAATTGGCGGTGATATTCTGTTTTTTATTTTTTATTTACGTACTTGCAAATCTGGGATCGTTTGCAGTTGATCCATACCAGGAAGCCGAGCCCCTCATATCCGTGTAGTGTCCTGCCAATGATAAATTATCTGTAGGTCCACAATAGCTTTGTACTCCCGGACTATGATACAATGACCCCATAGCATACGGATTCGCCATTGTTGAAGTACTAATTGCTCCAGGGGAGTTAATACTACTACCACTTGAGTTAGACCTGGAATAAATTAAACGAACATTGTTTTAATAATATGGAGAGATTTTTATACATTTTCCGTGTGGGTAATTGTTCATAATTTAATAAGAAAATTTTCCCTAGCTGACAATGTGTGATCAAGAGATAAAGTGTATGCAGCTTCGACATACTTAGCATACCTTCATAATTACCTGGGATTGAAATGACGCCACAAAGAGTTGTCAAATCAAAAAAATGTGCGGATACATACACACACATACATTTAAGAAAATATGAATTTTTGAGAGAGAAGTGAGAGTGCCCAGAGTAAGCCAAGGCAGTTTCCTGCAGTGGGAGCGAAATAAAAAACAGCGATGCCGTTCTATTACAAATATGGCCTTCTTACTCTCTTGTTTTTTTAGGTCTCTGACCCGAACAAAAATGAAGTTGACGGGGGACCAGAACTAAAGGAAGTCCATGGCTACATTTGTTATAATAGCTGTCCCGTCGGTAAGTTGTATGGTTGTATCAAAGACATTATAAACAGACGGACGGACGGACAGACAAACGGACATGGCTAGATTGACTCGGCTATTGATGCTGATCAAGAATATATATACTTTATGGGGTCGGAAATGCTTCCTTCTGCCTGTTACATACATTTGGATTTTGCACAAATACAATATTCCCTTATACCCATTTTTAATGGGTTCAGGGTATAAAAACCAATTTTACCTACCCACCTAAATAAGCCACAATTTAAATGCAATTGACTCTTTGAGAATACGCGAATATTCTATAGCAACATAAATCTACTGTTGAAAATCAAGATCGGTTAGAAAGCACAAAAGCTATCAAAGAAAACGAGTTTTTGCAGGACACGTGTGCTGTGTGTATGTGATGCTGTGCGGAAATTAATGGTTGGTATGGCTGTGGAGTATCGACGGTGGCAAGGATGTGGTATGTTACGCATTCGAGTCTCATTAGCGGAACTTTTTTTTTGATATCTTATTTTTAATACTGTATCCCCTGGTTGGGAATCCCCGACTAGATGCTCTCAATTGTTTTTATTTATATTTAACAATTCTAGTATATTCATTCATGCTATAGAAAGGATGAAAAAAGTGTAAGGAAGGTAATTTGTGGGTTTTAAGTAGGTTTAGCGTATCCTCTAAATTAAGTATAGAAGTATTTTGGATAATACTAAGTATAACAATGAGGTTAAGTGATGTGATTGCAACATAATTATTCTCTTCCATCTATCGACTCTCAACTAAATCACCTCTAAATGAATATGCAACATTAATATAAAATACATATTTTTAGTTAGCATTAAGATTGTTAGTCCTCCGGATAAGCCCCAGTTTAATGAACGAGGACAAAATATTGTTAAGAAAATTAAGGTTTTAACAGATAGAAGCGTTAATTTGTATACCCTGAAAATGGGTAAAAACGGTATTAGGTATTTGTGCAAATGAATGTAACAGGCAGAAGGAAGCATCTCCGACCCCATAAAGTATATATCTTCTTGATCAGCATCAACAGCCGAATCGACCTAGCCATGTTCGTCTGTCTGTTCGCATGTATGAACGCAAGGATCTCAGAACCTATAAGAGCTATAGAAATTTCAGCTGTAAGTCCTCCTAGTTCATGCGCAGATCGTGTTTGTTGCCGATAATCGATAACTTACTCCGTTTCTAAGAAATCGATGAAAAGCGATATCGAAGTCCTATTTTTATTTTAATGCAATTCACTTTTTGAGAATACACAAATATTCTATGGTACAATTAGATATACTGTAGAAAATTTCATTAAGATTGGCTAAGAAATACACAAAAGTTATGTGGTTAGCCCACGTGTTTGCCGCAGCTAGCGCAATTTCCAAGAATTTCTGTATACATGTACACACACACTGCATGCGCATCTGCTTCGAATTCTAACAACAGCATTGCAATTGCGATTGTATTTTTTTTTCTGAATACGAATTAATAATTGGTGTGGCTGTTGAATAATGGCGGCGACAAGTGGTGCGCTCTGTTGTAAATTCGAACGCTACCGCTGAAACCATTTTTTGTTGTTTTTTTTTTTTTTTGGCTGGTGTGGCTGTTGTGTAGAGGCGGCAGCAAGAAACACGGTCGGACGGTTGGGAGTTCGAACCCTGCCAAGGGAACCTTTTTTTATTTTAATTTATCTTTGTTACTAGTAAAGCCAAGGAGCGCAAGCTGCATTTGGTGTTGGAACAAGTGGTTTCAGGGTATTCCCTGAGGATCTGAGATCCTTGCGTTCATACATACGGACGGACGGACATGGCTAGATCGACTCGGCTATTGGTGCTGATCAAGAATATATATACTTTATGGGGTCGGAGAAGCTTCCTTCTGCCTGTTACATACATTTGGATTTTGCATAAACACAATATACCCTTATACACATTTTTAATGGGTTCAGGGTATAAAAATCATACCAAAATAATAGAGATTATGATAGCTTGTTTTTTAAGTTTTAAGTAAAAATTCGAATATAATTAACAAGTTAGTGACTAGTTCAACTATTCAAGAAAATCCTTCCAGCGCTATATAATCAATTTTCGAAAACGTGGGACACAAACTTATGCGTCGATAAGCACCAGAAATCTGGAGACTGACATCCGAATAATTCAGACAATGGCGTGTTTTCTTTATATAAATATATAAACAAACATGAAACAAGAGTCCTCTAGTCGGTAGTGCCCGACTAGGAACTAGCCGAATCCATCTTTTACCAACATCAGAAAAGCTCGTGCGCAATTTAAAAGATGCAATTCTTACATATTTAATTGATTGGGGTAGAAACTAACATTATTGAAAAAAAAAATAAGTTCCCTCCTGCGGTTTCAAACTGTGCCAGTTTAACAAAGCGAACTACTAGCCATAGCCTTATATAGCGATACCCTGTACCCTCTTCTACCAGCACCACTTGAAGTAATAAAAAAACATATTATTAAAATTTCGCTCAACTGGATTCGATCCAGTAACCGGCTGACCACCGCCCCTACTACTACTATAAAAACTAATTTTCAACGAAAAAAAAAAATAAAACCAATTAAAACGAGAAGGAAGGGCTATCTTAGGCACGCCGATGTTAAAATACCCTCGTAGACCGATTATTTTTATAATAATCATAATGATTTTCCCGCATCTATGAAGCACTAGAAAAATAGCTAATGCCGAGTATGGTTAAGATATCTTGAAAAATCAAAAGTTTTCCATACAACAACTTAATTTTCGATCGATCATTCTTAGCTACATGATAGTGGTCCTCTGTTGATAAAATTTTGCATATACCTATTTGAGGATATAGTAAAACTAATAATCGCCGAGTTTGGTCAAGATATCTTGATAAACAAAAAACTTTTTTTTATACAAGTACCTACTTTTTGGCCAATCTTTCTTATGGTAACTATATGATGTAGTGAGCCGATGTATATAAGATTTTGCAATAATATAGGGTGCATAGGATAGAGCATATATGAGACGCGTAGTAAAAGTAATAAATGCCAAGTTTGCTTAAGATCGAAAGAGGGACTTATGCAAAGTTCGAAGACGATAGCTTAAAAACTGATATACTCGTTCGACGGACATATCTATATCGACTCAGCTGTTGACACTGATCAAGAATTTATATAAACGTTATAGGGTCAAAGATGTCTCCTTCTATGCGTTACACATTTCGCGACGAAATTATAATACCCTCTGCGAGGGTATAATAACAGCACATTCCCATAGAACAGAATACAATACAATCGCATATAAATATATAAAGACGCGCATGTATGTATAGGGTCATTTTTAATTATCAATTATCATTAGTAATTATCAAACCTATCCGATTTTTATTAGAGTTTAAAATTGCAGCCTACATATACCAAACCATCAGAATTGTAATTCTATTTATAGTTAATTTTCTGCAGTTATTCTTAGTATTTCATTGAGGATTGGTTATTCTACCATTAAGTATACGCAATCTATGATACTATATGAGGAGCCACATGGCTCATTTGGAAACTCTGTAAGAAACCATGAGATATGATAGAAAAACAGGAATTTTATATCGACTTGTATCGATTTCATGGAACCGGGACGAGCTTTTTATGCATAATATAAATAAATTGAATCAAGATCGTAAAACACGGACAATAAGAGGACACACAATCTAATTCGCTTATACCTCGCTCTTATGTGTTCTGAATCCATTATAGCCTTACAACTAATTTTCACGTACAATCAAGTTTTTCCACATTTTCTTTCCAAAGGGTGGACTTCAAAAATGGTATTAATTTCCCACCCTGAATAACCTGAAGTGGGTCGTCTTTGTGCACAAGTAGTACGAGTCTAATAAAAGTCATCGATAACCTTATCCGTTTCCATGGAATCGAAAAAAATGGATCTTGAATGTTGTATTTTGAGCATATCTCATAAGTTTTAGAAGCTAGAGTAACCAAATTTGACACGTAGCTTCTCGAAATGTATATACAGATCCAGTATATATCTATTCTTAAGCTGACAGCTCGGAAGGTGATGTAAATTCACGCCCACAAAACTAGGCCAGGAATACCCAACTAGCAAAAACTGTGAACCTTCTTCTATCACAACCAGAAGCTGCTCGAGCTACTCACTCGGTTACTTAAGCTCTTCAAGCTACATTACGTAAAAACCAGTGACTGGCAAGAATACATAAAGTATATATATTTTTGATCAGCATCACAAGCCAGGTCTATCTAGCCATGTCGTCCGACTGTCCGTATGTATGAACGCAAGGATCTCTGAACCTAGAGACATGAAATTTAAGCTGTAGGTCCTCCTAGTCGATAAGAATCGATATCGAAATCCAGTTATTGAACAAAACTGGTAAATAATAACAGCTAGAGTCACGAAACTTGACATGTAGCTTTTAGAATAATATATACATATTCATATATCAAGTATCTTTCATTTTATAGCTATCACCACCTCCCCGCAAGCTCCTCATAGCTATGAATATATTGAATAAACCAATTTTTATTTTCCACCATTGTTAAATGCAATTGCATTTTTGAGAATATACAAATATTCAATAGTACAATAAGATCTACTCTAGAATATTTTTATTAGGTTAAGAATTACAGAAGATTTAAAGAAAACATGTGCATGCGCAAATATCATAAAGTTCTGTATACATGTACACACACATTTATGTGCATCTTCTCTGAATTCTATCAACAATTGCGATTGTATTGTTTTCTGTGCTGCTATTTTAATCCGTTCTTTTCTCATTAAGACTCAATTATTGGTGTGGCTGTTGGGTAGAGGCGGTGGCAAGTAGTGTGGTCTGTCGCGAGTTCGAACACTAGCGAGGGACCTATGCATTTGGTGTTGGAAAAAGAGGGTTCAGGGTATCGCCTAGTCGGGAACTCCCGACTAGAGCCTCTTACTTGTTTAATAATGAACTTACCGAAATGGAGATGGCGGGTTACCGTTTATTTCCAGTTTGCGGTATGATTCCTCTATTGGACTTAGAATATCAGTCACACTAAACGGAGTTGAGTGGTTGTTGTTGAATATAGTACTATGATGCTGGGTATGCAAGTTCTGAAGATGTTGAATACTAGACAGACTATGGTGGTGATGTGCAACCGCGACAGCGGCTGCCGCAGAAACCGAGTTCTGTGTTGATGTATCGTTTGTATTATGTTTTAAAAGTGGTTCCAACTGCTGCTGCTGAGAAGCCGCTGTGGGTATAAGTATGTCTTTTTGAGATAAACTCATAACCAAATCTGCTTCATTACCCAAACTAGATTCCTCTTCTTCAGGTTTTGCTCGAAAGCACCGGCGTTCATTAAATGATGTTTTAGTTATATTTGATGCTGACATACGAAAATTTTTACTCTAATCGTTACTTTCAAATTTGTTGAATCTACAAATATAGAGAATAAACATATACAATTGTTTGATTACATAAAACGACTTAAGCGACATAAAAGGACTATGTCCGTTGAACTCAGCCATTTTACCCTGTCCCATTGAAATGAATAAATAGGATTATGGGCTTGTGCAATTTTATGTAACAGGCCAATATTTCCCACCTCATAAAACATATGCTTGACCTGTCTTTTGTCCGATCTTAGAGATTATGCTAGCTAGAAATTACACAGATCTAGTTGATTACAAAAAATTGATAGCTCACTCTGTTTCCAAGAAATCAATAATCAGTTTCATCGGGAGTGCCCGACTAAGAGATATCCTATACACCGAGCTGTAGTTGCAAAATATTTGAAATTGTTTCTAAACACCGGTGCATTTTTTTCCTTTAAAGTTTGTAGCCGAAAAATAAGCTTGTTAAGGGTGAATATTGCAAGAAATGCTAAGTGCATTAAAAGGCAATCGAATGGTCAACACAAAAGTGGCAAGCAGTATTTCAAAAATTGCTTAACTCAACTACTTAACATATTTTCATGTTGAGCTTTAAAGATAAGTTTGAAACTGACCGACCTTTTTAACCTTTGACGCCTATTTTTCGCCAAGTAGGGGTGGAATTTCCGAAAAGAGTGGAACACGTTACAAACAAATTGTTTCAAAATCTGGGCAATTTCGCCCATTCAAACGTAGAACCACATTTTTCACCGCCTCTTCGTCCGCTTCCCAACAAATTGCCACACTAGATTGAAGCTCTAGAGGGCTTCGAAAATAAGTTTAAAGCCAATCGGAATAAACTTAAAACTGCTCCCAAAAAGCCTTCGACTTGAATTTTATTATCTAATACGCTTGGTTTTAGGCCAGTCGAATGGAAATCTTTGTGTGAACCTCCATCACATAAGGTAACTTAGTAAATAATCAGCTTCCTAGCTGTTGCGACTTGGACTGTGCGTTGATCAGTCAATCAGTCAGAGCAGTTTATAATTAAATCAGGATATAAACATGTAGGAAGCTCTAGTCGGGAGTTCCCGAAAGGCGATACCCTGAGCCCTCTTCTAGGAGCACCAAATGCAGCTCGCGTGAAGAGCTCGTTTGCTTTAACAGTAATACAAATAAATTTAAAAAGGGGAAGACTTCCTCAATTAGAATTGGACTCATAGTCGATCGAATTAATTGCCACGGCAATACCAACAATTCATTTTGGAGGAAAAATAACGAATTAAAATAGCAAAAAATATACACAGCACAGAATACAATCGCCATTCCAATGCTGTTTATAGAATTTTAAAAATACGTGCACCTTGCACTTTGCGCTAGATACAGCATCACATCTCAATATAAGCAATGCTTTTTGTAATAACTCATCAGCAGTAGATTTTTTTGTGGCATATAATGTTCGTATATTCTCGAAAGGGCAATTGATTTAAAAATGTGGCTTTCAATTAGTGTGTAGTTCTAATTGATTTAGTTATTTGATTTATAATTATTGGGTTGTAGCGGGGTGCCGATCGCAAGATACTTTGGTGTCTCTCACTCTTGAAGTCTAAGAAATTTGCTATAAAAACAGGATTTCAAAACCAAAAACTAGTCAAATTATCGATTATCAGAAATAAAATCGTACTGCGCGGGCACTAGTAGGACCTTCGTAACAAATCAAGATTAGCTTATAGGTTCTGAGATCGACGTGTTCAGACAGACGGGCATGGCTAAATCAACTCGGCTATTGATGCTGAACAAGAATATATATATTTTATGGGGTTGGAGATACCTCCTTCTAACTATTACGAACATTTGCAAACAACTGATGTTTCGCACGAGTACGCATTTCGTTGACACATGGTTGCTTATGCAAATAAATGTATACAAAAAGCCTATTTCAGGCTTAAAAGCAAAGCAATACACTATTTCACAACTTATTTAATGGACAAGTAAGAACGGTGCAGTGAATAGTGGCCGGTTACAAAAACCCAACTGTCAACCAAATGTTTTGATTTGTAGCGCTTCGCTTCGAATTCTTGAAATCTAAAATTATAGTCCATTATGAATTTCGCTGCTGCTTCCGCCTGTGACACACTATTGGCAATTTATTGTTGAAGAACTTTTGTGTTTGTTGATCGATCTTTATCCTTGTAAAAAAAAGTTAACTGTTCCTAATCTTGTTATATGAAATACAAATATATTATAATACTAGTAGGTATAGCCCGGCCTTGCCCGTGGCACTTATGTAATAACATCAATGTTCTCAGAAAGCTTTGAAAATGATTTTGAAACTGAGCGGGCGGTAAATAAACTACTCTCATACAAACGTTTTTCGCTAATTAACCACTTTTGTGGCTAAAATTTCCCAAATCGCTAAAACACGTATTTATTATGTTCTTTTTCAGAGCTCTAAAAAAAGTTTGAAGCAAAACGGACAAAAAAGTTTCATACAAACGTTTTTCGCGATATTTCCATACTTGCGGGTGGAATTTCCCGAAACCCCGTCTTAACGTGCCCCTTCATCACATAAGGTAACTACAATGAAAATTTCAGCTTCCTAGCTCCTACGGCTTGGGCTGTGCGTTGATCACCAATCAGTCAGTGTATAGAGATGGGCTACACATACATAATATATGTATAAATTTCGGGATAAAACCTAAAGCAGCTAGATACACCCGATTGGTATGTTATTGTATATTGGTAAGGTCCACCTAGAGCACACACGGATCGATTTTTTTTTTAAAGGGCATACGGATGAACAGACATACGGACAGACAACAATGGCAACAGCTACTTGAGTGTTGAAGCTGATCAATCAAATATTATTTAAGGGGTTGCTTTTTTACTCATATTCAATGCGTTTAGGCTTTGCTCTTGCAGACTGTTTTAGTATTTGGTCGGGATATCTGAAACACACTAATGAAGATTTCTTCGTTTCCATAAGGCATGTATATATATACGAATAATGAGTTTCTGTTTTTTCTTGCGCAATTTAGTCACCCACAGTTCAAGCCATTATGGTAAAACTAGATAAAGACCGTCGGGTTTTTGTAGCCCCGAAATTACCAAAAAGAAACTTATCATTAACTGATTTCCAAACTCACCAATCATCGAATCATTATTATGCTATAAGTTATCAACATTAATTATATGTCTTTCCTATGGCGATTTCCGCTGTTATAGTAGCGCTCAGACGACACATATGGACAAAAGAAACCATTTTCCGAATTTATTTTACCATATACTTGCTCTTGCCTTAGTATATAAGTAGATACACCCAAGCTGCTAGATTTAGGCGGTGGATTTACTTATATTTCTTCCGATAAACACACACGATGCACACATTCTTAAATAAGGATATCTTCGGCACGGCGAATATTTAAAATCATTAATTTGCCTTACAGTTGTGCATATATTTGAGAATAGTGAAGCCCGAAAGTGCTGAGTTTGATGAAAATATCGCTTAAAACAGAATATTTAACCAAACAAAGAATAATTTTCGGCCAATTCTTTCTTTAGAGCTATATAATATAGTAGTGAAAAATATATTAGATTTTTTCCCATCTAAAAGAAGCATATTGTAAAAATTAATTGTTGGGGTTGGTCAAGATATCCCGCTAGCCATAAAAGTTTTCTTTCAAGAACCTACTTTTCCACCGATCGTCCGTATGACAGCATAATATAGTATTCCGATGTTAATAAGATACACATATGTACGGAATATACTGAAATTAATAAATGCCGAGGTTGGTATCTTGATATCTTGATAAGGAAGAAAGTTTTTCATCGAACCACTTAATTTACGACCGAGTAGTAGTAGCTTCCTGTAGTAGCTATATATATATATTGCATATTAGCCGATCCGGCCGGCTCCAACATACATATGTGCTGCCTCCAAAAGCAAAACGGACTAATGCAAAGTTTCAAAGCGATAGCTTTAAAATTGAGAGATAAGTTTGCCAGATGTTAATACTGATGTAGATAAATCCGAATTTAACAGAAACAGAAATACTTGTAGATATTTTAGCAGTAACTTAATATATACATGTACATAAAGCCTGTATGACACTTTTGTGCATACAGACATACATATGTATAAGCTCGGCTGTTGTTTTTGTTAATGCTTTTGACTTTATATAAACTTTTTGGGGACAGAAATGCTTCCTATGCCTGTTACATACATTTTCTCAAAACCCGTATGGCATTTTTACCCATTTTCAATAGGATCAGCGTATAATAGATACAAATTAAAATTTCATTCTATTAATAGTTAACAATTTTCAGATAATATTTCTTCATACTTTATTCATTATGAGTGCACTTTTTAACTTTGAATCTTCCGTGAAGAAATTTTTGAGTATCACTGTTATTCAATTTTATAAATTATACAAACTAATGTGATGCTATTATCAACTATGTTTGGTATACAATAATTTTAGCACCAGCATTGGCTAAGCTGTAAGCAATTGTTTACGGTCATTATCTTCTTTTAACAAAGCACTAGAGTATGTAACACAAATTTTTTGTTTCTGCTGCACAATATATGTATAGTATGTAAAATTAAAGACATAAGCCCACGTCAGTGAATTTATTATGAATATCCACTCGACACGATTCCGTCAAATGAAATAAGAGGTCTGAACAGTACTGACGAGTACTCCTCAGATGGCTTCTGGATAGCCCTCGAATAAGTTTTTCCTATTAACGATAACTCTGCACTGTTGGTACTGGCTACATACTTCGTTGAACAAAACAAACATCAAAATATTGCCTATTCATTTTAATGAAACTAACCAATAAGAGAGCAGAGACAACAACGATGGGCTGGCATTGGAATTCAGAGCTAACTGGCTTTAGGCCGCTTAAATAATGCTTGCCTCCTCTTAAACATACTTGTTTCACTCACTCTTTAGAACGTGAAAGGCAATCACGTGCGTTAAAAAGAGAACGATGTCATTATATACAAATATTCTTTGCTGCTTCACTCTTTTTGCTTAGTTCACCAATAGGAAATGACTTTGTTTCAACCCTCATGGGACTTGAGGTCGCATTTTTGAAATTAGTTCAGGAATGTTAAATGCATTTTTAAATTGTTAAATTTCCCTTACTATTGTGTATAAAAATATCATTGCTTGCTAAGCTTGTATTTTCACACAACGCAACAATGCTTCCACGCACTTTTCAGAAGTACCAACTCAAAATCGTGTAAAAACTTTTGACGAGTCTGTGTGGACTGCTTTTACATAATGGAATTGATAAAAAGTGGAGTATCTATACCAAATTTAAATCAATCCAATATCGTATTGAAACTCTTTTAGGTACAATAACTTTAAAATATTTAACAAGTAACAGTTTTCGGTGTATGAGTTGTCAGTGACTCAGTCCTTCTTTAATCCTAATGCCATTTAACAAGTTAGGTTGATAGATTCTAACTACTATATTACATATTATAATAATAATTATAATAAATAAATATGATAATAAAAACATTAATAATTTTAATAAAATAATAAAAAATAGTAATAGTAATTAACAAAAGGTCTTCTTCATGGCAAATAGTTGGTACTCTAGTCAACCCCACTAGGGGATTCTTTGAAAGCCGCGATAAGTTGCCACCACAAACATTCCAGTTTTCGCTTCGGCTGCGCCGCTTCTTCCGTTAGCCCCACAAATATGCACTGCGTGGTTGATTGTTCAATCTTTATGTGTTTTTTTTTTAAGAAAAATATTCTGGATCTGTTTATACTATAAGAGGGTCTATATATCACATTTGCTGCCTCTAATTTGAGATACACTAAGAACACGGGATATAGATATAGATTTTTGAGTATTTTATGGAAGCGGGAAAAGTCATCGATGATTTAAAACAGACTCGTACTCTCGTGGCATTTTCAGATTCTGAAATTGACGCATATAGAGATCGACTCGGCCCTGATGCTGAAGATTGAATACTGAAGAATAATGACTTTTTGCTAGACAAAATATCGTTTTCAACCGATTCTTCTTATAGGGCTATGTGATGTAGATTTGGATCATATATTAAGAACAAAGTAAAGCTGTTATGGTCGAGTTTGATCAAATTTCGTGTAAAACAAGAAGGGTTTTCATACAAGTCCCTTATTTTCGACCTATCATTCATGACAGCTGTATAACATAGTTGTCCGATCCGGCCGGTTTCGCCACAGGTACTGCCTGCAAAAGAAAATTCAATGCAAAGTTTCGAAAGTATAGCTATAAGCCTGAGAGTTCGCATATTAACAGCCAAAATGACAAGCGGATGTTGATACTGATCAAGAATATATATAATCTACCGGGTCGGAGATGTCTTCTATGCCATAGCAATTTAATTACAAAACTACAATACCCTCTCAGGGAAAATAATATATATTTTCAAATGTACTCTGTCGGGAACGTCCGACTCTTAAATACTTTAAGCTAGAGCTGGCACGAGCCAGGATGTTGCGAAACTGTCGAACGCGATCTTCTTCGAGCACGCACAACCGCGGACCGAAGAAATGTACCGATGCACGGCCAATCCCAGCCAAACAAGGACAAAATTTACTTTTTCTTCATTTCAAAAATTTTATTATTTGAGAACCCAGTGATAATTTTAAGACAGATACATAAATGTGACGAATGTGCCGATTGATGTTGTAAAGCCCCGTTGGCTAGTCGCAGAGCTAGCTGGAATGCAAATTATTTGCATAAGTACACATAACTTTTAAATTAGTTGATTCCTTCTGAATCTGAGAATAGGATTATCCCGATCAGCTTTTATTGCATTACATTTTACTCTCTCAATATCTATTTCACTTCTACTCTCTCTTTTTATTTGCATACCCAATAAATATAATTAAAAAGGGCTTTGTGTTAATGAATGTGACAGGAATCACATCATTGGTTAATATGGCATCCAAATATGTGTGCGTTCCAAAACCATCAAAAACGTTGCCTTCTTCCATTCAAGGGAAGCCGATAAAATATCTAAAAATAAAATATTTTGGATCTGTATATAATTTACTTGATTAACCAATGTTTCTTCAACGATATTGAAATAATTTTTAACAGAAAATCTTATTGTGTTATAGAATATTCGCCTATTCTCAGAAAGACAATAGCATTAAAATTACGATATTATAGTTATAATATATAGATAGTTCTAATTGACTTACTTCTTCAATTTATGGCTATATGGTGGGTGAAAGGGGGAAGGGGTTGTGCCGATAGCTATTAAATGAAAGACACTTGCTCTGTAATTAATATTCTAGAAGTTAAATGTTAGGTTTGGTCACTCCAGCGATGAGCGATCGGCAGTGCTTTACAAGGGTGGAGAAATCCGACGCAAGGGTTGGAGAAATTTTTCTTGGTGTCAAACTGGTGGCTGCTGATAGACGGGATAGACATAGTCGTTGCAGCGATGCAGTCACTGACTATTAACTGAAGACTAAATAGAAGATTTTCAATATTAAATTCTCAGTATTGGTACTGGCTTGTATATGTACTTAATAGAGGTGGCGAATTCATATTTAGTCTATTACAGAGATTTAAAACAAACCATCAATATGAACATTAAATGGGTTCATGGTTTAAAGAGTCTTATAACAATACCAAGGGCGAACGTATGGATGGGCCAACAAAACATATGCACACGACGAGGGAATACTTTAAAACTCACAAAAGCTTAACTCGAAAATGCCATAAGTTTTCGTATAAAATCTTAATAGTTCAGCTGATGTTCATGAAATTTGATCATGTATAAGATGCTCCACTATATGCAGAGTTTCATTAATATAATTGGGAAACAAATGACTTTTTCATACAAGAACTTAATTTTAGACGGTAACTCTGTCAGCTATATGATATAGATGTATGATCCGTCTGATTCCAACATAAGTACTTTTCGTATCAGAAATATTAGCATTTTCTTAATTTCATGACTTTAGCTTTAAAACTGACAAACCAGTTTTCATAGAAATAGTAAGACGGACGGACGGACATGGCTATGTCGACTCGGATTTTGATCAGATCAAATATAAATATATATATACTAGCGGGTATTGCCCGGCCTTACCCGTGGCACTTATAAAATAAATTATCTCAAAGATCATTAAAAATGAGTGAAACCGATCGTATGGAACAAATACTTTCATAAAATCGTTTTCCGCCAATTTACCATTGTTGGGAGTGAAATTTCTCAAGTCGCTAAAGCACGTATACATTTAGTTCTTCTGTACTCTTTGAATCGCACTTCCCACCGAGGAAGCTTTGATTTTTCGAAATATGTGCAACACGTCTCAAATGATTTTTGATTGCATATGTATTTGACCCCCATTTCCACCAAGGAGGAATGCAATTTTCGAAAAGTTTGAAACACCCCTAAAATGAATCCTTAAAAATGAGTTTGTGGCCGGTTGGATGGTATACAAAAAAGTTTCATACAAACGTTTTTCGCGATTTTACCACACTTGCGGGTAGATTTTCCCGAAACATAACCATTTACCACAGAAGGTAACTACATTTACAGCTTCCCCAATCACCAATCAGTCAGTCAGTTAGAACAAACAGTTTTATATATCATCTTGATCACCGATCAGTCAATCAGGACAAACAGTTTTATATGTAGATGTACATGCAGTCGAGTTTTGACCAATCGACAAAAATAAAAATCGACTCGAAACTGCTTTGGCTCACGCTCCATATGATTTGTGCGTTAGAACGGCATCGCTGGGTGTGAAATGAATTTGAACAAAAATCTTTGAAAATGAGTTTTAGGCCAATTGGATGGTAAGCAAAAAACTTTCATACAAACCTTTTTCGCTAATTAACCGCTGTTGTGTGTGGAATTTCACAATTCGCTGAAAGACGCATTCATTAAGTTCTTATGTAAAGTTGCAAGGCCTCTACGCAAAAACGAACACTTAGTCTTGAAATTGTCAGGGCATAAATATGTAATCCAAACGGGTGCATATTTACAAAAGCAGGATACAAAGTGAAATATATGTAAAAGCTTTATGTGGCCGGAGGTGATTCCATTTTCCTGTTAAAAACATTTTCGCAAAACCCGGCCAGACAATACCCTGCACCCAATACCAAGCTGACGTTAAATAAAATGTATGGTTGTTAGAAAGATATTAAGTTTAAGTTGGAGGCCTAAACGTCAGCTCCAGAGGTAATATTTTTACATTGGATTTGGAAGCAGTGCCCAAAAGATGTATGTAAATAACGTTTTATAGAGCAGCTCTGCCTTAATTACCGCTTATATTCTTTGCTTTTAGATTTAGTTTCTCTTTAGCTTTCATGTGTGTGCTCCAGGGTAAGCGGCGGTCGATTGTCAACCTAGGTATTTTCCGAGGTTTTCAAGGGTATTGTAGTCTCATTGAGCCGACTCAACTTTTTCGCAGTTTAACGTAAAATTTCTTCTCAACACCAGGTTTTGAATCTCTGGTGACTAGGAAGTCATTTATTTTTTCTTTTTTGGCATTTTTTTTTCAACTATTTTCGCTGATTGGTCCGCTGTATATGACGCGGTTGCTCTAAATTGTTGTTATAACATCCTTCAACCCATTGTTTGCTTCATCTTAGCCAACCTGGCTTACTCCTAGCCCATCAAACCTAAAAAATATTAAGTCTAAATATTTTAAAAACTTTAATAAGTTTGGGCTTACTGCTGACTTGGCTAAATACTCCATAGCCAAGTCAAACTCGTTTTTATTATATTGTAAACTTGAAGCTTAAGTCTTCAACTTTGTCACCCTCTTTTCTCTTGTGATTGATAAGGCAAGCAATGACTCTGATGGTGCTTTTTGCTAATTTTTTCCAATTTACTTACTCCTCTAGAAGTAAGTCCCTTGGACAGACGTCCTTATAATAACTCTTAGCCTTGCTCTTGATCCTATTATTTCCCTTACTCTCTCCATTCTGCTATTAACTCTTTAAAATCTTCTCACCTGGGCCTGACAATATTCCTAGTTGTCTACTCAAGAAGTGTAGTGCTTTCCTACATCGTCTATTGCAAAAGCTATCCCTTGAATATTTGTTCTTTCCATCTTATAGAATCTTATATCATTTCTCTCCAAAAGAAAGGTGGAAAATCTGATAAACCAAATTACTGGGGCATTGAACAGCTGTCTGCTATCCTTAAATTATTCGAAAGCATACTTCAACTTTGCAGCATTTTCGCAAAACTGTTGTTTCCCCTGCGCAACATGGGTTCAAGAAGAATCGCTTAACTACGACCAATCTTCCTGAATTAACTTCATTGTTAAATGATGATTTCCTTTTTAGAATACAAACTAATTTAATTTACACTGACTTCAGTAAGGCTTTTGACTCTGTGCACTTTTATTGTTAAAACTTGACCGTTTACTTTTCCCTACCTCTCTATTGCTTTGGGTTTCTTCTAATTTAAAGGGTAGGACCCAAAGAGTGATGCTGAGATTGACTACCTCAAAACAGCTTCATTTAACTTCAGGTGTACCTCAAGGAAGTTGAAATCTTGGACTTTTACTCTTTTAAAAAGTTATCTTCTTATCACATGCTCATGTACTTATGTATATTATTTATATGAACCTTAAGCTTTCGTACACAAATCCTTTACATCACACTTATTTACAAAATAATTTTAACTCTTTTACTCTTGTCAACTGCATCTAAATTGTTAAAAGTTATCGTGTTTGCGATACAATCGCCAATAATTGTTTGCAACATGTGCTAACAGTTAAGGACCGGCAATGATTATATTAAATTCTACCACGGGTTCTTCATAGAACTCTCTGCACCCCTCATAAAGTCGTTGATTTCAGGTCACCTTCGGAAATACTCTGACCATTTCCAATTATGAGTAGGGGCATAGCTTACCGGCCAGGCTATAAATTTCCCCGAACGGCTCAGTGATTTCCCATCACTTTCTTTATACCCTATCAACTTAACATAATAGCTCGTTTCAAATTTCTTTACTTTTTTTCTCCCTCTTTTTTAACTTATTTACATACCAAACAGTTGTAGTTACCTAAGATTATTTAATTTCAATTTAAGAAATATTTTAACTTATAATAACTTTCCTCTTAACTGCAGACTCTAATAACGTCACTGCCAAATTTAGCTAGACGCCAGACGGGCGAAATTCCTACTTGGAAATTCACAGATGCCTCTTAGAAGGCGGTACGGCTCTTATTACAATATACACACTTCGGCGGGGCGTTCAGCCTTTTGATCTATTTCGTTCTCCACACTTAACGCAACGATTCTCTTGGGTCAGAATCTATCCGTGTATCCAAGCTCGTGACATCGGTGACATTGTATTAAGTAGATCGTCGACCTCACGCGGCGGTTTTATTTTTATTGCCACGTGAACAAACATTTAATTCAACATATTTCCAGTTTTTAGGAACCGGCTCAATACTTACAAAAAACATAGACATTGGAGCCTTGAAGTCTGTCCCAATTCTTGAAGTTCATCTTTGATTGTATCAGTGTACGTCGAATTGTGTAATTTCCTTATGACAGCTATATGTTCCCTTTATTGGTTCAGTTAATGGGTATGAAATTCTACATTTTTTACTCGCTGGCTTGCACTAGTACCCTGCATGGGTAACAATTTTTGACAATTTTGACAATAACCAATCTGTCACGCCCAACTTTGTTTACAAGCTTTTCGTTTTCGATAGCCTGCGATAACATACATTGATTGCTTAGTTTAAAGTGATCAAGATATAAGCGACGCGGATTTTTCTCTAATTTTTTAAATCCCCCACAACTGTAGAAATTTGGTGAAAATTTACAACTTCTTTGTTCATTGTGTTCATCTTTATTTTTACATATTACAATCAATTAAATTAAAATTATTTGAAAACAGTGACTTAAAAAGTCTTTCCGCTTATATACGGGTTCGACGCTTGCCTAATGGAAAACAAGATGTTCTAGTCGGGAGTTCCCGACTAGGGGATATCCTGAACCCTCTTATTCCAACACCAAATGCAGCACGCGCTACGCGCTCGTTTGTAGTAAAAAAGAAAAATAAAAAAAAAGGTCCGTTGGTAGGGCTCGAACTCGCAACTAACCGCACTACTTGCCGCCGTCTCTACTCAACAGCCACACCAGCCAAAAAAAAAAAAAAAGCTTCCTCGGTAGGACTCGAACTCGCGACATACCACGCCACTTGCCACCGCCTGTACTTAACAGCCACATCTATAATTGGGTCTTATTGAGAAAAAAAAATTAATTAAAATAGCAGCAGTGAAAACAATACAATCGAAGTCGAAGCAGACGCGCATGAATGTGTATGTGCACATGTATACAACAATTCATGGATTTTGCCTCGCAAACACGTGCGCAGTCAAAAACCGAAAAACAAAACAAAAACCGATCTTAAAAAAATGTTCTACAGTATACTGACTGTACCAAAGAATATTTGTGTATTCTCAAGAAGTTAATTGCTTTAAAATTTTATATTAAATTGGTGGGCAATACAAGTTGGGTTATTAACTTGATTTAAAGCTATGCGATGGTAACGGGGATGTGGCGATAGGTATAAAAGGAAAGATACTTGATATACATATACTATTCTAGAGTAAACATGTCAATTTTGGTGGCTTTAGCTCTTATTATTTACCCAATTTGCTCAAAAAACAGGATTTCTATATCGATTTGTATTGACTGCTTGGAAACGGAGTAAGTTATCGATTATCGGAAACAAACTCTATATGCGCATGGACTAGGAGGACCTACAGCTAAAATTTCTTTAGCTCTTATAGTTTCTAAGATCCTTGCTTTTATACATACGGACGAACGGACAGAACGTCTACATTTGTTTAAAGTGGCGTGTACCCCGTAGGGGCTTACTACCACGGTATTCGAAAATACAGTGAGCCGAAACAAAGCGCCGGACTAGCGCCCCTCCAAGACGCTGCATCTGCAGTGTCCCTTCGGTACCAATTGAATGCATGCTTGTCGAACATGACATTCCCCCTTAATGGGAGGCGAGGTCTATCTAAACCTCTGCTGGCCTATGGGTACAGCACGCGGTTGACACGCAACTCCACGCCCCACATTTGGGTATCAAACACACAGCCACCACGATACTCCACAAAGGCCCGCACAAACTAACCAGGACGGAACAAATTCCGTGGAGGACAGACGGACAGACCGACGGACATGGCTAAATCGACTCGGCTGTTGATGCTGATCAAGAATACATATACTTTATGGGGTCGGAGAAGCTTCCTTCTGCCTATTACATACATTTGCATTTTGCACAAATACAATATACCGTTTTTACACATTTTCAATGGGTTCAGGGTATAAAAATAATATATTTTCTCTGACACTGAAGTGCCCAGAACAATTAGGTATAAATAAAGATAAAGCATGTAATCCATGCCTGCATATCGCAGTTGCTATGAGCAGCAAGAGGATTTTTTAGAAATTCTGTATATTTTATTTTGTAAGCCTCGACAGGCCTTACCTAATTAATTTCCAAGAAGATAAAGAATACAGGTGCGTCTGTAAGGCACACTTACAATATAACAAATTCAACTTACTTAGCAATATTAGATTTAATACTTTTTTGTAATTTTTACAATTTTGTCACGATTCATTTTTGGCTTTAAATTGCACTAGGCTGTCCGTAAGATCGATTTTTTTTTCCAAAAGTCGACCAATGTATGTCGAAACATAGAAAAAAATCATTGAGTAAATATCGGTAAAATAGGTTATGCTGGACCTCGATGAACAGAAGTTTTTCCTGTTTTCTGACCGATTTCTTTTATACTGTTTTGCAGAAATGTCAACAAAGTAATGATGCTCGTAATAGCTGATTGCTGAAAATGGTCAAGATACCTTGTAAAATATAAAACAACAAGTTAGAGGTTCTAGGGAATACCCTGAACCCTCTATTCCAACACCAAATGCAGCTCGCGCTACGCACTCGTTTGAAGTAATAAAGATAAATTTAAAAAAAAATTTCCCTTGGCGGGGTTCGAGCTTGCAACTGACGGCATTACTTGCTGCCAACTCGACTGAACAGTTTGTCACTGTTAATTCCTAATGAGAAAAAACCGAATTAAAATAGCAACACAGAAAACAATCGCAAAACATTACTTGTTTTTTCTTAACTGATCTTAATGAAATATTCTACAGTATATCTTATTGTAGCTAGAATATTTGTGTGGATTGACTAGAAAACACTTGTATCGCCTAATGACACTTATTACGAACATAGTATGGACTAGTTAGGAAGTTGCTTTATAAATCGACGTCTTATGAATGATAATTAGTATAAACTATATATCACAAGTTTTTAGACCAATTAAATGATTTGATAAACTTCTCCTATATTAATAAAATTTAAATATAATTTTATACATCTCTTGAATCAAAAGATGATCTTTTGCCCAATCCATCATATTAATATAAGAATCAAATATGTATATCTTTCGAAATATTGAGAACATTTTCGTAACATTGAAATTTTCTGCAATAATTTGAGACTTATAAAAAAATTTTCCCATCCAGTCGGATGGATGAATTAAAATTGAAGCACTCAGCACGACATTGTTTTCAGTTGAATGATTATGTTAGCAACGATCTTCAGAGGAATTAAAAAAGCAGAAAGAGCAATCAAGAGAATTACAGTCACCCCTAAAAAACGAATTCCTCTTACAGCTTTTTGTCTATAGTAAATATGTAAGTTCTTTATAAACTTATATATGTTTATAAATATATATATACATATATATATATATATATATAATGAAATTTAGCACACATAGGACCGCCTCTCTGTTTCTGGCACCCCCCGCCGGACCGAGCCACTATATCATACAAATCTGTTGATTTCTTGACCAATCCAGGCATCTTTTCAGTTTCAGAATGTTCCATTCATTAGGCAAAGTCCCATGAACGGAGGATTACTATAAATTTTATGTGGCAATTTGGTTATTTCTAATTGATTGAAAGATTTCATAGACACAAGTCACAAATCAAAAATAAGCTACTAAAGAGATTCAATGTGCTTAATAATTGTTTTTTTATACCCTGAACCCATTAAAAATGGGTGTAAGGGTATATTGTATTTGTGCAAAATCCAAATGTATGTAACAGGCAGAAGGAAGCTGCTCCGACCCCATAAAGTATATATATTCTTGATCAGCATCAATAGCCGAGTCGATCTAGCCAGGTCCGTCTGTGTGCCCGTCCGTCCGTCCGTATGTATGAACGAAAGAATCTCAGAACCTATAAGAGCTAGAGGCTTAAAATTTTAGATGTAGATGCTCCTAGTTCCCGCGCAGATCGAGTTTGTTTCCGATAATCGATAAACTACTCCGTTTCCAAGCAATCGATAAAAATCGATATCGATATCCTGTTTTTTGGCCAATTTTGGTAAATAACAAGAGCTAGAGTCACCAAACTTGATATATAGCTTCTTAAATAGAATATATATATGCATTTGATGTTGGAAGAAGAGGGTTCAGGGTATCCCCTAGTCCGGAGCTCCCGACTAGAACCTCTTACTTGTTTCTTTAAGTGTAATAAAAATATATGTATATGTTTGTCCATTTAATTGGTAGAAGAAGGTTTAGGGTCTCTCCTTGTCTAACATTCTCCGAAATTGACCAGCTGTACGTGATATACCCTGAATGCATTGAAAATGGGTAAAAAGTATCTTCTAAAATAGTACATCTACATGTACATGTACATGCATATGCATACGCATATGTATATGTATATGTATATGTCTATGTATATGTATATGTATATGTATATGTATATGTATATGTATATGTATATGTATATGTATATGTATATGTATATGTATATGTATATGTATATGTATATGTATATGTATATGTATATGTATATGTATATGTATATGTATATGTATATGTATATGTATATGCATATGTACATATATGTACATGTATATGCATATGCATATGTACATATATGTACATGTATATGCATATGTATCGAGACCTATGTACCTATGAGACCTAGAGACGTGAAATTTAGAACGTAGACTGCTTCCGGCGCAGTTTGAGTTTGATAATCGGCAATTCGCCCGTTTCAAAGTAATCGAAAACAAACTATATCGAAATTCTGATTTTTGAGCAAATCTTTTAAGATTTAAGACCTAGAGTCACCAAACTTTACATCTAAGTAGATTCCAGAATAGTGTATATATATTAAGTTTTTTTTATACCCTTGCACAGTTTATTATAATTTTGTTGTGAAATGTGTAACGCATAGAAGGAGACATCTCCTCCACCATAAAGTATATATATTCTTGATCACCATCAACAGCCAAGTGGATAGAGCCATATGCGAACTAGTCTCTCAGTGTTAAAGCTATCTTAATGAAACTTTGCAGAAGTCCCTCTTTCTATTGCACTTATGTCAAAAACCAGCGGGATCGGACCACTATATCATATAGCTGCGATAGGAACGATCGTTCGAAAATTAAGTTTTTGTATAAAATAAACATTTTTTTTTCAAGATATCTTGACCAAACACGGCATTTATTAGTTTTACTATGCTCCTCATATATATGCAAAATCCTATTAAGATCGGACCACTATATCATATAGCTACCATAGGAACGATCGGTCGAAAATTATGTTGTTGTATGAAAAAACATTTTGTTTATCAAGATATCTTGCCCAAACTCGGCATTAACTATTTTCCCTGTGCTTCTTAGATACGGCCAAAGCACTATGAGCATTATGAAAAGGTTGGGACTGCAAGGGTATTAGATCTTCGGTGTGCCGAAGATAGCCTTTCCTTCTCGTTTCATTTTATAGCCATCGCCACCTCCCCATCCGCTTCCACCACATAGCTGCAAATCAAGTAAATAAACCAATTTGTATTGCCCATCAAATTGAGCCATAATTTTAATGCAATTAACTTTTTGAGTTTGCCCAGGTACCAGGTACCCATAGCTCGGAGAGTCTTATTATTGTGAGACCTTCTATTAAAATATATATAAGATCTGGAATTTTTCAACTGTTTTAGAAGACAGCTAACATTTTCGATCTTTCAAGAATCACATAACCTATTAATATTATTGTACTTATAAGGTGTCATAATAACATTTTAAAGCTAGATTTGTTACAGCTAGATGATTGCTATACGGAATATTCTACGAAATTCATACTTTAAAGTCCCTGGAATGCAATCCTGAATTGATTTTTATACCCTGAACCCATTAAAAATGGGTATAAGGGTATATTGTATTTGCGCGAAAGCCAAATGTATGTAACAGGCAGAAGGAAGCATCTCCGACCCTATAAAGTATATATATTCTTGATCAGCATAAATAGCCGAGTCGATCTAGCTATGTCCGTCTGTCTGTCCGTCCGTCCGTATGTATGAACGCAAGGATCTCAGAACCTATAAGAGCTAGAGACTGAAATTTTAGATGTAGGTGCTCCTAGGGCCTGCGCATAATCGATAATCGATAACTTACTCCGTTTCCAAGCAATCGATAAAAATCGATATCGATATCCTGTTTTTTGGGCAATTTTGGTAAATAATAAGAGCTAGAGTCACCAAACTTGACATATAGCTTCTAAAATAGAATATATATATGCATTTGATGTTGGAAGAAGAGGGTTCAGGGTACCCCCTAGTCGTGAGCTTCCGACTAGAACCTCTTACTTGTTATTAATTCTTCCCATAGAATTCGTCTTGTTGATATCAATGGCGATTGGGATGGAAGGTTTCTGAATTTCATGGTGTAGTAGGGCAGCCCTTAGTCTATTCTAGCTGTACACACCATCCCTTATCATGTAAAATTGAGGCACGTATGATCACATGTGGATAAGCCGTCTCTCAATTGATTTTAATATTGCTGATTATAAGGTGAATATTGCCTAATTAATGCAATCATGTTAATATAGGCATGTGGAACTATACAAATTGCCTACCAGGAAAGAGGAAATCATAAGTTTCTTAGTTACAATCGGTTATGTGACTCTCAGGCAAAAACTCCGGCTCACATGTAAATAACAAACTATTTATCAAAATTTTCTTTATCACTGTAACAACTATGTTGTTACCTAGGGTAATAAATACATATTAAGGGCTCGGAGAAGGTGTTCCTTGCATACACGTGCATATAACCAATACGTTTTAATTTTAACCACAAGAATTAACAAATTTTTCGCAAATATAAATAAAAAAATTTTTTGGAATATATTTTACGCTGTATATATATTAGCATTTTCTTCTGTGCCAAATTGTATGTATAATTAAGAAGAGATTGCACACATCTGTATTTGTATTTTCGTGTATAAATATTTTAATATTGTGTGCTCATGCGTCATGTTTCTATTCCATACCATATGCGTTGTGTGAAACGTTGTAGTTCGTAAGGAGGCGTAGCTTGTAATTGACCAATCACGAGCCTCAAGCGAGTGGTTGTTGACTTATGCTCCTCCCCTATATGCGTTGAGATGCCGCCCATCCTATGAAGTTTACCCGATTCATAAATTCATTGGGGCACATACACATATTTATTCTGTAACATATATAATTGCATGAAAATTTGCCAGCAGACTCTACGTAGTCTAAATTTAATTATTGAAAAGTAAAGGAAGCCAGGAAATATTGAGAAAGCCATACATTCTTATTTCTAACTATTCTATTTTAGGGAAACCTCAAAAGTTTTCCCTTATATTTCATTTTATTATTTTGAATTAAACTAAAATCAGTTCTTACCCTAAGCAATATTGCATTTGTGCAAACGTAGGCAGAAGAAAACATTTCCAATTCAATTACAAATAATTTAAATCTTTGGTCTTCATATGGCATACAAGGATAAGGTAGTGTCTGAGTGTGTTCAGGAAACCCATTTAAAATAGTATTAATGTATTGAACCGGCAGGATGGAGCATCTCCGACCATAAACCATAAATATTCTTAATCAGCATCATCATCAACTAGTTATGTCCGTCCGTTACACACAAAAAGAATTGCAACTGCGATTGTATCACATGTCGTGCTCTGTGTACATGCTGCTATTACAGTTTAGTTTGTCCGTCCATCAGTCTGTCTGATTCTATTCGAACTAGTCTCTCAGTTTTGAAGCTATCTTCTTGAACCTTTGCCCAATGCAAAGTCTTTCCTTTGCAGGTAGTACATATGTCGGAACTGCCCTAGCGCCCTAGCCACTATATCCTGTAGCTGCCATAGGAAAGATCAGACGGAAAATAGGTTCTTGTATGCAAAACTTTTTTGTTTATCAAGATATCTTGACCAAACTCGAAACTTTTATATATTACTATTCTTCTCATATACATGCAAAATTTATAAGTGTAAAGTTCTTAAGTTCTATTAAGTTCTTGTGTGAATATCTTTTATGTTTATTAAGATGTCTTAGCCAAGCAAACATTTTTACAGCCTGACCCAATTAAAAATGGGTAAACGGGGGATTAAGGACTTGTGCAAATATGGTATATATATTCTTGATCAGCATTAATAACCGAGTCGATCCAGCCATGCCCGCCTGTCTGTCCGTCCGTCCGTCTGCCCGTCCATCCGTCGATATCAAAATCCTGCTTTTTGAGCAAATCTCGTAAGTTATAAGAGCTAGAGTCACCAGACTTGACATGTAGCTTATAGAATAGAATATATATGTCAAATATCTTTCTTTTTATAGCTATCGTCCCCTCCCCGCCACTACCACATAGTTGTGAATCAAATAAATAAACCAATTTGTATTGTCCACCAATTTAAACCACATTGACTTATTGGGAATATACAAATACTATATATCCCAATAAGAATCGGATAAGAAAGTCAAAAGTTAATAAGAAAAACGAGTTTGGGCTGGCCTCGAGATTAGTGCAGCAAACGCAGATTGCAAGAATTTCTGTACACACATTGAATTTTTTCAACAGCATTGCAATTGTGGTTGTATTGTCTTCTGTGCTGTGTGCATGAGCTTCTATTATAATTGTTTTTATTCCCTGAACCCATTAAAAATAGGTAAAAGGGTATATTGTATTTGTGCAAAATGCAAATGTATGTAACAGGCAGAAGGTAGCATCTCCGACCCCATAAAGTATATATATTCTTGATCAGCATCAATAGCTGAGTCGATCTAGCTATGTCCGCTAGAGCTAGAGACTGAAATTTCAGATGTAGGTCCTCCTAGTGCGTGCGCAGATCGAGTTTGTTTCCGATAATCGATAACCTACTCCGTTTCCAAGCAATCGATAAAAATCGGTATCGACATCCTGTTTTTTGAGCAAATTGGGTAAATAATAAGAGCTAGAGTCACCAACCATGATATGTTGCTTCTAATATATATTATATATATGTCAAGTATCTTTCATTTTATACCTATCGCCACCTCCCCCTGCTACCCACCAGAACTATAAATCAAGTATAGTATCAACTTGTATTGCCAACCAATTTAAGCCACAATTTAAATGCAATTGACTCTTTGAGAATACACAAATATTCTATGGTACAATTAACTATACTGTAGAAAATTTCATAAAGATCGGCTAGGAAAAAAGCAAATGATATGCAACTGCGCAATTGGATGGGGCAGCTAGCGAATACTTCAAGAATTTCTGTATACATGTGCAACACACATGTACACATTCATGCGCGTCTGCTTCGCATTCTATCACATTCTAACAGCATGGTAATTGCGACATTTTTGTGTAATGCTATTTTAGTTTGTTTTTTTCTTATAAGTACTTAATTGATGATGTGGCTGCTGAGTAGAGGAATAGCAAGTGTTGCGTTCTGTCGCGAGTTCGAGCCCTACCGGGGAAGGGGTTTTTTTTTGCTGGTGTGGCTGCTGAGTAGAGTCTACAGCAAGTAATGCGGTCAATTGCGAGCTTGAACCCTACCAACGGCACTTTTTTTTAAATTTATTTTGTGTTGGAATAAGAGGGTTCAGGATATTCCCTAGTCGGGAGCTCCCGACTAGAACCTCTTACTTGTTATTACTGCTAAAGTAAACAAGCTGGTAGCGCGAGCTGCATTTGGTGTTGGTAGAAAAGCGTTGAGGTTATTCACTAGTCGGAACTCCCGACTAAGAAATTGTTTCCTTAGTAGGGTTCGAGCTCGAAACAAACCCCACTAGTTGCCGTCGCCTCTACTAAACAGCCACACTCGAGGTAACATATAACATCTATGTTAACCGATCTTGATGAAATTATTTACAGTAGATCTTACTGTGCTATAGACTTTTTATTTATATTTTTATACTATTATAGAAGCTAAATGTCAGCATTGCTGGTAAATAATAAGACTCTAGCTCTTATTATTTACCAAAATTGCTAAACAAAACATGATTTCGATATCGATTTGTATCGATTACTTGGAAACGGGGCAAGTAATCGAATAGAAACTCACTCTGCGTTGCCACTAGAAGGAACTACTGCTAAAATTTCAAGTCTCTAGCTCTTAACGGTTCTGAGATCGTTGCGTTCATACCTATGGACAGAAAAGGCCCCTCCAGGACCCTGTCCCTGCTCGAACAGAGGCCCTTCAAAAAGCTATGTTTTGGTTGAAACGCAACTCCACATCGATCAAAGCTCTACCCGTGATTTGGGTATAAACCACAGCCACCACCATACTTCCCGAAGGCCCGCAACCAAAAAGTCAGGATGAAACAAGTTCCGCGGACTCCCGGCTACCCGTGGTACCAAAATTACAGCTTTGGTCGATTGTCGTAGCAAGCATCCTACTACCCAGTTTAGCCCTCCGACAGACAAAGAATCTTATTGCGCCGCTCGAATTAGCTGGTTGTCCAAATCAACTTCGAACAATCACCCACGAGGAGGCCACTTTAATAATATATGTGAGGCACATTGTGCCTTCGAGTCGACTTGACTAATGATTTACGAAATACGAAACATGCCCTTCTGAATTGGTCCATTGAATCCCACCCAACTGGTGCAAACAAGTTAAAGGCATTATTGCCACAATTTATAGTGCCGCAATCACGGTGCCAAATAACGGCGGTAGTGCCGACTCCGAGTGGTGTTGGGCTGATGCGCACACACCCAACTAATTGCCTTTTCGGCAAAGGCAAAGTTATCAAGCAAAACACTATAAGCGTTAAACTAAATACATAAAAAGTGACACAACAATCAAAAATTGTTTAAAAAAAAAATTATAATTGACATGTAGAATGAAGTTTCATCCGGAACATGTCCGGAAAAGCAATCTGCTTGGGCAGTGCCACCGCTGCCAAGCATAACAAAGCAAACTGCAACAAATGACCAGCACGCATCAGCAGAGTGCACTTTAACAGATAATGATATTTGCACATGCGCTAACTGCGGCGAAGAACACCCAGCAAAGTCTACAAAAACAACTAATTAGACGGCAGCGTAAATAAATACTCCGACACTAGCTTTGCAGATGCAGTCAGATGTCGTGTCCCCCAAAGAAATAATGGCAATGTAAACCAAAGTCAACGTTCTCGCTCAACGCATTCTAACCAAAGGCATCTAAGCATCTCTCGATTGCCTCTGCAACAAAATCGGCCACCGCCACAGAATACCCTGTTACAGCCAACAAATGGCACATCTACGGACTTGCAGCTTATGATTAGCGTGATGCTAGCCAAATCCATCACAGAAATTTCTCAAATGATGGAAAGATCAAACCAGCGTCTCCTAGAGGAGATTAGAGGTATGGTCAAGGATGTTAAGAGCCTCATTGACCTTGCCTCCAAAAAACACGGCTTTAAACTTTGTGTTTAAGTTTAGAAACGCCTGTTTGGTATGCAACAGAGCGCTTGAAATAAAAACATTCACAGAACATCACAGCCCAGATGCCTTACTAATTAATGAAACACACTTCTGTTCCAGAAGTTCCATACGAGTTCCAGGATACATACACTCTACATAAAGCTAAATGCGTTGCGGCCAGGACGCAACACTTACCAGCAAAATTCACAAGCGTGCCAACCCCCCGTGTTCACCAACCAGCCCACCGCTACATTAATGCAGCCCCAATACCCACAGCATGGATCTCAGGGGCAAGATACGTCTCTCGGAAGTATCCTCCAAGGACTCCAGCAGCCGATCTCAGCACCTATTGCCGCTGTCACAACTATCCTATCAGAAACCCACATACACGCCGGCCTGCACTTCGCCATGAAGGGATATATTTGCTACCGTGCGGATCACCCAGCAGGTCGAGCCAGAGGAGGTTCTGCGGTGCTTGTCAAGCAGGACTTGGTGCACTACCAACTACAACAGATGACCTCCAATTTCACACAGATGGCTGCTGCGAAATACCTGTAGCGGCAGTGTATCTACCACCAAATCTATCCTGGAGCCGACCTGGATTCGATTCTCCCCTTGATCAGCTTGGTCATAAATTCATCGCTGGAGACGATTCAATGCCAAACAGAGGCCGTGGGGAAACCACAGAGCTGACAGTAGAGGCATTGCTGTGCATGAAGCGGTAACCAGCTGCTCAGCCCAGGTCTTGGCCACCGGGAGACCTACCTCTTCAGGTACAGCAGGCAAAGTACTCCTTCGTGCATTGACTTCCTTATATACAAGGGTATCCCCAACAACGTATTAGCAGTTCACGAAGAGTATGAGCTGTTATCCGCTCATCTAACACTCCTTGTAACGGTCTCTACGTCTGTTCAAAGGACCATACAAAACGAAGGTTTGTCACCCTGCAAGGCTTCAAAGCTGAACTGAATGGCATGATAGATCTAAGCATGCCGATCTTGACAGCCGAGGATGCCGACGCTGTAGTTCAAACCCTGCTGGATGGTACATACCGCGGCTGCCAACGCTGCACCAGCGCAAATGTACTCTACAGCTACAAGTCTACTTGCAAGGGACGCTTCCTCCCATCGTTGAAGGCCTTATTTGCCTGAAAAAGCGACTGAGGAGGGAGTGCGTCCATACCCAGGACCCCAGAATCGACAGGATCTATCGCCGTATCGCCAACAGGGTCAGGAAGGAGTTGACTTTACTGAGAAGAAAAGCCACAGACACCGTGCTGGAGGAAGCAACGGCAGATGAGAGCTCCAAATTCGCGCTGTGGAAATTTACCAGTCGATACAAGCGACAAGCTGCACCAAAGTTCCCCGTTCGACATCCCGATGGCATCCTGGGCTAGGTCATCAATGGACAAAGCCGAAGCCTTCGCCTGCAACCTGGAGGAGCGTTTCAAGCTGTTTGAGACCGCATCGCATGGAAGGATACAGCGAGTCGCGCAAATCCTGGAGGCACCGCTCCAAATGTCACTTCCTGTATCACCAATTATCTTTCAAAAAGTGAAGCAGGAGATAAAGACCCTAACAAACAAGAAGGCCTCTGGGGAAAATCGGTTGAACAACCAGACAATTAAGCTTCTGCCATACAAGGCGGTGCTTTTTCTCGTCGCCATCACCATTATCATTATGTTGCACAAGAAAGCCCTTTAATCAACTGGAATCCTACTGCGCCATCAGCCTCCTGCCTGCCCTTGGCAAGATACTGGAAAGGTGCATCGTTAGAAAAATCCTGGATGCCCTGAAAATAAATCGCTTAATCCCGAAGCTCCAGTTTAGGTTTCGAATCAAACACGGTGCCCCTGAGCCAGTCCATCAGGTCACAAACTTTATTTTGCACGGCTTTTACCATAAATCGAAATCTAACAAGCCTTCGTCCGGGTGTGGCAAGCAGGACTCCGCTCCACTCTTTAATATCATTGCGAGCTTCCTGACCGAGAAGACATTTCGAGTGGTACAGGATGACACAGCCTCTCATACCAAACACATAAGAGCGGGCGTTCCACAAGGTAGCGTTTTGGGTCCCACACTTATACCCACGGCAAGCGAAATGACCCTTGTCACTCGGCAGGATCTCCTGGTGCTACGTTTGCGCTTCGAAAACTGGACTTGTAGGTGGAATATCTCAGTGAGCCTCCAAAAATATGCTACGTTCACTAACACCCTGCGCAGGACTCCTGCCCCGGACTTTTTTTCCATGGCGAGCTCCTTCGGTTGAAGAAGGTCCTTGAACGACCTTCTACAGAGTCTCCTGACTACACACTTCCCAGCAAGGTCGCTTGCTTCCCGGTTGCAGTTTCGGTGCAAGCGTTCGTTTTACCGGTTGGGGAATGCTCCGACTTGCCTATCTATGGTCGCCGTTTTGAGGTCTTTGTGGAAGGTAGAATTTCTGACGTACCAGTCAGCTCCAGTAATTCGGCGCGATGCCAAGTTTTAGAGTGTCTGAATCCGTCTTCGATTTGTCCAAAACGCAATGCCCTTTAAGTTCTGGCATTCGTCGAAATACAAGCAAATCTAAAATTTACCAAATAAAAAATCTAATTTTGTACGCTGACATTTGTGAAAGTATAATCTCAATTGGGATTAAAAAAGATACGCAATACGTCCTTATCCCCAATTACCTGATTGTGGCTTTCCGATTTGTTTGAAATTGCCTCTAAAACTACTTACAGCAGTAATCGTCTTCATCATTGAATCTCGCCAAGGATTACTCATTACTTGTCAAAACAAAAAGCCCATACTTTGGAAAATCCTAATGTTAAAATTCTCTAGTGAACGTAATTTGCATAATATTGCCTACATTGCATATCAAGCTTGTACAGATAAAAAACGTTGTTTACGCTTTCGATACGGAAGGTAGAGTATAAGAGTATCCATAAACCGTTTCGCAATAATTAAGGTATTTGAATTTGAGCAATTTTGTCTTTTTGCCACTGGCTTGGGCTGGGCCGAATTTGACAGGCTATTACGTGTTGAATTTCATACGAGAAACTTTTTATAATACCATAAGCCGAACGACACGAAAATTTAACCATTTTTAATATACCGAATATATTACCTAACTAAAAACTTAAATAACATGTAATTCTTTTAGAAATTCTTAGAAATTTTTTTCAGAATTCTTAAAAAAAATTATACGCATTCACTTATCATTTATGATAACTTTATGATCGTTTATAATATTACAAAAAACTAATTATGAAACGGGAAGAAACGTCCCGTCGAATGACAATCAAACACACAGCAACATTATCTCATCAGCGTGACAAGCCTTTTAATATTTCATATAAGTGACTACCTTTTTTTTAGCCCATCTATTTGTTTTAAAGTTAGGTATAATATATAATAAATACAGATATTTG
This sequence comes from Drosophila novamexicana, assembly GCF_003285875.2. NCBI lineage: Eukaryota > Metazoa > Arthropoda > Insecta > Diptera > Drosophilidae > Drosophila > Drosophila novamexicana. The sequence goes on along the minus strand of NW_020824809.1, from coordinate 25,411 downwards.
AATATTAAATACAATATTTGAATTTACCCTCCAAAACGTAAAAAAAAAATGACAATTCCCATGCATATAATAGTATTTATTAAATATATGTATAAGTCTTATAATCATATGTTCCCGCTTTGTCGTGCCCTAAAACTTTTTATTTTCGGTACAACTTTCCGATATTTTATTTTTTACTTTATAAAGCAAAAACAATTAACTTTTGTTTTGTCAACATCGGAAAAATAATAATAATATGGAAAAACTATTTTTCAAAACATATTTACCATACAAAGCAATTAAGATATCGTACATATCCTATAAAAACTATCAGTCGGAAACAATGCTTTTGCATGGGGGCAACTATATGTCTAAATAAGTATTCTTTCTTCTATATAACGAACAAAGTCGATCTTGGTCATTTCCTATTTTTAATTAGAGCATGGTATGAAAGGTTATATAGGTGCAGATGCACTATACAAACAATAAAAATATTTACTTTGGGGATTAATCAGCGATTAGAGTTTAAGCTGTCTCACCTTTACTAAAATGTTGTTTTACGTGCACGTGTGTTGTCTAGGATTTCTTTGTTCTTAATCTGAACGGTGCATCAAATTATTAAACAAATATTTTTCACACATTAACATCCCTTAAAATACAATTTATTTTCAACGTCTGGTAGTGTCGTTAAGTAAAATGATTGGGCATACAACAATGGCGCATAAAAATCAAAATCGCTAGCAACGTGCTTGAAACACATATTAACTTACCCTCTTCTTTACGCACGTGGCTCTCGACACGTGTTCACAATTCAGGTTGAATCCACGATTAAATTAATCGCTGATTAGTAATGGACAACTTACCTAAGAAATCAATTTATAAGTTTGAAATACATAGAAATATTTAAACATACTATATCTTTACACGCATGTACATAATACATACATGTATGTATATGTAGAATGTATATGTAATATATTTTATGGCATTCAAAATACACTTAAAGTCGAATAACCGCATCTTACTCTTTTAGTCATTGAGTAGTAAAGAGAAAGAGGTGGCATTTGGATTAAAAGCTCTATTGGTACAATTATTACTAATTGTTTTCTTGAAATATTATATATCATTTCGAAGAAAAAGGGTATCAATGCTGCGACCCGCCAAATAGTTTTCGTATGTGTGTCTCATCTCACACATATTGGTGCAAATCTCCATATATGTACATACATATGTATGGGTCTGCCAAGCCAAGGGAAGTCTTTGAATTTAAGAAGATTGCAATATTCTGTTGCGTGTGTGACGTCACAGCCCAAGGCTTTTTTTATGTGCGATCGTTTCGTATTTAAACTTATTAAATTATAAATAATGAATTTTCTTTTGTGCTCATGATCTGCCCATTCACAGGAACTCAAAAGGAAAAAAAGCCACCGAATTTTGAGAAAATTGGAATTTGTGGGCATTTTTGTTTGTGCGGATACATACACGCGGTAAGTACACAAATTGAAAGAGCACTGAGAGTAAGCCAAAGCAGTTTCCTGTGGTGTAAGGAAATAAAAGAGAGCAGCGATGCCGTTCTATCACACAAGTCATACGTATTTCGTACTCTCTTGCTGTCTGAGCGTGCGAGCGTATCCCAAACCCGAACAAAAACGAAAGCCACTTTGGACCAGCCGCATATAAAACGCGCGGCCCCAGCTGTTTGGTTAGTCGTTTGGGGCAGATACAGAAAATTTCAATAATTTCTGTATATTTATGTACGTACATATTTATGTCCGTCTTGTATTATATTCGGTGCTTTGGGTATGTGTTGCTATCTTATAGCTTAAATTCACTATGCTCAAAAAATGTTACATTTTCGAACTTCACATTTCGGGCTAAGTGTCCGTTGTCTGTAACATGTGATTGGAAAAAGTACCGCGTCTTTAAATAAATAGATAATCATTTTAATTGGATTTACCTAAGCGCCAGGAAGTTTTCCTTCCAAAAGTCAAATAATAAGAACCAAGAGTGCTCTAGTCGGAGGTGCCCGACTAGAAAATACCCTGAACCCAAGTACAAGACCACAAAAATACTTTTAAATATAAATGTAGGTAACATATATATTTATTTATATTCATAAAATTTATAAAATTCTTAAGTTTAAATTAAACATATTTTTATTATAAAGACCTATACATAAATAGAAACTTAACGCTGTTGGCGAAATCCAATCTTAAAAATATAGCTTCAAAATTATGGTACCGTGATTAGGCAGGGTGTCATTAGCTTTACTTTTATTTTATTTCTACTTCCTTTCTTATAATATATGCATAGCGAAGCAAGCTGCTTTGCGCCAACAAACATATGCATTTTAACTGCCTGAGAATTCGGGTATAGACTTGATGACATCGATTGACTCATCGCAACGAATAAACATATTGCTTTCAGTAATTTTAAATTCATGAACAGAAGTCAAATTGGATGAAAGAGTAATTTGCAATTTCAATTCTGCAACTTGCCCTTGAATTGCTCTGGTCTGAGTTACAATCAACTGAGCTACAAAATCAGCTGTTAAATTTTTATAAGCCATTTTAAAAACTTTCAATTTGGTTATCCAGTTTTTGACGGTTATTGTTCTAACAAATGTTCTGGTGTATAATATTTATTTATTTTATTACAACAAATTAAGTGATCTATATGTTTCTGATGGCTTACATAAAGGTTCTTTCGTTATTGGTGTGTCGTCCAAATCGCGAGCCCCTCGTTGGGCGCCGATTAACCAATTAGTAACATATAATTGGAAAAATATAAATGGAAATGCAGATGCTTTCGATTTATTTAAATCCAAAATTAGAACTAAAGTACAACTATGAACTTATGCTGCTGCCGCGGTCGATTCTACCAGGTGCGCCAGTTGTGCCTGCCGCCGTGGTTTTTCTTTAATGTGACCATCTTCTAGCCACAACAAATCTCCGACTTCAATTTCCTGCTCTCTTCCGCATCACACGTAGATTTGGCGGTTGTTGTTCGCCGTAATTTGAAGCTCTTCCAAGAATTTTCGGGATGCATCGATTTTAGCAACTCGGCGCCATTTTTAATTTCGTCACGCTGTTGTTGTATTGTGATTTTCAACTATTTTTGGGCTTGAATTGTCTGCTCTTTGCTGCTTTTAACCCCAAGTTCCTCTGCAGAAACTTTTCGCCTTACCACTGGCTCTTGAGTCAATCTCGCCATCAGCTCTGTTTTTTAGCCCTCTGTTGGCAAATTTAATAATGCCAACCATCTTTTCAACGCTGCTATTGACCCTTCTTTTACATTTTTTTTATACCCTGAACCCATTAAAAATGGGTATAAGGCTAAATTGTATTTGTGCATAAATGGCTGAGTCGATCTAGCCATGTCCGTCCGTCCGTCCGTCCGTCCGTCCGTATGTATGAACGCAAGGATCTCAGAACCTATAAGGGCTAGAGACTTTTTAGATGTAGATGCTCCTAGCTCCCGCGCAGATCGAGTTTGTTTCCGATAATCGATAACTTACTCCGTTTCCAAGTAATCGATAAAAATCGATATCGATATCCTGTTTTTTGGGCAATTTTGGTAAATAATAAGAACTAGAGTCACCAAACTTGACATATAGCTTCTAAAATAGAATATATATATATGATATAGGATTTTTTTTCATGGGTTTCCCTCTAGATTAATCTGGCATTCAAATCTGAACACCGATTATTTAGTCGAAATGCATGTCCAAATCTTACCCCAAGATTCGTATATAGACATGGGTCAAAATATACCACCCCCATAACTCGGTCAAATCTCATCCGATTTTCACGAAGTTTGGCTTTTTCTTCATGGGTTTCCCTCTAGATTAATCTGCCATTCAAATCTCGACACCGATTTTTTAGTCGAAATTCATGTCCAAATATTGCCCCAAGATTCGTATATAGACATGGGTCAAAATTTACCACCCCCATAACTCGGTCAAATCTCATCCGATTTTCACGAAGTTTGGCTTTTTCTTCATGGTTTTCCCTCTAGATTAATCTGGCATTCAAATCTCGACACCGATTTTTTAGTCGAAATTCATGTCCAAATCTTACCCCAAGATTCGTATATAGACATGGGTCAAAATTTACCACCCCCATAACTCGGTCAAATCTCATCAGATTTTCACGGAGTTTGGCTTTTTCTTCATGGTTTTCCCTCTAGATTAATCTGGCATTCAAATCTCGACACCGATCTTTTAGTCGAAATTCATGTCCAAATATTGCCCCAAGATTCGTATATAGACATGGGTCAAAATTCACCACCCCCATAACTCGGTCAAATCTCATCCGATTTTCACGAAGTTTGGCTTTTTCTTCATGGGTTTCCCTCTAGATTAATCTGGCATTCAAATCTGAACACCGATTTTTTAGTCGAAATTCATGTCCAAATCTTACCCCAAGATTCGTATATAGACATGGGTCAAAATATACCACCCCCATAACTCGGTCAAATCTCATCCGATTTTCACGAAGTTTGGCTTTTTCTTCATGGGTTTCCCTCTAGATTAATCTGCCATTCAAATCTCGACACCGATTTTTTAGTCGAAATTCATGTCCAAATATTGCCCCAAGATTCGTATATAGACATGGGTCAAAATTTACCACCCCCATAACTCGGTCAAATCTCATCAGATTTTCACGGAGTTTGGCTTTTTCTTCATGGTTTTCCCTCTAGATTAATCTGGCATTCAAATCTCGACACCGATCTTTTAGTCGAAATTCATGTCCAAATATTGCCCCAAGATTCGTATATAGACATGGGTCAAAATTCACCACCCCCATAACTCGGTCAAATCTCATCCGATTTTCACGAAGTTTGGCTTTTTCTTCATGGGTTTCCCTCTAGATTAATCTGGCATTCAAATCTCGACACCGATTTTTTAGTCGAAATTCATGTCCAAATCTTACCCCAAGATTCGTATATAGACATGGGTCAAAATTCACCACCCCCATAACTCGGTCAAATCTCATCCGATTTTCACGAAGTTTGGCTTTTTCTTCATGGGTTTCCCTCTAGATTAATCTGGCATTCAAATCTCGACACCGATCTTTTAGTCGAAATTCATGTCCAAATATTGCCCCAAGATTCGTATATAGACATTGGTGAAAATTTACCACCCCCATAACTCGGTCAAATCTCATCCGATTTTCACGAAGTTTGGCTTTTTCTTCATGGTTTTCCCTCTAGATTAATCTGGCATTCAAATCTCGACACCGATTTTTTAGTCGAAATTCATGTCCAAATCTTACCCCAAGATTCGTATATAGACATGGGTCAAAATTCACCACCCCCATAACTCGGTCAAATCTCATCCGATTTTCACGAAGTTTGGCTTTTTCTTCATGGGTTTCCCTCTAGATTAATCTGGCATTCAAATCTCGACACCGATCTTTTAGTCGAAATTCATGTCCAAATATTGCCCCAAGATTCGTATATAGACATTGGTGAAAATTTACCACCCCCATAACTCGGTCAAATCTCATCCGATTTTCACGAAGTTTGGCTTTTTCTTCATGGTTTTCCCTCTAGATTAATCTGGCATTCAAATCTCGACACCGATTTTTTAGTCGAAATTCATGTCCAAATATTGCCCCAAGATTCGTATATAGACATGGGTCTAAATGTACTACACCCATAACTCGGTCAAATCTCATCCGATTTTCACGAAGTTTGGCTTTTTCTTCATGGTTTTCACTCTAGATTAATCTGGCATTCAAATCTCGACACCGATTTTTTAGTCGAAATTCATGTCCAAATCTTACCCCAAGATTCGTATATAGACATGGGTCAAAATTTACCACCCCCATAACTCGGTCAAATCTCATCAGATTTTCACGGAGTTTGGCTTTTTCTTCATGGTTTTCCCTCTAGATTAATCTGGCATTCAAATCTCGACACCGATCTTTTAGTCGAAATTCATGTCCAAATATTGCCCCAAGATTCGTATATAGACATGGGTCAAAATTCTCCACCCCCATAACTCGGTCAAATCTCATCCGATTTTCACGAAGTTTGGCTTTTTCTTCATGGGTTTCCCTCTAGATTAATCTGGCATTCAAATCTCGACACCGATTTTTTAGTCGAAATTCATGTCCAAATATTGCCCCAAGATTCGTATATAGACATGGGTCAAAATTTACCACCCCCATAACTCGGTCAAATCTCATCCGATTTTCACGAAGTTTGGCTTTTTCTTCATGGGTTTCCCTCTAGATTAATCTGGCATTCAAATCTCGACACCGATTTTTTAGTCGAAATTCATGTCCAAATCTTACCCCAAGATTCGTATATAGACATGGGTCAAAATTTACCACCCCCATAACTCGGTCAAATCTCATCAGATTTTCACGGAGTTTGGCTTTTTCTTCATGGTTTTCCCTCTAGATTAATCTGGCATTCAAATCTCGACTCCGATCTTTTAGTCGAAATTCATGTCCAAATATTGCCCCAAGATTCGTATATAGACATGGGTCAAAATTCACCACCCCCATAACTCGGTCAAATCTCATCCGATTTTCACGAAGTTTGGCTTTTTCTTCATGGGTTTCCCTCTAGATTAATCTGGCATTCAAATCTCGACACCGATCTTTTAGTCGAAATTCATGTCCAAATATTGCCCCAAGATTCGTATATAGACATTGGTGAAAATTTACCACCCCCATAACTCGGTCAAATCTCATCCGATTTTCACGAAGTTTGGCTTTTTCTTCATGGGTTTCCCTCTAGATTAATCTGGCATTCAAATCTCGACACCGATTTTTTAGTCGAAATTCATGTCCAAATATTGCCTCAAGATTCGTATATAGACATGGGTCAAAATTTACCACCCCCATAACTCGGTCAAATTTCATCCGATTTTCACGAAGTTTGGCTTTTTCTTCATGGGTTTCCCTCTAGATTAATCTGGCATTCAAATCTCGACACCGATTTTTTAGTCGAAATTCATGTCCAAATATTGCCCCAAGATTCGTATATAGACATGGGTCTAAATGTACTACCCCCATAACTCGGTCAAATCTCATCCGATTTTCACGAAGTTTGGCTTTTTCTTCATGGTTTTCACTCTAGATTAATCTGGCATTCAAATCTCGACACCGATTTTTTAGTCGAAATTCATGTCCAAATCTTACCCCAAGATTCGTATATAGACATGGGTCAAAATTTACCACCCCCATAACTCGGTCAAATCTCATCAGATTTTCACGGAGTTTGGCTTTTTCTTCATGGTTTTCCCTCTAGATTAATCTGGCATTCAAATCTCGACACCGATCTTTTAGTCGAAATTCATGTCCAAATATTGCCCCAAGATTCGTATATAGACATGGGTCAAAATTCTCCACCCCCATAACTCGGTCAAATCTCATCCGATTTTCACGAAGTTTGGCTTTTTCTTCATGGGTTTCCCTCTAGATTAATCTGGCATTCAAATCTCGACACCGATCTTTTAGTCGAAATTCATGTCCAAATATTGCCCCAAGATTCGTATATAGACATGGGTCAAAATTCACCACCCCCATAACTCGGTCAAATCTCATCCGATTTTCACGAAGTTTGGCTTTTTCTTCATGGGTTTCCCTCTAGATTAATCTGGCATTCAAATCTCGACACCGATTTTTTAGTCGAAATTCATGTCCAAATCTTACCCCAAGATTCGTATATAGACATGGGTCAAAATTCACCACCCCCATAACTCGGTCAAATCTCATCCGATTTTCACGAAGTTTGGCTTTTTCTTCATGGGTTTCCCTCTAGATTAATCTGGCATTCAAATCTCGACACCGATCTTTTAGTCGAAATTCATGTCCAAATATTGCCCCAAGATTCGTATATAGACATTGGTGAAAATTTACCACCCCCATAACTCGGTCAAATCTCATCCGATTTTCACGAAGTTTGGCTTTTTCTTCATGGTTTTCCCTCTAGATTAATCTGGCATTCAAATCTCGACACCGATTTTTTAGTCGAAATTCATGTCCAAATATTGCCCCAAGATTCGTATATAGACATGGGTCAAAATTTACCACCCCCATAACTCGGTCAAATTTCATCCGATTTTCACGAAGTTTGGCTTTTTCTTCATGGGTTTCCCTCTAGATTAATCTGGCATTCAAATCTCGACACCGATTTTTTAGTCGAAATTCATGTCCAAATATTGCCCCAAGATTCGTATATAGACATGGGTCTAAATGTACTACCCCCATAACTCGGTCAAATCTCATCCGATTTTCACGAAGTTTGGCTTTTTCTTCATGGTTTTCACTCTAGATTAATCTGGCATTCAAATCTCGACACCGATTTTTTAGTCGAAATTCATGTCCAAATCTTACCCCAAGATTCGTATATAGACATGGGTCAAAATTTACCACCCCCATAACTCGGTCAAATTTCATCCGATTTTCACGAAGTTTGGCTTTTTCTTCATGGGTTTCCCTCTAGATTAATCTGGCATTCAAATCTCGACACCGATTTTTTAGTCGAAATTCATGTCCAAATATTGCCCCAAGATTCGTATATAGACATGGGTCTAAATGTACTACCCCCATAACTCGGTCAAATCTCATCCGATTTTCACGAAGTTTGGCTTTTTCTTCATGGTTTTCACTCTAGATTAATCTGGCATTCAAATCTCGACACCGATTTTTTAGTCGAAATTCATGTCCAAATCTTACCCCAAGATTCGTATATAGACATGGGTCAAAATTTACCACCCCCATAACTCGGTCAAATCTCATCAGATTTTCACGGAGTTTGGCTTTTTCTTCATGGTTTTCCCTCTAGATTAATCTGGCATTCAAATCTCGACACCGATTTTTTAGTCGAAATTCATGTCCAAATATTGCCCCAAGATTCGTATATAGACATGGGCCAAAATTCTCCACCCCCATAACTCGGTCAAATCTCATCAGATTTTCACGGAGTTTGGCTTTTTCTTCATGGTTTTCCCTCTAGATTAATCTGGCATTCAAATCTCGACACCGATCTTTTAGTCGAAATTCATGTCCAAATATTGCCCCAAGATTCGTATATAGACATGGGTCAAAATTCTCCACCCCCATAACTCGGTCAAATCTCATCCGATTTTCACGAAGTTTGGCTTTTTCTTCGTGGGTTTCCCTCTAGATTAATCTGGCATTCAAATCTCGACACCGATTTTTTAGTCGAAATTCATGTCCAAATATTGCCCCAAGATTCGTATATAGACATGGGTCAAAATTTACCACCCCCATAACTCGGTCAAATCTCATCCGATTTTCACGAAGTTTGGCTTTTTCTTCATGGGTTTTCCTCTAGATTAATCTGGCATTCAAATCTCGACACCGATTTTTTAGTCGAAATTCATGTCCAAATCTTACCCCAAGATTCGTATATAGACATGGGTCAAAATTTACCACCCCCATAACTCGGTCAAATCTCATCAGATTTTCACGGAGTTTGGCTTTTTCTTCATGGTTTTCCCTCTAGATTAATCTGGCATTCAAATCTCGACTCCGATCTTTTAGTCGAAATTCATGTCCAAATATTGCCCCAAGATTCGTATATAGACATGGGTCAAAATTCACCACCCCCATAACTCGGTCAAATCTCATCCGATTTTCACGAAGTTTGGCTTTTTCTTCATGGGTTTCCCTCTAGATTAATCTGGCATTCAAATCTCGACACCGATCTTTTAGTCGAAATTCATGTCCAAATATTGCCCCAAGATTCGTATATAGACATTGGTGAAAATTTACCACCCCCATAACTCGGTCAAATCTCATCCGATTTTCACGAAGTTTGGCTTTTTCTTCATGGGTTTCCCTCTAGATTAATCTGGCATTCAAATCTCGACACCGATTTTTTAGTCGAAATTCATGTCCAAATATTGCCTCAAGATTCGTATATAGACATGGGTCAAAATTTACCACCCCCATAACTCGGTCAAATTTCATCCGATTTTCACGAAGTTTGGCTTTTTCTTCATGGGTTTCCCTCTAGATTAATCTGGCATTCAAATCTCGACACCGATTTTTTAGTCGAAATTCATGTCCAAATATTGCCCCAAGATTCGTATATAGACATGGGTCTAAATGTACTACCCCCATAACTCGGTCAAATCTCATCCGATTTTCACGAAGTTTGGCTTTTTCTTCATGGTTTTCACTCTAGATTAATCTGGCATTCAAATCTCGACACCGATTTTTTAGTCGAAATTCATGTCCAAATCTTACCCCAAGATTCGTATATAGACATGGGTCAAAATTTACCACCCCCATAACTCGGTCAAATCTCATCAGATTTTCACGGAGTTTGGCTTTTTCTTCATGGTTTTCCCTCTAGATTAATCTGGCATTCAAATCTCGACACCGATCTTTTAGTCGAAATTCATGTCCAAATATTGCCCCAAGATTCGTATATAGACATGGGTCAAAATTCTCCACCCCCATAACTCGGTCAAATCTCATCCGATTTTCACGAAGTTTGGCTTTTTCTTCATGGGTTTCCCTCTAGATTAATCTGGCATTCAAATCTCGACACCGATCTTTTAGTCGAAATTCATGTCCAAATATTGCCCCAAGATTCGTATATAGACATGGGTCAAAATTTACCACCCCCATAACTCGGTCAAATCTCATCCGATTTTCACGAAGTTTGGCTTTTTCTTCATGGGTTTCCCTCTAGATTAATCTGGCATTCAAATCTCGACACCGATTTTTTAGTCGAAATTCATGTCCAAATCTTACCCCAAGATTCGTATATAGACATGGGTCAAAATTTACCACCCCCATAACTCGGTCAAATCTCATCAGATTTTCACGAAGTTTGGCTTTTTCTTCGTGGTTTTCCCTCTAGATTAATCTGGCATTCAAATCTCGACACCGATCTTTTAGTCGAAATTCATGTCCAAATATTGCCCCAAGATTCGTATATAGACATGGGTCAAAATTTACCACCCCCATAACTCGGTCAAATCTCATCCGATTTTCACGAAGTTTGGCTTTTTCTTCATGGGTTTCCCTCTAGATTAATCTGGCATTCAAATCTCGACACCGATTTTTTAGTCGAAATTCATGTCCAAATATTGCCCCAAGATTCGTATATAGACATGGGTCAAAATTTACCACCCCCATAACTCGGTCAAATTTCATCCGATTTTCACGAAGTTTGGCTTTTTCTTCATGGGTTTCCCTCTAGATTAATCTGGCATTCAAATCTCGACACCGATTTTTTAGTCGAAATTCATGTCCAAATATTGCCCCAAGATTCGTATATAGACATGGGTCTAAATGTACTACCCCCATAACTCGGTCAAATCTCATCCGATTTTCACGAAGTTTGGCTTTTTCTTCATGGTTTTCACTCTAGATTAATCTGGCATTCAAATCTCGACACCGATTTTTTAGTCGAAATTCATGTCCAAATCTTACCCCAAGATTCGTATATAGACATGGGTCAAAATTTACCACCCCCATAACTCGGTCAAATTTCATCCGATTTTCACGAAGTTTGGCTTTTTCTTCATGGGTTTCCCTCTAGATTAATCTGGCATTCAAATCTCGACACCGATTTTTTAGTCGAAATTCATGTCCAAATATTGCCCCAAGATTCGTATATAGACATGGGTCTAAATGTACTACCCCCATAACTCGGTCAAATCTCATCCGATTTTCACGAAGTTTGGCTTTTTCTTCATGGTTTTCACTCTAGATTAATCTGGCATTCAAATCTCGACACCGATTTTTTAGTCGAAATTCATGTCCAAATCTTACCCCAAGATTCGTATATAGACATGGGTCAAAATTTACCACCCCCATAACTCGGTCAAATCTCATCAGATTTTCACGGAGTTTGGCTTTTTCTTCATGGTTTTCCCTCTAGATTAATCTGGCATTCAAATCTCGACACCGATCTTTTAGTCGAAATTCATGTCCAAATATTGCCCCAAGATTCGTATATAGACATGGGTCAAAATTCTCCACCCCCATAACTCGGTCAAATCTCATCAGATTTTCACGGAGTTTGGCTTTTTCTTCATGGTTTTCCCTCTAGATTAATCTGGCATTCAAATCTCGACACCGATCTTTTAGTCGAAATTCATGTCCAAATATTGCCCCAAGATTCGTATATAGACATGGGTCAAAATTCTCCACCCCCATAACTCGGTCAAATCTCATCCGATTTTCACGAAGTTTGGCTTTTTCTTCATGGGTTTCCCTCTAGATTAATCTGGCATTCAAATCTCGACACCGATTTTTTAGTCGAAATTCATGTCCAAATATTGCCCCAAGATTCGTATATAGACATGGGTCTAAATGTACTACCCCCATAACTCGGTCAAATCTCATCCGATTTTCACGAAGTTTGGCTTTTTCTTCATGGTTTTCACTCTAGATTAATCTGGCATTCAAATCTCGACACCGATTTTTTAGTCGAAATTCATGTCCAAATCTTACCCCAAGATTCGTATATAGACATGGGTCAAAATTTACCACCCCCATAACTCGGTCAAATCTCATCAGATTTTCACGGAGTTTGGCTTTTTCTTCATGGTTTTCCCTCTAGATTAATCTGGCATTCAAATCTCGACACCGATCTTTTAGTCGAAATTCATGTCCAAATATTGCCCCAAGATTCGTATATAGACATGGGTCAAAATTCTCCACCCCCATAACTCGGTCAAATCTCATCAGATTTTCACGGAGTTTGGCTTTTTCTTCATGGTTTTCCCTCTAGATTAATCTGGCATTCAAATCTCGACACCGATCTTTTAGTCGAAATTCATGTCCAAATATTGCCCCAAGATTCGTATATAGACATGGGTCAAAATTCTCCACCCCCATAACTCGGTCAAATCTCATCCGATTTTCACGAAGTTTGGCTTTTTCTTCATGGGTTTCCCTCTAGATTAATCTGGCATTCAAATCTCGACACCGATTTTTTAGTCGAAATTCATGTCCAAATATTGCCCCAAGATTCGTATATAGACATGGGTCAAAATTTACCACCCCCATAACTCGGTCAAATCTCATCCGATTTTCACGAAGTTTGGCTTTTTCTTCATGGGTTTCCCTCTAGATTAATCTGGCATTCAAATCTCGACACCGATTTTTTAGTCGAAATTCATGTCCAAATCTTACCCCAAGATTCGTATATAGACATGGGTCAAAATTTACCACCCCCATAACTCGGTCAAATCTCATCAGATTTTCACGGAGTTTGGCTTTTTCTTCATGGTTTTCCCTCTAGATTAATCTGGCATTCAAATCTCGACTCCGATCTTTTAGTCGAAATTCATGTCCAAATATTGCCCCAAGATTCGTATATAGACATGGGTCAAAATTCACCACCCCCATAACTCGGTCAAATCTCATCCGATTTTCACGAAGTTTGGCTTTTTCTTCATGGGTTTCCCTCTAGATTAATCTGGCATTCAAATCTCGACACCGATCTTTTAGTCGAAATTCATGTCCAAATATTGCCCCAAGATTCGTATATAGACATTGGTGAAAATTTACCACCCCCATAACTCGGTCAAATCTCATCCGATTTTCACGAAGTTTGGCTCTTTCTTCATGGGTTTCCCTCTAGATTAATCTGGCATTCAAATCTCGACACCGATTTTTTAGTCGAAATTCATGTCCAAATATTGCCCCAAGATTCGTATATAGACATGGGTCTAAATGTACTACCCCCATAACTCGGTCAAATCTCATCCGATTTTCACGAAGTTTGGCTTTTTCTTCATGGTTTTCACTCTAGATTAATCTGGCATTCAAATCTCGACACCGATTTTTTAGTCGAAATTCATGTCCAAATCTTACCCCAAGATTCGTATATAGACATGGGTCAAAATTTACCACCCCCATAACTCGGTCAAATCTCATCAGATTTTCACGGAGTTTGGCTTTTTCTTCATGGTTTTCCCTCTAGATTAATCTGGCATTCAAATCTCGACACCGATCTTTTAGTCGAAATTCATGTCCAAATATTGCCCCAAGATTCGTATATAGACATGGGTCAAAATTCTCCACCCCCATAACTCGGTCAAATCTCATCCGATTTTCACGAAGTTTGGCTTTTTCTTCATGGGTTTCCCTCTAGATTAATCTGGCATTCAAATCTCGACACCGATCTTTTAGTCGAAATTCATGTCCAAATATTGCCCCAAGATTCGTATATAGACATGGGTCAAAATTTACCACCCCCATAACTCGGTCAAATCTCATCCGATTTTCACGAAGTTTGGCTTTTTCTTCATGGGTTTCCCTCTAGATTAATCTGGCATTCAAATCTCGACACCGATTTTTTAGTCGAAATTCATGTCCAAATCTTACCCCAAGATTCGTATATAGACATGGGTCAAAATTTACCACCCCCATAACTCGGTCAAATCTCATCAGATTTTCACGAAGTTTGGCTTTTTCTTCGTGGTTTTCCCTCTAGATTAATCTGGCATTCAAATCTCGACACCGATCTTTTAGTCGAAATTCATGTCCAAATATTGCCCCAAGATTCGTATATAGACATGGGTCAAAATTTACCACCCCCATAACTCGGTCAAATCTCATCCGATTTTCACGAAGTTTGGCTTTTTCTTCATGGGTTTCCCTCTAGATTAATCTGGCATTCAAATCTCGACACCGATTTTTTGGTCGAAATTCATGTCCAAATCTTACCCCAAGATTCGTATATAGACATTGGTGAAAATTTACCACCCCCATAACTCGGTCAAATCTCATCAGATTTTCACGGAGTTTGGCTTTTTCTTCATGGTTTTCCCTCTAGATTAATCTGGCATTCAAATCTCGACACCGATCTTTTAGTCGAAATTCATGTCCAAATATTGCCCCAAGATTCGTATATAGACATGGGTCAAAATTCTCCACCCCCATAACTCGGTCAAATCTCATCAGATTTTCACGGAGTTTGGCTTTTTCTTCATGGTTTTCCCTCTAGATTAATCTGGCATTCAAATCTCGACACCGATCTTTTAGTCGAAATTCATGTCCAAATATTGCCCCAAGATTCGTATATAGACATGGGTCAAAATTCTCCACCCCCATAACTCGGTCAAATCTCATCCGATTTTCACGAAGTTTGGCTTTTTCTTCATGGGTTTCCCTCTAGATTAATCTGGCATTCAAATCTCGACACCGATTTTTTAGTCGAAATTCATGTCCAAATATTGCCCCAAGATTCGTATATAGACATGGGTCAAAATTTACCACCCCCATAACTCGGTCAAATCTCATCCGATTTTCACGAAGTTTGGCTTTTTCTTCATGGGTTTCCCTCTAGATTAATCTGGCATTCAAATCTCGACACCGATTTTTTAGTCGAAATTCATGTCCAAATCTTACCCCAAGATTCGTATATAGACATGGGTCAAAATTTACCACCCCCATAACTCGGTCAAATCTCATCAGATTTTCACGGAGTTTGGCTTTTTCTTCATGGTTTTCCCTCTAGATTAATCTGGCATTCAAATCTCGACTCCGATCTTTTAGTCGAAATTCATGTCCAAATATTGCCCCAAGATTCGTATATAGACATGGGTCAAAATTCACCACCCCCATAACTCGGTCAAATCTCATCCGATTTTCACGAAGTTTGGCTTTTTCTTCATGGGTTTCCCTCTAGATTAATCTGGCATTCAAATCTCGACACCGATCTTTTAGTCGAAATTCATGTCCAAATATTGCCCCAAGATTCGTATATAGACATTGGTGAAAATTTACCACCCCCATAACTCGGTCAAATCTCATCCGATTTTCACGAAGTTTGGCTCTTTCTTCATGGGTTTCCCTCTAGATTAATCTGGCATTCAAATCTCGACACCGATTTTTTAGTCGAAATTCATGTCCAAATATTGCCCCAAGATTCGTATATAGACATGGGTCTAAATGTACTACCCCCATAACTCGGTCAAATCTCATCCGATTTTCACGAAGTTTGGCTTTTTCTTCATGGTTTTCACTCTAGATTAATCTGGCATTCAAATCTCGACACCGATTTTTTAGTCGAAATTCATGTCCAAATCTTACCCCAAGATTCGTATATAGACATGGGTCAAAATTTACCACCCCCATAACTCGGTCAAATCTCATCAGATTTTCACGGAGTTTGGCTTTTTCTTCATGGTTTTCCCTCTAGATTAATCTGGCATTCAAATCTCGACACCGATCTTTTAGTCGAAATTCATGTCCAAATATTGCCCCAAGATTCGTATATAGACATGGGTCAAAATTCTCCACCCCCATAACTCGGTCAAATCTCATCCGATTTTCACGAAGTTTGGCTTTTTCTTCATGGGTTTCCCTCTAGATTAATCTGGCATTCAAATCTCGACACCGATCTTTTAGTCGAAATTCATGTCCAAATATTGCCCCAAGATTCGTATATAGACATGGGTCAAAATTTACCACCCCCATAACTCGGTCAAATCTCATCCGATTTTCACGAAGTTTGGCTTTTTCTTCATGGGTTTCCCTCTAGATTAATCTGGCATTCAAATCTCGACACCGATTTTTTAGTCGAAATTCATGTCCAAATCTTACCCCAAGATTCGTATATAGACATGGGTCAAAATTTACCACCCCCATAACTCGGTCAAATCTCATCAGATTTTCACGAAGTTTGGCTTTTTCTTCGTGGTTTTCCCTCTAGATTAATCTGGCATTCAAATCTCGACACCGATCTTTTAGTCGAAATTCATGTCCAAATATTGCCCCAAGATTCGTATATAGACATGGGTCAAAATTTACCACCCCCATAACTCGGTCAAATCTCATCCGATTTTCACGAAGTTTGGCTTTTTCTTCATGGGTTTCCCTCTAGATTAATCTGGCATTCAAATCTCGACACCGATTTTTTGGTCGAAATTCATGTCCAAATCTTACCCCAAGATTCGTATATAGACATGGGTCAAAATGTACTACCCCCATAACTCGGTCAAATCTCATCCGATTTTCACGAAGTTTGGCTTTTTCTTCATGGTTTTCCCTCTAGATTAATCTGGCATTCAAATCTCGACACCGATTTTTTAGTCGAAATTCATGTCCAAATCTTACCCCAAGATTCGTATATAGACATGGGTCAAAATTTACCACCCCCATAACTCGGTCAAATCTCATCAGATTTTCACGAAGTTTGGCTTTTTCTTCATGGTTTTCCCTCTAGATTAATCTGGCATTCAAATCTCGACACCGATTTTTTAGTCGAAATTCATGTCCAAATATTGCCCCAAGATTCGTATATAGACATGGGTCAAAATTTACCACCCCCATAACTCGGTCAAATCTCATCCGATTTTCACGAAGTTTGGCTTTTTCTTCATGGGTTTCCCTCTAGATTAATCTGGCATTCAAATCTCGACACCGATTTTTTAGTCGAAATTCATGTCCAAATATTGCCCCAAGATTCGTATATAGACATGGGTCAAAATGTACTACCCCCATAACTCGGTCAAATCTCATCCGATTTTCACGAAGTTTGGCTTTTTCTTCATGGTTTTCCCTCTAGATTAATCTGGCATTCAAATCTCGACACCGATTTTTTAGTCGAAATTCATGTCCAAATATTACCCCAAGATTCGTATATAGACATTGGTCGAAAATTACCAGCCCCATAACTCGGTCAAATTTCATCCGATTTCCACGAAGTTTGGCTTTTTCTTCATGGTTTTCCCTCTAGATTAATCTGGCATTCAAATCTCGACACCGATCTTTTAGTCGAAATTCATGTCCAAATATTGCCCCAAGATTCGTATATAGACATGGGTCAAAATTTTTCACCCCCATAACTCGGTCAAATCTCATCCGATTTTCACGAAGTTTGGCTTTTTCTTCATGGGTTTCCCTCTAGATTAATCTGGCATTCAAATCTCGACACCGATTTTTTAGTCGAAATTCATGTCCAAATATTGCCCCAAAATTCGTATATAGACATGGGTCAAAATGTACTACTCCCATAACTCGGTCAAATCTCATCCGATTTTCACGAAGTTTGGCTTTTTCTTCATGGTTTTCCCTCTAGATTAATCTGGCATTCAAATCTCGAAACCGATTTTTTAGTCGAAATTCATGTCCAAATATTGCCCCAAGATTCGTATATAGACATGGGTCAAAATTTACCACCCCCATAACTCGGTCAAATCTCATCCGATTTTCACGAAGTTTGGCTTTTTCTTCATGGGTTTCCCTCTAGATTAATCTGGCATTCAAATCTCGACACCGATTTTTTAGTCGAAATTCATGTCCAAATATTGCCCCAAGATTCGTATATAGACATGGGTCAAAATTTACCACCCCATAACTCGGTCAAATCTCATCCGATTTTCACGAAGTTTGGCTTTTTCTTCATGGTTTTCCCTCTAGATTAATCTGGCATTCAAATCTCGACACCGATTTTTTAGTCGAAATTCATGTCCAAATCTTACCCCAAGATTCGTATATAGACATGGGTCAAAATTTACCACCCCCATAACTCGGTCAAATCTCATCAGATTTTCACGAAGTTTGGCTTTTTCTTCATGGTTTTCCCTCTAGATTAATCTGGCATTCAAATCTCGACACCGATCTTTTAGTCGAAATTCATGTCCAAATATTGCCCCAAGATTCGTATATAGACATGGGTCAAAATTTTTCACCCCCATAACTCGGTCAAATCTCATCCGATTTTCACGAAGTTTGGCTTTTTCTTCATGGTTTTCGCTCTAGATTAATCTGGCATTCAAATCTCGACACCGATTTTTTAGTCGAAATTCATGTCCAAATCTTACCCCAAGATTCGTATATAGACATGGGTCAAAATTTACCACCCCCATAACTCGGTCAAATCTCATCCGATTTTCACGAAGTTTGGCTTTTTCTTTATGGTTTTCCCTCTAGATTAATCTGGCATTCAAATCTCGACACCGATTTTTTAGTCGAAATTCATGTCCAAATCTTACCCCAAGATTCGTATATAGACATGGGTCAAAATTTACCACCCCCATAACTCGGTCAAATCTCATCAGATTTTCACGAAGTTTGGCTTTTCTTCATGGTTTTCCCTCTAGATTAATCTGGCATTTAAATCTCGACACCGATTTTTAGTCGAAATTCATGTCCAAATATTGCCCCAAGATTCGTATATAGACATGGGTCAAAATTTACCACCCCCATAACTCGGTCAAATCTCATCCGATTTTCACGAAGTTTGGCTTTTTCTTCATGGGTTTCCCTCTAGATTAATCTGGCATTCAAATCTCGACATCGATTTTTTGGTCGAAATTCATGTCCAAATATTGCCCCAAGATTCGTATATAGACATGGGTCAAAATTTTTCACCCCCATAACTCGGTCAAATCTCATCCGATTTTCACGAAGTTTGGCTTTTTCTTCATGGGTTTCCCTCTAGATTAATCTGGCATTCAAATCTCGACACCGATCCTTTAGTCGAAATTCATGTCCAAATATTGCCCCAAGATTCGTATATAGACATGGGTCAAAATTTACCACCCCCATAACTCGGTCAAATCTTATCCGATTTTCACGAAGTTTGGCTTTTTCTTCATGTGTTTCCCTCTAGATTAATCTGGCATTCAAATCTCGACACCGATTTTTTAGTCGAAATTCATGTCCAAATATTGCCCCAAGATTCGTATATAGACATGGGTCAAAATTTACCACCCCCATAACTCGGTCAAATCTCATCCTATTTTCACGAAGCTTGGCTTTTTCTTCATGGTTTTCCCTCTAGATTAATCTGGCATTCAAATCTCGACACCGATTTTTTAGTCGAAATTCATGTCCAAATCTTACCCCAAGATTCGTATATAGACATGGGTCAAAATTTACCACCCCCATAACTCGGTCAAATTTCATCCGATTTTCACGAAGTTTGGCTTTTTCTTCATTGGTTTCCCTCTAGATTAATCTGGCATTCAAATCTCGACACCGATTTTTTAGTCGAAATTCATGTCCAAATATTGCCCCAAGATTCGTATATAGACATGGGTCAAAATTTACCACCCCCATAACTCGGTCAAATCTCATCAGATTTTCACGAAGTTTGGCTTTTTCTTCATGGTTTTCCCTCTAGATTAATCTGGCATTCAAATCTCGACAACGATCTTTTAGTCGAAATTCATGTCCAAATATTGCCCCAAGATTCGTATATAGACATGGGTCAAAATTTACCACCCCCATAACTCGGTCAAATCTCATCCGATTTTCACGAAGTTTGGCTTTTTCTTCATGATTTTCCCTCTAGATTAATCTGGCATTCAAACCTCGACACCGATTTTTTAGTCGAAATTCATGTCCAAATCTTACCCCAAGATTCGTATATAGACATGGGTCAAAATTTACCACCCCCATAACTCGGTCAAATCTCATCCGATTTTCACGAAGTTTGGCTTTTTCTTCATGGGTTTCCCTCTAGATTAATCTGGCATTCAAATCTCGACACCGATTTTTTAGTCGAAATTCATGTCCAAATATTGCCCCAAGATTCGTATATAGACATGGGTCAAAATTTACCACCCCCATAACTCGGTCAAATCTCATCCGATTTTCACGAAGTTTGGCTTTTACTTCATGGTTTTCCCTCTAGATTATTCTGGCATTCAAATCTCGACACCGATTTTTTAGTCGAAATTCATGTCCAAATCTTACCCCAAGATTCGTATATAGACATGGGTCAAAATTTACCACCCCCATAACTCAGTCAAATCTCATCCGATTTCCACGAAGTTTGGCTTTTTCTTCATGGTTTTCCCTGGCACTCAAATCTGAACACCAATTTTTTAGTCGAAATTCATGTCCAAATCTTACCCCAAGATTCGTATATAGACATGGGTCAAAATTTACCACCCCCATAACTCGGTCAAATTTCATCCGATTTTCACGAAGTTTGGCTTTTTCTTCATGTGTTTCCCTCTAGATTAATCTGGCATTCAAATCTCGACACCGATTTTTTAGTCGAAATTCATGTCCAAATATTGCCCCAAGATTCGTATATAGACATGGGTCAAAATTTACCACCCCCATAACTCGGTCAAATCTCATCCTATTTTCACGAAGCTTGGCTTTTTCTTCATGGTTTTCCCTCTAGATTAATCTGGCATTCAAATCTCGACACCGATTTTTTAGTCGAAATTCATGTCCAAATCTTACCCCAAGATTCGTATATAGACATGGGTCAAAATTTACCACCCCCATAACTCGGTCAAATTTCATCCGATTTTCACGAAGTTTGGCTTTTTCTTCATTGGTTTCCCTCTAGATTAATCTGGCATTCAAATCTCGACACCGATTTTTTAGTCGAAATTCATGTCCAAATATTGCCCCAAGATTCGTATATAGACATGGGTCAAAATTTACCACCCCCATAACTCGGTCAAATCTCATCAGATTTTCACGAAGTTTGGCTTTTTCTTCATGGTTTTCCCTCTAGATTAATCTGGCATTCAAATCTCGACAACGATCTTTTAGTCGAAATTCATGTCCAAATATTGCCCCAAGATTCGTATATAGACATGGGTCAAAATTTACCACCCCCATAACTCGGTCAAATCTCATCCGATTTTCACGAAGTTTGGCTTTTTCTTCATGGGTTTCCCTCTAGATTAATCTGGCATTCAAATCTCGACACCGATTTTTTGGTCGAAGTTCATGTCCAAATCTTACCCCAAGACTCGTATATAGACATGGGTCAAAAATTACCACCCCCATATCTCGGTCAAATTTCATCCGATTTTCACGAAGTTTGGATTTTGCCTCATGATTTTCCCTCTAGATTAATCTGGCATTCAAATCTCGACAACGATTTTTTAGTCGAAATTCATGTCCAAATCTTACCCCAAGATTCGTATATAGACATGGGTCAAAATTTACCACCCCCATAACTCGGTCAAATCTCATCAGATTTTCACGAAGTTTGGCTTTTTCTTCATGGGTTTCCCTCTAGATTAATCTGGCATTCAAATCTCGACACCGATTTTTTAGTCGAAATTCATGTCCAAATCTTACCCCAAGACTCGTATATAGACATGGGTCAAAAATTACCACCCCCATATCTCGGTCAAATTTCATCCGATTTTCATGAAGTTTGAATTTTTCTTCATGGTTTTCCCTCTAGATTAATCTGGCATTCAAATCTTCGATTCGTATATAGACATGGGTCAAAATTTACCACCCCCATAACTCGGTCAAATCTCATCCGATTTTCACGAAGTTTGGCTTTTTCTTCATGGTTTTCCCTCTAGATTAATCTGGCATTCAAATCTCGACACCGATTTTTTAGTCGAAATTCATGTCCAAATCTTACCCCAAGATTCGTATATAGACATGGGTCAAAATTTACCACCCCCATAACTCGGTCAAATCTCATCAGATTTTCACGAAGTTTGGCTTTTTCTTCATGGTTTTCCCTCTAGATTAATCTGGCATTCAAATCTCGACACCGATCTTTTAGTCGAAATTCATGTCCAAATATTGCCCCAAGATTCGTATATAGACATGGGTCAAAATTTACCACCCCCATAACTCGGTCAAATCTCATCCGATTTTCACGAAGTTTGGCTTTTTCTTCATGGGTTTCCCTCTAGATTAATCTGGCATTCAAATCTCGACACCGATTTTTTAGTCGAAATTCATGTCCAAATATTGCCCCAAGATTCGTATATAGACATGGGTCAAAATTTACCACCCCCATAACTCGGTCAAATCTCATCCGATTTTCACGAAGTTTGGCTTTTTCTTCATGGGTTTCCCTCTAGATTAATCTGGCATTCAAATCTCGACACCGATTTTTTAGTCGAAATTCATGTCCAAATATTGCCCCAAGATTCGTATATAGACATGGGTCAAAATTTACCACCCCCATAACTCGGTCAAATCTCATCCGATTTTCACAAAGTTTGGCTTTTTCTTCATGGGTTTCCCTCTAGATTAATCTGGCATTCAAATCTCGACACCGATTTTTTAGTCGAAATTCATGTCCAAATATTGCCCCAAGATTCGTATATAGACATGGGTCAAAATTTACCACCCCCATAACTCGGTCAAATCTCATCAGATTTTCACGAAGTTTGGCTTTTTCTTCATGATTTTCCCTCTAGATTAATCTGGCATTCAAATCTCGACATCGATTTTTTAGTCGAAATTCATGTCCAAATATTGCCCCAAGATTCGTATATAGACATGGGTCAAAATTTACCACCCCCATAACTCGGTCAAATCTCATCAGATTTTCACGAAGTTTGGCTTTTTCTTCATGGTTTTCCCTCTAGATTAATCTGGCATTCAAATCTCGACAACGATCTTTTAGTCGAAATTCATGTCCAAATATTGCCCCAAGATTCGTATATAGACATGGGTCAAAATTTACCACCCCCATAACTCGGTCAAATCTCATCCGATTTTCACGAAGTTTGGCTTTTTCTTCATGATTTTCCCTCTAGATTAATCTGGCATTCAAACCTCGACACCGATTTTTTAGTCGAAATTCATGTCCAAATCTTACCCCAAGATTCGTATATAGACATGGGTCAAAATTTACCACCCCCATAACTCGGTCAAATCTCATCCGATTTTCACGAAGTTTGGCTTTTTCTTCATGGGTTTCCCTCTAGATTAATCTGGCATTCAAATCTCGACACCGATTTTTTAGTCGAAATTCATGTCCAAATATTGCCCCAAGATTCGTATATAGACATGGGTCAAAATTTACCACCCCCATAACTCGGTCAAATCTCATCCGATTTTCACGAAGTTTGGCTTTTTCTTCATGGTTTTCCCTCTAGATTATTCTGGCATTCAAATCTCGACACCGATTTTTTAGTCGAAATTCATGTCCAAATCTTACCCCAAGATTCGTATATAGACATGGGTCAAAATTTACCACCCCCATAACTCAGTCAAATCTCATCCGATTTCCACGAAGTTTGGCTTTTTCTTCATGGTTTTCCCTGGCACTCAAATCTGAACACCAATTTTTTAGTCGAAATTCATGTCCAAATCTTACCCCAAGATTCGTATATAGACATGGGTCAAAATTTACCACCCCCATAACTCGGTCAAATTTCATCCGATTTTCACGAAGTTTGGCTTTTTCTTCATGTGTTTCCCTCTAGATTAATCTGGCATTCAAATCTCGACACCGATTTTTTAGTCGAAATTCATGTCTAAATATTGCCCCAAGATTCGTATATAGACATGGGTCAAAATTTACCACCCCCATAACTCGGTCAAATCTCATCCTATTTTCACGAAGCTTGGCTTTTTCTTCATGGTTTTCCCTCTAGATTAATCTGGCATTCAAATCTCGACACCGATTTTTTAGTCGAAATTCATGTCCAAATCTTACCCCAAGATTCGTATATAGACATGGGTCAAAATTTACCACCCCCATAACTCGGTCAAATTTCATCCGATTTTCACGAAGTTTGGCTTTTTCTTCATTGGTTTCCCTCTAGATTAATCTGGCATTCAAATCTCGACACCGATTTTTTAGTCGAAATTCATGTCCAAATATTGCCCCAAGATTCGTATATAGACATGGGTCAAAATTTACCACCCCCATAACTCGGTCAAATCTCATCAGATTTTCACGAAGTTTGGCTTTTTCTTCATGGTTTTCCCTCTAGATTAATCTGGCATTCAAATCTCGACAACGATCTTTTAGTCGAAATTCATGTCCAAATATTGCCCCAAGATTCGTATATAGACATGGGTCAAAATTTACCACCCCCATAACTCGGTCAAATCTCATCCGATTTTCACGAAGTTTGGCTTTTTCTTCATGGTTTCCCTCTAGATTAATCTGGCATTCAAATCTCGACACCGATTTTTTGGTCGAAGTTCATGTCCAAATCTTACCCCAAGACTCGTATATAGACATGGGTCAAAAATTACCACCCCCATATCTCGGTCAAATTTCATCCGATTTTCACGAAGTTGGATTTTGCCTCATGATTTTCCCTCTAGATTAATCTGGCATTCAAATCTCGACAACGATTTTTTAGTCGAAATTCATGTCCAAATCTTACCCCAAGATTCGTATATAGACATGGGTCAAAATTTTCCACCCCCATAACTCGGTCAAATCTCATCAGATTTTCACGAAGTTTGGCTTTTTCTTCATGGGTTTCCCTCTAGATTAATCTGGCATTCAAATCTCGACACCGATTTTTTAGTCGAAATTCATGTCCAAATCTTAAACCAAGATTCGTATATAGACATGGGTCAAAATTTACCACCCCCATAACTCGGTCAAATCTCATCAGATTTTCACGAAGTTTGGCTTTTTCTTCATGGGTTTCCCTCTAGATTAATCTGGCATTCAAATCTCGACACCGATTTTTTAGTCGAAATTCATGTCCAAATCTTACCCCAAGACTCGTATATAGACATGGGTCAAAAATTACCACCCCCATATCTCG